>NC_136429.1:515186473-516425223 GCF_052849685.1 Lactuca virosa | reverse complement strand
CAATCGAACCCATAAATATATAATGTTTGAATAATTGCATCAAAATAAAATAGAAGCGGACGTAGTAAAAAAGAAAACAAAATCATATGTTAGATTAAACACATCATAGAAAAGTAACAATCAAAATGAACCCAAAAACATGTTTTTTGCGATTGGAAGCCTTCAACTACGAGTTTTCTCCTGTAGTAGCTGACGACAACGATGAACGTAGAGATGGGTGGAAAGGATAATAGGGATTCATATGGGGAGGTACGATGAACTAGGGGTGTTCATAACTGGATATCCGAAAATTCGGATATCCGAAATTTCGGATAGTTGATTTTTGGTATCCGATTCCGTATCCGAAATTTCGGATATCCGCAATTTCGGATACGGATTCGGATACCAAAACGGATATCCAAAAGTTTGTAATTTTGTTCAAATTTGAAAGTTTTTATATTAGAAAAACATATTTTTAAAATAGAAAGACATATGAAGTAATATATGTATCTAATTAAGGGTATTATGAATATGTTTTAGTTACTAACATTCATATTATAAGACATATGTGATTAAAATAACATATAATGTATAAACTAAAATCAAAATTTTCGGATATCGGATATCCGAATTATCCGAAAAATCTGTAAAACACTATCAAATTCCGATTCCGAAAAATCGGATATCCGAAATTTCGGATATCCGATTTTTCGGATAATTCGGATTCAGAATTTCGGATCGAAATTTCGGATACGGATATTTTTGAACTACCCCTAACGATGATGATGATGAACGTGGGGTGGGTTTTACTATTTTAATTACAATTATTATATAATAAACAAAAAATTAATTGATAAATAAATAAATAAATAAATAAGAACAATATACTTGTTTCATGTCTCGCTCGCATGAAATGAAAACAATGACGTACGAATACGAAAAATGAAGATGGAGACAAACAAACAATTTAGTGATTTACCATAACCCACGATTTATGTAACTTACTCTTAAAAATGATATAAAAAGAGAAAAAAAAAATATCATTTTGTATGGATCATAATTCATAACGTAGGGACAAAAACTGTAATAAAATAAAACCATAAGGATAATAAAATACAAAGTTGAACTAAAACAATGAATATTTGTAAAACCAAAATGATGGAAGTTTTGCTGGTTTTCGAAAGTTTGGGGTAGAAAATGAAATATTGTAGTTTGAATTAAAGAATAAAGTGAGATAAAGACATTGGAATAATATTTTGTAAAAAAACAAGAATAATGCAGAAAAAATATATTAAAAATCGCCAATTTATCTTCCTCATCATCACAAATCCCGAAGCATAACTATGAAATGATACGCACTAAAATTAATACGAGTTTTGTTCGTTCAAATGGTCCAATATTATTTATTTTCGATTGACGAGACTATTAATTATTTCAAACAATTAAACAAGTCAAATATTTTTATTAGATTATAAATGAATTTAAAGATACTGTTCACTTTGTAACGGTAGATGACGATATGGTCAAATTTGACAAAAGCAATAGACAGTTGACCTATTGAAACAATGTTTATCTACAATGGACTAACAAATATTTTTGTACATATTCACAAGTGGTGCATCTAAAAATACCTTTTTCCTCAAAAATGATTAAAAAGAATGAGAAATATGTTATTCAATTTAATACTCCTCAAGATCCAAAATTGATTTGGGTGATTAAAGATATTAGTGGAATATCAAATTGAAAAGGTGATTCCCTTAATTCAATGTACTTTCTAAACATGGTATTATTTGGATCAAAGTCATACTACAACTTTCCTAATTTGGATTAAACAAAGATTAATTAATTAATTAACAAAAAAGATTCTAATATAAGTAGCTAATTAAAAACAAACAACAGCCTCTTACCCTTTGTTGGCCTTTCTCTCTCTTGGTAATCTCTAATTAAACACGTGCTTATTATCCATAATTAAGATTAAGAAGATGAAGATGAACCATTAGTGCCGATAGCATTACCACCGCTGCTAATACTGTCGTTGTGTGGTGGCTGGTGGTGTTCGTGGTGGTTATTTCTATTTGTTAAGAAATCAATTCCACCGCCGGGAGATCCATTGTCGTTGTTGTGGTTGCCGGAATCTTTCTTGATGCCGAACGTCATCTTGTTGTTATGCATCCAGACTTTGAAAACCCCTTTATCGACTCCAATTTCGTTGCAGAATCCGATTATTAAGTCTTCGTCTCGCTTCTGCATCTTCCATCCGACCCGTTCAGCTAATTCGTGCATCTTTTCTTTCTGATCTTGAGTGAATTTTGTTCGGAATCGTTTTTTCCCATTTGAGTTAGACCCGATTATGCTGCCGCCGGCAGAGGATGGGGTGAAGTGAATTGAGGGGTTGTGGTGGTTTTCCGGCGCTTGTGCGGATAAGCCAGCGCTGAGAGCTAGGAGCATGTGTGGTGCTGATGGGTAGTAAGATGAGGAGATCGGAGGTGGAGATGGGGAATCCGCCGGACTAGAACTGTTTCCTCTAACTCCGCCGAGGGAAATTGGTTGTGGTTGAGGTGGTGGAGGGTGATGGCGGTGGTGTGGTTGGTACTCGATGAGGTGTTGAACAGGTGGGCTGTTCAGAAATGATTCGTCCGGGTCACGGCGATGGAAATTGCGATGACAACCACAAGCTGCACATTTTAACGATGTCGGGTCAGTCGGCGTTGACGTCGCCGACGGCATAAACTCTCCACAACCGTCGACTGCGTGTCCGCCCATACTCGCCGCGTGGTTCTTCAAACATTCTCTGTATGTCACCACCACCGGCGTCGGGTTGTGGTGATGCCGAGGTTTATGACGCTTAAGCACTCCGTTTGTAAACGGTGGTGGGAGCTGTTTTTGGACACTATTTGGTTGGATCCGAGCATCCTGATCAAGAGCTTTGATAGAGCTGGTGGTGGGGGTGGTTGTTGTAGTGGTGGTGGGCGGTGGTGATGTTACGTCCATGAGTAATTAACTATGCTTTGGGAATAGGGTTAGGGGTCCATAGATGGAAAATAGTGCTTTTTGGGACGATGACTGTAGATAACCCTCTTATGTGGTGCTGCACTGCTTCTTCTTAACCCTTGGGTTAAGTAATCCACTCATTGGTTAACCCGAATTTCATACATGGGTCACAAATTAAAACAGAATACGGGTCGGGTTATATATATAGCAAAATAGATTCTCTCAAATTGGTTGTTAAATAAGAAGACGTAATTCTGTTTTTTTTACTAATTAGTTGTGAAATAATAAGAATTTAATAATTGATTGTTAAATAATAAGAAATCACAAATAATAAAATTTTAAACCATCATGTAAGAAGCACAACGATGAATAGATTAAAAATAAATTCTACATAAGGAATAAGGAAGATCTTAATTTCAAATATGATTTCAACTCGTGGGTGTTAAAATGACAAATATCGACTATGTATTGCGTGGAGTAAGTCCATATTCACCATAGAATATTAGAATATTATCCAAACAACCTTGAAAACCATAATCGATTTGCAAATTACTACGAACTTTAAAACAACTCAGTGTTTTGTTTCAGACCATCACAAAACAATATATGTCGGATATAAAGCTACACGAAATATGACATTTGGAGTAAAGTACATTATGAACTTACATCTTGTATATTATAGTCAATCCAATCCTCAATGTCAATATAACATGGCAGACCTAATTCTATCGAAATTTTCACCCAAATTATAACAATGTACTTTCATTTAATTTTGAAAAAAAAAATCATGAAAATGACCATTAGAGGGGAAGTTTTATGGTTTGTAGCAATGTACTTTTATTGGATTTGCATAAAATGGCAAAATGGACATAAAAGGAATGATTTTCATTTTATAGCAATGTACTTTAATTTGATTTTCTTTTAATGAGTAAAATGTCGAAATAGGGGTTGTTTTCCATTTATAACAATATACTTTCATTTGATTTCTAGAAAATTGCTAAAAGGACCAAATCATGTACTTATTTCTTTAAAGGATGATGAAATAATGCTAGAAGTACATGTCATATCATGGGAATATGGTACTCTTTATAAATCACATGGATCACACACACATTCACATAGAAATCACAATCTCTTTCTAAAAACCATCATCACTGCCTCTATTTTTAACACCCTTTACTCAGGTGGTTTAGAAATACATATTCAAAACCATTTATTTTTAAAAATAGAAAGTTTTAGAGCTTAATAGTTTTGCAGATACCAAACGGTCGCAAAAAGTATTCCAAAAGTTTAGCTAATTAGAATGAGAGGTGTCAGTTACAATTATCATAACAAGGTACAAGTACCCCACAAGTCTGGGCCTTCTAAATATCCTCGCTTATCCCTAGCCTCATAGTTGTCAATCTGAACACACTTTAAAAGGAGTTAGGTAATGAATTTGGTTAGTGAGTTACCTGAGGTTGACTTATTAGAGTAAGAAGATGGTAATCATCAACTTACTCATTCCACCCCCCCCCCCCAATTTGTAAACCATCTTTCATAAAATAAGGTAGATTACCTAAAGTTTCCAAAACAACTCAATCTAAGAATTTAGTTGCAAAAATCAACATTTCGTCTCAAAACACCAAAAGGGTAAATAAGGAATAACACCACAACTTAATATGCAATCATGTAACTATTTCTACCCTTGTCTATCTCATAAATTCAACCCACAAATAATATGATGGGTACACCTATGACTCATGGTTGGTGCTATAAAGGAAATCACCACCCTTATTGTTTGATACACATAACGCTAGGCATTCGGAAGCCATCCATCCTAAGTCACGCAAGGGGTGACGATCCCATATAAGCATTAGTGACGATTATCTAGAAATCCACCCACTCATCGACTTAACGACCCCTAGTTTGTCATATATCGCATGGATATAACGAGGGATGCTCATAATCCCCCATCTTAGATGTATGCACATGTAAGGATGCTAATATAGTTTTAAAAACCAATTAGTAACTCAAGTAAGAAAAACACCTTTTCAAAATGGTTTTCATGTGTTGCTTAATACATATAGTATTCAAATTTCATTTAAGGAAACAAATAACCATTATATATGATGGGTTTTGAGCATAACAAACAATCATATGTGTGCATGCAACCCTAACTTTGATCTACGTTTTCTCTAATTGAACATACCATCTGAACAATAATGTAGAAACCCTAGAGCACTAGTATATAATCAAAATTACAAAATTAGGGTTAAAAACATACATTTGATTTTTATATAGCAATAACAATCCAAATCCTTAGTGTTGTTGAGACTTTGAGAACAAGCGTCACAATTGTCACGCCTCTAATGGCTCACACCCAACACTACCAATAGAAGAATGATTGAGAAGGAGGAGGGAGGTTGTAATTTTCGTCTAGTACTCTTCAAGAACAAGTGGCCGAAAATCATTGGGTATCAGCCCTATTTATAGTACAGTCAGGAAACCCTAGATAAGTCCAAATCCAAGATTATCTTAAACCAGGTAATTATCCAATTTCCTGATTATCAATTAAAGACTATTGTAGAAACCCTCAAACATATGAAAACCGTCCATAGCCTATATAGCATTCTATATTGCCTCTTGCTCAACTATCGAACAATTACAATTTAGTCCCTGCACTTTTAATTAATTCTTTTAATCCCAAAATTAATTATAATTAATTTCTAATTAAATATTAATTAAATATTAATTAAATATTACTATTTCTAATTAATATATTATTCTCATAATATATTAACAAATTATTTATTTCAAATTATTAATCAAATAATCAACCTCTTTCTCCAAAATCATCTTGTCTAGTTGCTAGTCTTGAGGGAAACCCAAAAAGACTGTGCTACTATTAATTCAATTATATACCAATTATAATTATGAGCTTAGACACCTAATCCAACAGTTTCCCACTTGGATAAGTCTAATAACTATAGTTTCCAATATATCCTTCTAAACCGATTAGCAAATTGTTGCTCTCAAAGCCGTTGTCGAACTCTGACCTAGTCAGTTATTTGTCCTAAGATAAGTGATCATATAATCCTTCGTTCTGCAAGATATGATGTGGACAAATGACATGGAACAGAATCAATCTCATTGTCCAATACTTTGTTTCCCGATTTCTGATTTGTAATGACAAAGAACAACTAACCGAACACATCAATTTTGTCCTGTCCGGGCCCGACACTATAAGTCAACACCAATTCATCAAGGGGCCCAAGATATCGCTTTTCCGGTTAGGGCAAAAGGAACAGATAAACTTTGACTTATCTGCTTTCACTGTTTACTCATCAAATCACGCACAACAATACGTTTTATAACATCAAGTTACTGATGCGTTTATGTATTATCAATGCACAACCAACTTGTAAACAACAACTCATATATCTTCGCTTAAAGATTATAAGATATTATCGTCTCAGAATTACTCGTGATAAATTTTATGAAGTAATTCTCTGAGCGTGGGTTAATCCAATACTTAAATCTTTATTTCAAAGTACTCATGAGTATTGCAGAAAGCCATTGCTATGTCTAAACCCTTTAGACAATCTATAATCCAATTCATGATACTCTTGATTTACTACTTACTTCCAAAAGTATGATCGTCTTTGGATGTTTAAACAATCCAATTATTCTGGAAGTAAAACATGCAAAATTGAAACATAATAATAAACAACTGACAAAAGATAGTAAACAATACTTATAAATCATTCTTTATTATTCAATCATCAAGTGTCAATTACATTTATTTTGTTACAAGTTTCTAAACAACTATCTAACTACTAAAACCAATATCATCCTTCAGACCAATGCTCCTAGCATGTTGAAAGTGCTTAATCCTACATAGACCCTTTATGAGGGGATCTGCTGGATTTTGTTCGGACGATACTCTCTTCACGACGAGGTGACCTTCTTCTACTCTATGTCTAATGAAATGGTATTTTCTGTCGATATGCCTCGATCTACCATGATCTCTTGGTTCCTTAGTTAAGGCAACTGTCCTTTCATTATCACAGGGAATATCCATTCGCTCCTTGATGGTTGGAACAATTCCAAGGTCTCCGATGAAGTTATACGTCCATATAGCCTCCTTCGATGCTTCGCTTGCTGCTATGTACTCTGATTCACAGGTAGAACCAGCCACAGTTTCTGGTTCAGAACTTTTTCAGGTTACCTCTCCTCCATTAAGGGTAAACACCCAGGCAGACCGAGAACGAAAGTTGCGTCTGTCTGTTTGAAAGATGGCATCACTATACCCGGTTACTCTTAAGTTGTCACTATCACCAAGCACAAGGACCCAATCCTTAGTTCTTTGCAGATACTTAAGAATATTCTTGACCACTATCCAATGAGCTCTACCCGGATTCCCTTGATAATGACTAACCATACTCAAAGTGAAAGCCACATCAGGGCGAGTACATGTCATAGCATACATGATAGATCCAATAGTGGAAGCATATGGAAATCTACTTATTTCTGCTATCTCTGCATCGGTACTCGGACTTTGAGTCTTACTCAGTTTGGTATTACTCTATATTGGGAATTCTCCTTTCTTGGAATTCTCCATACTAAAATGTTTCAGTACCTTATCCAAGTATGTACTCTGACTAACTCCAATTAGTCTTTTACTCCTGTCTCTCAAAATCCTTATCCCTAGAATATAGGCAGCCTCTCCTGAATCCTTCATAGTGAAACACTTTCCAAGCCAAGACTTAACCTCTTGCAAAGTTTAAATGTCATTTCCTATGAGAAGTATGTCATCAACATACAATACCAGGAAGGGTACTATTCTCTCACTAGCTTTGACATATACACAAGATTCATATTCACTTCTAGAGAAGCCAAACTCTGTAACTTTCTCATCAAAACAAAGATTCCATCTGCGAGAAGCTTGTTTCAATCCATAGATTGATTTCTCAAGCTTACACACTCTACTGGGGTACTTTGCATCCACAAAACCCTCTGTCTGACTCATGTAAGCATCTTTAGCCAACTTCCCATTATGGAAAGCGGTTTTGACATCCATCTGCCAGATTTCATAGTCATGAAACGCAACTATGGCTAGCATCACCCTAATAGATTTAATCTTAGCTATTGGTGAGAAGGTCTCATCATAGTCAACCCCTGGGGTTTGAGTAAAGCCCTTCGCAATCAATCGAGCCTTAAAGGTGTGTACCTTTCCATCCATATCGGTCTTCTTCTTAAAGATCCATTTGCACTCAATTGTCTTACGACCTGGTACATTGTCAACCAAATTCCAAACTTGGTTGTCATACATGGAGTTTATCTTGTTGTGCATTGCCTCTTTCCACTTGGCAGCCTCAGGGCCCGCCATTGCTTCCTTGTAGTTAGCAGGTTCATCCAAGTTTACCAGTGTACTATCACTGATAAATGTTGTAACATCCTGGTTCCGGGGTATATCATTTCTATTGTTATAATGAGTTTCATGGGCGAATCGGCGAGTTGGTGCCTCAACTCGTCGAGTAGGGTCGCGTTGGGTGACGAGGATTAATGAGCTGACTCGACGAGTCTGTGTCTCAACTCGCCGAGTCAGCGCTGGTGAAGGAAACCCTAAACTTTCGGGCATGTGACCTATTTAAAGGCGCTTATAGCCTCATTTGCGGCTCATCTTCTGTTCAACTCTCCTGTGTGAAGCCCTAGGCGGCCATAGAAGCTAAGAGAGAGTCCTTGAGCTTGTATCAAGTGTTTTGATGGACCTTTTTGGAAGAAGAGGAGTGAGCTTCAAGCAAGAAGTGGGATGAGGCTATGGGATCTAGCATTTCTTCTCTAAGAGCTTCTCTGGAAGGTAAAATGCCCACACCTTTCTCATCTATTTAGTTGGATCTCATATATATGAAGATTTAGGGATTTTTGTCATTTTGGTTGGGTTCTTGAGTAGTATGTATTATCTAGAAGTCTAGACCTCAGATCTGGACCTTGTGAGGTCCTTAGAGTTTAGATGTCCCAACTTTATTCGTTCAAATGAGGGTTGATGAGCTAAATCCTTCATGAAAGGCATGTAGTAGCATTTTGGAGCAATAACATCATATATGAGCGTAAAGATCGAAGCTTTACGTGACTTTTGAGTATTAGGAGGTTAGATCTTCGAGTTAGAGTTACAGATCTGACCTCAGGTGGCTGGATGGAAAATCCGATGGAGCCGACTCGCCGAGTCCATGGGATGACTCGACAAGTCGTAGCGGGTTTGACTGAGCAGCCTTGTCACGGTGTTGACTCACCGAGTTGGGAGTCAACTCGGCGAGCTGAGTGAACCCTAGGAAGAATTCAGAAGATGTGAAGGGACTCGAGGAGTCGCATGGGTGCACTCGACGAGTTGGGTCAAATATGGACTGTTGACTCGAGTTGACTTCTATTGACTTTGGGGTTTTGGTCAACATAAGTAATAGAGAACTTGGAGGGGTAAAATGGTCTTTTTCCCACTTCAAATAGTTAGAAAGAAAAAGAATCGTCTTCGGTTATTTGAGTCTTGAAAAGAGTATTAATTAGATATATTCACCCTTTGTGTTAGGAGGAGGCTAGTTCGAGATCCGAGCGCGAGGTTATTTGCTCACCTGCTAGCCGAGGTGAGCCTTCTCACTATACTTTACCTTGAGTGGTAGTTATGTGTGATCGGAAGGTCTTATGTGCTTACATTGAGTATTATGTTATCTTGCCTTATGTTTTATGTTGTGCATTATTTCTTTGTGATTTATGCCATGCGGAGCTTTACAGACCGGACCAGAGGCTCCAACGATTTATGAGGCCAGAGGGTCCTCAACCAGACCGGACCGAAGGGTCCAACGAGCTAGACCGGACCAGAGGGTCCAACGAGCTATGGGACTAGAGGGTCCCGCTGAGACACATTGACCGGAGGGTCTTACAGAGTATAGCCTCGAGTGACGAATTTGTTGTATGTGGTATTTTGGGGAACTCACAAAGCTTCGTGCTTACCGTGTTATGTGTTATGTGTTTCAGGTTTTCTCAAGATCGCGGGACGGCACCGGCTTGATTGTACACACCAGAGAAGGGATTATGTTTCGATGATCCTGGATTATTAATTAATTAAACATGGAGTGCGTTTTGTAAATCAAACAAACGAGATTTTATGAAATGTGTTATGAAGATTATATGATTTAAAATGGAAAATTTGTTTTGAAAATTCACGTCGGTACAAGTTGGCATCAGAGCCTTGGTTTGAGGGATTCGGATACACCTTCGGGTTTGTCTGGACTCAAACTGAGGATTTGAGAAAAGTTTTCAAAAGAAACGACTTTTCTGAAAACGGGTAAAGTATTTCAAGAGAAAGCGGAAAAGGGCAGTGTGTACAATCAGCCAGATCCCGAATGGTGATATCCCAAAATACTCTTACTTGTGTATTATGAGATATTTATGAGATATGTTATGAGATATTATGCATGCTAGAGAAAGGCTAGGTATTTCATATTTTAGGACTAGAGTGGCCTGATTTGTGATGCCTTAGCCTAGGAGTTGCTGTTACCTGTGATGTGTTTTTGAGTATGTTCTGAGTAAGAGTATCCAACAAGAATCCTTTTTAAAGAAGGATTTGAGTAGAGGAGTAATCTAGGAGAAATACCAGGATGAGCAATTGTGGAGTCTATTGAGAGGGTAGTCAGATGCCCACGTAGGGCGGAGTTGCTTGAGTTCGGTGATATCCTACGAATATGAGGAGAGCAAGTAGGATAATATCCTAGAGGGGTTTTACATGATAGTATAGACTATTCGATGCCCGAATGCTGCTTGCTTCGTGCTTTGTGGAACTCTTGATGATGGGAGTTAGCTACCAAGTGAATATGACGATATTCAGGAGGTAGGTGGATGGCGTCATAAGGAGTTCTTCAGCAGCTGATGGCAGAGAAGTGAGAGAATCTGGGAAGAGCCTAGGGGGTGACCCTAGTCAGATGAGTACGTTGACAAAGTAGAGCATTTCGTTGGGGAGCGAGCACGCGTGACGGGATTGGTGATTGAGAAGGTTGGGCCGCTACTTAGGAACTCTGGAATGGTCTGTGTAGAAAGTATGGGTAGATGTGGCAGGTAGTATGGGCCCGTACTATTGAAAACAGAGGAACCATACTCGATGCAGGGAGTATTCCGAAGGTTCTAAGTAGCAGATCAAGAGGTGATGTCATGGTTCGAGTACCATGATTTGTAGCAGATCTAGAGGTGATGTCATGGTTCGAGTACCATGATTTGTAGCAGATCAAGAGGTGATGTCATAGTTTGAGTACCATGATTTGTAGCAGATCAAGAGGTGATGTCAAGGTTCGAGTACCATGGTTCGTAGCAAATTGGGAAGAGAGAACATGGTTCGAGCGCCATGATCAGTAGCAGATTAAGAGAAGATAACATGGTTCGGGTACCATGGTTTATAGCAGATCGAGAGGTGATGTCATGGTTCGAGTACCATGATTTGTAGCAGATCAAGAGGTGATGTCATGGTTCGAGTACCATGATTCGTAGCGGATTGAAAGAAGAGGACATGGTTCGAGTACCATGACACGTGGCGGTTAGTGATTCTGGTTTTACCGGTTATTCCGTGGTGATTGTCTAGACTAAGATCAGATGTGAAAGAGTATGGGGCTAGAGGGCCATGATGAACGAGTTTCAGTGGAGCATCCCTTGAGAGGGAAATCGAGTTAGCTCCGAGGGATTGTTGGTGAGATGCCAATTGGAGTCGCAAGACTCAGGGATGAGTAGGGATGGTGCGTTATGGGAGAATACGGTCTGGGTTGAGCAACCGGCCGATAGTGGGGATGTCACTTTCTGTGACCTGAGTGGTGCTATTTCAATGTTCTGCGAGAAGCAGGAGAGATATTGAGTTTCTGCCCCATAGGGTTTACCTTCAACTCTTAACCAGAATAATTGGGCAGTATGTTGGATGCGAGGTATTCTTATACCAGGAAAGAGTCATTAGTGGGACTAAGACGGATGAGAGCAAAGAAGTGCCTTTTTGAGGTAAAGGTACTTGTATTAGTAGTTTCCGGTGGTTAAAAAGGAGTATAACGGGGCAGTGGCCCTCGTGGTCTACATGGTGTATCGACAATGAGAATAAGGTCTGTGCTTTTATGATTATTCCCGTTTCGGGAGACGAATCGAGGAGCCAGAGTCGAAGTGCGTGATAGGGCACTATTTCCTGATTAGAGATAGATTGGATTCGGAACAGTGGGTTTTCTGGTGGTGTGTCAGTCTGAGGCTTCAAGGTGACTAGATGCAGTCATATGGGGAGGATTCCAAGATTTTGTCAAGGACGGGATATTGGAGATTGTTTGGTTTCCTTTGGGAAGGACCTGGGGTGATTGCACAAAACGTTTAAGAGTCAAGTGTGTCATGACTGGTGAGACAATCAACTGAGTAGATTGTGGATATGCCAATTAGAGATTTTTCAAACCCTGAGTGGGGGAGAACTGGTTCTCCAGTTAGGGGATCAGTGATCCATTCATGTACGGTCAGAGGAATGGTTATGGGAATTTGCGGTGCGGACGCATGAACCTGAGAATGAGGCGAGGTGCCAGACGGGAAGATGTAAGAGTTTGTGTTTAAGAAAGGATGAGTGGATCCACTGCAGGTGGCCGTGGATTGGGAAAATTCATTATGGCCTGTGATTTTCGGAATTAGCATATGTCGAGTTCGAGTGCGATCAGATCACTGGATTACGGATGCAATAGCTGAGAGTTGCAAGTGAAGGTATAGATTGTGATCTATACCCCTGGGAGGGCAGCAGTTGATTTGTTAACCAATTTCAGGGACGATATGAGTAGTTCCGTATGGGTAGTGACCAGTAGAGGGGGAGCTTCGGGTTTTCGTCAACGTGTTCTGAGCCATTGATGATGCCTCTGTGTTTCAACTTGGTAGTTGAAATATCTTGAGGTTCTGTGTTGGTGTACCAAGGTATCCGGGTATGATGTCTTTATTTCCAGATTATTTTGAGTTTTGAGTTGAGAATTGGCAAGTGGTGTGGCAAGTATCTATGGTTCCAGTGGGAGCAATTCGGCTAATTGATGTTAAACGAGATTATTTAAGAATAAGGATTGCAGTGAGAAAAAGGAGTTTGCCATGACGATTGCTGTCAGGAGTAGCGGTGCTTATTTTGGGTGGGTGTGTGTGCACCTATCTATGGTTGGTCCGCAAGGCATGAGTTAATGATCGCAGTGTGGCGTTGACCTGAGGATGAGATTGTGAAGTGGTAAGAGCAAGTACGGTAAGACTACGGGGGGCTGCAGTTTCAATGAGTTAGTGCAAAGGAGTGTGGTGATACTACGGGGAGCCATAGTATCCACCAGATAACGTGTTGGTGTGGCGATGCTGCGGGGAGCCGTAGTATTCGCCAAACAAAGGGAGGTTGTTGTGATGCTACGGGGAGCCGTAGTACTCACTAGTCAGCGAAAGGTTGTTGTGGTGCTACGGGGAACCGTAGTACCCACTAATCAGCAAGAGGGTGTAGTGATACTGCAGGGAGCCGTAGTACTCACTAGTCAGCGAGAAGGTGTTGTGACGAAGTACTCTCTGATCAGAGCATGAAGCAGAAGAGTTTTAGGTTTGGGTAGCCCTATATTTGAGTTTTTGGGAGCCTGGTGGTCGCACCAGGGGTGAGACTGGGGTCTCCATATTTGTTGGGAATAGTTATATTCTGAATTGAGTTGTGATTGTCGCAACCCAAGGGGAGTGGATAAGTAGTACATGCGCGGGTTGTGGGTCATGAGTCATGAGTTGAGTGGTTCATTGGGACGAGTGGTTCCAACTCTGGTTCGGACCAAACTCTCGAGTTTGAGTTTGGTTCTGGTGGCACGTGGGGTAGGCAAGATGAGATTCTGGAATCTGAGGTGGGTTCCATGTTAAGGGGTATTGTTTGTCATCTGATGTCTTAGGCCTGTGTAGGTCAGTATTCGGGTATGAGAGGTACCGCGAGATGCATGGAACTATGAGCAGTAGACGACAGTTGTCGGGGTTGAGTCCATCTTCAGTTGGGATTGTAGTATTCGTTTGGGGTAAAGATAACTTAGTGACTTGTGTGTCACAATGGGCCGAGATAGTTGTTGTGAGAAGGAAGGCGGCGAGACGTGTTGGGGCATGTAGTGGGTAACCGTTGGAGGTCCAACTGTGGGGTCGAGAGTAGACCAGGTGCTAAGTGTTAAAAAGGGATATCTGGGAGAAAGTGAAGGATTACGATTTGTAGATGTCTGAGGACTTCTAAGCGAGCATGATTATTTTGTTATTGTGTCGGAGAACAGGGTGTTGAATTTTTTTTTGTTCGAATGGGTTCTGATAGTAGTTCAGGGGATGAGCCCCTGGAGGGATGTGAAACCTTTCGTTCCTTGGGACGTGATTCAGATCATTTGGCATGTTTGGTATGAGTGAGTGGTAGCCGATTGTTGGATTCTGTCTTGTGAGAATCAGAGGAGCAGTGAGTTATTAGGGTTTGATATTCGAGGGGCGAATATTATGGTGATCACTTGAGTGGGCAGTCTGGCGGCGGGCCAGGTCACTAGAGCTTCCAGATTTTTGGGTTAGCGACAGAGGGGTCGGTTTTGTTCCGGATTTGGGAGTTCCTGTTTGGATTCAGGTGTCTATAGAAAAGATATCGGCGGGGTATGAGGCCCTCTTCAGTGGTGCTTTCCGAGTTATAGGTTCGAGCTATGTGTGGATGAAGAGCGATTTCGAGGGCGAAATCAAATTAAGTGTGGGAGAATTGTAACATCCTGGTTCCGGGGTATATCATTTCTATTGTTATAATGAGTTTCATGGGCGACTCAGCGAGTTGGTGCCTCAAATCGTCGAGTAGGGTCGCGTTGAGTGACGAGGATGTTGGATTAGGTGTCTAAGCCCATAACTATAATTGGTATGTACTTGAATTGACAGCAGCACAGTCCTTTTGGGTTGCCCTCAACCTAGCAACTGGACAAGGAAATTATGAAAGGAGAGATATTAATTTATAAGATTAATAAATTAATATATATATATATATATATATATATATATATATATATATATATATATATATATATAATGATTTATTAATATGTTAATGGATTAATATATTAATTAGAAATCATTATGTTTAATTAATTGTTAGCCAGAAATTAATCAGAATTGATTTTGGGGTTAAAAGAATTAATTATAAGGTGCAGGGACTAGTTTGCAATTATCTAATAGTTGAGTGGAAGGCTCTAGAACCCCCTTGGAAGAGGGTGGACGAAATCTTTAGGGGAAACCCTAATAATTTCGTCCATAGGGGCTTGGATAAGGCCCTTGGGTTTGCTTAGGCCCTAAGCAAAGGATAACTAGGGTTTCCCTTAAACCCTAGATCCCTCAGCTATATAAGGAGCCTCCTGGTTCATGTTTTTGGACACTCTTTCTTTTGAAGAAACCCTAAGGCCGAGATTTTGCATACTCCCTCTCCCCTCTCTCTCCAAGTTTCCTTCTTGCTAGTCATTGGGTGTGATTCCATTAGAGGCATTACACTTGTGGTGCTAAAGCTTCCAAGAAGATCAAGATCAAGATCAAGGGAATATCAATTGTTTGCTATAGCAATTGAAAGGTATGTAAACCCTAAACCCTAGTTTACTATTTTCGATAATAGCCTCTCTCCTCTAGGGTTCTTGTATTGCAATTCAAAGTTGTATGTTCAATAGTTAAAACATAGATCCAAAGTAGGTTGCATGTGAACTTAGGAATTGTTTTTCTAGTTTATTTGTTTTACCTAAATCCCATCAGTGGTATCAGAGCCATTGTTGTTTTAAATTGAATTGCTACAATTGTTGAATTGCAAATTAGGGTTTATAGCTATTAAACCCTAAAGGCCAAATTTTCGATTTCTAGGGTTTTGGATCAAAGGGTTTTTTCGAAAACCCTAGCCTCCAAAGAACCCTAATCGAAATTAGGGTTAGGGTTTTGAAAACCCTAGCCTCCTCCCTTGTAAATTTCGAAATATGCTAGAGGATAACTAGGGTTTCTTGTTTTTTGGATAATTGTTACTTAATTAGATTAATTGGATAATTATCCTTACCCTATTTTTCGAAATTAGAGGGATAAGGATTAGGATTAAATTAATTGATTAATTTAATTAGATAATCCTTACAAGATTTAATAATTTGATTAATAGTTAATTAATAGATAAATATTAAATCTAGTGAATTGGTTTATTTAAATTTGAATTTAACAGCTTAAATTTCGAAATTTATATAAACCCTTGAAGTTTTAAAAAGTTTTAAAACACACCTTATATATATATTATAATTAAAGGTTTAATATTATATGTATAAGAATATGGTCAGTCAAATCGCTAGTATGCCTCATTCACGAAGCTAATCTATAAGGGGGGTATAAGGAAACTGCCTATAAAATGGTAGTTGAATGGGTGTCCACTCTCACCCACCGCTTCCTTGATTAGTGGAGGGTCGTTAGCAGAACGGATTTGATAGGACAACTACTTCTCATTAAAAGTATAATGATATTAAAGAAAGTACTAGAACATTATTTTCAAAATCCCAACTCTAGTTACTTTAGGAAAAATGTGAAAAGTATGCTAATCCATGAAATTGCACATTATGCTTTATTGGTCGTTAGTGGAGCGTGTGTGGTTAACCAGCACACTAAAAGGCACTAATAAAGAGTAGCAATGGGTATCTCATAATTGTCATTTTGATGGAGCGTGTGTGGTTTACCAGCACATCAATAGTTAATGATAAAGACAATGAGGTTACCAAGCACATTTGCATGGTTATTCACATCTTGTTTGTGATCCTCGGCATCCCAGTCACAAATAGAAGAGCATAATCTGAGAATAAAACATGCCATTGAATAGTTTCAATGTATCTCAAAAGAATTAGGAATTTCACTTCGTTTGTTTCGTCTAATGGTGGAATTGGTGAATCGTCATTCACCTACCTTTATGAAATTTTGCACTTGGATCTCGGCATCCCATTTCTAAGTTGTGAATCTTCATAGTTGGATCCTAACCTTGATATTATATCTTTGGGTTATTCTATTAAGGTATCTTGAAATCTAACTAAAACTTTCTTTCTTTTCAGATGTCTACTCCTGGAAACACTTCTGCTTCGTCCTCCTCCAACCAAAACTTCTCTTTGCTCAATATTTGCTCCAAAGTCGTTATGGATGGCTCAAACTATAACGATTGGATGCGCAACATCAAGATGGCTCTTCGTTTCGAGAACAAAGAATATGTTCTTGAAAAGGAGCTCAAAGAGCTTGATGAGAATGAAGCTACTCCTGAAGATCTTGCTGCCTACAAGAAACATTACGATGATGCTACCAAAGTGGCATGCATCATGGTGGCAACTATGTCCCCAGAACTGCAGAGGTACTATGAGGACTACTGGCCTTTCGAGATGAACAAGGACCTTATGGAAAAGTACCATAAGCGAGCTCGTCAAGAAAAGTTCGAAGTAGTCAAGTCACTCATGGCTTGCAAGATGAAAGATGGGGAGTCGGTTGTGTCACATGTGCAAAGAATGCAACGCTACATAGAGCGTTTGGTCAAGCTCAATATTCACTTTGATGAGGAATTGGCCATTGACATGGTCTTGAACTCACTTCCTGAATGTTATGGTCAGTTTATTCTAACTTACCATTTGAACAATACTGAGCAGACCTTGGCCCAATTGCACAACTTGTTGCAGACAGCTGAGGCAGGGATGAAGGGTAAAAGTATACCCTCCACACCTACGAGTGCCCCTGTTTTGGCTATTGGACAGGGAAAGGGGAAAAAGAGGAAAGGTCCTCCCAAGCAAAACTGGAAGAGCAAGGCTCAAGCTGGGTCATCTAGTAATGGCCCAAAGGCTAAGCCCAATGGTTCCACTCCCCATGTTTCTGATCCAAAAGAGGCAGTTTGCTTTTACTGCAACCAAAAGGGGCATTGGAAGAGATCTTGCCCACAATATCTGCAAGATATCAAGGATGGCAAAGTGAAGCCATCTTCGGCAGGTATTTACACTATTTCTGCTAATAACTCATTATCTTCTCGTTCATGGGTCCTTGATACAGGATGTGGTTTTCATATCTGTTCTGATTTGCAGGGTCTAAAGGAAAGTGAGGAGATAGAGCGAGGAAGGATAAACCTGATCATGGGAAACAAAAAGTCTTCACCAGTAACCAAGATCGGAGTTTATCAGCTTCTGCTTAGTAATGATGTTAGATTAGATTTAATAAATTGTTGCTATTCGTCTGAGATGACGAGAAACATTATTTCATTTCATGCATTGTTCAGACAAGGTTTTACATATTCTTTTAATGATTTGAATGGTTCAATTTCTGTTTATAAGAATGGTGTTTTTATGTTTGAAGCTTTGCCTTGTAATGGTGTGTATGAAACAGTGACTTGTGTTGATAGCCTAGGAAATAGTGTACTTAATATTGACTTGTCTAATAGTGTAGACAAGGCATGCTTGTGGCATTGTCGTCTTGGACACATTAACAAGAAACGCATAGCCCAACTCCAAAAGGATGGAGTGTTGGAATCATTTGACCTAAAGTCAGATGATATGTGTGAGTCTTGTCTTTTGGGAAAGATGACAAAATCACCATTCACAGGGTCTTGTGAAAGAGGTGAAGGTCTGTTGGATCTCATACACACGGATGTGTGTGGACCCTTCAGATCAACTACAAGAGATGCTAATCGATTCTATGTGACCTTCACTGACGATTATAGCAGATATGGATATATCTACTTGATCAAGCATAAGTCAGAAACTTTTGAAAAGTTCAAAGAGTTTAAGCATGAAGTCGAAAATCAATTGGGCAGAAAGATAAAGATACTTAGATCCGATAGAGGCGGGGAGTATCTTAGTATCGAGTTTAACGACTATCTGAAAGAATGTGGGATAGTCTCACAATTGACTCCTCCTAGGACACCACAGTTAAATGGTGTAGCTGAGAGGCGCAATCGAACCTTGTTAGACATGGTTCGTTCTATGATGAGTCGGGCTTCGCTTCCTATTCACTTCTGGGGGTATGCCTTAGAGACAGCCGCCCACATCCTCAATCTTGTCCCTACAAAGAAGGTTGCCAAAACACCTCACGAAATGTGGACAGGGAAAGTTCCCTCGTTAGCACATATTAAAGTCTGGGGTTGTGAAGCTTTCGTAAGACGAGAGACTCACGACAAGCTAGCAGCTAGAAGTGAGAAATGTGTTTTCATTGGTTACCCAAAGCAGTCTTTTGGATATTTGTTCTACAGGCCTAGTGAGAACGTGGTCTTTGTAGCACGAAGAGGAGTCTTTCTTGAAAGAGAGCTCATATTCAAAGAGGACAGTGGGAGCACTATTGACCTTGAAGAAATTCAAGAGTCAGCCAATGAAGGAACCTTAGATGACACTAGCACTCAACCAGAGGAAACAGTTCCTGTTGAACCAATTGATAACTCATTACCTCTTAGAAGATCCACTAGGGTGAGTGTGCCACCTGAGTTGTATGGTTTTCATATTACTTCAGATGGTGACACATTCATAAGTGACAGAACACTGGTAAACTTAGATGAACCAGTCACTTATAAGGAAGCAATGGCAGGCCCAGAGGCTTCCAAGTGGAAAGAGGCAATGGACAGCGAGATTAAGTCCATGTATGACAACCAAGTTTGGAATTTGGTTGATAGTGCACCAGGTCGCAAGACAGTTGGGTGCAAATGGATCTTCAAGAAGAAGACAGACATGGATGGGAATGTGCATACATTCAAGGCTCGACTGGTTGCAAAAGGTTTTACTCAAACCCCAGGGGTTGACTATGATGAGACTTTTTCGCCAGTGGCTAAGATTAAATCTATTAGGATATTGCTCGCCATAGCTGCCTTTCATGATTATGAAATCTGGCAGATGGATGTCAAAACTGCTTTCCTTAATGGGAAGTTGGCTGAAGATGTTTACATGAGTCAGCCAGAGGGTTTTGTTGATGCAAAGTTTCCCAATAGAGTGTGCAAGCTTGAGAAATCCATTTATGGATTGAAACAAGCATCTCGCAGTTGGAATCTTTGCTTCCATGAGAAAGTCAAAGAATTTGGTTTCTCTAGAAGTGAAGATGAGTTCTGTGTGTATATCAAAGCTAGTGGGAGTATAGTAACTTTTCTGGTGTTGTATGTCGATGACATATTACTCATTGGTAACGACGTTCCAACCTTGAAAGAGGTTAAGTCTTGGCTTGGAAAGTGTTTTGCAATGAAAGACCTTGGAGAAGCTGCCTATATTCTTGGGATTAGAATATTGAGAGATAGAAAGAAGAGACTAATTGGACTTAGTCAGAGCACATACTTGGATAAGGTACTAAAGAGGTTTAGTATGGAAAATTCCAAGAAGGGAGAGCTACCTATCCAGAGCAATACCAAATTGAGTAAGACTCAATGCCCGAGTACAGATGTTGAAATAGATGACATGAGTCGTGTACCTTATGCTTCCGCTGTCGGATCGATCATGTACGCTATGACATGTACTCGCCCTGATGTGGCATTTGCTTTGAGCATGGTCAGTCGCTATCAGGGAAACCCAGGTAGAGCTCATTGGATAGCAGTTAAGAATATACTCAAGTATTTGCGAAGGACAAAGGACTGGGTTCTTGTGCTTGGTGGCAGTGATACTTTGAGAGTAGATGGTTACAGTGATGCCAGCTTTCAGACGGATAGAGATAACTTCCGTTCTCAGTCAGGCTGGGTATTTTTACTGAATGGAGGAGCAGTTACTTGGAAGAGTTCCAAGCAAAATACGGTGGCTGATTCTACTTGTGAATCAGAGTACATTGCAGCAAGTGAAGCGTCGAAAGAAGCAGCTTGGTTGAGGAACTTCATCGGGGATCTCGGAGTTGTTCCAACCATCCAGGAGCCTATGGAACTCTTCTGCGATAATGAAGGAGCGGTTGCCTTGACAAAGGAACCGAGAGATCATGGTAAGACCAGACATATCGACAGAAAGTACCATTTCATTAGACATAGAGTTGAAGAAGGCCATCTTATAGTAAAGAGGGTGTCATCTGAAGATAACCCAGCAGATCCCCTCACAAAGGGTCTGAGTAGGGCTAAGCATATTCAGCATGCTCGGAGCATAGGACTGAAAGATGATATTAGTTTTAGTAGTTAGATTAGTTTTTGAAACTTGTAACAAAGTAAATGTAATTGACTTTTGGTGATTAAATAATAAAGTATTATTTATAAGTTTGGCTACTACCTTTTGTCAATTGTTTATTACTGTGTTTCATATTTTGCATGTTTTACTTCCTGAATAATGAGATTATTCAAACTCCACAGTCGCTCGTACTCTTGGAAGTAAGTAGTGAATTAAGACTGTCATGAATTGGATTGCAGATTGTCTAAGGATAGACATGGCAATAGAATTGCTGCAATGTTCATGAGTACTCAGAAATTGAGATTTGAGTATTGGATAAACCCACGCTCAGAGTATTACTTCATGGAATTCATCACGAGTAATACTGAGACGATAATATCTTATAATCTTGAAACGAAGATATATGAGTTGTAATTTACAAGTCGGTTGTGCATTGGTGATACGAAAACGCATCAGTAACTTGGTGTTATAAAACGTATTGTCATGCATAATTTGATGAGTAAAAGATACAAGCATATGAGTCAACGTTTATTCGTTCCTTTTGCCCTAACAGGAAAAGCGATATCTGTGGGCCCCTCGATGATTTGGTGTTGACTTATGTGCTGGGCCCAGCCAGGACTAAATTGATGTGTTCGATTAGAAGTTCTACATCATCACAAATCAGGAATCGGGAAACATAGATTCTGGACAAACAGATTGATTACATTCCATGTCTTTTGTCTGGGGATATCAAGCAGAACGAAGGGTTATATGATCACTTATCTTAGGACACATAACTGACTGGGTCAGAGTTCGGCAGCAGCTTTTGGAAGCTACAATTTGCTGGTCAAATTTAGAAGGCATACTAGCAATTATAGTTACAGACTTATCCAAGTGGGAGACTGTTGGATTAGGTGTCTAAGCCCATAACTATAATTGGTATGTACTTGAATTGACAGCAGCACAGTCCTTTTGGGTTGCCCTCAACCTAGCAACTGGACAAGGAAATTATGAAAGGAGAGATATTAATTTATAAGATTAATAAATTAATATATATATATATATATATATATATATATATAAATGATTTATTAATATGTTAATGGATTAATATATTAATTAGAAATCATTATGTTTAATTAATTGTTAGCCAGAAATTAATCAGAATTGATTTTGGGGTTAAAAGAATTAATTATAAGGTGCAGGGACTAGTTTGCAATTATCTAATAGTTGAGTGGAAGGCTCTAGAACCCCCTTGGAAGAGGGTGGACGAAATCTTTAGGGGAAACCCTAATAATTTCATCCATAGGGGCTTGGATAAGGCCCTTGGGTTTGCTTAGGCCCTAAGCAAAGGATAACTAGGGTTTCCCTTAAACCCTAGATCCCTCAGCTATATAAGGAGCCTCCTGGTTCATGTTTTTGGACACTCTTTCTTTTGAAGAAACCCTAAGGCCGAGATTTTGCATACTCCCTCTCCCCTCTCTCTCCAAGTTTCCTTCTTGCTAGTCATTGGGTGTGATTCCATTAGAGGCATTACACTTGTGGTGCTAAAGCTTCCAAGAAGATCAAGATCAAGATCAAGGGAATATCAATTGTTTGCTATAGCAATTGAAAGGTATGTAAACCCTAAACCCTAGTTTACTATTTTCGATAATAGCCTCTCTCCTCTAGGGTTCTTGTATTGCAATTCAAAGTTGTATGTTCAATAGTTAAAACATAGATCCAAAGTAGGTTGCATGTGAACTTAGGAATTGTTTTTCTAGTTTATTTGTTTTACCTAAATCCCATCAGAGGATTAATGAGCTGACTCGACGAGTCCGTGTCTCAACTCGCTGAGTCAGCGCTGGTGAAGGAAACCCTAAACTTTCGGGCCTGTGACCTATTTAAAGGCGCTTATAGCCTCATTTGCGGCTCATCTTCTGTTCAACTCTCCTGTGTGAAGCCCTAGGCGGCCATGGAAGCTAAGAGAGAGTCCTTGAGCTTGTATCAAGTGTTTTGATGGACCTTTTTGGAAGAAGAGGAGTGAGCTTCAAGCAAGAAGTGGGATGAGGCTGTGGGATCTAGCATTTCTTCTCTAAGAGCTTCTCTGGAAGGTAAAAGGCCCACACCTTTCTCATCTATTTAGTTGGATCTCATATATATCAAGATTTAGGGATTTTTGTCATTTTGGTTGGGTTCTTGAGTAGTATGTGTTATCTAGAAGTGTAGACCTCAGATCTGGACCTTGTGAGGTCCTTAGAGTTTAGATCTCCCAGCTTTATTCGTTCAAATGAGGGTTGATGAGCTAAATCCTTCATGAAAGGCATGTAGTAGCATTTTGGAGCAATAACATCATATATGAGCGTAAAGATCGAAGCTTTACGTGACTTTTGAGTATTAGGAGGTTAGATCTTCGAGTTAGAGTTACAGATCTGACCTCAGGTGGCTGGATGGAAAATCCGATGGAGCCGACTCGCCGAGTCAATGGGATGACTCGACGAGTCGTAGCGGGTTTGACTGAGCAGCCTTGTCCCGGTGTTGACTCACCGAGTTGGGAGTCAACTCGGCGAGCTGAGTGAGCCCTACGAAGAATTCAGAAGATGTAAAGGGACTCGAGGAGTCGCATGGGTGCACTCGATGAGTTGGGTCAAATATGGACTGTTGACTCGAGTTGACTTCTGTTGACTTTGGGGTTTTGGTCAACATAAGTAATATAGACCTTGGAGGGGGTAAAATGGTCTTTTACCCACTTCAAAGAGTTAGAAAGAGAAAGAATCGTCTTCAGTTATTTGAGTCTTGAAAAGAGTATTAATTAGAGATATTAACCCTTTGTGTTAGGAGGAGGCTAGTTCGAGATCCGAACGCGAGGTTATTTGCTCACGTGCTAGCCGAGGTGAGTCTTCTCACTATACTTTACCTTGAGTGGTAGTTATGTGTGACCGGAAGGTCTTATGTGCTTACATTGAGTATTATGTTATCTTGGCTTATGTTTTATGATGTGCATTATTTCTTTGTGATTTATGCCATGCGGAGCTTTACAGACCGGACCAGAGGGTCCAACGATTTATGAGGCCAGAGGGTCCTCAACCAGACCGGACCGGAGGGTCTAACGAGCAAGACCGGACCAGAGGGTCCAACGAGCTGTGGGAGTGGAGGGTCCCGCTGAGACACATTGACCGGAGGGTCTTACAGAGTATAAGCTCGAGTGGCGAATTTGTTGTATGTGGTATTTTGGGGAACTCACTAAGCTTCGTGCTTACCGTGTTATGCGTTATGTGTTTCAGGTTTTCTCAGGATCGCGGGACGGCACCGGCTTGATTGTACACACCAGAGAAGGGATTATGTTTCGAGGATCCTGGTTTATTAATTAATTAAACATGGAGTGCATTTTATTTATCAAACAAACGCGATTTTATGAAATGTGTTATGAAGATTATATGATTTAAAATGGAAAATTTGTTTTGAAAATTCACGTCGTTACAAATGTACCGCCTTCTGTCGTTATATGGAAACCATACAACACATGCAGAATGATAACTCTACTAGAACCTCTAAGAGGTAATGACTCGTCAATTGGTTCAACTTGAATTTCTTCCTAAGGTTGAGTGCTAGTATTTTCAGAAGTTCCTTGATCGTTTGATTCTTGAATTTCTTCACGATAATTGGTATTCCCACTGTCCTCTTTGTATTTGAGCTCTCTCTCGAAAGACTCCCGTTCGTGCTTCGAAGACCATGTTCTCACTAGTTCTGTAGAACAAATATCCAAAGGATTTCTGTGGGTAGCCGATGAAAATAAATCTCTTAATTCGAGGTTCAAGCTTGTCGTGAGTCTCTCTTCTAACGAAATATTCACAACCCCAAACCTTGATATGTGCTAACGAGGGAACTTTCCCTGTCCATATCTCGTGAGGTGTTTTTGCAACCTTCTTTGTTGGGACCAGATTAAGGATGTGAGCGGAAATCTCTAATGCATACCCCCAGGATGAGATTGGAAGTGAATCTCGAATCGTCATGGAATGAACTATGTCCAACAAGGTTCGATTACGCCTCTCAGCCACACCATTAAATTGTGGTGTCCTAGGAGGTGTTAATTGTGAAACAATTCCACACTCCTTAAGATAGTCGTGGAAATCGATACAAAGATATTCACCGTCTCTATCGGATCTAAGCATCTTTATCTTCCTACCCAATTGATTCTCGACTTGTTTAAACTCTTTGAACTTTTCAAAGGTTTCTGACTTATGCTTGATTAAATAGATATAACCATATCTGCTATAATCATCAGTAAAAGTCACATAGAATCGATTTGCATCCCTTGTGGTGGATCTGAAGGGCCGACACACATCTGTGTGTACGAGATCCAACAATCCTTCACCTCTTTCACAAGAACCAGTGAAAGGTGATTTTGTCATCTTACCTAGCAAACAAGACTTGCATGTATCATCTGATCTTAAGTCAAATGATTCCAACACTCCATCCTTTTGGAGTTGGCCCATGAGTTTCTTGTTGACATGTCCAAGAAGATAATGCCACAAGCACGCTTTGTCTTATACCATTAGACAAATCAATATGAAAAACACTATTTCCTAAATTGTCTACAATAATCACAGTTTCATACACACCATCACAAGGTAAAGCTTCAAAATAAAACACACCATTTTTAAAAGCAGAAATAGAACCATTCTTGTCATCAAAAGCATATCTAAAACATTGTTTAAATAAAGCATGAAATGAAATGATGTTTCGTGTCATCTCTGACGAGTAGAAACAATTCAATAAATCTAACCCTAACCCATTATTAAGCATTGAGCTACAAACTCCAATCTTGGTAACAGGTGAAGATCTCCTTTTCCCCATGATCAAGTTCATCCTTCCATGCTCTATATCCTCACTTCTTCTTAGCCCCTGCAAATCAAAAAAAATGTGAAACCCACATCTTGTATCAAGGACCCAAGAATGAGAATATGATGAGTTATCAGATAGAATAGTGTAAATACCTGTTGAGGTTGGCTTCACCTTGCCATCCTTAATATCTTGTAAGTATTTCAGGTAGATTCGTTTCCAATTCCCTTTGTCAATGCAGTAAAAGCAAGTGGCATCCTTTGGGTCAGAAATAAGGGGGAGCATTGGAACTGGACTTTCCTTTGGGTCCACTACTAGGTGACCCAACTTGGCATTTTCCCTTCTAGTTCAGCTTGGGAGGACCTTTCCTCCTTTTCCCTTTCCCTTGACCAATGGCCAGAACAGGAGTAGCAGCAGGAGTGGAGGCAAAACCTTTTCCTTACATTCCTGCTTCAGTTGTTCGCAGGAGGTTGTGCAATTGTGACAAAGTAGTTATGTTGTTGTTTAAATGATAGGTCACTATGAACTGATCATCACAACTTGGCAAAGAGTTCAACACTATGTTGATTGCCAACTCTTCATCAAAATTTACATTCAACTTGATGATCCTATCCACGTATCGTTGCATTCTTGAAACGTGGTTGCTTACAGACTCACCATCCTTAATCTTGCACACCATTAAGGACTTTACCACTTCGTAATTCTCTTGACGAGCTTGCTTATGGTACTTTTCCATAAGGTCCTTGTTCATCTCATATGTGATAGAACAATAAAGAGTAGATCGATATAATCTAAACATTTATTTGAATCAAAATAAGAACATAACGATTGAAAGTGTGCTGATTGAATAGAAATCACTGCCTTAGAAGAGCTCAACTAAGAACTTCTACTGTGAAGGCAGTTTAGGGTTAAGTACAAGCAATACTAATCAAGGTGCATGCATGCAATATAAATAGTCTAACCGTAGCACATTAATATCGGGTGGACATGCCCAGCCCGTTACAAAAGATTAATTAAAATGATACAATACTATTATTGACACAACAGAAAATAACCCAAAAATCTCCCCCTTTGTATCAATAAGGACGGTAGATCTTTATTGTTGTTGTTGCTTTTGAACTTTAAACAACTTCGGCATAATTCCCAGCAGAGTCTTGCGAACCAGGACGTACCAATTCATCATGTCAGAAAAACACTTCTTGTCCGCAACACTGTTTTCTTTATTCTGACTTACAAAATCCACAATATATTCTAGATAGGAGGAGTATAGATGTTTGTCTGGCAAATAGAAACAGAATCTGTGAAGGCTCGCATCTGCTTTTTCTCTTATCTGAAAAGCGACACTCCAATCTTTCTTTCGTATCCTCCCCAACTTCATCGTATAAAGATCCTTCGGAGGCTCCTTGGGGAGAACTGTAGGTTTCTTATTAAGAACAGAGGCAATCTCCACGTACATCTTTCCAACCTCTTGGATGTAACAGACCAACATTTGTTTCAGATGTGCAATGATAGGCTCGAATTTCTGTTGATCCTTCAGCAGTAGAAGTAACAGAGAAATCCAATCGAATGGGTTGAGGCAGGGTAGATCTGCGAGAGTAAATTCGTGCGTTGAACTCACAGCCCTATGAGCAGCCTTGAAACGAGCATTAATGAAGCTCTTAGTTTCAATTGGTCCAAACACCTTAACAGCTGTGATCTTCTTTGAGCTCCACGTTTCATATTGTGGCCTCATGTGCTTCAGATAAAGCGAGAAGAGCACCTGATCAACACCTTTGTCAGCAAGAGAAACGTTCGCAATCTTGTCAAAACTGCGAAATAGAAAAGCCTTCGGTGTAATAGGCAGATCAAGCTGCAAATCCGAAGAGTTCTCCAATTCGAATGATCCAACAGGCTCTAGCCAGTAAATGTTCGGATTGTCGACGGCTTCATTTAGAATTCGTTCCAGTGTCCACAGAGAAAAGGTATTTTTTTGAGTTTTCAAGGTTTCCTCTGCTTCACGAGCATCCTTCTCTTTTTCTTCAGCTTCCTTAACAATCCGATGATTTTCGTCAATTTCTGCACGACGAATTTTCCTTCTTAACTTCTCATTTTCATCAACTTCTTCCTCTTCACTGTCATCAACCAATTTTTCTTTTCCTCTCGAACTCAAAACTACATTATCCTTCGGTCCGTTTATCTTTGGATTTTGTTCTTGATCATCACCACCACCAGCTGATTTAATGACATCTTCAGTTGTCACTTTCTTTGCTTCTCCCCCTTGTTTTGGAATAGAAGATTCTGAAACACCTTGAATGTGGTCTAACATGGAGAAGATTGGCTTCATTTTCTCTGCTAGATGCTGACGAACTGAGACTATTAGGAGAGAATTGTAAGTTTTAACCAGACTGTACAACTCATCATTCACATTAGCAACACAACTTCGGATGACATCATTAGCATACTTCAGATCAGCAATTTGGGAATTCGCATGCGCTAACTTGACTGATAGAACCTTCACCCGCTTAGTTTTAATTGCAAGCTCATCCATTATATTTTTTTCATGAGCCAAATCAACCTGAAGTTTGTCAATTTTAGAAGAGATGGAATTGTGAAACTCTGTATTATTAGATTGAATGCCTGTACGAACCTTCTCAAGAGCATCCTTCTCAGTGTGAAGGGAAGTTTCAAGACTAGAAATCAATTGATTTGCTTCGGTCGTTTCTTTGCAAGTCTTCTGCTTTGTTGGTGAGAGCGAGATTGGAAGAATGCTCCTTAGTAAGTGTTTCAAAGAAGGGTTTGACAGAATCCTGAGAGTATTCATTGCTGGACGAGGCTTCGGTGGACTCAAGTAAAGAATCCAACTTGGAATTCAGTGCCTTGAACTGTTTTGTGGTCATGGGAGCATCATCTTCGTCACTCTCTGGTTGGATATTAAAAGGACTATAACGAAAATCCTCAAAAGTGTCCCGATCATCACCAAATATAGTATATGGATCATCTTGAGGAAGTGGTGAGATGGGAGTGAACTCTGTATCAACACAAAAACCAGAAGCCCCTGCCCCCGTATCAGATATGTTGGTAGTGACTGGTGGCGAACTGGTGGTTGTTGTTGTGGTTGATGTTGAGTCTGTAAATAGAGGAGTAGATAACGAAATCGAAGTTTAAGGTTACGAAACACCCACAAAAACGTTTGGGCAGGGAGAAATCGAGATCGGTGTTGTTGTAGCAGTGGGTGAAGGTGGAGTAAAATCTTGAAAGAAATCATCTGTAATTGGAACTGAAGTTGGCATAGAAAAGGTTACCTAAGGATTCGTAGTTATCGGATCCGAAACCATTGGTTGCGAAGAGACAACAGTTTCATCAGTTTCACGCTGGTCTTTCTCAGGTCTACGAACATCAGAGATCGTATGGGAGTATGAATCCTCCTCATCGCTTGGTGAAGGAGTTCTTGGTTTGCGAACAACTCTCTTTTTCTTCTTCGGAATCCGAGCAGGTTCGGAGGGTCCAGCCTTCGCCTTTTTCTTTCCCCTTTCTTAGGCTTGTCAGCCTCTTCCAAAACTTGTCGCATTGCAGCGGTTAAAGGTCGAGCACCCGAATCTGGTTGTCTACGGTAGACATTGATTACTTCGCTGTTAGCCGGTACATTACGAAACATCGATTCAGGAATTGAGCCAATAAATGCGAATCTTGAACTATCAGCCACGATAAAGTTTGAAGTGTGAAAGATAGGAATATCGGCAACACTTGAACCTTCGAGCACCGGAATATGGAGTCGATTTATGGCCCTATGAACAACAATGGACCAAAATCGAGCACAAGAAATCTCTATGTGCCTAGTGACAGAAAGTGTACTCTGGACAAGCTGAGTCCAAAGAACTGATCCATAGTCCAGATTAATCCCTGAATAAACACCATACATAATGGTAAGAAAAAGCTTACTTGTATTGTCAGACCCAGTCACTCTCTGAAAAACTCTTGAAGAGTAGAGTAAATAAACCATTCCACATAGGAGGAAGGTTAGGCTTCTTGAACTTGGAGACGACAACTAGATATTCATGATAACCCATATTGCAGAACATCTCCGGACAAGCAAAGATGGAGATGGTTTCAGGATCAACCAAATCGTGACCTTGAGAAAACCCTAGCAGGCGACAGAACCTGGTCTTGGTAATATTGGTCTTCTGGTTATCAATTTCATAAGTGATCATTGCTTCCCCTTCTTGATAGCTAGCGGTAGAATACGCCTTGGATAGATGAACCAAGGAAACAACCTCAGACATGGTAAGTACCGGTGCCAGTGGAGAATGACGAAGACATTCGATGAGAGGCTGAAGAAACGCGTCATAATCCCTCATCTTAGATGTATGCACATGTAAGGATGCTAATATAGTTTTAAAAACCAATTAGTAACTCAAGGAAGAAAAACACCTTTTCAAAATGGTTTTCATGTGTTGCTTAATACATATAGTATTCAAATTTCATTTAAGGAAACAAATAACCATTATATATGATGGGTTTTGAGCATAACAAACAATCATATGTGTGCATGCAACCCTAACTTTGATCTACGCTTTCTCTAATTGAACATACCATGTGAACAATAATGTAGAAACCCTAGAACACTAGTATATAATCAAAATTACAAAATTAGGGTTAAAAACATACATTTGATTTTTATATAGCAATAACAATCCAAATCCTTAGTGTTGTTGAGACTTTGAGAACAAGCGTCACAATTGTCACGCCTCTAATGGCTCACACCCAACACTACTAATAGAAGAATGATTGAGAAGGAGGAGGGAGGTTGTAATTTTCGTCTAGTACTCTTCAAGAACAAGTGGCCGAAAATCATTGGGTATCAGCCCTATTTATAGTACAGTCAGGAAACCCTAGATAAGTCCAAATCCAAGATTATCTTAAACCAGGTAATTATCCAATTTCCTGTTATCAATTAAAGACTATTGTAGAAACCCTCAAACATATGAAAACCGTCCATAGCCTATATAGCATTCTATATTGCCTCTTGCTCAACTATCGAACAATTACAATTTAGTCCCTGCACTTTTAATTAATTCTTTTAATCCCAAAATTAATTATAATTAATTTCTAATTAAATAATAATTAAATATTACTATTTCTAATTAATATATTATTCTCATAATATATTAACAAATTATTTATTTCAAATTATTAATCAAATAATCAACCTCTTTCTCCAAAATCATCTTGTCTAGTTGCTAGTCTTGAGGGAAACCCAAAAAGACTGTGCTACTATTAATTCAATTATATACCAATTATAATTATGAGCTTAGACACCTAATCCAACAGTTTCCCACTTGGATAAGTCTAATAACTATAGTTTCCAATATATCCTTCTAAACCGATTAGCAAATTGTTGCTCTCAAAGCCGTTGTCGAACTCTGACCTAGTCAGTTATTTTTCCTAAGATAAGTGATCATATAATCCTTCGTTCTGCAAGATATGATGTGGACAAATGACATGGAACATAATCAATCTCATTGTCCAATACTTTGTTTCTCGATTTCTGATTTGTAATGACAAAGAACAACTAACCGAACACATCAATTTTGTCCTGTCCGGGCCCGACACTATAAGTCAACACCAAATCATCAAGGGGCCCAAGATATCGCTTTTCCGGTTAGGGCAAAAGGAACAGATAAACTTTGACTTATCTGCTTTCACTGTTTACTCATCAAATCACGCACAACAATACGTTTTATAACATCAAGTTACTGATGCGTTTACGTATTATCAATGCACAACCAACTTGTAAACAACAACTCATATATCTTCGCTTAAAGATTATAAGATATTATCGTCTCAGAATTACTCGTGATAAATTTTATGAAGTAATTCTCTGAGCGTGGGTTAATCCAATACTTAAATCTCTATTTCAAAGTACTCATGAGTATTGCAGAAAGCCATTGCTATGTCTAAACCCTTTAGACAATCTATAATCCAATTCATGATACTCTTGATTTACTACTTACTTCCAAAAGTATGATCGTCTTTGGATGTTTAAACAATCCAATTATTCTGGAAGTAAAACATGCAAAATTGAAACATAATAATAAACAACTGACAAAAGATAGTAAACAATACTTATAAATCATTCTTTATTATTCAATCATCAAGTGTCAATTACATTTATTTTGTTACAAGTTTCTAAACAACTATCTAACTACTAAAACCAATATCATCCTTCAGACCAATGCTCCTAGCATGTTGAAAGTGCTTAATCCTACATAGACCCTTTGTGAGGGGATCTGCTGGATTTTGTTCGGACGATACCCTCTTCACGACGAGGTGACCTTCTTCTACTCTATGTCTAATGAAATGGTATTTTCTGTCGATATGCCTCGATCTACCATGATCTCTTGGTTCCTTAGTTAAGGCAACTGTCCTTTCATTATCACAGGGAATATCCATTCGCTCCTTGATGGTTGGAACAACTCCAAGGTCTCCGATGAAGTTATACGTCCATATAGCCTCCTTCGATGCTTCGCTTGCTGCTATGTACTCTGATTCACAGGTAGAATCAGCCACAGTTTTTGGTTCAGAACTTTTTCAGGTTACCTCTCCTCCATTAAGGGTAAACACCCAGGCAGACCGAGAACGAAAGTTGCGTCTGTCTGTTTGAAAGATGGCATCACTATACCCGGTTACTCTTAAGTTGTCACTATCACCAAGCACAAGGACCCAGTCCTTAGTTCTTTGCAGATACTTAAGAATATTCTTGACCACTATCCAATGAGCTCTACCCGGATTCCCTTGATAATGACTAACCATACTCAAAGTGAAAGCCACATCAGGGCGAGTACATGTCATAGCATACATGATAGATCCAATAGTGGAAGCATATGGAAATCTACTTATTTCTGCTATCTCTGCATCGGTACTCGGACTTTGAGTCTTACTCAGTTTGGTATTACTCTGTATTGGGAATTCTCCTTTCTTGGAATTCTCCATACTAAAATGTTTCAGTACCTTATCCAAGTATGTACTCTGACTAACTCCAATTAGTCTTTTACTCCTGTCTCTCAAAATCCTTATCCCTAGAATATAGGCAGCCTCTCCTGAATCCTTCATAGTGAAACACTTTCCAAGCCAAGACTTAACCTCTTGCAAAGTTTAAATGTCATTTCCTATGAGAAGTATGTCATCAACATACAATACCAGGAAGGGTACTATTCTCTCACTAGCTTTGACATATACACAAGATTCATATTCACTTCTAGAGAAGCCAAACTCTGTAACTTTCTCATCAAAACAAAGATTCCATCTGCGAGAAGCTTGTTTCAATCCATAGATTGATTTCTCACGCTTACACACTCTACTGGGGTAGTTTGCATCCACAAAACCCTCTGTCTGACTCATGTAAGCATCTTTAGCCAACTTCCCATTATGGAAAGCGGTTTTGACATCCATCTGCCAGATTTCATAGTCATGAAACGCAACTATGGCTAGCATCACCCTAATAGATTTAATCTTAGCTATTGGTGAGAAGGTCTCATCATAGTCAACCCCTGGGGTTTGAGTAAAGCCCTTCGCAATCAATCGAGCCTTAAAGGTGTGTACCTTTCCATCCATATCAGTCTTCTTCTTAAAGATCCATTTGCACTCAATTGTCTTACGACCTGGTACATTGTCAACCAAATTCCAAACTTGGTTGTCATACATGGAGTAAATCTTGTTGTGCATTGCCTCTTTCCACTTGGCAGCCTCAGGGCCCGCCATTGCTTCCTTGTAGTTAGCAGGTTCATCCAAGTTTACCAGTGTACTATCACTGATAAATGTTGTAACATCCTGGTTCCGGGGTATATCATTTCTATTGTTATAATGAGTTTCATGGGCGAATCGCCGAGTTGGTGCCTCAACTCGTCGAGTAGGGTCGCGTTGGGTGACGAGGATTAATGAGCTGACTCGACGAGTCCGTGTCTCAACTCGCCGAGTCAACGCTGGTGAAGGAAACCCTAAACTTTCGGGCATGTGACCTATTTAAAGGCGCTTATAGCCTCATTTGCGGCTCATCTTCTGTTCAACTCTCCTGTGTGAAGCCCTAGGCGGTCATGGAAGCTAAGAGAGAGTCCTTGAGCTTGTATCAAGTGTTTTGATGGACCTTTTTGGAAGAAGAGGAGTGAGCTTCAAGCAAGAAGTGGGATGAGGCTATGGGATCTAGCATTTCTTCTCTAAGAGCTTCTCTGGAAGGTAAAATGCCCACACCTTTCTCATCTATTTAGTTGGATCTCATATATATGAAGATTTAGGGATTTTTGTCATTTTGGTTGGGTTCTTGAGTAGTATGTATTATCTAGAAGTCTAGACCTCAGATCTGGACCTTGTGAGGTCCTTAGAGTTTAGATGTCCCAACTTTATTCGTTCAAATGAGGGTTGATGAGCTAAATCCTTCATGAAAGGCATGTAGTAGCATTTTGGAGCAATAACATCATATATGAGCGTAAAGATCGAAGCTTTACGTGACTTTTGAGTATTAGGAGGTTAGATCTTCGAATTAGAGTTACAGATCTGACCTCAGGTGGCTGGATGGAAAATCCGATGGAGCCGACTCGCCGAGTCCATGGGATGACTCGACGAGTCGTAGCGGGTTTGACTGAGCAGCCTTGTCATGGTGTTGACTCATCGAGTTGGGAGTCAACTCGGCGAGTTGAGTGAGCCCTAGGAAGAATTCAGAAGATGTGAAGGGACTCGAGGAGTCGCATGGGTGCACTCGACGAGTTGGGTCAAATATGGACTTTTGACTCGAGTTGACTTCTATTGACTTTGGGGTTTTGGTCAACATAAGTAATAGAGAACTTGGAGGGGTAAAATGGTCTTTTTCCCACTTCAAATAGTTAGAAAGAAAAAGAATCGTCTTCGGTTATTTGAGTCTTGAAAAGAGTATTAATTAGATATATTAACCCTTTGTGTTAGGAGGAGGCTAGTTCGAGATCTGAGCGCGAGGTTATTTGCTCACCTGCTAGCCGAGGTGAGTCTTCTCACTATGCTTTACCTTGAGTGGTAGTTATGTGTGATCGGAAGGTCTTATGTGCTTACATTGAGTATTATGGTATCTTGCCTTATGTTTTATGTTGTGCATTATTTCTTTGTGATTTATGCCATGCGGAGCTTTACAGATCGGACCAGAGGGTCCAACGATTTATGAGGCCAGAGGGTCCTCAACCAGACCGGACCGAAGGGTCCAACGAGCTAGACCGGACTAGAGGGTCCAACGAGCTATGGGACTAGAGGGTCCCGCTGAGACACATTGACCGGAGGGTCTTACAGAGTATAGCCTCGAGTGGCGAATTTGTTGTATGTGCTATTTTGGGGAACTCACAAAGCTTCGTGCTTACCGTGTTATGTGTTATGTGTTTCAGGTTTTCTCAGGATCGCGGGACGGCACCGGCTTGATTGTACACACCAGAGAAGGGATTATGTTTCGATGATCCTGGATTATTAATTAATTAAACATGGAGTGCGTTTTGTAAATCAAACAAACAAGATTTTATGAAATGTGTTATGAAGATTATATGATTTAAAATGGAAAATTTGTTTTGAAAATTCACGTCGGTACAAGTTGGCATCAGAGCCTTGGTTTGAGGGATTCGGATACACCTTCGGGTTTGTCTGGACTCAAACTGAGGATTTGAGAAAAGTTTTCAAAAGAAACGACTTTTCTGAAAACGGGTAAAGTATTTCAAGAGAAAGCGGAAAAGGGCAGTGTGTACAATCAGCCAGATCCCGAATGGTGATATCCCAAAATACTCTTACTTGTGTATTATGAGATATTTATGAGATATGTTATGAGATATTATGCATGCTAGAGAAAGGCTAGGTATTTCATATTTTAGGACTAGAGTGGCCTGATTTGTGATGCCTTAGCCTAGGAGTTGCTGTTACCTGTGATGTGTTTTTGAGTATGTTCTGAGTAAGAGTATCCAACAGGAATCCTTTTTAAAGAAGGATTTGAGTAGAGGAGTAATCTAGGAGAGATACCAGGATGAGCAATTGTGGAGTCTATTGAGAGGGTAGTCAGATGCCCACGTAGGGCGGAGTTTCTTGAGTTCGGTGATATCCTACGAATATGAGGAGAGCAAGTAGGATAATATCCTAGAGGGGTTTTACATGATAGTATAGACTATTCGATGCCCGAATGCTGCTTGCTTCGTGCTTTGTGGAACTCTTGATGATGGGAGTTAGCTACCAAGTGAATATGACGATATTCAGGAGGTAGGTGGATGGCGTCATAAGGAGTTCTTCAGCAGCTGATGGCAGAGAAGTGAGAGAATCTGGGAAGAGCCTAGGGGGTGACCCTAGTCAGATGAGTATGTTGACAAAGTAGAGCATTTCGTTGGGGAGCGAGCACGCGTGACGGGATTGGTGATTGAGAAGGTTGGGCCGCTACTTAGGAACTCTGGAATGGTCCGTGTAGAAAGTATGGGTAGATGTGGCAGGTAGTATGGGCCCGTACTATTGAAAACAGAGGAACCATACTCGATGCAGGGAGTATTCCGAAGGTTCTAAGTAGCAGATCAAGGGGTGATGTCATGGTTCGAGTACCATGATTTGTAGCAGATCTAGAGGTGATGTCATGGTTCGAGTACCATGATTTGTAGCAGATCAAGAGGTGATGTCATAGTTTGAGTACCATGATTTGTAGCAGATCAAGAGGTGATGTCATGGTTCGAGTACCATGGTTCGTAGCAAATTGGGAAGAGAGAACATGGTTCGAGCGCCATGATCAGTAGCAGATTAAGAGAAGATAACATGGTTCGGGTACCATGGTTTATAGCAGATCGAGAGGTGATGTCATGGTTCGAGTACCATGATTTGTAGCAGATCAAGAGGTGATGTCATGGTTCGAGTACCATGATTCGTAGCGGATTGAAAGAAGAGGACATGGTTCGAGTACCATGACACGTGGCGGTTAGTGATTCTGGTTTTACCGGTTATTCCGTGGTGATTGTCTAAACTAAGATCAGATGTGAAAGAGTATGGGGCTAGAGGGCCATGATGAACGAGTTTCAGTGGAGCATCCCTTGAGAGGGAAATCGAGTTAGCTCCGAGGGATTGTTGGTGAGATGCCAATTGGAGTCGCAAGACTCAGGGATGAGTAGGGATGGTGCGTTATGGGAGAATACGGTCTGGGCTGAGCAACCGGCCGATAGTGGGGATGTCACTTTCTGTGACCTGAGTGGTGCTATTTCAATGTTCTGCGAGAAGCAGGAGAGATATTGAGTTTCTGCCCCATAGGGTTTACCTTCAACTCTTAACCAGAATAATTGGGCAGTATGTTGGATGCGAGGTATTCTTATACCAGGAAAGAGTCATTAGTGGGACTAAGACGGATGAGAGCAAAGAAGTGCCTTTTTGAGGTAAAGGTACTTGTATTAGTAGTTTCCGGTGGTTAAAAAGGAGTATAACGGGGCAGTGGCCCTCGTGGTCTACATGGTGTATCGACAATGAGAATAAGGTCTGTGCTTTTATGATTATTCCCGTTTCGGGAGGCGAATCGAGGAGCCAGAGTCGAAGTGCGTGATAGGGCACTATTTCCTGATTAGAGATAGATTGGATTCGGAACAGTGGGTTTTCTGGTGGTGTGTCAGTCTGAGGCTTCAAGGTGACTAGATGCAGTCATATGGGGAGGATTCCAAGATTTTGTTAAGGACGGGATATTGGAGATTGTTTGGTTTCCTTTGGGAAGGACCTGGGGTGATTGCACAAAACGTTTAAGAGTCAAGTGTGTCATGACTGGTGAGACAATCAACTGAGTAGATTGTGGATATGCCAATTAGAGATTTTTCAAACCCTGAGTGGGGGAGAACTGGTTCTCCAGTTAGGGGATCAGTGATCCATTCATGTACGGTCAGAGGAATGGTTATGGGAATTTGCGGTGCGGACGCATGAACCTGAGAATGAGGCGAGGTGCCAGACGGGAAGATGTAAGAGTTTGTGTTTAAGAAAGGATGAGTGGATCCACTACAGGTGGCCGTGGATTGGGAAAATTCATTATGGCCTGTGATTTTCGGAATTAGCATATGTCGAGTTCGAGTGCGATCAGATCACTGGATTACGGATGCAATAGCTGAGAGTTGCAAGTGAAGGTATAGATTGTGATCTATACCCCTGAGAGGGCAGCAGTTGATTTGTCAACCAATTTCAGGGACGATATGAGTAGTTCCGTATGGGTAGTGACCAGTAGAGGGGGAGCTTCGGGTTTTCGTCAACGTGTTCTGAGCCATTGATGATGCCTCTGTGTTTCAAATTGGTAGTTGAAATATCTTGAGGTTCTGTGTTGGTGTACCAAGGTATCCGGGTATGATGTCTTTATTTCTAGATTATTTTGAGTTTTGAGTTGAGAATTGGCAAGTGGTGTGGCAAGTATCTATGGTTCCAGTGGGAGCAATTCGGCTAATTGATGTTAAACGAGATTATTTAAGAATAAGGATTGCAGTGAGAAAAAGGAGTTTGCCATGATGATTGCTGTCAGGAGTAGCGGTGCTTATTTTGGGTGGGTGTGTGTGCACCTATCTATGGTTGGTCCGCATGGCATGAGTTAACGATCGCAGTGTGGCGTTGACCTGAGGATGAGATTGTGAAGTGGTAAGAGCAAGTGCGGTAAGACTACGGGGGGCTGCAGTTTCAATGAGTTAGTGCAAAGGAGTGTGGTGATACTACGGGGAGCCGTAGTATCCACCAGATAACGTGTTGGTGTGGCGATGCTGCGGGGAGCCGTAGTATTCGCCAAACAAAGGGAGGTTGTTGTGATGCTATGGGGAGCCGTAGTACTCACTAGTCAGCGAAAGGTTGTTGTGGTGCTACGGGGAACCGTAGTACCCACTAATCAGCAAGAGGGTGTAGTGATACTGCAGGGAGCCGTAGTACTCACTAGTCAGCGAGAAGGTGTTGTGACGAAGTACTCTCTGATCAGAGCATGAAGAAGAAGAGTTTTAGGTTTGGGTAGCCCTATATTTGAGTTTTTGGGAGCCTGGTGGTCGCACCAGGGGTGAGACTGGGGTCTCCATATTTGTTGGGAATAGTTATATTCTGAATTGAGTTGTGATTGTCGCAACCCAAGGGGAGTGGATAAGTAGTACACGCGCGGGTTGTGGGTCATGAGTCATGAGTTGAGTGGTTCATTGGGACGAGTGGTTCCAACTCTGGTTCGGACCAAACTCTCGAGTTTGAGTTTGGTTCTGGTGGCGCGTGGGGTAGGCAAGATGAGATTCTGGAATCTAAGGTGGGTTCCATGTTGAGGGGTATTGTTTGTCATCTGATGTCTTAGGCCTGTGTAGGTCAGTATTCGGGTAAGAGAGGTACCGCGAGATGCATGGAACTATGAGCAGTAGACGACAGAGGTCGGGGTTGAGTCCATCTTCAGTTGGGATTGTAGTATTCGTTTGGGGTAAAGATAACTTAGTGACTTGTGTGTCACAATGGGCCGAGATAGTTGTTGTGAGAAGGAAGGCGGCGAGACGTGTTGGGGCATGTAGTGGGTAACCAATGGAGGTCCAACTGTGGGGTCGAGAGTAGACCAGGTGCTAAGTGTTAAAAAGGGATATCTGGGAGAAAGTGAAGGATTACGATTTGTAGATGTCTGAGGACTTCTAAGCGAGCATGATTATTTTGTTATTGTGTCGGAGAACAGGGTGTTGAAATTTTTTTTTGTTCGAATGGGTTCTGATAGTAGTTCAGGGGATGAGCCCCTGGAGGGATGTGAAACCTTTCGTTCCTTGGGGCGTGATTCAGATCATTTGGCATGTTTGGTATGAGTGAGTGGTAGCCGATTGTTGGATTCTGTCTTGTGAGAATCAGAGGAGCAGTGAGTTATTAGGGTTTGATATTCGAGGGGCGAATATTATGGTGATCGCTTGAGTGGGCAGTCTGGCGGCGGGCCAGGTCACTAGAGCTTCCAGATTTTTGGGTTAGCGACAGAGGGGTCGGTTTTGTTCCGGATTTGGGAGTTCCTGTTTGGATTCAGGTGTCTATAGAAAAGATATCGGCGGGGTATGAGGCCCTCTTCAGTGGTGCTTTCCGAGTTATAGGTTCGAGCTATGTGTGGATGAAGAGCGATTTCGAGGGCGGAATCAAATTAAGTGTGGGAGAATTGTAACATCCTGGTTCCGGGGTATATCATTTCTATTGTTATAATGAGTTTCATGGGCGACTCAGCGAGTTGGTGCCTCAAATCGTCGAGTAGGGTCGCGTTGAGTGACGAGGATTAATGAGCTGACTCGACGAGTCCGTGTCTCAACTCGCTGAGTCAGCGCTGGTGAAGGAAACCCTAAACTTTCGGGCCTGTGACCTATTTAAAGGCGCTTATAGCCTCATTTGCGGCTCATCTTCTGTTCAACTCTCCTGTGTGAAGCCCTAGGCGGCCATGGAAGCTAAGAGAGAGTCCTTGAGCTTGTATCAAGTGTTTTGATGGACCTTTTTGGAAGAAGAGGAGTGAGCTTCAAGCAAGAAGTGGGATGAGGCTGTGGGATCTATCATTTCTTCTCTAAGAGCTTCTCTGGAAGGTAAAAGGCCCACACCTTTCTCATCTATTTAGTTGGATCTCATATATATGAAGATTTAGGGATTTTTGTCATTTTGGTTGGGTTCTTGAGTAGTATGTGTTATCTAGAAGTCTAGACCTCAGATCTGGACCTTGTGAGGTCCTTAGAGTTTAGATCTCCCAGCTTTATTCGTTCAAATGAGGGTTGATGAGCTAAATCCTTCATGAAAGGCATGTAGTAGCATTTTGGAGCAATAACATCATATATGAGCGTAAAGATCGAAGCTTTACGTGACTTTTGAGTATTAGGAGGTTAGATCTTCGAGTTAGAGTTACAGATCTGACCTCAGGTGGCTGGATGGAAAATCCGATGGAGCCGACTCGCCGAGTCCATGGGATGACTCGACGAGTCGTAGCGGGTTTGACTGAGCAGCCTTGTCCCGGTGTTGACTCACCGAGTTGGGAGTCAACTCGGCGAGCTGAGTGAGACCTAGGAAGAATTCTGAAGATGTAAAGGGACTCGAGGAGTCGCATGGGTGCACTCGATGAGTTGGGTCAAATATGGACTGTTGACTAGAGTTGAATTCTGTTGACTTTGGGGTTTTGGTCAACATAAGTAATATAGACCTTGGAGGGGGTAAAATGGTCTTTTACCCACTTCAAAGAGTTAGAAAGAGAAAGAATCGTCTTCAGTTATTTGAGTCTTGAAAAGAGTATTAATTAGAGATATTAACCCTTTGTGTTAGGAGGAGGCTAGTTCGAGATCCGAACGCGAGGTTATTTGCTCACGTGCTAGCCGAGGTGAGTCTTCTCACTATACTTTACCTTGAGTGGTAGTTATGTGTGACCGGAAGGTCTTATGTGCTTACATTGAGTATTATGTTATCTTGGCTTATGTTTTATGATGTGCATTATTTCTTTGTGATTTATGCCATGCGGAGCTTTACAGACCGGACCAGAGGGTCCAACGATTTATGAGGCCAGAGGGTCCTCAACCAGACTGGACCGGAGGGTCTAACGAGCAAGACCGGACCAGAGGGTCCAACGAGCTGTGGGAGTGGAGGGTCCCGCTGACACACATTGACCGGAGGGTCTTACAGAGTATAAGCTCGAGTGGCGAATTTGTTGTATGTGGTATTTTGGGGAACTCACTAAGCTTCGTGCTTACCGTGTTGTGCGTTATGTGTTTCAGGTTTTCTCAGGATCGCGGGACGGCACCGGCTTGATTGTACACACCAGAGAAGGGATTATGTTTCGAGGATCCTGGTTTATTAATTAATTAAACATGGAGTGCATTTTATTTATCAAACAAACGCGATTTTATGAAATGTGTTATGAAGATTATATGATTTAAAATGGAAAATTTGTTTTGAAAATTCACGTCGTTACAAATGTACCGCCTTCTGTCGTTATATGGAAACCATACAACACATGCAGAATGATAACTCTACTAGAACCTCTAAGAGGTAATGACTCGTCAATTGGTTCAACTTGAATTTCTTCCTAAGGTTGAGTGCTAGTATTTTCAGAAGTTCCTTCATCGTTTGATTCTTGAATTTCTTCACGATCAATGGTACTCCCACTGTCCTCTTTGTATTTGAGCTCTCTCTCGAAAGACTCCCGTTCGTGCTTCGAAGACCATGTTCTCACTAGTTCTGTAGAACAAATATCCAAAGGATTTCTGTGGGTAGCCGATGAAAATAAATCTCTTAATTCGAGGTTCAAGCTTGTCGTGAGTCTCTCTTCTAACGAAATATTCACAACCCCAAACCTTGATATGTGCTAACGAGGGAACTTTCCCTGTCCATATCTCGTGAGGTGTTTTTGCAACCTTCTTTGTTGGGACCAGATTAAGGATGTGAGCGGCAATCTCTAATGCATACCCCCAGGATGAGATTGGAAGTGAATCTCGAATCGTCATGGAATGAACTATGTCCAACAAGGTTCGATTACTCCTCTCAGCCACACCATTAAATTGTGGTGTCCAAGGAGGTGTTAATTGTGAAACAATTCCACACTCCTTAAGATAGTCGTGGAAATCGATACAAAGATACTCACCGTCTCTATCGGATCTAAGCATCTTTATCTTCCTACCCAATTGATTCTCGACTTCTTGTTTAAACTCTTTGAACTTTTCAAAGGTTTCTGACTTATGCTTGATTAAATAGATATAACCATATCTGCTATAATCATCAGTAAAAGTCACATAGAATCGATTTGCATCCCTTGTGGTGGATCTGAAGGGCCGACACACATCTGTGTGTACGAGATCCAACAATCCTTCACCTCTTTCACAAGAACCAGTGAAAGGTGATTTTGTCATCTTACCTAGCAAACAAGACTTGCATGTATCATCTGATCTTAAGTCAAATGATTCCAACACTCCATCCTTTTGGAGTTGGCCCATGAGTTTCTTGTTGACATGTCCAAGAAGATAATGCCACAAGCACGCTTTGTCTTATACCATTAGACAAATCAATATGAAAAACACTATTTCCTAAATTGTCTACAATAATCACAGTTTCATACACACCATCACAAGGTAAAGCTTCAAAATAAAACACACCATTTTTAAAAGCAGAAATAGAACCATTCTTGTCATCAAAAGCATATCTAAAACATTGTTTAAATAAAGCATGAAATGAAATGATGTTTCGTGTCATCTCTGACGAGTAGAAACAATTCAATAAATCTAACCCTAACCCACTATTAAGCATTGAGCTACAAACTCCAATCTTGGTAACAGGTGAAGATATCCTTTTCCCCATGATCAAGTTCATCCTTCCATGCTCTATATCCTCACTTCTTCTTAGCCCCTGCAAATCAAAAAAATGTGAAACCCACATCTTGTATCAAGGACCCAAGAATGAGAATATGATGAGTTATCAGATAGAATAGTGTAAATACCTGTTGAGGTTGGCTTCACCTTGCCATCCTTAATATCTTGTAAGTATTTCAGGTAGATTCGTTTCCAATTCCCTTTGTCAATGCAGTAAAAGCAAGTGGCATCCTTTGGGTCAGAAATAAGGGGGAGCATTGGAACTGGACTTTCCTTTGGGTCCACTACTAGGTGACCCAACTTGGCATTTTCCCTTCTAGTTCAGCTTGGGAGGACCTTTCCTCCTTTTCCCTTTCCCTTGACCAATGGCCAGAACAGGAGTAGCAGCAGGAGTGGAGGCAAAACCTTTTCCTTACATTCCTGCTTCAGTTGTTTGCAGGAGGTTGTGCAATTGTGACAAAGTAGTTATGTTGTTGTTTAAATGATAGGTCACTATGAACTGATCATCACAACTTGGCAAAGAGTTCAACATTATGTTGATTGCCAACTCTTCATCAAAATTTACAATCAACTTGATGATCCTATCCACGTATCGTTGCATTCTTGAAACGTGGTTGCTTACAGACTCACCATCCTTAATCTTGCACACCATTAAGGACTTTACCACTTCGTACTTCTCTTGACGAGCTTGCTTATGGTACTTTTCCATAAGGTCCTTGTTCATCTCATATGTGATAGAATAATAAAGAGTAGATCGATATAATCTAAACATGTATTTGAATCAAAATAAGAACATAACGATTGAAAGTGTGCTGATTGAATAGAAATCACTGCCTTAGAAGAGCTCAACTAAGAACTTCTACTGTAAAGGCAGTTTAGGGTTAAGTACAATCAATACTAATCAAGGTGCATGCATGCACTATAAATAGTCTAACCGTAGCACATTAATATCGGGTGGACATGCCCAGCCCGTTACAAAAGATTAATTAAAATGATACAATACTATTATTGACACAACAGAAAATAACCCAAAAATCTCCCCCTTTGTATCAATAAGGACGGTAGATCTTTATTGTTGTTGTTGCTTTTGAACTTTAAACAACTTCGGCATAATTCCCAGCAGAGTCTTGCGAACCAGGACGTACCAATTGATCATGTCAGAAAAACACTTCTTGTCCGCAACACTGTTTTCTTTATTCTGACTTACAAAATCCACAATATATTCTAGATAGGAGGAGTATAGATGTTTGTCTGGCAAATAGAAACATAATCTGTGAAGGCTCGCATCTGCTTTTTCTCTTATCTGAAAAGCGACACTCCAATCTTTCTTTCGTATCCTCCCCAACTTCATCGTATAAAGATCCTTCGGAGGCTCCTTGGGGAGAACTGTAGGTTTCTTATTAAGAACAGAGGCAATCTCCACGTACATCTTTCCAACCTCTTGGATGTAACAGACCAACATTTGTTTCAGATGTGCAATGATAGGCTCGAATTTCTGTTGATCCTTCAGCAGTAGAAGTAACAGAGAAATCCAATCGAATGGGTTGAGGCAGGGTAGATCTGCGAGAGTAAATTCGTGTGTTGAACCCACAGCCCTATGAGCAACCTTGAAACGAGCATTAATGAAGCTCTTAGTTTCAATTGGTCCAAACACCTTAACAGCTGTGATCTTCTTTGAGCTCCACATTTCATATTGTGGCCTCATGTGCTTCAGATAAAGCGAGAAGAGCACCTGATCAACACCTTTGTCAGCAAGAGAAACGTTCGCAATCTTGTCAAAACTGCGAAATAGAAAAGCCTTCAGTGTAATAGGCAGATCAAGCTGCAAATCCGAAGAGTTCTCCAATTCGAATGATCCAACAGGCTCTAGCCAGTAAATGTTCGGATTGTCGATGGCTTTATTTAGAATTCGTTCCAGTGTCCACAGAGAAAAGGTATTTTTCTGAGTTTTTAAGGTTTCCTCTGCTTCACGAGCATCCTTCTCTTTTTCTTCAGCTTCCTTAACAATCCGATGATTTTCGTCAATTTCTGCACGACGAATTTTCCTTCTTAACTTCTCATTTTCATCAACTTCTTCCTCTTCACTGTCATCAACCAATTTTTCTTTTCCTCTCGAACTCAAAACTACATTATCCTTCGGTCCGTTTATCTTTGGATTTTGTTCTTGATCATCACCACCACCAGCTGATTTAATGACATCTTCAGTTGTCACTTTCTTTGCTTCTCCCCCTTGTTTTGGAATAGAAGATTCTGAAACACCTTGAATGTGGTCTAACATGGAGAAGATTGGCTTCATTTTCTCTGCTAGATGCTGACGAACTGAGACTATTAGGAGAGAATTGTAAGTTTTAACCAGACTGTACAACTCCTCATTCACATTAGCAACACAACTTCGGATGACATCATTAGCAGACTTCAGATCAGCAATTTGGGAATTCGCATGCGCTAACTTGACTGATAGAACCTTCACCCGCTTAGTTTTAATTGCAAGCTCATCCATTATATTTTTTTCATGAGCCAAATCAACCTGAAGTTTGTCAATTTTAGAAGAGATGGAATTGTGAAACTATGTATTATTAGATTGAATGCCTGTACGAACCTTCTCAAGAGCATCCTTCTCAGTGTGAAGGGAAGTTTCAAGACTTGAAATCAACTGATTTGCTTCGGTCGTTTCTTTGCAAGTCTTCTGCTTTGTTGGTGAGAGCGAGATTAGAAGAATGATCCTTAGTAAGTGTTTCAAAGAAGGGTTTGACAGAATCCTGAGAGTATTCATTGCTGGACGAGGCTTCGGTGGACTCAAGTAAAGAATCCAACTTGGAATTCAGTGCCTTGAACTGTTTTGTGGTCATGGGAGCATCATCTTCGTCACTCTCTGGTTGGATATTAAAAGGACTATAACGAAAATCCTCAAAAGTGTCCCGATCATCACCAAATATAGTATCTGGATCATCTTGACGAAGTGGTGAGATGGGAGTGAACTCTGTATCAACACAAAAACCAGAAGCCCCTGCCCCCGTATCAGATATGTTGGTAGTGACTGGTGGCGAACTGGTGGTTGTTGTTGTGGTTGATGTTGAGTCTGTAAATAGAGGAGTAGATAACGAAATCGAAGTTTAAGGTTACGAAACACCCACAAAAACGTTTGGGCAGGGAGAAATCGAGATCGGTGTTGTTGTAGCAGTGGGTGAAGGTGGAGTAAAATCTTGAAAGAAATCATCTGTAATTGGAACTGAAGTTGGCATAGAAAAGGTTACCTAAGGATTCGTAGTTATCGGATCCGAAACCATTGGTTGCGAAGAGACAACAGTTTCATCAGTTTCACGCTGGTCTTTCTCAGGTCTACGAACATCAGAGATCGTATGGGAGTATGAATCCTCCTCATCGCTTGGTGAAGGAGTTCTTGGTTTACGAACAACTCTCTTTTTCTTCTTCGGAATCCGAGCAGGTTCGGAGGGTCCAACCTTCGCCTTTTTCTTTCCCCTTTCTTAGGCTTGTCAGCCTCTTCCAAAACTTGTCGCATTGCAGCGGTTAAAGGTCGAGCACCCGAATCTGGTTGTCTACGGTAGACATTGATTACTTCGCTGTTAGCCGGTACATTACGAAACATCGATTCAGGAATTGAGCCAATAAATGCGAATCTTGAACTATCAGCCACGATAAAGTTTGAAGTGTGAAAGATAGGAATATCGGCAACACTTGAACCTTCGAGCACCGGAATATGGAGTCGATTTATGGCCCTATGAACAACAATGGACCAAAATCGAGCACAAGAAATCTCTATGTGCCTAGTGACAGGAAGTGTACTCTAGACAAGCTGAGTCCAAAGAACTGATCCATAGTCCAGATTAATCCCTGAATAAACACCATACATAATGGTAAGAAAAAGCTTACTTGCATTGTCAGACCCAGTCACTCTCTGAAAAACTCTTGAAGAGTAGAGTAAATAAACCATTCCACATAGGAGGAAGGTTAGGCTTCTTGAACTTGGAGACGACAACTAGATATTCATGATAACCCATATTGCAGAACATCTCCGGACGAGCAAAGATGGAGATGGTTTCAGGATCAACCAAATCGTGACCTTGAGAAAACCCTAGCAGGCGACAGAACCTGGTCTTGGTAATATTGGTCTTCTGGTTATCAATTTCATAAGTGATCATTGCTTCCCCTTCTTGATAGCTAGCGGTAGAATACGCCTTGGATAGATGAACCAAAGAAACAACCTTAGACATGGTAAGTACCGGTGCCAGTGGAGAATGACGAAGACATTCGATGAGAGGCTGAAGAAACGCGTCATACTTCGATGGATCAAGATCATGAATTAGGTTTTGGTTGGCCTTGATGCCCAGTAAACTTGACGAAGCGGTCTGACCGACATCAGAGGGAGTGTCAGATGGTGTTGCCATTGAAATGGTTGGAGAAGACAATGAACAATGCTTGAGAGAGAAAAGGGGTTTTCTTGCGCCGGAAGGATAATTACTTTGAAAGCGGTGAGTAAAAGTGAAGCGTCGAATTTTCCTATATACGGTACGATTAGTGAGAGAAAATTGACGTTTGGCGCTTCAAAATCCTGATAAAGTAGCCTTGAAAAGTGTGACAGGCTGGCATGTGACAGGCGTGTGTCAGGCGGCGTGATGTCAACGACAATTTGAAATTCCCACGCGCCATGATCGCAATCTTATCCATTAATTATCGCCGTTCCAGTTACACACTTTCACAATTGATCATCATTTCCTGTACTCCGAATCTGAAAGTAACCATTAGGACAACGAACCAGACTTTTTGAAAATCACAAGGATCTTCGTGTAAGAGTGTGCCAAAGATAAAGAAATAAATAAAGTTTTCTATGGGATTCTAGTGATGTCATTAAAGACATGAAACAGTTGGATCCCGGGCAACAATCTCTTCCTTTGGAATCAAGAGAGACTCAGAAGTGTCTGTGTGGTATCCCGTTGAATTATGATCATTTGTTTGTTGAGAAATAGTGAAAGGCTTCTTTTTAATAAGGCTTAAGGGTATATTCATCTTCATCCAAACTTTGAACCTTGACATAAGAACGAACGTTCGGATGAAGTACTTGTCTGACCAGTGTAGCCATAAGAACAAGTATGCTTTGGAAAGTTTTTGAGTGTTTGGATAATTTAGAAATCTCAAGAAAAAATAAAAACTGGATCTTATGGGAAGAAATGTCGTAGGCCTAGAACATTTCATTAAGATCTCACAAAAATAAAATAATGAGATTTTAAGGTATGAACCATAAAGATGGATTGACATCAACTCCTTGGTGAAAAGCTAGAACATTTCAATTGTTCACCATCAATTCTAAGATATGTGTTGGATTGTGGGTTTCACTCAATTCGTTGTGATAATGAATTTAAGATCATGAACATAGAGGTTGTGTAACCATAAACCTCAGTGGTAATATCTATGAGTCTCAAAGGTTACGAGAGTGAAAACGAATGTGATGGAGAAGAAGTGGGAGGTGGATTCGAAGAGAAATGTACCTCAGCTATACGAAAGTGACCAAACAGTCAACTCTTAACTCAATGTGAGAAGAGTAAGGTAGCTCAATGACCTATGTGAATATTAGCCTGATTGGGAAGAGTAAGGTAGCTCAATGACTTATGTGAATATTAGCCTGAATGGGAAGAAACGATTGGTATTATCGATTTACTAAGGCTTCGAACATAGAGTCTCAGAGGCTTCAAACTACATGCAACAACATGTTTCTAGGGACACTTAATTAGTGTAAAGATTAGGAATTCAATACCCGCCCCATCATTCGTAATTGAGAGTATCATGATATCTTTTGTCAATCCTACTAAATTATCTATTATTTTTTATGTCTTAACAGAAAAATAAAAATAGAAAGTATTTTTGAAATTTTGATTTTTGTGAAAAAGAAATAAAAACAGAAACAAATAAAATATTTTTGGATTTTGAATTTCCTGAAAAAGAAATAAAAACAGAAACAAATAAAATACTTTTGGATTTTGAATTTTCTGAAAAAGAAATAAAAAACAGAAACAAATAAAATAATTTTGGATTTTTGAATTTTCTGAAACAGAAAAATTAAATAAGTAGAAACAAACAAAATATACAAAAGTATACAAGAAACTCCGAACCTCCGAATGAACAGTGGACTGCGAGTCGCTCCGAGAGTTCGGACCAATTCGCAGTTGAACAATAGACTGCGAACCACTACGAGCGTTCGCACCCATTCGCAGTTGAACAGTTGACTACGAATCACTACGAGCGTTCGCACCTATTTGCAGTTCAATCAATACTTTCCTAGTGCGAAGGAGGTTTCGGATTTGATTCAGCTTCTATCATTCCTAAGCCTTGAAGAATGCGATTAAAGGTTTGTTCTGGTAAGGCTTTAATAAAGATGTTAGCCAGCTGATCAACGGATCTAACAAAGTGGATCTCGACATTTCCATCTTCCACGTGATCTTTATTGAAGTGATACCTCAGTGCGATGTGTTTGGTTTTGGAGTGCTGCACTGGGTTGTGACAGATGCGAATGGCGCTTTCAGAATCACAGTATAATGGGATTCGCTTCATATTAATCCCATAGTCACGGAGCTGACTTTGTATCCAAATTACTTGTGAGGTACAAGTGGATGCTGCAATGTACTCAGCCTTAGCGGTAGAAAGGGAGACGCAAGTTTGCCTTTTCAATTGCCAACTTACGAGTTTGCCATCAAGAAATTGACTTCCTCCCGTTGTGGTTTTTCGATCTAGACCGCAACCTCTGAGATCAGCGTCAGAGAACGCTTACACAATGAACCTTGATCTTGAAGGGTACGAAATTCCGAGCGAGGTTGTTCGTTTAAGATATCTGAAGATGTTCTTAACGGCAGTCATGTGGGGTTCGCGAGGATTTGCTTGAAACCTGGCACAATAGCAAACAGAAAACATGATGTCTGGATGACTAGCAATTAAATACATCAATGAACCTATCATTTGACGATAGAGTGTCATATCAGGAGCTAGTTTGTCTAATAACGGTGTTAGTTTCGTTCCGAATGCCATTGGAACCTTCACCTTCGAATCTCCCACGATTCCAAACTTCGCAAGTAAGGTCTTCGTATAAGCCTCCTGGTTGATAAAGATTCCCTCCTGACTCTGTCTTATATTCAAACCAAGGAAAAAGTTAATCGGACCCATTGAGTCATCTCAAACTTAGTTTCCATCAACTTTCGGAACTCAACAATTAACCTAGGATTAGTAGATCCGAAAATGATGTCATCAACATACATTTGGACGATCATCAGATGGTCACCATCTTTCTTGTGAAAGAAGGTTGGGTCGACCGAGCCTTGTTTAAATTTAGATTGTTTTAAGAATCTAGTAAGAGATTCATACCAGGCTCGTGGAGCTTGCTTCATACCATAGACTACTTTTTCCAGAATGTAGCAGTGGTTCGGATATTTTTCGTTTACGAACCCAGGTGGTTGTTCCAGATACACTATTTCTTCTAATTCCCCGTTCAAAAAGGCACATTTTACATCCATTTGGTATACTTCACAGTTCTTGTGAGCTGCACATGCCAGGAAGATGCGAACAGACTCCAGTCTGGCAACTGGTGTAAAAGTTTCTTCGTAATCTATGCCTTCCTCTTGGCAATACCCTTTAACGACTAATCGAGCCTTGTTTCGTACCACATTACCTTCTTTGTCAAGCTTATTACAAAACACCCATTTGAGACCAACAACAGAAGCATCCTTCGGAGTTGGAATTAGCCTCCAAACCTTGTTTCGTACAAACTCATTGAGCTCCTCCTGCATTGCTTGCATCCAATTAGAATGATCAAGAGCAATCTTAACATTTTTGGGCTCAATTTTGGAGATGAACGAATTGAACATGCAAAATTCGATTTTGGACAATAGTGTAGTCCGATTCGTCTTTTGTTGTGCTCTCGTAAGAACTCCTACATAGGATTCTCCGATTACTTGTGTTTTGGGATGATCTTTGGTCCATTTGGTTAGAGGAGGGTAGTTTAGATCAAAATATGCATCCAACTCAACATTTATTTCTTCATTAAAATCCGAATTCTCCCATTCGAATGATAGATTTAGCTCTTCATTGGCAGCTGGATTCTCCCCCTGGATTGGAATTTCATGGTTTACTGGAGGAGTTGAATGCTCCCCCTGAATTGGTGTGCTTGAGGTGGGTATAGAAGCAAAACCCTCCCCATGAAGTGGAGCATTCGTAGATTGTGGTTGAGACAGAAATTCAGAGTCTTTCGTACTTTGGGGCTCGTTTTCAAGATCCTTCGCAACATCATCAATGATCTTTTTGAGCTCGTCTTCCTTGTTATCTACTACTTTGGATTTTAAGGAGATCGCTTTGTCTGGTTCGTCAAAGAGGTTCATGAACTCCTCATAAAGGCTAGATAGAGGAATTGACATCAGATTTTTCATGGGAAAATTTTCGTCCGATTGAGAGTCAGTCTTCTGATAACTTCTTCAGATAGGTGTCATCAAAGGTGACATAGTAGGTCTCTTCGATTCTTTGTGATTTGTTGTTGAGAACCCGGTATGCCTTCGAAGTCAGAGAATACCCCAAGAAACTTCCTTCGTCAGCCTTCACGTCAAATTTGTTCCTTTGTTCTTTTGAATTAAAAATGAAGCACCTGGAACCAAAGACATGAAAGAACTTAATATTAGGTTTTCTTTTATTAAGAACTTCATAAGGGGTGATGGAAAATATTTTGTTTAGGAAAGATCAGTTTTGTGTGAAACAGGCTGTGCCTATAGCTTCTGCCCAGAAATAGAGTGGCAAGTTCACAAACGATAACATGGTCCTCACAGCTTCGCACAGAGATCGGTTTCGCCTTTCAACTACCCCGTTCTATTGAGGAGTGTAAGGAGCTGAAAAGTTGTGAGCTACTCCTTTTTCAGTCAGGAATTCTTCAAACGCTTGGTTTTTGAACTCCGAATCATTGTCACTTCGAATGTTACGCACCAGCTTTCGTAGTTGAAGCTCTATCTGCTTTATAAAGTCCTTAAATGTAGGAGTGGTTTCTGATTTCTGTTTAAGAAAATACACCCACGTAAATCTTAAAAAATCTTCAACAATAACTAAAATAAACTTGTTACCACCAATGCTCACGATGGCTGACGGAACATAGAGATCTATATGTAAAAGCTCAAGTGGCTTGATCACTTTGGTGTTTATGATCTGAATGACTCTTTCGGCTCTGCTTTCCAAGTTCGCAGGCGGCACAAAGATGTTCCTTCTCAAACTTCAGGAGTGGAAGTCCTCGCACATGATCACTAGGTACGAGTTTATTGATATCTTTGAAGTTGAGATGCGAGAGCCTTCGGTGCCAAAGCCAACTATCATCCAAAGGTGCTTTCCTAAGAAGGCATATGGCTGGCTTCCCTTTGATAGGATTCAGATTTAATGGATACATATGTCCTTTTCTTTTCGACTTTAGTAGCACTGTTTTGGTCTCCTTTTCGATAATTTCTGACCCCTCATCATCGAACGACACTTTCAACCCAGTACCTACAACCAATGGAGAAACACTAATTGTGTTGTAGGCTTTCCACGTAGGCAACCTTTCGAATGGAAAATTCCTCATTCGTGATAATTCCATATCCTTTGATTTCACCGAGTGAGTTGTTTCTGAATTTGACTCTCCCTCCATCTTTCAACGATCGATATTCCCACAATTCTTCCTTCCTTCCTGTCATGTGACACGAGCAGCCACTATCAATGTACCATTCGGAGTCAAACAGCTCGTCACACATCACCTACAAAAATCAAAGAGATTTAGGAAGCCAAAGTTGTTTGGGTACATGTGAAGTTTTCATAGACACATGAAATATTATTGCTTCATCAACCAAGTAAGATCTTTTAATCAGAGTGGACTTATCTTTCTAAGTTATTTTGAAAACAACTGTCCTTTCATCTTTAGGATTCCTTTGAAAAGAGGTTTTTCTTTTCTTATCTTTGATTCGTTGCTTGACAACCTTTTTCTCAACCATCTTTTCCTTTTTCAAGTTTGATTCAGAGTTTTTGATGTGAACTTTTTAATCCGAAACAACCTTTCCTTTGCCCTTTATATCTTTCGATATTTTGGCAGATTGTGAAACATTAGATTTTTGAGAGAAATTAGGTTTTGTTTTCTTAAAAGATTTTGCTTGTTTTGAAAATGGGGGTTTTTGAGAAACTTTTGTTTTTGAAATTGGTGAAGAAGATGACTGAGTTTTTGAAAAACTATTAGGACTCAGGTTTGAAGAGACTTTCACACTCAGATTTGTTGATCTTTCTTGATAAACAAAGTTAGCATTTCTGGATCTCCAAAAATGCTTTCTTTATTTTAGATTTTTATTGTATCTAGCATTTCTTTGACGTTTCTGAGATGCAAATTCCTCAGCTGACTTATGATAATTAGCCCTAGGTTTCAACTTTCTAACAGGTGTTTCGGCCTGTTCCGACGACGTATCACTTGGAACATCTTTGGTTCCACTCGGACTTCCTGTTTCGTAGCTAGAGTTGACTTTGTTCAAATGTTCTGTCACATATCTTCCCTTCGTCTTCCAAGAGGTCATTTATGAGAGACCTTTGGTTTCATTTGCATTGTCAATAGGGGCAGACCAGAAATATTCATCGCACCCATAAACATTGTCTTCTTCTACGAGGGACGATAGTTCTTTGGTCTGATTTTTGTTAATTCCGAAAGTTTCAAAGACCTGGTTCGTAATAGTTTGAAGCTTTGGGGAAACAATTTCCTTTTCTTTTATGACTTTTGAACCATTTTCAAAAATGCGAACGTACTCAGCTGAATTTTCAGAAATCAATTTTTTCACAGGTTCATATTCGCTTTTTATAGATTCTAAACAATCAACCTCATCCTCCACAGAGATCTCACTCATGTCACTATCATCATCAAATTCAGATACATTTTCAACGTCAAGAGTATTTTCTGAACTCAATTTAGTGCATAATGAATCAAATTTCTGTAATGTATCAGATTTAATTTGCTCTTTATCTTTTTCACTCAAAATATGGTTAAGAATGTTCTTATGATCTTTGGACTGTATATAAGATTCAATTTTGTCCAGTCCAATTTTGTAAGCGTCAGAGACTTCGTCAAATGACACGATGGATTCGCATTTGAAACAGTATGCATCGATTTCGTCCTCTTTCATTTCTAGAAAGGGCAAAATCATTTTATGGATTTCTTCCCTATTTCACAATGAATGTGCAGCTGAGTGATATTAGAATAAAGACGTTTAGCAATCAAACAAAAAATATTCCGTTGATTCAAAATCCCTAAATTGTCTCGTTGTGAATAAATTAAATTATCCCTAGATCTAGACAACTCTAGCTCTAACTTCTCAATCCACATCCGCCTTTCTTCACTTTTTTATGTTACCATACTCATTTGATCAGTTAAGTTAGTATTACTTAAACGGGTTCTATTTAAACTATCACTTAAACTAGAGACTATAAATTTTAAATCATCTAATTCAGTTTCATATCTAGAAACATGAATATTTAGAGATTCGAGAATAGAATGTACCTTGTTGATCATTTTCTCACTTTCGTTGATCTGCTCGTAGACAGGTTTCGCAGCGAAGTAGTTATCCAAAGCCTTTCCGCCATCAGTGACATATCCCCTTTGATCCACAACATCACCACGAACCATCAAACACTTTCCCTTGTACTTAGGGAACTCATCCTTCGCGACAAAGCACCCGCCATGTGTGGGTCTGCGGACTTCTTCATCCTCCGAAACTGTCGACCAAACTTCGACTCTTCCAAAACTGTCGACCAAACTTCGACTCATCATCATCTTCCTACACAATTAAAGTAGGCTTAGCATTATCCACACTTTTCTTTTTCTTTAGCTCCTCTATCTTCCGAAGATAGTAAGCTTCATCTTTCTCTCTTTCGTCCTTCTTCTCATTGAGTCTTTTCAACATACACTAATATTGTCAAATGATTCTTTCCATGACAGTAATTACAATTATATCCAGAATCTCCTACCAGCTTATTCTCCTTCTTCACCTCCTTTTTGGTGAGTTGTTAACGCTTTCTTCCTTTGCCTTGTCAGAACTCTAACTCCCTTTCCAGTTTCTATTTTTGGAGCGACCAAAGTTCTTCTTTGCAAACTTTCTGGGCTTTGACACCATAAGTGTGTATTCCTCCTCTGTGAGTTCGCAATCGGAGAGATCAAAATCCGAACCTTCTTCTTCTATAGCTTTCTTGCCCTTTGCTACCAGGGCCAACGAACCCATACCAGAAAATATCTTTGCTTCCTTTGCCAATTCATCCTCGTGGGACCTAAGAATCCCCACAAGTTTTGCTAAGGTGTAACTTTTAAACTGTTCGTGTGCTTTAACAGTTGAACCACTACTTTCCATTCTGAATTCAATCCGTTCATGAATGTGACCTTTTGTTCTATCAGTTCATGTCCTATCTTATGTTTTCCATCCTGCTCAAGAGATGGTTGTATCGGTTGAAGGTTTGATCCAGTTTTTCCTCAGGCTTTTGGACAAAGGCTCCAAATTCTGACAGAAGTAGCGTTTAAATAGAATGCTCAAAATCAGCATCACTTGAATAAAGTTCTTTCAGCTTGTCCCATATCTCTGTCGCTGTATCGCAGTAACTCACCAAACGAAACATGTATGGAGGCAGAGCAAACCTAATAATCCTCATTGCCTTGACATTATCGATTAACTTTTCTCTTTTGTTATGTGGAACGTCTTTTACTTGGAGAAGAAGATTGTTTTAGTCGGCTTGCATTTTAATAACTCTTTTTGTAACTGTATGTTCGAAAGTCTGCACGGTCATGGCTTCCCATATCAAAGAATCATTATCTTCAACACCTTGGACGTAATCTTCAAAATGCAACGCCCAAACTTCATAGTCTTGAGGGAAGAGAATGGGTGGTAGTGGATCTGATGCTGCTTGAAAGATTAAAATAAAGCATGTGTGGATCTTCAGGCTGCATGTTGTCGATTCACTTAAAACCTGTAAAGAATCAGATGTGTAAACTAGAAACAAGTTTAAGGCGTAATTAAGATCAAGATCCAACGTCAACAATCGATCAAAACGATGAAGACGGCTAGAATAGATCCTATAAAAGCGGAAAAACCCTAATAACACTTCAACAGAAGAGTTGCGTATGATTTACACAATCTCCCTCTCTGATACCAATTGATAGAATAATAAAGAGTAGATTGATAGAATCTAAACATGTATTTGAATCAAAATAAGAACATAATGATCGAAAGTGTGTTGAATGATTAGAAATTAGTGCCTTAGAAGAGCTCAACTAAGAACTTCTACTTTAAAGGCAGTTTAGGGTTAAGTACAATCGATACTAATCAAGGTGGATGCATGCACTATAAATAGTCTAACCCTAGCACATTAATATTGGGTGGACAGGCCATTACAAAATATTAATTAAAACAATACAATACTATTATTGACACAACACAAAATAACCCAATTTTCAGATTACCAGCAATATGGCCAGTAATCCTCATAATGTATCTGTAATCTGGAGTCATTGTAGCCACCATGATGCAAGAAACTTTTGTTGCATCCTTGTAGTGTTTCTCGTAGGCAGTTAATTCTTTAGGATTGGCCTTCGTTTCATCGATCTCATCGAGTGGCTTTTCGAGAACATACTCTGTATCCTCAAAACGAAGCGCCATTTTGATATTGCACATCCAATCATTGTAGTTGGTGCCATCCAGTTGCACCTTTGCACAAATGTTCAATAGAGAGAAGTTGTTGTTGTTGGAGGAGGTGGAACCAGAAGCATCGATAGGAGTAGACATTTGAAAGAGTAGAAAAGAAAATTTTAGTTAGATAAGAACAATCCTCAATATAACACCCAAATAAAATATCAAGGCTAGGATCCAACTAAATAATTTACAACTTAGAAGAGGGTAAATGATGATTTACCAATTTCACCATCAAAACGAAATTTGAATGGATTAGGTCTTGAATGAAATTCCTAGATCTTTTGAGAATCATTGAAATTTTCCATGTCATGTTTAATCTCGATTATTTTGTTCCATTTGTGACTGGGATACCGAGGGTCACAAACAAGATGTGAATAACCATGCAAATTAACTTGGTACTCTCGATGTCATTTGTCATCTCATTATAATGTGCCGGTTAGGCATACACGCTCCATTAATCAATGATAATTTGTGAGACACCCATTGCTACTCTTTATTCGTCCCTATTAGTGTGCCGGTTAATCACACATGCTCCACTAACGACTCATAAAATGCATTGTGTAATTTCATGGGTTAACATACAATTTCACATTTTTCCTAAAGTAACTAAGATTGGGATTTTAAAAAATGTATTTAGTTACTTTATAGAACAAAAAAAGTATTTAGTTACTTTATAGATCATTGTACTTATTAGGGAGGATTAATTGTCCTATCAAACCCGTTCGGCTAACAACCCTCCACCAATCAAGGAAACGGTGGGTGAGAGTGGACACCCATTCAATCAACATTTTATAGGCAACTTTCTTATACCCCCTTATAGATTGGCTTCGTGAATGATGCGTACTATTGGTTCGACTGACTTGTCTTATATATATAGTAATATTAGACTTTTAATGTTACATATAATATAATGGTGTATTTTTAAAAATTTTCAAAAATACTAGATTATATTTTAAATTTTCAAAATTAATATTCAATTAATTAAATTAAAAATAAAACCAATCATGAATTCAAGATTAGGATATCAAATTACATTTTTAAAATATTCAGTTTAATCCAATTAAAACATTATTAAAGTAATTATCCTAATCAATCCATGAGATAATCAATAAAATCGAATTTTTAGGATCTGACAGCTCAACACGCCGTGATGAGCAACCACCACGCCGTGTTGGTTCTATTTCGCAGGCCAACATGCCGTGTTGGAAGAACACCACGACCTGTTTGAAGAACAAAATGCGGATTCTGTTTTCTCCTCCTTGTTCAAGTTCACATTAATATCAATTCAATAGAAAACTAAACCTACGATCTGATATCAATGATGGGTTTTGAGCATAACAAACAATCCTATGTGTGCATGCAACCCTAACTTTGATCTACGTTTTCTCTAATTGAACATACCATGTGAAGAACAATGTATAAACCCTACAACACTAGTATAATCAAAATTACAAAATTAGGGTTACAAAACATACCATTGATTGTTAAAAAGCAATAATAATCCAATTCCTTAGTGTTGTTGAGACTTTGAGAACAAGCATCACAATTGTCACGCCTCTAATGGCTCACATCCAACACTATAAATATAAGAATGATTGAGAAGGAGGAGTGTAACACCTCAGTTTTTAGGTATTTTCAAATTCATCCCTTGGTTTAAATTATAAGTCAACTTGATCCCTAAGTCCAAGATTTATGCTTAGAATCCCTAGTGGCATTTTGGTAAAATGAGTTGGAGGAGTACACTAAGCATACATGTGTGTACGCTGAGCGTACTAGGGCGTGCCCTAGTACGCTAGGCTTACACTCACATACGTTAGACGTACTCACGTCAGAAGGAAACCAAAAATTGTAGGGTTTGAAGGGTATATACACATCATATTGGCTCATTTCCTTTCCACCTTTCAGCATCCACTCCCTTGTATCATTTTTGCAAACCCTAATCTTTGAGTGTGCCTTTTTGAGCTCAAGTGTGTGCTTTTTGGTGTGTTCTAGGTGTGTTAGATGAAGAAAAAGATTCTTGGAGAAGCCGTGGTGAAGGAGTGACTTGTGGATTTGGGATTCTTACCTTCTTGAGAAGCTCCAGAAGGTATAAAGCTTCAATCTTGCCTTGTTTTCTTTTATTTCTTGCTATGTGGAAAATTTGTGTTCTTAGTCCCTTTTCTTGGTGTTAATGAGTATGTGCTACTCTAAGACCAAAGGATCTGTCCTTTCTGAAGAAATGAGGTGCAATAAGTTATAAAAATGCTATGCATGAGGTCTTTAGTGGTTAAGACAAGCTAGAATATTGATGTTGGGCCTTATTAAGACATGCATGACCATAAAGTTGGAAACTTTATGGTTTGGAACACCTCTTTGGACCTAGATCTGAAATTTGGACGTTGGACTGAATGGGATAAGTCCTTAATCAAGTTTTGCATGGCCACCACGTAGGCTAGGCATACCAAGGCGTACGCTGGGCGTAAGTGGTCAGCGGCGCGTTTTTGGTCAATGCAGAGTACGCTGAGTGTACAGCTGGGTACGCCCTGCGTGCTTAGCCTGTTGGGTTTTCGAGTTTGGGGTTCAAGCTTTGGGTCGCCTTTTGGGATTGGATTCTTGGGCTCTTACTGGTGCATCTGATTAGGAGTATTTGGGGCAAGTGAAGTATTGGACCTTGGAGTAAAGCTGTAACATCCTGTTATTTTCTGTTTGTAAAGTCAAATCTAGTCAACTAAAGTCAAACAAAGGTCAACTAAAGTCCTTTTTTATTGTTTGGATTTTTATTTGGGTTATAATAATATACAATTCAATTTGGAAGCCGTAAACGAGGCCGTAAACGGCTTCGACCGTAAACTCTAACCGACTTCGGACAGTAAACTCTCGGACCGTAAACCCTCGCATATATATAGATTTTCTTCATTTCTCACACTTCCAACCCAAGAAACTCGATTTTCTCTCAACTATCATCAAAAGTCTTCATCTTGATCTTCAAATAAGTAAGTGTTTCTTCCATTCCTAAGTTGATATCCTTCTTGATCTAGTAAAACCCCCTTGATTTCATCCTTGAAATCATCTCTTTTGGTTAGATCTTCAAGAACACCAAGAACACCAAGAACACATACTAGTTCTTTAGACCGTGAACACCCCCTTCAAGCTTCAAAACGTAAGTAATCTTCCATATACTAGTTATCCTATAAAAGCTCTTAACTTACAACCTTGAAAACAACCATTTCATAGAACAATAAGGGTTTACGACCATGAGAATCTCCCTTGGCCGTAAACTCCTATGAAGAACACCATTGGTCGTAAACTCCAATGAGTGGTCGTAAACTCCATTTGATTCAATCACATGTGATTGTAACATTTCAACCTAAGTGATTCCTAGTCCCTAAGAGGGTTTCTTAGCATAATTAGTTGTTTAAACACTAATTATATTCATATATGTGTGTCATTATATGCTATTAGGATCTGTTTGTGCTCAAGATTTAGCTTGACACTTAGCATCCTACACCGATCTCACATTTGAATAACTTACTACAGGTGAGTTCATACCCCCGTATTTTCATAGTTTTTACTGTTTTAAGGGGGGGGGGGGGGGGTACAAGTCTAACACAAATATTTTGTGTTATAAACAAATTAGTTTCAAATATCTTATCAAAATGGATTTCATTATCAAGATGGATTTCAGTTATCAACAGATTAAATGATTTTTCAATGATTGTTTCAAAATGACATCAAGTCACCAAAATGAATTTCAAAATATCAAACTTCTCTTAAATATTTTTATAAACTTATATTTCTCCCAAAAATCATACTAGTATATATATATATATATATATATATATATATATATATATAAATAAGATTTAAAAGACTTAGGACTTATAACCTACTTTGGTTCCTTTTCCTTGTTTGGATGTGGGATTATAAGCATCAGTTATTTGTCCGAGTGTCGTTTAAATTTTACTTATATATAACTGTATATGTATACAAGTATAAAAGTTAGTTCAACAAGTTTTAATTACCCTTTGTAACATGTTGAGCAAGGGGTTACATTCATGAATACTCGGTATCAATACGGAAAATACACATAAATTATAATAGGTATAATTTATGATTCACAAAACACTAATTCACGATTCAAATATACTAAAGTACATTGTTTTACAAGAACAAAGGTTATTCAAAACTAATCAAGGGTATACATCTTTCAGATACATGTTACAAGAACATACAGTCAGTCATTTATTTCAGAATGATTGGGTTTTTTCATAACTATTATACCTGTAATGTTTATATGCTTTATGAGTCAAGTAGTATATGTATTTTAATTCATTTAAACAATATAGTTAAGTCCTGAAATTATAACCAGAATCTCCAGCCGGGGATCGAAACAATGTGTGTATAGATCTATATTGGAATTGGCAACCCTGCACTCGGACTGCTTGCTACAGTCAGACATACACGCCTGTGAGTGACAAGTTGTTATCATCATGTTTTCAACGCACTCATAGCGTTGGGTCAGGCCATCTAGTCAGTATGGTTATAATAACTCATATAAAGATATTAACAATACTTTAGTGTATAAATAACTAGACTTAAGTACATTTTCAAAATACTAGTTTACAAGATACAGTTTACAGTATTACATTACAGTTTACAATAACAGTTGATGAAATTAGACATACTCTCAGATACAAGTTTACAAAAGGATTACAAATACAGAACATTGGTATACAAATAGAACAGTTTTATGTAACAAAAACTACTTTTCATATACAACAGAAAATATAGGATTTTCTGGAACAGTTTACATATTCAAGAAACAGAAAACATTCTTTCAAACATAAATACTTATGCACTCTCTCAACTTTATGTTGATACTCTCTTTTCAAATTACTTGTATTCTCATGGAACCAGTAGAGAGGTACTCCCCGACATTTTAAGAAGATAGAGCTATTTACCTCTTGTCTTCTTCTTTTGTATAACTATTTGGTTTCAGTATACTATGATGAAACACATGTAAATACTTATACTTTTTAATTACAGTGGTTGTTTGTACTCTGATTACTATAATGCATGTGTTGTGATACTACAAATGAAGTCCTCCACCCCCGGACGTTTCCGCCGTCTGGTTTGGGGGTGTGACAAATGCCCAATTAGGAGTTAGGCCTAATTTGGAAATTTGGGCCAATTGTGGGCCTTGGGGTGATTATTTATTTTTGGGCCTTTTGGATCATGTTTTAGGCTTGGATCTTAGCCCATCAAGGGAAAGGGTAAAAGTAGTCATTTACCCTAAGTGTGGATTATTAGTCAAGGATTGTAATCTAATTATTAATCTGATGATTATTTTGTTGTGTTAGTGCGGGGATTTTATTGAGCTAGCAGCCAGAGACTTTTAGTGTGTTTCAGCATTGTGAGGTGAGTTTTTCATCACTATACTTGCGGGTCGAAGGCACCAATGCCAACCCTTGGATTCATTTCATGTTATGCATGTTTTTGTGATATAATAGTGATCTGCTAGATCGGTATCCTGGTAGATAGGATGATGCTATGCTTTCTGATATGTGACATTTGTTTATTTGTTTGTTGGCTGGTTAATAGTATGCTTATATGTATTATGTGCACATGTTTGGGTAGGTGGCTGAGGATTCATTGCTTCGTGCGTAAGCCAACATGCCGGGGCATTCCAACCCGATGGTTGAGGGCCTATGGTATTCCATATCGAGGATAATTGGACCCATAGTATGTTGGCATTCCAACCCGATGGTTGAGGGGCCTGGGGTATTCCAACCCGATGGTTGATTGGACCCATAGTATATTGGCATTCTAATCCGATGGTTAAAGGCCTGGGGTATTCCAACCCGATGGTTGATTGGACCCATAGTATGTTGTTATTGTATATGTATTATTTGTTGTGTTGGTACTTTGGCGGAACTCACTAAGCTTTCGGCTTACTATTTTGGGTTATGTTTCAAGTTCCTCAGATAATCGTGGGAAGGCAGAGGCTTGATTGTGCACCTCCTCAAATCGTGCTTTGTGATTTTGGGAAAAACTGTGATGTTAAACTTGTTTTGAAAACTACAATGTAAACAATTATGATTTTTGGTTGATTTGAAAAAGTTTAAATTTTTATTAAATTTTATGGATGTTGAAAGAAGGGAGGTTGTAATTTTCGGCTGGTACTATTCAAGAACAAGTGGCCGAAAATCATTGGGTATCAGCCCTATTTATAATACATTCGGGAAACCCTAGATAAGACCAAATCCAAGATTATCTTAAACCGGGTAGTTATCCACTTTCCTTATTATCCAATAAATACTATTCTAGAAACACTAAGGCATATGAAAATCGTCCATAGCCTATGGAAGGTTCTAGATTGACACTTGCACAACTATTAAACTGTTACAATTCAGTCTCTGCACTTTTAATTAATTCTTTTAATCCCAAAATTAATTTTAAGTAATTTCTGATTAAATATTAATTAAATATTACTATTTATAATTAATATATTATTTTCTTAATATATTTAGAAATTATTTATTTCAATTTATTAATCAAATAATCAACCTCTTTCTCCAAAATCATCTTGTCTAGTTGCTAGTCTTGAGGGCAACCCAAAAGGATTGTGCTACTATCAATTCAAGTATATACCAACTATAGTTATGGGCTTAGACACCTAATCCAACAATATATATTAAATATTAAGTGAATTCTAACAAATTAGAGTATAGTAGGGATGTGTGTTCCCAGTAACTCATCTCAACTTCTAGCTAAAGCAACACCTCCTTTTCTTAGTGTTCCCCTTAGATAAAATCCTCTAACCTCCACCTTTATGATATAGAATAAGTTATCAAAAATGACCAAAAACCCTTAGGGGTCAGAAAAGTCCCATACTCTTAAAATTTGCATTTTTAACCTAATTAGGAATTATGGAAGTTAAATCAAACCAAACGAATAATCTAAACTCATAAAATGGTAAAATATGGAAAGAATATAGTATGCATTTACGTGTTAGGGTATGCATCACGTTCTACATTACACATGGTTTTCACTTAGGATTGTGTCTCGTTTTGTAGATTATATTGCCATTTTTTAGTTTTCATTCCTACTTTTCCACCATACTTTTCATATTAACTTGTTGTTGGTGATTTTATATCACTAATTTTATTTATGTGTAATGGGATTAATTTGTTGATCAATGTTACCATGATAAATATTAAACAAATTAGGGTGGTGCGGAGAGCACATTTGTTTAAGATTCTCATGGTCAAAAGTACACTACTATTTAGGGGTGAAGCCCCTGAACTGACGGGGGTCTGGGGGCAGCGTCCATGGGAGTAGGGTCCATGGGGTGGCAGCCCCTAGTGGGGTCCAAGAGTCAGAGCCCTTGGATGGGATTGAGCTGCCAGGTCTAATGTATGCCATGATTAGAGCTAGGCCAAATATAACATATGTTGTGGGAAGGCTTACTAGGTATACTAGTAATCTTAGTTCACATCATTTGTAATCCGTGAGTAGAGTATTCAAGTGCTTTGAAAGGGATCACGAATTATGGTTTAACATATATTGGACATCCTTTTGTTTTGGAAGGTTATTTAGATGCCAGCTGGATTAACAACTTAGAGGATCATTCTTCTACAAGTGGTTGGGTGTTTCTTCTTGGAGGAGGAGTCATTTCTTAGTCATCCAATAAATAGACATGTATTACTAACTCAACCATGGAATATGAGTTTGTTGCATTGTATGTTGCTGGTAAAGAAGTTGAGTGGCTAAGGAATTTGATTTATGAAATTCCATTATGGCCTAAACCGATATCTACCATTTCTATCAGATGTGCTAGTGTTGCAACCTTGGCTAAGTCTTATACTCAAGTGTATAATGAGAAGTCTAGACATTTAGGTGTGAGACATAGCATGATCCGTGAGCTCATCATGACTGGTGTGATATATGTGGAGTTTGTGAGAACTTAGATTAATTTAGCCGATCATCTAAGCAAAGGGTTATCAAGAGATCTTGTGCACAAGGCAAATATTATGATGGGTTTAAAGTCCACCTAAAGTCTTTCATATTGAGATACCCAATTCTCATCTAATGTAATACTAGATGTTGAATTCAAGGTGGAAAGCTTGATATTTGAAGATTGGAACACATTATTATCATCATCACAAGGTATGTGTTCAGTACTACAAGTTAAGGAGGTTGAAATTTTATTTCTTAATAGTTCTTTGAAAAATTGAACTTATAGGTGCATGAACAAAAGTACTACCTATATATGCATGAAGTTTAGCTTCTTCAAGATGTTGGAACTTAACTTTGATATGCTTATTGAAGGATGGGACTCAAGAAAGTAAAATATAGTGTTAAGTTAGAATTTATGAGAATGTAAACTGTTGTGTGTATTATCTTCATGTATTCACTTAGAATAAAAAGGGTTCAATCATTAGTGACACCCTCATATTCGAATATTTGGAATGAGTAATATACTAATGTGAAATTCAATCGTCATGATATTTCATGTATGCATTAGTTTGTTGTTGTTATGATTTTATTTTAAGTTAATCAAGATTACACTTAAATGGGGGAGGTTTGTTGGTTATTTTGTATCACTAATATTATTTAAGTGTATTGTGATTAATTTGTTGATAAATGTTACCATGATAGATACTAAACAAATTAGGTTGGTGCGGAGTGCGCATTTGTTTTAGTTTGTCTTACTTAAAAGTACACTGTTATTTAGGGGCAAAGCTCCTGAACTGATGGGGGTCCGGGGGCAGCGTGTGACATTTCCCATTTTTCAGAACCAATTAAAACTTTTTCTTTATGGTTATATTGAGTTGCGAAAATCCCAGTTAAATTAAACAACTGAGATAACAAAATTTATTTCATTTATATTAAAACTTCGGGATGCCATCGTTCATATCAAAACATACATTACAACGTAAAATATATAAAAAGGTCCTGAAATACCATAACAAGCACATCTCTTTATTACACTCGGTATCCTAACTAAGCTTCAACAGCCTTACATCTACTACCTATGATGCACATAAAATGAGTGGGTCACGTTTGGAAAACCTGGTGAGATGCATAAGATTTTCAAATCTATAGTAATTTAATGATAAATAATCATAATATCATTCCTTCCAAATCAAACATTGACATATAATATAAGTGTATAAAATTTGACATAAATATCCCTAAGACATTCTACCCAACCCAACTGATTCTCAAAAATCCTAAGTTAATGATTATCTGGATGAATCACCCTACCTGATAAACTATTTGAGTATCTGGTTGACTACACGGCTAGGGAGTCCATGGACAATGGAAGTCATATAAAGGCAACTAATGTTCAGAGTTATTGATAAGTATTTTTTCTACGTCTGTGGGTTACAAATCCACACTAGCAACGTAATTCACTAGACTGCCTAGAATAGTCAAGTGTGGTCATTTACTCTGGTCGATGACCCAGATGTTGACTTATCCCACCGGGAATCCGTCAAACATAACGGAACCGCTAGTTTGATACACGGATCGGCCAAAGAGCGACACGTGACTAACGTTGGGCCTTCACCCTCGACTTCGAGACCCCGTATCCATTCCTTAGTGCCTAAGCACCAAGGATAACATTGAAGACAAAAAGTACCAAGAGTTACCCAGAGCGACAGGTGTAGTGCTCTTGACGCCGCTTTTAGCAGAATATACATGAATAGCGAACAACCACCCATGGAACACGATCCTCCAATCAAAAGCCATCAGCCCCTGCCAAACCTGAAAAGGTAGAAGATATTGTTGGGATCTGTTCCCCCTAACCACAAGTATAAAAGGTACCCTTTTCCCCCAAGAGAAGGGGACAAGATCTAAAACCATTTAACACACTCTTTACCCTTTTAACCCTCTCTCTCAGACCCTCACTGACTTGATCTTCGAAGCCTCATTCCGGGACAACCTCCCGGACGACGACTAACAGTCTTATCTTCTTTGTTGTGATCCACAGACTCTTCAGTTCCACCCTCAAAAAGACGGAGTTAAGCCGGTGACATATCACAACAGTTGGCGCCATCCGGGCTTGTATTCAATCCTGCAAAACCCACAAAACAACACCAGGCGCCGGAAATGACGGACAAATGACCATATCGGCAAGAAGGTGACACCACTAGCCCGGTTCAACCAATGTTGTCCCTCGATGGAAGCGGTACGTCGACACTAAAAGGACAGCCGCTAGCACAAACACCGAAAATGCAGCCAGTTGGCTTCGTGGCGGAGTTCATCGCTAGTTTATGGTGACCGACACCCTCCACAACAGCTCATCCGGCCACAATGATCACCACGACGCCCCAAAGGGCACCGGGCACACAATCATAACCAGAAACTCACCAGTACCCATCCACACGACATGTAGGGACTAGCACCTGGTGCCCGAGCACATTCCCATCCGCTATACAACTAATACGTGCAGGTTACCTGTCTTCCCCGATGGTCTCCATGTCGCACGTCCCGTTATTCGCACATCAACCAGCGTTTAACCCATACTTCTACTACTACCAAGGCATGTACCCATCAACATAGTCGCAAAACAACAACAGTCAAGGAAAACTGGTGCAGGGGACGCACTCGCACACCATGGGACCAACAGAATCGATCTCACAGTCAAATCAACTGGTGTATGCATACCCCACATAGGCAGTGTATGTGCCACGAACGCCAAGATACAACTACGGGTACCATTATGAATATGGTCAGGCGTATGCCAGCCGTTATCACATGCAACATGTAATGGCCAGTGGAGCACCTGCATATCCACACATGCACGACTCAGTATCAAGCATTAGCTAGACATTTTGCCAGGTGCTCTTGCAGTACGAAAGACCATATTCCGCCATGATCCCAAATATCCCAAAATATAACGGCATGACAGATCCCGATGAACACATAAACACTTATGAATGGACGATGACATTGATCTGGATGGACAAGAGGTTCACCTGCACCTACTCCTATCAGGAAACGCTAGCAAGTGGTTCAAGGCTTTACGTCCGGGAAGCATCTCCAACTTTGAACACTTGAGACATCTATTCCTTCACAATTTCATGCAATTGAGAAAAGTCAAAGGAGATGCCAACTCGATCATGACATGCAAACAAAAGGACGGAGAGTCCTTTAAAGCGTATTATGACCAATTCACCTTAGCAACTTTAAGCGTCCCAGGCCATGAAGAATTCTTACTCACAGGCGCCTTCGCCCAGGGGCTACTCCCAGCTCCCTGTCCAGAAAAATGCAAGGCACAGTACTGAAATCCGGAGACGAGCTTAAATATAGGGTCAAGAAATACCTCCGACAGATCGAAGTAGAAGAACGCAAACAAGCAAATTTAAAGCCTGTAGTGAATGCCTACCTCAAACAAGAATCAACCGACTCCTACTCCTTCCACAGCCTAAAAGAACGAAACGATGGAAACCACGACAAATAGAGCAGACATTCGAGACATTCCTCCAGCAGATTCCGCCTGTTCGTCAAAGACGATCCGAGGAGCCACAGGTCGAAAGTACACGCCGTAGAAGAAACCCCACAATAGACGGAAAAGGAAAAAAGCAGATACTGTGAATACCACAAGAGCAAAACACACGACACCGGAGAATACACGATACTCAAAAGAGAAGTAGCGGACAAGCAATTGAATGGAGAACTAACAGAAATAGCAAGGACCACACAGTTAAAGTTCGAAGCTGACCAAAAAGATAGAAGAAGCCGCAAAGAAGCAAGCAAACAACCAATCAAAAAAGAGGAGATTTTCATAATAGCGAGACACAAGGATCGAGATAAGTACCAATGGCCAGCCAAAGGCAATGCGATCCCACCCGGAGGCACTTTAAACATCAGTTTCTCGCCATCAGACCCATGAGTACCCGACTGGGACCCAACGGATCCAATCATAATCCACGCCACAGTCATACAACAGAAGACCTGGCGAGCCTTAGTCGACGGAGGTAGCAACACTGATATCCTTTACGAACACTGTTTCAAGCAACTCCCACCATGCTGGAGAAGGAATCTGAAACCCCCAGCCCAGGTACCACTCGTTGGCTTCATGGGACACAAGTTGTGGCCACTCGACACCACAAACCTACCATTGACTATAAAAAGCGTTGATGAGAAGGAACAAGTAACCATGATAATCAAGTTCTCGGTAGTCAAGCAAAGGTCCGATAACGATATAATCCTTGGGCACCCGACTCTTTTTCAATTATAGGCTATCCCATTAACAGTACATGGCACGGTCAAGTTCAGAACAACCAAAGGTTCAGCAATGGTCACATGCATTAACAAATGAGCAAAGCCAATATGGGCAATCGCCGCATGGGACACTATGCGTATCCCAAAAAGAAGATGGACCATGATACTCACATCTAAAACGGTCAAAGACGAGGAGAAAGACACCCACAACCCCGATAAGAAGAACAAGCGCAAGCCCCGGGCATGTATCCTAGAGGGGAAAGGGAATAGTAGCAACAACATTACCATGCCAAATACATTGTGTATTATTAGTATGAACACCAAGAATGGCTGGATACCACTAAGCATACCCACGCGCCTTCACAAAGTGAAGACACAAAGTACGAAGAAGAAGCCTAAAAGAAAACAAAACCAAGAGATCACAAAAGCCGGGGGAGGGAGAAACAGGGCACCCTGCAAAAGAAGATACAGACAGGAGGCTACCAGCAATGGAAAGAGCCCACAATTGGCAGAAGCTTTCCCCATGACGACACCTGGTCCAAAACCCCGTGAAAAACAGAATCAATAACAACAACGCAACACTAGATGACACGAAACCTCCCAAAGATACTAACCAAACAACCAACACTAGAGAATGGAAGAGATTGAAAATCTTCTTCTGAAGGACGATTGTCCCAGAAACAGCCAGTCATGTGAACGAAAACATCAGAGAACTTGTAAGCACAGGAACGACACTGAGCAAGGACCAAGAAGAAGAAGAACACATCCCGATGACCTCGGAGCCCCAGGGCCCAAGCTAATGGTCCTAGCCTGGAAGGAATCAGATGAAGGGGCTATGATGTCAAACTCCCACCGGATAATCACACCCCATCTAGCTATTACAAGACCTAGACGATGTAGGTGTCTCCAAGACATCAAACAAAATATATATGCAATGAAAATTTAGCACGAACCAGTATCAAAATACTTTCGTACAAATGTCTAACAATAACGGGCTAATCACCCGTGCCACATAACAATAAAATCATGGAGGAAAACACAATTGTAAGCCTCAATGGCTCATAATTTCCCTCTAAAAACATCTCAACAAGATCAGTAGAGTCGCAACTCTCGATCATGTTGAATCATAAAAGTGACCCTCTTGAACTCAGCTACCGCAACCATCTCAGCTACCGCAACCATCTCAGCTACCGCAACCATCTTTCTACCGCAACCATCTCAGCTACCGCAACCATCTTTCTACCGCAACCGCTTCAGCACCCGGAGTCAATCTTGTTCATCAGCAACCGCATCAGCAACCTGACTCAGCTACCGCAGTCAACTTAGCTAGATTATGTTATTTGTCTTTTATGTAATACACTCTATTATCCAGTATGCCTTGCACGGCTGCTTATAGAGTTGTAATCTAGTGTAGTTTCTAAATCTCTATAAATAGAGACTTACTCTCTTTGTATTCAAAGAGATAAGAAAAGGAACCAATAACTTATGAATTCTATCTGAATACACATTCTGAAGTTATCTCTCTTATCTTTCTTCACTCATATCTTCTTACTTAAATCTTATCTTAATCCTGCTGATCATAATCCCTATTCGGAGCAAGTCTTTAAGACTTAATCACTAAGCTTGATCTTCCTTATTAACTTGGAGTGAATGCATTCCTTGTTATGAATCAGCTTAAGTGTCTTCTTGATATAACAATTGCTGTCATTTCCATTCCTTTACATTTCCGCAACTAACTCTCTAACTATCTAACTATATTATTGTTGAGCTTTTAGATCCTTTGAGATTAACTATTCCGCATTATACTTGTTCTAACTTTTGTTCAGGTGTGTCTCCAAGTTTTTCTCTCAACAATTGGTATCAGAGCCAAAGTGGTTGCTTTTTGAAAACGGAACTCTGATTTTTTCAAAGAGCCTTCTCTACCACTAAAGCTTATTTCTTCAAAACAAAAAAAAACAATTTCAAATGGCACAATCATTATCTCTAAATGTTTCTAACAGTGTCGGTGGTTCTAACCAAGCCCCAATACTAGTCGCAAATGAATATCATCACTGGTCACAAAGAATGGAAAGGTACTTGAGAAGACTGGGTAGAGATGTATGGCGATCCGTATAAGAAGGACCACATGTTCCAGTCCTTACACCAGTCCAAACTGACGGCGCTGCAACCAGGCTAGGAGGAGGTCAACCAGCCATGAGCCGTCCCACCAAGGATGATCTCGATAAAATGGAAAATGATGCTGTTGCTTTTTATGAAATCTCTTGTGGAGTTGCTCCTGACAACTTCGATATTATCATAAATTGCAAATCAGCGAAAGAGATCTGGGATGTTCTCAAAAACCTGTACGAAGGCTCAGAACAAGCACAAGATAAGAAGCTTACTACCGCACTCAACGAGTTCAACAACTTCAAAGCTCATACTTGAGAAAGTTTGGAAGACTCCTTCAAATGGTTCAACCTGATAGTCACCAAGTTATCCAATGCGGGCACCATCCGCAGTAACCATGAAATCAATCTTCAGTTTCTTAATGGTTTGGGCAGACATTGGACTACAGACAAGATGATAGTCCAAGGCGATAGAAAGATTCACTCCCTGTCACTTTACAAGCTCTATGGAGAGCGGCAAGCTTAAGAATCCACCGTACTCAAAGACCGTGCTGACTTCGGAGGACCACTTGCTCTCATAGCACAAGCTCCACCGCAGTCACCTTACCCTTCCTCGTATGACACTCTACCGCAGTCATACGAAGCGGATTCTGAATATGATGATGAAGATTTTCAGAAGGCTATTGCTCTGGTTAGCCAACAGTTCAACCATCTACCACCTCCTTCCTTCCGCAAGAATCAGCAGTTCAACAAACCTCCATTCAACCGTAACTTCGGTTCTCAGAATAACTACTCTCGACTTCCCAAAAGTTCTCATCCACCACCGTAATCTCAGAATATTCAACCAAAGGAGGTACCGCAGTCTCCTCAAATCACTGACTCTGGTACTCCTTCAGAAGACAAGACTGATGTTGTAATTTGTCACAAATGCAACAAAGAGAATCACTTTGCACGAGATTGTAAGGCCAATGTAGTAAAAGACAGACCATTCTACCTTAGAATGGCTCAAGAGTTGGAAGAAAAAGAAAAAGCCGAAAAGGCAAGGGCATACGTGGCCCATGTCAAAAGAGACCATCAAGTCTGGTCATCCGGAGACGAAGATGAGGCCATTAGCAGTGTCAAAGGAAAAGGGAAAATCTGCATGCTGGCCACTGCGGATGATGATGGGTCTACAATGTTGAACAAGAACTACTGCTACATGGCAAAGGATGGAACACTAAGCATCGTCGAACAGGTAAAACTCATGATCCAAACTCTAAACTATAGCGTGCATGACTGTCAGCCTTACATAGATGATCTTAATGACACTTGTGCTGCCGTCCTTACAGACTATAATAAAGCCTTAGATGAGAAGAACATTGCGTCCCAAGAGATGTTCCACGTGAGAGGACGACTGGATAACAAAAGACTTAAGATGGCTATGTTAGAGAAGGACCTAGAGTTAGAAAAGGATGCAAGAATGTTAAGTGAAACCCAATTAGAGATAGCTTTGAACCAGAGAGATTTAGCTCAGAGAGAAATTGTACGCTTAAATCTCTTAATTGAAAATTTGTTTAATGAAAGTGAAGCTATTGAAAATTTGGTAAACAATGGAACCGTGGACAATACATACAATTGGGGTTGGTCAAATGGATATCCTACCTCAATGGATTCCTCACCCCGGTTCAACAAAGACAGACTGTATGTCCCTCCAGACCGAGAATTTCATTTCCCTGTCAATGACAAGACTTTTCCCGAAGATATTAAAACTCACTTCGGTAGACTGCACTACTTAAGCAATAATTGTGTCATTGAGGAAATTATGCCGGAGGTTTCGGGTCACACATGTGATCAAATTCCTATTTGTGGCACCATCTATCCAAATTCTCAAACTTCATCCGTAGTTGACGAAGAGATTGTTGTTGAGGGCCCCGAAGTCTCAAAAGACTTTCCATCTCTGTCCTCAGACCGCAGTGTCTCTTACTGTAGTCAAATGTCCCACAAATGTCCCACCGAAGTCCCATCTAAGACTTACTCAGCGGTAGTCAAGTCATCCCTACCGCAGTCATCAGTTCAAGGAACTGTAACTCTTCAGCCAATATTTCATGAACTACCTATAGAAAATTTTGAAGTAAGTCAATGTTCCGAAATTCCTGAATCCTCAAGCTCTGATGACTCAACTCCGCGTATTCAAAATCATTCCAAGAATTCCAGGAAACCGCAGTTGAACAACAATGACTGCGGTTCACCAAAATCTTTGGCAAAAAAGGCTTTTAAAGAAGAAATCAGATCTCGCGGTACTAATAGACAAATTTTTTCAAAAAACAAGAAGCAAGTCAGATTTCCTAAATCCAAAAGTCCTAAAAAATTTGTTTTCTCTCACTACATTTCAAAAAACTCTTCTTTCAAGAAAACAAACAAAAAGGAAAGTTCAGTTTCAAAAGTCATTCCTACTCCTTCTGACACAACCCAAAAGGGTGTTCAATCTTTTCGAAACTATGTTTTTCAGGTCTATTCTTCAAATGATCCTAAATGGAAAGGTATTTTACCCACTCCAACACTTTTAAAGTCACATCAAAATTTCAAATGGAAGGGTATCTTACCAAATCCATAAAAAAGAATTCAGAAATCTACACGTGCTAAAACCTTTCATAAACAGACTTTTTCAAAACCCAAAAACACTCGTGTCAGGAATAACCCATCTTGGACTAGTAACAGATCCAAAACATCCTTAAAACCGCTGACCAATCACAGTGTTAGATCAAAAGAGAAAATCTCCTTTTGTAAATGTCAGTGTAGTTGTCAAAAGGTTTTATCTCATGTCAAATCGAGTCAGAGTCAGAAACCTCGTAAATCTAATCAAACACTCCAAATCTAATCAAACACCCATGACTAGGCTCAAAAGTTGACAAGACACCTGTCCCTGCAACCTCGGACCATGCATCACTCAGAAACACATCAATTGTCCCAGGCTCCAAACTTGTTTGGATGCCTAAACTAACCGTGTAATTCTCAGGCTTTGTGCAAGGAGGAACAAGAAGAAGAGTGGTTAATTGACAGTTCCTGCTCCTTGCACATGACCGGAAGTTTAGAGTACCTTCGGGATTTCAGGCCTATATGCAATGGTGGAAATGTCACGTTTGGTAACAATGCAAACGGTGTCATCCGAGGTTACGATGTTCTCACTACGGGGAACTTTTCCATTCAGAAGGTTGCTTATGTAGAAAGCCTTAAACACAATCTCATCAGTGTTGGCCAACTATGTAAAGCAAGACATCGTGTTGAATTTGATAATCAGTTTTGCTACGTAATGACGAGTGATAGAAACACTTGCCTGATCAAATCTCGATCCGAAGGTACCATGTACCCTTTGGATGTTTCTCTAATCGTTGGTAAACCGCAATTGTGTTTCTTGTCCAAAGCTGTATCCAAAGTCAGCTGGCTATGGCACCGTAAGCTAGCTCATCTCAACTTCCGGTACATCAACAACTTAGTCACTGGAGAACTAGTCCGCAGTCTCCCTATTCTCAAATTTAGCAACGATACTCTCTGTCCGGCTTGTGAATGTGGTAAGCAGTCTAAAGCAAGTCACCCTCTGATAATGGACTCCTCTATTTCTGAACCACTGGAGCTATTGCACATTGATCTCTGCGGTCCATCAACCGTAGCCAGCCTCCACCACAAGAAGTATATACTGGTTATTGTTGATGACTATACACGCTTCACATGGGTCTTCTTCCTCAGACTCAAATCAGAGACACCGCAGATCTTCATCAACTTCATCAAAGAAATCGAACTTCAGATCAAGCTTCCAGTTAGACGCATCCGCAGTGATAATGGAACCGAGTTCACTAATCATCTTCTTAACAGTTTCTTGGTGTCCAAAGGCATTTCTCACAACTTCTCAGCACCCTACACACCGCAACAAAATGGTGTAGTAGAAAGAAGGAACCGCACACTAGTAGAAGCAGCCAGATCCATGCTTAACTTCGCCCAACTTCCTCTCTACTTCTGGGCTGAAGCAGTAGCAACCGCATGCTTTGTCCAAAACCGAAGTATTGTGTGCAAACGCCTCAATAAAACACCATATGAGGGCCTTAACAACCGCAAGCCCAATGTTCTCTTCTTTCATATTTTTGGGTGTAGATGCTTCGTGATCAACAACAGAGATCAGCTCAACAAGTTTGCACCGAAGTCCGACGAAGGCATATTCCTTGGTTAGTCCACTAACAAGGTTGCTTATCGAGTGCTCATCAGGCGTACAAGGCTGATCATTGAAAGCTTCGATGTGAAATTTGATGATTCTCACATCCGCGACGCCCCTCCATCTACTGAAACCACCGCAATCATGGAAAGTGACATTCCTGCCTCTTCAGGTCCCTTGAATCTAGTTGAAGTTAACTATGAGGATCTTTTCGATCCTATTGAAACGGCGAAACTATCCGAAGTTCTTGTGTCACCCGCAGGTCAACAACAACATGCTGATGTTTCTGGACCATCTCTATCTGAAGTAGCCTCTCTCAATACTTCCACCTCTCCGGTTGAGGGGGAAAGATCTACTCCGAATCTAGGCGCAACCGTCGAGGTTCCAGTACTTGATGTTGTTCAAATTCATGTCCGCAGAGAAGCATTACCATCAAACGTATCTTCGGATTCGGATGATGAACTCATAGAAAATATCGACACTAGAACTGATCCAAAGAGTGTCACTCTCCCATCCGCAGTCCAGGGGGAACCTTCTCAGGTTCCAGAGGAACTCCTATCTGCAACCCAGGGGGAACCTCTCCCAACTGCTCAAGAGAATTCCGTTCCAATAGATCAAGATGACTCAGCAGGATGTTCTCAAGTCCAGGGGGAACTGTCATCTCCAACCGCAGATTCCTCTGACATTTAAGATATTCCCTCTACCGCAGCTGCTGATCATCTGCTGACACGTCTTCATGTATGGACGAAAGACCACCCACTAGGTCAAATCATTGGGAACCCATCCGCAGGCATCCAGACTAGATCTTCCAAGGACCTATCTGATCACTGCCACTATGCAGCATTTATGTCCTCGGTAGAACCCAGAACGATCAAAGAAGCATTGCTTCAACCTGACTGGATAGCTGCAATGCAAGAAGAGCTTGAAGAATTTCAAAGAAATAAAGTTTGGCAGCTCGTTCCGAAGCCACGTGGTCACTCCATTGTTGGCACTAGATGGGTGTTCAAAAATAAGTTGGATGAATCTGGTGCGGTAGTCAGAAATAAGGCAAGGCTAGTTGCAAAGGGGTATAGTCAAGTTGAAGGCATTGACTACGATGAAACGTATGCTCCGGTAGCACGCATGGAAGCTATCCGGATTTTTCTAGCATACGCAGCCCACAAAAACGTCAAGGTACACCAAATGGACGTTAAGAGTGCCTTTCTCAATGGGGAACTAAAAGAAGAGGTTTATCTTCAGCAACCTCCAGGCTTTGAAAATGTTAAATTCCCAGACCACTGCTACAAGCTTGAAAAGGCAGTCTACGGTCTGAAGCAAGCCCCAAGAGCATGGTATGAGACTCTTTCTGAATTCCTTGTCTCATCCGGGTACAAGAGAGCAGTGATTGATCCCACACTATTTAGAAAAGCAAATGGCGGCCACCTCATGATGGTACAGATATATGTGGATGATATCATCTTCGGTTCGACTGATCAAGGCATGGTGGATGAATTTGCTAAGCTCATGACCAACAAGTTCAAAATGAGGATGAATAGAGAGATTAATTTCTTTCTAGGTCTTCAAGTGAAACAAGTACCGTAAGGCATATTCATTCATCAAGAAAAATACACCACTGAACTATTGAAGAAATATTCTATGGACAATTGTTCATCTGCTAAGGTCCCCATGGCCTTTGGTTATAAGATCTCTGCTGATCCCTCAGGCGAATCTGTGGATCACAAGACTTATAGAGGCATCATCGGCTCTTTGATGTACCTCACTGCAAGCAGACCAGACATTGTCTTTGCAACTGGTGTATGTGCAAGGTATCAGGCTGACCCAAAAGTCTCACATATGACCGCAGCCAAACAGATACTACGGTACCTGAAAGGAAGCAAATCTCTTGGTCTATGGTACTCCGCAGGCAATGACTTCAGCCTGCAAGCTTTCACAGTTGCGGATCATGCCGGATGCAAGCTCGATCGAAAAAGCACTTCAGGAGGATGTCAATTCTTGGGTGAAAGACTAGTCAGTTGGTCCTCAAGAAAACAAAGTTGTGTCTCTCTATCAACTGCAGAAGCCGAGTATGTGGCCGCAGCCAGCTGTTGCTCTCAAGTCCTTTGGATGAAAACTCAACTAATGGACTACGGGTATAGAATGCTGCGGATACCGATCTATTGTGACTCTGAAAGTGCTATTGCTATTTCTCACAATCCAATTCAGCACTCCAAGACTAAGCACATTGAACTACGGTATCATTTCATCAAAGACCACATCTTAAAAGGTAATATTGAACTCATCTTTGTCCCTTCTCATGAAGAGATTGCTGATGTGTTCACAAAAGCGCTCGATTCAACAAAGCTTAACATCTTCCTGCAAATGTTAGGAATGATGAATCCAGACCCGCAATTCTTTTTGAATTGTTAGCTACCGCAGACCATCCTTGGCCTCCGTTGCGGTTCTAACTGAGAATTACATGTGATAGATGGTTTTGGTACCGCTGTCTAGGTACCGCAACCATATATCATACGTATCTCTCATGGGTCTTTATGGTCTGTTATTACTAATCTTTGTACAAGTGTTTTCCTCAGTTTCTCACTACAATCCTTCCTTGTTCATCCGCAATGACGTTTCTCAACCGCAATGAAAGTTTCATTCGCAATGACGTTTCTCAACCGCAATGAAAGTTCCATCCGCAATGACGTTTCCAACTGCAATGAATTTTCCATCCGCGATCATCATGATAATTTCTCACCAGTTTTATCAACTCTTGAATCTTTGTGTGCTATTTAATGATCCTTCATTAAATTAAACATTAAAGACAAAAAAAAACATTCTCTTTAGAAACTGTCACATTCTCTTTCTGAATAATCCTTGTATCAGACCTATTTTAGGGATGATGACAAAAAGAACGTTTTTCAATAAACTTATCCTTAATTTGTCCTTCCCTCTCCCCAATACGTCCCATCCGTTACAACTTCCTCTCCCATCACCCCCTCGATCACCTGACGTATTGACATGCGTCTGACTTTACATTAAATGCAAAACCCCTTTTGGAAATCTCCCAAAATCTCTTCAAACCCGTTTTAATTATGTGTGGCTGAGATTTAATCCAAAATTCATAGATTCCCCCCAAAAACCCAATCGACATTTTACCATATCCTTACCATTTACCTAGGGTTAAATACTTTTTTACCCCCCTTTATAAACCCATCTTCTTCCCCAACAATACTTTACGTTTTCTGAATATCGATTCTTTCTCCCAAATTCCTCAAAACCTTCAAAACTTTCAAGAACTCTGTTTTCTTCTCTGAAATCTTCAACAATGGTGAAATCAGGTGCATCAAAGAACCAATCCAAGGCTTCAGGTCCTATAAATCCAACAGGTTCCGACTCTCCAACAATCGCTTCAAGTAATTTCAGAGCAATATTTGAAGATCATCCTTCATATAATGCTCCCATCAAGCTTATGATCAAGCTTCTCAGGAACCACCCTCTGTTCGGTCTATTCGATGCATTTACAGACGTTGTTCCAGTTTCTACTCTATTCAAATGTGCATTCTCTGCATATCGCCCAATGGAAAACCCCCAAGAAGTTCACCTCAATCTCATGAACGATTCTTTGGTCATCTTGTCCAAAGAAAAGTTCTTAAATGCCATTAATCTTCTGGTTCACCCCTCCATCAAGATTTTCTCACCTTCAATGGCAGATGTTACATCCGCACTCTACCAGATGGGGTATCAGAAACCAATTCGAGGGAGTGGTGAGTTCAAAAAGAATCAGCTGCCTGCGGTATGGCAGTTTGTGTGTCATTTTGTCATCCGCTGCCTATCCGGCAGAACCGGAGGCATCGACAACATGGGACTGAAGCTACTGGAATTGGTATGGAGCATCTACACAGGCCACGACGTAAACTATGGACAAATCCTTTGGGACGACTTCCTCCAATACATTCCCAAAGAGCACCCAAGGGAGAACCCAACCGAGCTCATATTTGCACGGTTTTGGTCACTTTGCATCTCAGACTTACATGCGGATGCTGGAATAGACATGGGTAGTGACATCAACTTTTTCGTCACTAAGGATCTTAAAAGGTACAACCCTTCTTCTGATCAAACGATATTTGGACCGATCCGCAGACTCCCTACTCATATCCTTTATTCTCTTGGTCTTGAGACTGCTGATGTCTCAGACCACATTGAGGCTACGGAAGGTATTGCCCCATACCCTCCTACCCCGCCTCTTCCATCCGCAGCCATTATCCCTGAGGGTACCGCAGTCCCCTCTTCCACTACACTATCCAATCTTTCTCAAAGAAGAAAGCAGTTGGCAACCAAGAAACAAAGAACACCCAAGAAGGATGCTCCTAAACGAACCGTACCCACCAAGAAACGCAAAACAAAACCTGCCCCAATCATATCTAGCAGTGATTCAGATGAGGATAGGCATCCAATCTCTATCTTCAAGAAAAGGAAAACAACCGATACCACTACCCATATGCGTGACCGGACCGATGCTGAAGCCTCTCAACAGGCTCCAGTAGTCCTTGGGGTGCCCGCACACCCATTCGACACCACCATCATTTTCCAGTCAGACTCAGAAGGTGATTCTGATTCTCAACTACGTGGAGACTCCCCCCCAGTGCACTCCCAAGAGGACGACACTGGTTCACGCCCTAAGGTCTCCAGGGCTTCCCGACTGCATTTCTTTTCACCAGAGGAGTTGCGCTCCATCCTTCTTTCTGTCACCCAAACACTACAAACACCTTCCCACCCGCAGGGTACTTCTTTCGCCCATGCCAGAACTGAGCAGAGGCCACACTTGACCACGGGTCAAGGAGACCGAGGAAGCTCAGGAAATCCTACTATGCTTTCATCTTTTACAGGTGGTTTAGGCACGGTGAGCACAAATGTGCAAAGATTCGTGGACCCGAAGGACACTTCGGTGCGCTTTGAAGGATTTGACCATGATGCATCCAATGACTCTTGGTTACAGTACAATCCGGTAACTGAGTCAGACAAGAAGAAGTATGCTGCGTTCCAAAGGGCTTTCCAAGCCCGCAAGGAACAACAAATCAAGCACCAACAACAGAAAGAACAGGAGATCGAGTCTGTGGCTAGATATTGGGCAAATGCCATCATCAATGCCAGTACCGTAGCCACCATTCAAAACATTCAGAACTGGATGGATCAGATGGCTGAAACAATTTCCAAAGCTCAAGCTTCAGGTGCAGCCGCAGGTACCTCCAAAGTTCCTCCTACTCCAACTCCCATTCCATCTCCCACTCCTACAGTCAATCCATCACAAGACGAAGAACCTGCAATCGAACTCAGTTCAGCTCCCACCTTCGGTCTTAATGATGAAGACATCCAAGAAGTAAACAAGCCAAGCCCTTCTGATGATGACCTCATGATGTTTGAAGAAGAGGAGTCCAACGGTTCTCAACATTCGACTTCCAAGCCTAAAGAGAAGAAGAAAAAGAAGAAGAATGTTGTCACCCGGAAGGAGTTCATGAGCCATCAAGCCAAAATCGATCAGATCCTGGCTGCGGTCCAGCCTACTCAACCGCAACCTGAAGAAACTCCAGGACCGTAGTCACTGATTGAAAGAATAGAGCGTCTGGAAACAAGGGAACGCATGGCTGCTGAACGAATCTCTCTCAAAGTAGAGATGGGAATCCAGTCCCTTGACAATAACCGCAAGGCTGACCAAAAGGACTTCATGGATGCAGCGGAACGCCTCATTACTGAGGTGACCGCAATCAAAACGGATCTTCAAGCGGCCATCGCGGATCAAGCTTCTCAGTCTCAGAAATTGATAGATGAGACTCATACTGCTTATGAGTCCACTATCTCTGTTCTTCAAGCAACCATCAACAGACTGCAGAAATCCCTTTCCTCCAACTTCCATGGCCCTGAGATCCTCCAGCTCACCAAAGAAATCCACAAGTTGCTCTTCAGCTCCTCCACTCCAAACAACCAACATTTGGCAGAAGCTCTCAAAGCTCAGTTCCAAGAATCTTCGACAAGGTGGATGGACTTAAGCAATGGCTTGAGGAAGCACCGGGGTTGCATCCCTCAAGAGGGGGAAGTGATGAAGAACAAGAAGTCCATCACTCTGATACTTCTATTCATCAGAGTCCCCCCATCATCACTGAAAAAATTCCCACACCACCGCAACCATCTCAACATACTCCATCTCCTCACACTTCACCTCCAAAAGATACTCCCAAAAAGCCAGAGACTCCTCCGCACTTCAAGAACTTGGCTGAAAACATGTCTTCTCCTAGCACCATAGACTCCCTTGCCACCGTTCAAAGGAAGCATGATTGGAAAGCAGCCAAGCTGGCAGAGTTAATTTGGAGAGAATGCGGGTTTGACACCATGATGGATGAGTCCTTGATCAATTCTTGAATCAATCCGCACCGCAGGCTCCTAGACGAAGATTACAGACAGCACCTCACTTATGCTGAACCCCCTGCTGATGGATACTGGGATATACCAATTTCTCCAAATGCCAAGTACTTCACTGTATTTGAGCAGTTTGACCAAAGCCTTCCAGATCACAAGAGACTGCCAATGGAGTTTGAGAGACTTAGTCTTTTTCATGCAAAACATGCCTCCTCCATTGAAAACATATGGTCTAACGACAGACCATCCGCAGTCAAGAACTACAAAGTCAGGAAATTTATGAAGGCTGACTACATCCAGTATACCCTCACCAGAAGGGAGCATGACTACATCCGCACCCAGGCAGACTTTCCTTGTATGAATCCGGAAGAAATCTTCCTTATTGCCAGGGTGTTCCAAAACAAGTCAGAAAAGCACCCTAAAATGCAGATAGCGCTTGAAAAAGCCAACTCTTTTCTCAGGGATACAGTCTGTGACTTTGCCAAGATAGATGAGGATATCTACCCCACCATCCTCAAGAAGTTTGATCTCCCACCTTTTGAACCTGTGCCAATGCCTTCCGAAGGCTTCCAAGAAAGATCTCTAGGCGCAACAAACTACCCTAAACTTGGAGTCATATTCAAAAGGAAGACTGACAACGTCAAATATTTCATTCCTATGACTGCCATGCACCGACTGACCAAGAAACAACTTGACATCTGCCGGACTTCAATTGAAAGATCTAAGTATACTACCACAGAAGTCAAGTTCGAGATCACAAGAAGAATCACATGGTTGGAAAATGTCAGGAAGTTCTGGTGGATTTTGATCAAGTTCCTCAAACTTGATAGCTGAACCAGAGTTAAAGAGGTCACTTAGGGGGAAATTGTTGAATCATAAAAGTGACCCTCTTGAACTCAGCTACCGCAACCATCTCAGCTACCGCAACGATCTTTCTACCGCAACCGCTTCAGCACCCGCAGTCAATCTTGTTCATCAGCAACCTGAGTCAGCTACCGCAGTCAACTTAGCTAGATTACGTTATTAGTCTTTTATGTAATACACTTTATTATCCAGTATGCATTGCACGGCTGCTTATAGAGTTGTAATCTAGTATAGTTTCTAAGTCTCTATAAATAGAGACTTACTCTCTTTGTATTCAAAGAGATAAGAAAAGGAACCGATAACTTATGAATTCTATCTGAATACACATTCTGAAGTTATCTCTCTTATCTTTCTTCACTCATATCTTCTTAGTTAAATCTTATCTTAATCCTGCTGATCATAATCCCTCTTCGGAGCAAGTCTTTAAGACTTAATCACTAAGCTTGATCTTCCTTATTAACTTGGAGTGAATGCATTCCTTGTTATGAATCAGCTTAAGTGTCTTCTTGATATAACAATTGCTGTCATTTCCATTCCTTTACATTTCCGCAACTAACTCTCTAAATATCTAACTATATTATTGTTGAGCTTTTAGATCCTTTGATATTAACTATTCCGCATTATACTTGTTCTAACTTTTGTTCAAGTGTGTCTCCAAGTTTTTCTCTCAACAGATCATGACAAACAAGAGGCTTTAAAGGATCATAAACTTTCCCTCGAAACATATAAAATCCCAGACTTCAAAGTGATGATCTTGGTCTGGTTTAGATGACAAGGGCCAAAGTGCAACTCTCATTCGACCGTGGCATAGAAAAAGGCCCCAAAAACACAGACCTTTATCTTAAAAAAGGACATTCCAACAAAGCAGGCCAGCTAGGGCCCGGACCTAAAATCCAGCCAAAGCCTCACACTATGAGGTTGGGCCAAAGAACGAATGACAGGCTCAGATGCTCTGGGCCATCAAAACTCGTCAAAACAAATAACATCCACCCCAAAAGGGTGACACTAACCTCTGGGAAGAATTCAAGCCAACGATGGCCAACATAAACCATTAAGCATAATGACAACATAAAACAATAGTGTAACAGACCAAAAGAAGGGGAATTTAACATAAACAAAATAAATTGTCTACCCGGACAACCCCCCAGGATTTGCACAAAGACCACGTAGGGCCAAAGAAAAGTAGCGAAACATTCTTTAAGTGCCAAACAAACATAAATATTGTTTTGAATTATTCAAAGAAGAAATAAAAGCCATCACTTACCAGGGGAAGCACCAGCATGAGAAGAGCCACCTTCGACCTGACTATCCTCGGCATCAAATTTATCACACAACTGGCGAAGGCCTAGCATGTCGAGCTCACCCAAGCGGAGGTAGGAGGCAAAGTATGTCTCCATAAAGGCTTTCACAGCAGCATGACTTGTTCTCGAACCTCCCGCTTCCCATTCTCCACACCAGCGGCCATGCACACCATCTTCATCCACTTCACCCCCATCAAAAAGTCAGAACTTTCAACCACCTTGTCCACGACACGAACAATTCCTTTCTGAAGCAGCCACCCCAGTTCATCCTCCACGCTCTTCCTCCTCGCCACCTCTTCCCCCAATAGCCTATTAGCATGATCCACCTGATCCTCAAGCGCCTTCTTCTCTTCCACCAACACCTCGATACGCTGGGAGAAACTTTCCACGGACCCGTCTAAAGAAATGACCTTGTCCTCCAGAGATGCCTTCTCCCCCGCTAGGAGATCATAGCGCTCCTCGAACGAACACTTCTCACCTTCTAACAGCAACAGCTTGGCTCTCAAATCATCTCGCTTAGTCCTGATCTAAACGAGCTCGCCAGAATTAAAATCGCCCTGACGAAGGCGAGATGCAGCTGCACCCATATATGAACCAACCTGGGCAGACGCATATAAGAGACTGTTAGAAAGATGAGCATCCGAGAGAAGCTCCAAGGCCTCGATGGTGGCAGGGGGAAAAGCATGACAAACCCAATCGTATGCCACCGTGTGTTGGAAAAGGTGAGACTCCCGAGTTATCCCCCACCCGGGCACGTACACGGTCGGCACTACCGGAGGAACAAGAACAAAGCCCTCAGTAGGGTCTCCCCTAGCCCATAGCAGAAGTGGAGAGCTGGGAGCACCTTCTTCACCGACTTTATGGTCCACACCAAAAACATTTTCGGCAGCAGTATCCACCAGTTCTTGCTTGGATTCACGGGGCAGTTCTGTCGCCCCTTCTTTCATCCCCTCTGACTGTTTCGAAGTGTCATCATCGGGGATATCTAAAACTATTATATCTTCCCCCTGAAGGAGGTCCACGTTCCGTCTCTTCAGAAGACGATGCCCCAAGGAGCCGGCCTCAGCAAAATCCACCTGCGGCGAGTCCAACCAGGAAAGCCACCGTTTACAAGCCGTGCGGGTCCTACGCTAGACTAACCCAGTCGATGGCTCCTCCCCTTCAGCATCATAAGGCAGGGGGTCTTCACGAGAAGCAACGCCAATAGGTGCAGCTACCAGCACCTAGCTAGCAGGAGAATCGGAACCAGACAGAGAAACGACAGGAGGACTGCCGAAAGCCAAAGCACGGTCAAGGCTGACCGGCGAAGGAAGCGTCTTAACCAAGGGCACCTCCTGGTATTGTGGGGTGCTCTGAAAACGGCCCCTCAATACCATATCGAAAGGAAGAATCCTCACATGACCTGCAAGCGAGGAAAAGTCCAAACACAGTTCACACGACGCATAAGCGAGAGAATATCTAGGGGGAATGAGAAGTGATTACCGTATTTCTCGATGTAGAACTGGGGCATCATCCCTCGGGTCCTCCAGGCAGTACTCATCCCAACCGCATCAAACATGTGGTCATCCCAGTCCTCGCCGTTAGTGCAAATGGTCTTTAACGTCCGTGCCATGGTGACACTGGCACCCCACAGTTCAGGAGAATGATCAGAAAAATTGGTCAATCGAGGATAACCGAAACTGAAAAAATTACAGTTCACCCGAAGCTATCGATCCTTCCAGTTCCTCTTCAGAGCTTTCTAATTGATGATAAAGGCATGAACACCCCTCCTCTGGGAAAAAGTTTGGGCACCGTACTGAGTGGAGGAATTGAAGAAAACCTTGAACGCCCAGAACTGTGGCAAAACTCTAAGGGCCCGACAAGCAAGCTCGAAGCTGACGATCTTGTTGACGACGTTCGGAGTCAGGTCATCCACACGGAGTCCATACTGACACATAATCTCGTTAAAGAAATCCGTCGCCGGCAGCTTCAGCCCCGCCTTGAAGATCGGAATGGGAATTCCGATCTTCCCCTCCGGCGGACGAGAAATGGTGGCACGTTTTCGAGGGTATTCTACGACATGCTCAAGAAGTAACCCAAACCAGTCTTGCAGACTCAAAAACTCACTCGGGGAAGGAACGATTCCAGTGTTAGAAGAAGTAATTGCTCGATAAGAAAGACAGAGCAGAAGGAAATGTGAAGAGGAAGTGGTAGATACGAGGGAAACCAGGAAAAATGGGAACTGGCTCAAGTAAGGAAGTTTTAAATGCAAGCGAGAAGCCCAAGCTGTTATGATGATGGAAACTGTCTGCACAGACGCCTCTGTCACATCAGCTGCAGCTAGAAAACCATCCACACCGAACGCGTGTCCAGATCTAACGTAGAACTACTCTGCTACCCTACGGAAACGATGACATCTACTAGCCTAGGGGACTTGTTGACGTATCCCACCGGGAATCCGTCAAAGATAACGGAACCTCTAGTTCGACAAACGGATAGGCGAAGGAGCAACGCGTGAGTAACGCCAGGCCTTCGCCCTCGCCTTTGAGACCCCATATCTGTTCCTTGGTGACCAAGCGCCAAAGCTAACATTAAAGACAAAACAGTACCAAGAGTTCCCCAGAGTGAGAGGTGTAGTGCTCTGGACGCCACTTATGGCAGAATCTGCACCAATAGCGAACAACCAACCATGGAACACTATCCTCTAAAAAAAAAACCATCGGCCCCTGCCAAACCTGAAAAGGTAGAAGATACTGTCAGGGATCTATTCCCCCTAACCATAGGTATAAAAGGCACCCTTCTTCCCCAAGAGAAGGGCCTAAGATCTAAAACCCTTTAATGCTCTCTTTATGATTTTAACCCTCTCTCTCAGACCCTCACTGAGTTGATCGTCAGAGCCTCATTCCGGGACAACCACCCTGACGGCGATTGACGACCTTATCTTCTTTGTTGTGATCCATAGTCTCTTCATTTCAACCCTCAGAAAGACGGAGTTATGCCAGTGACATATCACAAGACCAGACATACTTACTAGTTGTCTGATCTGGACCCACCATTTTTGGTCACCCATGTAAGAGGAGTAATAAGACACTCCACTCTGAGCTCACATTCTACCCTCAATGAGATCTACGTAATGTCCAAGTTATTTAGAACTAAGTACCTTTTATAAGTTTATAAGTAACCCATAGTATATCTAAAGGAAAGTCTGATTCAGACATAGTTCCTATTAACGAGTACTATTGCAGGTATGCAAGTAGCATATAGTATAATTAAAGCAGTTAACATTTAATAAACATTTTTATCAATTTATGCTCTTGAAGGTAACTACGCACTCACCTTAAAAAAGGAGGTGACTAGAGGTTAAGGCAGCGCTTCTCCTTAACACTTCTCAATGACCTAAACGTAAAACACTAAGTCTTATTCTAGTTTCGTATTCTTTTGTGACTATATATGATAGCCTAGATTCCTCAACAATCCCAATGTCTACATCAAGATCTATAAAGTATCGAATAACCAGGTAGGATCATATCAGAGGTAGGATCCATTTAGTATAAAGAGTATACTGTTTGGAAATCTCACTTTAAACACTTCACTAAATCTAGCCTAGACATCACTCCCTTAAGTAGATCAATGAGTATACCGACTTCGAATCATTGAAAAATCTTAATTGTAGGTTCACAATAATGACTATGACCATAATTAAAAGTTATACTTAAAATAAAATAAGCGTAGCTTAACTTAAGAGTAATCTAGCGAGAACCGAGAATTATGCGTGCAAAACTCTGACCCAAGAGCTTCTAATTGCCGCCTATCTGACACCGCAGGGCTTCATTGTAGGGGTCAAGAACTAGGGAGTAAAGAGGGTTAAAAGCTTGAAACATTCCATAGAGAATTGAAGAAGAAGTGTGAAGAGAAATGCTGAAAATCTTAGCAATTTATAAGCTAAATCCAAAGGCGCGCCGCGCCTCATGCTCCATGCGCACCGCGCATGTGGCCAGCCAGGGTGATGTGTCACTTTTTGTATGGTGCCACGTGTCGCATTTCTATGGAGCTATAGAAGCGTGCCGTGCCCCTTGCCGATGTGCACAATTACATGTGAAATTTCGTGTTTTCTTAAAAAATCATAACTTCTTCATATGAGCTCCGTTTTCGACGGGTCTTATATCCACGTGTAGCTATCGACGAGATTTACGACTTTAGTTTAGAGTCCATCATCTAATTTTGACGTTATTTTTAAAGTTATATTTTTACAGGCTTAGACTGTTAAAGTCAGTGTAAAAATCATAACTCTCTTATACGATATCTGTTCTCAACTGTCTTTATATTGGCAAATAAGTATGGACGAGATCTTCAACGCTCGTTTAGATTGTTTTTCCTAAAATCAACAATTCAAAATTTCGATATCAGTGTTGCACACTATAGCGCATAATCTTAGAAAAATCATAACTTCGTCATACGAAGTTAGATTTAGATGTTCTCTAGATGTACCTTGTCGGTTTAACGAATACTACGAATTTTTGTAGATTACTTAGGCTAATAAGCGATCTATCTCCGGTTCACTATTTTGCGACATTCGTTCTAAGTCGGATTCGAACATTCCTCATATCTCCGGGATCATTATTACATATACTACAACTTAGGTTAAGATTATTTGTCCACAATAATCTTTAATTTTTGATGCGTATTTTAATCTTATTTATTTTATTATTAAATACTTATATAATTTGCATAGAATATCATATAAAACACATAAGCACATAAATATATGAATAATAATATCTTAATTATTCAAAAGGATCACAATAGTTGACCAAAGTGATTACAAACTGTGACTAATCTAGCAGGAAATGTGGGGGTTATACATCGACCATGGGAGCAAGGTCCATGGGGTAGCAGCCCCTAGTGGGATCCCAGGGCCAGAGCCCCTCGCTGTTATATGACCATATTTGAAATCATATTTGAAATCAGTTTGGTACACACTTTTTCGTAACATCTTCTGCATTCTCTCTTCCAGAAAACAATGATTTTATCTTATTAGAGATTTTCGAGTGTACCCTCGAAATGCTTTAATCTGAAAGTGTTTCATAACTCTCATTGATACAAGCAATTCAATACCCCATTATATATAAAACTTGTGGTATTTTATAGAAATCTTTGTACACCCACTATGGGATCGCAAACATATTTAGAAGATATTCGAATATGATGGAACATTTGAATTAGTCCATTACGTTCATCACAATAATTCCATGGTGTTATTACTCATCAAACTTTACTTGTGGAGTGAAGTGCTAGAAATGCCCATACACTTACTAATGAACCAATTAGCCTTATTATCCCCTTTTAGACCACATTTGAGTCGTAATGGATGCATTTCAACTTGTCTCAATTCAATTCAAATGTTGGTAGACTCCTAACATAACCATGGAATCGTTATTCCACTCCATAGTTTCCAATTTTGCCCTTATGGTCAAACAATACTTAGAGCCACTTATAGATCAAATAATCATTCATGTTTTACATAAAAATTATTCCTAAAGTATCAATTCATGAATTATAATATCATTTAAACATCTAGATTTTTTAAACTTAGTAGAAGTTCATCATTCACCTATTGAATCCTTAATTCCACTCAACCGAGATTTGATTCTCTCATTCATTGAGTTAGTGCATATATCATGTATTTGTTGCAACAAAACTTCAACTATGATCATATAATCAATTAGAGAACAACTTAACAACTTCTTAATCATAATTGGAGATTCTAGGGTATATGGCTAGGTTTTTCCCAAAAATCAAATCCATCTTGATAAGATTGAGCTTAAAACCATATAAACCACTCAAAGAGGGTAGAAAACAAAACCCTGACTATCAGTTGATCATAAAATGGACATTAGGTTCCAAACTCAAATCCAAATTCGAATTCAGGCTAAAAGAGAAGAAATTATACGTTGTGAGCCCTAGATTGCTTCACTCCTTGCACTAAATGAGCTATACTTGCTTGAACTAAACTATAGAGATCAATAATCCATTAAATGTCCATCTCCAAGCTCTTTAGTCTTCTCTAATTGGGTTCTACTGATCAGAATGAGAGATGCATCTTATAAGTCATTTTCATTTTCTACCTTATAAATCCAAGTTTTTGTCAAAGCTATCACACCCAACGTATTTGTTACATTAACTTAGCAGTTTTTCCACATTTAGTCCTACCCCATCCAAAACATGAAATTATTATTCAATTCTCCACTTAAGTGAGTCAATGCTTTGGTTAAACACACTTTCAATCTTTTGACACTTTTAGTCATTAAATTCCAAATATTATAATTTCAATATTTAATCTTCCAAACTTTTAAATTAACAACTTGTACAACTAGTCTTTGTTGTTTTATTTTATTTGGTTATAATTTTTAATTTATTTAGATAAGAGTAAATTTTCGAAATTTACCTAAAAACTAATATGTTGTAATTTTTCTCTAAACATACTAAGCAACGGTCATACCACTGTTTAGGACCACCACTAGTTGCCTTCACTGTTGCACACTTCATTCAAGTTTATATGTTTAGTTTACGATTGTTGTAGGTTTTAATGATGGTGATGTATTCAGGTCGATGAGGGATCATAAACCCCTTAATTATTTAAGGTCAATGATCATTTGTGAGGAAATTATCACACACATCTCTCTATAAACCATAGACAACTTCTTATCTAGAAATCTTAAGTAGCTTATATTTGGTGGGTTTGTAGATACGTTAAATCATGGTGTCTTTCTAATCCATGTGAGTGTGTCAAATGCGTATGATTCATGTGAGTGTGTCAAATATTTATTATTGTTGTTCAAGCGCAATGCATTTTTATTGGTTCCGCTTCGACAAGGTAGAATGTGTGGTCAAAGATCTAGATCAGTAGGATGTGCGTTTATTGGTAGGTTTGTTTCTTGATATGTTTAAAGACATGTTTCTTTTATAGGATATGATGGTATGATACGTATATATCTATAACATATATATTAGAGAGATTATTTTTATTTTGACAATGTGAATTTAAATGGCAGCGATGTGTGAGATTTTTCTCCATATTGCAACCTTGGTTATTGAATCCTTAGCAAATGATATGTATCTTGATTTTTAGATGTATCTAAGACTTTCAAAATAAATGTGTTACAACATGATATGTTTATGTACGATTAGCATAAGTCTATCAAATGTGATTTTTTTAAACGACAAACTAGCTAACCTACTCTTAAATACAACATGTCTCCTTAGAGACTTGACATCATGACCTCTCATTTGAGAGAGTCGCTCCTTACCGCTAGGCCAAATGCCCTTTAGGGTTGATAATAATTTTAGAGAAATTAAATATCCTCCTAAAATGTTCTCCTACTTATCCTCCTACCAATGTTAAACGGCGACAAGTGGATTAAAATATTATTCAGGAAAACTAAATGGGACACATGTCATAATTTGACATGGATAGGAGGATGGTAAAGAGATGTCACACCCCCAAACCGGAACAACGGAAACGTTCAGGGGTGGATGACGTCATGTATAGTATCACAACAATTATATCATAGTAATCATAGTAAACACAACCATTACATTGAATATATATATGAAAAAGGTTTATATCTGTTTGAAACATAATTTGTATACATCAAAAGTATAATAAAAAATAGGAAGACGTGACTCTATGCACTCCGTCTTCTCAAAACTCCAGGAGGTACCTGTCTACTGATTTCCTGAGAATGCATGCAGTTTTGAAAGAGTATCAGCATAAAGCTGGTGAGTTCATAAGCGATGTTTTTGTAAAGAAAACCTGTTGATGACTCTGTAAAAATGTTCGCATGTTTCCAAGAAAATCCAATATTTTCTAACATATGTGTGTATTACTGTCTTCTATAGTTGTGAGTGAAAAACATTAGTATGTATACCAGATTACCACTAGTTGTATCGTATAATGTTGTTTTGTATGAAAATCCTTATAAGATACCCTTGGTTACTACCAGTAATGTAAGTAATGTAATGTATAAAAGTCCTGGCTAACACCAGTATGTATAGAAAGTTATGTTTGAAGATTTTGGTTACTACTAGTATGTATAATATATTCTATTTGATTTGTATGAAAACTCTTATATGAGATCCTTGGCTATCACCAATAATGTAAATAATGTATAGAATGTTATTCTGATTATCTGTATAGTACTGATGTTTGTTTGGGAAAATTCTATATTTTCCCTTGAATGTGTGTTGTTGCTTTAATTGTCCTGAAACTGAATAGCACAAGTATTTTCCATACTTATTTTATTAAAGCAATTGTTCATGAGAAGTATATTATTACGTAAATATATCGTTACTATCTACTGGCGAGTTTTATGACCATACTAAACATGATACGACGTGAATCGGACACCAATATCCTTCATGACTTTGTCACCCGTAGACCTGCCGGTTCTACTGTAGCTAACAGCAAGGTGCGGGGTTGTCAGTCCCGTATAGATCTATACACAAAATCACGTTCTCCCTCAAGGAGACTCTGGTTCATAAGGTTAGTCCTCCACTTAGTTATGGTTGTAAGCGCCCAAGGACGTGTCTCCCAACTAGATTAACGACTTAACAAGTAATAATACAAAATACGTAATGTTCTTTTGTACTTGAATTCGATGCATGTCTTGTAGAGTAAAAATAATTATACTTAATAATTATTAAATGTTGTACTCTTGTAGTGATGTATATCATAAACTAAATATTTCATAGTTTATATGTTTACCCATGTATGAAATCTGAATTGGTAAAAGCTGTGTATTGAATTCCCCAAACTATACCCATTATAGTTTACTTGAAATGTTATGTACCTGGTTCGTAAATTGTTCTGAAACTATAAAAATGATGTTTTTAAAAATAAAGCGTCCCTTATGCTCAACATAGTACAAAAACAGATAAAATATCTAAATATTTTATAAAACGTGGAAATCGTTTGACTGTATCAATTTCATAAGTTTAAAACTTGTTAAAATCATTTGTGTTTGGCTTGTATTCCCCCCTGAAAACATTAAAAATCGTAAAAGCGTAGGGGTATGAACTCACTTTTAGTTGGGTACAAGTGTCGAATCAACGAACTGGAATTGAAGACCCTCGAGTTGTGGTATGTGACACTTAACGGGATCCTAACAACAATTAAATACACCTATGTATCTAAATTAGCGATTTTGTTATATAAAGTGTTAGAAAAACACTTGATTTCGGTTAAGGAATGTTACCGGGACTTGATTGAATCGAGGAAAACGGGTTTTTCAGCACTTAGGAAGGGTTTGCGGCCGTGAAGGGGGTTTACGGCCGTGAAAAGTTTCCGGGCGTGAACTGGGGTTTACGGCCTTTAAAGGTTCGATGAGTGTACGACCGTAAACGGGTTTACGACCTTTGAAGATTTGAAGCGTGTACGGCCGTAAACTCAAGAACAATGATGTTGGATTTCGATGTGTTCTTTATGCTCCGAAATGACTCCCAATGGTGACTCTCGAAGATTTCCGGAAGAATAAGTGCGTTTTTGGCGTTTACGGTCAAGAGTCTAGAGAGAGAAGGAGAGAGTTTTCGTCCAAAAAAGTCTAAATGAAGGGTTTTCGGGGGTTTTCATGGTCGGTGGTGGGGTCCACCTGGCATTGACCGCAAACGAGTTTACGGCCGTGAAATCCAGTCAGGCCGTGAACTGCTGTTTTGTTCAAAGGAAAACTCGAATTTCGCGTGGTTTTGGTCCCTACTCGCATATAATGTTCAATTAAATGACCTTTCAAACCAAAGAAATTCGACGGGACTCAATAAAATTCAAATTTTATTAATGGAATTTGGATAACGGTAACGGAAAAATATTCGGGTTGTCACATCATCCCCCTGTTAGAGGGAATTTCGTCCCGAAATTTAAACTCAGAATACAAATCATGGACTCGGAAAAAGATGAGGGTATTTCTGTTTTATTGAATCTTCGTGCTCCCAAGTGAATTCAGGTCCCCGCTTGGCATTCCAGCGGACCTTCACTATCGGTATGCGACTTTGCTTCGTTCGCTTGACCTCTCGGTCCATGATCTCTAATGGTTCTTCCACGAAGTTGAGGCTCTTGTCGATCTCGATCTCGTCAAGTTGGTTCACAAGTGTCTCATCAGATAAACACTTCTTCAGGTTCGAGACATGAAAGACATGATGAATGTTACTAAGTTCTCGGGGTAACCGAGGTTTGTATGCTACGGGACCGATCCTAGCGAGGATCTCGAATGGTCTAGTGTACCTTGGATTTAGATTTCCACGCTTTTCGAAACGTATCATGCCTTTCCAGGGTGAGACCTTCAAAAGAACATGGTCACCAATCTGGAACTCCAAGGGTTTTTGTCTCTTATCGGTGTAGCTCTTTTGTCTATCTCTTGAAGCTTTTAATCGTTTCCGGATCTGTACGATCTTTTCAGTAGTCTCTCGGACGATTTATGGGCCTGTGAGAGTACTGTCGGGGACTTGACCCTTGACTAGCTGTGTGTCACCCACCTCAGCCCAGCACAGAGGGGATCTGCACTTACGACCATAGAGGGCTTCGAACAGCGCAACCTTGATGCAGGTATGGTAACTGTTGTTGTAGGAAAATTCGACCAAGGGCAAATGAGTGTCCCACGACATCCCAAAGTCGATGACGCAGGTTCTCAACATATCTTCCAATGTTTGAATGGTTCTCTCACTCTGCCCATCTGTCTGTGGATGGTAAGCTGTGCTCATATCCAGCTTAGTTCCGAGAGCCTTCTGTAGTGACTCCCAAAATCTTGAGGTAAACCTGCTATCTCGATCGGAGATAATGGACGCAGGTACACCATTAAGGCGGACTATCTCTCGAATTTAGATTCGTGTAAGTCTCTCCATTTTGAAGTTTTCCTTGATTGGCAGGAAGTGGGCGGATGTAGTCAGTCGATCAACAATTACCCAGATGGCATCATGCCCACTCGGAGATCTGGGTAACTTAGTGATGAAATCCATTGTAATTCTTTCCCACTTCCACTCAGGTTTTTCTGGTTGCTAGAGTAGACCTGAGGGCTTTTGATATTCTACCTTTACCTTGGCGCAAGTCAGGCATTTGCCCACGAAGGTAGCGATCTCTGCTTTCATGTTCGACCACCAATAGAGTTGTTTGAGATCCAGATACATATTATCTGAACCTGGGTGAACGGAGTATCTAGTCTTGTGAGCTTCGTTCATGACAACCTCCCTGTACCCGCCGTACTTTGGGGTCCAGATCCGGTTCATGAAATAGTAAACTCTGTCTCCCTTGACCTCTAAGTTCTTTTCCATCCCTCTCAAGGCTTCATCCGACCTGTTCTCTGGCTTTAAGGCTTCCCGCTGAGCCTCTTTGATTTGAGCGGATAAATGAGAATGGATGGTCATTGTCAGTGCCTTCACTTTACGACCAGAATACTCTTTAAGGCTGAGGGCATCGGCTACTACATTGGCCTTGCCGGGACGATAGCGTATTTCACACTCGTCATCACTGAGTAGCTCTACCCATCGCCGCTACCTCATGTTTAACTCTTTCTGATCAAAGATGTGTTGTAGGATTTTATGATCGGTGAAAACAACACACTTGGTTCCGTAGAGATAATGTCTCCATATCTTTAATGCAAAGACCATTTCTCCCAACTCTAGATCGTGAGTTGTATAATTGGATTCGTGTGTTTTCAGTTGTCTTGAGGCGTAGGCAATAACCTTTCATCGCTGCATGAGCACACAGCCTAGGCCCTGATTGGATGCATCATAGTAGACAACGAAGTCCTCCGTCCCTTCGGGCAGGGACAAGATAGGTGCGCTGCATAGGGCCTTCTTCAATGTTTGAAACGCAGTGTCTTGCTTTTCTCTCCAACTAAAAGTTATGCCTTTCTGTGTCAGGGTGGTTAAAGGCTTAGCAATTTTGGAGAAGTTCTGGATAAACCTGCGATAATACCAGCGAGACCCAAGAATTGACGGATTTCTGTGGGCGTCCTCGGTGCTGACCAATTCTCAATCGCTTTGATCTTGGAGGGGTCCACGTGTATGCCTTCCTCGCTAACCACGTGACCAAGGAAAGTTACTTTTCTGATCCAAAATTCGCACTTTGAAAACTTTGCATAGAGTTTCTCCGCCGTTAGTGTTTCGAACACCTGTCTCAGGTGCTGCCTATGATCCTCCTCACTCCGAGAGTAGAAAAGTATATCATCAATGAACACGATTACAATCTTGTCTAGGAAAGGATGGCACACCCGATTCATCCGATCCATGAATATCGCCGGTGCGTTGGTTAGACCAAAGGGCATTGCTACAAACTCATAGTGTCCATAACGAGTTTAGAATGCTGTCTTGGGAACATCATTCTCATGAACTTGCAACTGGTGGTACCCTGATCTTAGGTCTATTTTTGAGAAGTAACTGGCTCCCAGAAGTTGATCGAAGAGGTTGTCAATTATGGGTAAGGGATAACGGTTCTTGATGGTAAGCTTGTTCATTTCTCGATAATCAATGCACATTCGAAAGGATCCATCTTTTTTTTCACGAATAAGATCAGAGCTCCCCAGGGTGAGGAACTTGGCCTTATGAATCCTTTGCTGAGCAGCTCATTGAGCTGGCTGGATAACTCTTGCATTTCTGCCGGCGCTAGACGATATGGGGATTTAGCTACAGGAGTAGCTTCGGGAATTAAATCGATATATGAACTCGACTTGGCGCTCGGGAGGGTTTCCTGGAAGGTCTTCGGGGAAGACATCAGGAAAGTTGTAGACTTCGGGGATGCTCTCAAGGTCATTAACTTCCAGCTTTTCGTTAATGACATGGGCTAGGAATGCATGACATTCCTTTCGCAGATATTTCAGAGCTTGAATGCAAGAAATGATACGAAGGTTCAAGCTGAGTTTATCGCCGTAAACTATGAGAGTTTCGCCTGAGGGTAGATTGAGACGGATGGATTTTTCGTAACAAAGGATATCGGCACGATTGGGGCTCAACCAATCCATACCAATGATGACATCAAAGCTTTTTATGGAAACCGACATGAGATTGATGGGGAAGGAATGATCGTTTAAGGTAAGGGTACAACCTACGAATATGTCGTTAGTGCTCTCTTTCTTTCCGTTAGCCATCTCAACGGTAAATGTTTTAGTTAAAGGTTGGGATTTACATTTGAGTAGATGTTTGAATGCATGACTAACAAAAATCCTCTCCGCACCAGAATCGAAAAGAATGCATGCATAAGAGTTGTCAAGGAGGAACGTACCCGTAACAACTGTGGGATCAGCAACTGCCTCCTCCTGGCCCCTCGCCAGCACCCTCCCTATGTTGCCACCTGTTTTTGCCTTGGGGCAATTTATTTTGAAGTGTCCAAACTCCCCACAACCATAACAGGCTTGACCCACGCTCGCCTCAGGAGCCTGATTGGTTGATTAGAATGGTGCCTTGCAGAATCGAGCTGTGTGTCCCTTCTTACCACAGCTGTTGCACAACATCTCCGGACACTACCCATGATGATGGAAGTTTCACTTGTTGCACAAGGGTAGTTTTCCAGCATAGCGGTTGGGGGTTGTTGGAGTAGTGGGAACTACAACAGGAGTAGTAGCAGCGTGGACTGCCACTGTTTGTTGTTTTTTGGAGGGCTCCTGTGAAGATTGTCCCTTTCGTTTATTCCATAACTTTTTCTTCTTCCCACCACTCTCCTTTGGTGGTTCGGGAACAGTCATGGCTGCATCAAGATCTACCCCGTGCTCTATCAGGGTCTGCGCCAAACACTTGGCGCTGTCGAAAGTGGTAGGTTTAGCAGCCAGGACATTTCCTTGAGTTGGGGGCGTCAATCCCCAAATGTACCTTTCAATATTCTTGCTTTCTGGGGTGACCATTCCTGGACAAAGGAGAGCCAGATCGCAGAATCTAGCTGTATAGGTGGCAATGTCGGAACCCTTCATCTTCAGGTTCCAGAGCTCGTGCTCTAACTTGTGCATCTCGCCCCTTGGGCAGTACTCAGCCAACATGAGTTCTTTTAGGCTTTCCCAACTAATGGCATTCACTATCGGCAGGGTCAGGGATTTGACGCGACCATTCCACCAGGTCAATGCTCTGTCAGTGAAGGTGCAGGCGGCGAACTTCACTTTGTTGGCCTCAGAACAAACGCAAATCTCGAAGATGGATTCGATCTTCTTGAACCATCGGGGTAAGGAAATAACTCCCCCATTGCCGTCGAAGGATTTGGGTTTCGCGTTCATGAAGTCCTTATATGAACACTCCTTTTGATGTCCCTGGCCTCCACCTATATTTTGGGGTTCTGGTCCACCTCCTGATCCACCAGAGCTGCCCTGATTTATATGCGACATCGCAGCAGCCACAACAGCCGTAACTGCTGCCTGGAACATGCCAGGATCGAACTGAGGAGGTGGTGGTGGCGGAGGGTCGTTGTTCTTATGGCTTGGTCTCCTTCTGAGAGGCATCTTGTTCTAAAAATAATAAGGAAGAAGAGGATGGTAAGTCCCCTAGATTTTTAAATCAAGAGATATGAAACAAGATATATCTCATAAAGTGTTCTACTAAGCGATAAACAAAGAGTGGTTACTAATGCAAGTAAACTATCGCTAGAAAGAAATAAGTGGCAACACTTGGAATGAATCTCTATACTGTATTCGACTGTAGCTAAAATACTCCTATATTATTTTAAGTTGTATGCTCTGTTCTATTGATGTCTTGGTGTATATAGTTTGGTAAGTTTTAGGCTTGCTGCAACACCACGATCACTCCCAGACACATGTTGGTCATGTCTCAAATAAATATAGTTGATCAGGCTATATTGATTCCAGACATGATTACATAACTACCCAGGTTTTACCGCAGTGTCCAACATCCAAATACTTTTGTTTTGTTCTACTTATGATACTGTTCTGGCACTTATGGATACTTGTATACTCTTTATAATATACTTATATTTTAAAAGTATACTTTTAGTTCAGAGCACTTCGGCCCCTTAGTTTTTATAGTTGTATACCATGTAAGGTTCGGTATACTTAGTTCACTATAAACAATGCCTCTGATACCAATCTGTCACACCTCCAAACTGGAACGACGGAAACGTTCGGGGGTGGATGACGTCATGTATAGTATCACAACAATTGTATCATAGTAATCATAGTAAACACAACCGTTACATTGAATATATATATGAAAAAGGTTTATATCTGTTTGAAACATAATTTGTATACATCAAGAGTATAATAAAAAATAGAAAGACGTGACTCTATGCACTCCGTCTTCTCAAAAATCCAGGAGGTACCTGTCTACTGATTTCCTGAGAATACAGGCAGTTTTGAAAGAGTATCAGCATAAAGCTGGTGAGTTCATAAGCGATGTTTTTGTAAAGAAAACTTGTTGATGACTCTGTAAAAATGGTCGCATGTTTCCAAGAAAATCCAATATTTTATAACATATGTGTGTGTTACTGTCTTCTATAGTTGTGAGTGAAAAACATTAGTATGTATACCAGATTACCACTAGTTGTATCATATAATGTTGTTTTGTATGAAAATCCTTATAAGAAACCCTTGGTTACTACCAGTAATGTAAGTAATGTAATGTATAAAAGTCCTAGCTAACACCAGTATGTATAGAAAGTTCTGTTTGAAGACTCTGGTTACTACTAGTATGTATAATATATTCTGTTTGATTTGTATGAAAACTCTTATATGAGATCCTTGGCTGTCACCAGTAATGTAAATAATGTAGAGAATGTTATTCTGATTATCCTTAGAGTACCGATGTTTGTCTGGGAAAATCCTATATTTTCCTTTGAATGTGTGTTGTTGCTTTAATTGTTCTGAAACTGAAAGGCAAAAGTATTTTCCATACTTATGTTATTAAAGCAATTGTTCATGAGAAGTATATTATTACGTAAATATATCGTTACTATCTACTGGCGAGTTTTATGACCATACTAAACATGATACGACGTGAATCGGACACCAATATCCTTTATGACTTTGTCACCCGTAGACCTGTCGGTCCTACTGTAGCTAACAGCAAGCTGCGGGGTTGTCAGTCCCGTATAGATCTATACACAAAATCACGTTCTCCCTCAAGGGGACTCTGGTTCATAAGGGTAGTCCTCCACTTAGTTATGATTGTAAGCGCCCAAGGACGTGTCTCCTAACTAGATTAACGACTTAACAAGTAATAATACAAAATACGTAATGTTCTTTTGTACTTGAATTCGATGCATATCTTGTAGAGTAAAAATAATTATACTTAATAATTATTAAATGTTGTACTCTTGTAGTGGTGTATATCATAAACTAAATATTTCATAGTTTATACGTTTACCCATGTATGAAATCTGAATTGGTAAAAGCTGTGTATTGAATTCGCCAAACTATACCCATTATAGTTTACTTGAAATGTTATGTACTTGGTTCGTAAATTGTTCTGAAACTATAAAAATGATGTTTTTAAAAATAAAGCGTCCCTTATGCTCAACATAGTACAAACACGGATAAAATATCTAAATATTTTATAAAACGTGGAAATCGTTTGACTGTATCAATTGCATAAGTTTAAAACTTGTTAAAATCATTTGTGTTTGGCTTGTATTCCCCCCTGAAAACATTAAAAATCGTAAAATCGTAGGGGTATGAACTCACTGTTAGATGTGTACAAGCGTCGAATCAACGAAATGGAATTGAAGACCCTCGAGTTGTGGTATGTGACACTTAACGGGATCCTAACAACAATTAAATACACATATGTATCTAAATTAGCGATTTCGTTATATAAAGTGTTAGAAAAAGACTTGCTTTCGGTTAAGGAATGTTACCGGGACTTGATTGAATCGAGGAAAACGGGTTTCTCAGCACTTAGGAAGGGTTTGCGGCCGTGAAGGGGGTTTACGGCCGTGAAGAGTTTCCGGCCGTGAACAGGGGTTTACTCCTTTAAAGGTTCGATGAGTGTACGGCCGTAAACGGGTTTACGGCCTTTGAAGATTTGAAGTGTGTACGACCGTAAAATCAAGAACAATGATGTTGGATTTCGATGAAAATGTGTTCTAAATGGTCCGAAATGACTCCCAATGGTGATTCTCGATAATTTCCGGAAGAATAAGTGCGTTTTTGGCATTTACGGTCAAGAGTCTAGAGAGACAAGGAGAGAGTTTTCGGCCAGAAAAGTCTAAATGAAGGGTAGGGACTCGTATTTATAGGGGGTTTTCATGGTCGGTGGTGGGGTCCACCTGGCATTGACCGCAAACGAGTTTACGGCCGTAAATAGGTTTACGGCCGTGAACTCCAGTTAGGCCATGAACTGCTGTTTTGTTCAAAGGAAAACTCGAATTTCGCGCGGTTTTGGTCCCTACTCGCATATAAAATTCAATTAAATGACCTTTCAAACCCAAGAAATTCAACGGGACTCAATAAAATTCAAATTTTATTAATGGAATTTGGATAACGGTAACGGAAAAAGGTTCAAGTTGTCACATCATCCCCCTATTAGAGGGAATTTCGTCCCGAAATTTAAACTCAGAATGCAAATCATGGACTCGGAAAAAGATGAGGGTATTTCTGTTTTATTGAATCTTCGCGCTCCCAAGTGAATTCAGGTCCCCGCTTGGCATTCCAGCGGACCTTCACTATCGGTATGCGACTTTGCTTCGTTCGCCTGAACTCTCAGTCCATGATCTCTACTGGTTCTTCCACGAAGTGGAGGCTCTCATCGATCTCGATCTCGTCAAGTGGGATCAAAAGTGTCTCGTCGGACAGACAATTCTTCAGGTTCGAGACGTGAAAGACAGGATGAATGTTACTAAGTTCTCAGGGTAACCGAAGTTTGTATGCTACGGGAACGATCCTAGCGAGGATCTCAAATGGTCCAATGTACCTTGGATTTAGCTTTCCATGCTTTCCGAAGCGTATCATGTCTTTCCAGGGTGAGACCTTCAAAAGAAAAAGGTCACCAATCTGGAACTCCAAGGGTTTTCTTCTCTTATCAGCATAGTCTCTCGGATGATTTCTGGGCCTATGAGAGTATTGCCGGGGACTTGATTCTTGACTAGCTGCGTGTCACCCACCTCATCCCAACATAGAGGGGATCTGTACTTACGGCCATAGAGGGCTTCGAACGGCGCATCCTTGATTGTGGTATGGTAACTCTTGTTGTAGGTAAATTCGACCAAGGGCAAATGAGTGTCCCACGACATGCCAAAGTCGATGACGCAGGCTCTCAACATATCTTCCAATGTTTGAATGGTTCTCTCACTCTGCCCATCTGTCTGTGGATGGTAAGTTGTGCTCATATCCCGTTTAGTTCCAAGAGCCTTCTGCAGTGACTGCCAAAATCTCGAGGTAAACCTGCTATCTCGATCGGAGATAATAGACGCAGGTACACCATGAAGGCGGACTATCTCTCGAATGTAGATTCGTGTAAGTCTCTCCATTTTGAAGTATTCCATGATTGGCAGGAAGTGGGCGGATTTAATCAGTCGATCAACAATTACCCAGATGGCATCGTGCCCACTCGGAGATCTAGGTAACTTAGTGATAAAATCCATTGTAATTCTTTCCCACTTCCACTCAGGTTTTTCTGGTTGCTGGAGTAGACCTGAGGGCTTTTGATATTCTACCTTTACCTTGGCGTAAGTCAGGCATTTGCCCACGAAGGTAGCGATCTCTTGGGTGGATCATTTGTTCGAATGTTTATCTGATTCCGACTATGTATGACCTGGCATTGTATGGAAGACCAAGATGTAGATCCTGGAAAAGGTGTTTAGGATGAGCCCATTTAATCATTGGGCGGGGCCTATTTGTATTGTTGGGCAGGGCCCGATATGTATGGATAGGTAGGGCCCGCTATATAAGGTAGGACGGGGACCGTTATGAATATTTGGGCAGGGCCCATTATATGAGTTGGGTTGCCCCCATTATGTGTGGATGGGCGGGGCCTGTTATGTAAGGTTGGGCGAGGCCCGTTATGAATATTTAGGCAGGGCCCATTATATGAATTAGACTGTGCCCGTTACATATGATATATGTATGTGGGTAGGAGTTTTGTTTGCTCAACGCTTGAGTCGAGGATTGTATGTGGATGCATTATATGTATGATGCAATATATGGTATACTGAGGAACTAACTAAGCTTTATGCTTACAGTTGTGTATTAAGTATTTTGCAGGTTTTCCTGAGAAGTGTTCGGCAAGACTGTACACGCGCATCGAAGATATTTGTTTCTGTGGTTTTGTAAACTTAACTTTGATAATGTATGGAACAAATGTTACTTAATGGTTTTAAAACAAAGGTTTTAATTAGTTAATCTATTTTATGAACAAAAATCTTTCTGAACTTTTTGGGATGTTACACATTCTATCCACATGTCATTATCAATCAAGGATGTAATCTATTTTCACATATTCATCTTCACATACTTTAACATAAAATCTATCTCACAACATCATACTCAAAAGAATAGTATGTAACAACCCGAAATTTCCATCTTGTACAATCATTTGATTCACTCAAAGTCAGACTAGTTTATCCTATCTTTTAGCACTGTTAAGGGTCTGTTTGAGAGTTTCTGAGCCTAGTGTAATGTATGAATGGATGCTAGGATGAGTTAGCTTGAGATCGGGAGGTTAAATTCGAAACACAAAATCACTCACAAGGTGTTCACGGCTGCAAACTAGGTTCACGGCCGTGAACCACCTCCTATATATACTAGAGTGACCTTATTTTCTTCTCATTTCTCCTCCTCCCAACCGTGAACACATCCATTCTATCTCAAAAAGTCTCAACCGTGAACACTCTAAAGCCTCAAAAACATAAGTGTTTCACCCTAAATCTTGTCATACTTGAAGAACTACTAGATCCTATCCTTGATTTGTCAAGTTTCATCATCATCTTCATGAGTTTGAAGGGATCACGGCCGTGAACCCTTCATAAGGGTCGTGATCCCTTCATAGATTAATAGGGTCGTGAACACCTCATGAGGCTGTGAACTCCTTAAGGCCGCAAACCCATCCATGAGTGGCCGTAAACCCCTTTAGTTATCATCAATTCAATCGATTTTCAAAGATCGTGTTAAAATGACATTAAGTCACCAAAAGTAATTCAAAATATTATAATTTCTTTTAAAATGTTTTATAAACTTATATTTTTTTTTCAGAAATCATATATATATATATATATATATATAAGATTAAAAGGCTTAGGACTGATAACCCACTTTGGTTCATTTTCCTTGTTTGGATGTGGGATTATAAGTATCATTTATTTGTCCGAGTGTCATTTAAATTTTACTTATATATAATTGTATATGTATATAAGTATAAAAGCTATTTCATTCAGTTCAAATACCCTTTGTAACATGTTGAGCAAGGGGTTGCATTCATGAATACTTGGTATCAATTCAGAAAGTACATATAAATTATAATAGGTATAAGTTATTAATCACAAAACATTAATTCATAATTCAAGTATACTAGAGTACATTGTTTTACAAGAAAAAAGTTTTGATTCAAAACTAATCAAGGATATACATCTTTCAGATACATTTTAAGAATACTAATTCAAGAACATAATGTCAATCATTTATTTCAGAATGATTGGGTTTTCATACCTATTATACATGTAACGTTTATACGCTTTTTATGAGTCATTTGATACAGGTTGTTTAATTCATTTAAACAATATAGTTAAAGTCCTGACATTATAACCAGAATCTCCAGTCGGGGATCGAAACAATGTGTGTATAGATCTATATTGGGATTGACAACCCCGCACTCAAACTGCTAGCTACAGTTAGGCATACACGCCTACGAGTGACAGTTGTTATCAACAGCTTTCAACGCCTTCAATGCGTTGGGTCAGGCCATCTAGTCTCAGTATGGTTATAATAACTCATTAAAAAGATATTAACTATACGTTAGTCTATAATTAACTAAACTTAAGTACATTTCCAAAGTACTAGTTTTACAAGATACAATTTACAGTATTACATTACAGTTTACAATAACAGCTGGTGGAACCAGGCACACTCACAGATACAAGTTTTACATAAAGGAATACAAATACAGAACATCGGTTTACAAAAAGAACATTTTATGAGATTAAAACTACTTTCATATATATACAACAAAAAATATAGGATTTTCTGGAAAAGTATACATATTCAAGAAACATAAACATATTTTCAAACATAAATACTTATGCACTCATTCAACTTTATGTTGATACTCTCTTTTCAAATTACTTGTATTCTCAGGGAACCAGTAGACAGGTACTCCCCGAGCTTTTGAGAAGATGGAGCTATTTGATTCTTGTCTTCTTGTGTATAACTAATTTTGGTTTCAATATATATATAATGATGAAACACATGTAAATACTTATACTTTTTAACTACAATGGTTGATTGTACTTTGATTACTATATTGCATGTGTTGTGATACTACAAATGAAGTCATCCACCCCTGGACATTTCCGGCGTCTGGTTTGGGGGTGTGACAGATTGGTATCAGAGAATTGTTTATAGTGAACTCAGTATATCAATCCATACAAGATGTATAACTATAAATATATTTGGTGTTAAGAGCTCTGACTACAAGTATACTTTTTAAAAATTTAAGTATTTTTACAAGAACTATACGAACACTCATACCTACAAGTACAGTATCACCGTCATAAGAACTTAAAAGTATTTGGATGTTAAACATTATAGTCAAACCTGGGCAGTTATGTAATCATATCTGGGATTAATATAGCCTGATCAACTATACTGATTTGAGATATGACCAACATGTGTTTGGGAGTGATAGTGGTGTTGCGGCATGTCTAAAACTTACCAACTATACATATACTGAAGAACTCAAGAACAGAACATAAAGATTAAAATACTATAGGGGTATTTTTGGCACTATGTACTAATAACAACATGTGAAAACAATAGAACAATTGAGGGTAGAACTATAAATATTAAGGGTATATTACAGTTATATATAATTAAAGTTATATAGACTTAGAATATGTGATCTAGCTTCATTTCCTGTTCCTTTTTTGGTTGTGCATTTAGAGCCGGGTCATTTAATCGAAGGTCGGATATACCCAAGTTATATATAATTAGTATACACTTTATAGTTATAGTAATACCTAGAACAAGTCATAAAGAATACATTACTTGTTAACTGTAAGTCTCTCTCGTAGAAACTTGTATCCTTAATCTATCGTTACTAACTATATTCTATATCTCTTATCCCTATTCTCGCTTAGATAACAATGGCTGGATTTCATTTACCCGGAGACCCGTACCTCCCCGGTGAAGGACAAGATGCAGAGCCAGAAGAAAATCATGAAATTCCCTTAGATGATGGTTTTGCAGAAAATTTTCCTGAAGACAATGATTCCGAATCAGAAGCCTATAATCCACAACCAGTTGCCCAGAATCCTAATCCACAACAAAATTTCCAAGGTCCGTCTCCTTCAAGGGCTGAGAACTTGGGTAGGTGGAGTCGAGAGCAAGTTCAACCCTTACCCTACAACGGAGACCGAAGCTTCTACAACATAAGTGAGGGAGGCTCTGCAGACAGAATTCTCCCTATTTTGGTTCGCCGAGTGGCTCGAAATGTTGAGCTAGGAGTGGCAGCCATTCAACAAACTGTGGAGCTTGATGCAGACAAGAATGCCAATACGGATAGTATTCGCAATCTTGAACTTGTTCATAACAGAGCAATGGGAGACAATGAGGCCCTGCTGCAAGAGTTAGCTATAACTCGAGTTGAAGTCATAGAGCTTCGAGTAGGCCAGACAGTGTATGAAAGACATCTGCTTGATGTGGAGCGTCGGCTGGCTGAGTTGAGGGTTCGTCCAAATGATACCCATCGCCAGTAGGAGATGCTCTACTCATCCTTTCTTTTGGTTTAAGAAATGGATAATACTCTACACGTTCTCTATTCACTCTTTTGGTTATAGTTAAGTCTGTGGATATGTTCTAGCGTTATTTTTCATGTTTTTCAGTACGACCGCGGAAATTTCATTTTCGGTAGGTCGGTATGATGTCGATGTTTTTCCCAGAATTTAGTATATTGTAAACCTGTTTAGGGTCAAGTTTTTCATACTTTATGTATTCAATATGCCAATTTACTCGACATGCATTTTCATACTCTTTGAAAAATAACCACTCAATTTCATATCATCCTGTTTCAAGTTGTACTTGTTGTAGACTTCTATTTCCAGTTCATTACAAGATTCATGTTGAACTAAATGTTTTAGTTCAGAGATATCAAATTCATATTCACTCTTGATATCTTACCATCTTTTTATCTTTTAACTTTTACAGAAAAAGATACCTCCTCGTAGAAATCGAAGATGTAACACTGTTAATGCAGCACCGACGCCACCTCCGCCACCACCTCCTCAATTCGATGCTGCTATGTTTCAAACGGTGGTCACGGCAGCCATTGCAGCTGCCATGTCACATATCAATACTCCTGGTGCTAGTGGGTCAGGATCTGGTGCACATCCTTCTAACCATGGCGAGAGTCATGGCACCCGCGAAAGTGTACTTATAAAGATTTCTCGAATGCCAAACCATAGACCTTTAACGGGACTAGAGGGGTTATGGCATTAAGACAGTGGATTGAGAAGACAGAAGCAATTTTCGAAATCTGCTCCTGTCCAGAGAGCAGCAAAGTCAAATTCGCTGTTTGTAGCTTTTCGGATAGAGCTTTAACATGGTGGAATGGCCATGTTAAGTCACTGACTCTGGTAGTGGCTAACTCGATAAGATGGGAGAACTTAAAAACTATGCTGATGCGGGAATACTGTCCGCGAGGGGACATTCAGAAACTCGAGCAAGAGCTCTGGGGTCTTACAATGGTTGGTTCTGACATAACAACCTATACCAATAGATTCTGTGACATAGCAATTCTTTGTCAAGAAATGGTTGCTCTGGAGAGCAAAAAGATCGAGAGATATATTTGGGGATTGTCGCCCCAGATTCAATCAAGTGTCTTAGCTTCAAGGCTTGTTACCTTTGACAGTGCCAAAGAGCTGGCACCATCTCTTATTGACCATAGTGCCCGTCAAAACTCAGTGGTTGCTGCACCAGAACAACCGAAAGGAAACAATAACAACAACATTAACAACAACAACAGCAAGAAGAAGGGTTGGAACAAGAGGAAGGGCAAGTCTTCACATGAATCCTCAAAGAAGCAACAGCTAGTTGTAGTCAATGCTGCTACTGTATCTGCTGTTGTTCCTGCTAACCCTGTACCAGCTAAGCCTTATGCTGGTAATCTCCCCAAGTGCAACAAATGCAATTTTCACCATAACGGAAATTGCCGAGAAATGCAGTGTCGTAACTGCAACAGAAAAGGGCATACTGCCCGATTCTATAGATCACCACCTCAACCGATTAACCAAGTACCTGCCACTGGAGTAGGACGAGCATGCTACCAATACGGCGATGTGGGGCTTTTTAAGAGAGATTGTCCAAAAGCTGGAAATGCCGGTGGAGTTGGGAGAATTTTAGCTTTGGGTTAAGAAGAAGCGGTAGCAGACCCTGCGGTGGTCACGGGTACGTTTCTTCTCAACAACACTTATGCGTGCATTCTATTTGATTGTGGTGCTGATAAGAGCTTTGTGAGCCATAATTTCAAACATTTGCTAAATCAAAACTCCCAACCACTAAATGAAACTTTCACAGTCGAAATGGCTAATGGGAAATCTGAATCCACCAACGATATATACATAGGATGTACTCTTACCTTGAATAACTTTTCATTCCCAATAGACCTTATGTCGGTCTCTATCAAAAGTTTCGACGTCATAATAGGTATGGATTGGTTGTGCTCTAACCACGCTGACATCCTATGCTATGAAAGAGCCATTCATCTGAACTTGCCAACTAACGAAACTCTTATTATTTATGGCGACAAACCCGAAACAAACCTTCAGATCATTTCTTGTATCAAGGCACAGAAGTATATTCGCAAAGAGTACTGTGCTTTCTTAGCTCACGAGGTACACAAAAAGCAAGAAGAGAAAGACATCGCGAGCATTCCTGAGGTCTACAACTTTCCCGACATTTTTCCCGATGATCTTCCAGGAGTGCCTCCCGAATGACAAGTCGAATTCAGAATCGACTTAATCCCTGGGGCTACCCCTGTAGCCAAATCCCCCTATCGTCTTGCACCTTCTGAAATGCAGGAATTATCCAGCCAGCTTAACGAACTCCTTAGCAAAGGTTTCATAAGACCAAGCTTCTCACCTTGGGGAGCACCGGTTTTGTTCGTGAAGAAGAAGGATGTATCATTCCGAATGTGCATAGATTACCGCGAGCTGAATAAACTTACCATCAAGAATCGATATCCTCTGCCTCGCATTGACGATCTGTTCGACCAACTTCAAGGTGCGAGCTACTTCTCAAAAATAGACTTAAGATCCGGGTATCATCAGTTACGGATTTTGGAGGATGACATTCCCAAATACCGCGTTCAGAACTCGTTATGGTCATTACGAGTTTGTAGTGACGCCCTTCGGATTTACGAATGCACCTGTTGTGTTTATGGATCTAATGAACAGAGTGTGTCGTCCATTCCTGGACAAATTCGTTATAGTCTTCATTGATGACATCCTTATCTACTCAAGAAATGAAGAGGAACATGGCCAACATCTTCTTCAAGTATTGAAAACTCTTAGATCAGAGACACTCTATGCGAAGTTCTCAAAGTGTGAATTTTGGATCAGGAAAGTTGATTTCCTAGGTCACGTGGTCAGTTCAGAAGGAATACACGTCGACCCTTCCACAATAAAGGCAATTGAGAACTGGTCAGCACCCAAAACACATATAGAAATCCGTCAATTCTTAGGTCTTGCTGGCTACTATCGCAGATTCATCCAGAATTTCTCTCGAATAGCTAAGCCTCTTACCACCCTGACGCAAAAGGGTGTAACTTTTAGCTGGGGAGAAAAGCAAGAAACAATGTTCCAAACGCTGAAGCAAGCTCTGTGTAGTTCACCGATCCTGTCTCTTCCTGAAGGGACAGATGATTTTGTAGTGTACTGTGATGCTTTTAATCAAGGGCTTGGATGTGTTCTTATGCAAAGAGGAAAGGTTATATCCTACACTTCAAGACAGCTAAAGACGCATGAAGTCAACTATACAACACATGAACTTGAACTAGGAGCAGTGGTATTTGCTCTGAAGATCTGGAGACATTACTTATATGGCACGAAATGCACAATATTCATGGACCATAAAAGTCTCCAGCGTATCTTCTATCAGAAAGAGCTGAACATGAGACAACAAAGGTGGGTGGAGCTACTGAACGACTACGATTGTGAGATTCTTTATCACCCCGGTAAAGCTAACGTAGTAGCCGATGCCCTTAGCAGAAAAGAATACTCAGGACGCCGAGTAAAGTCGTTGACCATGACAATCCATTCACATTTGTCCACACAGATCAGAGAGGCTCAACTCGAGGCCTTAAAACCTGAAAACATGGCAGGTGAAACCTTGAGAGGAATGGATAAAAACTTCAAAGTCAGGGATGATGGAATCTATTGTTTCATGAACCGGATCTGGACATCAAAGTTCGGTGGTTACAGAGACGTGCTTATGAATGAAGCACACAAAACCCGATACTCCATTCATCCAGGTTCAGACAAGATGTACCTGGACCTCAAGAAACTATACTGGTGGCCTAACATGAAGGCCGAAATCGCTACCTTTGTGGGCAAGTGCCTTACTTGTGCCAAAGTCAAGGTGGAATACCAGAAAACTTCAGGTTTATTGCAACAACTTGAAATCCCTGAATGGAAGTGGGAGCGGATTACAATGGATTTCATAACTAAGTTACCCAATTCATCGGGTGGTTATGATACTATTTGGGTAATCGTCGATAGATTAACCAAATCCGCACACTTCATACCAATGAATTAGACCGACAAGATGGAGAAGCTAACAAGAACTTACCTCAAGGAAATCGTTGGACTGCATGGTATGCCAATATCTATTATTTCAGACCGAGATAGTAGATTCACTTCTCGTTTCTGGCAGTCTTTACAAAAATCTTTGGGAACTAGGCTGGACATGAGTACAACCTACCATCCACAAACCGACGGACAAAGTGAGATGACGATTCAAACTCTAAAAGATATGTTGCGAGCTTATGTGATACCCTTTACAAAGGCATTGGATACTTATTTACCCCTTGTAGAATTCTCTTACAACAACAGTTATCACACAAGCATAAAGGTTGCTCCTTTTGAAGCCCTATATGGCCGAAAGTGCAGATCCCCTCTGTGTTGGGCTGAAGTGGGTGACACACAGTTAGCTAAAGGACGCGTTCCTGACAGCACTCTCACCGGTCTGGAAATCATTCGGGAAATGATAGAGAAGATCGTTCAAATCCGTGAACGATTGAAAGCCTCTAGAGACCGACAGAAAAGCTACGCTGACAAGAGAAGGAAACGTTTAGAATTCCAAGTTGGAGACCGTGTTCTTTTGAAGGTTTCACCCTGGAAGGGCTTGATACGCTTTGGAAAGCGTGACAAGCTGAATCCAAGGTACATAGGACCATTCGAGATTCTTGCTAGAATCGGTCCAGTAAAATACAAACTCCGACTACCTCAAGAACTAAGTAACATACATCATGTTTTCCACGTCTCGAACTTGAAAAAGTGTCTGTCCGATGAGACTCTTGTAATCCCACTCGACTAAATCGAGATCAACGAGAGCCTCAACTTTGTGGAAGAACCAGTAGAGTTCACGGACCGAGAGGTTAAGCAAACAAAGCAAAGCCGTATTCCTATAGTGAAGGTTCGTTGGAATGCCAAGCGGGGACCTGAATTCACTTGGGAGCGCGAGGATCAAATGAAAGTGAAATATCCTCATCTTTTTACTTAGTTATTTGTAACAAGTGAGTGATTATATATATATATATATATATATATATATATATATATATATATATATGTTGGGGTACAAAGTTCTTCATGTATGACTTTGTAATGGGTTGACTTGTGTAGACTCACTTGCATGTGGTGCCTTAGCCTTTAGACTCATGAGTTTGTGAGAGTGAGAGAGAGACATGTAAACACCTCTATATAAGGTGGGTTTGTCCACTTGTAGAGGTGTGCTTGAGAGGTGTAAAGTTTGAGTGTGTGAGTGTGTGTTATTTATGTAGATGTAGATCTATGTCCCTTTTTGTAACACAATACATATTCAATACATCTCTTGAACACCCAAATCACCATGTTCATTGTGCAAACTTTAATTCCGCATGCCAAACCATGTTATTTGTCACTACAATTGGTATCAGAGCGGGTCTTCAAGATCAAGGTGATATTTGAAGAACGATTCTCGGTTTGGCTAATATTGTCGCAATTTGAACAATTTTGGTGAGTCTCTATCTATGATCTCTCGTAATATTTGAATTCGTGCGTTGCGTTCTTGGTTTATGATCGTTTGATTCGTTGGATCAAATTTTTCTTGAAAAACCCATTGATGATCCAATAAATTTTTTTTAAGATCAAATTCAACCAAAAATAAAATCAAAATTCGTTTACTGTTCATGTTTTAATCAAGATTCAAGCCCAATACATTGTTCGATTGTGATCCAAAAGAATGGATCTGGTACTGTTCACTTCATTGAGCCCATTTCAGATTGAATTAGCCCAAAATCTTTTGAGTTTATTACTGTTCATCGATTGTATTTGGAGTCCAATTCATATTTGTTTTGACCCGATATCATTTTCCTGTTGGTCAGTCGATTTGTACGTATGCTTTACTTAGTTGTACGATCAGTTCCAGATATCTGATTTCTTCATCGTTTGATCTTTAATCGTCCGTTCTATATTCGGTTGTTCTTCATTCTTATTTTTTCTTGATTGAATCGAAAACTCGATATGTATCGAGTTCGGAATCGACTTTTACTTTGTTGATCATCGATTGAATACAAGTCGTATTTGATTCAAAATTGTATTTGATGTTTGTTCGATTTTGACTAGTTCTTAAGATCGATGTCTGTATATCGATTTTTGATTGTCGATTGATTTGAAATCGATAAAGTTTTTTTTTAACTCGAAAATGGAACTCAATTTCATGAATGAATTGAGTATTTGTATTTGATATTCGATGATGATGATGAACAACTCAAGAACAGATATGACTGGTGAATGAAAAGTCAAAGATAAGATGGGAAAGTCAAAATCGATGTTCTTATGAAATCAATACTAGAATCGATTAAAATGGAAGAGTTGTTTGTGATTTCAGAAGTGGTTGTTTGTTGGGTATCGATTGGGAACGAATCAAATGGTTAAAAACTTCGATTTTTGAAAAAGTGAAAGTTGCAGTCGATTGATGAACAGATGGGTTTTGGTTTTGATAAGACGATTTGGTTTAAGACATGAAGGACTATTGCTTGTTGGTTTGAAAGCGTGATCTGATTGTTCGTATGGGAAGATGATTTCGATCGTTGATGAACGAAGGGATCTTGCATGGTTATGAACTAGGAAGCAAGGTCTGTTAATGGATATGTGATAATCGAATGATTGATCTCGTTTGTTCATTGGCATCAACTGGAAAAGCGAAGCCTGTTTGGACTTTGATGAAATCGATTTGGACGATAGGGCTTTACATGGTTAATGAACGAAGAGTTATCGATCGATTTCTTCGAAAATTTGGGTTTGATGATCTGTAAAACGAAAATTTGATTTTGGAATTGGGGCGTATTGTTTGAACATTTGGAGTCGATGGGTGATGATAGAACGAACGAAATTTTTTTTTCGTTTTGTGGTGATTTTTGGATGTCGACGAGTTTTTGGATGTTTGGGTTGAACTGAGAAACGAACGAAAAATGATCGACTATGATTTGGTGAATAAGATTCGAAGGGAACAGATGGGTGAATGTACGAAGGGTTCATGTGTATTGGATTGATGAATTGGAGAAGAACTGTAAGGAACGAAGGGTGATCTGAATGTACGAAGGGTTACTGTTCATTACTGTTCATATATAAGGCTTCGAACGCTTCGCATTCATGTGTTTGGGAAAATTTTTGGGAAGAGGAGAGAAAATCAAAAATTCGTGCGTTTGGGTGAAAAATTTTCGTGTGTTTGGTGCCTGAGCTTTCGTACGAAGCGTTGCCTGAGAGTTTCGTGCGTTACATGTATACTCAATTTGGGAAGAAGAAAACAAACTCAATTTCGAATTGGGTCCCTAATCTTTTAACAAAGTGACACAAATGGTTCAACTTCGAATGTTGGGGAAACGCTTCGTATGATCGATAAAATTTTCGCATGATTGGCTCAAAAAGCAAAATTTTCGAAAATCACCCCTGAAATTTCGAATGGTTGTCAATTGGGAAAAGGCTTCGAATGTTTTGCAAAAGGCTTCGAATATTTTGATCAAAAAGCAAAATTTTCGAATTCAGCCCCTAAATTTTCGAATATTTGACACTTTTCACCCAGATTCGAAAATTTTCTGAAATTTCGAATGTTTGATCAAAAGTTCGTATGTTTGGTGCACAATGGCAGAATTTTCGAAAATAGTCCCTGAGGCTTCGAATGTTTGCCAGTTTGCACCCAAATTCGAAAAAGGACTATTTTTGCTGAAAATTGAAGAAAATACATTTCAGGCCCCTGCAGTTTGTGCAAATTGACGCTTTCTACCCAGCTTTGGAAAAGGGGGAGAGTTTTGCATATTTTGCTGTTTTTGGCGCACCGGGTCACTGCAGAATTTTGAAATTGACAATTTCTACCCATTTTTGAGAAATTTTGTCAAAGGCGATCCGTGAACGAAGCTAAAAATTCAATATTTTTTGGATTTTCTGGGTTGAAGCACAAAGTTTATGCCACATGTTAAGGGGGAGTTTTGACACGAAAAATTCCAGATAGAGCACGTTCTTTTTCCTTTGGTGTTTTATAATCAATTTTCGATTATAAAAAGGGGGAGAAGTTTTATATGGAAATTCGAACTTGAATTTTTCATATTACGCGGATTTGAAGACCGAAGTGATCTTGAAGTTTTGAAGCTTACGAGATGATGCAATTGGAAGTTCGGAAGTGATGTATTCGAAATGGGTTTGGTTTTATTGAAGATTTTTGGGATGTGTTTTTATGCGCAACTTTTGGGTGATTATTTGAAGTTAATCATTCGTTGCTGCTTGGTTTGTATGGTCTCACATCCTAGAGCCCAAATTCAAGAATTATGGAAGAATTGAAGATTGAAGTTCGTTTCGACATGTGTCACCCTTGAGGCTCGAACAGCGTAGTGCTTGATTTTGGAAGATTTGAAGTGGGTCATCCATTCCTAACTTTGAGGGGGAGAATGTTGGGGTACAAAGTTCTTCATGTATGACTTTGTAATGGGTTGACTTGTGTAGACCCACTTGCATGTGGTGCCTTAGCCTTTAGACTCATGAGTTAGCGAGAGTGAGAGAGAGACATGTAAACACCTCTATATAAGGTGGGTTTGTCCACTTGTAGAGGTGTGCTTGAGAGGTGTAAAGTTTGAGTGTGTGAGTGTGTGTTATTTATGTAGATGTAGATCTATGTCCCTTTTTGTAACACAATACATATTCAATACATCTCTTGAACACCCAAATCACCATGTTCATTGTGCAAACTTTAATTCCGCATGCCAAACCATGTTATTTGTCACTACAATATATATATATATATATATATATATATATATATATATATATATATATATATATATATATATATATGTATTGGGTTTTTATTCAAAAACTAGTTTCACAAACAACAGATTTAACAACGGAAGATTTTAATATTTTTGAACAATTATAAACTAGTTATACCAACCAAGGATCTTCTTGCAAAGTTCCGAAAGAAAATAAACACCAAAGAAGCAGATGAAGAAAAGACAACCTTAGTTGTTCTTTGGGCCCTCTTGGGAGACTTGGAAATTGATGCTGAATGTTTAACTTTTGAGACACCAACATGAAGTCAACTTGATTTAAGATGCTAGACTCGGTAAGAACTCATGTAGCAAGTGTTCTTCAAAAGATGAACAAAATGGAGAGAATCAACACACACACATACAGAAATTATGTTTTTGGAGTAGTAAGGAAAAGAAAGAGTGAAAGTCTTTACATAAAGCATAATCTTTAACCATAAGTCCTTAACACTTTAAGCACCTTATGTCCCCTACACCTATGTGTCTCTCATACCTTTTAGGACATGTATTTTTTTTATAATAAGCAAAAGACCATAACTAGTCTAACTAATTAGAGAATTTATAAAAGAAAGTAAGAGTTTTATAAATTTTATAAACTCTCTTATAAAATATAAAACTTAACTTTTGGGATAGAGACAAAAAGTCTTTCTAGTCTGAAAAGATGTACATGACTTATTATTTTACTTGCTAATGAAAATTATTATTTCCAAGAAATAAATAATTTCTAATTAATTATAAGAGATTATTCAATATCTATTAAAATCAATTTCTAATAAATAATCAATTGTATCAAGTTGTTGGTAGTGTGACCCATTAGTATAATATGTTAATTAGTAATATCACTATAATATGACTCTTGAGCATACTAGATCTTTCAATATATATATATATATATATATATATATATATATATATATATATATATATATATATATATATATTAATAGAAGGTTACTTATCCTATCTAATTATAAATAATTACCCTTTAAGTTTTCAATTCATAATATAATTACATATCATATATTTAATATTATATTATATTAAAAATATTATTAACTTTATTGTTTCGGTTCGGTTTATAGTGGTTTGGTTTTAGATAAAAACCATAACCGAGTCATATGTATTCAGTAAATCAAAATTAGAAACCACATCATATCTTTTAGTAATGGTTCGGTTATATCAGTTAATTTAGTTATTGTTCAGTTTTTCAATTAATATGCTCACCCCTAAGCAGTAGTGAAGGCGGTTGGTGACTTATCAGGAAAATGTAAGGTTATAATATTATGATATATTTTATTTTATAAATAATTGCATATAAATAATTATAATGTCTTTTTTTTAAATGTATCCGAGTCTTTTATTATATATATATATATATATATATATATATATATATATATATATATATATATATATATATATATATATATATATATTTATACTTTTAAATGTATATAAGCCTTTAAGTTTCTTTCTCTTTACAACATTATACTTTTAAACATACCATTGATTCTAACAATGTGTAAATGGTGAGATTTTATATTTTTATAATATAATTGGGTATTTTAGATGATTAGAATTTCAATTGACATAAGGTCTGTCTCATTATACCATAATTAAGACTAACTATGATCTTTTGATGATTTAACTCCCAAAACGACAATAGTTATAACCAACTTATACATAACACTAAAAATGTTAGTTTATCTTCCGAATGATAAAAAAATATATTAGTTTCAAATCTTAATTTCAAACGTCCTTTGAAACTCTTTTGTAAATTATTCATCGAAGAGGAAGCATGGTTACTCACATTGTGATGGTAAGTTTATCTTGCGAATGATAAAAAACATATTAGTTTCAAATCTTAATTTCAAACATCATTTGAAATTCTTTGGTAAATTATTCATCGAAGAGGGAAGCACGGTTACTCACATTGTGATGGTATACATAGTTAAGTTCTTAATTCTGGTAGTTCCTTACCACCCTTAGTGTAGCGACCTGTACTTTTCACAAAATATTAACATACGATTTTTAGAAAATATCATAGTGTTTTACATCATCCATAAAACCAGAGTTTCAAAAATCTTTAAAAGTATATCCAGAAAACATGTACAGGTTTATCAATCATATCCCAACCATAGTTAAGCAACAAGAAATAAAGCATGAAATAAAAATCTACCCATGTTCTTGATTCTTCTAAGTCCTCTCTCTCTAAGGCTTGCTACCTAAAGCTGAAATACATGGAAACAACAAATATCAGACAACAAGTCTGGTGAGTTATAAAATAACATAACATACATAAAACAATTTCTTATCTCAAAATTTTCCCATATCTAGCTAGTCACATAAGTAACCATGCATCTTTACTCTTACTGGTAAAAAATTATCCTACATCTGTTATCTATAAAGTTCCCATGCAAAACTCTAGACAAAGTTCTTTCTTGGGATCCCTATCTTTTATTCATTACATACATGTGCACATAATATCATAACAACATAACATTCCTATAATCTCATTTGGACAAAACATTTACTTAACACATTTTATAACAACTGTTTTCCAGAATGGGGTCATAGATATGGTTTTTGATCATGCCATAACGTGGTGCATGAATGACCACGATGTTCAATGGAATGTATAGAATGCATGTCCTGATGGACACCCCGACTTGGTAAGAGGATGCCACGATGTGGTGGCTGCTGCAGCCTAAGACCATGATTTTAGGGTTTTCCCCCATATTTAAGCACCTTAATTCTTGGGTTAGGTCATCTCCTTCAGCCTCCATCTCCCCATTTCGAAACTGTAGCCTCCTGTCCATGATTGTGAGCTTGAAGGCTTGATTTTGAGGTTGTCTTCTTGATTTGGTAAAGCTTGTGAAGGAAGGAACTTCTTCTTGGTGCAAAAAAGCAAAGAGCAAGTCTAGAACCATTATCATCTTCAAGTTTTAGGGCCTTTGGAGTAATAAAGCTTGCATCTTGACCTTATTCTTTTGAGATTCATGTTTATGATCCTTGTTGGTTGGTTTTGGTCCCATTGTTAGATGCTCTTGGAGTTTAAGGAACTGCAGAGCTTGATATGACATTCTTATGGTCTTGGACATATGTTACATTAGAAAAAAAGGTATTGGTTTGAATGATCTTGTGTCCATGAGAAAGTTTTGGTCATATTAAGGACCTAATGGACTTAGGGTTGTAAATCTTGCTTTGGGGTCAATGGATAAAGTTGGAAACTTTATCCATTAAGTCATTGAGAAGGACTATATCTAAAGTTTTGGGCTTAGATCTGTAAGGATTAAGCTCTCAATGAAGAAAAGATAGTTCTGCCAGCAACCACAATGTAGCCAAGGAGGGCCTACAATGTGGTGGAATGCTAATTCATGATTGTGTTTTCCTGACATTCCCACGACATGGCTAAGGAGAGCGCACGATGTTGCAATGTCATGTATGTCATCTATTTTGTCTTGTCATGCCCACAACGTAGCCTAGAGGTCTCCGCGTCATGGTGGATGTTGACTTGGTTGACCGTTGACTTTTGTTGACCGTCACCATTGACTTTTAACCAATTTGAATTGGGGTCAAGCTTGGAGGATTTGGGTTATTGATTGAATATTCATCTCTTTTGGTGCTAGTCAGTTTGCGGGATTGAGTAGTGTCATGTTTGAGAGTGTTGTTGTGTTTCTCCGATTCTTAACTCATGTTAGTTTCTCAGTATGCCACATATCCCATAGTATATCTTTTTCATGGTAGGATATATGTATTGTTAGAGTACAAGTACGCTATTTAACTAGGTTAACTCCTTGTTATGCTAGTGCAGTATAGGACACTTGGTGGCATGGTATGCTAGACTAATAGAGTCTTGTCTAAGGACTATATGATACTGCTAGGTGTCATGATTGGTTAGGGTAATGATATTATTGACCATTTGTTGAATGATTACCCTAAGGGATTGTACGCAGTCAAGTTGGATAGCCTGAGAACTCTTGGTCTAATGCTTGACTACATGGTTCGTGTTTGATTTATTTCTTTTGCGTGGATCATTTGTTCGAATGTTTATCTGATTCTGACTATGTATGACTTGGCATTGTATGGATGACCAAGATGTAGATCCTGGAAAAGGAGTTTAGGATGAGCCCGTTTAATCATTGGGTGGGGCCTATTTTGTATTGTTGGGCAGTGCCCGTTATGTATGGATGGGCGGGGCCCGATATATAAGGTAGGGCGGGGACCGTTATGAATATTTGGGCACGACCCATTATATGAGTTGGGTTGCGCCCATTATGTATAGATGGGCGGGGCCTGTTATGTAAGGTAGGGCCAGGCCCGTTATGAATATTTAGGCAGGGCCCATTATATGAATTAGGATGTGCCCGTTACATATGATATATGTATGTGGGTAGGAGTTTTGGTTGCTCGACGCTTGAGTCGAGGATTGTATGTGAATGCATTATATTTATGATGCAATATGTGGTATACTGAGGAACTAACTAAGCTTTATGCTTACAGTTGTGTATTAAGTATTTTGCAGGTTTTCCTGAGAAGGGTTCGGCGAAACTGTACACGCGCATCGAGGATATTTGTTTCTGTGGTTTTGTAAACTTAACTTTGATAATGTATGGAACAAATGTTACTTAATGGTTTTAAAACAAAGGTTTAATTAGTTAAACTATTTTATGAACAAAAATCTTTCTGAACTTTTTGGGATGTTATACATTCTATCCACATGTCATTATCAATCAAGGATGTAATCTATTTTCACATATTCATCTTCACATACTTTTACATCAAATCTATCTCGCAACATCATACTCAAAAGAATAGTATGTGACAACCCAAAATTTCTATCTTCTACAGTCATTCGATTCAATCAAAGTCAGACTAGTTTCTGCTATCTTTTAGCACTGTTAAGGGTCTGTTTGAGAGTTTCTGAGCCTAGTGTAATGTATGAATGGATGCTAGGATGAGTTAGATTGAGATCGGGAGGTTAAATTCGAAACATAAAATCACTCACAAGGTGTTCACGGCCGCAAACTAAGTTCACGGCCGTGAACCACCTCCTATATATACTAGAGTGACCTCATTTTCTTCTCATTTCTCCACCTCCCAACCGTGAACACATCCATTCTCTCTCAAAAAGTCTCAACCGTGAACACTCTAAAGCCTCAAAAACGTAAGTGTTTCATCCTTAATCTTGTCATACTTGAAGGACTAGTAGATCCTATCCTTGATTTGTCAAGTTTCATCATCATCTTCATGAGTTTGAAGGGATCACGGCCGTGAACCCTTCATAAGGGTCGTGAACCCTTCATAGATTCAGATGGTCATGAACACCTCAGGAGGCTGTGAACCTCATGAGGCCGTGAACTCCTTAAGGCCACAAACCCATCCATGAGTGGCCGTAAACCCCTTCCAAGCTTCCATTTGTGAGCCTAACACTTCATTTAGGGTGTTTCCTACAATCTTATGTGGTTCCTATAATAGTTAAGAGTTGTAACCACTAATTGAATACACATGTATGTGAATATATGCCTTATAGGATCCAACTGTGCTTCAGAACTTCAATTGTGAACTGAAGCATCCTATATCTATCTTACCTTCCAGATCACTCACAATCAGGTGAGTTCATACCCCCGTATTTTCATAGATTTCACTGTTTTAAGGGGGGGGGGATACAAGTCTAACACAAAGATTTTGTGTTACAAACAAAAGATTTCAATAAACTTATAAAAATGGATTTCAGTTATCATCAATTCAATCGATTTTCAAAGATCGTGTTAAAATGACATTATGTCACCAAAAGTAATTCAAAATATTAAAATTTCTTTTAAAATGTTTTATAAACTTATATTTTTTTCCAGAAATCATATATATATATATATATATATATATATATATATATATATATATATATATATATATATATATATATATATATATATATATATATATATATATATATATATATATAAATAAGATTTAAAGGGCTTAGGACTGATAACCCACTTTGGTTCCATTTCCTTGTTTGAATGTGGGATTATAAGTATCGTTTATTTGTCCGAGTGTCATTTAAATTTTACTTATATATAATTGTATATGTATATAAGTATAAAAGCTATTTCATTAAGTTCAAATACCATTTGTAACATGTTGAGCAAGGGGTTGCATTCATGAATACTCAGTATCAATTCAGAAAGTACATATAAGTTATAATAGGTATAATTTATGAATCACAGAACATTAATTCATAATTCAAGTATACTAGAGTACATTGTTTTACAAGAACAAAGGTTTGATTCAAAACTAATCAAGTATATATATCTTTCAGATACATGTTAAGAATACTAATTCAAGAACATACTGTCAATCATTTATTTCAGAATGATTGGGTTTTCATAACTAGTATACATGTAACGTTTATATGCTTTTTATGTGTCATTTGATACAGGTTGTTTAATTCATTTAAACAATATAGTTAAAGTCCTGTCATTATAACCAGAATCTCCAGTCGGGAATCGAAACAATGTGTGTATAGATCTATATTGGGATTGACAACCCCGCACTCAGACTGCTAGCTATAGTTAGGCATACACGCCTACGAGTGACAGTTGTTATCAACAGCTTTCAACGCCTTCAATGTGTTGGGTCAGGACATCTAGTCTCAGTATGGTTATAATAACTCATTAAAAAGATACTAACAACACGTTAGTGTATAATTAACTAAACTTAAGTACATTTCCAAAGTACTAGTTTTACAAGATACAATTTACAGTATTACATTACAGTTACAATAACAGTTGGTGGAACTAGGCACACTCACAGATACAAGTTTTACATAAAGGAATACAAATACAGAACATCGGTTTACAAAAAGAACGTTTTATGAGATTAAAACTACTTTCATATATATACAGCAGAAAATATAGGATTTTCTGGAAAAGTATACATATTCAAGAAACAGAAACATATTTTCAAAATAAATACTTATGCACTCACTCAAGTTTATGTTGATACTCTGTTTTCAAATTACTTGTATTCTCAGGGAAGCACTAGACAGGTACTCCCCGAGCTTTTGAGAAGATGAGGTATTTGAGTCTTGTCTTCTTGTGTATAACTAATTTTGGTTTCAATAAATATATAATGATGAAACACATGTAAATACTTATACTTTTTAAATACAATGGTTGTTCGTACTTTGATTACTATATTGCATGTGTTGTGATACTACAAATGAAGTCATCAACCCCCGGGCATTCCCTGCCATCTGGTTTGGGGGTGTGACATAGTATAACTCACCTCTTTGAAGACAATTGCAACCAAATTCCAAGCTTATTCAAACCTTCGTTTGAAGAACTCCAACTCTTCCTTGTCCATAACCTATATCATCACCACATTAAGCTCCTTTGAATGTGTTCTAAACCATTAAGAACTTAATAGAGATTTTAGCCAAAAATCTCATACTTTAAGTAAAACATCTTATTGACTATCCTTTTCCAATAAACTCACTAAACTAATTAAATGTGGCTTCATAACACTTAATTCATAAAGTTCTTAACACTTATCAACCATTTCATGATTTTCCAAAACTAGGGTTTCAAACCCTAACAGTCACCACATTGATTCAACCATGGAATGTTTAAAAAATCATGTATTACGCTTCTAAACACTAGATTAAACATTAAAAATAAGCTATTTTAGAGTAATATTGCATATCCATTTCAAACCCCAAAACACCATTAAAGCTCAACACGCTTGGAATATGAAGAGATGAGACCTTTAGGAGCATTCGATGCTCAATCCTTTCCACAAAACACACTAGATTTCTACTTGATCGTCCTCCAACCACAAAATCATTGGAGTTTCCTTATCAAAGAAATGAGGAGTGTTTTGAGTAAGAATGGGCCCAAAATGATGTTTAATTTTCTCTCGAAATCGTATCGCAACGAGCCTCTTACCACGCCATAGTGTGTTTAATGAACCCGCGGTCTGCTCCTTTTCACACCTTGGTGGAAATCTATTATAGCAACCTAGTTTTCCACCATGCCATGTTACTCGTATACCATTCCACAGTGTAAAGTATGTTGCCCTCAACTTAAGTAAAAAACTTACCCAAATCATCGCCTTCACCACCATGCCACGACACCCTTATCCACCGTGTCGTAGTGGAGCTTAAATCAACTTTCATGCTTCTTTTCAAAGTCATTTCATACCCAAATCTTATACCTATAAATCCCAATTCATCTCCATCCATAATACCATATTCCCATTGTTGGTATAATAGTGTTGCGTCATTGGGCCTTTAGTTAAGTCTTTTATGTAAACGGTTGGGCCTGTCCACCGTATTTAATAGGGTTAGAGTATTTAAGATGCTTTCATGCATCATAATTAAAAAAAACTTTGATTTTTACGCTGTAACCCTAATCTCGCCTCTACAGTAGCAATTCTTTATAGAGTTCTTCCGAGGCGTGACTGTTAATCATTCAACATCTTTGAATCATAATTGTGTTCTTGTTTTACTTGTCTTGAATCTAAACGATCTATAAGGATTATTTAATCCTAACAATTGGTATCAGAGCAGGAGACTGTGTAATCTATACACATCTCTTCTGTTTATTGAGTTATTAGGGTTTACGTTAATATAGGATCTTGTTTAGTCGTCGCCATTGTGTTTTTGATGGAATACAATGATCTTGATATTACCCTATAACCTGTCTTAGTTTGCACGTCTGATTCACAACATGTATCAAAGAAAATATCATCATGCAGCACGACGATTATCCCATCAACTGCTTAAATATTTCAAGCAGTATTGGATCAAAAACAAGGATCCTGATTCTTTTCCCTCATGAATATGAAGTTTGGACGCTACATTTTGAAGATTACGTTCTCGGTTCAGATGATAATGGTTATTTAATATGGGAGGCCATTACTCTAGGTCCATTTGTTCACACAGAGACCAAAAGAACTATCAAAACTCAGAAGGAATATAACCAGCTACTCCTTGATGTGAAGGATGTTCCTCAGGATGAGAAAGAGAAACTCATCAGCAACGTCAAGGCAATGAGGATCATTAGATTTGCTTTGCAGGCCGATACTTTTCATTTGGTCAGTTCCTGTGAAACTGCGAAAGCCATCTGGGATAGGCTCAAGGAACTTTACTCCACTGACGCAGATCTTGAGCATTCTACACAAACACTCCTCCTTTCGGAGTTCGGTGCTTTCGCACAAAAGCCAGAAGAAAGTCTAAGCCAGACATTTAATCGCTACAATCATCTTCTCAGCAGGATGACAAAACATGGTATTGGACATGAGGTGATCGAGCAAAAGGTTACTTTCATGAATGGGCTTAGATCTGAGTGGATGGCAGTGGTTTCTAAAGTCAAAGCACACGAGCAGTTCAAAAGTTACTCTTTACCCAAGCTGGTTGGAATTCTTAAGGCACATGAAAGTGAGGTGTCGAAAGAAGTGAAAGTTGTTTCTAGTATGGGGTCTCTAGCTCTTGTTGCGAAGGGCAAGACTGTTGCAGAGGAAGAATCTGATTCTCATCACTCTGAATGTGACCTTACAAACGAGGAGTATGCTTTAATGGTTTCAAATCCCAGGCGGTTCGCAAGGAAGAATTTCCATCAAACAAGAACCAAAACTGGTAGGGCAGGTACAGCTCTGAAAAGGTGAAAGAAGATAACAAAAATGGTTCTCAAAAGGAGGAAGAAAAGAAGGAGAAGAAGCTTGTGGGTGACTCCGGTTATGACTGCAACTATTGTCATGGAAAAAATCATTTGGCCAAGGAGTGCATGCTTAGAAGGTTGAATGAGAAGAAAGAAGGAGAAGATGATGAGGCCTACTACATGCAAAAGCTAGAGGAAATAAAGAAGAAGAAAACTACTGATAACTCAATGTCTGCTTTAATTGTGCAGGAAAATGTTGCTGAAAATGAGTTTGGAGGAGTTGAGGTTTGGTTAACAGACTCGGAAGACGATGAGGTTTGCAGGCCCACACATGGCAGGGCGTTCGTTGCGAAAGAGGAGAGTTCGCAGTTCACAGGAAGGTGTTTGATGGTATCAGGTGATGGGTCACAGATGCAGGGGAATTCAACTGAAGGATAAGGAAGAGATGATAGCTGTTTCGCTGCAAGACCGGTTGGTGAAAAAATCAATGAATGCGAACTGTTGATCAACAAGGTAAATCTAATTCTTGAATCTCTAAATATACCTGTGTCTAGATACCAAACCGAATTAAATGACGTAAAATTGACTTTTTCAAGCGTTAGTGATAGCTTACAAAGAACTCGTCTGACAAACTCTAACCTAACTGATCAAATCAGCAGGGTTTCATCGAAAAGCGATGAGAGGCGAATGTGGATAGAGAAGATCGATTCGGATTTGTCTAAGTCTAGGGATCAATTAATTTACTTGCAACGAGACAATTTGATGCTTTTAAAACAACGTAACATTTTCTGTTTGATTGCTAAAATGCTTTATTTCAACATTACTTAGTTGCACCTTGATTGTGGAATTGGTGAGAAAATTCATAAGATGATCTTACCATTTCTTGAATTAAAGGAAGATGCGATAGACGCCGACTGTTACAAATGTGAATCCATAGTTTCGTCAGACGAAACTTCTGATGCATACAGGGTTGGACTTTAACGAATTGAATCATACATTAAGTCCAAAGACCACAAAAATATGTTAAAACAGCTTTTGGATGAGAACGATAAGAAGCAAATTAAATCTGATACTATACATAAATTCAATTCATTGAGTACCAAGTTGAGTTCAAAAAATAAAATAAATGTTGAAAGTACATTTGAATTCGACGAGGACAGTGATACGAGCGAAATCTTTGTCGAGGATGAGGTGGATTGCTTAGACTTTGTTAAAAACGAACTTGAACCTGCGAAAGATTTGATTTCTGAAAATTTGGTTTAATTCGCATGTATTTCTCAAAATAAACCAAAAACATTAAAAGCGAAAGCAACCGTTTTTCCCAAAGTGCAAACTACCCCTAATTAAGTGTTTGCTACTAAAGCACTGGACAAAACTCAAAGTATTGAACTAACGTCCATCGTCATCGAAGACAACAAAGATGGTTGCGATGAGTACTTTTGGTCCGCTCCTATAGATAATGCAGACGAAACGAAGGGTCTGTCTGAAAGAACCTCATGGAGAATAAAAGGAAGATATGTGGCAGAACCAGTGAACAATCGTTCTATCTATGAGAAAGGAAGTCCAAGTGGAACAAAGGAAAGTTCAAACGAACCTCAAAAGGACGATTCTCATGCAAGAAAAATGAAACACAAGGCGATTATTCACAAGTCCTCTGAACAACTCGCAGAGCAAAAACTGTTGGAACCTAAAAGTGAACCTCTAGCAATCTCAGTCCTTTTTGAAGATCTGGAGTCAGTCAAGAATCCGAAGTGATAAGTTGGTGCGGAATTAGTCGGAGTCCGGAAGTCAAGCCAGTCCGCAGTAGATGAGTAGAAGGCCTTTCGTAATGAATGTTAGGACTGGAATGTTTGTGTTTCCGAATCAGTACCTTTTTCACTATGCATTAATTAGTTTTGTCACTTAGCATGATTAGACATTTCATAGGACTTAGTCTGTTTGTCAACTTGGACAATCAGAATGTCAGAAATATATTTTTTATCCGGTCCTATGTATGTATCCCTGTTTGTACTTTGTATGATGCTCTCCTATTTATAGGAGCTTTTAATGCAAATCTAAGTGACGGATTGTTCAAACTTTTTAGCAATATTTCATTTACTTCACTCTCTTGTTCTTTACAACATTCTCTTTGTTCTTCATTTATTAACTTTACTTTGATCTTAATTCTCATTCTTCATTTATGGCTTGAATATTTGTTGAATACATTAAATCATACTTGACTGGTTTATCCAGACTTGACTGGAACATTCATTAGCAAGCAGACATTGATTTTAAGCATTAACTCAAGGTTTGAGTTTTCAAACCTTGTCCCTGCGCATCAGATCAATTTGTTCTCTCAATTGGTATCAGAGCTTGAGTGGTTGTCCTTTGAATCCACAAGATCGGATTATAGTTGGTTTGAAATTACCTTGGTATTTCAACCATTTCTGTGTTAAGGATAAAAGTTCTTCTATATACCACTTTTGCTTCAAGATACCTTAACTTCAATGGCTGCTTCTAACACTCAACAAATGATTTCAATGCAAATCGAAAATAGTGTGGGTGGCCCTACACGTGCCCCACTGCAAGTTGTTGAAGAATATGGTCACTGGAAAGTTAGAATGGAAAGATTTTTACTAGCTAAAGAGATAGGTGAAGCTATTTGGAGATCCGTCAAATAAGGCCCTCATGATCCTGTAAGAACAGTTGTGAGAGATGCTGCTGCTCAGCTTATGGGTCAATATGAGACTCGTCCAGCTCCTCTAACTGCAGATGATATTGAGAAGCTACATGCTGATCAAGTTGCCTTCTCGGAAATGGTGTTTGGTGTTCCTCCCTCACTCTTTGAACACATTAAGTTGTGTAAATCAACAAAAGAGATTTGGAACACTCTCCAAGATCTGATCGAAGGTTCGGAAAACATGAAAGACAAGCGTCTCACCTCGGTTGTCAATGATTTTGACACTTTCACTACCACTCCTGGTGAATCGGTGCCCTCAGTCTCTAACCGCTACCGAATCGTAGTCAACAACATGACTGCTCATGGGATTGTCTGAACTCCCTTGGAGTACAATCTCAAGTTCATAAACAGCCTCGGTAAAGGATGGGGAAATGTGAAATCTTGTCTCCAAAGTAATCGTTCTTTGAAAAAGTTAAAGCTTTATCAACTCTTTGAAGAACTTCAAGGACATGAATCTAATGTTGCTCAGACCATAAGGGAACTCTCCGGAGGCCCTATTGCTCTTGTCAGTTCCTTTGAACCAACCATTCCGAACACATCCAACTCGGACCCATTCAAACCCATTGTTCCATCTGTTCAGTCCTCCTTACCTATCTTACCCACACAGAACTATCATGTTGATGATTCCGAAGCCATGGACTCTGAACTCCGTTTCCAACAGGAGTTTGCTCTACTCTCCATGAAATACAAACGTCCTTTCAATCCCTCTTACAAACCAAACCAAAATCAGTTTCATGCTCCTCACCAAAACAATCCTCAACCATACTCAGCTCCGGAACCACAACCAACTCCGGAAAATCCTCCCGCATACAAACCCAACATGACAAAGCCAAACTCTACCCCGGAACCACAGCAGAATCCAAAATCCGACAAACCGAAAATTATAATTCACAAGTGTGGACATGCAAACCACTTTGCAAAAGATTGCTTGGCTGAAGCTCCGTAAAAACCAAAGATCAAGTACTTTGCATACTACGCCCGGAAAGCTCAAGAGATGGCAGAAAGTGAAAAAGATTTCGTAACAACTGTATCAAGGGATGTCGAAGAATATTGGTCATCCGGAGATGATGATGACATGGTGAATGGAAGAAACATGTGCTTGATGGAAAGACAAACTGTTGAATGTGATGAAGGCTATTGGTCCTCTAGGTCAGAAGATGAAGATAATGTTGTTGAACCACACTACTGCTACATGGTCACCAACAATCCACGTGGTCGAAGCATCGTTCAGCAGGTAAAATCTATGATTACAGATAATAATTTTGATATGTCTCTTTGTGAACCTTATCTAACGCAAATCCAAACATATATGAGCACCATCTATAAAGCCTATGAGTCCGCCATAGAAGCCAGTGAGAAGAAGGAGTGTGAATTAAATCGTCTTAGGTTACGTTTTGAGGATAAAAAGTTGAAAATCGAGTCCTTAGAGCATGAGCTAGTAATGTCAAAAGATGAATGTATCATTCTAAAAGACAAATGTGAAATTACCTATTCTGAAAGAAACATTTTAATTTCCGATAACAAATGTCTCAATGCGAAAATAGATGCTTTGCAAAATTCCATTGACACACTTGAAGCGAATCAACGAACGACTCATAACTTTCGTCATCCTTGGTCAAAAGCTCCTTGTCTCAGAAGCGAGTTTCCAAAACCAATAGCTAGTCCCTTGAAGGAATTGCAAAATCTGACCTTTATGGGAGATGTTTCGAACCGTCAACTTTCGAACGCTCCTGCCTCTCCCTAGTCACCCCTTCCGGAGACTAATGACAAGTTCACATCCTTGATTCCTGAGTTTCAACCCATTGTTGTCAAATGTCCTGATTCCACGCCTCTTCCGCCTCTGATAAAACCTGGACCTGAATCGGACCACTGAATTTCATCATAGTGTTTCCAATCGCATAGATTACGTTCCGAAACACAATCCTCCTAACAATTGTATTGTTGAGGAAATCATTCATGTGACAACCAAACCTGTTACTTCTGAGTTTGCATGGGCATCCTTAGAAGAAAATGTTGAAACATCAAGTAATGTCTCATCTGATTCATGTGAATCAAATTCCTTGGTAACCTCCAAAACCACCTTGGTGCCCATCAAGCCCAAGTTTGGTAATCCTTCAAATGGTCAAACATCAAGATCAACATCTGATCTGAAAAATAAACCTTCATTGAATCGCAAGGATGTTGTTAGTCCTAAACAGGAAGTTAAAAATTCCCTTAAGAAGGAAGTTAAGTCTAGAAAAAGTTCTAGATTTCTTGAGAATTCCAAAAGAGACATGCCTAGGGGTAGTAACAAATCCTCCTCACAGAATCAAAACACATTTGCTTCTGTTAAGATTCTCAAACGAAAGCACTCCTGAATTGGCTATATCCAGTACTCAATCTGTCCGAAGTGACTCTCCACGAACCATTTCCTCAGTTTTTATTGCAAAATCAGATGGTACCATTTTCAAAACACAATAATTTTCAAAATCAAATGTATCATCAAACAAAGGAAATTTTTCAAAGAAACAAATTTCACAAAAATCTTCAGAACAAAAACTTGTTTGGAAAGTGAAAAAGTCCTTGACTCCGAACGAGACAGTGACTTCCAATGCTCTGGAAACATCATGTCCGAAGAAAAGAGGATCATGTCCGAAGAAAGTCATTCCGAACGCTCAAGTCATTGAATATGACTATTGGATAGATGAAAAGACATTAACCTTTTGTTTGTTTCCTAAGGACTCAAATAGCATTCCCAAGAAACACAAAGTTGTTCCGAAGTCACAATCAAAGTCCAAAGGCCGTGCCCATGTCCGTAAACCTAACTCGGAGCCTAAAAGCTTCACCACTCACTAATTTTGTAGGCACTTTGTGCTTCGGAGCAAGAAACAATATGGTATCTTGATAGTGCTTGCTCCATGCACATGACGGGGCAGAAAGTCTTTCTGCGGGATCTCAAGCTTTCTCCAAACGTTGGTTACGTGACGTATGCCACCAACTCCAATTCTCAAATTAGTGGTTACAGAATTCTCACCAATGGAAATTTCTCTATCTCAAATGTGGCTTATGTAGCTGACCTGAAACATAATTTGATAAGTGTAGCTCAGCTCACTGACTCAAATCGACGTGTTGAATTTTGCAAGAAGCACAGCTATGTAATGACTGAAGACCGAAAAGAGTGTTTAATCAAGTCAAATCGCAACAAGAACATGTACCCACTCTATATCAACATGATCGTTGGCAAACCGCAACTCTGCCTTCTCTCCAAAGTCGTTCCTGATATCAGTTGGTTATGGCACCGAAGGCTTGCTCATCTGAACTTTTGGTACATGAATGATCTCGTATTTGGTGAAATGGTGAGAGGTCTACCTCTTCTCAAATTTGAAAATGAACATTTATGTGTTGCATGTGAGTGTGGAAAGCAATCGAAGAAGGTTCATCCTATTATCATCGAAAAATCAATCTCGGAACCATTGGAGCTTCTACACATTGATCTTTGTGGACCATCCACTATAGAGAGTCTTCATCATAAGAAATACATTCTCGTGATTGTTGACGACTTTACAAGGTTCACTTGGGTTTTCTTCCTTAGACTAAAGTCCGAAACAGCCTCTGAACTCATCAACTTCATTAAAAGAATTGAAGTCCTCATCAAACTCCCTGTTAGGCGTATCCGAAGTGATAATGGTTCGGAATTCACCAATGGAACTATTGAGAAATTCCTCACCGAGAAAGGAATTGACCACAACTTATCAGCTCCTTACACTCCACAACAGAGCGGTGTAGTTTAAAGATGCAATAGAACTTTTGTTGAAGCTGCTCAATCCATACTTAACTTCGCAAATCTACCACTCTACCTTTGGGCTGATGCCGTATCAACTGCATGCTTCACTCAAAATCGGAGTATCATCAATCGACGCCTCAACATGACACCGTATTAAGCAATGAATGGTCGGAAGGCAAGTATATCCTTTCTTCATGTTTTTGGATGTCGATGCTTCATAAAAAACAATCGTGATCAACTTACGAAATTTCAACCCAAAGCTGATGAAGCAATTTTTCTTGGTTACTCTGCAAAATCAAAAGCTTATCGAGTCCTTAATCGACGTACTCGAGTTATTGAAGAAAGTTTTGATGTTACCTTTGACGACAGTTTCGTTCGGAATTCTGCTCCCACTCATGTTACAACTCAGATTATGGAATCCGATGCTCCACTTCCGGAATTTCCGAATATTCAGATAATTCATGAAGTCGATTTTGAAACTCTTTTTTGACCATCCGAAACAGCACTTGATTCGGAATCTCGATCAAGTCAACCTTTATCATCCCCTCCTACTTCAAAACCTGTTTCCGGTCCTCTACCCTATCTTTCTCCTTTTGATTCCGAACCGTTTCAACCTTCTCAAGTTGAGGGGGAGAATGGTCAACCCTCTCTTGAATCAAATGTAGATGGATTTCTTGATGCAACTCTTGAATTTGACTCCAATCCGATCAACAACGATGATGAAGTCAACTTCTTTGAATTCCCTCCTGAGGATGATGTCAACCTGTCCGGTTCCGAAGTTCAGGGAGAACATCACCCACAAGTTCAAACCATTCAGGGGGAGCAACTCAACCCTATCGTCGATGTTGAATCTTCTGCTGCTCAAGAACTATCAAGACTTCACATCTGGACTCTAGATCACCCTCCAAACCAAGTTATTGGAAACCCTAATGATGGTGTTCAAACTCGCTCTGCCACAAGTGTTCAAAATGAATGTCATTTTTTGGCATCTATCTCCTTGGTTGAACCCAAATCCATCAAGGAAGCATTAGAACATGCTGACTGGATTACAGCCATGCAAGCAGAATTGGCAGAATTCGATAGAAATGAAGTTTGGACTCTCGTTCCTCATCCTCCGGATCACCCAATTGTTCGTACAATATGGGTATTCCGAAACAAGCTTAACGACGCTGGAGTTATCATTCGAAACAAAGCAAGATTGGTTTCCAAAGGATTCACTCAGATCGAAGGCCTTGGCTATGATGAGACCTTTACTCCTGTTGCACGTCTTGAAGCTATCAGAATCTTTCTTGCTTATGCTGCTCACAAAGGCTTCAATGTTTACCAAATGGACGTTAAGAGTGCTTTTCTTAATGGTGAACTTGATACTGAAGTGTATCTTGAACAGCCTCCAGGTTTTCTTAATCTCTCGTTTCCAAATTATTGTTACAAGCTCCGGAAATTTGTTTATGGCCTCAAGCAAGCTCCTCGTGCATGGTACGAGACTCTCACTGATTTTCTTAAGCGTTCCGGTTTTCAACGTGGTATTCTTGACCCCATCCTGTTCCGAAGATTAAATGGAAAACATCTCATGCTTGTCCAAATAAACGTTGATGATATCATTTTTGGGTCTACGGAAACATCTATGGTAAACGACTTTGCAAAATTGATGGTCAATCGTTGCAAAATGAGCATGAATCGTGAAGTGTGTTTCTTCCTTGGTCTCCAAGTCAAACAGACCAATCGAGGAATCTTTATTCATCAAGAGAAGTATATTTCGGAACTTCTCAAAAAGTACTCAATGGACACCTGTGCCTCAGCTAAGGTACCCATGGGCTTAAGACATAAAATCTTTTCGGACCCATCTAGTGTAGTTGTTGATGAAAAGAAGTATATCGATCCATTTGCCCTCCTGGAAATTCAGGCAAATGTGTTCGGAACCATTAAGAAGGTGGAAACAATTGAAGCCTCCGTCTCCGGACTCAACTCCAAGATTGAAGAAAAGGTTTCCAGACTGGACTCCAAACTAGACGCAATTCTCCATTCCTTATCAAGTCAGTCCGGACCTTCGGTAGCTGAACGAGAAGCCCAACTAGATCAATTGATCTCACTCCGGATTAAACATTCAATCCAAGAATTTGAAGTGAAGTATGATGCCTCCGTTGATCACTATCTCGATACAATCACCCAGAAGCTCAAAGTCCATGACGACTTGGTTGCTGCTACCAATGACCTCATCAAGCCGACCCATGTCCGTCATGAGAAGCAAATTCAGAGGCTAGAGAAGGAGGTTAAGAAGAAGGACGAGATGAACCTGATTATACAACAAGTCCTCATCAAATTGCTCCGATCCACATGGAACATTGTTGATGTTCCGAATCGCAAGTTTGATGAGATGCTTGCCATCATTGGACACTTATCTGATCATCTCGCATCTCAGGCGCCTACTGCTGCAGCCTATGATGCTCTCACCCTTCAACTCAACACAAGTCTTCAAAAGGTGTTTGAGAAGTTTTCTGATTTGAAGGAATCGTTGATGCTTGCACCGGTTTCCAAGGCCACCAATGCAAGAAGGGAGAAGGCCCAAGCACAGTATGGAAACCTTCCTCGGAGTTTACACTCCGGGATGAAGATGAAAATTATGATGATGATCTGAAGATTCTTTCCGACTCTCCTCCCAAAATTTCTGATGAAAAATAAAGTGAAGCTTCAAAGAAGAAGACTAAAGAAGAAGATAGTGAAGAAGAGGAGTATGTTACCAATGGAGTTATTGGTCTTGAAGCTCCAAGGAAGCTTTACCCAAAGGTGATGACCGAAGAAGAAAAGAGGATCTGGTTTGCAGTTTCTTGGCCATCCTCTTTACCTGATATTCTTCAAAGGGGAATCAAAATGGCTAAGGCAAAAACCTCTCTCACCGTGCAAGCCTTCCGAGCCACCCCTTTAATGTTACCACCAATTACGTCCCCAAGAATTGATCCTATTGACCAGGGTTCCCCACTCTAGATCCTTGATGAAATTCCGGAAGAACCTCTTCCGACGCCCACTCCGGAATTTGTTGTTGATGAAAACATGAAGCAAGTGCTCGCAGCACTGAATAAAGATAAGGGCAAAAAGCCTATATTTGAAAGTCATCAAGCTCATCCCTCCGGACATTCTTCAAAGCAAAAAATCGGATGGTCTCAGGAGGAAATCAACCAAGCTCTAGAGGACAGCATCCGGATCCAAGTGCTCAAAGACAATCCTGATCCGATGCGTGGTATCTCTCCTCTCTACCGTGAAGGTATTCTTAAGGATATCGATACAGTACCTGTCATGTACTATGACATTCCTTCCAATGATTCGGAACAGCTTGATCTGCCCCTCTCACCCTTTATCAAATTTTACATCAAATTTGCTCCTCTCCATCCCAATGACAATCCGGAAGTCACCATCCGGACAGAGCGTGAAATATTAAAAACATTTTGTGTCAAGAATGCACTTCCCCTAAAGGAAGTATGGACGAGGAAGAAGACTACAAGAATCTCTGGGTACGGAAGGAAGATCATCACCAAATTCGAACTCAGTTGTCCACTATTCCGGTACCATGTTGTCAGAAATAAACCAACTTACAAAACCATCATTGATGCTGATTTTCCCGCAATGAATCCGAATGATATCCTGACTATAGTTGCACACTTTGGACCCTTCAAATGATGATATCAGTATGGGTGCTTATGATGCTGCCATAAACTTTCTCGAGGACTATGTCGCAGAATTTTGTCGATGCGACTACGAGTTAGCAAGCTTGTACGGAACCCAAGATTTCATTGGCAAAATTGAATACGTGATGCCAGAAGCCGAACTTCTAGCAGAAGGTCCCATAAACACCTAGTTCTGACAAGAGCCCTCAACAAGTTCATCAGTCGAGCATCCAGGTCTGAAGCCCCTGAGCATGTCAAGGAAAAGTTTATAAGGGAATTAAAATGGTAAATCGAAATTAGAGATTGGTTATATCATGCTTACACTTTCATTAATGAAGAATCAAATTGAAGCTGACCAAATTGCTAAGTTCACTTAGGGGGAGATTGTTGGAACATGAAAGTGAACCTCTAGCAATCTTAATCCTTTTTGAAGATCCGAAGTCAGTCAAGATTCCGAAGTGATAAGTTGGTGTGGAATCAGTTGGAGTCCGGAAGTCAAGCCAGTCCGGAGCAGATGAGTAGAAGGCATTCCCGAATGAATGTTAGGACCAGAATGTTTGTGTTTCCGAATCAGTACCTTTTTCACTGTGCATTAATTAGTTTTTTCACTTAGCATGATTAGACATTTCAAAGGACTTAGTCTGTTTCTCAACTTGGACAATCAGAATGTCAGAAATATCTTTTTTATCCGGTCCTACGTATGTATCCCTGTTTGTACCTTGTATCATGCTCTCCTATTTATAGGACTTTTTAATGTAAATCTAAGTGACGAATTGTTCAAACTTTTTAGCAATATTTCATTTACTTCACTCTCTTGTTCTTTACAACATTCTCTTGTATCTTCATTTATTAACTTTACTTTGATCTTAATTCTAAATCTTCATTTATGGCTTGAATATATGTTGAATACATTAACTCAGACTTGACTGGAACATTCATTAGCAAGAAGACATTGATGTTAAGCATTAACTCAAGGTTTGATTTTTCAAACATTGTCCCTGTGCATCAGATCATTTTGTTCTCTCAAAAACGTCAAAGAAATAGGAGATATCAGAGAAATCTCAATGAAAGGAAGAAATTTTAGCAATCCCAAAATTCCAACTATGTTCGCAAAGAAAGATCTTCCAATCCGAATGTGAAAGCTCATTCGCATATGAATCCTAGTCAATGTCCGCACTATCATTCTTGCAATCTACAGAAACCAAAAGGGAACTTTGTTCAAAAACCTTCTCATTCAAGGAAGCCTACTGACAAACCAAAATCTCATTATTCTCAACCCACGAAGGCTTTGTTCAAAGATGTCAAAAGAAAGGGAAAGTTAGTCATAGATTCTGAAGCTCAAACCAAGAAATCGACTACTAAATTAAAGAAAGTTGAAAAAGTTTTCGTCAAGTATCAAATCAAAAATAAACAAAACCAATCTGATTCTAAAGAAACGAAAATGAAAAATAATAAAGTAAAGGTTTGCACCATAACTAAGAAAGATGAAACCACATTAGTTAAACAAACTTATATGGTTGATCTTGCAATTACTTTTCCCCTTTCTGTAAAAGGCTCACAAGGACCCAAGAAACTTTGGGTTCCTAAATCTGCCTAATTTTTGCAGGTAATTCGTGACGAGCAATTCGACTCTGAATGGTATATCGACAGTGGTTGCTCACGTCACATGACTGGGAGAAACGAGGAGCTGCGAGAGTTTCAAGCTCTCAAAGATGGTGGAAATGTGAAGTATGGAAACAACTCATTTGGAAAGATCAAAGGCTATGGGATGATAACGAACGTAGATTTTTCAATTCGTAAGGTGGCGTATGTGGAAGGATTAAAACACAACCTAATTAGTGTTTCACAATTGGTTGTAGGGACGGGCTTGAAAGTATCCTTTGACGACGAAGGATATAAGATAATAGAAAAGAAAATGAAAGCAATACTCTTAAAGTCGCAGTGAATAGGAGAAATGTATCCTTTGAACTTGAACCCGATACGAGGAAAGCCTGCCATATGCTTGCTTACGAAAGCTCATTCTGACGATAACTGGTTATGGCATAGAAGACTTTCACACCTCAACTTCAAAGACATCATCAAACTTGTTATTGGTGATCATGTGCGAGGGCTTCCTCTCTTGAAGTATGATAAGGATCATTTGTGTGCAGCCTGTGAGATGGGGAAGCAAAGAAGGAAAAGTCATCCAACCATAGTGAACACGAAAGTTATTGAACCATTAGAACTTCTACATATCGACCTTTGTGGACCTTATGCAATTGAAAGTGTTGGTGGTAGTAAGTACATTCTTGTAATAGTTGATGAATTTTCACGATTCACTTGGGTGTATTTTCTTAAACAGAAATCTGCAGCTATGCCGAAACTCAAGGAATTTATAAAGCAGATAGAGCTTCAACTGTGAAAGCTGGTTCGCAATGTTCGTAGTGATAATGGCTTGTAACTCAAAAATCACGAATTTGAAGAACTTCTAGTTGAAAAGGGAGTTTCACACAATTTCTCTGCTCTCTATACTCCACAATAGAATGCTGTAGTTGAAAGGCGAAATCGTTATTTATGTGAAGCTGCAAGAACCATGCTATCCTTCTCATGTCTACCTCTCTATTTCTGGGCGAATGCGATTGCAACTGCTTGCTACACTCAAAATCGATCCATCCTCAATAAGCGATTTTCTATTAGTCCTTATGAAGTCATCAATAATCACAAACCTAACGTTAAATTTTTCCATGTATTTGGTTCCAGGTGTTTTATCTTCAACTCCAAGGAACAACGAAACAAATTCGATGTGAAAGCTAACGAGGGTATATTTTTGGGATATTCGCTGACCTCCAAGCTCCAAGACATATAGGATTCTCAACAAACGTTCAAAGAAGATAGAAGAAACCTACTATGTTACGTTCGATGACAACTACTTGAAGAGGATTCAGTTAAAAGAGAGTCAATCGGAGGAAATCTTTCCTAAGCCAAGTCCAGTCACTATTCCAATCTCCAATCTGCATGACGAATTCATGCTACTCTTTGATGAGCCAGAAAAGGCTATCACATCTGAAGCAAAAGCAGCTGATAATAAAATAGATGAATTGAAGAAGATAATCGATGACGTTGCGAAAGACATGCACAATCAGCCATCAATTGCGAATATACCCCAAGACACAAGCACTACATTCCAGGGGGAGAATTCTTACTCAAATGCACGTCTTCAGGGGGAGCAATCTACACCACAGGATACGGACATTCCATCGCAGGGGGAGGGTTACACTTTGTGTCCTTCTTCTGACCCATCCTCTGATACAAATGAATCACCTCCCACAATGACTCACAAACCTCCATTCACAGGGGATTCTTCAATTCCTGAAGAAGAGGATCTCTTGTCATTCGAGGGGGAGAATAAGGATGCGAATGACGATTCGGATGTTCAATCTGAACTCGAGGTGGAAAATGTTGAATTGGATCCATCTTATGATCCAAACTATCCTCCACTAACCAAATGGACCAGAGATCACCCAAAAACACTAGTCATAGGTGAATCTTCTGCAGGTGTTCTTACGAGATCTCAGATTAAAGCGAAACGAACTGCATTATTCTCTAAAGTGGAATTTTGTATGTCCAATTCATTCGTTTCCAAGATTGAACCCAAAACCGTCAACGTTGCTCTTGATCACTCTGATTGGGTGCAAGTGATGCAAGACGAACTCAATGAGTTCGAACGAAACAAAGTTTGGAGGTTAATTCCCACTCCACCTGAATCATAAGTTGTTGGTTTGAAATGGTTTTTTCGCAATAAACTGGATAAAGAAGGGAATGTGATCAGAAACAAAGCGAGAGTTGTTATCAAGGGATATTTCCAGGAAGAAGGTATTGACTACGAAGAAACCTTCGCACCAATTGCAAGGTTGGAATTTGTTCGCATCTTCTTGGCATATGCAGCACATAAGAATTTAGAAGTATTTCAAATGGATGTCAAATATGCATTATTGAACGGCGAACTTGAAGAGACCGTATATGTGGAGAAACCACCTGGGTTCGTAAATGAGAAGTATCCCAATCACTGCTACATCTTAGTGAAGGCAGTTTATGGACTGAAGTAAGCTCCAAGAGCCTGGTATGAAACTCTTACTCGCTTATTAAAAATGTCCAAATTTAAACAAGGTTCGGTTGACCCAACCTTCTTTCATAAGAAAGAGGGTGACCACTTGATGATTGTCCAAATTTATGTTGATGATATCATCTTCGGATCTACTAATCCCATCCTAACAGCTGAATTCCGAACGTTGATGGAAACTAAATTTGAGATGAGCTCTATGGGCCCAATTAACTCTTTCCTTGGGCTTAACATTAGACATAGTCAGGAAGGTATTTTCATTAACCAGGAAGCTTACACAAAGAATCTACTTACCAAGTTTGGGATGGTGGGAGACTCAAGAATGAAGGTTCAAATGGCATTCGGAACGAAACTTACTCCTTTTTGGATAAACCGGCTGTAGACATGACACTCTATCGTCAAATGATAGGTTCCTTAATGTATCTAACTGTGAGTCATCCAAATATTATGTTCTCTGTTTGCTATTGTGCTAGGTTCCAAGGTAATCCTCGAGAGCATCATATGACGGCAGTCAAGAACATATTCAGGTATCTAAAGCGAACTTCCTCTCTTGGAATATTGTACCCTTCACAGTCAGGGTTCTTCATACAAGCTTTCTCGGATACTGATCTTGGAGGATGTGGGTTAGACAGGAAAAGTACAACTGGAGGATGCCAATTTCTCGATGGCAAACTTATCAGTTAGCAATCTAAGAAGCAAACGTGTGTATCCCTATCAACAGCTGAGGCTGAGTACATAGCTGCTGCTTCGTGCACATCCCAAGTCATTTGGATTCAAAGCCAGCTTCGTGATTATGGCTTGAGTATGAAACGAATCCCATTATATTGTGACTCTGAAAGTGTTATTCGCATTTGTTACAACCCAGTGCAACACTCAAAGACGAAGCATATAGCACTGAGGTATCACTTCATTAAGGATCACGTAGAAGTTGGTAACGTTGAAATTCACTTCGTGAGATCCGTTGATCAGTTAGCTGACATATTCACAAAAGCCTTGCTTGAGACCACCTTTAATAGAATACTTCAAGGCCTAGGAATGATGGAAGCTGAATCCCTACCAAAACCACTTTCTAATCAATAGATATCACACTGCGAATCGGTGCGAACGTTCGCAGTAGTTCGCGGTCAACTATTCATTCGCTGTCTACTTGATTACTGCGAACCAGTGCGAACGCTCACAGTAGTTCATAGTTTACTTTAACACTGCGAATCGGCGCAAATGCCCGTACTAGTTCGCAGTCCACTTTTCATCTGTGGTTCGGATTTTTAAATATCCTTCTGTACTTTATGTATATTGTTTCTTATCTTTACTTTGTTTTAATCTTTTTTATTTTTTTATTACTTTTCAAATAAATTCCAAAAATACAAAAATATTTTATTTGTGTTTAATTTTAATTTTTTTATTATTTTTTTATTTTATTTTACTTTACTTTCAAAAAAAATTTCTAAAAACGCCAAAAATATAGTCTCTTATTTATTTTTGTTTGATTATTTGTTTGTTTTGGAATTTACCTAATTGTGCAGGGCTCAAAATTATATTCTTTTTAACACGAATGTTGGGGTTGGTATAAATCTATTTATCTTTGTATTAGCTAAGTGTCCCTAAAAGCATGTTGTTGTATGTAGTCCAAAGCCTCAATGGACTCGATGTGAAGCCTTAATGAATCGAATCTACCATTCTTTTCTTCCCAACCAGGCTGTTAAATTCACAATTTTTATGAGCTGCCTTACTCTTTTCACTTTGAGTTAAGAGTTATCTGCTTAGTCACTTTCGTATTGCAGAGGTACTTTCGCTTCTCTGGAACCACCTTCACACTTCTCCATTGCCTCTGTACTCATAAATGTAACCCTTGAGACTCTCATCAATACCACTAAGGTTTATGGTTACACAACTTCTGTGTTAATGATCTTAGCTTCGTTCACTACGAACTGAGTGAAACCCAAAATTCAACACACTTACACGAATTGACGGTGAACTGTTAAAAGTTCAAGATTTTTACCAAGGTATCAACAAAAGCCACATTCGTTCGTTGTACCATGAAATCTCTTTTTCTTTTGTGCGATCTTTATGAAATGTTCTATTACAAAGACTTTTCTTCGCATAAGATCCAATTTTATTTTATTTTTTGATATTTCTAACTTTACCATGTCACTTAAATAATTTTGAACCTACTCGTTCAACTGACTACACTGGTCACACTAGTACTTTGTCCGACTCTCGTGCTTATGTCAAGTTTTGGAGTTTGGATGAAGATGAAGCCACCCATAAAGCCTAAATAAAAGATGCCTTTCAATGTTTCTTAATAAACAATTGATCGTATTTCACACGGGAAACCTCAAAGACACTTCGAAGTCTCTTTTGACTTTGAAGGAAGAGATCTTTGCCCGGGATCCACAGTTTCGTGTCTTAAAAGACACCACTAGACTTCCTTAGAGAATCTTGCTTTATTTCTATCTCTTTGTCACACTCTTGAACGAAGATCCTAGTGATCTTTCCAAAATCTATTTCGTTGTTCTAACGGATAATCAAAGGTTCACAGGTCTTTCAATAAAGTCTCACTAGGAAAGACTATGGCTCGCTACGAATGCAATCTCTTTGCCATAACAGAGAAAAGGCAACGATGACGCGGCAATTTTCTGTGGATAAGAATTCAAAAGGGCGCGTGAAAATTTGAACGAATATCTACTTTATCCGCGCATGACGTATACCTCTGACATGAACAGTTGTCAAAACACGCTTTTCAAGGCGATGTATCGGTAATCGAGGATTATCTTTCTCTGGATTTCTTTCTCCAATCAAATGGTATAAATAGTTTTTGACGCCTCGTCTCTCATTACCACTCACAAAGCTCTCTCAAGATTTCTGACGACTCAAAAACTCTCTACTTTTCATCGTCTTCCTCAAGAGCTCAACAATGGCAGGTTCCTCAGAAACTCCATCTGTTCAAGAATTCACAGGGCAATCACAACTTCTTACTATCAAGCCGCACCAAAACCTGATTATTGATCTTGATCTGTGGACGTATGACAGCCATTTGCTAATGATTATCGACTGCTTGAAGTACTCTCCCTTGATCACAGCCCTAACCAAGGCGGAGAATGTTCCTATGTCGATGCTATCTAAGGCCTATTCATCGGCGTGTTACATCAAGGAAGAACAGAGGCTTACGTTCGAGATCCTTGATCACAAAACTTCAATCACCAAATCTCGATTCTGCTCAATCCTAGGGCTTCCAGTCTCAGACGACTTGATTAACCCAGAATCAGGGTCTAATGCGGCCCTGTTGGAGATGTCTTATCAAATGGGCTACAAGGAAAACCTAACCAACGTCTCAAAATTAAGGAAACCAAACTTACCACCACAATGGAATGGTCTTTTCACTCTCCTGTTCAAAGCTTTCTCTGGGAGGATTACTAGGTCCGACTGTGCCAGTAAAATGTTTATGGAGATTATGTATGGACTCTACCATGGGTTGAATGTTGATTTTAGGGCTGTTAATTGGGCTCAAGTGATTCAGAGCACTCATTCAACTACTCGTCACAGAGAAATTTCTTGTGCACGCTTCTGGTCAATAATTGTTCAAAGGGCCATCACAAAGTTGAAGATTCCCGTTATGAAAGATGTCCTCATGTCCAACATCTCTACTCTTCACACAACTGGAATAATTGTGGTTGATTCTTCCAAGTTTGCTTTCGTAGGCTCAATCCCTGAAGTTATGCGTCGCGATGTGCCTCCTACTAGCAAAGTTCTCGAGGGCTATCGATCACTCGCTGTCTCAGGGTTTCGTCCTTTGACTCCTGAGATGCAGTCAATCATTGCTGAAGCTGATAAACCGAAGAAAGGGGGTAACAAAACGGGGAAAGAAGGGAGATAAGAAGCAAGGTGATAATGAAGGTTCGTCTGAACCTGTGAACACTCCTAAGAAGCGAAAGGGCAAAGCTGTTACATCTAAAGCCGCTCCTAAAAAGCGAAAGATAAAGAAGGATGCTCGCAAATCCAAATCCCCTACTCCATCAGAAAGTGAACATTTGGACTCTGACTTTCACTCAGGCGTTCGTAACAAAGAAACACCAATAGTTCACAATGAGGAGGAGACACCGGTTTAAAATGAAGAAGAACAGTCGGTTCGCAACGAAGAAGAACCACCGTTTCGTACTGAGGTGGAAGAACCAGTTCGCAGTGAAGCAGTTACTTCAAACCCTGAGGTAACTCTAATTTATACTGATTTCTTTTCATCCCCTCCTCCTTCACCCAACACCACCACAAATTCCACTCCAATTACAATCGCACCATGTCCCCCACTTATCTCTACTCAACTACAGACTACCATTCCTTTGTCTATTCCAATCTTTACTGAATCCACACCCCCCACCAACTACATCAACTACACCTTTTGTTTCCGTCAACGCATCTGATGCAGGGGCAGTGACATTAGGTTTCACCACCACTCATATCTCTCCACCAATTTCCCTTTTCGCACTGATGACCCAGATATGATTTATGGGGATGGTGAGGATGATTTTCAAGGTTTTAATTTCAGTCCCTTCACCATCAGAACTGAGGTTAATGATGACACTCCTGTGATGAAGGGGAAACTCCAAGCCATTCATGAAAAGCTTGATTCTTTGCTTCAAGCTTCTAATCCTTACGATGACTACTCTCAAGCCTCAGTCAAGTCCATCCTTGAAACACTTACCAAAGAACACTCATCCAATCTTGAAAGGATGACCACTACAGTGGATGGATCTACAAAAGTATGCAACCAAACAACCGAAAAAGTCGGTAAACTAATTTTTGATGCTAAATCTTTTATGACTCAATTTCAAACTTCGTTTGAGTCCAACACTCCTACAGCTAACGAAGTAATTTCCAGCTTGAGTGTTTTTCTCAAATCTGAAAGGGTGAAATTTCAAGACATTCGCAATGGTCTTAAAGATGACCATGAGAAGTTCCAGTCTTCCATTTCTTCTCAACTCTGAAAGCTTCAAGAGGATTTAGAGATGGAAAGAAAAGTCATGGATGCCCTCGCTGTGAAGACTGAGAAAGTGAAAACTCTCTCTCTCTTAAGCTCGAACAGTCTGAGAAACAAGTCCAAGATATGTTATCAGAGAAGGTTGTCATGAAGAGTTGTATCTCTGATGTTACTGACTTGCTCTCGGATCTCATTGAAGCCGGGGACTTGATGATTCCCATTAATGTGTGAAAGTATCTGAGATAAAAGCTAAGGCTTGCGTTCGCATTGCTCCATCGTTTGGAAGGTGTTTAAGAATCCTCTCACATTCCGAAACAAGGGGGAGATAAGCCAAAGCCAAAACCAACTGTTGTTAAGCCTGTGCCAGTTGTTAAAAGTGAAACAGAGCCAAAGGGTACAGAGAAACTTTTCTCTGATGATCCCATCATTGACAACGAAGAAGAAGAAAAGCTTCATGAAGCTGAATTAAAAAGGCAAAAGGCTCGCGAAGCTGAGATGGACGAATATCAACGAATTATTCATGATGCTGAAGCCAAGGAGAAGGCTGAAAAAGAAGCTCAGGTCACACTTGAGAGCAGAAAGCTTTTTTTCCCTAAGTGGACTCTGAAGCGTCTTCAAAACGAAATAGTTGACATGCCAAACCAATATTGGTTAGAACCTGTTGTGTCCTTCGAACTTCAAAACACTCAGGACTCACAACTTGATCTTCCAATGACTCCCAAAGCTTTCAAGTTTCTCTCTTTCATCAAAGTTGCGAACGTCCCCTATACTGACAATGGAGCTGATCAACTTTTGTTTGCATTCTATCTCAAATACATGAAACCCCAGTACGAAACCTGGAGTGCGAGTAAGATCACGACAGTAAAGGTTACTGGACCTATCGAGACTGACAGCTTCCCAAATGCCAAATTCAAAGTTGTCAGAGGTTCTGCAAGCCAAGTTCATGAATTCACTCTCGCAGACATGTCGTGTATCAATCCTTATGACTGGATTATGCTCTACAATCTGCTTATTCGAGTAGAGCAAAAGTACGAACCTGTTTTCAAGCATCTTAAACTTATGTTCATCTCATACATTCAAGAAGTAGGTACAATGGATGTTGAGATAGTTGTTGTCCTGCGAAGGAAGCCTTCCGCTGTTCCTAAACAAGCTCCTAAAGGATTTGAAAAGCTGAAACTTGGGAAAATTTACAAGGAGGGATGGTATATGGTCTTTCAAGTACAAGAACGTGAAGATGTTGATTATCACAAGGCCTGCTTCTTTCTTGACGACAAACATCTATACTCCACTACTTGTCTTGAGCATGTTTTGAGTATGACCAGTAAGTTCCGAGGCACCAATGCTGGTGACAAGAAGTGCTTTCCGGATATGATATGTTAGTATATCCAGGTTCGCAAAGCACTGTTGAACGTAATTCCTAAAGTTTTTGAAGTGCAAAAGAGGATCATAAACTGAAGGACTCTCGCCTCAATTGGGCCTTTAGTGTTGCGTCATTGGGCCTTTAGTTAAGTCTTTTATGTAAACGGTTGGGCTTGTCCACCATATTTAATAGGGTTAGAGTATTTAAGATGCTTACATGTATCATAATAAAAAAAACTTTGATTTTTACGTTGTAACCCTAATCTCGCCTCCACAGTAGCAATTCTTTATAGAGTTCTTCTGAGGCGTGACTGTTAATCATTCAACATCTGTGAATCATCATTGTGTTCTTGTTTTAATTGTCTTGAATCTAAATGAGCTATAAGGATTATTTCATCCTAATACCCATTACATTAAACATCTAATCATACACAAAAAAGGCATTTAATAGAATTCTACAATTCAAATATTACCATAACCAAAATGCCCTTAGTCATAAAATACAATCTAAAATACTTATACCAAAAGTTCTATGTTCTTACAATCTCCTTACCTTAAGAAGATTTCATCCTCGGAATCTCTAAATGAGGGTATATTTTCTTCATTTCTTCTTTTGTTTCCTAAGTTTGGTTGGATCCTAAATTGTGTTTCCACGTAACCAAAACAAGCTCAATATATTTATTCCCCAACTTCCTTGTTTGGGCTCCAATAATCACTTCCGGTTCTTCAACCAACCAATTCCAAGCCTCCATTTTCAATTCATCCAAAGGGATGATTTCCTCTTCCTTTCCCAAAAACTTCCTCAAATAACGTACATTAAACAGATCACGTATCCCACTAAGTTCTGGAAGTAATTCCAACTTAAAAGCTTGAGACCTGATCTTCTTCAAATTTTTGAATAGACCGATGTACCCCGAGCTTAACTTACCCTTCTTACCAAAACGAATCACCCCTTTCCACAGTGATATTTTCAACATAACCAAATCACCCAGATTTTTCTCAAAAGGCCTTCTCTTCAAGTCTCCATAACTTCTTTGGTGATCTTGGGCCGCTTTCATGTGAGCTTGTACATTCTTTATCTTCTTGTTGGTAATTCACACCAACTCTGGACGAGTAAGCCTCTTCTCACCCACTTCAAGCCAACACAAAAGCGTCCTACACTTTCTATACCATAATGCCTCATATGAGGGCATTCAAATGCTCGAGTGATAACAGTTATTATATGCGAACACTACTAATGGAAAATGTTCTTCCTATCTACCGCTAAAATCAATTGCACTTTCCCTCAACATATCTTCTATAGTTTTGTGACAACTGAGACAAAATCATCACCGACAACCATTAGGAATTAGCATAAACAAATAGATGTAATAGGGCACCAATGTAATACTTCATTTTACTGATAAATATATTCAAACACGCCCTTACATAGATGAATAATTCAATGAATAGGATCAAAAATAAGTGTGTGAAAAGTCGTGTCATTTAGGGTCAGGTTAACATATTCGGGAAGTACACGATGATGTGATTCCAAAAAATAAACTTCAAAAAAATCAGACTTCGTCTGGAGAACTTATGGTTTTTACTAGAAATAAAGATCAACCGTGTAAATAATTTTACAACGTAAAAATAGTACGAAGAAATTAATTAAGTTTTGGCAAAAGTCACAAAAAGGAGAGTCTTAGTACTTATCAATATTAGAATTTATGGACAAAAAGTGTCAAAATTAAAGCCCGTATGGGGAAGTTATAACTTTTATAAAATCATTTATGGATACCACCATTAGGACAAAAGATAAAAGTTAAAATTTGTAAAAACAACCTAAAGGAAAGTTGTAGTGATGGTTGAGAGCATCACGTGCATATAAAGTGGGTACACATCAGAGCTCGTACGCAAAAAGATGTTAATGGTTCAAATTCATTTTTGTGTGCAAGCCAAACGCGCACCATGCACGACGTGCACACTGACACCAGATTCGAGAAGATTGCAGATGACATATCCCAGTGAGAGAGTGACACGTTGCAACACTCGGTTGGAACCACGATTCACTTTGCGAGGCGCACACACCAAAATGCACAACGTTCTTCAGTTTGCAAGAGGCCTCCAAGCTCCCGAGTCCCGAAGCTACCCTACTTTCGCAATTCACGCTACTATGGTGAGTTCACGACACCATTTTTAAAAGTTTTAAATAGCTTACGGGGGGATACATTTTATAATACTACATTATCTATTTTATAAAATAGTATTATTTTTAATATATCAGTAGTTTACAAAATGCATGAAACGTTAGAATATATTATGCCTGGTAGTTAACTTGCCAGAATTTTAGGAATAATATTATGCCTAGTCGTTATGCTACAAAAACCATAGGATTATATTGTACCTGGTAGAAACTTTGCCCAAAACTATATGATAATATTATACCTAGTCATTATACTGGCAGATGCTCTAGGATAACATAGTACCTAGCCCTAATATCCAAAAAAGTAAATTACATTAGGGTAATTTGCGTGCTTGGTCCCTAACTTATTTTTTTTAACTCGGAAGGTCCTTACTATTTGTTTTTGTTACACACTTGGTCCCTACTTTTGTTTTTTTACGCGCTTAGTCCCTGTTTTTCCTAAAAAGAATATTATTTAAAGATGGAAAACTGGTCGGGTAGGAAAGATAAGGTGATGGAGGTGGGGATGGGGGTATGTTTATTTAAATAAATTAAAAAATCAAGGGCAAAATAGTCTTTTTAGGTAAGACAAGGACCAAACGCATAACAAAAACAAACAGTAGGGATCTTCCGAGTTAAAAAATTTGTTAGGGACCAAACGCGCAAATCACCCTAAACCGTGGGGACCATTCACGTAATTTACTCTATCCAAAAAGAACATCAAAAAATATGATAGTTATATATATATATATATATATATATATATATATATATATATATATATATATATATATATATATATATATATATATATATATATATATATATATATATATATATATATATATATATATATATATATATATATATATAAACAAGAGGGCAATTTAGTCATTTCAATTTTCACAGGGACCATTTTCACATACAAACTAGTCCAAAAGGACCACTAATCCAAAAAATTCGAGTTTTGGACTAAAACCCTAAAAAAATGCATACCAAAGGGACCACTTTTGCAGTTTTGTCTATATATATATATATATATATATATATATATATATATATATATATATATATATATATATATATATATATATATATATATATATATATATATATATATATATATATATATATATATATATAATTATGTAAGAGAATCACATCAAAGGAAAACTAAAGATAACAAGGTCGATAAACATACTATAAGGTTAAACAAAACAGTTGTTAAATGAGAACAACACTATTCATCCTTTAGCCTATTAGTTTTGAGCTAATCCCGACCTATAATTGTTGAATCTTAAGTAAGCGAGAAAGATATGTATAGATCTATACGAGGCTGACACCCCCGCCTACGGTTGCTAGCTACAACCCTGATCGTCGAATCACAACACGCATAACTTTCTAAACTATATGACAAATGTCCCATGAAGCGGCGTGTGGGAAACATATCTAGTCGAAAGCTCGATTATAGGAATTCAGTATAACAAATGTTCGGTCAACCTTAATAATATAAATTACCTAAAGGGGAACGCCTTGAAGTTGTAATGGTACGGATCAATAAAAAGAAAAAGGGTGAAAGTTTTAGAGAAACTATAGAAAAGTACAAAAGGGATGATATATCCTAGAAAGTAAATTCAGGAAGAATAGAATTTTCATCAATGACTTAAAAGATTAAAACTATTCTAAGTTTAAAACTACAAAAAACTTGTGAACTCACCAACATTATGTTTACGTTTTCAAACCACATGTATTCTCAAGAAAATGAACTATGGAGGTAGCAAGGTGATGGAGGATGTTATCAAGGAAGTGATGGGAAGTCTCATTCGTTCTCTTATTGTTTAATTTTTTTAAGTTATGGTCATGTATTTGTACCACAAATAATGATGTAACCTAATATATATATATATATATATATATATATATATATATATATATATGAGTGTGTGTGTGTATTTAATAAACAAAAGTAATAGTTGTGTTATATATTCAATATATTGTTCAATGTATTCAATAATTGTGTACCATCATCACAACGTCGCACAACTGACGATTTTGCAGCCGGCCGAGGTTGTGATAGATTGGTATCAAATCTATTGGTTATAGCGAGATAGTAATTCATTAGGAACTACAACTATAACCTAGGGCATACACTCTAATGAGTTTTAACCCTTGAAGACTAATAAATGAAAGTATTACTATTAATTTCGCTACTGATAGACTACTTACCGAAGAAGTGTAAGGCTGAAAATTGTCGCTTGGGTTGTTGGATTTCAAAATGGCTATACGCCAAAATGGTCTTGCCCTTTGACTTTTCCTACCTGGGTAATCCTTAATTGATAGTCTTGAGGTACAAAAGAAAATATTAGTAAATTACACTAAATGAAACAATATTCAGATATAGTGTTATATACATAAACCCTTATAAATATACTTACTTATCATAACAAAAAAAATCCACTTAATAATAAACTCAAGATTTTAGGTCAAATAAGGTATCTAGAGTTAGTAGAGTACATCAGTTGTACCACAACTAGATCTAGAATGTGAAACTAAGTTTTTTTATGGTCCGAACAATGCATGACTAAACTTAAATACAATTGTTGACAAGCTAAACACTTGAGGATTCTTGGATTGGTGACTTAGTTCGATTACTTGATATTCTTGGATTGAAGACCTAGATCGAGATATACTACTAGAGGATTCGACACTTAGCTTGAGTTACACTATTAATAATGCCTGGATTGATGGTCTAGAGCCATGTATCCGACATACCCATGTAGAGAATCGTAGGAGACACGATACTATTTACTACATACTTATCATTGGATATTATTTGTATTTATTGATTCCCACGCTACCTCTCATAAACATTTATCTGTTTAATGACGTATGCAGGTTTGCAGGAGCATTATATCCAACGTGGGTATCTGGATGACACTCCTCTTACCATAGGAGGACTAGGTGGTACCTCATACACCAGAGCCAGATGGCGATTATGATCCAGCGCAGCCATTGCCACCTACACCCATATTAGAGAAGGATGAGTCCCATGAGGAGTAGAATGATTGGAGTCCAGCTAATAGCTCACCTTACCCATATTCATCATCCATTGATGACCCTATTGAGCATACAAATCGCAAGGAGGAGGGTAATACTACAAATGGAGGCGACCCAGAGCCCGATGCACAATTGGATGTCATATCATTTTTTCCATCACCTTGTCCCAGATGCTTTAGGCTTCCCATCACGGGTCCCAGATAGAAGAAAAGAAGTATACCCCCATTCTATCCAGGAAGCGATATATTCCCCTTCCACCAATCATCAGCCATGGCTCCTATGAGGCCATGCCCCACCTATCCATGGACTCCTCATGTTTGGGGGTGATGCGTGGAGGATATGATCGAATATCACTAAGAGGTGGGCGAGACGTCCCGAGCCCCAAAACCTACTCCCATTCTTGAGACTCCAGTTGATCAGGCGCTATCAATGCTTATTCCACGTACAGCACGACATGCACACATGATATACCATGTGGAGGAGAAACTTAGGATGCTGAGGGGCGAGGTGAGACTACTGACGGGTAGAGTCCGAGAGTTAGAGCAGGGTGGAGACTTCTATAAGCTAAGGATCTTAAAAACTTATAACTAAATAAAGGCGGTTCAGTCACAGCTCCTGGTGTAGTAGATTCTAACGGAGGAGATGGAGATTGGTATAAAGATATTGAAAGAGAGAATGGCGGTATCTGAGGCAAGAGCATACACCTCAGACATGGTAATTGATCTTCTATATCATCAGGTGGTGCAGTTGTTAGCATTGTGGGTTGTTTATTTTGGATTTTGGTGAACGGCTCCAGCAAGGATTGCTAGGAGCAGTATTTTTGGGTTGGGGACTATAGAAAAGTCCATAAGCAAGTTAGTAGTACACTTGTTGTCTCTTTTGGTGTAAGATATCATACTTTTCCTATCCAAACCACCTCTTTTGCATAATTAAAGAAATCACGATCTAATAATTTGTACTTGCAATCAAAACATAAGTATATATATGCAAAATTTTGTATTTCGTGAATGAAAGGTGTTATATTGTGAAATGATTGTGTGTGATATAACAAACGTATCTGAATTACTTGTGACAATTATAAAATGGATGATTTTTACAAATTATTCTAAGTCTTGCAACTAATACCAAACCATAGTTTCCCATAAAATGACTAGAAAAGGTTCTTAATAAATAACATCTACCTTAATACGAATATAGAAACATGTTGCCTACATGAAACACCGGAAGCATCCCAGGGCACTAGGCAAACCTAGATTATGAAGCAATGGATCCAACTGCGATAATAGCATTGGTAGCCCAACACGTCGCATAAACGATGGCCAATTTTGAAGTCACTAGGAATACATGATTGGGTGGAGGAACTAGAGGCGACAATTCCCAGAGTGAAAATCGAGGTCCACCAAGGGCTAGTTCATATAAAGATTACATTAATTGTAAACCAAAATCTTTTATGGAAATAAGCATGTGGTGGATTAACTAGATGGACAGAAAATATGGAGTTTGTATTTGAAATTAGTTTATACGCAGAGGAACACAAAGTGAAATTCATCACCTGTAATTTGGCGGATACATCTATGTCATGGTGGAATAGCCACGTGAAGACTATAAGCATTAGCAACACTAATGCCATCTCCTGAACAAAACTTAAGTAGCTCATGATTGAGGAATATTGTCCACATGAGGAAATATACAAACTAGAACAAGAACGATGGAATTTGACAATGAAGAAAGCTGATGTAGCTTCTTATACCCACTGGTGTAATGATCTTGCCACCTTATACCTTGGAATGGTAATCCCAGAATACCGAAAGATTAAGAGATACATGTAGGGGCTGCCTCAACCTATACAAGGACTAGTCACCACTTCTAAGGGGATGGCATACAACTTAACAAATTAGGAAATACATCATGGCACTATGGTTTAGAAGGATGGTCTCCTAAAGACTGCGAGTAACACGAGAAAGTTTGAGATAGATTCCAGGTGAAGGGCAAGGCAACCATCTAAGAAGAGATATGAAACGATAAAGGCTTATGTTGTTACTCCGACGACTACGACAGAGGTTACCACCTCAAAACCCTATATAGCGAATATCCCTAAGTACAACCAGAGTCACTATCTTCATACATGTGCTTGTTGGGTTTGCAATAGTTGTGGTAGGAAAGGCCACCTTGCCCAGAAATGTAGGTCCCCATCATCTACACCAACACCTTGTAACGCCTGGATCCCGAGGTACTTTGTGTTTTCATTTTTGGCATTTTAGGGATTGCCATGACATGGTGGAAGCACCACCACGATGTGGAAAGTAAAGATGGATCGCGTACTTCATTTAAGTTGCCACGGCATGGCAGGATATGGTCACGGTGTGACAGCTGACAGATAGCAAACCCTATTTTTTGGGTTTTCTCCTTATTTAAAGGAATGTGGAGGCTAGGGTTTGCTCACCCACAACCTCCATCAGCCTCTTCAAGAACTGAGAATCCCTAATTTCCTTCCTCCTTTATTAAATCCCTTTGAAGTGTTCTTTAAATTCCTTAAAGGAATAAAGAAGAAGAAGTGAGCTAATATTTTGCGAGCAAGCCCCTATCCTTCGTTCTAACACTATTCCAGACCTTTATAAGTGTCCAAGACTCGATTTTTATCATGATAGGTTGCTAGATATTGATTTTTGTACCTTAATCTTCATTTTGTAGTTAGTTAGGGTGGTGAGGTGTGATACAGTTTTCAACTTTATGAATCTCTTGATCATTTGGTATGATTATGGTTTTAGATCTGAAGTATAGTTGAGTTTTTGAACCATGCATGTGATTTTTATCAAAAACCTCTTATTTTGACTCTTTATAGCTTCAAGACTTGCATTGGACATGGATGTCTATAAAGCAACAAATTTTATGATGATTTTGATATTAGAAATTCTTCTGGAATAACAAGCCAAAGAATTTTTGGAATAAGTGCATAGTGGATGAAGTCATGTCTTATTTAGCCTTTTTGGATCCAAGGTTTAGAGATTTTGACCTTTTAGATGGTCTTGATGGGTAAATTTGGAAACTTTATCCTTCTAGACCTAGTTTCGGACCCGATTTGAGCTTTAAAACTCTTGGGATCGAAGAAAATAGCTTAACCCATTAAGTTGTTGGAATGTCAGTGCCCATAATGTGGCATTAAGTCGCCACAACATGGCGACTGGGAAAAACTAGTATATCTGGATATTTGAGGGCCACGGTGTGGCCAAGGATGGCCACGGCATGGCAGCTAACTAAAGTCAAAATTGAATGTTGACTTTGACCATTGAATTTTGGATTGAGTTGAATTTTAGTCAAACATCGAATTTTGGAAGAAGAGAGAAGGGTTTATCTGGTATGATTGTATTGGTGGAGCATAGCCGCAGTATTCTGGCAAGTGAGAGTAGTAGCAGTTGAGCATTGACTAAGAGGTGAGTCTTCTCACTGTACTTATTGGTCGAAGGCACCAATATAGGCCTACTGGATTGTGTTATCTAGGATGTTAGCTGCCTTTATAACTCTTGCATGTTTGTATAATTAGGTTGAAATAAACCCTAGGACCGGGCTCATAATTATATGCTTGGGTTGAAATAAACCCTAGAGATAGGCCAATAATTATATGTTTGTGTTATGATTACTATGTCTGATATGTGAACTACATACTAGAATAGGCCTAAGCATGTGTTTATGAATTGTGTTTTCGAATTACTTAATTTGTATCATGCCTTATAGCCTAGGCGGATGGGATGCTATGTGTTACATGGGTTTAATATCGGCTCAGTTAATTGCTAAGTGTATGCTTCAAAATTGTATATGATTAGGTTCATATATCCCTATAATGACTGGTTTTGCCTTATTTCCCGATCCATGTTTGGTTGTGGACTTAGGGCATAACCATTATTTGAAAGTCTATGTGAATCCCTTTTTATGTACAACTTGCATGCATAAGGAAACCACCAATATTGGTTGAGATTCCTAGTATTGTAGAAGTTGTCGAATTGAGGATTCATCGTAGAGCCTAGGAAATGCCATAGTAGGATATATATATATATATATATATATATATATATATATATATATATATATATATATATATATATATATATATATATATATATATATATATATATATATATATATATATATATATATATATATATATATATATATATATATATATTTCTATTTAGCATAGGGGGATAATGTGAATGGCTTTATTGGGCTGACTTAGAGGACTCGAGATGGTTCTTGAGGAAAGTATGGATAGGTATGGAAGGTAGTATTGGGCCCATACTACTAAAAGCACATGATCCATACTCGAGTCAAGGGCGGTCTCAGTGATTCTGAGGGGGCCTGTAGAGTGGAGGTTTCCTCGAGTTTATGTTTATCGTTTATATGTTGTATTTCAATTGAGTATGGTGATCACTTGAGTAGGAGCTTCTGGATCTGGTTCTAGCTATGGTGTCAAACCACTGGCTGAGCGATTGCATGAGATTATCAAATCAGATATTACCCGTAGTATCATGGAGGCCACCCCTATTATTTTCGGTACCATCAATGAGGGGTTTATGGACCTTTTGGATGAGCGACTCGGGGCTCTTCGGCAGAGATCGTTGTAGGATAGTTAGGAGCACAAACTACCTCATTTTGGGAGTTCAAGGCATGTGGAGCTCCGGAGTTCTTTGGGGCTAAGGACCCCATCGCTAGCCGTCGTTGGATGCTGACATGGAGAATGCTCAGTGAACGAATTTTTTCGTTTAGGGGGCAATGGTAGGATTTGCCTCCTGCCTTCTGAGAGACCGAGCATGTGATTGGTGGTATGAGTTCGGTCGAGCATTGTGACATGTGCAGGTGGTGGCCATGACTTGGTAGGAGTTTGTTACGAGATTCCAAGAGGAGTTCGCAATGGCAATCGAGGTGCAGCAGCTGGTAAGGGAGTTTCAGGACCTTCACGTAGACTATTGAGACTATGGTGGAGATCACTTCCAAGTTCCGTGAGAGGGATTTTTGGATTCCGCAATATGCTTCGGATAACGACATGAAGAAGATTAGATACAATGACATGTTAAGGGATGATATCAGAGAGTTTGTGAGCTTTTCAGGGTGCAACACCCTGAATGATATGATTATGAGAGTCTAGGAACGGGAAATTGAGTTGGAGCTCTAGATGCAGCGCAATTCGGAGTAGGTGCAGACAGCGGTGGGCCAGGCTAAGAAGCCCAAGACTTTGGATTCACACGCTAGGGGCCAGTAGGGCCAGAGCCGTTGCGGAAAGTGCGGCAAGCCACAAGGTGGGTCATGTCGAGTAGTGGGTTCGAGTTGTTTTAGATGTGGACAGACTGGTCATATGAGTAGAGATTGCCCCTTTGGGTGCACTGACTTGCTTTCATTGCAATAAGACTGACCATGAAAAGGGCGATAGCCCGAGGCTGACAGGAGGAACAGTGACGACACCTACACCGACCACCATGAGGATCACTGATGGCGACCAGGTCAAGGCGGAAGCACCTGTGGTGAAGAGTAGGGAATTTCAGCTGACGGGTGAGGTGGCAAGATCAGCTCCTGATGTGGTTGTGGGTATGTCTACTTACCGTATTTCATTTGTTTATACATATATTTTATTCGATTATGTATAGGGACTTTCTTAGTCAATGGTATGACTGCTCATGTTCTGTTCGATTCAGGTGCTACCTGATATTTTGTATCTCTTGTGATTAGCAAGAAGTTTAGTGTTGCTCTTGGGATTCTGGATTATCCATTGGAGGTAGAGATTGTTGATGATCGCTCAGTGAGTGCTTCGATGGTTCATCGAGGATGTATACTAAACTTACTCAGCGAGAGATATACGATTGACTTGGTTTTGATTCCATTATGAAGGTCGAAGATTATTATAGGGATGGATTGGTTAGGTCCCAATGGGTTCATGATCGATTGTGCGCACCAGCTAGTGAGAGTTAAAACCCCAATTGGGGGAGAACATGTTATTCACGGTGAGGGTTCTCACTGTTCAGCTGCGAGGGCTAGGAGATTTATTCAGCAGGGTTGTTTTGGAATTTTGGCCTATGTGGTGGATACTCGAGTTGAGGGCATGGCGGCTGCGGGTATTGTGCCCATCATTCGGGATTTTATTGATATATTTCCTGAGGATTTTCCTGGTCTGCCTCCTGATAGACAGGTTGAGTTCCGGATTGATTTAGTTCCTTGTGTGGCCCCGATAGCCAAAGCACCATATTGATTGGCACCACTGGAGATGCAGGAGTTGTCTATGAAGCTTTAGGAGTGGCTAGACAAGGTATTTATCAGACCGAGTAGTTCGTCATGGGGAGCACCGATCCTATTCATGAAAAAAAAGGACGGTTCACAAAGAATGTGCATTGACTATTGGAAGTTGAATAAGCTAACGATGAAGAACCGTTACCTACTCCCGAGGATTGGCAATCTATTTGAACGACTTCAAGCTACATCTTGGTTCTCCAAGATAGATTTGCGGTCAAGTTACCATCAGATGAGGGTCGGAGACAAGGATGTGCAGAATACGGACTTCAGGACTCTTTATGATCATTACGAGTTCGTGGTGATGCCATTCGGGCTCACTAATGCATCAACATCGTTCATGGATCTCATAAATCGGGTATGTAGAACGATGCTCGGTGATTTTGTTTATTGATTATAAAATGGTCTACTCCAAGACCAAGGAGCAGCACGAGGATCATTTTCAGGACGTATTGGAGACTCTAAGTATGGAGAGGTTGTATGCCAAATTCTCCAAATGCGACTTTTGGTTGCGTGAGGTGCAATTCTTCGGGCACATCGTCAACCAGAAGGGTATATTGGTCGATCCGGCCAAGATTGAGGCCATGATCTGATGGGAGGTTCCGAGAACTCCATCGGAGATTTGGAACTTTCAAGGTCTCGCGGGTTATTTTCAGAGATTTATCCATGATTTCTCCAAGATTGTTGTGATTTTCACCCTTTGACGAAGAAGAATATTACTTTTTGATGGGGGCCCAATCAGCAGGAAACGTTTGAGACGTTGAGACAGGGAGTGTGAAAGACCCCGATTCTCACTCTTCCCTAGGGCATGGATGATTTTGTAGTTTATTGTGATGTGTCTATCTTGGGTTTGATAGGTGTTACTATGCATAAAGGACATGTGATTGCCTACGCTTCTTAGGCGGCTGAAGCCTCATGAGGTGAATTACCCTACGCACGATTTAGAGTTGGGGGTTGTGGTTTTTGCCCTCAAGATTTGGAGGCACTATTTGTATGGGTTTAGGTGTACAATATACACTAACCACAAGATGCTGAGATACCTGATGGATTAGCCGAATTTGAAGATGAGGCAATAGAGATGGTTAGTGTGGTAAAGGATTATGATTGTGAGATCCTGTACCACCCCGCGAAGGCCAATGTTGTGGTCGATTCCTTAAGCTGCAAGACAGTGAGTAAACCTATTGGAGATATATATTTGAGGATGATTATTGTTTCTTCTCTTTTAGATATGATGAAGAAGGATCAGGCAGAAGGATTAAAAAAGGAAAAGTGGAAGGCAAAGTGAATCAGGGGCAGATTCCATTATTTGTCAGAGATAGTCAATGCTTGTTGACCTAGTGTGGTAGGGTTTGGGTCCCGACTACTGGTGGGGTTAGACAGAAAGTGCTAGAAGAGGCTCATAAGTCGAAGTTTTCGATCCACCCATGGGCCACGAAGATGTATAGGGATTTGAAGTTGAGCTATTGGTAGCCCTGCATGAAGAGGGATATAACATGTTTTTGTGGAGCGGTGCTTGACTTGCTGGAAAGTCAAGGCCGAACATCAGAGACCCCATGGTAAGATGCAGCCATTTACCATTCCCATGTTGATATGGGAAAATATCACCAGGGATTTCATCACGTGGTTGTGGAGAACGACACGTGAGGTGGATTATATCTACTTTATTATTAATAAACAAACCAAGGGTGCTCATTCATACCAATCACTGAGAGTATATCTATTGAGAAGTTGGCTAACATTTATATTCGGGAGGTGGTGGTTCGCCATAAGGTACCAACTTCGGTGGTTTCGAATTGATATGTTCGTTTCACCTCCAGGTTATGGGGTAAGTTTCATGAGGAGTTAGGTACCCAGTTGCATTTAAGTACATCATACCACCCCCATACCGATGGACAAAGTGAGTGGATGATTTAGACACTCGAAGATATGCTCAGGGTGTATGTGCTAGATTTTGGCAGAAGTTAGGATACTTATCTTCCACTGGCCGAATTCTCCTACAAAAAAAAAAGCTATCATGTGCTAGATTTTGGCACTAGGACCCCGTTTCAGGGTGAGGTCGGGCATAGTGTCATGGGGAGTACTGAGGGTAGTACTCAAGACCACTGAGTTGATACAACATGTGCGCGACAGGTTGCAAATTTCGCAAAGTCAACAGAAGAGTTATGTTGAACAGAGACGATCGTACCTCGAGTTCCAGGTGGGATATTTTGTCCTTCTGAAGGTGTCACCTTCAAAGGGTGTCATCCAGTTTTGGAAGAGGGGAAAGCTAGGTCCCCAGTTTATCAGTACCTTCAGGATAAGCGCTAGGGTGGGCAAGGTTGCATATCGGCTGGATTTACTTGTTGAGCTCAGTCAGATCCTTCACACTTTCCATGTCTCTCAGTTATGTAAGTGTTTAGAAGATGATTTTGTGGTCATTCTTTTGGATGACATTCAGGTTGATGAGCGCCTGAACTACGTAGAGAGACCAATTATGATTCTTCACATAAAGACAAATACTCTGCACAACAAAGTGGTGAACCTAGTGAAGGTGCAGTGGCAACACCGGAAGTGTTCTGAGTGGACATGAGAGCCAGAGGACAAGATGAGAGAGCATTACCCCAATTATTTGCGGTGACGGAATTCGAGGATGAGGTCTGATTCAAGAGGGAGTGAGTTATAACGCCCAGATATTGAGGTACTTTATGTTTTCATTTTTGGTATTTTAGGGTTTGCCACGGCATGGTGGAGGCACCACTACGACATGGCAAGTCAAGATGGACCGTGTACTTCATTTAAGCCGCCACGACGTGGCAGTATATGGCCACGGAGTCGTAGCTGGCAGATGGAAAACCCTATTTTTCGGGTTTGCTCCTTATTTAAAGGAATTAAGAGGCTAGGGTTTGCTCACCCTCAACCTCCATCAGCCTCGTTAAGATCTGAGAAACCCTAATTTCCTTCCTCCTTTATTTAATCCCTTCTTGGTGTTCTTTGAACTCCTTGATGAAAGAAAGAAGAAGCGAGCTAAGATTCAGTAAGCAATCCCCCATCCTTCATTCTAGCACTCTTCTGGACCTTTGTAAGTGTCCAAGACTCAATTTTTATCATGATAGGTTGCTAGATCTTGAGTTTTGTCCCTTAATCTTCATTTTCTAGTTAGTTTGGGTGGTGAGATCTCATAAAGTTTGGAACTTTATGAATCTCTGGATCATTTGGTATGATTATGTGTTTAGATCTGAAGTATAGTTGAGTTTTTGAACCATGCATGTGGTTTTTATCAAAAACATATTATTTTGTCTCTTTATGGCTTCAAGACATGCATTTGGACATGCGTGTCCATAAAGCAACGACTTTTATGATGATTTTGATATTAGAAACCCTTTCTGGAGTAAATGAGCCAAAGATTTTGTGGAATAAGTTCTTAATGGATGAATTCGTGTCTTATTTAGCCTTTTGGAACCTAGGGTTTGATATTTTGAACTTTTGGATGGTCTTGATGTGTAAAGTTGGAAACTTTATCCTTGTAGACCATGTTTCATACTAGATTTGAGCTTTAGAGCTCTTGGGATTGAAGAAAACACCTTAACCCATTAAGTTGTTGGAAACCAAATGCCCATAGTGTGGCCTTAGGTCGCCACGTCCTGGCGACTGGGAAAACCTGTACGTCTGGATATTTGAGGGCCACGACGTGGCGGTTGACTAAAGTCAACATTAACTGTTGACTTTGACCATTGACTTTTGGCTTGAGTTGACTTTTGGTCAAACATCAAATTTTGAAAGAAGAATTAAGGGTTTATCTGATATGCTTAAGTTCTCATATAATAATAGCTATCACACGAGTATTAAGACTGTTCCATTTTTGGCTCTCCATGTTCGTAAGTGTCGATCACCGATATGCTGGGCAGAAGTAGGTAATACATAACTAGCAAAGGAAATCGCAGGAGATACTTTGCTAATAGGCATAGAGATCTTCCATGAGACCACTAAGAATATCGTTCAAATCAGGGAGTGCCTGAAGACCACTCGTAGTCGACAGAAGAGCTATGATGATGTCAGATGCGAACCTCTTGAATTCCAAGTTAAAGACAAGGTAATGCTAAAAGTCTCTCCTCGGAAAGGAATTCTAAGGTTCGGAAAATGGGGTAAACTTAACCCAATGTACATAACACCATCCGAGATCCTAGCAAGGGTCGGTCTAATAGCCTACCAACTCAAGTTTCCCTAAGAACTCAGCAGCGTGCACAACGTCTTCCATGTGTCAAATCTCAAGAAATGTCTCTTTGTTGATACACTTATCGTTCCTCCCGAAGAGATTCAATTCAATGACAAACTAAACTTTGTCGAGGAGTTAATCGAAATCATGGACTGAGAGTTCAAAAGACACAAACATAGCCGTATTCCCATAGTTAACGTACGATGGAACTCTAAGCAAGGACCAGATTATACTTCGGAACGGGAAGATCAAATGAAGAGAAAGTACCCTCACTTGTTTGAAAACACCCCGACTAAAAGTTAAATTCTGGGACGAAATTCGTTCAACGAGGGTTGAATGTGACAACTGAGACAAATGCATCACCAACTTTAGTTAGGAATTAGCATAGAGAAACAAATGTAATCGAGCGACAATGTAATACTGCTTTTTAATTATAAATAAATATATATATATATATATATATATATATATATATATATATATATATATTCAAACACGCCCATACATATATGAATAAATCGACGAATATAATAAAAAGTAAGTGCGTGAAAAGTCATGTCATTTTAGGGCCAGGTTAACATATTCGGGAAGTACACGACGACATGATTCCAAAAATATAAACTTTGTATGGAGAACTTATGGTTTTTACTAGAAATAAAAATCAACAGCGTAAATAATTTTACGACATAAAAATAGTCAAAGAGATCGGTTCAGTTTTTACAAATGTCACAAAAAGGAAAGTCGTAGTACTCCACAACATAAGAATTTGGAGACTAAAAATGACAAGATTAGAGCTTGTATAGGGAAGTTATGATTATTCTAAAATCATATATGGATACCCCCGTTAGGCCAAAAGATTAAAGTTCAAATTTGTCAACACGACCTAAAGGAAAGTTGTAGTGTTGGTCGAGAGCATCATGTGGGTATAAAGAGGGTAAACATCAGAGCTCGTACGCAAAGATATGAATGATTCAAATTCATTTTTGTGTGAATTCCAAGAGTCCCATGCACGGCGGGCACACTAGCACCAGATTCACAAAGATTGCAAATGATGTGGCCTATCAGGAGAGTGACATGTGGCACCGCCCGGTTAGAGCCACAATGCACTTTATGCGGCGTGCACACCAAAACACGCGACGCATGGTACAAAAACTTTCTATAAATAGAAGTATTTGTAGACCCATTTCTACACACCTCTTTCAGTCTCTCTCTCACTTTGCTCTTCCTGCTTCAGTTCACAAGAGGCCTCCAAGCTCCTGAGTCTCGAAGGTACCCTACTTTCGCAATTCATGCTACTAGGGTGGGTTAACGTCCCCACTTTTACACTTTTTAAAGTTTTATGGGGGAATACATGTTATAATACTACATTATCGATTTTACAAAATATTATTATTTGTAATATATCAGTAGTTTACAAAATGCATGAAATGTTTGGATATACTATCTCTGGTTGTTACCCTGCAAAAGTTTTAGGATTAATATATTGCCTAGTCGTTATGCTACAAAAACCATAGAACGATATTATACCTGGTAGAAACTTTGCCCAAAAATATATGATAATATTATACTTAGTCGTTATAATGGCAGATGCTCTAGGATAACATAGTACCTAGTTGTTACGTTGGCCAAATCTTAGGATAAGCATAGTACCTAGTTGTTACTCTGCCCTAATATCTTATCAAGAACATCAAAAACTACGATAGTCATTTATATATATATATATATATATATATATATATATATATATATATATATATATATATATATATATATATATATAAAAGTAAGTATATATCAGTATAATTATGTAAGAGAATCACATAAAAGGAAAACTAAAGATAACAAGATCGATAAACATATTATAAGGTTAAAAAACCGGTTTTTAAATAAGAACGACACTATTCATCCTTTAGTTGATTAGTTTTCAGCTAACCCTGACCTATAATCGTTAAATCTTAAGTGAGCGGAAAAGATATATATAGATCTATACAGGGCTGACACCCCCACCTACGGTTTCTAGCTACAACCCTGATCGTCGAATAACAATAGGCTTAAGTTTCTAAACTACATTACGACGTATGATGAAGTGTCATGCGGGGTAAATATCTAGTCGAAAGCTTGATTATTGGAACTCATTGTAACAAATGTTCGACCAACCTTAATAAAATAAACTACTAAAGGAGAATGCCTTGAAGTAGTAATAATATGTATCAATAAGACAAAAAGGGTGAAAGTTATAGAGAAACTATAGAAAAGTACAAAAGGGATGATATATCCTAGAAAGATAACTCTGATAGAATAGAATTTTCATCAAAGACTTAAAAGATTAAAACTATTTTAAGTATAAAACTACAAAAGACTTGTGAACTCACAAACATTATGTTGACATTTTCAACCACATGTATTCTCATGAAAATGAACTATGGAGGTAGCAAGGTGAAGGAGGATGTTAGCACAGAAGTGACCGGAAGTCTCATTTGTTCTCTTATTGTTTAGTTTTGTTAAGTTATGGGCATGTGTGTGTACCACAAATAATGATGTAATCTATTATATATATATATATATATATATATATATATATATATATATATATATATATATATATATAAGTAATGGTTGTGTTATATCTTCTGTGTATTATTCAATGTATTCAACAGATGTGTACCATCATCAAAACGTCGCACAGCCTGGCGATTCCGCCGTCGGCCGGGGGTGTGACAAGTTTGGATTGGTCGCTCACCTTGGCCATCAGTTTGGGGATGATAAGTTGTAGTCATAAGAATTTTTGTCTCCAAATCTTCTTGCAATGCATGCCAAAAACTTGGAAGTGAACCTTGGATCATGATCTGACATTATTGTTAATCGAACTCCATTAAGTCTTACCACTTCATCTACATATAACTTTGCTAATTTCTTAATGGAGTTGTGTCTCTGACTGCCAAAAATATTTCACTCTTTGTCAATCGGTCAATAATCACCCAAATGGTATCATAACCTTGATTGGTTCTCAACAATACCATAATGAAATTCATAGTGATTTCAACCCACTTTCCAGCTGGAATCTGAAGGGATTCTAACTGGCCATATTGAGCTTCATGTTCAAATTTGACTTAAGCGCAAGTCAAACATTATGAGATAAACTTGGCTACCGCTAACTTCATCCTAAGCCACCAATACATATGCTTCAAATCTCTATACATCTTCGTACTCCCATAATGAATGGAATACTTAGACTTATGTGCTTAATCTAAAATCATTCTTTGAGTCTCTCCAAAAATAGGCACCCACACCTTATTCTTGAACATCTTTAAACATCGATCATTCTCTTTGAACTCTATATTTTTCTATAACTTTTCTTCCTTAATATTCTCGGCCTTCAATGCCTCCATTTCACCTACATTTGTCTGATCCAAAAGAGAGGATACAAACTCAATTATCATGGACCTTCCTCTAATCCGAACATTCGGTGCCTTCCGGCTCAACGCATTCACTATTACATTTGTCGTGCTAGCATAGTAGATTATCTCACAAGAATAACCATATAGGTAATGTCTCCAAATCTTCAATGCAAAAACTATTGCTGCCAACTCTAGATCGTGAGTCATGTATCCTGTTTCAGTTTCTTTCAATTGTCAGGAAGCATAAGCAATCACCTTTCCTCATTGCATCAATACACACCTGATGCCTTTTATTGAAGCATCACTAGAAATGGAGCTTCATATAACTTCTTCTTCAAAACCATAAATGCATCTTCTTGATCTTGACTCGAAACAAACTTTAGAGTTTTTCTCATTAACTTGGTAAGGGAACTAGCAATACGGGAGAAATCTTGGATAAAACGACAGTAATATTCGGTTAGACCAAGAAAGTTGCGCACTTCCACATGAGTCTTTGGAGTTTCCTACTTCATGATCGCTTCAATCATAACGGGGTCTACCATAATTTCGGCAGGGGATACGATGTGCCTAAGAAATTGAACAACCTGCAACCAAAATTCACACATCAAACATGCAATACTTCACGAAGATGTTTCTCGTGCTCTTTCTCTGTATTTGTATAAATAAGAATATCATCAATGAAAACGATAACTAGTCTATCAAAGAAGGGTCTACAAACTATATTCATGATATCCATGAATACTGCACGAGCATTTGTAAGACCAAAAGGCATCACTAAAGATTCATAATGACCATATCGGGTTCTAAACGCCGTCTTTGCAACATCACTCTCTTTCACTCAAACTTGATGATATATGCAATGGAGATCAATCTTTGAAAAATAATTTGTTCCTTGCAATTGATCAAACGATTCATCAATCATCAGCAATGGGTAGCAATTCTTGACTCTAACTTTATTGAGCTCCTAATAATTAATAAACATTCTCATCAAGTCGTCTTCCTTCTTCACATACAACATCGGAGCACCACACTATGATGAACTTGGATGTATGAAACCTTTATCTAGATTTGAGACATTAACTCTTTCATTTCTGAAGGATCAAATTGACATTGAGATTTGGCAATTGTTCTAGCATCGGGCACTAAATCAATACTAAACTCAAATTGTCTCTCTGGAGGCAAGTCGGGCAACTCACCCAAGAATACTTCCATAAAATCTTGACCTATCTTCATATCTACTAACTTCTTCTATTCTTTTCTCGAATCAAGAACATACACGAAAAATGATTTACAACCTTGGCTTATAAACTTCTAAGCTTAACTATTGTGATAATACTTCTATGGTTCTTTTCTCTATATACCACTACCTTCTTACCCTCCACAGTTCTCATGGACATGATCTTACTATCACAATAAATCTTCACGTGATACTTTGATAACCAATACATCTCAAGCACTATATCAAAACCTCTCACTCCTATAGGCAATAACCTCTCTTCAAACTTTTCTCCATTTATTTATATATAACAATTCGGGTACCCTCGGTGAATCATAACATGCTCTCCGTTTGCTACCTCTACTATAAAAATCTTACAAATAGTTACCAAAGGCATAACAAACTTCTTTTGGAAATTATGAGATACCAAAGATAAATTTGCCCCAGTTTCAAATAAAAAACTTGCAATTAACGAGTTTAAAAGTATTATACTTGACACCACATCATATGCCTCCCTAGTTTCTTCTACAGTCAACTGGAATGCATGAGCACTCACCTTCGCCGGCTTTCAATTCTTACTAGCACTCGCAATCATCGTCTCACTCTTCTTCTTTCGATAAACTGCTATAATATGCCCATTCTCATGGGAAGAGTAGCATTCCACATCTTTAATATCCTTATTACATTCAAATAACTTGTGATTGAGGTCTCTACATTTGTAACATGCTTTATTCCCAAATTTTCACTAACCAGAATGAAGCTTCCCACACTTCCTATAGCTGGGAATCTCCCCTTCTTTAGGCTACCACTAGAAACCGTCTCTTCTTTTTCAAACCGCCTTGCTCCAATTGAGATCTTTTCTCTCCCACTCTCTATTTCTCTTTGGTATTCCTACCAACCATATCCTCTATGTTTTGAGCAGGCATTATCACATCATCCAAAGTATCAGCTTTTTTACTTCCACCTTATAATCTGCATGCAAAACCCTTCACAAACTGATTATAATGATGTTACACCCCCAAACCAGGATGGCGGAAACATTCGGGGGCGGATGACTTCACGTAGTATCATACCAGTTGAATATTATAAAGAAAGTAAACACAACCATCATAAATATAATAAAAACTTACATTGTTGCGTGTAATACATGTTTCAAAAGAATATTACAAATATGATGATTTTAAATGTTTTGATGATATACGCCTTAGCGTTCCTTCTCCAAAAGCTGATGGTTACCGGATTTACTGATTCCCTGAGAAATACAAGTAGTTTTGAAAAGTGTCAACAATTAAGTTGGTGAGTTCACAAGAGTTTTGTACTGAAAATTTGTATGCCCTTTTTGTAAAAATAATTGAACGTGTTTTCCAGAAAATCCAATATCTTCTACATATAGTCTGAAAAGATCCAACGACTGGTTTTGCAATAGTATCTTTTGTGCTCAAATGGTGAATGTGCGTTTATACCCAAATAATGTATTTAAAGTATGCATCGAAAGTCACGTAAATCAAACTTATTTTAATACTTCCGTGTGAGTTTTATAACCATGCTATTGACCCAGACTGCCTGTAACAACGTTCTTCAGGCGTTGTAGTGTTATGACGTTTGTCACCCCAGACCTGCCGGTCTAACTGTAGCTAACAGTTTAGGTGCGGGATTGTCAATCCCGTATAGATCTATACACAAGTATCACGCTCTCCCTCCAAGAGATTATGGTTTATAATACAGGACTTGAAATGCGTACTTTTGAGTACGTTGAAGTTGAATATCTCACAATACTTAGTATTAATAGATTTACGAAAAGAAAGTCTATATTTCATGTAGATGAAAGTATTTCATTTTCACAATGTTTACGTAAAGATGTAATGAATAACCCGCAAACTATACCCATTATAGTTTTTCCGAAAGTGTGTTTCATTTGGTGATAAAAACTCAATGTAATACTAACTTTGCATGTAAAGTATAATGTTGATATCGAAGTTATTAAAAATGTAGATGTTGTATTTGAATCTGTATAAAGCGATATGTTTTCTCGTATTGCATTTGTATTTCCCCCCCTAAAACATGAAAAGACGTGAAAAAGTAGGGGTATGAACTCACCTGATAGATTGAAGAAAGTTAGACGAAAACCGGGCAGGACTTTGGCAGGAGAAAGCGGATTTCTCGGGATTCTCGGGAATCTCGGGGGCGTAAAACTTCCTTCGGGGCTGAGGTATGAAAACCGGGGCTTCGGGATATTTCTTGCACGTAAAACGGAGTAAAAACGCAAGAGAAAAAGAGAAAATGAGCACTTATGCCCGGAACCCTCGCATCCTTTTTATAGTGGCTGAAGGCCCTCGGTACGTTGGGCGTACGAGGGTACGCGGGGCGTACTCGGACGTCATGCATGACCGCATCTTTGACTACCGCACTTCGGACGGGACGGAGTAGAGGCGTAGGGGGCGACATGGACGATCCGGAGCCTAGCATCCGAGTACGTTGGGCGTACAAGGGTACACCGGGCGTAAATCGTCTCGGTTTGTGCACTTCGAACTTGTAAAATCCGTAACTTTTGCATACGAACTCCGATTTTTATGTTCTTTATATGCACGCGAAGGTGAGAAAATACTCTACAACTTTCATTTAGACTTCGTCGGCAAATTTTGACTTTATTTTTTAATTATATTTTATTTAATAGGTCGGGACACGATAATTCCGTTAAAAGTCCATAACTTCTTTATCTGACGTCCGTTTTCGTATGTCTTTTTACCATCGCACTACTATTGTAGAGACCTTCAACTCTCGTTTAGGTTGCGTCGGCTAAAAATCGCTCGATCTTTATTTCGAGTTTTTAGCTGTCTACCGCTGTTCCGAAATTTAGAAAAATCATAACTTCCTCATATGAAGTCAGATTTGGACGTTCTTTTTATGTATACTCACGGTTTAACGTAATCTACGACTTTCGTTTAGATATCTTAAGGCTAAAAAGCATTTTATTGAAGTTTCACTTTTTACGTTTAGCAGTGTTTTACCGGGTGTGTCGTGGATTTTCGATTGGTCATAACTCCTTCGTTATAACTCGGATTTGAGTGTTCTTTATGTTTTTGGAAACCTTGGCATGATATCTAACACTTTATGCATCCCAATTAAGATTTTAGAACACTTCATTTTTGACGCTACTTTCGTTGATTCCAAATAGTTCATTATATTTGACTTTTTGAATGTTACATTTGACTTAAAATATCGGGTTGTTACAAATGACCCCTCTTACTTGGAAGGATATCCCCAATTAACAACATCCTATCCGAGAACTCCTTTGCATATTAATCCACTATTAAATATGATTTATTTAAATCAAAGAGCTCATCCACTAACTTCTCAATGTCATGCAGAGCAAAATACTTTGCCTTGATGTGCTTGACAAACTCAACCCAAGGCATACGAGCCTTTGTGTCATCTCTCAAAGTCTAAAATACATTTCCCACCAAATAAGGGCTTGACCCTTAAGCACTTGATAAGCATAGATCACTTTCTAGTCATCACGATAACCATTAGCTCTGAGAACTCGATTAGTGGTGATCTACTTCATAGTCACCTTGTGATAGACTTCCTTCATACTCACTCTGCTTGCACGCCATAAACAACTTAAAAAAACATCTTTTCTTTGAATCTCCTTGAGGGAAAGCAACATGAGATGACTCTTGAGTTTGGGATACACCAACAATTATCAATAGAATAAGAAGCTCTACCTTTGATTCAAGTGGAGTTGAAATATTCTTGAATTCTCATTTTAATTCTCTTCAAATCCTTTGAAGCTGAGGTTCTAGACCTTTTACGGACGTTTTTTGCTGCTCATGGAGCTTCTAGAGGTTTTTGGGGAACAAATGGCCAACATACCTTTACATGAAAGTTACAAACCTTTGTCAACTTTACACATCCCGTGTAACCCAAAACATGATCATGTTTTTGTCCAATATGTCTATAATAATATTGCGCTTCATTAATACCTTCTATACAGAGTTCAATACCATTACACATTCGTTTTTTGAATTACATGAGCGTGTTTTCCTTTAAAATGTACATTTAGGTAATGTACCTCCACCAACTTAAGTCTAGTTTAACCACCAAACTCCCAACGTTTATCTTTCTTATATGAACTATGTTTAGCCGATTCTTGCTCATGCATTCTATATTATCATGGATACTTTCCAAGACCAATAATTACTCTTTTTGACTCTATTAAGGGATGTTTTCATAGTCTCAGACATCGGTTATTGGCTAACAACTTATTGATACTAATCAACAAAATTCTTCAAAACAACATGACTTTTCATAGTATTATTTTACTAAAATATACAAGAGTTGTTATTATAAAAACATGTAACACCCGTGTTCTAGATTGGTTAAGCCTTTTGTCGTCAAGGACTAAAGATGGAGTTTTTAAGAAAACTCTGTGCCGTGACGTGGTGCAAGGATTCCCACGGCATGTTCATGTTGGAAAGGGGTGCGCGTTTAATGGAGCCACCATGGCAGGGAGCAAGGCCGCCACGCCGTGGTAACTGTTCAAGCCCAAGCCCACATATTATTAGGGTTGCTCCCATATTTAAGTATCTTAAACCCCATTCTACGTTATCTTCTTCAGCCTCCATCCCTTCAATTAAAAACCATATCATCTCTTCCATGGAAAAATCTTGAGGTTAATGTCCTCTTTTGGGGAAACTTGGAGAAGAAAGAAGTTCATTTTGGTGTAAGGAAGCAAGGAACAAGCTTGGATCTTTGTGTTTCTTGTTTGATGTTTGAGCCCATTTCTGAGTTATTGGAGGTATAGAGTTCATATCTTCACCTTTGTGTTTCTTGTTTGATGTTTGAATCCATTTTTGGATGTTTTGGTCCCATTCTTGGATACTCTTGGAGTTTAACGAACTCCAGAGCTTGATATGGTTTTCTGTAACACCCGCATTTCTGACTAAGCATTATTATAATGATGTAATAGTTAAGGTCAACAACTGTAACCTATTTTGAAGTAATGAATAAGAATTATTTGAGTATTATGTGATTTACATGTAAATTATGTGCAATATACGTGCTTATAACGATATAATAAAATACGCGTCTAAAATAAAATAATAATTGGACCCATTATCATAAAGTTGAAGTAGTCGTAACAAGGATTCATGAGATATAAGGAACGCTAAAATCCGACTTATAACGAAGAAGTTATGACCCGTCGAAGTTTTACGATTAAACCGGCACGGCTCCGCGTATTGTAAAAAGTAATTTTTTGACGAAATACTTTTTAGCCTTAGCGGTCTAAACTAAAGTTGTAATTGTCGTTAAACCAAGAAGGTACATATAGAGAACGTCCAAATCTAACTTCGTTAGAAGAAGTTATGAATTTTTCTAAGATTCAGCGTAACAATACACAACCCGGAAATCAAATTTTTGATCGATCGATTATTAGCCTACACAATCTAAACGAGAATTGAATATCTCGTTAATAGGAGCTCAACGATATAAAGACAGTCAAAAACGGGCGTCGGATGACAAAGTTATGAATTTTTAACAGACTTTAACTTCAAAACCTGTTAAAATATAACTTTAAAATTAAAATCAAAATTATCCGACGGATGTCTAAACGACAGTTGTTAATCACGTCGATACCTATGCGTCGATATAAAGAACTTCAAAAACGGAACTCATATGCGAAAGTTACGAATTTTAGAAGATAATTAGTTTTCAAATTAACCAGAAATCGACACGTGCCAAGATCTAGGCCACACCTTCTTCCCCACGGCTTGGCACCGGATCACGACACCTGGACTCGGTATGCCCAGCATAGATTTGCGTACGCTCCGTGTGATGCAGTACGCCCAACGTAATGCTGGATTACGCCCCACTTATGCGACTCCTTCAGCCTATAAATAAAGCTCGTTTTTCACTCTTTTCTTCACACCTCTTCAACCAACTCTCTCCCAAACACCCCAAAGCCTCTAAGCTTTTATCTAGCACCTCCTAGTTGTTAGTAGCGAAGCACGGATCGCTGGAAAGCTGTAAGAAGAAGAGCTTTCGGCTTAGAAGTTCTCCCCGTGTAGAGTCCGGTTTCTCGCTAAACCACCTGTAAGTTGAGTTATGTTTACCGTACTTTAAGTATAACTTAGGTTTAAGTTCATTATCATTATTATGAACCTATAAACAAGATTTATCAGCGATTCCAAGTCATTATGTTGATAGACCTACTTACGGGGATGATGTCTAGGTTGGATTTAGTGAGGTGTTTAAAGTAGGATTTCCAAATAGTATACTTCATATACCAAACAGACCCTACCTCCGATATGATCCTACCTAGTTGTTCCTTACTTCATAGATCTTGAAGTAGGCTTTGAGTTAATGATGAATGTAGACTAATAATTAGTCGCAATAAATAATAGACTAAGACTTAGTGATAATGACATTACGTTACGTCAAAGGAAAAGACAGTTGCTAGAAGTGAAGCACTGCTCGAATTTCGATTCGTCACTTTAACAAGTGGGTGCATAGTTACTTTCATTTTACACATAGATGTGAAGTATTTAATATAAATTACGTGCTATATGTGCCTATTATCTATGTTCTTGATATCTATGTTGGATGAACGATTTATACATGTTTTATTTGATTTACATTGTATATGTATTTTATACCTATAAATATGTTGGGTAAAAATGGGTAGATGAAGGATGATAAAAAATGAAAGATGAGATAAATAATGAGAGGCCTTGATTTTAAAGTTGATCCAGTCATCTAGCAGAGTATAGATGACGACCACGGACTATTCTAGACAGTCCAGTGGAACGCTAGCAGGCTCGCAACCTGTAGGTGTTTATGAACGACGTGTTCACCAGGTGTACTCCATCCCCCTCATGGTTGCCTTACTGACATATATTGTTGAGGAATCCCCTAAGCATTATTGTCAATCCCGAAGATAATCCTTAGGCTACGTCCCTTAAATTAGATGCTTTAGGGACAGAATGTGAGGATGACGGGAACGGGTAATCGGGGTTGAATGATTTGATGAAATTAAAGAACTTAATTATTGTGGGTTGAAAACCCTATGTGCTCGCCAGGCTCCCAAGCCTGACCCACTCAGTTCCTTGTATTACAGGTAGTGACACAAGATCACCGATGTGATGATCAGATGAGAGATTTATGGGTTATAGGCTAGTAGAATAATAGATGTTGTAAGGCCTATGTTATTTCTGTTTATGCTTATGTACTGTATTGACGATGTCATCCTAACGTTTTTAATATAATTAAAATGCATTTCTTCGAAAATGATTTTATAATATCTTTATCATATTTTGGGAACAAATTCCACAACATTATTCTTCTAAAGGATATTCGATTTTTAAATAAAGCATAAACAAATCGGTCTTTTCTGGTCGTGAAATTGGGGATGTCATATTTTCTAATGGTCTTGAACTTCTAAGTTAGTGAGAAAAAGGTCTTAGCTTGAGTGTTCTTGATCCCATATTTGAGTTTTGGTCATATTAAGTACTTATTGGACTTAGGGCTCATGACTTTACCTTTGGATGAAGTCCTAATGGGTAAAGTTGGAAACTTTATCCATTAAGTCATTGAGAAGGAGTAGATCTGAAGTTTTGGATTTAGATCTGCAAGAATTAAGTGCTTAATGAAGAAATGTCACTTCAGACAGTTTCCCACAGCGTGGAAAAGGTGACCACGATGTGACGGAGTTTGAAAACTCAACTGTTTTGTCCTAGCATTACCACGGTGTGGCCAAGGAAGGCCACAATATGGCAATGGTCTGCATGTTGACTGTTTGACTTTGACCATTGACCATTGACTTTTTGACTAGTTTGACTTTTGGTCAAACTTGAGTAGAATTGAACATTTGGCTAAAGATTGATTCGGTTTGCCTATACGATGCTTGGGTAGGCTGTTCTGTTGCTGAGGTGACGATTGAGCTTTCGATGAGTAGTTTAGTTGAGTTTGCTCACTATACTGTAGGACACTAGGAATTGTATGTGCTTGTAGTCTTTGGGACTCATGATGTATCTGTTTTATGTATGTGTGCATGTTTGCTATATATACGTGGGGTGAAATAGACCCGGTACAGCCTTGTGTTGACATATGAGTTGAAATAGACTCGAGGTGAAATAGGGACGGGGGTGAAATAGACCTGGTACAGCTTCGTGCTGACATATGAGTTGAAATAGAATCGGGGGTGAAATAGACCCGATACAACCTTGAGTTGACATATATGTATGGTATACGGTATTTTGGGGAACTCACTAAGCTTTGTGCATACGGTTTTATGGTTTAACATTTTCAGGTACTTCCAGTTTTAAAAGGAAGAACCTGACTTGATCACACTGCATCCCCTGAAGACTTATTCTACAATGATTGATTATGATTTTACTCTGATGTTTTGAGAATACTTTTAATCTAATCGTCTTTTGAGATAGTGTATGAATGGTTTTGACTTATTTAAAATGAAAATTTTGCTCAGTATTTTTGGGATGTTATAAAACAACTCTTTTGAAAGAATAACTACATCCAAGTCTACTGTTATAAATTCATGAAATGGGGTATTATATATATATATATATATATATATATATATATATATATATATATATATATATATATATATATATATATATATATATATAATCACAAAAATAACCATCCAATATTTGGGAGCGAAAATAATCCAACTTGTTGGATTTTACCAAATGATCAACATGTGTGAAAATGGGATACTTCAACCCAAATTGATTTTGTTTTTGTAAAAACTTTATCTGATATCAAAAGTTCATTTTGTGACCCAAAAAAATATTTTTTTATTTCAAATTTCTAATGTCCTAATCATTCAGACAAAATTGTGATCAAATTCTTTCAAGAACGTGTGTAAAATCCGAATGTCAAGAAAGTGCCATGTTTTTATATCAAAATCTAGCAAAAAAATTAAATAAATATAACAAAATTGAAGTAGATTATGATATAAGGGCATTAAGTGTGTTATGCAGTTGAAAAACATATGTAATATTAGACATTTCGTATTTGTGTGGTAGAAATAATTATTGATAATTGTTTGATGAAAAATTAGAATAAATGCACATTATATATCATTAAAATTTGAAATACCCCATGTTGGAATAGGTTGTCATTTCGTTAAATGGGTATATGATCCGAAATTTTACAAGAAAAACCTCACAACACACTCGACACATAAAACCATCTGCAACTTGATAAAAGGAACTTGAATAGGAACAATAAGTAACCAAGTATAATGGGTCCACCATGATAATCTGTATAAGCAAGACCATCTCTAACGCCTATCATCAAACTAGTGTTGTCTCTCTGCTCTGTTATGTAACCTTACACCCTCACACACACACAAATACACACACACACACTCTCTCTCTCTCTCTCTCTCTTTCTCTCTCTTTCTCTCTCTCTGAAACATAATTGATATTTAGGCGGTGGTGGATTTTCTCTAACTAAACATAATGGTTCTAGATAGAAAGAGAGAGATGGAGAGGGTGGATGGAGAGGGTGAGAGGAGGTGAAGTTGGCGATAGATGTGGAAAGAGGTTGGCAATATGGACGCAACAAAATAGAGGCCATATATGTGGTGCATATGAATGCGGAAGAAGGCGGCGTTGTGGAGATCATATTTATGGCAGCTGTGGAGGTGGTTTGAGGATGAGATGTTAATACATCCCAAATCACGATAAAATATTTCATTTTCAAATAAAAAGAAACCATTTTTTTCAAACAAACCTATAACAAAAACAAGTATAAAATACAAATATCCCCAAGATCAATATCCAAAACATGTCATTGAAGGATGTGTACGATCACGCCTTCACTTTGCCACGGTCATCTAAAGTCCCTGAAACAATAAACTAAAACTATAAGCCAAAGCTTAGTGAGTTCCCCCAAAGTACCACACGCAACATATATAACATGTACAATCATGCATGCTAGGTCCACTTAGTCATCGGACTAGAATACCTTCAAGTCCACAGCCACCGGGCTGGATTACCCCCGGCCCAATCAATCATCGGATTGAAATGCCACCATACAACGGGTCCCATCAGTCATCGGACTGGCATACCCTCGGGTTGGATTACCCTAGTTCTATTGGCTCACGCACATAGCAGTAAAGCCTCAACCCCAAGCCTTACTATTTCAACATGTGCAATAGATTAACATATAGACAATCAACATGCAACTGACAGATCTACATATCACTACCATATAGCACATCCTATATACCAGGATACAGATCTAACAGATCACTACAACATAACAACATCCTATCCACCAGGATATAGATCTAGTAGATCCCTATACCATAATAACATATTGTATACCCGGGCACATAACCTAGTGGATCAACATTGGTGCCTTCGACCTACAAGTACAGTGAGGAAAACTCACATCTCAGTCTAAAAAAGATAGCTGAACAGGACATTGCTCCGAATATTAGCTCTACCAGTAACCTATACAAGAAAAATGACCAAACCCAACTACAATTCAAAATACCCAAAATACTCCCATATCAAACTTGGTCAAAATCTGGTCAAAGTCAAAAAGTCATTCGAGTTGACACAGTTGAGTACATCCAACGTACTCAGCTTGTACGATTATCATACTCAAAGTCCACTTCATGGCTTATTCTGTTAAGTCCCTTCGACCAAAAGCAGATCTAGTCCCAAAATAACATTTAAGTCATAAAGTTTCCAACTTTATTTCTTTGCATGGCTAGGAAGTGCTCAATACTAAAAACCCTAACTTCTTAACTCATTAATACATTATAACCCATGCATGGAAGAAAACTAATAACCAAGGTTGCATTTTTATGACCTTAGACAATCCAAAACGTCTAGAAGGACAAACCATTTGGGTCTAGAGCATGCCATACTCAAGAACATCATTGATTGGGGACAAAAGCATATAATAACATCATACAAGTTAGATCTCGCCAAATAAGCATCAAGGTATAAACTTTATACCTTCTGGAGATGAAGGAGGGTGCAAAACTTCCAGATCCAAGGTTACTCCAATCTTCCAAGATGTTCTCCTTTCCATCTCCTTCCTCTATGAACAGCAAAACACACAGTAATGGCTTACGGATGCTCAAAAATGGATTTAGGGTTAGCTAGGGTCGAATATGGAGGTGGAGGCTGAAGAATGAAGAGGTGTCAAAGAGATAAGGATGTTTAAATAGGGTCCAAACCCTAAAAATTAGGGTTGAACCCTAGCCGCGTACGCCCAACGTACGCAATGTATGACCAACGTACGCATGCAGCCTCAAATTTTCATTAAAGTGCCATTTGGGACCAAATTTGAAAATAATTCTCATATCAGGGATCGAAATGAAAATACATGGGAATCGAGATGTTACAATCTTCCCCACTTGAATCAGACTTCATCCTCGAAGTCCGCCGCTGTGAACAACTCAGGGTAATTCTCCCGCATCTCTGCATCGAGTTCCCACGTCCATTCGGAACCCTTCCGATGTTGCCATTGAACCTTGACCAAAAAAACCACCTTAATGTGTAAGGCCTTCATCTTTCTATCGAAGATCGCCACTGGTATCTCAACATAATTTAGGAGATCATCAACCTGAAATCATCCAAAGGAACAATCAATGAATCATCATCCACACACTTCTGAAGATGAGAAACGTAGAAGGTGTTGTGAATCCGACTAAGCTCCTCAGGCAATTCCAACCGATATTCTACCATGTCAACCCTAACAATCACTCAAAATGGACCAATATATTGGGGCCCCTACTTTCCCCTATTCCTGAAGCGTATTACACCCTTCCAGGGTCATACCTTCAGAAGAATGATATCACCGACCTGGAACTCCAACTCCGATCGGTGTTTGTTGGCATAACTCTTATGCCGACTTTGAGTTGTCTGCAACCTCTGTCTGATCTGCTGAATAAGCTCTGTCGTTTGAAGGTCTGCTTTGTTCCATCACATTACCCTGTAACCGACCTCTCCCTGGTAGACTGGGGTACGAAAATTCATCCCATATAGAAGCTCGAAAGGCAGCGCACCAATACTGGAGTGATAGTTGTTGTTGTATGAAAACTCAGCTAAGCGAAGGTAAGAGTCCAAACTCCCATCGAAATTGATCACACAATCCTACAACATGTCATCAAGTGTCTGGATGGTCCGTTCGCTCTGACTGTCAGTCTGCAGATGATAAGTAGCGTTAAGATGCAACCTCGTACCCATTTCCTCGTGGAACCTCTATCAAAACCACAAAGTGAACCGAACATCCTGATCTGAAACAATAGAAATTGGAACACCATGACGGGCAACGATCTTGTGCACATACACATTGGATAATTTCTCGGCCGAGGAACTCTTTCGAATCGCTAAGAAGTATGCACTCTTAGTCAGACGGTCCACTATTACCCAAATCACATCGAACCCCTTAGCCGTCTGAGGTAGCTTGGTGATGAAATCCATGGTGATTTGTTCCCATTTCCACATGGGAACCTCCAAAGGATGAAGCTTGACATGTGTCCTATGGTGCTCGACCTTGACAATCTGACAGGTCAAGCACCTCTCAACATATCAGTCTATCTCCTTCTTCATACACGGCCACCAGTAGCTAAGTCGCAAATCTAGATACATCTTGGTGGCTCCATGCTGTATAAAAAATTTGGACTTTTGTGCTTCCTCCAACACATTCTGTCTAATCCCACCAAAATCCGATACCCAAACCCGACCACAGCAGATCAACAATCCACGAATTTCGGTGGAAAACCTGTCAATCTTGCCCCTAATCCTCTCCTGTTTCCAATGCTCCTTATTAGCCCCCTCGACCCGCGGCTCCTTAATCAAATCCATAAGTGCCGAATCAATTGAAATCCTCATATATAAGCTCCAAACCGAGGAACTAGCCGACTTGTAGCTCAAATCATTAGCGACTACATTCGCTTTTCTCGGGTGATACAGAATCTTACAGTCATAATCATTAACCACGTCAAGCCACTTATGTTGTCTCATGATAAGATTCGGTTGATCCATGAGATATCTCAAACTCCTGTGATTTATGTAGATAGTACACCGGGCCCCATACAAATAATGATGTCAAATCTTGAGAGCAAACACCACTACTCCCAACTCCAAATCATGAGTCCGATAACGAACCTCATGCGGCTTCAGCTGTCGAGAAGAATAAGAAATAACCCTCCCCCTCTGCATAAGAACTGCCCCGGACCGGTGATGGATGCATCACAAAACACCACAAAGTCCTCAACTGTCACACCCCAAAACCGAAACGGCGGAATCGTTCAGGGGTGGAGGACGTCATGTTTAGTATCACGAGATATGTATATGGTAAGCAAGTAATGAACAACCATTTCATATTGAAAGAAAGTGTTTACAATGTTTGTGTTCACAAAACATAGAATTCATACACAAATAACAAAACAAGACTTGAAGCTATAATGCTTCATCTTCAGAATCCCCAGCACGAGCACCTGTCTAATAGTCTCCTGAGAATACAAGTTATTTGAAAGAGTTGGTCAGCAATTAAGCTGGTGAGTTCATAAGAGCTTAGTGATGTAATTAAGTTGTAAAGTGTTGTTGAAAATGTAGATGTAAAATGGTGTTGAAAATGTAATTGTAACATGTAGTTGTAAAATGTTGTAAGTTGTAAGTTCTGTTTTGGAAAAGTTCGCATGTTCCTCTAGAAAATCATATATTTCCTACTTTGATGGAAGTTAAGTAAAATGATACTACAACCTATTCTATGGGTACTAAGTGGGTACAAGTTATATAAGACTCAGAGTAAACAAACAATCGATTGTGCGCATCTGCCCTAAGCTTACAACCAAACAAGGAACAGGAATTAAGGCGGATAGCACACATTTCATTGGTTGTTAGATCATCGTCATATATAACCCTGGTGTAATCACTTGTTACTCATGGAGTTAATTGTAATGTTTCCTTTATATCTAATGAAGAAGTTCTTTAAGAAAACCCTTATTTCATATAATAAAATAGTGACCATAGTGACTACTTTTATAATAGCTTAGTTTATACTGCTATATATAATCTAATATCAGATAGAAAGTTAATTGAGCGAATCTGCCCTAATTCCACAACCAAACGAGGAACAGGAAGTAAGGCGGAAAGCACACATCCAACTACCTATTGGGTATTAGTTTTATACATAAACATGGTGTATAAACTAAGGTATTATAGAGTTACTCATATAAGGTCTTTTAAATTGTACCGGTTTAATAAAATGGATTAAACCCTTTACCGGGAAGTTTCTAGTTTTGTATACCAAAAGTACTGAAAGTATGTTTTGTACTAGAAAAAACAGTGCTTTGACTCTGTGTCCTATAACCTGACCCATACCTGGTACCCTTATGATGACTCAATGTATACTAAGTATACATATATATAGAATCGGGTAAAAAATAGATTGGGTGAATTCGTTCCAAGGTCACAACCAAACAAGGAACAGGAAATGAAGCGGAGAGCACACATCCTATTACCTGTCGGACCCTATTGGTATATATATATCCTGTTATGTATACATTAAGGAATCATAAGAATAGCATTATGGTCATATCTGTTACTCGTATCCTTCTACCAAGGCATCTTCTGTTATGTGCTAGACTCGAATGTTCCGTTTGTCGTTTGTAAGAATGTATATTTTCCCTAGTTTATAACTATCTTGACTCGAAAATAGTTTGGGTTGGACTTTCAAGTGGTACCGTCACTTTATGAAAGAAAGGGAAGTGTAAGTACACAGTTGTCGTTTATAATGACATACGGATGTACTAATAACCTAAAAACATATTTGTTTTATTACAGTTATAATGTGAAGGCTAGAACCCTTACTATACGCTCTCCCTGTCAGGAGATTAGGGGAACTAAACACGACCTCTGCAAATTTTTGCAAGCCATGTAATTCACATTAAACTATATGATCATGTATACCCAATATAACTATCACCTTTTGTTTAAAACAATGAGTTAGTGATTCATTGGTATAATTAGATCCTGTATGTGTGTTCTCATGCTATAGCAACCTAACTTGTTTGTTTTGTACTGTATCTTGTACGTTCTGTTTGTTACTAGTAATTGTGTGTTCTCTCTGTATGGTATTGTTTGATTCTCTTCACTATCTGTTTTGTATGGTATTGACTCTTTGTGTGCTTCATTGTACTAGAAGTAATGAATAGCATTCTCCTAAACTATACCTATTATAGCTTACTAATGTTCTACTTGGACTGTTACTGGAAAGACTCGTTTATCTACTAAGTTATGTTTGTACTTTAAAAACAAAGTTTTGTATAACTAGAAAGTAACATAACTTTAAAAGAGTTTTGAAATGTTTTGACGACTTATAAATGATATAAGTAACATTTTGAAAGATGTTTATAACAAACATTTACACAATTATCATTGTGTTCAACTTGTATTCCCCCCTTAAAATAGTTAAAACAGTTAAAAGATTCATTACGGGGTATGAACTCACCTGATGTGGGTGATTCAAACGTGTATGAGTGTAAGGATGAGAAGTTCCACGAATGAAGTCTCGAGACACAATAGGTCCTAAATGACATACAAGGACACATATTGACATGAATATAGTGTTTATAAACAATTATATGAAAGGAAACACCTTTCGGGACTAGGAAACACCTTGATCAAGTGTTGGAATCACATGTGATTCAACAAAGGAAAGTGAAATGGCACTAACATGAGTTTACGGTTTAGGGTTTACGGTCCTAATGGGTTTACGGCCGTAAACCCATGGTAACTTCTACCATTTGGTGTTTTAAGGTCTAACAAGTCAAGGTTAAGCATACTATGATCAAGTCCAAGCCTTAGGAAGTAATTATGGCACCATTGCACCACTTTTTAGAGTTTACGGCCCATGGACCATTCCTCATGAGTTTACGGCCGTAAACTCATGGTCAAACATGGCTAAGTGTTGGTTTGAAAGCTAGGGAAACTTTAAGGACTTTTGTTCTACACTTGTATGAGAAAGACCACCTCAAATGAGGCTTTTGATGAGTTTACGGCCCAAAGGGGTTTACGGCCGTAAACTCATGGTCATTGTGAACTTGAGTGAAGTTTAAGGTCCTTCAAACATCAAGGAAGGGTTCTGGGTCACTTGCCTTGCATCCTATAGGGTTTATGGCCTTAATGGCCACCAAAAAGGGGTTTACGGTCTTGGGAGTTTACGGCCGTAAACTCCCTTTGATCTTGTGTTCTTGATGTTTTCAAGTCTCTAAGCATGGATACTAACCAGATATGAAGTATAGGGAAGTGTACTTACGATCTAGAAGCTTGAAATGGTTGATATTGGCCAAGAACACTAGTGTGTGTTCTTGGTGTTCTTGGTGAAACTTGAAGATCTAAGAAAACATGATTTTTATGGATGAATCATGAGGATGAAGCTAGTTAAGAAGGATTATCAACAAACTAGAGAAAGAACACTTACGATTTTTGAAGATCGAGCATGAAGATCGGGATGATACTTGAGAGAAAACTCATGTGTTCTTGAAGGGAAAGTGAAAGAATGAAGAAAAGTGAAGGAAATGAACTTATATGGAGGAGTTTACGGCCGTAAACTCCATGTTTACGGTTGTAAACTGCATTTGATGGAGTTTAGGGCTTGATTCTTGTACTGTGGCCTTTAGCAGATAAATTCCAACACTTATTCCTTAAGTGTACTAGGCCTAAACTCCTTAGAAAGACCTTTAACAGGGCTAGACTCAGAATTAATGAGTTTGGCACTCATTTGAGTTGATTGACTAGGCTTAAAAATCAAAATTTTTCCGGGTTGTCACATCATCCCCCCGTTAGATGGAATTTCGTACCGAAATTAGCTTTCTTAGCATTACTACTGGGGTTGCGCTCCTCTGATTAGCAGAATACCCACTCGTAGACTTGGCAACCTTGCCCTTCTGTTCCTGATAGGATTCGTACTTTGTCCATCTATCATTACCTCGTGTATACAAGTCGTATATAATTAGGGTTAGTAAGACGGTCGGATGTGCGACTCTGCCCCTGGTCCACAACCAAACAAGGAATAGGAGATAGGGCGGAAACACACATACTAAATCTGCGTAATCATAATCATATACTACCCTCGCGTATACACGGAATAGTAATAGGTGGGCTGTATTCGTCCTTAGCCTTTGTGCTCGAACTTGGTCCGCTGGACGAGTGGTATTTCGTGACGGTCTGCGGATATCTGACGATAAGGCTTCGGAGGACAAAGTACTCTTCACATGAGTACTTCGGGGTTTAGAATACGAAAGATAAAATCGAGGTTTAGGTCGGACTTTCGATACGAAGGACGAAAGTTTCAAGAACTTGCCGATCGAGGCGATAGAAACATATGAACTCAGTATGGTGAGGACCACGCCAACTCATGACGAATGAGAGCAACGGACTCTTTACTGAACAAAGTTTTGGTCAAATGAAAGAAACGTCCGATATACGACGATGTATCCCTTGTATGCTCGATACTGTACTCCTAGTATGTTCGACAATGTACTCTTTGTAAGTCTAAAGCAATGAACACAAGCCGAAAGCTGAAAAGACAAGGTTATCCTAGTTCTGGATGTATCGGGTCCTGACTTCCACAGGGTTCTAGAAACAATTCATAAAAGAGTCTATATCTAATAAACTCTATGAATTTGAAATAACTATAATCGAATGAATATCTGTTTCCTAAATAACTGTTACCAGTTGCATGTAAGAAAATAATCTTAACATATAATGTGAGCAGTGTTTCCACTCGCTCATTAAATTAACCAGATTATTATTTATTAGTGTGACGTGTAAGACGTTTTGGTTACTTCGGCTGATTCTTCTTTGCAAACTTCTCATGAACTTGTTCTTGTTCCTCCTGGACTCTTCTGTTGTCTACTATGAGGAAGTGGTTACATCTATCTGGGCTTGTCGTACAAGAATGAAAGTGACTAAAGAATCTATGAGCTTTAAGGTAACTTTATGGGGTGATCCTTACGGATTCCTCCTATAATTGTACAAGGTACACAAGTTTTTATATATTTGAAGATTAAATAGACCTTCGAATAAGTGATCCTACTCCAAAACTACATCCTTAAGAGGAATGGATAGCGAAGCGTAGACCACATATTCTAAGTCTATAAGATCTTGATCATATATAAAACTTTAGGAATATACCTTGCAAGATTATAGACCTATCCGTATGGGTCTTTTAAGTTCTCACATAAGTTATTTATATGGACTAAAAATACTCCTATAGTATTCTAACTCTGAATGTACTTGTTCTGGTGTTCTCTTGACTGGTGTTCAGGTAAGTTTTAACACTGTTGCAACACCACATTATTCCCAAACACATGTCGGTCACATCTCGAATGAATATAGTTGATCAGGCTATATTGATCCTAGCTATGATTACATAACTGTTCAGGTTGACGACAGTGCCCAACCTTTAAATACTTTTCGTTCTGTTCTCCTCGTGACACTAGTTCTATTATGTACATGTATAAGCAAGTAGGTATATTTTTATAACCTATAGTTATATTCTAAAAATATATCATTATCCAGAGCACTTAAGCCCCATTGTATTTATAGTTGTATATCTTTTATTGGCTTATATACTTAGTTCACTATAAACAATGCTCTGATACCAATCTGTCATACCCCAAAACCGGAACGGCGGAATCGTTCAAGGGTTGAGGACGTCATGTTTAGTATCACGAGATATGTATATGGTAAGCAAGTAATGAACAACCATTTCATTTTGAAATAAAGTGTTTACAATGTGTGTGTTCACAAAACATAGAATTCATACACAAATAACAAAACAAGACTTGAAGTTATAATGCTTCATCTTTAGAATCCCCAGCACGAGCACCTGTCTAATAGTCTCCTGAGAATACATGTTATTTGAAAGAGTTGGTCAGTAATTAAGCTGGTGAGTTCATAAGAGTTTAGTGATGTAAGTAAGTTGTAAAGTGTTGTTGAAAATGTGGATGTAAAATGGTGTTAAAAATGTAATTGTAACATGTAGTTGTAAAATGTTGTAAGTTGTAAGTTCTGTTTTGGAAAAGTTCGCCTGTTCCTCTAGAAAATCATATATTTCCTACTTTGTTGGAAGTTAAGTAAAATGATACTACAACCCATTCTATGGGTACTAAGTGGGTACAAGTTATATAAGACTCAGAGTAAACAAACAATCGATTGTGCGCATCTGCCCTAAGCTTACAACCAAACAAGGAACATGAATTAAGGCGAATAGCACACATTCCATTGGTTGTTAGATCATCGTCATGTATAACCCTGGTGTAATCACTTGTTACTCATGGAGTTAATTGTAATGTTTCCTTTATATCTAATGAAGAAGTTCTTTAAGAAAACCCTTATTTCTTATAATAAAATAGTGACCATAGTGACTACTTTTATAATAGCTTAGTTTATACTGCTATATATAATCTAATATCAGATAGAAAGTTAATTGAGCGAATCTGCCCTAATTCCACAACCAAACGAGGAACAGGAAGTAAGGCGGAAAGCACACATCCAACTACCTATTGGGTATTAGTTTTATACATAAACATGGTGTATAAACTAAGGTATTATAGAGTTACTCATATAAGGTCTTTTAAATTGTACCGGTTTAATAAAATGGATTAAACCCTTTACCGGGAAGTTTCTAGTTTTGTATACCAAAAGTACTGAAAGTATGTTTTGTACTAGAAAAAACTGTGCTTTGACTCTGTGTCCTATAACCTGACCCATACCTGGTACCCTTATGATGACTCAATGTATACTAAGTATACATATATATAGAATCGGGTAAAAAATAGATTGGGTGAATTCGTTCCAAGGTCACAACCAAACAAGGAACAGGAAATGAAGCGGAGAGCACACATCCTATTACCTGTCGGACCCTATTGGTATATATATATCCTGTTATGTATACATTAAGGAATCATAAGAATAGCATTATGGTCATATCTGTTACTCGTATCCTTCTACCAAGGCATCTTCTGTTATGTGCTAGACTCGACTGTTCCGTTTGTCGTTTGTAAGAATGTATATTTTCCCTAGTTTATAACTATCTTGACTCGAAAATAGTTTGGGTTGGACTTTCAAGTGGTATCGTCACTTTATGAAAGAAAGGGAAGTGTAAGTACACAGTTGTCGTTTATAATGACATGCGGATGTACTAATAACCTAAAAACATATTTGTTTTATTACAGTTATAATGTGAAGGCTAGAACCCTTACTATACGCTCTCCCTGTCAGGAGATTAGATCCTGTATGTGTGTTCTCATGCTATAGAAACCTAACTTGTTTGTTTTGTACTGTATCTTGTGTTGGATTAATGTCTAAGTCCATAACTATAATTGGTAAGACTTGACCCGACCCGGCATGGTCCATTTGGGTTGCATGGCATCATGCATTTGGATAGACTATAATGAGAGAAATAACACTTAAGGTTGGTTAATATATTATAAGTTCTAATATATTAATAAGGTTATTTAATTAGTATTGATCAATAATTAATTTGGAATTAAATAAGTGATCAAAAGGAGACTAATTAAATATATGGGTTGATTGTGTAAACCATTCATTCTTATATATATGTGGGCTTGTGATCCAAGATTCCTTATGTTGGACTAAGTCCATGGGGTGACCCATGGATACTCCATGGAGGTTAAAATCCATGGAGCATAAGGAATGGGAAAAGTTATGAGTTACATGGTGTAACCCTAATAGCCACCATATAAAAGAATCTCATGGCTCAAGAAATCGTGCACTAATGTGTGAGTGTGAGGGCTAGACGATTTCAAGGAGTGTTCAAGTTTCTCTCAAGTTATTCCAAGTGTATTTGGTGTTTTGTGAACCATTTGAGGTGTCACACTTGGGGCACTAGGCACTCAAGCTTCATGAAGACATTCTACATCAAAGAGGTATGTATTCTATCTTGTTATATTTATTATTTTGTATGCTAGATTAGGATAATACCTTGGATGTTCATAATTGTATGTATAATAGAGAAAACATAGATCCAAGGTATTTAGGGTTGCATGTACACTTAGGAGTGTTAGAATGCTCATAACCCAACAGTGGTATCAGAGCCTAGGCTTGTTTTCTTGTTATACTTGCAAAAGTAGCTGAAAAATCGAGTTGGATGCATATATTCGATTGTTTTGGCTGGAATTGGACTAGGAACATTACCCTAAGATGTTTTTGGACTTATAAACTTGTTTTTGATGTGGTAATGTTCATGCTAATCCAATTTCTAAGATAATTGTCATAATTTCAAGATTTGTATTAGTTTGTATGTTCATGCTAATTTCTTGAAGATTGATGATTTGAATTATCTTGTTCTTATGAGGTTCTTAGATTAATAGAAAAGTTGTGTGAAATAGTTGTTTTCAATCCATTTTAATCTAAGAGTTGATTCCAAAGTGTGTTTTTGTAACTTGTCCTCAAGTTATATGAAAAGTCACATTTAAGAATCATAAAACTCATAAAAGTTGGCAAAGGTTACAAAATGAAGAGTCTCTTCATTAAATTAAAAAAAAAAGTGTAACATTAATTAGTTCCATAAGTTACAATAAAAAAAGGTTATTTTTTTTATTAATTAGTTTAAAGTCTTCCATAACTTGTCCTCAAGTTATGGAACTTGAAGAGTTTTTTTTTTTTTTTTTTTAATTAAAACTACTTTAAACTCATAAGTTATGGAATTAATTAGTTTTGAATAGTTTCAAAACTTGCCCTCAAGTTTTGGAATTTGAAAAGTTTTCACTTATGAATACTTTAATTCCAAGTTAGCCCTTAGAATTTTAAAAGTTAAAATTCAACCCTTATACTTTATAATATTATAAGTTAATAATATTTATATATATGTATAAGAGTAAAGTCAGGCTTACCGTTAGTAGGCCTCATTCACGAAGCCGGTCTACAAGGGGGGTATAAGGTTACTGCCTATAAAATGGCAGTTTAATGGGTGTCCACTCTCACCCACCGCTTCCTTGACTGGTGGAGGGTCGTTAGTCGAACGGGTAGGACAAGGACTATAATTCTCCTTTCATTAAAAGTATTAATGATAAATACTAAGTAACTAAACTCTTATTAATACCCAATCTTAGTTACTTAGGAAAATGTGAATTTGGTGCTAACCCATGAAATTACACTTTGCACTTTGCTTAAGTCGTTAGTGGAGCGTGTGTGGTTAACCGGCACACTAACCTGGACTTAACAAGGTAGGCAAAGGGTAACTTAATATTTATCATAGTATCGGTGGAGCGTGTGTGGTTAACCGGCACACTGATTAAGGGGTAAATATTAAGGGTACCAAGTATATTTGCATGGTTATTCACACCTTGTTTTGTGATCCTCGGCATCCCAGTCACAAAACCTGAAGGGCACACTCGAGATTGAAACATGCCTTTGAACAGTTCAATGAATCTCAAAGATCTAGGACTTTCAAATCCAATTAAAACCTAATAAATTATTTCGTTTTTCATGGTGGAAATTGGTGAATCGTCATTCACCTACCTTCAAATATTTTATAGCTTGGATTACGGCATCCCTCTTCTAAGTTATAAAATATTTTGTTGGGTCCTAGCCTTAATATTTCATATTGGGTGTCATATTAAGGACTTTAAATCAACTATCTTGAATATCTCCCAAAAAGATGTCTGGTCTAGACATTTATGATCTTCCCAAATCTCTTGAAACAAGCTTTCCTAAATGAAGATGATGTCCCATAGATATCATACTTCTTTCACCTCCTCCAATTATTCTCCCTAACCCACAAGTTCCTAAAAAGTTTAAGGTCACTCAAGCCCTATTGGCAAGGCAAGGTCTAGGTGTGATCACATCTTGGAGATGTAGTCACATATTGACAAGCCGGGAGAGTTAGGTGTCAAAGTCTTGAGAAAGTTGGTGGCTCAACTACTTTCTAAGTCACATAGTGAGTTCTTTTGGGAATCCTATGAAACAGACTAAGACAAGACCCTTAATGATCTTATCTATTTGCTAAGATCAACTTCCTAAAACGCTATGGATATTGACAATGATGCCATTGGATATCCAGTAAAGCTCTCTCTTCCCAATGGAAAGGGATCGGCCATAGTCAACTCTGTTGACCCAATGGTAAAGAGAGAGGCGAAGTCTGAGATAGTCCCATTATCAAGGATCCACAGGTAACTATTGCCAAAGGAAGGGGAATTGGTTACGAAGCTGCCAAATTTACCTAAGGATGTTAAAGTCAATAAGTTTGGCTCTACTTCAGGTAAGTCCATTGTCTAACTCTATTAAGTACATGCTGATTCTGATCGCGAAGATGGATTTCAATCGCATGGTTCGGTGATCAGAATTTTGGGCTATTACTTAAAAGTTATGATATTTATATTGCTTAGAAATAGATAACAACAAGGTTTTCATATGGATTGTAAGGATAAGTTTTTCCGCAAAGTTTTAAAATAAAAGAAAAAAGGTTTTGATTTTATTTATTTTAAGTATCCTTACAATGGCATTTGTGAAAAGTTGTTGCTTATAAGATTCCATTGATAGCAATATTGGAAAAATGGATTTGATTCTTTCGGTTGTGGTAGTGTCTAATATTACCAAATAAGGAAAGATTCTCATCACCCAAGGTTCAATTGGACCGAAACTTGGAATCATGCAAGTTGTATAGTATGATGAATGAGAACTTTCAGCTTGGAAAATTAAGACTAATTCCTTATGTGAATAAGGAAAGGACTAAGGGATCGAGTACACATTCTTGTGCACTGGTCAAGTCCACCACAAAAGATCAAGAAGACTATTCGTCATGATTTACTTAAGTTCAGTAAATATGGTTATACTTATAAGTTTAAGTATAAGTCTGTAGCATTGGAGAAGTTTCAATGTGAGACAGAACGAATAAGAAGAATCAAAGTATGGCAGAAAGATAAAAGTTTCTCAAATCTGAAAAGATGGGAGAGTACTTTAGTATCATGTTTATGATCATCTTAATGATTAAGATACCATATCACAATTGGTCCTCTAAAGTCAAGAAGAGGAGTCATGAATTGTTGAAATGGTTAAATCAAAAAGATGAGTCATACTTCGTTCCAAAACAATTCTTAGAGTCATACTCCAAGATTGTAACTTGAGTGACATATCTTAAAGAGGGTTTGTTAACACTAGTCAAATGTAAGAGTAAAAGGTTATCTACTCTTGTACATTTGAAATTGGTAAGTTGTGATGTTTTGGATAAAACAGAGACCAACTTAGGCCAATTGTGTAAAGTGTTAGTCTTGATAAAGAATCCGCACTATCTCTTGAATATTTGACAAGGGAGTCTTATATGTCAAGAGGACAGTGGGAGTCTTAAAGCTCTTGAAAGTTTCAAGACTTAATCAAGAATAAAACCTAAAGTCCTTCACTAGCACACGACTTGAGGTTTATAACCTATCGTGTTGAAATTTTTGTGCCTATTCAAGTTGGCTTTGCATAGGAGTTCTGAGAGTTCTCAATTGGTTGCACAACTACTTGGAAGCAATGGCAGGCACCTGAGCTGCCAAATGGCAAGAATTTAAGATTGCACAAGTTTAATCAATATTAGTTTGGATTTGTCACTAACCTTGTCTTGTGATTATGGTTTTGACAAATTCACATGGATAAGAACACATACACTATTAAATCTAAGTGTCATAAGGTTTCTCTCCGATTCATGAAAATGATGGTGAGGAAACACTTTCACTAAGTAGATTTTAGCTAGATAGCAATTGTGATATTTGCATTCTCAAAGTCGTTAGTGGAGCGTGTGTGGTTTACCGGCACACTAACATGGACTTATGAGAAGTGGCAAAGGTCTAAACAATTGAGACTATGATTACGGCATCTTTTTTCATAGTTCTAAAATTGTTTAGACACACATGTGAGCTATCTAAGAGAGGTGTATGATTTTGATAAAGTTTTATCAAAACAATCTAGTATCAGAAATCTGAACTTTGGTAAGAAAGTCAGCTGATTTCTGAGTACATGTCAAAGCTAGTGGGAGCATAAGTGTTATGCTAATAATCATCATGTTAGTGGGAGCATGATAATTATGACAAAGGTTGCAAGTTAGCAATGTTAATTATAGAAAACAAAAGTTTCAATTCGTGAGGTTGTAGGGGTTGAAAAAGTTGTTTTGCTATAATTAAGGGAGAGGAAATTATACTTCATTTCAATTCTAAAAGCTTAGATTGAGATTTTAATCGTATTTAATCAAGGATATATATATGAGTTTCATGTTGGAATGGCTCAACATAAGGAAATTCTATATATGGGTCCATTATTTGCGTTCTAAAATTCGATTATGATTACGGCATCCTTTTTCATAATCTGAATTTTGAGAACTTGGCAAATTGAAATGGAAATATTATAGCAAAAGACTGGTTTAGTCTTTATGTGAGACATCATGAATCGTGTCTCATATGCTTCGGATATAGGATCGATTACATGTGCTATATTCATCCTTTCTAAAATTTTCCAAATGCCTGGGGCATTATGAAGGGAAAAGGTCTAGAATTGGATATGACTAAAATGATTAAGCAATTGTCGAGGACAATCTAAGGTTTACCAAAGATTGGTTGCTCAAGGACAGTTGGAAGTATAATGTTAATTCTGGAAGGACCATATTGACATAATCTGTAAGGAGGCAACTCTTGTTCAGAAGTGATAGTCAAAATGGAATATGGAAATGTTTCAAAGTTAGAAATTATTCAATCTGTGTAAGATTAGGAAACTTAATGAAAGAAGGATGTTTCCAAGGAGCTGATCTCCTTTGGAATGCTCTGTAATCATTGTTGTTAAGTCTTTCTGACTTCGTGCATAATCATTAAGAGGATTAGTGCATATAAGTTTAGAATCTAACAGATTTCAGTAAATGGCATGAATTTGGAATTCTTGCATTTGCAGTAAGGATTTGGGACTGTGAAAAGAGGATCATTGGAGTGATGTTCAATTGATCTATTTTACAAAGTAAAGATCATAGACAAACATAGTATGAATACTTGGTGTATGGCATGACTAGTGTTTAGAAAACATAGTGTACATGCTTGGAGCATGGGACAACTATTGTTTTAAATTCAAGTATAAAGTTGATAAAACCGAAACAATGAATAATGAGTAATCAGTATGGTGATAAATAAAAGTGTTTATTTATATTCATAGGGTTTGATACCATATTTGATTCATTTATTCTTATGTTTCACTTTGCATGTTTTGACTTCCAGAATAACTAAGTCGCTCTTCCTGAATGATTAAGTTATTCAAACCATCCACAGTCGGTCATATGTTGGAAGTAGATATGAATCAAGACTGTCATGGGTTGGTTTGTAGAGGTCCAAGTTGGTGGACAAAGTGGTGCTACAACACTCATGAGTGCTCATAAGTTCTGAGTATTGGATTCAACCCGCGCTAATTTGAATCACTTCATGGATTTTATCACGAGTGATCATGAGACGATAATATCTTATATTCTTCAAACCTAGAGATATGAGTTGTTACTATGATTTGGTTATACATTGATTGCACGAAAACACATTGGTAACTCGATGTTATAAAACGTGCCTTTGTGTATGATTCAACAAGTAGTAGAACAAGCCATATGAGTCGAAGTTTATCCATTCCTTTTACCATCGGGATAAAAGCGATATATGTGGGCCCCTCGATGATTTAAAGATGATACATGTGAGTGCTTGGCCAAGCCAGGACTGATTTGATTTGTTCAATCAGTCAGTCATCATGAATCGAAAATCGGGAAACAACAAATGGACAAAGAGAATGATTGATAATCCATGTCTCAGTCCATATGATATCTAGAATGGAGGAATATATGATCCCTTATCTAATGGACAAGTCATTGACAAAGGTCAGAGTTCATCGACAAGGTCAGAGTTCGACAGAAGCTTTTGAGAGCTACGATTGCTGATCGGTTCCTGAAGTCATACGCAATAATAGTTTTAGACTTATCCAAGTGGGAGACTGTTGGATTAATGTCTAAGTCCATAACTATAATTGGTAAGACTTGACCTGACCCGGCATGGTCCATTTGGGTTGCATGGCATCATGCATTTGGATAGACTATAATGAGAGAAATAACACTTAAGGTTGGTTAATATATTATAAGTTCTAATATATTAATAAGGTTATTTAATTAGTATTGATCAAGAATTAATTTGGAATTACATAAGTGATCAAAAGGAGACTAATTAAATATATGGGTTGATTGTGTAAATCATTCATTCTTATATATGTGGGCTTGTGATCCAAGATTCCTTATGTTGGACTAAGTCCATGGGGTGACCCATGGATACTCCATGGAGGTTAAAATCCATGGAGCATAAGGAATGGGAAAAGTTATGAGTTACATGGTGTAACCCTAATAGCCACCATATAAAAGAATCCCATGGCTCAAGAAATCGTGCACTAATGTGTGAGTGTGAGGGCTAGACGATTTCAAGGAGTGTTCAAGTTTCTCTCAAGTTATTCCAAGTGTATTTGGTGTTGTGTGAACCATTTGAGGTGTTACACTTGGGGCACTAGGCACTCAAGCTTCATGAAGACATTCTACATCAAAGAGGTATGTATTCTATCTTGTTATATTTATTATTTTGTATGCTAGATTAGGATAATACCTTGGATGTTCATAATTGTATGTATAATAGAGAAAACATAGATCCAAGGTATTTAGGGTTGCATGTACACTTAGGAGTGTTAGAATGCTCATAACCCAACATCTTGTACATTCTGTTTGTTACTAGTAATTGTGTGTTCTCTCTGTATGGTATTGTTTGATTCTCTTCACTATCTGTTTTGTATGGTATTGACTCTTTGTGTGCTTCATTGTACTAGAAGTAATGAATAGCATTCTCCTAAACTATACCTATTATAGCTTACTAATGTTCTACTTGGACTGTTACTGGAAAGACTCGTTTATCTACTAAGTTATGTTTGTACTTTAAAAACAAAGTTTTGTATAACTAGAAAGTAACATAACTTTAAAAGAGTTTTGAAATGTTTTGACGACTTATAAATGATATAAGTAACATTTTGAAAGATGTTTATAACAAACATTTACACAATTATCATTGTGTTCAACTTGTATTCCCCCCTTAAAATAGTTAAAACAGTTAAAAGATTCATTACGGGGTATGAACTCACCTGATGTAGGTGATTCAAACGTGTATGAGTGTAAGGATGAGAAGTTCCACGAATGAAGTCCCGAGACACAATAGGTCCTAAATGACATACAAGGACACATATTGACATGAATATAGTGTTTATAAACAATTATATGAAAGGAAACACCTTCCGGGACTAGGAAACACCTTGATCAAGTGTTGGAATCACATGTGATTCAACAAAGGAAAGTGAAATGGCACTAACATGAGTTTACGGTTTAGGATTTACGGTCCTAATGGGTTTACGGCCGTAAACCCATGGTAACTTCTACCATTTGGTGTTTTAAGGTCTAACAAGTCAAGGTTAAGCATACTATGATCAAGTCCAAGCCTTAGGAAGTAATTATGGCACCATTGCACCACTTTTTAGAGTTTACGGCCCATGGACCATTCCTCATGAGTTTACGGCCGTAAACTCATGGTCAAACATGGCTAAGTGTTGGTTTGAAAGCTAGGGAAACTTTAAGGACTTTTGTTCTACACTTGTATGAGAAAGACCACCTCAAATGAGGCTTTTGATGAGTTTACGGCCCAAAGGGGTTTACGGTCGTAAACTCATGGTCATTGTGAACTTGAGTGAAGTTTAAGGTCCTTCAAACATCAAGGAAGGGTTCTGGGTCACTTGCCTTGCATCCTATAGGGTTTATGGCCTTAATGGCCACCAAAAAGGGGTTTACGGTCTTGGGAGTTTACGACCGTAAACTCCCTTTGATCTTGTGTTCTTGATGTTTTCAAGTCTCTAAGCATGGATACTAACCAGATATGAAGTATAGGGAAGTGTACTTACGATCTAGAAGCTTGAAATGGTTGATATTGGCCAAGAACACTAGTGTGTGTTCTTGGTGTTCTTGGTGAAACTTGAAGATCTAAGAAAACATGATTTTTATTGATGAATCATGAGGATGAAGCTAGTTAAGAAGGATTATCAAGAAACTAGAGAAAGAACACTTACGATTTTTGAAGATCAAGCATGAAGATCGGGATGATACTTGAGAGAAAACTCATGTGTTCTTGAAGGGAAAGTGAAAGAATGAAGAAAAGTGAAGGAAATGAACTTATATGGAGGAGTTTACGGCCTACATGAGTTTACGGCCGTAAACTCCATGTTTACGGTCGTAAACTCCATTTGATGGAGTTTAGGGCTTGATTCTTGTACTGTGGCCTTTAGCAGATAAATTCCAACACTTATTCCTTAAGTATACTAGGCCTAAACTCCTTAGAAAGACCTTTAACAGGGCTAGACTCAGAATTAATGAGTTTGGCACTCATTTGAGTTGATTGACTGGGCTTAAAAGTCAAAATTTTTCCGGGTTGTCACATCAACACCCTCAAGAAGGGTCAACACTGGGGCCTCACATAACTTCTGCCTCAGAGTCTCGAATGTAACCTGCTACTCAGGCCCCCAATGGAAATCCACACCATTCCTCGTCAGGCGAGTGAAGGGTACAACAATCTTGGAGAAATCTTGAATAAATCTCCAATAATACCCGGCTAACCCCAGAAAACTATTGATCTCCGAGTGAGAATTTGGAACCTCCCACTGCATATCTGTCTCGATCTTGGCCGGGTCGAACAAAATCTCGTTCTAGTTAACGACGTATCCGTAGAACTGGACCCCCCGTAACCAAAACTCACACTTCGAGAATTTCACATACTCATAATGACCATAACGAGTCCGAAACATAGTCTTCTTTACATCCTCTCTAACCCTCATCTAATGATACCATAACCTCAAATCGATCTTGGAAAACCAAGATACACCCTACAGCTAATCGAAGTGGTCATCATCCACGAAAGTAGGTAATGGTTCTTTACTGTAAACTTGTTCAACTCCCGGTAATCAATACACATGCGATGATACCCATCTTTCTTCTTCACGAACAAGATTGGTGCTCCCCATGGCGAACTGCTCGGTCTGATAAATTGTTTGCCCAACAACTCCTGAAGCTGAGAGGACAAGTCCTGCATCTCTGGTGGTGCCAATCGGTACGCCGCCTTAGCAATCGGAGCCGTACTGGGGACCAAATCGATCATGAACTCAACCTCCTTCCCGACCCGGGTGTCAACCATATAAGCGAGATAACCCATGCATCCATGTTGTAGATACTGATGAGCCCTAGTAGCAGAACAAAAGGCTGATCTAATCCTGGTACCCTCTCCATAAATAACCAGTTCTCCTCCACTTGGGGGTCGAACTACCACATGTTGCCTCTCGCAGTCAATCATCGCACCAAACCTACTCAACCAGTCCATCCCTAAAATAATGCATACACCCCCATGGGAATAAGGATCGGGCCAATCGGATAAGGCACGCCGAAAATCTCCAAGACACAACTCCAATAAATGCTCGATGTAGAAACCTCGTGTTCGTTGGCAATAAAAACCCGCAACAGACACTCCAACTCTCCTAGAGCCATATCAAGACTCCTAACGAAAATCTGTGACACAAAAAACCGACTCACATCCGAGTCAAAAAGCACTACAGCAGACAATGAGTTCACTAAAAAGGTACCTAAAAGAATCATAAACATAAGCATACCATAAAATAACTCACAAAATAATAAATCGAGTTTCTTTATGTTTCCACATAAATTTTGTGTATGTTTTTCATTCTTATTTTTATATACGTTTCCTGTGTATGAGTTTGGTCAAATATAAAATGTTTTTTTTCATTTGACGATATAAATTGAAGTTAGTCAGTGGTACTGACCTTCGATGGATGTTTCCATCGACACTTGTCGTCTTCAATTTTGTGAAATTACACTTTTCAGTCTCTATTTTATAAAATGTCACTTTTAGTCTCTCAACTTAGAAGTTTCTAAAATATCAATATCACTTTTCTATTTTCTAAAGTTTCATATCAAGCTCCATAATTTATAGTAATATGATTTTCCTACGGTTAGCATCCCCTAACTTTGTCAAATATCATTTTGAAACTCCTGGCTTTGAACTTTTTAAATATCACTTTTATCCATTGATTTTTTAAACTTTCGTGTTTACCTCATCAACCGATAATTTTCTTAGTCACATCGACCTTATATATTTATCTACCAACAAATGCAAAGATACTTAACTTTTATCAATACAGTCTTTAAAATTCAAATTACAATTGTATTGACGCTAACACACGACACAAAAATATCAGGCACACATCAATTCGAAACATAAATCCCTTTGCTATATGAAATTAATAAAAAAAATACCTGTTTTACTAATAATTTTGACTAAAAACAAATAAAGAAAAATATAAATAAAAATAGTTTGACTTGCACAATAGTGCATGGCGTGGGGTTGGATTCAAATATACTCAACGGGTTAAAGGTGATTCGGGTCAACCGAGTATTATGAGGTCCCCTATAGAAAACGTAAACTATTCGTGTTTGTGGGACCCAGTTGCCAGTAAAAAAAGACCAGGCATTTACTCATCCACCCTCCCACCTTTCATTTCCCAAAATTTGCCCCATTAATCCAACTATTGTCATATTGTGGTGGACCACCTTCATATTCCACATTACCCCATTAATTATCTTTTCAATTACAAATCCACCCATACACTTTTTATTTTTTCACTTTTAGTTCCTATGCAATATGTATAAATGGCCAGTTAGGTACATATTTTTTTTGAAGCTTTCTTGCTATTAGTTTTGGGTTCAAGTCATAAAAGGTAACTAATTATTTAAAATATCATTAAAATGTTATTAACTAAAAAGGGTAACTAATTATTTAAAATATCATTAAAATATTATTCAACTAAAAGATGTCATACAAAGGTAATGAAGTATTGTTTCGGTTTGTAAAATATCATTCAAATTATTGTTTTGTTTTTTAAAATATCATTCTAACAATGATATTTAAAAAAAAAGGAGATAGATCATTACATTCTAATATCATTTTTTAGTTGAATGATGTTTTAAAACATGAAAAAACATCATAAATGGTCCCTGTGGTTTCCCAAAATCTGATGTTTAGTTCCCGTGGTTTAAAAACCTCATAGATGGTCCCTGTGCTTTCAAAACTTTTGACAGTTGGTCCTTATCCCTCACACCGTTAGAACCCCACCGTTAACTCTTATTTCATTAAAATAATACAAGGGAAAATCGGTCTTTTCACCTGTGCCCTCTTCTTTATTTAGGGAAATGATTATGTCACTGTCTTCTTCACGTCAACTCCCAAACACTCTTCATCTCCCAAGAGTACAGTGACTTCGTCTTCAACAGATCACTCTCATCCAAGAAACGAAATTGGGGTTTAGGGTTTACACATCATTAAAGGACAATGGTTCTATCAATATGGTGTTTACATGAAAAAAATGCGGGCTTGAAGGACTTGCAATCGAGATACGGTAAGATTTTCCATAAAAAAAGCTTCAGTTTTTTGTTTTCCTTGAATGTATTTGTGAAGACAAATCATCTTCTTTACCCTTTCTATTTTTGTGTTTGCAGAGGGATATGATAACTATTTCACGTTGAAGATACACTATAGTGGTGTCTTCACCAAGTCACCTGGAAGGAAATACGTCGATGGTACTGTATCATACGTAGATGACGTTGACACTGATTTATTTTCAGTCCATGAACTCGATGACATGGTTCGAGAATTAGGGTACAAAGGTGAACAAACTCTTTACTACCATTTTTGTATCCCTGAATTTCCCTTAGATTACGGGTTATTGCCTTTAGGTAATGACCAAGATGTTCTTAAATTGGTTTCGTATGTCCCTAAACACAGACTTGTAAAGGTCTACATTGAAATTGGTCAGACTAGGGTAGCTAGTTATTTTAAGTCTCCTTCCAAAGTTGTTATTGAGGAACTGGAACCTGAGAGTGTGTCACCGGAACTTAATAGAAAAAAACCTTGTAGAAGAGAAGTAGGATCGTGTAGTAAAAAGCTTGAGTTAGACCACCATGCCAACCATGTTGTTGACCAGTCACAGGTAATAGATATTGATGAAAGTCAGGATCATTCAAAGACTATTGTTCCATATGTTATGTCTCAAGTTAGCCAACAAAGTAATGTTATTGATGTGAATGAAGGAGTGATCATGGGCCACATAGATGAAGTGTGTAAGGGTAATTTAGGCAATCTTACAGAGGAACCAATTTGTGAAGATATTGATGGACAACAAAGTGTAAGACTCGATGAATTTGAAGCATTTGCAGATGATTATTCAATTTATGCTGACTTTGATGCTGAGTACAGTGTTCCAAATGGTGAAGACAATCAAGTAGAAATGGAAATTCTAGAGGGCATGGTAAGTGATGATAGTGGAGATGCTTTCTATAGTCAGAATGTAGATGGTTCTGATTATAATGGAGATGATTCTGATGATAGTGACTACATTGTACATGAGTCTAACTTGCAATTTGATGTGGATGTAGACATGAGTGAATTCTAAAGTGTCGTGGATATAGATGAACATGGAATTTTAAACAAGCAACACGAAAGTATAGGGAATGACATAGTTGATGAAGAGTTGGAAGTTATTCAAAGTGATGATTATCAGTATGCAGGATTTTATGAAGATGAAAGGACAAAAATGCTTAAGGAGTTGAGTAGGTCAACTCCATGCTCACATGGGGAGATCCATTTAAAACCATATAGGGTGGGTCAGTGTTTCAAAACAAAGAAGGAAGTTGTGGACTACATGCATTCACATGCTGTAAATACAAGGAGGTCCCTATACTTAGCAAAAAATGATAAAATCAGGATAAGGGTAAGATGTGGAGGTGTTGTGGGCCAATCTACTGAAACAGTTCAATGTGGTGGGCCATCAACTAGAAGTAAGGTAAAGTGCAAGGGACAATCTACTGAAACAGTTGAATGTGGTGGGCCATCAACTAGAAGTAAGGTAAAGTGCAAGGGCAAAAATGTGATTAGTAAAAAAGGAAAATGTCCTTGGGCAGTCCATATCTCGAGGCCAGATGAGAATAAGGATTGGTTGGTGAAAACAGTACACGATGTCCATAAATGTTTGCAAACAAGATCAGTTAAAGCTTGTACATCCAAATATTTAGCAAACTTAATTGTTCCACAAATTCAGAGTAACCCTAAAATTCCAATCAAAGCTCTACACGAGGAGCTGTGTAAGAAGTTGGAGCTTGGTATGTCAGTTCAAAAGGTTGCTAGGGCAAAGCAAATGGTTGAACGTGTGATTAGTGGGGACTACCAACTTCAATATGGGTATCTGAGGGATTATGCTTTGGAACTGCTAAACACTAATCCTGGTTCAACTGTTAGGATAGATGTGTATCCTGAACCATGCTTGTCGACTACTACAAGAACTTTTAGAAGAATATATATATGTCTAGGTGCATTGAAGTTGGGATTCAAAGCTGGGTTAAGGGATTTCCTGGGAGTTGATGGTACATTCTTGAAAGGCCCATATCCTGGGCAGGTACTAACTGCTGTGGGTCTAGACTCAAATAATGGAATATACCCTGTAGCATATGCAGTGGTAGAGGCTGAAACAACTAGTTCTTGGACCTGGTTCATGGAACTATTAGGAGAAGACTTGGAATTGGGAGCAAATTCAAATTTTACCTTCATTTCTGATAGACAAAAGGTATGTATTACCTAGTTATTTCTCATCATAGTGTACCTTACTTTCTATTTTTATAAATGAAACTGACTATATCTGCATTTGTTAAGGGGATAATACCAGCAGTTGCAAAGGTATTCCCTAATGCAGAACATAGGTTTTGTTTGAGGCATATTCAGGAGAATTTGAAGAAACAATGGAAAGGAAAAGAGTTGAGTGACTTAGTTTGGGAATGTGGTAGAGCAACAACATTAAATCACTTTAAATATGCAATGGATGAGTTGAAGAAAATGAATGATGAAGCTCATTCTTGGTTGTGTAAGATTCCTGCAGAGACATGGTCTAAATCTCACTTCAGTGGTATGTCATTAAGAAGTTGTTGAGTTTTATGTTTTAATATAAAATTTGTAATTTCTCTTTTTGAATATGTTTTTCACAGGTAGGGCACACACTGATTGTTTGTTGAATAATCTTTGTGAGGTATTCAATGGTAAGATAGAGGAAGGTAGAGATAAACCAATCATCACCTGCTTAGAGTATATTAGAGAGTATCTCATGAAGAGATTGTGTGTTGTGCAAAAGGAAATAGATAAGTGTCAAGGGGAACTAAGTAATAATGCAACTATAATTTTAGAGGAGATTAAGACTCAAGCAGCAAAATATGTAGCTAAGTATAATGGGGCAGGAAAGTACCAAGTTGCAAGCACATGGCAGGATCAGTATGTGGTGAACCTAAATGAAAGAAGTTGCACTTGTAGGTTCTGGGAGATTACAGGTTTCCCATGTAGGCATGTTGTTTCTGCTATATGGAACAAAATTGAAAATGGAGAAGATGCCCCTGATGTTGAGGATTGGGTCCATCCTTGCTATAAGTTATCAACATTGAGAGCCATGTATCTGAACAAAATTGATCCAATAAATGGTCGTTCAATGTGGCCAAAAAGTGATTGTCCATTCACTTTAACTCCACCAAAACATCACACACAGGTTGTTATGTCAACAAGGCTAGATATGTACTTTTAATGCCAGCATGTATGTTTATGTTTAAAATATAATAAGTGCATATGTGTAGGTTGGGAGGCCAAAAAAGAAGAGAAGGAGAGGTGTTGATGACCCCAACAGCCAAACCACTAAATTGAGCAGGAAATTTCTTGCAGTCACATGTTCAAAGTGTCATAACAAGGGGCACAATTCCAGAACATGTAAAGGGCAGGGAGGCATTGGTGAAGTTGGATCAAAGGGGAAGACACAGGGAAAGGGGAAGACACAGGCAAAGGGGAAGACACAAGGAAAGGGAAAGGGGGTTGGAAATTCTGTTAACTAGTTAGTTGGATGTTTGGGTAGTTAGGTCTTTTGAAACTTAAATTATGGTTTGGTTGTTTAAATTATGGTAATTAGGTCTTTTGTAATGTTTGTATGGGTTAATACCTTCCATCAGTAAGTATGTTGAAACTAAGTCTCATGTTTAAACACAGACTTGTAATGATTTTATCAACATTTTGCTTATGAATTACCCTCTCCAAACCTTTCTCAAAAAGATACATGTATAACAATGTAGATTTGAAATACCATTCCTAACCATTTGCAAGATGCAGTTATAACAATGTATCATACGAAAATGCACATCAAAACCACTGATTTATAACAAAATACATAATCATCATTTCCATTAACTTAATTTGTTACACTTCATACAACAAAATGAAACCAAAAATATCCATTCCATCACAATCCTAAAACCCCTGAACTAGTTAGATGCGTACAAAAGAAACCAAAAACCCCCCATCCTATTACCATCCAGATCCTTCAACCACCTTACTGGTTAAAATAAAACCAAAAAAAAAATCCATGAACAGAACAACATAAGCTGGTAGTTCCACAGTTCTGCACTAGCAATCGCAACCCTCTCTTCCAATCGATTCTTTGATCTTATCAAACCTGGAATCACCACCAATGCCCTAGCACACATCGGAGGGTCAACCCACCTTACGAAGCCACATCTTGAACAATTAACAAATTGCCTTCCTGGGTTATGATTCGTCCATGAGGTCAACTTCGTTGTTTCCATTCCACATCTACAAATCGCCATCTTCGACACTCGCAAAATTCGTTTTGCAATTGGATGCACAGTAGAGTGAGAGTAGAAGAGGGTGGGTGCGAGAAGGGTTTTTCAAAATATCAGACATGCATTTGTTTATAAAGAAGAGGGCACAGGTGAAAAGACCGATTTGCCCTTGTATTATTTTAATGAAATAAGAGTTAACGGTGGGGTTCTAACGGTGTGAGGGATAAGGACCAACTGTCAAAAGTTTTGAAAGCACAGGGACCATCTACGAGGTTTTTAAACCACGGGGACTAAACATCAGATTTTGGGAAACCACAGGGACCATTTATGATGTTTTTTCGTAAAATTTTTTAAATAATTTATTATTATTTTATGACATTAACCTTCAGTTTTTAAGTATGTTAAAAAAAATGTTCGCGAGTAATACCTCCTAACAAACAATAATATTCAACCAAAAAGCTACTTTAAATAACGGTAAATAATTTTTTTTTTGTCATAATTTGGCAAATCAACTTAATTATCTTTTGAAAAAATTATACTATTATTTTTATTTTACAAAAAGATGTCATTTATGTAATTTTATATGTTAAAAAAATCCACCTATTTTTATTGAAAACTCATATACAAATAAAAGCTACAAATTTCAATTTTCAACTTGAAATTATCAATAATCAACTATTTTTGCGGAACACGTCTATAATAATATAAACGGGTCGAGGAAGTTTGAGTTTTATTGATTGGCTTTAGAGTTATTCACCAAATAATTATAAATGAGATTATATATTTTTTAAAATACAATTCTTTTCTAATATAAAAGGCCACTTATCTTCGTAAACTCTTTTATTTTCTCTGATATAATATCTCGCGAATTTATTATTATTTGTGAGAGTTACATGGTTTTTTAGAGAATTAATGTTAGATAACTAGGTAACGTGTTTGCTCTTTAAAGTAGAGAGTATAGGTTAAAACCTCGTAAAGTCTTGTCTTTATTATTAGACATCAATAATATTTTTTTATGAGAAAATACCTAGGAAGGATTCGAACGCACACCATCTCACATACAAACATGTCATTAACCAACAAGGCTAGCTTTATAAAAAAAATCTCATGAATGCCGGTATGCCACTTTATTCTATTTTATTTTCTTGTTTAACAGTTAAAAAACGAAAATATCAATGTTCGAACTCACGCCCTCCAATATAAAAATCATAACTATTAGGGAGGAGGGAGTCGTTCCCTTCCAACCCACCGAACCCAGTGAACCCACTGCCACATCAACTTTTCTCTTTGATTTTTCTTCATCTTTCCCAACCCACAACACACGGAAATCCTATCTTTCTCAACCCACTCAACCCACTCAATTAAAAAAAAGTACAAAATAATCAAGGTAAAATCTTAATTAGCAATAGAGTTATCGCCGGAACCACTCCCTCTTTAGCCGATTGTTTAATTGGTTTCACGAACCCACTTCATCCTCTCTCTCTACTTTCTCTCTCTCATTTTCTCTTGTACCGTGTGTTTTAAGATTTGTACCTTAGTTGTTTAGTATTTTTTTTAATTGAGTGGGTTGAGAAAGATAAGATTTCCGTATATTGTAGGTTGTGAAAGATAAAGAAAAATCAAAGAGAAAATCTAATGTGGCAGTGGCTTCATTGGGTTCGGTGGGTTGGGAGGGAACGACTCCCTCCTCCCTTAACCAGTTGAACTAATATACGTCAACATCGAATAAACTCCCATGAACGCGGATACAATATACTCATCAGTGGTGATTTTGTATAGGTGGCAATAGTAGCACTGTAAAACCCGTTCTTGAGTATCAATCGAAATCACAATAATTGGTGCGGAATCCCAATCAAGTGATTAATGCAAAACAGTTATTATCAATTAAGAACATAGTTATCGGATCTCCAATGCACACTATATTAAAGAATAGTCTAGTACATAAGATTCTTAACAACCCTCAGTTCTCTTGTTTTCTCTAAAACACAATCTCAGTTCCTTAGAATGACCAACCATTTTCACGGCTGAAACAACAACAATATATATATATATATATATATATATATATATATATATATATATATATATATATATATATATATATAGGGTTAGGTTAATGTGAGACGGCCTAATTTTGTGAGACCGTAAGACGCAATCTTAGCCACTCATTTAGTAGATAAAAAAACATTTTTAAAATGCAAAATAATTGAAAATATTTGAAATTTTTTTTTTCAAATATTATTTTCGGAATTTATATTTTCCAAAAAAAATAAAAAAATACCAAAAAAAATAAAAAATAAATAAACAAAAAATACATTTTTTACATATTCTACTAGAATATTATAATATTCTACATATTTAAAAAATCTAATACAATATTCTAACATTCTAAAAATCATATTAGAATATTTACAGTCTAATATTCTATTAGAATACTTCACGTATTTTTTTTTTAAAAAAAAAACGGTAATTTTTTTTATTATTTTTTATTTTTTAGAAATTTAAAGTTCCGAAAATAATAATTAAAAAAAGAATTTTTGGATTATTACTTTTATTTTGCATTTTAAAATTATTTTTAGATTTGTTCTCACGGTCTCACAAAATTAGCATGGTCTCAAATGACCCTGAACGTATATATATATATATATATATATATATATATATATATATATATATATATATATATATATATATATATATATATATATATATATATATATATATATATAGAGAGAGAGAGAGAGAGGGGTAAGTTCAATTGAGAAAATAAAAAAGGTTGAGAATTGGGGAATCATTCTCAGCCACTCATTTATTTTTGCCGCAAAAGCCTCTGTTGTACCAGCGGAAATGGATAAGGAATAAACATGTGTTTCCAACAAAACATGTTTCCTTAAACTATGCTAATCATTACCTTAATATATATACAAAACATAGTTTTTTTTCTTGTTTTTTTTAATTTTTAAGAAGCTATTTTTATCGAAAAATGATTTTAAATATACCAAAATTCATGATTTTTTATTCTCTACAAATAGACATCCATATTGATATACTTTTAAGATAAGATAATTTTTTTTTATATTATCAACTATCATTATTCATAAGTGAATACAAATGCATCAGATTTTTGCTACAGTACATTCGTTATTCACTTATGAATAAAAATATATAATTGTTTTTTTACAGTTTAAGTATCATTTATACTACTTATTCATATATGAATAAAAAATTAACTATAACAAAAATCTGATAAATGTTTTATTCATATATGAATATAAAATATGACGACAACTAATACACGTTTTATTCATATATAAATATAATATGACGAAAGATGATGTAAAAAATATATTTTAAGTAAGAAAACTTTATTACGTGTCATATTCATATATGAACGATCCTTAAACTCTAAAAAAATAAATTTTTTATTTTATCTTAAAACTGTATCAAAATGGATGTCTATTTATAGAGAATAAAACATTATAAATTTTGATATATTTAAAATAATTTTTCGATAAAAATGGCTTTCTAAAAATTAAAAAAACAAAAAAAAAATATGTTTTTGTGTATATTAAGGTAATGATTAACATGGTTTAAGGAAACATGTTTGGTTGGAAAACAAATGTTTATCCGTTATCAATTTCCGACGGTACGTCTAAGTGTTTTGCGGCAAAATAAATGTGTGGCTGAGAATGATTCCCCTATTCTCAACCTTTTTTTTTCTTAATTGAACCCTCCTCTCTCTCTCTCTCTCTCTCTCTCTCTATATATATATATATATATATATATATATATATATATATATATATATATATATATATATATATACCTGGACCTAACTACAAATGCCCAACCCAAAACCCAACCGAAATCCTCACTAAGCCCACGGAATTCACATTGTGATTTCGGTCCAAACAACACCGAGAACATGTTGTTTTCGGTCCTAGACCGAGAACACTAAAAGTCATCAAAAGTAAAGTATAAACCATAAATTATGTCCTAACAATCTCCCCCTTGGTTTATAGCTTTCTTTTATTTTCAATCTTCTCTTTGATCTTGACCTTCAGCTTTTATCTTCGATTTCTTCACAACTTCAAGATGAACATATGAATTTCTGCATGAATGACTTCATCTTGAATAGTTGGACTTCCTTTAAAAATTTTGACTTTGAACGCACATTGGGTATAGAGGCTTCTTGTATAGGTTCTTGTAAATCAGCACTTTCAGCTTTGAGAAACTTCAGAGATAATAATGGAGAGACCGATTCTTCTGGATCACTTCAGCAAGTTCATAGATAGCAGCAAACTGATTAAGGAAGCTTCAATGCAATTCGTCACATAACTTCAAAAAACAGCTTCACCTTGCTTATGGGGTTGAAAGATTATGTGTTGAAAAAGAATCTTCACTTCTTGTTCCTTCGAATGAATATTCTTCGTTGATCACATATGCATCTTAAAAGTAACCATGACTAAAAAGTTCATATGGATCACAGAGTCATAACGAACCTTCTCACCACAGTTGTTCAAGGACCCAACTTTGGCTCAGATGGAGAGTACTCGCAGTATCTGTGTGAACACGGCGGAACGCACTGCAATTTGTTGAGTATCGGAGAACTACTCATGGCTAGTTTTGATGTTAGCCCCTGCATATCCTCGATCAAAGATCTCAATACAGTTTTTCAAGTTAACAAGTTAACTTGGCCCTTGGCGAGACGTTCAATGGTTTTTGAATCTCAGCTGAGTGTACCATTCTAGTGCCAGTGAGAGTTAATTAGGAATAACTCATAAAACTATCATGTGATAAAAATATTCAAAGACATATTTCCACAGTTTAGTATGACACGAGGTCAAGGCCCTTTGGCGGGACATTCAACGATAATCGTGTCTTGCGAGGTGTATCGCCCTAGTGCCAATAATTGTTAATTCCTAACCTGTGGAGAATGTATCCGTGAATACATTTGAGTCTCCGTAGTTTTGAATGACACAAAGAATGTCAAGACCCTGGGCGTTCAACGATATCTATTTCCCGGTTGGGTAAATCGCCCTGGTGCCACGACAGTTCTTAGGTAAAGATAACTGACAAGACCAATTTGATAATCTGTACAGTTTCAGGCTTTCAATTCCTTAGATACGACAGCTCTTAAAAAGATACTGCCTACCTGACAGTTTGTACAGTTTCATGCCTTTAATTCCGTGAATACGACAGTTCTTAGAGAGAAACTACCTAACTGACAATATGTACAGTTTTATGCCTTCAATTCCTTGTGAAATTAGTGTGAAGTGTAATTCCGTCAATTCCTGTCAAGATCACTTTAAGCACAGAGAATTCCGACACAGTCTCCTTGAGTCTCTTCTTCTTTTGAATTCAAATTTTAAGACAAATGAAATTTTTGAGATAAAAATCAAAATAAAATAAACTTAGCACACAATAAAAATAATTATGAATAAAAATAAAATTAAAATACGCTCAAAAACAGAAAAAAATATTTTTGGATTTTTGATTTTCTGAAAAAGAAATAATAGCAGAAATAAAATAAACATATTTTTGGATTTTTTAATTTTATGATTTTTATGATTTTTGTTTGGTTTTAATTCTCCCCCTAAATTTGTGCATAGAGGAGAAATATGAATAAATTTAACAAAAACAAAAATAAAATACAAAATGTACAAAACAAAAAAACTTTTAGTCTTCAAAACGAATCATTTTTAAGAAAACTCAGGAGTATCAAGAAAATTCAAACCGTAATTCAGCAATTGAAGCTGCATCCAGATGACCTGAGAACAGTAAGTAGATGCAACAACGTATTCAACATCATATGTGTTTCAATTCTGGAACGAAGTTAACATATTCAAAATTCAACACGCCATTAAATACGATCCCCATTTGTGTGATCTTTTCTTTCTCCCTTCCCGCAAAGGACACATGCTCTCCATTAAAATTCTGAATGTCATGTAAAAAAGAGATGTCCCCTATCATGTGCCTGGAACAGCCACTATCAACATACCGAAGTCTGATGTTATTCCTCCATAGCTCCTACGACACAGAGTGCGAAATCAATTGGTCTTGGGAACCCAGCCCATTTTGAAACTGGGTTGACCTTTACCATTAACACATGATACTCTTTCCCTAGTTATATCCTGTTTATCAAACATAGAAAATGAACAGACGTTAGAATTTTTAGGTGATTTGGGAAATGAATCCTTTGGTACCCATCTGTAGTCGGGTTTAACCATTTTCCTGTTTGATCGGATGGATGTTTCAGCACTTGCTTTGGAGCTTGAGACCGATTGCTGAGATGACTTCGAACTTACTGATCGTGGTCTGACTGAACTATTTCTCAAATTAGACTTCTTGTCCGACATGCTCCTTTTGTCCTTGAAAGTTTGATTCTTGGCCCTTTTTGCATTCCAATCACCATTGCGTGAACATGACCTCGAAGGATTTCTTTTGGAAGATCTCCCCCTTGGCACGTTCTGACAACCTTGTTTATAGTTGGGAACGTATGAACGATGTGGAAAATTTCTAGCAATTTGACCGGGAGTTCTACAGTTAAAACAAGTTTGTCTTTTCAAATAAATAAGATTGTGACTTGGTACTTGTCCAAATGAAGTTTGTTTCAAAGACCTTCCACAAGCACACGTACATTTATTAGACTGTTTAGCAAACTTTTGTGGCTTGAACTTTTCAATAGTGGGATCATCATCATCGCAAGTTTTTGAAGCCTTTTTAGCAGAAGTAGAATTATTTTTGTTCTGCTCGAACCCATCTTGCACAGTTACTTTATCTGCACATGAAGTAGAAGCATTAGTGTCATCCACATTAATACTCTCAGTTGGGCCGGATTGATCAGTCTTGATTGAGGCAGTTACTGGGGGTTGATCATGTTGTGGAGGAGTCTCTATATCTTTGGTTTCAAGGGGCGGAGTATAGTTATCATTGAAAGGAGGTGGAACATTATGATACCCTAGACCCGTACCATGTTTGTCTTTCCACTTTAATTGTTTTTCTATCATAGAATCAACTTTCTCACTTGACACATCAAATTTCTTAAAAGTAAAGTCAGCATCCTTAAATTTATCCTTTAATGCATCAAGTTCAGCAGTTAATTTGACAATTTCCTCTTTGGCATAACGATGATGAACACATTTGGTGCTATATTCCTCCCTAATCCTAATTAAATCTTTATTTTGAGCATCTAGTTTTTCTTTAAGAGGTTTGTTGACTTTCATAATTTCATAAATTTCATTTTTAAGGTTAAAAACCTCTCTAACTAATAACTCATTATGCTCACGTATTTATTAACTTTATCTTCACAGGACTGAGAGCATGGGGTTTCACTTACCTTCTTGGTATTGTTGTAGGAACTCATTATTTACCAACAGAAGAAGTTTGATTGTGTATATGGATTTTGACCGAAAACCAAGAAAATAAATGCCCTCTGACCAAAAACTCAAATAGTTTGCTGAATTAATGCTGACCGAGAACCTTGAAACCGTGAAGCTAACTGAGTATGCGAAGCCAAAAGAGCAGACCGAAAACACTGACCGAAAACCTTGACCGAAGATGCTGACCGAAGACCCAAAAGTACCGAAATGTGTCTGACCTAACCGTGAACCTCAGCCGCCGCCGAGAACTCTCAAACCCTAACCGAGAGATGAAGATTGCCGCCAAGATGACTTCTAAACCTAACCGAAGACGAGAGCTTGCCGCCGAGAACTCTTAGATTTTGACCGAAGACCTCCCAAAATAAGCCAAAAACACGAAATTTGCAATCTATCACAACCAATCTCGATCAAAAACTATAAAATAATGAAGAACAACGACAATAATTACGTAAAAAAGAACTCAAAATATGAAGAGAAATTCCAATAATCGTTTAAAAATCCTGCCAATTCGATTGACACAAAACCTTGCTCTGATACCAATTGTAAACCCATTCTTGAGTATCAATCGAAATCACAATAATTGGTGCGGAATCCTAATCAAGTTATTAATGCAAAACAGTTATTATCAATTAAGAACACAGTTATCAGATCTTCAATGCACACTATATTCAAGAATAGTCTAGTACATAAGATTTTAACAGCTCTCGGTTCTCTCTTTTTCTCTAAAACAGGATCTCAGCTCCTTAGAATGACCAACCATTTTCACGGCTGAAAAAACAATATATATATATATATATATATATATATATATATATATATATATATATATATATATATATATATATATATATATATACCTAGACCTAATTACAAAGGCCTAGCCCAAAACCAACCGGAATCCTCACTAAGCCCACTGAAATCACATGGTGATTTCGGTCCAAACAACACCGAGAACATGTTGTTTTCGGTCCTGGACCGAGAGCACTAAAAATCATCAAAAGTAAAGTATAAACCATAAATTATGTCCTAACAGGAACCGATAATACCTACCCTGTCTGTTTGTAATGAAAGAAAAATTGAACTTTTTTTTTTAGTATATAAAATGTTCCACCGACAACACCTGTTATGAGATCAACAACACCTACTATGGAATCTTGCGTCCGCCCTCATGTGTTTGTTTGGAAATAAAAAAGACTAAACTGTAAATTTGGTCCCTGTGGTTAGCAAAAAAGTGTGGATAAGGTCCAAAATCATTTCGACTTGTATGGGTGGTCCAAAATCGGAAACATTTTGTGGTTTTGATCACGGATAGAATTAAAATGCCTACTTTGCCCTTTTAATTTTATTTTTACATTTTTTAATGTTTTTACGATTATTATAATTCAAAATAAAAAAGGAATTAACAAACCCCCACCCCTACCCCTCCAACGTACCCTCCTATGATCTTTCTTTCTCTTGCTCTCTTTGACTTTCTCTCTCTCTCTGACTCTCTTTTTCTATCTCTTTGACTTTCTCTCTCATCTTCTTCGTCCTCACATTCACCTACACAATAAACATTCCATACACACATTATTAAACTGCAGATGACCCTACAGGCCACCCCACCATCTTCCTTGAAACTTGACATGCTCACCCTCTTTCCGACGACTTCCTAGCCCTCTAATCCCTCTCTTCTCCGGAAAACTGGATCCTCCAACACTGTCCTCACCCTCTTTCATACATTCTAATTCTCTATCTCCCTCTCATTAACACATACTGTAACAGCCCAAAAACTTAGGTAAAAATTTTCATTTATTAACTAGAAATAATATCCAGACCCAAAAACGCTTAGGCCCACCAACTCAGCAAGTCCAGACCCAAAAACGCTTAGGGCCCAAAGTCCGAAAAATCACCGAAAGCCTAAGTCCTCAGAGATCGTACGCCCATCATACCTCCCCTGTACGCTTAGCGTACTCGGATCATGAGTTGTACGCGCAACCTACAACTGCCTTGCATCCTACCCTATTAAGTCCATAATGCATGAAGACTTTTTGTTCAAACTTTGGATCTTAGTCGTTACAGAGTCCTAAGGCATAAAGTTGGCAACTTTATGCCTTTGCATGCCATATATGCTCCTAAAAACTCATTCATATCCATTAAGACCTTTCCAAGGGTCTTAACTCATGCATGGAGCCAAATAAGCCACCAAGTCGGCATTTTTATGACATAATCAAGCTAAAGGACCTCATATCTATCCTCCCTAACCTATGGAGTTGCCCAAACTCCCAAGAGATGATATATGAACTCAAAACAGAACACTTATGTTGGGGATAAAATATTGGTTTATACTTTGCTTTTCTAGGCAATTGGTTTTTCTATAATGTAATATACATTTGCGGCTGTTTTTACGGCCAGGTCAATGTTTACAACCGTAAACCAGTTCACGGCCGTAAACCTGTTCACGGCCCATGTTCCCCATATACATATAAATAGATGTTAGGTGGGTGATGAGTGGTTGATGAAAAGAAGAGAGTATAAGGCTAGGAGAGAGAAGAGAGAAGCTTAAGTGTGTCTAAGTTGTGTGTGAATCTTGTATTTGGATCTACATTCTAATCAAATCATACAAGATTCATCATATTCTTCTTCTACTTCTTCTTCATTAGATCTAGCATCATCCGTTTGATTGGGATTCCGCACCATCAAACGGATCTGATTGATACACAAGCAGATTTGGGATTTACAAGTGGTATCAGAGCTTGGATTGTAGCAATCAATTTTTGCAGATCTGGAGCGTATTTGATCTTATTCTTGAAGGATTTTTGCGTTTTGGGATAGCTCTTGGCAAAATAAGGGGGGTTTGTTCTTCGCGTTTTTCATAAAAACGAGTTTTTGATCAAGTTTTGGAGCAAAAAGTGGTGAAAAACACTGTTTTTCACATAATCTGCGAAGTGTTTACGACCTTTGAAGATCAACAGTTTAGGGCCATTGAAGGGTTTACGGCCGTAAACCCGTTTACGGCTAGGGTTTCTCGACGGCAGCGGTAATCTCGGATTAGGGTTCCTCGGTGTTTTGGGCTTCCGAAGTCGGCCCAACTCGTTTACAGTTCTCGGATCTGCGGCCCAACAGGAGTTCACGGTCTTCGGTGTGCGGCCAGCCTCACACGTTTTTGGTCAGGCGTGTTTGGTCTTGTTTACGGCCGACGGTTGATTTTTGTCCTCGCATCGCGTTCTCGGCCCAGCTCAGCATCTCGCATTCGCAACAGTCGTCCTCGTAAGCAGCAGCGTACACTTAAAAAAAAAAATCAGATTTTGGGGGCTACCAGGGATCGAACCTAGGTCTCCTACCTCCTCATCCCACCATCTTACCAATTGCTCTAGGCTATCACTTGTTATTCCTCTTACCCATTTAATCGCATATAGTCTCGCTGTTTTGATCTTAGTTTCGCATTTTTAACACTTTTAACCCAAAAATCAATTTCTTTTTATTTTTAAATTCCATTTTCTTCCAAAATTTTAGTTTTTATTTTTTTTTATTTTTTTTTGACTTTTGACATAAAAATTTGACTTTGACTTTCAAATTTGGCCTTTGACTTTAAACTTTGACTTTCTTGTTTAACTTTCAAATTTTCAAATTTAACTTTTCGGTTTGACTTTTAAGTTTGACTTTTTAAGTTTGACTTTTTAAGTTTGACTTTTTAGTTTGATTTTTTAAATTTGACTTTTAAGGTTGACTTTTGAGTTTTTAAGTCAAAGGGAATTTTTGATAAAAATGAGTTCCTCATCCCTCCTGGTCAATGAAGTTTCATGTACTCCATCTTGTGAAGCTACAATTAAATTTCTTCGTGAACATAATGATTTGCTAAAAAGGGAAGTCGAGGACCTAAAATACAAAGGATATCAACTTAGGAAATGCCAGAAACCATTAAAAGAACAACTAGAGGCCAAGACTAAGGACTTTAGGAAATTACAGGCAGAGTACAGTGACAAGTGTGTCCATTATAAATATCTTAAGAAAGATTTTGATGCTGTCACTGAGGAACTTAAAACATTGAAAATACATTTTGAAAATGCTGATTTTAATTTTAAAAAATTCGATGTGTCAAGTGATAGAGTTGCAAAAATAATTGAACTTCAAATGAAATGGAAGGACCAGAAGCAACTATGAATAGGTTATGAGGGTGTCCCTCCCCCATTCAATCACAACTACACTACCAAACCTTTGACTCAGGAAGATATTGACCGAGAACCATTTATGGTATACGGTAAACCAGCTGCTGAACAGGCAACTGAGGGTGTTGAGATGAAAGATACTATTGATTCTACTTCCTGTGCAGGTAAAGTAGTAGAGGATGAGAACAAGGAGAAAACTATTGAACAATCCAATGACTCCTTGAACTCTGAATCTGTTGCTTCGAACTCCGTTGCTTCTAATTCTGTTACTCCTAACAAGCATGTTGTTGAGAAATACAGACCACCAACACAAGTTAAATAGAGTGCCTGCTGCAACTGTGTGTGTGGGAAAAGCAAGAGACAAGGCAAAGATACACCACTAGGGGCAGGAAGAAACAGCTTCCCAGTGAAGAAAAAGACATGTTTTCACTGTGGAACACCTAGACACATTGCCATAAATTGTCCTAACCGTGCATATGTTCCTTACTATGCACAAGGCTAGCAGAACGCGCAAAGTGGGAGATTCTACAAAAGAAATCATTCGAGGTCACAATCGCGCAATGGTGACTGGAATGCACAAAAGGTCAAGAATCAAACCCATAAGGCCAAGAATCCAATTCCCAAGGTCAAGAAGGGAATGCCAGCCAAGAAGCGAAATCTAAGAGATGCTCCACTGAAACCAAAATCAAAATCATCTCGAAGATCAGGTTCATGTACAAAAGCAAGTACCGAGGCACCCATCCGATCCAACAATAAATGGGTTAAACCTGACTACAGATGGGTACCAAAGGTTCAATCTCCCAAATCTTCTAATTATTCTAATATTTCTACATCTTCTGTTTGTGATAAGCAGGACATGTCATGGAGAGAGTTCCTTGCACAGATGACAAAGGTCAACCCAGTTTCAAAATGGACTGGGCTCCAAAGACCAACTGATCCCGCTTTGTGCTGGAGGAGCTATGGAGGCATATCATCAGACTTCAGTTTGTTGGTAGTGGTTGTTCCAGGCACATGATAGGAGGCATCTCTCAACTGTACAACACTCAGAACATTGTTTGAGTGTATGTGTCCTTTGCGGGAAGGGAAGAAAGGAGAGGATCACACATAGGGTTTTCTTCTTAACGATGTGAAGAATTTTCGGATCTGTTATGAGATTATGCGTGCTGTTCTCAGACCTTCTGGGTGAAAATTCAATCGGTGACTTACGGTTTGAGTTTTCTTCTCGATACTCCTGAGTTTATCTTAAACTGATTCATTTTGAAGACAATTTTTTATTTTCTTATTGTTTCTTGTTAGTAGGTGTTCATTGGGAAGTGATATCAAGAAAGTGATAACGGGCAGTCTAAAACATGTGTAAGGGACTGAATATGAATTGTCTAGACTCTGTGTTCAATGTGCTGGTAGGCATGAAGGATTTGACAGTGTGGATTTGGATAGGATTGTTTGGACTGACCATACGACGCTCGGGTAGATTGAGCAGTGAGATAAACACGGGAACCCACGGGATACATTAAATTAATACACATCTAGAACTGTGGCTTAACTTTTCCTTGATGTACGGACTTATGTCCTTAATTCTGGTTCTGATAGGGCGACTGGGGGGTTTTGATAAAGTAGGTCTGTAGGAAATTATTTTCTTGCTTTCTGTCTGTCAGTCATATGTTGCTTCCTCTGCGTGATTGGAAGAGATCCGACGTGGAATGCAACATATGCAACTCTATGTAACACCGGATTCCTGGTACGATTTTATTTAAGTATTTTCTTGAATTTTTGCCATGAACTCGGCGAGTCTGCGTCCCGACTCGCCGAGTAGCAGCGAGGTGGACACAGGATTTACGCTGGGAACTCGGCGAGTCGACATATGGACTCGGCGAGTCCACCTGTTTGGATGAAACTCTATTTTCAGACATTGCACCCTATTTTACCCATTCTAAAAACACCCGTTTCGTCCCATTTTCCTCCCAGAGAGCAGTAGAGAACAACCCTAGCTCCTTTAGTGTTCTTGAGTGATTTTGATCTTCCAAAGAAGGTTTTGGAGCTTAGAAGAAGAAGGAGGAAGTTGGAGTGTTCCAGAAGTGAAGGTAGATCCGAAATCTACTCTGGGGAAGGCATCAAATCAGGTAATAAAACCCTCACTTTGCTCATTAGCTCTTAGGTTCCTTTTTGTCGCCAATGGTTGATCTTCAAGCCTTAAAACCCCCCAGATTTCGTGTGTATATGTGATAACCAGACCCTAGGAACTGAGACCCATGAGTTGGATCAGTTGCATGTCTTAGATTTGGCCAGATTGGGTGAAGAGTCGAAGGGAACTCGACGAGTGCCAAAGTGCACTCGGCGAGTTCCATGAAGATGGCCTTAGACTCGACGAGTTGGATGAACAACTCAGCGAGTCCGATGAAGATTGCCTGGTACTCGGCGAGTCGTTCTTCAAACTCGGCGAGTCCCTTGAATATAGCCTTGAACTCGGCGAGTCATATGAAATGTCACTAGGATAAGAAGGGTTTAAGTGTAGGAGGTCCAACCCTTCGTAGTCGCACGTGGAATTAGCAATTTAACGTGTAGCTATAGTCCCAGAATCTCCAAATCTCCAAGGTTGATGTTCTGATGGAAGATTGGAGCAAATTGTGAGATCTGTTCGTCGGACTCTGCGAGTCCAGTCGCGGGTTTGTTAGTTGTCCCCGTTTAGCGAGTCAGGCTGACTCAGTGAGTGGGAACATAGGGACCCGATGAGTCAGAGTCGGGCTAGACGTAGAAGGACTCGGCGAGTCGCTATATGGACTCGGCGAGTCCAGTCAATCAGAGAGTTGACTTTGACCAAGAAGTTGACTTTGACCAGTCATTTGACCTAAGGGGTATTTATGAGTACCTAATCCATGATTACAGATTTATAGCCGGAGGGTTACCGGTGCGGCAGCCAGGCGTAGGTTGAGCGAGTTTTCAGCAGCTACCCTCGAGGTGAGTTACCTTCCAGTAAAAGTGGGTCTAAGGCCACAATGCCGGCCCACTAGTAGGAGTCGTATGATAGATGACTGTCTGTGTGATAATCATCTAGGTTTGTTACTACCTGATATGCTTTATGTGCTAGCAGATTATGATGTATGGGTTATGTGATATGTTATTATGTGGTAGTAGTAGTAGGGGGTGAAACAGTCCCCGATCCGGTCGACAGGACCGAAGGGTAGGCCAGCACCCAGATATGCTAGGCAGTATCCGGTCGACAGGACCGAAGGGGAAGGCCGGGAACCCAGAAATGCCCGGCAGACATGTATGCTATGTGATTGTATGGTATGAGGTTCGTTGGGGGAACTCACCAAGCTTCGTGCTTACGTTTTATAGTTTTGTTTTCAGGTATCTCTTCAGCTAGGGGAAAGGAGCCGGCGCGGTAGCGGCATATCACACACACTCTTGTTTCCGCACTATGGATTTTCTGGGATGTACTCTGAATATTTTACTATGATGTTACCGGTTTTCAGATATGAATTAATATTATGAATGTTTTGTAACGATGTTTTTATGTATTAACCTAATTTAAAAATGAAATTTTTAGCTGGTATTTTTGGTATGTTACAAGTTGGTATCAGAGCCCTGGTTTGAGGGATTCGGACACACCTTCGGGGGTGTCTGGACTCAAATCGAGGGATTAAAAGATTTTTATAAAGAAATGATTTTTCTAAAGACTAAGTAAAAGAGTTTCGAAAAAGAAAGAACAAGGTGGGTGATGTGCGCGACCGGCCGAGCTCAAGTAAGTTTTCCCCAAAGTACCCATACAAGTTATTGTTATGATTATCAGTTCCAGTTTCAGTAGAACAACATGTTAGAATAGGACTAAGGATCTAGGAATGATGCCTTATGTCCCTGCTTTATGTGTTCCAACTTTATGAGAATTGCATGCTAGTACAGATTAGTCAGTATGATAGCCAGAATAGTATACACTTGATTATGTGTACTCAATGCACGAATGCTGCTTGCTATGTGCTTTTAGGAATTCTAGTTGTCTCTCACTAACTAGTAAACGAATATGTTACGTTACATATTGCAAGGACTAAATAATTTCAGAAGGTTGGGTGTAGCCCTGCTTCGTAGCTCTTGTCTGAGTCCAACCGTTGTAGGGTAGGACCTCTCATTCGAAGAATTATCTAGTCTGAGTAATATGTAATAGTATTCGCGAGCTAGTTAAGGAAAGAAAGCAGGGACTTCTTGTGCAGCTGATGGCAGAGAGTGGGATGGCGATTACTTAGGGCAAGCCTAGGGCGAGAGTAGCACGAGAACCGCAGTATTAGTAGAAAGGACTTGGTTGAGTTGAGGCAATTCTTGAGGAAAGTACGGATAGACGTGGAAGGTAGTATGGGCCCGTACTACTGAAAGCGGAGGATCCATACTCGATTCAAAAAGGGCCGAGACGAGACCAGGGACTTGTGATATGTATGTGAGCCTCGTTAGTGGAATATAGTTTGATGGTGGTTATGCTATGTTTTGCAGTATGGTGACCACACGACAGGGAGCGGGAGGCTCAGGATCAGGATCGGGTTCGGGTTCAGGGTCCGAACCAGTTGATGAGGGTCTACGCGAGTTCATCGCGTCAGAGATTACCAGGGGCATCCTTAAGTCGACTCCCATCATCTTCGGGTCGATCAAGGAGGGTATTGTAGAGTTGATGGAGGATCGTCTCAGGGCGTTCAGGAGTGATATGGCGGCTAGCCAGTCAGGACCACGCACACTGTCCTTTAAGGACTTCAGGGGCAGTGGTGCATCATATTTCCATGGGGCGAAGGACCCCATTGCTGCCAGACGATGGATTGCAGACCTTGAGTCTGCACAGCTGATCAGCTTCTGCCCCGAGGGGTCGAAGGTACGATTTGCAGCAGGGTGTCTACGTGACAGAGCTAGAGATTGGTGGGAGTCGGTTTGTGACTCTTTGGGAGCCGCGGCCATTGAGGCTATGACATGGCCGGACTTTGTGACACGATTCAGGATGGAGTTCGCGCCTGCGGTGGAGCTCCAACAGTTGGCACGGGAGTTCTTGGATATGAGGCAGACGACAGAGACAGCGGCGGAGATCACCGCCAAGTTCCGGGAGAGGGCGTTACTGGTACCTCAGTACGCGGGTGATGAGGACATGAGGAGGACCCGCTACCACGACATGCTCCGAGCCGACATCCGGGAGCATGTCAGTTTTTCAGCTTGCCTTACCCTGGAGTCCATGATTGCCAGGGCAAGGGAGAGGGAGATTGATCTGGGTCACATTCTGAAGAGAAAGGCTGAGGAGGGACAGATGACGGGGGCTTCGGGGAAGAAGCCCAAGGGATCAGATCCGGGCCCAAGAGGCCCACCGAGTCGTAGCCAATGCAGGAAATGCGACAAGTCGCATGAGGGACCATGCAGGTTAGGATCGTCAGGCTGCTACAAGTGCGGCAAGACGGGGCACTTTAGCAAGGATTGTACTGCTCCTACTCCGGTATTTCAGATGTCCGAGTTGCTGTGTTTCCACTGCAACCAGAGGAGCCACAAGAGGGCCAATTGCCCTCAGTTGACAGCAGCAGCACCAGTACAGGCGCCAGCTCCAGCGACCCTGCGGATTACGGATGGCCGGCAGGGCAAGGCAGAGGCTCCGGTGGTGAGGAGCCGGGCATTTCAGCTGACAGCCGAGGAGGCACGCGCTACACCCGATGTGGTGACGGGTATGATTCTTTCCCTCTGAGCTATTTATATGAGATTTATGATATTGATATGTGCTCTGTGTATATACGTTTAGGATCGTTCCATGTGAACGGTATTCCAGTCCAGGTGTTGTTTGATTCGGGGGCTACCCGATCCTTTGTTTCTCTTGCACTTAGCAAGAAGTTTCCTGAGTCCTCGGGCATGTTGGATTGCCCTTTAGAGGTCGAGATTGCGGACGACCGGTCGGTGCAAGCATCAGAGGTCTTCCGAGATTGTTTATTGAGGTTGTCCGAAGAGTGGTATTTGGTTGACCTAGTTCCCATTCCATTGCGGGGAAACAAGGTCATTATTGGTATGGATTGGCTGAGTCCCAATGGGGCAGTGATAGATTGCGCGCAACAGTTAGTACGAGTCAGAGCCCCAAGTGGGGGAGAGTTAGTAATTCAGGGTGAGAGATCACAGCGAGGGCCAGCCTTCTGTTCGGCAGCGAGGGCAAGGCGTTACCTTCAGCAGGGTTACGCAGGATATGTCGCATATGTCATGGACACTCAGGAGGCGGGTAAGGTGACGGTGGGCGATGTGCCCATAGTACGAGAGTTCACGGATGTATTCCCCGAGGAGCTGCCTGGGATACCTCCGGAGCGACAGGTGGAGTTCAGGATCGACCTAGTCCCTGGTGTGGCTCCGATAGCCAAGGCACCGTATCGGTTGGCTCCTCCTGAGATGCAGGAGTTGTCTACAAAGCTTCAGGAGCTGTTAGACAGGGGTTTCATTTGACCGAGCAGTTCACCCTGGGGAGCCCCGATTCTGTTTGTGAAGAAAAAGGACGGGTCGCATCGGATGTGTATCGATTATTGGGAGCTGAATAAGGTAACGGTGAAGAACCGCTACCCACTCCCGAGGATTGACGACCTCTTTGACCAGCTTCAGGGAGCATCTTGGTTCTCCAAGATAGATTTGCGTTCAGGGTATCACCAGGTGAGGGTCAGAGAGGAGGATGTGCAGAAGACAACATTTCGGACACGTTATGGCCACTATGAGTTCGTGGTTATGCCTTTCGGGCTCACCAATGCTCCTGCCGCGTTCATGGACCTCATGAACCGCGTGTGTAGACCGATGTTAGACCGGTCGGTGATAGTATTTATTGATGATATCTTGGTTTACTCCAAGACGCGAAAGCAGCATGAGGAGCATTTGCGAGAGGTTCTAGAGACCTTGAGGAGGGAGAACTTGTATGCCAAGTTCTCCAAGTGTGAGTTCTGGTTGCGCGAGGTGCAGTTTCTTGGGCACCTTGTCAACCAGAACGGGATTTCGGTGGATCCGGCCAAGGTGGAGGCTGTGATGAGATGGGAGGTTCCGAAATCTCCATCTGAGATTCGGAGTTTCCTGCGATTGGCTGGCTACTATCGGAGATTCATCCAGGATTTCTCCAAGATAGCATTACCCCTGACCAGGTTAACGAGGAAGGCCGTGGTCTTTCGTTGGGGGCCTGAGCAGTAGACAGCATTCGAGACACTGAGACAGAGATTGTGCGAGGCGCCAATCTTAGCCTTGCCAGAGGGCATGGAGGATTTTGTTGTATACTGCGATGCGTCCACCTCAGGTTTGGGCGCAGTATTGATGCAGAGAGGGCATGTCATCGCCTACGCGTCGAGGCAGCTGAAGCCTCACGAGGCGAACTACCTGACGCATGATTTGGAGTTGGGGGACGTTGTGTTCGCCCTCAAGATTTGGCGTCATTACCTCTATGGGGTTCACTGTACGATTTACACGGACCACAAGAGTTTGAGGTACCTCATGGACCAGCCAAATCTGAATATGAGGCAGCGTCGGTGGCTTGATGTGGTAAAGGATTACGATTGTGAGATCCTCTACCACCCAGGGAAGGCCAATGTCGTGGCCGATGCACTTAGCCGCAAGGCAGCACCAATCAGGGATATCTGTTTGAGGATGACGGTGGTGACTCCGCTTGTGGAGCGGATCCGGGAGGCTCAGCAGGAGGCTATGAAGGAGGAACATCGGAAGAGTGAGCGGATTGTGGGACAGGTTTCCTCCTTCGACCATAACAGCAGGGGATTATTGACATTACACCGCAGGGTGTGGGTTCCATACCTCGGAGGCGTGCGCCAGGTTCTGATGGAGGAGGCGCACAAATCCCGATTCTCCATTCATCCAGGGGCAACGAAGATGTATAGGGATCTTCGTCTGGACTATTGGTGGCCCTGCATGAAGCGGGATGTAGCATGGTACGTTGAGCGGTGCCTGACCTGCAGGAAGGTCAAGGCCGAACACCAGAGACCGCACGACAAGATGCAGCCGTTGGATATCCCGCTGTGGAAATGGGAAGACATCACGATGGATTTCATCACCAAGCTTCCCAGGACCGCGCGGGGAGTGGATTCGATATGGGTCATCGTCGATCGTTTGACCAAGAGCGCCCACTTTATCCCGATTCAGGAGAGCATCTCGGCCGAGAAATTGGCCGATATCTACATCAGAGAGGTAGTGGCACGGCATGGGGTGCCAGTTTTAGTGATTTCGGATAGGGATGTGCGGTTCACTTCCAGGTTCTGGAAGAAGTTTCATGACGAGCTGGGTACTCGTCTGTATTTTAGTACAACCTTCCACCCGCAGACGGATGGCCAGAGCGAGCGGACCATCCAGACTCTGGAGGACATGCTGCGGGCGTGTGTTTTAGACTTCGGTGGTAGCTGGGATACCTATCTTCCTTTAGCCAAGTTTTCATACAATAACAGCTATCACGCGAGTATTGACTGTCCTCCCTTCGAGATGACGTACGGGAGGAAGTGCAGGACCCCGATATGTTGGGGCGAGGTTGGACAGAGAGTCATGGGGAGCACCGAAGTAGTGCTCAAGACGACAGAGAAGATTCAGCAGGTTCGGAGCAGGCTTCAGACTGCTCAGAGTCGGCAGAAGAGTTATGCCGATAGGCGCCGATCAGACTTGGAGTTCCAGGTTGGGGATATGGTTCTCCTGAAAGTGTCACCTTGGAAGGGCGTCATCCGATTCAGGAAGCGGGGCAAGTTGGGTCCCAGGTATATTGGACCGTTTAGGGTTGCAGCCCGAGTGGGCAAGGTGGCATACCGGCTGGATCTGCCAGCCGAACTCAGTCAGATCCACAACACTTTCCACGTCTCCCAGCTGCAGAAGTGCCAGGTGGACGACTCAGTGGTGGTACCTTTGGAGGACATCCAGGTTGATGACAGCCTGAATTATATCGAGCGGCCTGTGGCTATCCTAGACCGGAAGTCGAAGGAACTGAGGAACAAGAGGGTGGAGTTGGTGAAGGTGCAATGGCAGCACCGGAAGGGCTCGGAATGGACTTGGGAGCCCGCGGATGAGATGGTGGAGCATTATCCGGAGCTGTTCCGGGAGGGAGTGGCAGACTTCGAGGACGAAGTCTAAAATAAGTGAGGGAGATTTGTAACACCGGATTCCTGGTACGATTTTATTTAAGTATTTTCTTGAATTTTTGCCATGAACTCGGCGAGTCTGCGTCCCGACTCGCCGAGTAGCAGCGAGGTGGACACGAGATTTAAGCTGGGAACTCGGCGAGTCGACATATGGACTCGGCGAGTCCACCAGTCTGGATGAAACTCTATTTTCAGACATTGCACCCTATTTTACCCATTCTAAAAACACCCATTTCGTCCCATTTTCCTCCCAGAGAGCAGTAGAGAACAACCCTAGCTCCTTTAGTGTTCTTGAGTGATTTTGATCTTCCAAAGAAGGTTTTGGAGCTTAGAAGAAGAAGGAGGAAGTTGGAGTGTTCCAGAAGTGAAGGTAGATCCGAAATCTACTCTGGGGAAGGCATCAAATCAGGTAATAAAACCCTCACTTTGCTCATTAGCTCTTAGGTTCCTTTTTGTCGCCAATGGTTGATCTTCAAGCCTTAAAACCCCCCAGATTTCGTGTGTATATGTGATAACCAGACCCTAGGAACTGAGACCCATGAGTTGGATCAGTTGCATGTCTTAGATTTGGCCAGATTGGGTGAAGAGTCGAAGGGAACTCGACGAGTGCCAAAGTGCACTCGGCGAGTTCCATGAAGATGGCCTTAGACTCGACGAGTTGGATGAACAACTCAGCGAGTCCGATGAAGATTGCCTGGTACTCGGCGAGTCGTTCTTCAAACTCGGCGAGTCCCTTGAATATAGCCTTGAACTCGGCGAGTTGTTCTTCAAACTCGGCGAGTCATATGAACTGTCACTAGGATAAGAAGGGTTTAAGTGTAGGAGGTCCAACCCTTCGTAGTCGCACGTGGAATTAGCAATTTAACGTGTAGCTATAGTCCCAGAATCTCCAAATCTCCAAGGTTGATATTCTGATGGAAGATTGGAGCGAATTGTGAGATCTGTTCGTCGGACTCGGCGAGTCCCCCCTTGGACTCGGCGAGTCCAGTCGCGGGTTTGTTAGTTGTCCCCGTTTAGCGAGTCAGGCTGACTCAGTGAGTGGGAACAGGGACCCGATGAGTCAGAGTCGGGCTAGACGTAGAAGGACTCGGCGAGTCGCTATATGGACTCGGCGAGTCCAGTCAATCAGAGAGTTGACTTTGACCAAGAAGTTGACTTTGACCAGTCATTTGACCTAAGGGGTATTTATGAGTACCTAATCCATGATTACAGATTTATAGCCGGAGGGTTACCGGTGCGGCAGCCAGGCGTAGGTTGAGCGAGTTTTCAGCAGCTACCCTCGAGGTGAGTTACCTTCCAGTAAAAGTGGGTCTAAGGTCACAATGCCGGCCCACTAGTAGGAGTCGTATGATAGATGACTGTCTGTGTGATAATCATCTAGGTTTGTTACTACCTGATATGCTTTATGTGCTAGCAAATTATGATGTATGGGTTATGTGATATGTTATTATGTGGTAGTAGTAGTAGGGGGGTGAAACAGTCCCCGATCCGGTCGACAGGACCGAAGGGGTAGGCCAGCACCGAGATATGCTAGGCAGTATCTGGTCGACAGGACCGAAGGGGAAGGTCGGACACCCAGAAATGCCCGGCAGACATGTATGCTATGTGATTGTATGGTATGAGGTTCGTTGGGGGAACTCACTAAGCTTCGTGCTTACGTTTTATAGTTTTGTTTTCAGGTATCTCTTCAGCTAGGGGAAAGGAGCCGGCGCGGTAGCGGCATATCACACACACTCTTGTTTCCGCACTATGGATTTTCTGGGATGTACTTTGAATAATTTACTATGATGTTACCGGTTTTCAGATATGAATTAATATTATGAATGTTTTGTAACGATGTTTTTATGTATTAACCTAATTTAAAAATGAAATTTTTAGCTGGTATTTTTGGGATGTTACACTCTATTTCTACGCACCTCCTTATATTTGAAATTCTTTCTATCTGTTAGCCATATGCTGTCCCCTCTGCGTGATCGGAAGATCCGACTTGGGACACAGAATATGCACCCTACTATCTCTATAACCCTCTATCTCTGTTAGTCATATGTTGTCCCCTCTGCGTGATTGAAAGAGATCCGACCTGGGACACAACATATGCATATATCTCTGAATCTGACTTCCTCCCTAATAATTGTTTACTCACCTAAAGTAAGGAGTCCTTAGGAAGTTCTTGATAACCAGGGTATATCGGGAAGTGGGGAACACGTTCTAGTGCAACTAAAATTGAACAATTTAGAAGTTGTCTGTAGATCTCGTTGCTTAATTTAAGTGGACAACAATACACGTGGTCGTCGTCAGCTAAATGGTTTACTTAGAAAAGTTTGTCAATATTCTTCGTGTTTAAGTGGACCACAATACCGGAAATTGACCAGATCTATTCATGAAGGCGAAGGTACTGATAAACAAGTTAAAACTGTCTGACAACTTTGATCCCAAATATTTTTGTTTTTGTTAAATTTGTTCATAGTTTTCCTCTATGCACAAATTTAAGGGGGAGAATTAATTTTTTTTTAAAAAATCAAACAAAAATGAGAAAATTAAAAATCCAAAAATAGTGTTATTTATGTTTTATTTCTTGTTCTGAAAAATTAAAAATCCAAAAATATTGTTGCTTCTGTTTTTATTTTTCCAGAAAATATGAAAAATCCAAAAATATTGTGTGCTAAGTTTTCTTTTAGTTTTGTTTTGTCTTGAAAAGTGAATTCAGATGTAGATCAGAGTCATGGAGACTGTATCGAGATTTTCTGAGCCAAGGCTTCATCCGTGATCATCGAAGAATTTTCATTCGAAGGAGCAAGAAAAGAAGACTATTCTTTCAACACTCAATCTTTCAACCCCAGAAGCAAGGTGAAGCTGTACTTGAAGATTATAAGACAAATTGCATTGAAGCCTCCTCAATCAATTTGCTGCTATCTATGAACCTGCTGAAGTGATCCAGAAGATTAGATCTCTTTGTTATTCTCTCTGAAGATTCTCAGGCTGAAAGCGCTATCTTTCAATAATCAGTACAAGAAGCCTCCTCATCCAACGTGCGTTCAATTCCAAATTCAGAAGAAAATCCCAAGTGCTCAAGATGAAGTCATTTATTGAAGATTCATCAAGTTCATCTTGAAGTTGTGAAGAATTTGAAGATTAATGCTGAAGCCAAGCTCCAAATGAAGATTGTTAAGAAAAGCCAGCTACATTTTTAGGGGGAGTTTGTTGGGTCAGTTAGAAAAGAAAGCTATAAACGAAGGGGGAGATTGTTGGGTCTAAAATATTGGTTTATATTTTGCTTTTCTAGGCAATTGGTTTTTCTGTAATGTAATATACATTTGCGGCTGTGTTCACGGCCAGGTGAATGTTTACGGCCGTAAACCAGTTCACGGCCGTAAACCTGTTCACGACCCATGTTCCCCATATACATATAAATATATGTTAGGTGAGTGAGGAGTGGTTGATGAAGAGAAGAGAGTATAAGGCTAGGAGAGAGAAGAGAGAAGCTTAAGTGTGTGTAAGTTGTGTGTGAATCTTGTATTTGGATCTACATTCTAATCAAATCATACAAGATTCATCATATTCTTCTTCTACTTCTTCTTCATTAGATCTGGCATCATCCGTTTGATTGGGATTCCGCACCATCAAACGGATCTGATTGATACACAAGCAGATTTGTGACTTACAACTTAGAAAACCCAAGCTCAATAAACAACAAGGATTAGCAAGGAGAAAGCTTTTTACCTCCAGAAGCTTCCTAAGCTGCTTCATAAACAAGATCCAAAACTTTTTCCCACATTCAGGCTTGCTTCCCCTTCCTTCTCTTTGCTAACACACCAAAAATGAGGTATTTGAGGCACTCACAAGCTCAAGAGGCACACACAATAGATTTAAGGTTTTTGGGACGATTGAGAGTGGTGGAGGCTGGTTAGGGTGAGGTCCAAATGACTTAAGAACGTTTAAATAAGTCACAAGTCCGTAAATTGAGGTTTTGGTCTTCAGCCAGGTACGCCCCGTGTAGGTGGTACACCTCCGCGATCAACCCTCCCCAGTATGCTAATCATACCCAGAAGTACGCCCAGTGTACACTAGGACCAATTATGCAATAAAATTCATTATGAGGGAAAGAAAGGTAAATACCTGGATTCTGATTGTTACAAATCTCCCCCACTTGAATTAGACTTCGTCATCGAAGTCAACTGATGCGAAAAGATCCGGATAATGTTTCCTCATCTCAGTCCTCTGGCTCCCAGGTCCATTCGGAGCCTCTCCGGTGCTGCCATTGCACCTTCACTAGCTTCACCTCTTTATTTCGAAGAGCTTTAGTCTTTCTATCCAGAACTGCAATGGGCTTCTCAACATAGTTCAAGCTCTCATCCACCTGAATATCATCCAACGAAATGAATGCAGCCTCATCTAATACACACCTCCGAAGCTGAGACATATGGAAGGTGTTATGGATCTGACTCAACTCATCAGGCAGATCTAACCGATACGCAATCTTGCCAAATCGGGCAACAACCCTGAATGGGCCAATGAATTGGGGCCCCAACTTGCCCCTTTTCTGAAATCATATGACACCCTTGTCACACCCCCAAACCAAGGATGACGGAAACGTCCGGTGGTGGAGGACTTCATGTATAGTATCATAACAACGAGTATAATAGTGATCAAAGTAAATACAACCATCATAAATATAATCGAAAACGTTACATGGTTTCCTGAGTTACATGTTTCAAAATCGATTACAATATAATGATAAATTGGTTTGTCTGACGCCGTAGCGTTCCATCCTCAAAAGCCGGTAGTTACCTGTTTTTAATGATTACATGAGAATACAAGTAATTTTGAAAGAGTGTCAACAATTAAGTTGGTGAGTGCATAAGCTTTTGTATGTAGAGTTGAAATCCTTTCTTTGTAACTGTAGTGTATGTTCAAGAAAAATCCAATACTTTCCTTATAAAATGAGTTGTAGTCTTAAGACTCAAAGACCGAAATGTCCAAGTATTTTCCATACTTATGATAGTTTGTGCAGTTTTAAATAAATAACACCCTTATAAATGTAAGAATCCCCGTAAACTATATGTGTCATTGTTTCCCTATGTGAGTTATTATAACTGTGCAATTGACATAGTAAGCCTGTTACGACGTACTTTGGGCGTCAGAATGTTTTGACATTTGTCACCCCAGACCTGTCGGTCTAGCTGTTTCATGCAGCTTAGGTGCGGGATTGTCAGTCCCAATATAGATCTATACACAAGTATCACGCTCTCCCTACAAGAGACTAAGGTTATAATACATGACTTTAACCAGTTCTCTAAAGAGTACAATGAAGTAATGTCTCAAAAATTTGATTCAACGAGTTTACGTGTAGTGCGAATGAAAACCCTTTTTGTAGTATAAATGAAACCTTCCTTAGTATGTTCGTAGTGTTAATGTACCATAAACTATACCTATTATAGTTTATCATATATGTTTGTGCTGATGAGAGACCCTTATGTGAATGGTTATTTCTTTTTCATGGAAGTAAACTAACATGAAATACAATCAACATGTAGCTATTTATTGCTATACACTTTGCTCAACATGTTACAAAGTGTTAATGAACTTATAAACTATTTTACTAGTTTTAACTTTTTTGTTATTGTTTTTAGAAAAATATAGAAAAATCACTGTAAGTCGAAAACTGAATCCGTAAACTCTGGGAGTTCAAAAAATGAGTCTCGTTTGTTTATAATTTTTATTATGATATTTAGTGGTCTCTAACTAGTGTGAAAATGTCCATCTTCACAGACTAGTCCGAAATCATTTCTGAAATGATAGGCAGTTTTGTAAAAATCGCCATAAATTGTAGAAAACTCGTATGAATGTGTGGAAGTAGTAATTAGAAAGGTATAAACCTGAACTATTTTCATATTGAATAGTTTTGAAAAATATTAAGTTTAAGATGGTACAAACAGTTCGTGAATAGACCATAACTTTTCTGTTGAAAGCTGTTGTTTGAGTTAGAATATGTTTTGGTGTTGTAACTTGTATTCTCCCCCTTAAAAATTGAAGAAAACATGAAAAGAGAGGGGTATGAAACCACCTTGAGTGATTTCTTGTAGAGTGGAAGGTTGAGGATGAAGGATTTCAAGTTAAAAACACTTGAACAACACTTGAGGTTTTGATGATACTATGAACAAATACATGAATATTTGTGTAAGTGATCACGATTCCTATAATAATGTGTAGAAATTTTTAGGATTTGAATGAAGAAACGTACCAGATTTGGAGGAAAACTCAAGAACACTTCTTGTAAAAATCATGACTGAGAAAGAGAGGGGGGGAGAGAGAGAGAGAGAAGTTTTCTTTTGGTGAGGAGTGAAATATTGGAGGAGGAGTGAAACAAATCTCTTGGATTTGTTTACAAAGGTTGATTGGATGGGAAGAGTGTTGAAGAAGCTAAATGAATTGACTAGCTAGATGTGAATAGTGACATAAAGTTGGTGTAGGGATGGCTTGGTGTCAGAACTTTATGGAAAAGTCAACAAGCCTTTAAATATTATCTTGAACAAAAATATGATTTATAAATAATAAATCCTCAAGATGGAAATAAAATATAAGTCTAAGGGGTCTAATATGTCAAAAATATTAATTGGGTGAAAATCCCATGTCAAAATCATCAAAAACGGGCTTAAAATGCGAAAGTGGTCAAAAACCGGACTTGAGAAGCGAATTTGCGAAGTTGAGAGGGTCAGATGCGAAGGGATGGTTCACAGCGAAAGTAGGGTTAGGGTGCAAGAGGCTGGCATGCGAGAGCTCTCAGAGGCAGGTGCGAAAGTGCCTGATGCGAAGGTGCCCGAAGCGAAAGTATCCGGATGAGAAGAGAAGGTCGGATTGGATGCGAATGTCGCCTAGTGGATGCGAAACTTGCCGGTTCGCTACGAGAGGAGGTTTCGGTCCGAGGGGCTAGGGTGCGAATCTTCCCGGTTAGACACGAAAGTCCGATCAGAAGCGAAAGTGAGGTTCGCACCGAGAGGTTTAGTATGAGAGGGTTTTGCACCCATTGTGCTGTTTTTCATATTTTCTTCCCGTTTCGAGTGATTTTCAACAAATTGAAGGGTCGGGATGGCACGTATGTTTATGAAAAAGTTGAAAGAGATTTTGAGAGAGATTTGGGAGAGAGATATATATAGAGAGAGATTGAGAGAGACTTTTTTTGTAGACTTTGTTAGTGTTTGGCCCCATAGTGCTAGGATTATAAACTCCACTACGCCTTGTCATGAGTGTTTTCCGCCCCCGAAGGGTGATGGGTTTTGAGAACTACATCAATCCTATGTTGTAGATGCAAACCCTAAAAATTTTGGATCTAGTTTGTCTAATAAATATGCAAAACCATCCAAAGCTTTTAAACCCTAGATCTAGCATACATATTTCGAGATTATCATATAAGATCAGATCTAGATGATTACCTTTACAAGAATGGCTTGAATCTTCTTGTCTTGGAGCTTAGAGTCACAAATGTCACTCCTCTAATGGCTTACAAACACCACAAGCAAGAGAATGACTTATGAGAGGGAGGAGGAGCACCAAAAACGACTAAGCTCCCTTAGGCATTACTTCCACACGTTTTTGGGGCCTTAGGGTTCCTTATATAGTGAGGCTATTAGGGTTTTGAACTAGGAAACCCTAATCTGACTGCTTAGGCCCTAAGCAGCCCATGGACTCCCTCCTTAGAAGCCTTGGACGAATTCTAATGGGTTTCCCCATAGATTTCGTCTACTCCAACTTCTATGGAGTCCATTAGCCCAATATTCAACTATAGCACAATTGACAGTTCTAGTCCCCTTTATTTAATTAATGTCTTTTAGCCACAAAATTAATTCTTATTAATTCTTGACTAATATTAATTAAACAATATGATTTCTCCTTTAATATATTATTCATATAATATATTAATAAATCATAATACCTCTCTCTCTCTCCATAAATCATCCTATCAAGTTGCTTTGGTGAAGGCAACCCAAAAGGACCATGCACAACCGGGTCGAGTACATACCAAATATAGTTACGGGCTTAGACACTAATCCAACAGTCTCCCACTTGGATAAGTCTAGTAACTATAATGCAAGTACAATCCGATTAGCAATCGTAGCTCTTAAAGACGCTGTGGAACTCTGATCTTATCAGCAACCTGTCCTTTAGATAAGGGATCATATATTCCTCCATTCTAGATATCGTATGAACTGAGACAGGGATTTTAATCATACTCTCTGTTCATGTGTTGTTTCCCGATTTCTGATTTATGACGACTGACAATAGACTACAATTGAACACATCAACTCAGTCCCGGCTTGGCCAAGCACTTAGGGGTGTCATCACTAAATCATCGAGGGGCCCATAGATATCACTTTTATCCCACTTTGGGTAAAAGGAACGGATAAAATTTGACTCAATGCTCGCTCGTACCTACTCATCAAATCACACACAACAATATGTTTTATAACACCAAGTTACTGGTGCGTTTACATATTATCAATGTGCAACCAACTTGTAGAATACAACTCACACGTCTCGGTTTCAAGAATAGAAGATATTATCGTCTCACTAATCACCCGTGATAAAATCCATGAAGTGATTCAAGTGAGCGTGGGTTTAATCCAATACTCTAATCTTATAGGAGCACTCATGAACCTTGCAAAAAACTTTTGCTATGTCTAAAACACTTAAGACAATGTACAGTCAGATTCATGACAGTCTTCTTTCAGACCTACTTCCAAAGTATGATCGACTGTGGATAGTTTGAATAATCTTATTATTCGGGAAGTCAGAACATGCAAAGTGAAACATAAGAATAATACTAATCCTATATGGCCCCAAACTTTCGAGTATAAATAAAACACGTTTATTTAATCACCATATTGATTACTCATTATTCGTTGTTTCGGGTAATCAACTTATTACTTGAATTATAACAACATTTGTCCCATGCTCCAAGCATGCACACTATGTTTACCTATGGTCCATACTTTGTGAAATAGATCAATTGAAAACATTTCCAAAGATGCTCATTTCGCAATCCCTAATCCTTATCGTTAGTGTAAGAACACAAAATTCTCGCCACTACTAGAATATGTTAGATTCTAACATTTTATGCAATAATTCTTTTTGTAATCTTATTGCACAAAAGTCACCAAGACTTCACCAATGAAATTACAAAGTTCTCTATTGGGGATTGTTACAAGACAATTCCATAGATATGAAGTATCACATTCAAAGTACATTCCTTTGAACATCCTTCTTGCATAAAAGTTTCTAATCTAGACATAAATTCTTAACGTCCATCTCCCAATATGGAAACATTTCCATATTTTCCATACGACAATTCATTATTAATAGAATCATATCTAATCATAATAATGTCATTATGGTCCATTCATTATTATACTTCCAACTGGTCACAAGCGACCAATCCTTAGCGAACCTTTGATTTGTCGTTGACAGTTGTTCAATTTATTTTAGTCAAACCGGTTCTAGTCCCTTTTCCCTCTTAATTCCCTAGACATTTGGAAAATTTTAGAACGGTCAAATATTACATCATATGAAATCGATCCTATACCAGAAGCATATGAGACACGATTCATAATGTCTTACATAAAAGCATGATACTTTATCAGCCATTTGCCATAATATTTCTATTTGTCACATTCTCACAATTCGAACTATGAAGAGGGATGCCGTAAACATAATTGAATTTTGAGAACGCAATTAATATATATTTGACTAAATTTGATTAAAATTTCTCGATCTAAGCTTTTAGATTTCGAAACCAAGTATAATATTCTCTCCCTTTATTATAGCAAAACAACTTTTCAACCCATGCAACTTTACAAAGTGAATATTTTGTTTTCTATAAGTAACATTGCTAAATTGCAACACTTAAAATAATAATCATGCTCCCAATAACATGATGATTATATCCATACCAACATAAAATTTATGCTCCCACTAGCTTTGACACGTATTCAGAAAACCATTGGACTTCTAGAAGGCAATACTTATTGACTTCCAAAGTTCATATTTCTAATACGATATGCTTCGATAAGCCTTTATCTAAGCTTCTCACACATCTTTCCTTAGATAACTCACATGTGTGTCTAAAAAATTCTAGAACTTATAGCAATAAGTCTCGAATGTTCAAACTAATTGCCAAATCTCACAATTCGAACTATGAAGAGGGATGTCGTAATCATAATCGAATTTGAGAATGCAATTTACACAATCGCTATCTCCTTAAAATCTCTCTTAGTGAAAGCGTTTACTCACAATCATTTTCATGAAGGAGAGAAACCTTATGATACTTAGATTTTATGGTGTATATGTTCCTATCCATGTGAATTTGTCATAACCATAATCAGAAGATAATGTTTGTGACAAATCCAAACTCTTATGGACAGAACTTGTTCATTCTTAATTTCTTGACATCAAAGGTCCCACCATTGCTTCCAAGTATTCAAGCAGCTCACCCCTACCTATCAATGTACTTTCCATTGATCAGGATGCCTTGCCTCCATTCAATCAATTGAGAACTCATAGAACTCATATGCATAGTTGAATCAAACTGGAATGGCACAGAAACAAAAATGTGTAAACACGATAGGTTACAAACCTCAAGTCGTGTGCTAGTGTTTAAAAATAGGTTTACCCTTGATTAGTTCTTGAAACTTTTCAAGATCATTTAGACTCCCACTGACCTCTTCACATATAAGATTCTCTTGTCAAGAAACTTTTCTTGACAAAACAAACATTCAAGAGTCAGTGTAGGTCCTTATCAAGGCAAATACTACACACAATTGGTCTTAGTTGGTCTTTGTCTTATCCAAGATATCACAACTTACCAATTTCAAACGTGCAAGAGCAAGAAAACATTTTCCTTATTCACATTTGATGAGTGTGTTAAAGTTTCTTAAGACGATGTCACTCAAATCACAATTTTGGAGTACGACTTTAAGACTTGATTTTGGAACGGAGTATGATTTACGTATTGATTTAACCATTTCAACAATTTCCGATTCCTCTTCTTAGCCATACTAGTGTACTAAGGTGTCCTCAGAGGATCAATTGTGATACGGTTTCAAAATCACTAAGTTAATCATAAAATAGATATTTACGTACTCTCCCATCTTTTCAGATTGGAGAAACTTTTTTCTTTCTGCCTAATTGATTCTTCTTATTCGTTCTGCTATTCAATGAAACGTTTTCCAATGATTCAGAATCATACTTAATCTTTTAAGTATAATCACATTTACTAATCTTTTAGCAAATCATGACGAACATTTTATCGTTCTTTGTGGTGGACTTAACCAGTGCACAATATTGTGTACCAGATCTCCTAGTCCTTCACTTGACTCACATACTTATGTGAACAAGGAATTAGTCTTAATTTCCCAAATACGAAGTTTCTCATTCATCATACAATACTAGTTGCATTATTTCAAGTTTCTGTCCAATTGAAACTTGGCCGATGAGGATCTTTCCTTATTTGGTAAATTTCTGACATTACCACAAATAACATAACTAATAATCAAATCCATTCACAATATTGTTAACAATAGAAACATTTAAACACCAATTTTCATAAAATCCATCAGAAGGAAACATAAATGAGATAAAATCAAAATTTATTTTATTGTGGAAAAAATCTTGTCCTTACAATGCGATTACAAATGAAAACTATGTTATTACATAATCCTAAGCAATCTATCATAACTCTCTAAGTAGCAGCTCCAAAAATCCGATCATTAAATCATGCGATCGAAATCCATATCTTCGTGATCAGACTCGACTCACTTCTTCCTTTAAGCTTCCTTTCTTTTCTTCGATCCTACAAAACACGAAATGTAATCTTATCACATCATGAAGTAAGAATCTAAAAAGGAACTTAATAGAGTTAGATAGTGGATTTTACCTGAAGTAGAGTCATACATCTTGACTCTCCCATCTCTTAGATCTCTCAGGTAGTTAGGGCAGCTTCGTGACCAATGCCCCTTCTCTTGGCAGTAGAAACACACAGATTCTTTGGGAATGGCACAAGGGACTATCTCAGACTTAGCCTTTCTCTTGCGTAGAGCAAAACGTTTCTGGACTTCCAATGTTGCCATTGTTCATAGAAGGTTGAGACATTGATTTACAAGACAAGTTTGCTTGACCAGTCCGCCAGATGATTTCTGATTCAACAGCAACAAGCAAATAAGTCAAATCAATGATGGTTACGTCGTGGTCCATCACATAGTACTCTCTAATGAACTTACTATATGATTCGGGAAGTGACTAAAGAACCAAGTCAACAACCAACTTTCTTGAGATATCGACACCCAACATTCCCAATTTATCAATATGCAACTTCATGTCCAAGATATGAGCACATACAGACTTTCCATCTTTGTGTCTTTTTGCCAATAGGGCTTGAGTGACCTTGAACTTTTCAAGTCTTCGAACACGTGGGTCAGGGGGAATTATTGGAGGAGGTGGAGGAAGTGAAGTATGATTTCCATTTCTACAATCCAATCGTGGAACATCATCTTTATGTGGAAAACTTTTTCCAACGGATTCAGGAAGACCGTAGTTGTCAGACTTTGACATCTACAAAACGGGAGAAATTCAAGTTAGTTGATTGAGTCCTTAATAAAACACCCAAATGAGATATTAAGGCTAGGACCCAACACAATATTCTACAACTTGGAAGAGGGATGCCGTAATCCAAATTGCAGAACATTTGAAGGTAGGTAAATGACGATTTACCAATTTCCACCATGAAAAACGAAAATTGAAAGTTTAAGTTTTAAATGAACTGAAACTCCTAGATCTTTTGAGATTCATTGAACTTTTCAATGGCATGTTTAATCTCGATTATGCCCTTCATTTGTGACTGGGATGCCGAGGATCACAAATAAGGTGTGAATAACCATACGAATGTACGTGGTACCCTCAATGTTACAGTCACCTAATCGACGTGCCGGTTAACCACACACGCTCCATCGATCTATGACAAACATCAAGTCACCCTTTGCCACCAATGCCAATCCCAACTTAGTGTGCCGGTTAACCACAAACGCTCCATTAATTGTCTCGGCAAGGGTACAAAGTGTAATTCCGTGGAATTGCATCAAATTCACTTTTTCATAAAGTAACTAAGATTTGGGAATTTATAAAAGCGTTTAGTTACTTCGTATTTCATTATACTTATAATGGAAGGTTGTGTCCTATCCTACTCGTTCGGATAACGACCCTCCACTAGTCAAGAGTGCGGTGGGTAAGAGTGGAAACCCATTCAATCGCCAATTTATAGACAATTTCCTTAAACACCCCTTAGAGACCATCTTCGTGAATGAGGCCTACTAACGGTAAGACTGACTCTTTACTCATACATATATAATATGTTAAGCCTTTTAAATGTTATATAGTTAGTATAAGGTGTATATTACACTTTCAAAATACTATGCGGTCTAATTTAATAAATTATACTTTTAATTTAATTAAATGTAAACCAAATTATTATGGATTTATTAACTCTCTTTTAATTATACACTTAATTAACTTAATAAAACCATAAGGGTGTAATTTGAACTTTTCAAAAACTAGGGTTTTAGAATTTAATATTTCAAAATTAAAATTTTAATCAAAATTTTAAATTCTAAAACTTGAGGGCAAGTTTTGAACTTTTCAAAACATTAGGGTTTAGAATTTAAATATTTCGAAATTAAACTTTTTAATAAAAAATTATATTCCAAAACTTGAGGTCAAGTTTTGAAACTTTTCAAAACATTATCAAGAACATTCTAGATCAAATTACAAATAATAAGAATTAAACAATTGATTGGTGGTTATCTAATTTTGACCTAAGTCAATTTCTTACAAGATAATTCAAAAGAAAATTACAAATAATTAATATTTATCTTATAAAACAAGTAAATATCTGAATTTTGACAATTATTTTCTATTTTGGTAAGGATTATCACCAAATATTGATAAAATTCGGATTTTATTAATGAAAACATTTTTGGTAATTATCCCACATCAAAATAGGTCAAAATCCCGCAAAATCAGCCATCAGATCTACAAACTCGTCGAGTCAGGGATGGACTCATCGAGTTCCTAATGAACTCGGCAAGTTCAGGCTCCAGAATGCAGAATTTTGCGATTTTAAGCTTGAATGATTATGAAATACATCAAATACATTATACAAACAGCCCAGTCTCTGATACCACTGATGGGTTTTGAGCACTACATCAATCCTATGGTGTACATGCAAACCCTAAAGCTATTAGATCTAGTTTGTCTAATGAACATGCAATAATGATCCAAAGCTTATAAACCCTAGATCTAGCACACATATTTCGAGATTATCATATAATATCAGATATAGATGATTACCTTTACAAGAATGGCTTGAATCTTCTTGTCTTGGAGCTTAGAGTCACAAATGTCACTCCTCTAATTGCTTACAAACACCACAAGCAAGAGAATGAGTTATGAGAGGGAGGAGGAGTACCAAAAACTACTAAGATCCCTTATGGATTACTTCCACACGTTTTTGGGGCCTTAGGGGTTCCTTATATAGTGAGGCTATTAGGGTTTTGAACTAGGAAACCCTAATATGACCGCTTAGGCCCTAAGCAGCCCATGGACTCCCTCCTTAGAAGCCTTGGACGTCTAATGGGTTTCCCCATAGATTTCATCCACTCCAACTTCTATGGAGTCCATTAGCCCAATATTCAACTATCGCACAATTGACAGTTCTAGTCCCCTTTATTTAATTAATGTCTTTTAGCCACAAAATTAATTCTTATTAATTCTTGACTAATATTAATTAAACAATATGATTTCTCCTTTAATATATTATTGATATAATATATTAATAAATCATAATTAACCTCTCTCTCTCTCTCCATAAATCATCCTATCAAGTTGCTTTGGTGAAGGCAATCCAAAAGGACCATGCACAACCGGGTCAAGTACATACCAAATATAGTTACGGGCTTAGACACTAATACAAAAAAGGGTACATAATAGTGCTTTATAGAGTCGTTACATCACTCACCCTGGGTAGGGTTTAGAATTTCTGAACATATGAAACTTCTGAGTGACACTTTGTATTAAGATAGAGAGTTGTACAATAGTGAACATAGAGTAAATCCTAACATACAAGCACTAGTTGAGTTGACCGGTTTGACCCCTTGACTTTATTTGACTTTAACTTGACCAGAAGTTGACAGTTGTCACATCATCTCCCCGTTGGAGGGAATTTTGTCTCGAAATTAGCATTTCGACTGGGACTTTAAGGGTTTGGGAAAAGATGTGGATATTTTTGTTTCATCTGATCTTCGCGTTCCCAGGTGAACTCGGGTCCTTGTTTAGCATTCCATCGGACCTTCACAATGGGTATGCGACTTTTTTTCGTTCTTTTGATCTCCTGATCCATGATTTCTACCAGTTCTTCTACGAAGTGGAGACTCTCGTTGATTTCAATTTCATCAAGAGGGATGTCGAGAGTCTCATCGGACAAGCACTTCTTTAAGTTCGACACATGAAAGGTAGGGTGTACGTTATTTAGTTCTTGCGGTAATCGAAGCTTGTATGCTACCGGGCCAATCATTGCGAGGATCTCGAACAGGCCGATGTACCCTGGATTTAGTTTTCCACGTTTTCCAAAATGTATCAATCCTTTGCAGGGTGAGACCTTTAACAGCACCCGGTCTCCAACCTGAAATTCCAAGGGCTTCCGTCTTTTATCCACATAACTCTTCTGTCGGTCTCTAGAAGCCTTTAATCGTTCTCGGATTTGGACAATCTTCTCGGTCGTTTCTCTTATGAACTCCGGACCAGTGAGAGTGTTGTTAGGAACTTGCCCCTTAGCTAGTTGTGTCTCACCTACTTCAGCCCAACACAATGGTGATCTGCACTTGCGGCCATAGAGGGCATCGAATGGGGCAACCTTGTTGCTAGTGTGATAGCTGTTATTGTATGAGAATTCGATAAGTGGTAAATGGGTATCCCAAGATTTACCAAAATATATCACACAAGCTCCTAGAATGTCTTGTAGTGTTTGTATGGTCCTCTTACACTGCCCTTTGGTTTGTGGGTGGTAGGCTGTACTCATGTCCAACCTAGTTCCCAGTGATTTTTTAAGTGACTACCAGAACCGTGAGGTAAATCGACTATCCCTCTCGGAGATAATTGATATTTGTACACCATGCAGTCACACGATCTCCTTAATGTATGTCCTGGTCAGTTTTTCCATCTTGTCGGTTTCCTTTATTGGTAGGAAGTATGCGGATTTGGTCAACCTGTCAACAATACCCAATTAGTATCGAGACCACCCGTTGTCTTTGGTAACTTGGTTATGAAATCCATTGTGATCCGCTCCCACTTCCACTCGGGTATCGCTGGTTGTTGCTGAAAGGATTTTAGTATACTATAACATCCAATGGTGCACATACAACCCTAAATGCTTTGGATCTATGTTTTCTCTAATTATACATGCAATATTGTTTCCAAAGCATTAAGCCTACAACTAGCATGGAAATGACATAATCAACATAAAAGCGAGTTATAGAATTACCTCTTGGTTGTAGCTTGTAGAACTTCTTGAGTTTGGCCTTTAAGAACTTAGTGCCCGAAGTGTTGCACCTCAAATGGAATCACACAACACCACCAACAATGGAGGACTTGCGAGAGAATACTTATACTCCTAAAAATCGGCTATAGCTCTTCCAAGAACACTAGGGTACCAATTTTAGGAGCTAATGGGTTTCTTATATAGTGTGGCAAAACTAGGGTTACACCATGTAAACCCTAATGTGCACGACCTTCCATATTCCTTAGGCTCCATGGGTTTAAACCTCCATGGATCATCCATGAGTTGTCACATAGGTTTAGCCCAACCTAAGGAATCATGGATCATTGTCCCACACCATAAGAATGAATGATTTTACCAAATCAATCCCCATATATTTAATTAGTCTCTTTTGATCACAAAATTAATTTCAAATCAATTCTTGATCAATACTAATTAAGTAATATGATTTCATATTAATATATTAGAACTTATAATATATTAATAAATCATGAATATCCTCTTCTCCAAAGTCCATCCTTACAAATTGTTCCGGTGCCATGCGACCCAAATGGACCATGCTACTCTCGGGTCAAGTACATACCAATAATAGTTATTGGCTTAGACACCTAATACAACAGTCTCCCACTTGGATAAGTCTAATAACTATTATTGCAAGTACGACTCCACAACCCGACTAGCAATCGTAGCTCTTAAAATCCGCTGTCGAACTCTGACCTAGTTAATGACGCGTCCATTAGATAAGGGATCATATATTACTGCATTGTAGATATCATATGCACTGAGACATGGATTATAATCAATCTCTCTGTCCATCTGTTGTTTCTAGATTTCCGATTTATGACGACCGACTAATTGAACAAATCAAATCAGTCCAGGCTTGGCCAAGCACTTAAGGGTGTCATCACTAAATCATCGAGGGGCCCACATATATCGCTTTTATCCACATGGAGTAAAAGGAACGGATAAACTTCGACCCAAATGCTTACTTGTACTTACTCATCAAATCACACACAACGATATGTTTTATAACACCAAGTTACTGGTGTGTTTACATATGTCAATGTGCAACCGACTTGCAACTACAACTCACATGTCTCTGTTTGAAGAATATAAGATATTATCGTCTCAAAATCACTTGTGATAAAATCCATGAAGTGATTCAGATGAGAGTGGGTTGAATCCAATACTCGAATCTTATTCCAGGAGCACTCATGAACACTGTAGCAAACTTGTGCTATGACTAAAACACCTGTACAGATCCATTCATGACAGTCTTGCCTCAATACCTACTTCCAAAGTATGATCGACTGTGGATGGTTTGAATAACCTAGTTATTCAGGAAGTCAAAACATGCAAAGTGAAACACAAGAATAATACTAATCCTATATGGCCCCAAAACTTTTGAGTGCCATATTGATTACTCATTATTCATTGTATAATGTTTCGATTTATCAACTTAATACTTGAATTAAAACAATAGCTATGCCATGCTCCAAGCATGCACACTATGTTTGTCTATGGTCCTGACTTTTTGAAATAGATCAATTGAGAAAAAATCATTTCAATGATGCTCATTTCACAATTCCAAATCTTTATTGCAAGTGTAAGAATTCGAAATTCTTGTCACTGCTAAACTTTCATGTAATGCAGCCTTTGTAATGTTATGGTACCAAAAGTCACAGAGACTTGACCAATGATATTACAAAATTTTTTCCACTGGAGATTGTTAACAAAACAATTCCAAGGAAGTGAAGTCTCAAATTCAAAGTACATTCCTTTGAACATCCTTTTTGCATTAAGTTTCCTAATCTAACACAGATTTAAAGAATAAATTCCAATTATGGAAACATTTCCATATTCCCATTTTGACTATCACTTCTGAACCAGAGTTGTCTCTTTTCAGAATATGTCAATATGGTCCATCCATTTTATACTTCCAACTACAAGCGACGAATCTTCGACGAACCTTAGATTGTCCTTAATAGTTGTTAACCACTTTAGTAATATCCAGTTCTAGTCATTTTTCCCTCTTAAAGCCCTAGGCATTTGGAAAATTTAGAACGCGAGAATATTATAGCATATGCAATCGATGCTATACCCGAAGCATATGGGATGCGATTCATAATGTCTAACATAAAGACATGATACTTAACCAGTCTTTTGCTACAATATTTCTATTTTCCATGTTCTCACAATTCGAATTATGAAGAGGGATGTTGTAATCATAATTGAATTTTTTAGAACACAATTAACATTTCCATATATATAGAATTTCCTTATGTTGAATTCTATTTGCCATGTTCTCACAATTTGAACTATGAAGAGGGATGCCGTAATCATAATCGAATTTGAGAACGCAATTAACATTTCCAACATAGCATTCATATATATCATTGACTAAATTTGATTAAAAACTCAATCTAAGCTTTTAGATTTTGAAATGAAGTATAAATTCCTCTCCCTTAATTATAGAAAAACAACTTTTCAAACTCTGCAACTTTGCGATTTGAAACCTTTTGTTTTTCTATAATTAACATTGCTAACTTGCAACATTTTGCATAATAATTATGCTCCCACCATCATAATAATTATTATCTTACTAGCATAACACTTATGCTCCCACTAGCTTTGACATGTACCCAGAAATCAGCTGGACTTCTAGAAATCAATACTTATTGACTTTCATTAACAAAGTTCAGATTTCTGATACGAGATGCTTTGATATGACTTTATCTAGGCTTCTCAAAATCATACACCTTTCCTTAGATAGCTCACATGTGTGTCTTAACAATTTTAGAACTTACAACAATAAGTCTCAAATGTTTAGACCCTTTTCCATTTCTCACAATTCAAATTATGAAGAGGGATGCCGTAATCATAATCGAATTTGAGAATGCAAATATCATAATTGCTATCTCCTTAAAGTCTACTTAGTGAAAGCGTTTCCTCACAATCATTTTCATGAATTGGAGAGAAACCTTATGACAATTATATTTTATGGTGTAGGTGTTCCAATCCATGTGAATTTGTCCTAACCATAATCACAAGACAAGGGTAGTGACAAATCCAAACTCATATGGACTGAATTTTTTCATTCTTAATTTCTTGCTGCCTGGCAGCACAAGGGCCTGCCATTGCTTCCAGGATGTTATGCAAACAACTGAGAACTCATAGAACTCACATGCATAGTCAACTTAACTGGAGTGGGCATAGAAACAAGAATATGTCAACACTACAGGTTACAAACCTCAAGTCGTGTGCTATTGATTAACACATAGAACTCACATGCATAGTCAACTTTAACTGGAATGGCACAAAAACAAGGATATGTCAACACGGTAGGTTACAAGCCTCAAGTCGTGTGCTAGTGTCTAACAATAGGTTTACCCTTGATTAGTTCTTGAAACTTTCAAGATCTTTAAGACTCCCACTGACCTCTTGACATATAAGATTCTCTTGTCATGAACCATTCCTTGTGAAACAAATATTCAAGAGTTAGTGCAGATTCTAATCAAGACTAACACTTCACACCATTGGCCTTAGTTGGTCTTTGTTTTATCCAAAACATCACAACTTACCAATTTCAAATGTACAAGAGTAAGAAAACATTCTACTCTACATTTGATAAGTGTTATAAACCTTTCTTAAGGTTATGTCACTCAAGTTACAATATTGGAGCATGACTCTAAGACTTGATTTTGGAATGAAGTATGATTTATCTTCTTGATTTAACCATTTCAACAATTCACGATTCCTCTTCTTAGCCATACGGATGCACTAAGATATCCTTAGAGGATCAATTGTGATATGGTTTTTCCATAATCATTAAGATGATCATAAAACCCGATACTAAAGTACTCTCCCATCTTTTCAGATTGGAGAAACTTTTATCTTTCTGCCTAATTTGATTCTTCTCATTCGTTCTGCCATACATTGAAACTTTTCCAATGTTCAGAATTATACTTAAACTTGTAAGTATAACGATGTTTACTAAACTTTAGTAAATCGAGAGGAATAGTCTTATTGTTCTTTGTGGTGGACCTGACCAGCGCACACCCAGTGTACTCGATCCCATAGTCCTTCACTTGACTCACATATACATGTGAACAAGGAATTAGTCTTAATTTACCAAAGATGAAAATTCTCAGTCATCACACAATACAAGTTGCATGATTCCAAGTTTCTATCCAACTGAAACTTAGTTGATGAGAATCTTTGCTTATTTGGCAAATTCTCGACACTACCACAAACGAAAGAATCAAATCCATTTTGAACATTGTTAGAATATACATAAACATCAATTTTCACAAATGCCATTGCAAGGAGATAAAATAAAATAAAAACAAAATTTTATTTATTTACAACATGTGGAAAAAACTTGTCCTTACAATGCAATTACAAATGAAAACTATGTTACTACATATTTCAAAGCAATATATCATAACTCTTAAGCAGCAACTCAAAAAATTCAATCATCGAACCATGCGATTGAAATCCATCTTCGCGACCACATTCAGCATACTCTTCCTTTAAGCTTCCTTCCTTTTGTATGATCCTACAAAACATCAAAATGCAACCTTGTCACATCATGTATTAAGAATAAAAAAATAGGAACTTAATAGACTTAGACAGTAGACTTACTTGAAGTAGAGTCAAAAATTTTGACTTTACCATCCTTGCGATCTTTCAGGTAAATATGGAAGCTTCGCAACGAATGCCCCTTCTTTTGGCAACAGAAACATATGGACTCTTTGGGAATGGCACACAGGACTATCTCAGACTTAGCCTTTCTCTTTACCATTTGGTCAAACGACATGACCATGGCCGATCCCTTTTCATTGGGAAGAGAAAGCTTTTCTGGACTTCCAATGTTACCATTGTCAATGTCCATGGAAGTTTAGAGAGTAGATCTTCCAATCAAATTGCTTTTCCAGTGCGCCAAATCATTGTTGATTCAGCAGCAACAAGCATATATGTTGAGATCAATAAGGGTCATGTCGTAATCTCCCATATAGTAGTCCTTAAAGAAACCACTATATGACTTTAGGAAGTGACTGAATAACCTAGTCAACAGCCAACTTCCTCGAGACTTCGACACCTAACTCTCCCAGCTTGTCAGCACATACATACTTTCCTTCTTGCCAATAGGGCTTTAAGTGACCTAGAACATGTGGGTTAGGGAGAATTATTGGAGGAGGTGGAGGAAGTGAAGTTCCACTACAACACGAAGAAGGGATTGATCTTTCACCTTGATCGCCTTTAGGAAAATCATCTTTATAAAGAAAGCTTTTTCCAAAAGATTCGGGAAGACCATAGTTTTCTGAACTAGACATCTATAATGGGAGAAATTCAAGTTTAGTTGTTTTTAGTCCTTAATATAACACCCAAATGAAATATTAAGGCTAGGACCCAACACAATATTTTACAGTTCGGAAGAGGGATGCCGTAATCCAAATTGAAAAATATTTGAAGGTAGGTAAATGACGATTTACCAATTTCCACCATGAAAAACGAAATTGGTTATTAGGTTTTAAATGGATTGAAATTCCTAGATCCTTTGAGATTCATTGAACTTTTCAATGGTATGTTTAAATCTCGATTGTGCCCTTCAAGTTTGTGACTGGGATGCCGAGGATCACAAACAAGGTGTGAATAACCATGCAAATTAGCTTGGTACACCCAATGTTACAACCACCTAATCAATGTGCCGGTTAACCACACACGCTCCATTGATCTATGATTAACATTAAGCTACTCTTTGCCACGGAGTGTCAGTCCCAGATTAGTGTGCCGGTTAACCACACACGCTCCACTAACGACTTAACAAGGTGCAAAGTGCAATTTCATGGGTTAGCACCAAATTCACATTTTCCTAAGTAACTACGATTGGGAATTTATAAGTGTTTAGTTACTCAGTATTTCATTATACTTTTAATGAGAATTTAAATGTCCTGTCAAACCCGTTTGGCTAACGACCCTCCACCAGTCAAGGAAGCGGTGGGTGAGAGTGGACACCCATTAAACTGCCATTTTATAGGCAGTAACCTTATACCCCCCTATAGACCGGCTTCGTGAATGAGGCCTACTAACGGTAAGACTGACTTTACTCTTATACATATATATATATAAATATTAAACCTATAATATTATAATAGTATAAGGGTTGAATTTTAAACTTTTAAAATTCTAGGGTTTGGAACTAAAGTATTCAAAAGTGAAACTCTACAAATTCCAAAACTTGAGGGCAAGTTTTGAAACTTGTCAAAACTTTTGGAATCCATAACATATGAGTTTAATATAGGTTTTATGAAAAGTCTCTTGACATTCCATAACTTGAGGACAAGTTATGGAGTTAATAAAACATTTATGTAAAAGACTCTTCAAGCTAAATAACTCGAGGACAAGTTATGGAAGACTTAAAACCATTTTATGATGACATTTAAAAATGAGACTTTTCACTTTCCATAACTTGAGGACAAGTTATGGATTTCATCAAAAAACATTTAAATCAAAATTGTAACTAACACAACCAAACAATTAGTCTATTGATCTAATTAAACTCATAAGTTAAGATAATTCATATCAAACAAGTTTCAAAAAATTAGTCTAATCATATAAACTAATACAAATCATGAAACTTTGACAATTATCTTTTATTTGATTGAGAATAATCATTACCATATCAACAAAATCAGATTTTATGAACTAAAACATTTTGTGGTAATGATTCTAATCCAAACAGGCCAAAAAGTCGAAAATCTGCCCACTGGAGCACCAACTCGGCGAGTACATGAAATGGACTCGTCGAGTTGGCCATTTAATGAGGGGACTAGGCAAGTCATCCAGTGGACTCGGCGAGTTCACTGGGCAGAAGGCAGAAAATTCGATTTTTTTACTTTGAAAACCAATAAAACATCAAGTATAATGGAAAACAAACCTAGGATCTGATACCACTGAAAGGATTTTAGTATACTACGACATCCTATGGTGCACATACAACCCTAAATGCTTTGGATCTATGTTTTCTCTAATTACATATGCAATATTGTTTCCAAAGCATTAAGCCTACAACTAGCATGGAAATGACATAATCAACATAAAAGAGAGTTATAGAATTACCTCTTGGTTGTAGCTTGTAGAACTTCTTGAGTTTGGCCTTTAAGAACTTAGTGCCCGAAGTGTTGCACCTCAAACGGAATCACACAACACCACCAACAATGGAGGACTTGATAGAGAATACTCTTACTCCTAAAAATCAGCTATAGTTCTTCCAAGAACATTAGGGTGCCAGTTTTAGGAGCTAATGGGTTTCTTATATAGTGTGGAAAAACTAGGTTTACACCATGTAAACCCTAATGTGCATGACCTTCCATATTTCTTAGGCTCCATGGGTTTAAACCTCCATGGATCATCCATGGGTTTAGCCCAACCTAAGGAATCATGGATCATTGGCCCACACCATAAGAATGAATGATTTTACCAAATCAATCCCCATATATTTAATTAGTCTCTTTTGATCACAAAATTAATTCCAAATCAATTCTTGATCAATACTATTTAAATAATATGATTTCATATTAATATATTAGAACTTATAAAATATTAATAAATCATGAATATCCTCTTCTCCAAAGTCCATCCTTACAAATTGTTCCGGTGCCATGCAACCCGAATGGACCATGCTACTCTCGGGTCAAGTACATACCAATAATAATTATGGACTTAGACACCTAATCCAACAGTTGCAACAAACGCAAGGGATTTTGGTATTCTACCTTTACCTTGGCGCAATTCAGGTACTTGCTCACAAAGGTAGCAATTTCGGCATTCATGTTCGGCCACCAATAAAGTTTCTTAAGGTCCAGATACATCTTATCTGAACCAGTATGTACGAAGTATCGAGTTTTGTCTGCCTTGTTCATGACGACGTCCCTAAATCAACCAAACATCGATGTCCAGATCCGATTCATGAGATAACAAATTCTGTCATCCTTGACTTCTAGGTTCTTATCCATTACTCTTAAATCCTCTCCTGTCACATTCTCTGGTTTCAAAGCCTCTAGCTGAGCCTCTTTGATTTGTGTGGACATGTGTGAATGGATTGTCATGGTTAATGAGTTTACTCGGCGGCCCGAGTATCCGTTTCGGCTAAGGGCGTCAGCTATCACATTGGCATGCCTGGGTGATAACGAATCTCGCATTCGTAATCGTTCAGTAGCTCTACCCATCGCCTATGCCTCATGTTGAGCTCTTTTTTATTGAGGATGTGCTGAAGGCTTTTATGATCGGTGAAGATAGTGCATTTTGTTCCATAGAGGTAGTGTCTCCAGATCTTTAAAGCGAATACTACTGCTCCCAGTTCGAGGTCGTGTGTGGCGTAGTTGACCTCATGCGTTTTTAGTTGTCTCGAGGCGTAGGCAATGACCTTTCATCGTTAAATCAACACACATCCAAGACCCTGGTTCGACGAGTCGCAGTAGACCACAAAGTCTTCAGTTCCTTCCGGTAGGGATAAAATCAGAGCGCTGCACAGGGCCTGCTTTAGTGTTTGGAACGCGGTTTCTTGCTTCTCTCCCCAGTTGAAGGTTACACCCTTTTGATTCAGGGTGGTAAGTGGTTTGGCGATCTTGGAGAAGTTTTGGATGTACCTTCGGTAGTATCCAACGAGGCCTAAGAATTGACGGATTTCTGTAGGTGTCCTTGTGCTGACCAGTTCTCGATCGCCTTGATTTTAGAGGGATTCACGTGTATCCCTTCCTTGCTAACCACATGACCGAGGAAGTCCACTTCTCGGATCCAAAATTCGCACTTTGAGAATTTTTCATAGAATTTATCCGCCCTTAACGTCTCTAATACTTGTCGTAGGTGTTGGCTGCGCTCTTCCTTACTCCTTGAATAGTCCAGAATGTCGTCTATGAAGATAATCACGAACTTATCTAAGTAAGGCCGACACACCCGGTTCATTAGGTCCATGAACATCGTGGGTGCATTTGTTAATCCGATGGGCATCACTACAAACTCGTAGTGACCATATCGGGTTCTGAACGCTGTTTTAGGAACATCCTCATCCTGGACCCGTAGTTGATGGTATCCCGACCTCAGATAGATTTTTGAGAAGTAAGTTGCTCCTTGGAGTTGGTCGAATAGGTCGTTGATTCGGGGTAGAGGTTGTCCGTTTTTTATGGTAAGCTTATTCAGTTCACGGTAGTCGATGCACATGCGGAACGATCCATCCTTCTTTTTCACGAACATGACTGGTGCTCCCCAAGGTGAGAAGCTCGGTCCAATGAACCCTTTGCTTAGCAGTTCGTTCAGTTAGCTAGATATTTCTTGCATCTCGGCAGGCGCTAGGCGGTATGGCGCTTTGGCTATGGGGGTAGTTCCAGGAATTAGATCGATTCGGAATTCGACTTGTCATGCGGGTGGAACTCCGGGAAGGTCTTCTGGAAATACGTCAGGGAAATTACAGAGCTCCGGAATGTCCTTGATGTCTTCCGACTCTTGCTTCTTATCCACTTCATGGGCGAAGAATGTGTGGTATTCCTTGCGGAGATACTTTTGGGCTTTGACGCAAGAGTTGATTTGTAGGTTTGTACTAGGTTTGTCGCAATAAATGTTGAGAGTTTCGCCACTTGTCAGATTAAGGCGAACGACCCTTTCATAACACAGAATGTCGGTACGATTAGAACTTAACCAATCCATGCCAACGATGATGTCAAAGCTTTTTATTGTGACAGGCATTAGGTCGATTTTGAATGAATGGTTGTCTAGAGTATGGGTACACCCTGTGTATATATCATTAGTGCTTTCTGCCTTTCCATTTGCCATTTCTACAACGTATGAATCTTTTAGTGATTGGGGATTTTGTTTTAGTAATTGTTTGAATTGGTGGCTAACGAAACTCCTCTCTGCTCCACTATCGAATAATATGCATGCATATGAGTTATTGAGGAGAAACGTATCGGTAACCACCAAGGGATCTTCCATTGCTTCCCCGTGCCCTAATGCCAAGACTCTTCCAGCACCGCCGACATTTGTGTTTCTTTCTTTTGGGCAGTCTCTTTTGTAGTGCACGGTCTCCCCATAGCCGTAGTAGGCTCGGCTTGCCCCGGTGTTGGCGGCCAGGGTGGCTTGTTTGACTGGCGCCCTGCAGAAGCGGGCAGAATGCCCTTTCTTGTTGCAGTTGCTGTAGTGCATCTCTCGACAAGGGTCGGTGTGGTGAAAGCTACACTTGTTACATTTGGGGAGGGTCCCAACATACTTCCTCAGGGGTGTTGGAGCGGCGGGGGTAGTGGCAGCGCTAACCGCCACTACTTGTTGTTTCTTGGTGGAATCCTCGGCCAGCTGGTTCTTCTTGTTGTTCCAGAACTTCCTTTTGTTGTTTCCCCCTTTCTCCTGCTCAGAGGTGGCCGCTATTGTGCCATGGTTGGCCCTATAGTCAATGAGTTGTTGTGCCAAATGTTTGGCACTGTCAAAGGTAGTTGGTTTTGAGGCTAACACGTTCCCTTGAATCTGAGGGGATAATCCCCAGATGTATTTCTCCATCTTTTTACTCTCCGGGGTGACCATCCCGGGACATAGTATGGCCATATCGCTGAATCTGGCCGTATAAGATGTGATGTCAGAACCGGTCATTTTGACGCCCCAGAGTTCCTATTCTAATTTCTGAACTTCGCCCATTGGGCAATATTCTGCTAGCATTAAGGTCTTCAAGTCCTCCCAGCTCATTGCATTCGCCACTGGGAGAGTCAATGACTTTACATGACCGTTCCACCAGGTAAGGGCTCGGTCAGAAAGTGCAAGCTGCAAATTTGACTTTGCTCACTTCAGGGCATGCACAAATCTCGAAGATTGATTTAGTCTTCTCGAACCATTGCATTAGAGTGATGACGCCCCCGCTTCCATTGAAGGATTTGGGTTTGCCATTTGTAAAATCTTTGTAGGAAGATTCCTTTGAGCGTCCCTGACTGTCTCCCTAGTTATAGTTCGTAGCACCATTTTCCATTCCACCAGTACCATTTGTACCGATATGTGACATTGCAGCTGCCACAGCTGCTGTTACGGTAGCTTGGAAAACGGCGGGGTCAAATTGTGGAGGTGGTGGCGGAGATGGTGGCGGTGCGTTGTTGAAACGCCTGGGATTTTTCCACGGTGGCATATTTCGGCCACAAGTTTTTAAAGACGAAATGATGGTAACCCTTTAATAGTAGCGATAATTCGGTTATTATTGAACCAGACTATCTGTATTATGTCCCGAATTTAAAGTATTTGCAAGCAATTTATAATGGAAGTCCATATGATTAAACTTATGAATTTAATAGTAATGTCTTAATGAAATATTGTGACTTGATCCATACTAGGTCCTTCTGCAATCGCTTGGTGTACGCTAGTTGTGTATAACTAAGATTATATAGATCGTTGAATCTAATGGATCTGCCGTAAGCCCACAACCAAACAAGGAACAGAACCTAAAGCAGAACCACCATTTCTAAATCGATGGAATCTTAATTATATACAACATTACGGTATACACTAAGTAATCGTAGATTTACCATAAGTAACGATATACACTGTTATGAATTTAGTGGTAACACTCCCAATGAAATATAATGCATGCCAATTTCATTGATATGGTTTAGTACATAGTGTTTGGAAAATTTGACCTTGATGCATGTCTACATCACATCAATGCAAGGAAATTTTTTTACAGCATTACGATCCTTCGACTGGTGTATTCACTTAATTGCAGGATTGAACCTACACACAGAGGAGAGTAGCACCAACGCATACTCATAAACCTAATCTATAAAGATTTGTGAGTAGTATGAACCCTACTCATGACGACCAGTCCCCCGCGGTCCTTGAGACTAAGTCGAGGCGCCCTGTAGTTCTGCTAACCGACGCTCGGCTGCGGTCACACTCTCCTTGAGATCTGAGTGCCTTTCCTGATACTCCCTTACCTCCACCCTAGCGGCGGTAAGGTCCTTAACGAGTCGTTCCATGGGGTAGTAGTCTCTCTCCAGGTCTCGAGTACGTGCGTTGGAGGCTTCCGCAACAACGCTCAGCTCTAGAACTCGGTTCGCCGTCGCTCTATTTTGATCCCCGAGGTCTGTGATTCATTGGATCACGACTGGAAGGGCTCTGTCAGCTGGTCCTCCGTGGTTGAGGTCATAGTAACCTCATTGTTCGCCAAATGGTGAACATTGTCGCTGGTGACGAATCCACCTCTCGATGTCTTCCGCCCAACGGGGCGTAGGTCCATTGTAGCCGAATCGGTTCACGGGAACCCTGGCAATACAAGGAGGGTTGATAACCTCCGGCTCCTCTTCTGACTCCTCTTCATCTTCTTCTTCCTCTAGTTCCTCTTCAAGTTCATCTTCTTCGGGATCTTCCTCTTTGATTTCTTCGGCGTCCTCATTGGGATCCTCTTCGGGCTCTTCCTCGAACACTTCCTCAGGGTCTTCTTCTGGTTCCTCCTCTACCCATCCCCTGTTTCCTTGATTTGAGAAGTAGGGGTCTCCCGGTAAGTGGAATCCTGCCATGACGTATGTGCAAGAATAGGGGTGTAAGAGGCACATAATGAATCTAGAAATATTGCGCTGAAGCAACATAAAATATTCCTATAGTATTTTAAACGTTATGTTCGGTTCTTAGTGCATTTCTTGTAGGGGTGATGGTAGGTTGTTAGACTTGTTGCCCATTATGTCTATCCCCCAGTATATGCGAGTCACTTCTCGGACAAATATAGTTGATCAGACTATATTCATCCCAGACTTGATTACATATCCCAAGGCATACTCGCAGTGTACAATGCATCCTTTTTTTATTTTTGTATTTTTCCTAGTTATGAAACTATACTGGAATGTATGCATGTACTTATACTTTTTGTTAAAATATTATTTTATTTCTAGAAGTATAGTTGTATGAAAAATCTTTAGTCAGAGAGTTTTAGTCCCATTGGAATTATAGTTGGTATATCTTATGTGGTTCGATATACTTAGTTCACTATAAACAATGCTCTGATACCAATTTGTCACACCTCCAAACCAAGGATGGCGGAAACGTCCGGGGGTGGAGGACTTCATGTATAGTATCATAACAATGAGTATAACAGTGATCAAAGTAAATACAACCATCAAAAATATAATCGAAAAAGTTACATGGTTTCCTGAGTTACATGTTTCAAAATCGATTACAATATAATGATAAAATGGTTTGTCTGACGTCGTAGTGTTCCATCCTCAAAAGCTGGTAGTTATCTGTTTTTATTGATTACATGAGAATACAAGTAATGTTGAAAGAGTGTCAACAATTAAGTTGGTGAGTGCATAAGCTTTTGTTTGTAGAGTTGAAATCCTTTCTTTGTAACTGTAGTGTATGTTCTAGAAAATCCAATATGTTCCTTATAAACTGAGTTGTAGTCTTAAGACTCAAAGACCGAAATGTACAAGTATTTTCCATACTTATGATAGTATGTGCAGTTCTAAATAAATAAAACCCTTATAAATGTAAGAATCCCCGTAAACTATATGTGTCGTTGTTTCCCTATGTGAGTTATTATAACCATGCGATTGACATAGTAAGCCTGTTACGACGTACTTCGGGCGTAAGAATGTTTTGACATTTGTCACCCCAGACCTGCCGGTCTAGCTATTGCATCCAGCTTAGGTGCGGGATTATCATTCCTAATATAGATCTATACACAAGTATTACGCTCTCCCTAAAAGAGACTAAGGCTATAATACATGACTTTAACCAGTTCTCTAAAGAGTACAATGAAGTAATGTCTCACAAATTTGATTCAACGAGTTTATGTGTAGTGCGAATGAAAACCCTTTTTGTAGTGTAAATGAAACCTTCCTTAGTATGTTCGTAGTGTTAATGTACCATAAACTATACCTATTGTAGTTTATCATATATGTTTGTACTGATGAAAGACCCTTATGTGAATGATTATTTCTGTCACTGTTTTTAGAAAAATCATAGAAAATCACTATAAGTCAAAAACTAAATCCGTAAATTCTAGGAGTTTAGAAAATGTGCCTATTTTGTTCATAATTTTTATTATAATATTTAGTTGTCTCTAACCAGTGTGAAAATATCCATCTTCACAGACTGGTCCGAAATCATTTATGAAATGATAGACAGTTTTGTAAAAATCGTCATAAATGGTAGAAAAATCGTATGAATGTGTGCAAGTAGTCATTAGAAAGGTATAAACCTGAACTATTTTTATAATTAACAGTTTTGAAAAATATTAAGTTTAAGATGGTCAAAACAGTTCGTGAATAGACCATAACTTTTCTGTTGAAAGCTGTTGTTTGAGTTAGAATATGTTTTGGTGTTGTAACTTGTATTCTCCCCCTTAAAACTTGAAGAAAACATGAAAATATAGGGGTATGAAATCACCTTGAGTGATTTCTTGTAGAGTGAAAGGGTTGAGGATGAAGCATTTCAAGTTAAAAACCCTTGAACCACACTTGAGGTTTTGATGATACTATGAAAAAATAGATGAATATTTGTGTAAGTGATCACGATTCCTATAATAATGTGTAGAAATTTTTAGGATTTGAATGAAGAAACTTACCAGATTTGGAGGAAAACTCAAGAACACTTCTTGTAAAAATCATGACTGAGAAAGAGAGGGAGAGAGAGATAGAGATAGATAGATAGAGAGAGAGAGAAGTTTGCTTTTGGTGAGGAGTGAAATCTTGGAGGAGGAGTGAAACAAATCTCTTGGATTTGTTTATAAAGGTTGATTGGATGGGAAGAGTGTTGAAGAAGCTAAATGAATTGACTAGCTATATGTGAATAGTGACATAAAGTTGGTGTGGGGATGGCTTGGTATCATAACTTTATGGAAAAGTCAATAAGCCTTTAGATTTTATCTTGAACAAAAATATGATTTATAAATAATAAATCCTCAAGATGGGAATAAAATATAAGTCTACAGGGTCTAATATGTCAAAAATATGAATTGGGTGAAAATCCCACGTCAAAATCATCAAAAACGGGCTTAAAATGCGAAAGTGGTCAAAAACCGGACTTGAGAAGCAAATTAGCGAAGTGAGAGGGTCAGATGTGAAGGGAGGGTTCACAGCGAAAGTAGGGTTTGGGTGCAGAGGCTCGCATGCGAGAGCTCTCGGAGGCAGGTGCGAAAGTGCCCGATGCGAAGGTACCCGAAGCAAAAGTATCCGGATGAGAAGCAAAGGTCGGATTGGATACGAGTGTCGCCTGGTGGATGCGAAACTTGCTGGTTCGCTGCGAGAGGAGGTTTCAGTTCGAGGGGCTAGGGTGTGAATCTTCCCGGTTAGACATGAAATTCCGATCAGAAGCGAAAGTGAGGTTCGCACCGAGAGGTTTCGCATGAGAGGGTTTCGCTTCTTGAGAGGGTTTCGCACCCATTGTGCTGTTTTTCATATTTTCTTCCCATTTCGAGTGATTCTCAACTAATTAAAGGGTCGGGATGGCACGTATGTTTATGAAAAAGTTGAAAGAGATTTTGAGAGAGATTTGGGTGAGAGAGAGATATAGCGAGAGAGATTGAGAGAGACTTTGTTTGTATCCTTTGTTAGTGTTTGGACCCGTAGTGCTAGGATTATAAACTCCAGTACGCCTTGTTAGGAGTGTTTTACGGCCCCGAAGGGTATATAATAGTGCTTTATAGAGTCGTTACATCACTCACCCTTGGTAGGGTTTAGAATTTCTGAACATATAAAACTTCTGAGTGACACTTTGTATTAAGATAGAGAGTTGTACAATAGTGAACATAGAGTAAACCCTAACATACAAGCACTAGTTAAGTTGACCGGTTTGACCCGTTGAATTTTTTTGACTTTGACTTGACCAGAAGTTGACGGTTGTCACCACCCTTCCAAGGTGACACCTTCAGCAACACAAAGTCTCCCACCTAAAACTCAAGATCTAATCGTCGCCGGTCAGCATAGTTTTTCTGATGGCTCTGAGCAATTCGCAGTCTGTCGCACACCTGATGAATCAACTCAGTGGTCTTAAGCACCACTTCGGTGCTTCCTATAACTCAATGCCCCACCTTCCCCAACAAACTGGAGTTCTACACCTCCGACCATACAACATCTCAAACGAGGGTCGGTCAATACTAGCATGATAACTATTGTTGTATGAGAATTCTACTAGTGGAAGTTAATATCCCAACTCCCTCCGAAGTCTAATACGCATTCCATGAGAATATCCTCGAGCGTTTGGATCGTCTGCTCGCTCTGACCATCAGTCTGGGGGTGGTAAGCAGTGCTGAAATGCAATTGAGTACCCAACTCCTCATGAAACTTCCACCAGAATCTGGAGGTGAAACGAATATCGTGGTCCGAGACCACAGGTACCTGCACCCTGTGCCTGATCACCACCTCCCGCACATAAATATCTGCTAATTTCTCGGCGGAGATACTCTCAGAAATCGGAATAACATGCGCACTCTTAGTCAACCTGTCCACAATAACCCAAATGGAATCCACAATCCGTGTCGTCCTAGGTAATTTCGTGATAAAATCCATGATGATCTCTTCCCATTTCCACATGGGAATAGGTAGCGGCTGAACCTTTTCGTGAGGCCTCTAATGTTCAGCTTTGACCTGCCTACAGGTCAAACACCGCTCAATAAACCACACAACCTCCCGCATCATGCAGGGCCACCGATAGCTCAATCTCAGGTCTCGGTACATCTTCGTGGCCCCCGGATGGATAGAAAACTTGGACATGTGCGCCTCCTCCAAGATCTTCTACATCACTCCCCCCAATTCTGGAACCCAAACTCTGCCACACTAAGTTAATAACCCCCGGCTGTCTCGAACAAATAATGGAATTTGCCCCCGAATACGCTCAATATTGTAGTTCTCCTTTTTCAAACCTTCCACCTGTGCTCCTTTGATCATGTCCATCAATGGTGAGGTAACCGTCATCCTCAAACAAACTTCTCAGATCGGAGCACTAGTTGCTTTGCGACTCAAAGCATCGACCACTACATTGTCTTTCTTGGGATGATATAGAATCTCGCAGTCATAATCTTTTACCACATCTAACCATCTCCTCTGTCTCATATTCAGATTCTGCTGATCCATAAAATATTTCAAACTCTTTTGATTGGTGAAAATGGTGCATCAGACCCCATATAAATAATCCCTCCAAATCTTGAGGGAAAACACCACCTCCCGCAATTCCAAGTCATGAGTGGGGTGGTTCGCTATAACACCCAGTTTTGAAAGTACTCGGTTATGGTGTCGGAAGCCAAAGGGTGGGGGCGATTCGGTATTTTATGGGTCTCGGGTTTTATCCAGAAGGTTTCAGGCTTAGGGGTGTGGCTAGGAGCGTAAGGATTCCGGTCACCTTTTCATGGATATAAACTTCATCGGAAACGGACTTAGAATGAAGGAGTTATGGCACTTTGAAGTTACTGTATATTTTAGCCCATAATGGAGTTTTGTGACAAGGCAGCCCCATGCATGTAAGGAATGCATACGTGTGTTTAGCTGGGAGGAGCAGGGAGTGCGACTGCCCCGAATACTTTGAGGATTACGGATGGGCGAGGGGGTAGGACCTTGCATTGACAGACAAGGGAGATCCGGATTACAACAGGCAATGTTGCAGGTATGTATCAATTGCCCTTTTTGATTCTATCTGTATTATGATTTTTCTTGCCTCGGTCTCAGGTAATAGAATGTATGAGTTATCTCCCTGCTTGTATTCGGATTGTATTTTCGAAAAATGTCATATGCCAATTGCATACCGGGAATTATTAGTAGCTAGTGTAAGGTCATTTCCCTTTTTTGGTTCGAAGGGTTTAGTGTTATCTCGGTTACGGCCGAGATCAGTTCAGGAGCATCATGAGAAATCTATGGTCAGGATTCAGCAGGATGGTTATCCACCATCGTCAGGATTTGGTGAAGATCAGTCTTTGTGCTAGGGATAGATTTGGGATGCATCAAGAGAAGCAGTCTATCGCTAAAGAAGTTGCTCTGAGCATCGACTAATTGGACTTTAAGGTTGAGAGGGACATCAGGTTAATCTTTTGGGGTCATTAGTTTTGGGATTTTAGAAAACGTTCATCTAGTCTTCAGTGATTGTGCGATCTTTGGAGTGGGCTAGTGATGGGTCGCTAGCAAGATTAGGCGTTAGTAGTTAGCGTGTCTATCGTGTACGGGAGGAAGGAATGGAAATCCTCCGATTTTCGCGTGTCGTGAAGACTTAGTCGAAGCTAAGTGGGGGAGAAACGATCATGTAATCAGAAGCAAGGGCGGTTTTAAAAATGGGATAAGTTTCGCATCCTTGTTAGGAAGAAGGATGACCCAAGCGGTTGTATGGATTGAGGATAGTGTGAATTGGAAGTTCGGAAAACTTGCCAATAGTGAGATCGCATTCTCGGGATGCCTGATAGAAGGTTTCAGAATAATTAGGTTGCGAATTTCAGTCAGGACATAAGTACAGCTTGGGGTACTAGACCGTGCTTGTATGCTCGATTATGTGTGTGTTCGAATTAGTAGTCAGCGAAAGACCATGGTCAGCGTGTAAAGTGGTGTAAGAGTGCGGGATAGTTGTAGCATTTACTAGTAGCCAGTCAGCGTGGAAAGTGTTGTAAGACTGCGGGATTGCCGTAGCATTCACTAGTAGCCAGTCAACGTGGAAAGTGTTGTAAGACTATAGGATAGCCGTAGCATTCACTAGTAGCCAGTCGGCGGGGGAAGTGTTTTAAGACTGCGGGTTAGCCATAGCATTCACCAGTGGCCAAATTATTGGATTAGGTGTCTAAGTGCATAACTATTTCTGGGATGTACTTGACCCGATTAGCATGGTTCATTTGGGTTGCATGGCATCATGCATTTGGATAGACTAAATGAGAGAAATAACACTTGTGGTTTATTAATATATTATAAGTTCTAATATATTAATAATATTATTTAATTAGTATTGATCAAGAATTAATCTAGTATTAATTAAGTGATCAAAAGATGACTAATTAAATATATGGGTTGATTGTGTAAATCATCCATACTTGTATAGTGGGCTAAGTGCTCCATGGATTATCAAGTTGGGCTAAGGTCCATAGGATGCTCCATGGATGCTCCATGGGAGTTACAAACCCATGGGTCATGGAAATGAAGAGCCATGTTACATTAGGGGTTACATGGTGTAACCCTAATTGTAACACACTATATAAAGAATATGAAGTTACCAAAAACGGCCACATAAGCAAGAGTGAGAGGGCATAGCCGATTTCTAAGTGTTCTACATTTCTCTCAAGTCATTCCAATAGCATTTGGTGTTGTGTGAGACATTTGAGGCATCACACTTGGGGTGCTAGGCTCACAAGGTTTTCAAGGAATCAAACCAACTACAAGGTATGTAACTCTAGCTATCTTTTATGTTTCAAAGTTCCCCATGTATGCTAGATAGGATTAAGAACCTTGGAAATCATATTTTGCATGTATTTTAGACAAACATAGATCCAAGGTTTATAGGGTTTCATGTACACCTTAGGAGTGTTAGAATGCTCAAAACCCAACAGTGGTCCAAAAAAGCTTTCTCTTCCCAATGGAAAGGGATCGGCCTTGGTCAACCCGGTTGACCAAAAGGTAAAGAGAAAAGCTAAGTCTGTGATAGTCCCATGTACCATTCCCAAAGAGTCCATATGTTTTCATTGTCAAGAGAAGGGGCATTGGTTGCGAAACTGCCCTAACTACCTGAAAGATCTAAGAGAGAAGGAAAAATCAAGAAGATTTGACTCTACTTCAGGTAAGTCCACTATCTAACTATATTAAGTTCCTTATTGATGATTCTTAATACAAAATGTGAGTCGGTTACATTTTTTTTTGTGTTTGGCAGGATCAAGCAAAGGGAAGGAAACTTAAAGGAAAGGTATGTTGAATCTGATCGCGAAGATGGATTTCAATCGCATGGTTTGAAGATCGGATTCTTGAGCTACTACTTAAGAGTTATGATAGATTGCTAGAAAAATATGTAATAAAAGAGTTTTCATTTAAAGTTGCATTGTAAGGATAAGTTTTCCGCATTTATTAAATAAATAAAATTTTGCTTTACTTTATTTTATATCTCCTTGCAATGTCAGTTATGGAAAATTGATGCTTGTATGGTTCTAGCAATAATGGAAATATGAATTTGATTCCTTCGTTTGTGGTAGTGTCATAATTTACCAAATAAGGAAAGATTCTCATCACCCAAGGTTTTCAATTGGATCGAAACTTGGAATCATGCAAGTTGTATAGTATGATGTGTGAGAACTTTCAGCTTTGGAAAATTAAGACTAATTCCTTGTTCACATGTTTATGTGAGCCAAGTGAAGGACTAAGGGATCGAGTACACATTCTTGTGCACTGGTCAAGTCCACCACAAAAGATTGATAAGACTATTCGTCATGATTTACAAAGGTTTAGTAAATATGGTTATACTTACAAGTTAAGTGTAATTCTGAAACATTGGAAAAACTTCGATGTATGGCAAAACGAATGAGAAGAATCAAATTAGGCAGAGAGATAAAAGTTTCTCAAATCTGAAAAGATGGGTGAGTACTTTAGTATCATGTTTTGTGATCATCTTAATGATTAAGAAACCATATCACAATTTGTCCTCTAAGGACATCTTAGTGCATTCCTATGGCTAAAAAGAGGAATCAAGAATTGCTGAAATGGTTGAATCAAGAAGATGAGTCATACTTCGTTCCAAAACAAGTCTTAGAGTCATACTCCAAGACTATAAGTTGAGTGACATATCTTAAAGAAAGGTTTATAACACTTATCAAATGTAAGAGTAAAAGTGTCCTACTCTTGTACATTTGAAATTGGTAAGTTGTGATGTTTTGGATAAAACAAAAACCAACTAACGCCAATTGTGTGAAGTGTTTGTCCTGACAAAGAATCCGCCCTATATCTTGAATATTTGGCAAGTGAGTCTTATATGTCAAGAGGACAGTGGGAGTCTTAAAGATCTTGAAAAAGCTTCTAGATCTGATCAAGAAGAAAAACCTATAGTTTATCACTAGCACACAACTCGAGGTTTATAACCTATCGTGTTGACATGTTCTTTTTCTGTGCCCATTCCAGTTAAATTTGGTTTTGCATATGAGTTCTGAGAGTTCTCAATTGGTTGCATAAAAACTTGGAAGCTGTGACAGGCCCTTGAGCTGCTAGGTGGCAAGAAGTTAAGACTGCACAAGTTCAATCCATAAGAGTTTGGATTTGTCACTAACCTTGTCTTGTGATTATGGTTTTGACAAATTCACATGGATATGAACACATACACCAGAAAAAAACCTAAGTGTGATAAGGTTTCTCTCCGATTCATGAAAATGATGTTGAGGAAACGCTTTCACTAAGTAGATTTTAAGTAGATAGCAATTGTGATATTTGCATTCTCAAAGTCGTTAGTGGAGCGTGTGTGGTTAATCGGTACACTAACATGGACTTGTGAGAAATGGCAAAAGGTCTAAACAATTGAGACTATGATTACGACATCCCTTTTCATAGTGCTATAATTGTTTGGACACACATGTGTGCTATCTAAGAAAAGGTGTATGATTTTGATAAAGTTTATCAAAGCATCTCGTATCAAAAATCTGAACTTTGGTAAGAAGGTCAATAGAATATTGATTTCTAGAAGTCCAGCTGATTTCTGAGTACATGTCAAAGCTAGTGGGAGCATGAGTTTTATGCTAATAATCATCATGCAAGTCGGAGCATGATAATTATGATAAGTGTTGCAAGTTAGGAATGTTAATTATAGAAAACAAAAGGGTTTCAATTGGGAAAAAGGTGTTTTGCTATAATTAAGGGAGAGGAAACTATACTTCATTTCAATTCTAAAACCTCAGATTGAGGTTTTAATCATATTTAGTCAAGGATATATATATATGAATTTCATGTTGGAATTTCTCAAACATAAGGAAATTCTATATATGGGTCCATTATTTGCGTTCTAAAATTCGATTATGATTACGACATCCCTTTTCTTAATCTGAATTATGAGAACTTGGCACATAGAAATAGAAATATTATAGCAAAAGACTGGTCTAGTATCATGTCGTAATGAATTGTGTCCCATATGCTTCAGATATATGATCGATTGCATGTGCTATAATATTCATCTGTTCTAAACTTTTCCATAAATGCCTAGAACATTAAAAGGGAAAAGTAGTAGAACAGGATATGACTAATTTGATTAAGCAACTGTCGAGGACAATCTAAGGTTTACCAAAGATTGGTTGCTCAGGGACAGTTGGATGTATAGAGTTAATTTTGGAAGGACCATATTGACATATTCTGAAAAGAGGCAACTCTTGTTCAGGAGTAACAGTCAAAAGGGAATATGGAAATGTTCCCATAGGTGGAAGCTATTCATTAAATCTGTATAAGATTAGGAAACTTAATGCAAGAAGAATGTTCAAAGCAATGAACTTTGAATATGAGACTTCATTTTCATGGAATTGATCTCCATTGTAATACTCTGTAATGTCTGTTGACAAGTCTTTGTGACTTTGTGCAAAATCATTACAAGAGGACCACTGCATATAAGTTTAGAATCTAACAGATTTAAGTAAATGCCAGTAATCTGGGATTCGTGCATTTGCAGTATGGATTTGGGATTGTGAAATGAGTATCATTGGAAGTATGTTCAATCGATCTATTTCACAGAGTAAAGATCATAGACAAACTTAGTGTGCATACTTGGTGTATGGCATAAACTAATGTTTGGAAAAAACATAGTGTGCATACTTGGTGTATGGCATGACTAGTGTTTAGAAAACATAGTGTACATGCTTGGAGCATGGGACAACTATTGTTTTAATTCAAGTATAAAGTTGATAATTTAAAACAGTATACAATGAACAATGCGTAATAAATATGGTGATAACTAAAAGGTGTTTTATTTATATTCGTAAGTTCTAAGACCATAGTTGATTTGATTATTCTTGTGTTTCACTTTGCATGTTTTGACTTCCAGAATAACTAAGTCGCTCATCTTGAATGACTAAGTTATTCAAACTATCCACAGTCGGTCATATGTTGGAAGTAGATATGAATCAAGACTGTCATGGGTTGGATTGTAGAGGTCTAAGATGTTGGACAAAGTGGTGCTACAACACTCATGAGTGCTCATAAGTTCTGAGTATTGGATTCAACCCACGCTCACTGGTATCACTTCATGGAATTTATCTCGAGTGATCGTGAAACGGTAATATCATATAAGTCTTCAAACCTAGAGATATGACTTGTTTCCTATGAGTTAGTTATGCATTGATCATACGAAAAAGCATTGGTAACTCGATGTTATAAAACGTACCTTTGTGTGTGATTCAACAAGTAGTAGAACAAGCATATGAGTCGAAGTTTATCTGTTCCTTCTTGGCTTAGAAGCGATATCTGGGGCCCTTGATGATTTTGTGTTGACCCATGTACCCGGCCCGGTCAGAACTAAGTTGATCTGTTCACTTAAGTTCTATGTAAAACAAATCGGAAATCGGGAAACAAACTGCTGGACAATAAGTAAGACAATGTTCCATGTATTTGTCCGGATGATATCTAGAATAGAGGATTATATGATCACTTATCTTAAATGGCATATCATCATCTTCTCAGTTCCGAGAGACCTTGAAAGAGCTACGATTGATGATCGGCTCCTGAAGTTATTCTTACAGATATAGTTATTAGACTTATCCAAGTGGGAGACTGTTGGATTAGGTGTTTAAGTTCCTTACTATTTCTAGGATGTACTTGACCCGATTAGCATGGTCCATTCGGGTTGCATGGCATCATGCATCTGGATAGACTAAATGAGAGAAATAACACTTGTGGTTTATTAATATATTATAAGTTCTAATATATTAATAATATTATTTAATTATATTGATCAAGAATTAATCTAGTATTAATTAAGTGATCAAAAGATGACTAATTAAATATATGCGTTGATTGTGTAAATCATCCATACTTGTATAGTGGGCTAAGTGCTCCATGGATTATCAAGTTGGGCTAAGGTCCATAGGATGCTCCATGGGAGTTACAAACCCATGGGTCATGGAAATGAAAAGCCATGTTACATTAGGGTTTACATGGTGTAACCCTAATTGTAACACACTATATAAAGAATATGAAGCTACCAAAATTGGCCACTTAAGCAAGAGTGAGAGGGCATAGCCGATTTCTAAGTGTTCTACATTTCTCTCAAGTCATTCCAATAGCATTTGGTGTTGTGTGAGACATTTGAGGCATCACACTTGGGGTGCTAGGCTCACAAGGTTTTCAAGGAATCAAATCAACTACAAGGTATGTAACTCTAGCTATCTTTTATGTTTCAAAGTTCCCCATGTATGCTAGATAGGATTAAGAACCTTGGAAATCATATTTTGCATGTATTTTAGACAAACATAGATCCAAGGTTTATAGGGTTGCATGTACACCTTAGGAGTGTTAGAATGCTCAAAACCCAACACATATAGCATGAGAAGTGTGGCAAGACTGCGGGGTGGCCCATAGCAGATAGTATAGAAGTGTTATAAGACTATGGGGTGGCCCGTTGCGTTCACTAGTTGGCAAATAGAGTAGGAACGTTGTAAGACTGAGGTGTGGCCCGTAGCATTCGTATATTAGTATAGTAAGACTGTGGGGTGGCCCGTAGTATTGGTATTGTAAGACTGCGATGTGGCCCGTAGCATTGGTATTGTAAGACTGCGGTGTGGCCCGTAGCATTCGTATATTAGCATAGTAAGACTGCGGGGCGGCCCATAGCATTGGTATTGTAAGATTGCGGGGTGGCCCGTAACACTCGTTAGTTAGCCAATAGTATATTGGTATCGTAAGACTACGGGGTAGCCCGTAGCACTCGTCAGTTAGCCGTTAGTATAATGGTATAGTAAGACTACGGGGTGGCCCATAACATTCATTAGTGGTCAGTTAATATTGAAGCGTGAGACTGCGGGGTGGCCCGTAGCATTCGTCGGTCCCTATTCGGCAGTAAGAATGTATCAGATGTGTGACTCGCTTGTGGAGTTTTTCAGATAGGTTAAACCGGGGCAGGGCAGCCCGCACGGATGTGAGTAGGCCACAACATGATTGGGTTCGGTAACTGGGTAGAACTCGGTACTCCTAGTTAGTCGACAGGAAAGTTGGGACCTGGGAGGTCTCGGTTCATCCAGAAAGCGGATAAGAGGCAACAGGGTCTTCGCGCAGGAGCAGTGATAAGGGGATTCATGCATGGAATAGTTAGTGTATCGAGAGGTGCTAAGTCACTCACAGTAGGATTAAATAATCTCAGAGTAAGCAATTTGACTCTGTTGCGCAGCTCTCGTATGAGCCTAACCGTTGCAGGGATGAATCGCTTACTTGAAGGGTTATCTGACCATTCGCTGGGTTGGGTGTTCGGCATCGGGCCACAGTAAGTGGAAAGGTGTCGCAGAGACAGGAAAGGTTTCGCTTATGTAAAGTTGCCTTTGGAAGCCCATCAGTTGCGCAGGGTAATGGTTAGACCCTCAGGATGTCATGTGTAGAGGTCCTTTCGGGAATCAGACTGAGCATACAAGGTTAGGCGTTGTACAATAATGGTTGTGAGGGTTCAGACTAGTTTCGAGTAACTACTGTGTCCCATGATAATAATCCGAGATAAGTATCCGCAGAAGACCTTGAGGACGAAGTCTAGTTTAAGTGGGGGAGAGTTGTAACACCCAGTTTCAAAAGTACTTGGTTGTGGTCTCGGAAGCCAAAGGGTAGGGGCGATTCGGTCTTTTATGGGTTTCGGGTTTTATCCGGAAGGTTTTAGGCTTGGGGGTGTGACTAGGAGCGTAGGGATTCCCGCCACCTTTTTGTGGATATAAAGTTCGTCAGAAACGGACTTAGAATGAAGGAGTTATGACACTTTGAAGTTATTGTCAATTTTAGCCCCTAATGGAGGTTTATGACAAGGTAGCCCCATGCATGCAAGGAATGCATGCGTGTGTTTAGTTGGGTACGCCCAGCGTAAGCTGGGTTACGCCCAACATATAAGGTCATATGGTTGCGGGTGTGGAGAGGCGTACGTCCAACATACGAGAAGTACGCCCAGCGTACGCACAGAGTCCCTAAACCCTAATTTTTAGGGTATGTCACTATATAAAGAACATTATACCCTCACAGATCAGCCTCCTTCTCAACCTTATACAGTTTTCATGAAACCCTAATCTTCTTTGAGTGTTCTTAGAGCTAAGAAGGCCACTAGAGATCATTTTGGTGTTGTGAACCCATTTTCCAAGCAAGTGAAGAGCATAGCAAGGTGGGGGATCAAAGGAGAAGCATTAGATCCAAGATTGTAGTTCCATTTCAGATCATCTTGAGGTATAATGTCTGAAAATTTCCTCAAGTATGCTTAGATCTATGTTAATGGAGTTTTTGGACCTTTTAGGTCCCAAGAATGGACCTTTATGACTCAACTCGTTTTCTAGGTCCAGGATTGCCACCCTTAGTGTCATATGAGTCCCATAAGCAGTAAAGTTTAAATCTTTAGGGTTTATTTGTGACCATGCATGAGATCTAGCCCTTTCCATGGAATTTTGTTGTCACATTTCAAGTTTGGGCTCATTTGGTGGGTTACAAGCCACCAAGTAATCAACTTTATGGATTAAGACGTTGAAGAGGACTTGGATCTGTAATTGCAGCTTCTGGAATAGAGTATTAAGCACTTAATGGGAAAAGTAGCTTAACAGAGGAGTACGTTGGGCGTACATGTAGGTACGCGCAGCGTACACCACCCTCAGCTAGTACGCTTAGCGTACAGAGGAGTACGCCCCGCATACTCACCAGTTATGGGCTCGGTGTGTTTTGGGCCTCGGGTTGGGCCAAACAGTGGACTTTGGGTCCTTAGGCCTTAGTGGGCCATCAGAAGTCAAATGTTTTGGGCCAAGAATATGTTTGGGCTTAGGGTAAGGCCCATTAGAGGGATTGGGCCATTAGTGGGGCACTAGTGGGCTTGGAAAGCCTACCTAGTGTTGGGCCTTTTATATTATGGCTTTGGGCCTTAGGTATGGACCAAGTTAGACTAGGGGTAAAATGGTCATTTTACCCTAAGGAGGATTATTGATTTGGACTAATTGTCACTTTAGGTAATGGTAGATCGGGGAGTCGAGAGACCCGCAGTTCGGGGATCCGCCAGCTAGCAGCAAGAGGTTTATTTGCAGGTTCTTCAGGTAGCTTATGAGGTGAGTCTCCTCACTGCTAGTATGGGTCTAAGGCACCAATGCCGATCCATTTAGTTTATGTATGATAGGAAGACTGTAAGGTCCTGAAAATCAAGGATCCGAACTAGTGATCAAACAAACAACAATCAAACAAGATTAGAATGGAGTAGAAGAGGATTGAACCAAGCTTTGCACACGTTTATTTCAAGAAACATCAAGTACAACTTGGACACACACAATAGACTGTAAACTCTATGAACTGACAACAACAACTGACAGACTCTTGCACGCCCTATATATAGGGAAAGGCTGGCCGTAAACCTGTTTACGGCTGTAAACATACTCTTGGCTGTAAACACATCCAAACAACACTAATACATGACAAAAGACTCAATAAGACCTATACATCAGATAGCCTAGCCCAAACCATAAACTAGACCCTTCAATCTCCCCCTTGGTTTGAGGCTAGATATGACTTAGTCCTTTTCAACGATAAGCACATCGAACCTCCCCATCGCGCCACACCACATCTCTTTTGAGATGATTTCTACAACCATTGACGTATATTCTTTGGCAGCACTCTCGAAGATCTCTTCAGCCACTTTGATCTGATGTTGTGCCAAGTGATGAATATCCCACTTTCCAAATTGAAGTAGGTCTCTTTTTTCGAACAAGCGAAAGCAACCATCTTGAAACTTAATGACAACAGACGCAGTGGTTTCATCATACACCCAGTAATGCATCTTCGCAAGAGATCCATCACAGAAGTTTTGTAACACAGGAATCTGTTGGGTTTTGAGCATTCTAACACTCCTATGGTGTACATGCAACCCTATAAACCTTGGATCTATGTTTTCTCTATTATACATGAAAATATTAACTATTCCAAGGTTTGATCCTAACTAGCATATTATGAAGCACCTATACTACAAAGTTCTAGTTAGATGACATACCTTTTGATGTAGCTTGATGTCTTCAAGCTTTAAGAGCTTAGCCCCAATAGTGTGGAAGCCTCAAATGGAATCACAAATCACCAAAACACCTTGGAAGAACTTGAGAGAATATGTATGCACACTAAAATCGGCCCACTCTTATTTTCACACACTTGTGCCAATTTTGTGAGCCAAGGACCCCTTTATATATTATGGAGGATTAGGGTTACATCCATGTAAAACCTAATACCCATGACCTTTCATTTCCATAGGATCCATGGGTTAAAAGCTCCATGGACCATCCATGAAAGCTTAGCCCAACCTAAATGAACTTGGCCCATTCCATATATATAAGAGTCCATATTTAATTAGTTCTTTTTGATCACTTAATTAATTCTAAATTAATTCTTGATCAATACTAAATAAATAAAATGATTCCATATTAATATATTAGAACTTATAATATATTAATATAAATCGTAAATATACTATTCTCAAAAGACTATCCATATAAATTGTGCCGGTGAAGTGCAACCCAAATGGACCATGCCGGGTCGGGTCAAGTACATACCAAATATAGTTATGGACTTAGACATTAATCCAACAGAATCTGCCTAACTTGATTGGTCGGTGGCCATATCACATTCTGGAAAGGCTGATTTGTCTTGGGATCCAGTATGTCAGGGAATCTTTTAATGAAGGACTCAGCAGTCTTCATGTTAGGAAATCCCTTCTTTACTTGGTTCTCCAAATACATCTTGAAATGAGTTGCCCGTGGATGACCTGATAGATTTGCAAATGGAGCACTGGATAGTTCTGAAAGATCAACCCTTGTCCATAAACTGAAATCATGGAAGTCTTTGTAATATTCCACGCTTGAGCTTTTGTGTTTCACTAACCATATGTTTAACTTGTCATGAAAGCCCCATGAGACAATTCCTGATCTATCACCGTACCTATGTCCAAATTTCTTCTTTTCAAGATCAGTGACGGTGACTTTGGGTTGATCTCCAGGAGCATTCTGATCTGAGCTCTTCTTGAACAATAGTTGCTTTTTTCTTGTTGGATGCTGCTAATTTAGCGCATTCTAGTGCAACAACGTTGGGTGCTTGAACTGGTTCTTTTCCAAAACGATCAACAATCCAAGTTCTTCTTTCAGCGGGCGAGACAACAGGGGGATCTTGAGATGACTGGCCAGCATTGAGTTCTTGAACGGATGATTTGAACTTGTCGCCAAGTTCCTCTGCCAGCTTCTTCTTCAAGTCAAAGTAGCTTGCAGTTAAAGCTCCCAGGTGTGTTTGCAGATCAGAGATGTGCTTTGATTTCTGAGTTTTATCTGTTGGGTTTTGAGCATTCTAACACTCCTAAGTGTACATGCAACCCTAAATACCTTGGATCTATGTTTTCTCTATTATACATGCAAATATGATTATCCAAGGTATTATCCTAACTAGCATACCAAAACATTGATACTAGGATAATAAAATGGATAGAATACATACCTTGTTGTTGTTGCTTGACTCCATGAAGCTTGAGAGCCTAGTGCCCCAAGTGTGACACCTCAAATGGTTCACACAACATCATGAACTCTTGGAATAACCATGAGGAGAAGACATACATGTTCAAATTGGCTATCCCTCTTACATATGTATCACTAGTGCCAATTTCTTGAACTAAAGGGGTTCTTATATAGTGTGGCTATTAGGGTTACACCATGTAACTCATGAATTTACCCATTCCTTATGCTCCATGGGTTTTAACCTCCATGGAGTATCCATGGATCACCACATGGGTTAAACCCAACATAAAGGAATCTTGGATCATAAGCCCACATATATAAGAATGAACGATTTACACAATCAATCCCCATATATTTAATTAGTCTCTTTTTCATCACTAAATTAAGTCCAAATTAATTCTTGATCAATACTAATTAAATAACATGATTTCATATTAATATATTAGAACATATAATATATTAATATGTCACAAAATGTCTTTTCCTCATAAACGGTCTATCCAAATGTTCTGATGCCATGCAACCCAAATGGACCATGCCGAGTCGAGTCAAGTACATACCAATTATAGTTATGGACTTAGACACTAATCCAACAGTCTCCCACTTGGATAAGTCTAAAACTATTATTGCGTATGACTTCAGGAACCAACTGGCAATCGTAGCTCTCAAAAGCCGCTGTCGAACTCTGACCTTGTAGATGAACTCTGACCTTTGTCAATGACTTGTCCATTAGATAAGGGATCATATATTCCTCCATTCTAGATATCATATGGACTGAGACATGGATTATAATCATTCTCTCTGTCCATTTGTTGTTTCCCGATTTCCCATTTATGACGACTGACTAATTGAACAAATCAAATCAGTACAGGCCCGGCCGAGCACTTACATTTGTCATCACCAAATCATCGAGGGGCCCACATATATCACTTTTATCCTGAAGGTAAAAGGAATGGATAAACTTCGACTCATATGGCTTGTTCTACTACTTGTTGAATCATACATAAAGGCACGTTTTATAACACCGAGTTACCGAATGCGTTTTCGTGCAATCAATGTACAACCAACTCATAGTAACAACTCATATCTCTAGGTTTGAAGAATATAAGATATTATCGTCTCATGATCACTCGTGATAAAATCCATGAAGTGATTCCAATGAGCGCGGGTTGAATCCAATACTCAGAACTTATGAGCACTCATGAATGTTGTAGCAACTCTTGCTATGTCTAATGCACATTAGACAAATCATACAAGCCAAATTCATGACAGTCTTGATTCATATCTACTTCCAACATATGATTGACTGTGGATGGTTTGAATAACTTAGTCATTCAGGGAGAACGACCAAGTTATTCTGGAAGTCAAAACATGCAAAGTGAAACACAACATAATACTAATCCTATATGGCCCCAACACTTTGAGTGTAAATAAAACATCTTTTATCTAAGCACCATATTGATTACTCATTATTCATGTTTCGATTAATCAACTTAATACTTGAATTGAAACATTAGTCATGCCATGCTCCAAGCATGCACACTATGTTTTCTAAACACTAGTCATGCCATACACCAAGTATGCATACTATGTTTGTCTATGATCTTCACTTTGTGAATTAGATCAATTGAACATAACTCCAATGATCCTCTTTCACAGTCCCAAATCCTTTTTGTAAATGTAAGAACACCAAATTCTTGTCATTTACTGTAATCTTGTTAGATTCTAAACTTATATGCAATGATCCTCTTGTAATGAATATGCACACAAGTCACAAAGACTTGGCAACAGACATTACAAGGTGTTCCAATGGAAAGCAATTCCATGGAAGTGAAGTCTCAAATTCAAAGTACATTCCTTTGAACATCCTTCTTGCATTAAGTTCTTTAATCTTACACTTATTCAAATAATAACTTCCACCTATGGAAACAATTCCATATTCCCATTTTGACCATCACTTTGAACAAGAGTTGCCTCTTTTCAGAATATGTCAACATGGTCCTTCTCAAATTAACACTATACTTCCAATTGTCCTTGATCAACCAATCTTTGGTAAACCTTAGATTGTCCTCGACAATTACTTAATCCTTTTAGTCATATCCAGTTCTAGACCTTTTCCCTTCTTAATGCCCCAAGCATTTGGAAAATTTTAGAAAGGATGAATATAGCACATGAAATCGATCCGATATCCGAAGCATATGGGACTCGAGTCATGATGTCTCACATAAAGACTAAACCAGTCTTTTGCTATAACATTTCCATTTCTATTTGCCAAGTTCTCATAATTCAGATTATGAAAAGGGATGCTGTAATCATAATCGAATTTTAGAACGCAAATAATGGACCCATATATAGAATTTCCTTACGTTGAGCCATTCCAACATAAAATTCATATATATATCCTTGACTAAATACGATTAAAATCTCAATCTAAGCTTTTAGAATTGAAATGAAGTATAATTTTCTCTCCCTTAATTATAGCAAAACAACTTTTTCAACCCCTGCAGCCTCACGAATTGAAACTTTTGTTTTCTATAATTAACATTGCTAACTTGCAACCTTTATCATAATTATCATGCTCCCACTAACATGATGATTATTAGCATAACACTTATGCTCCCATTAGCTTTGACATGTAATCAGAAATCAGTTGGACTTCCAGAAATCAATACTTTATTGACTTTCTTACCAAAGTTCAGATTTCTGATACTAGATTGCTTTGATAAAACTTTATCAATATCATACACCTTATCTTAGATAGCTCACGGGTGTGTCTAAACAATTTTAAGAACTATGAAAAGGGATGCCGTAATCATAGTCTCAATTGTTTAGACCTTTGCCACTTCTCACAAGTCCATGTTAGTGTGCCGGTTAACCACGCACGCTCCACTAACGACTTTGAGAACTGCAAATATCACAATTGCTATCTAGCTAAAATCTACTTAGTGAAAGTGTTTCCTCACCATCATTTTCATGAATCGGAGAGAAACCTTATGACACTTAGATTTTATGGTGTATGAGTTCCTATCCATATGAAATTTGTCAAAACCATAATCACAAGACTAGGATAATGACAAATCCAAACTCATATGGATTGAACTCAATCTTAATTTATTGCCATGTGGCAGCTCAAGGGCCTGTCATTGCTTCCAAGTAGCTGTGCAACCAATTGAGAACTCTCAGAACTCCTATGCAAAGCCAACTTGAATAGGCACAGACATGTCGACACGATAGGTTATAAACCTCAAGTTGTGTGCTAGTGAAGAACTTTAGGTTTTATTCTTGATTAGTTCTTGAGACTTTCAAGACCTCTAAGACTCCCACTGTCCTCTTGACATATAAGACTCTCTTGTCAAATATTCAAGAGATAGTGTGGATTCTAATCAAGACAAACACTTCACACAATTGGCCTTAGTTGGTCTTTGTTTTATCCAAAACATCACAACTTACCAATTTCAAATGTACAAGAGTAGAAAACTCTTACTCTTACATTTGACAAGTGTTTTAAACCTTCTTTAAGACATGTCACTCAAGTTACAATCTTAGAGTATAACTCTAAGAATTGTTTTTGGAACGAAGTATAAATCATCTTCTTGATTTAACCACTTCAACAATTCATAGCTCCTCTTCTTAGCTATCAGAATGCACTTAGAGGATGAATTGTGATAAGGTCTCTTAAGATGATTATATAACATGATACTAAAGTACTCTCCCATCTTTTCAGATTTGAGAAAATTTTATCTTTCTGCCTAAATTGATTCTTCTTATTCGCTCTGCCAAACATTGAAACCTTTTCCAATGTCTCAGAATTACACTTAAGCTTGTAAGTATAACCATATTTACTGAATTTTAGTAAATAATGACGAATAGTCTTAACGATTATTTGTGGTGGGCTTGATCAGTGCACAAGAATGTGTACTCGATCCTTTACTTGACTCACACATCCATGTGAACAAGTAGTTAGTCTTAATTTTTCAAATGCTTGAAAGTTCTTATTCATCATGCTATACAACTTGCCTGATTCCAAGTTTCTATCCAACTGAAACTTAGGTGATGAGAATCTTTCCTTATTTGGTAAATTTAGACACTACCACAAATGAAAGAATCAAATTCATATTTCCACTCTTGCTCTTAATGGAATCTTATAAGCAACAATTTTTTCCTCAAATGCCATTTGTAAGGATATTTTAAAATAAATAAATAAAATCATCATTTTTCCTTTTATTTTAAAAAACTTTGCGGAAAAACTATCCTTACAATGCAAAAGCACATGAAAACTTTGTTGTTATTTATTCCTAAGCAATATATCATAACTCTTAAGAAGTAGCTCAAGAATCCGATCTTCAAACTATGCGATAGAAATCCATCTATGCCATCAGATTCAACATATTCTTTCTTTAAGTTTCTTCACCTTTTCTTTGATTCTTAAAACATCACCATGTGACCCAGTCACATCATGTATCAAGAATCTCAGAATAGAAACTTAGCAGAGTTAGATAGTGGACTTTACCCGAAGTAGAGTCAAACTTATTGACTTTAATATCCTTAGGTAAATTTGGCAGCTTCGCAACTAATGCCCCTTTCTTTGGCAATGGACCCTTGATAATGGGACTATCTCAGACTTAGCCTTTCTCTTTACCATTTGGTCAACCGAGTTGACTATGGCCGATCCCTTTCCATTGGGAAGAGAGAGCTTTACTGGATATCCAATGTCATCATTGTCAATGTCCATAAAGTTTTAGGAAGTTGATCTTAGCAAATAGATAAGATCATTAAGGGTCTTGTCATAGTCTGTTTCATAGGAGTCCCAAAGGAACTCACTATGTGACTTAGAAAATAGTTGAGTCACCAACTTTCTCAAGACTTTGACACCCAACTCTCCCGGCTTGTCAATATCTGACTACATCTCCAAGATGTGATCACATATAGACCTTTGCTTGCCAATAGGGCTTGAGTGACCCTAAACTTTTCAGGAACTTGTGGGTTAGGGAGAATAATTGGTGGAGGTGAAAGAAGTATGATTTCCATGGGACATCATCTTCATTTAGGAAAGCTTGTTTCAAGAGATTTAGGAAGATCATCTTTTGGGAGATATTCAAGATAGTTGATTTAAAGTCCTTAATATAACACCCAATATGAAATATTAAGGCTAGGACCCAACAACCTATTTATAACTGGAAGAGGGATGCCGTAATCCAAGTTATAAAATAGTTGAAGGTAGGTAAATGACGATTTACCAATTTCCACCATCAAAAACGAAATATAATTAAGTTTTAATTGGATTTGAAACTCCTAGATCTTTTGAGATACATTGAACTTTCAATGGCATGTTTGAATCTCGATTGTGCCCTCTCAAGTTTGTGACTGGGATGCCGAGGATCACAAACAAGGTGTGAATAACCATACAAATTGACTTGGTACCCTCAACAATATTACCTAATCGATGTGCCGGTTAACCACACACGCTCCACCGATCTATAATAAAGTCAAGTTACCCTTTGCCACTCTTAGTAGTCCATGTTAGTGTGCCGGTTAACCACACACGCTCCACTAACGACTTGGTAAGGTACAAAGTGTAATTTTATGGGCTAGCACCAATTTCACATTTTCCTAAGTAACTAAGAATTGGGAATTTATAAATGTTTAGTTACTTAGTATTTATCATTAATACTTTTAATGAAGGGAGAATTATAGTCCTTTCCTACCCGTTCGGCTAACGACCCTCCACCGGTCAAGGAAGCGGTGGGTGAGAGTGGACACCCATTAAACTGCCATTTTATAGGCAGTAACCTTATACCCCCCTTATAGACCGGCTTCGTGAATGAGGCCTACTAACGGTAAGATTGATTTTATCTTATACATATCTATATAATTAAAATTATAATAATAGTATAAGGGTTGAATTTTAACTTTTAAAATTCTAAGGGCTAACTTGGAATTAAAGTATTCATAAGTGAAACTTTTCAAATTCCAAAACTTGAGGGCAAGTTTTGAAACTATTCAAAACTAATTAATTCCATAACTTATGTGTTTAAAGTAGTTTTAATTAAAAAACTCTTCAAGTTCCATAACTTGAGGACAAGTTATGGAAGAATTTAAACTAATAAAAGAATGTAACTTTTCTTTATTTTATAACTTATGGAATTAATTAAGATTACACATTTTATTACTTAATGAAGTGACTCTTGAACCTCCATAACTTGAGGACAAGACTCTTCATTTTTTGTAACCATTACCAACTTTTATGAGTTTTATGAAACTTAAATGTGACTTTTCATATAACTTGAGGACAAGTTACAAAAACACATTTTAGAATCAACTCTTAGATTAAAATGGATTGAAAACACATAATTCATTAACTTTTCTATTAATCTAAGCAAGTCATAAGAACAAGATAATTCAAATCAAACTTTTTCATGTAATCAGCCTAATCACTAAACTAATACAAAACATGAATCTATTGACAATTATCTTTGAAATTGGATTAGTATGAACATTACCACATCAAAAACAAGTTTATAAGTTCAAAAACAGCTTATGGTAATGTTCCTAGTCCATTTCTAGCCAAAAACCTCGAAAATATGCTGTCTGGGGCTCCTACTCGTCGAGTGTATCAACCTACTCGCCGAGTAGGATGATTTTCTTCATGTACTAGGCGAGTTCATCAGTGGACTCGGCGAGTACAGTGCCCAGAATGCCCGAAATTCGACTTTTTCAGCATTTTTCAGCAATTTGCATCAAGTATAATTGAAAACAAGCCTAGGCTCTGATACCACTGTTGGGTTTTGAGCATTCTAACACTCCTAAGTGTACATGCAACCCTAAATACCTTGGATCTATGTTTTCTCTATTATACATGCAAATATGATTATCCAAGGTATTATCCTAACTAGCATACCAAAACATTGATACTAGGATAATAAAATGGATAGAATACATACCTTGTTGTTGTTGCTTGACTCCATGAAGCTTGAGAGCCTAGTGCCCCAAGTGTGACACCTCAAATGGTTCACACAACATCATGAACTCTTGGAATAACCATGAGGAGAAGACATACATGTTCAAATTGGCTAGCCCTCTTACATATGTATCACTAGTGCCAATTTCTTGAACTAAAGGGGTTCTTATATAGTGTGGCTATTAGGGTTACACCATGTAACTCATGACTTTACCCATTCCTTATGCTCCATGGGTTTTAACCTCCATGGAGTATCCATGGATCACCACATGGGTTAAACCCAACATAAAGGAATCTTGGATCATAAGCCCACATATATAAGAATGAATGATTTACACAATCAATCCCCATATATTTAATTAGTCTCTTTTTGATCACTAAATTAAGTCCAAATTAATTCTTGATCAATACTAATTAAATAACATGATTTCATATTAATATATTAGAACTTATAATATATTAATATGTCACAAAATGTCTTTTCCTCATAAACGGTCTATCCAAATGTTCTGATGCCATGCAACCCAAATGGACCATGCCGAGTCGGGTCAAGTACATACCAATTATAGTTATGGACTTAGACACTAATCCAACATTATCTGCTTCAAGATCTGCAACACGAATGTTAAGCTGAACTTTTTCGGCTTCAAGATCAGTTACACGAATATCAAGCACAATGTTTTTCTGGTTTAGCACGCCGATCTCCTTTCTAAGTTCATGTATGGTGGAATCATCCTCTCCTGAGTGGCTTTCCTCTATAGAAATTCCTTTAGCGCGGGAGGAAGGCACTGAGCTTTGTTGTTGGGCCAGATGCATTGCAAGCCTCTCAGAGGCAGCATCATGAAAAGGCCTAGGAGGAGATGATCCAAGGGGAGCTGATGAACCACCAACTTCATGAATGGTGCTTGGTCCTTCGTGGAATGGTACAACTGAATCAGCAGCAAAAGTAGTTGTTGGTTGAGTCAGATGGCCTTGAGATTGTTCTGGAATGAATACTCCCTGTCTCAGATCACGTCTTCTCCTTTTCAACAGAGACTGGGAGGCCAGAGTCGTTAACGGTTCACTCACAGATGGCTCAGTGGTAGGAATTCCATCCTCAAGGGGAGGACTCCCTGAAGTTGTCTCCATAGGTGTTGTAGTGTCAGCCATTTGGTTGGAAGTAGGAGGCATTGTTTCAAGAACATCTTATGTATCCCTTATCTCCATTGCTGGATGAGCAACATCATGGATACAGTCAAAAAACGAGTCAAGGTCTTCATTGGACAAGAGGTTATCATTGACTCTAAAATTCAAGGAAATGTCATCCTTGTCATAACCTGAAAGATCAAAATCATTAAATGAATCAACATTATCTCTTTCATTTTTAGTTGCATCTTCCATCGTTCCCTCATTGTACTCACTCTCAACATGCACAGATTGCAAGTCATCCTCTTCAGCCACAATAGCAACAGGTGTAACTACATTGTCTTCATGATCTGATACAGGAATAACATCTTCTTCGGAAATGACATCGTCTTCAGAAGATACGCGGACTGAAGACCCATGAGACTCAGATGCTTCGCTTGAGTCGGCAAACATGCTAAACTTCACTAGGGGATACTTTCCTTGAAAAGTAACTTTTCCCTTTCGGTTTTGCTTGATTAGCCCAACAGTGTTTGGCCCAAGAGACTTCATGTCAAGAGTTTCTCCTTCTTTAACCATTGCAGGAAATTTCTCGTTGATGAACACTTGAATAAACCTTGGATACATCAAGAACTTGTCCCTTGTCTTTCCTTTGATGTTTACAGTCAGCTCGTGAAGGATGAACTTGGAGAAGTTGAAATCCAGTTCCGCAACAAGTGAAACAATGGCAGCTGTGTTCCTCAAAGAGATTTCATCCGCGCCAGATTTTCTTCCTGATATGCAGCCCACAAAGACATGAGCTAAGAACCTCCAGTAAGATGGTAGAAGCTTCTTCATTGTCGGAGGGAAAATGCCTTCGTAGCCCATCTTGTTAAGAAGTTCCTGAACTAGATTGGTCTCAATCTCAGTAGAGAAAGTGGATTGATCGTCGATTTGCAGAACGTCCCTGATAAATTGTTCTGTTATGGTGATTTTGCAACTCTTCACAGTAGCTTCAACAGAAACAGATCCATCTTCTCCTTTCGTTACGTCAGCTGACCTCTAGAATTCTTTGATTAAACCTTAATAAATTGCTGGATTCCCAGTAAGAGCAGTGTTCAGGCAACATTCTTTTAAACCATGTATCATTGACTTGAACTCTCAATGAGCAACAGAAGGATCAGCCAAAAGAATTGCCAAGTTGTGACTTTCAGCGAATTTTAGATCTGCCATGTCAACCTGCACAAACCAAGCCAAGTGAGAAAACAATTTATTTAAACATTTAAAATTGAGGTTTTACTCATGTTGCAGTTCAATTTGGTTTTTAAGTGAAACACACGAAGAAAAGTCAAATTTTTGTTGACCAAACAGAGTTTACGGTCAAACGGTCTGGCCGTAAGCTGCCTGGCCGTAAACGCGGACAGTTCGATTTTTCTTCAATTACACGCTCAATACAGGTCGATTCGATGCGAAAATGGCACTCTGAGGATCGAAAATAGCATACCTACAGACTGAACCGATCAAATTCACGAAAAACACGAAATTTTTTTTGGACAGGGAGAGAGAAATCTAGAGTTTGCGGCTGAAAACACGAAAATGAGGAGTGGAAAGAGTTTTTGGCTGTACAATTCTCTATATATACCCGGTTCAAAAATTTGGGCTGCAATCCATAAAGCATAAAATTAAAGCCCAATAAAATTTTAATGGCTTTTTTAAAAATAATACATTTTTGAGGACTTAAAAAATAAGATAAGATAAAATAAAATAAAATAAAATAAAATCTAAGACTTTTAAACTAAACTAAAATCTTAATTTTCTGTTTTTCTTAGCAAAATAAAATAAAAATAAAAAATAAATTTTAAAATTAAAATTGAAATTAAAATGAATCAACACTAATTTCTCATTTACCAATACTAATAATATTTTTGTGATATTGGGATCAAAGATGTTAGACAGCCTTAATCCGCTTAGCGGTATTTCTACCTTCATGTCCATGTCTGTTCGATCGCCGGTATTGTGGTCCACTTAAGCACGAAAAATTGTGACAAATTCTTGGACATGCTATAAGTGACAAGACATTTTGATCTTGTGATCCTAGAGAAACTTCCTAAGGACCATTTAGCTGACGACGACCAATGATATTGTTGTCCACCTAAATTAAGCAGCGAGATCTACATACAACCTATAAATGTTTAATTTTTAGTTGTACTAGAACTTGTTTCCCGCTTCCTAATATACCCCAATAATCAAGGACTTCCAGATATACTCCTTACTTCAGATGAGCAGACAATTATTTAGGAAGAACTCAGATTTAGAATGCATATGTTGTACACTCAGGTCGGATCTCTTCCAATCACGTAGAGAGTGAATCATATGACTAACTAGAGCTTAGAGGGATTGAGAAGTAGAAGGTTGCATATGATGTGTAAAAGGTCGGATTGTTAATCACACAAAAGAGACAACATATGGCTAACAGATAGGAAGAATAGCATAGAAGAAGATGCAGAGAGACAGAGTTGCATATGTTGCAGTCCAGGTTGGATCTTTCGATCACACAGAGGAGGTAACATATGACTGACAGTAAGAAAGAAAGAAAATAACTTTCTACATACCTAATTTATCGGAATTCCCCAGTTGCCCCGTCAATACCGGAATTAAGGACAAAATCCGTACATCGACGAAAAGTTAATCCACAGTTCTAGATACAAATCATTTAATGTATCCGTAGATTCCCATGTATATCTCTCTGCTCAACCTACCCAAGCGTCGAATTGTCAGGCTAAATGGAACTATCTAGGTCAGGATTTGTCAGGTCTCTAAATTCCTTAAGTTCATCTGATCCTAGTCAAGTCAATTTTAAAACTTTCGTGCCTACCAGCACATCGAACATAGAGCTTAGACAATTCAACTTTTGGTACCTTACACAGATTCAGATTGCCTTTTATCACATGATTATATCACTTCCCAACACATCGCCTACAAACAAAAACTATTACCAAAATATTTTTGATTTTTTGATTTTCTAATGTTTTTAGATTTTTGAATTTTTTTAAATTTTTGTTTGGTTTTTGTTTATCTCTCCCCCTAAATTTGTGCATGGGAGAGAATGAAATTAAAATGCTCAAATTTAAACTAACCTAATGCAAAAATTAGTCCTCAAAACGTATCATTTTCAAAAAGCTCACAAGCACATCGAATCGAGCTTTGTTAAACGACTTTGTGAACAGATCCGCCACATTATTAGCAGTGGGAACCTGTTCCAGCCGAATGTGCGAACGCTCATAATAATCTCTGATGAAATGAATTTTGATGTCAATGTGCTTGGTTTTCGAATGCTGGACTGGATTTTTAGAAATCTGAATTGCAGCCTCATTATCACAAAAAATAGGGGTTTCTAGATAGTTCAAACCGTAACCGAACAGCTGATGTTGAATCCATATAACTTGAGAACAACAAGCAGAGGCAGCAATATATTCCGCTTCTGCTGTTGAGGTTGAGACGGTGTGCTGTTTCTTGCACTGCCACGACACCAGACGATCAACGAGAAATTGACACCCTCCTGAAGTTGATTTCCTGTCAAGCTCACAGCCTCCATAATTACTGTCAGCAAAAGCATATAAATCAAATTCAGAATTTTTCGGATACCAAAGACCCAATTTTGGGTTGCCTTTGAGATACCGAAAGATTCTTTTGACAACAATAAGATGTGAAAGTTTAGGATTGGCCTGATATCAAGCACATTGACAAACTGCAAACATGATGTTTGGTTGGCTTGCAGTTAGATACATCAACGATCCGATCATCGATCTATAGTTGGTCTGATCTACGGGTTCGCCATCAGTATCTGGAGTCAGCAGGGGTCTTTCGGCCATCGGTGTCAATGCAGGTTTTGCGTCTCGGAACCCGAACTTCTCTAGCATATCGTCCACATATTTGGTTTGATGGAGTAGGATTCCGGTTAACTTCTGTTGGACCTAAAGCCCCAAAAACATGATCATTTGACCCAACGAACTCATCTTAAACCTCTTTTTCATAACTCTGTCAACCTCTTTGCATAGCTGCGGACTTGTAGACCCGAAGATAATGTCGTCAACATAGATCTGAACTAGAATCTGATCATTAACCATATGCTTTATGAACAAGGTTTGATCGATAGTGCCACAAGAATATCCATGCTCGAGCAAGTGCTTTGTGAGAGTTGCATACCACGCTCGAGGAGCTTGATGTAACCTATACAAAGCCTTGTCCAACTTGTAGACATGATTAGGAAACTTCGAGTTAACAAACCCAGGGGGTTGATCAACGTAGATTTCTTCCTTCACCTTGCCATACAAGAAAGCTGTCTTGACATCCATCGGGTAAACCGTGAAGTTCATGTAGGAAGCGTATGCAAGGAAGATACAGATAGCCTCCAAGCGAGCCACCGGAGCATTAACCTCGGTGTAGTCAAGACCCTCGATCTGTCTAAACCCACGAACCAGCAATCTCGCCTTATTGCGCACTATGACTCCAGAATCATGATGCTTATTGCGATATACCCAGCGTGTGTCAAGAGAATTTTTGCCCTTAGGTAGTTCGACCAGCGTCCAAACCCCAAACTTTTCAAATTGATTTAACTCTTCGTGCATTGCATCTACGCAGCTGGGCTCATTCAAAGCCATTTCGACATTCTTTGGCTCAATTTGAGAGATAAAGCAAGAATAGAGACATGTATTAACATCTCCAGTCTGACTTCTTGTTCTAACACCATCACCCAGCTGGCCAATGACATTTTCGATCAGATGATCGCGTTGAAAATGAGAAGGTATCTCCTGGCTGATGTCATTCATTGAAACGGGAAGATTGTGAATGTTGATAACTCCATCATTTGCCGAATGATCCACTTCAGATGAATCTGTCTCGTTAGAAAGATCTGCCACAAACTCATTAGCAATTTGCTCAGGAAAGAGAAGTTCCATAAAAGTTTGAGTAACAGCGGAAGCATCTCTGGACATGAACTCTCTTTCAACAGGAGTAAGAGGTGTGGCATCAGCATCTGGAGCTTGTTGTTGACTTGGAGAATCTGGACAAGTAATTGGAACAGATGACTCCACCGTAGGAATTGGAGAAGACACTATCGGCGGTCTGTAAACAACTTCTTCGTCTTCTTCTTCAGGTACAGTCTTCGAACCAGAAGTAGAACCAGATAAACTATCCGAACACACATTGAATGATTTGACCAAAGATGTGTAATCTAACAGCCAATCAGGACCCACTCTAGCATCTGTTTCATTCTCCTCCAGCCAACGCACATCGAAGGATTCTACGATTTGCTTTGTTCTTTTGTTGTAGACCCTGTAAGCAGTGCGATCAGCATACCCCACAAAATAGCAGTCATCAGCTTTGGCATTGAACTTCGAGTTAGACTCCAGGTGAAGAAGGGTACAAGGGTAGCGAAATACGCGAAAGTGACTGACAGATGGCTTGTGACAATATAGAATTTTGTACGGAGTCTTCATCTGAGCTTTGTTGATCAGAACACGATTTTGAACATAACATGCTGTGTTGATCGCCTCAGCCCATAAGAAAACTGGCAACCTTGAGTCGCACAGCATCGTCCTTGCAGCGTCTTGCAATGTTCGATTCCTTTGTTCAGCAATACCGTTTTGTTGAGGCGTGTGAACGGAACTATATTGACGCAGGATTCCCTTTTCTGCGTAAAAGTGATCAAGAACCGTATTCTTGAATTCTGTTCCATTATCAGTTCGAAGCGCCTTCACCCGGTTATTGGTTTGGTTCTCAATCATTACGATGAAATTCTTAATCAGATCAGATACCCCAGCTTTGTTGGATAAAAAGAACACCCACGTGAAACGCGAGAAGTCATCGATCACAACTAGACAATATGAATTTCTGTTGATGCTTAGGACATTGACCGGACCAAATAAATCCATGTGCAATAATTCGAGCACCTGGCTGATTGAATTGACCTGTTTTGGCAGGTATGGTTTCCTATGATGCTTTCCCTGGGCACACGACACACACTTTTCAAATGTTATGAAGTCTCTGACAGGTAGGACACACATCATTTCATTTTTAGCAAGACGATTCAGATTCTTAGCGTTTGCATGACCGAGTCGTCGGTGCCACAACATAGCATTTTGTTTTGAGACTTTTGAAAATAGGCAGGTGACTTGTTCAGGAATGTTGCTATTCGTGTCGATGATGTATGCATTTCCATCCCGCTTTGATTTAACAAGAATCCACTCATCCGGGATGACAATGCCTCGCTTCAGAATTAGACATTCCTTATTAGTGAAGTGAGTTGAATAAACCTTGTCACAAATCTAGGAGAAACTCAACAGGCTATGCTTTAACTCGGGAGCATAGTTGACGTTCTCGAAACTCAGAACTCCATTTGACAGAATTCCTTTTTGAGTGATTTTTCCGCCTTCTCCGCCCGCAAAGGAAACGAATCCCCCATTAAAAGTGAGAATGTCGTTCAACTGGGAGATGTCTCCTGTCATATGTCGGGAGCATCCGCTGTCGACATACCAAGGTCTGACGACATTCCTCCGCAACTGTCCCTGCAAAATGAACGGGATCATTTAGATTTCTGGACCCATGTCATTACTCTCCTGGGTTGACCCTTTACGATAATAGATTTATCTTTTGAACCTTTTGATTTTGAATCATCATTTAAAACACTTTCAGAGGATGACAATGATTGGTTGGAAGTTAATTTGGGCACCCACTGGTATTTAGGTTTTTGAAAAATCACGGGTGATTTTGAAACATTTTTCCTTTCTGTTTGCTTTGGGCATTTGGATTTTCTACGAAATGTGGTTGAAGACCCAGATTTTCTCTTTGACGAAACCGGCCTCGGCTTAGCCTTATTCGATTTTGGCAAACTATTTGTGACTTTATTATTGAGAACCTGTTTGTTCTTTTGAAAAACTGCCATTTTCTTTTTTTGATTAGCTTTCTAATCATCATCTCGAGGGCGAGATCTCGAGGACTTTCTAGTTAAAGACCTTCCTCGAGACTCATTCTCTCCTCTTTGAGACGAAAAATGCACAAATGCCCTATTAGGACAATTTCTAGCGATGTGACCGGCAGTACCACAGTTAAAACAAATTTGCTTATTATTATTGTAACTGGTACTATTTATTGTCTTTACTGACACCCTTACTTTTCCCACAAGAACATGTGCAAGAATCAGATTGTGTGATTGATGAGGGTGAACCATGTCGTGTGATTGGTGAAGTGGATGTGCTTGAAATAGAAACATCGGTATTGTCAAACAAATCATCAAATATATCGAAAAAGTTTGAGTTATGATTTTGTGATACATAATCATCACAAGATACATCAGAAACAAAAGTGGCATCATTTGAAATAAAAATAGCAGGTTCATAAACATTTTTATTTTCAGAAACACATCCTTCAACATCTTGCTTTGACTGACTTAAAGATTGATCTGCATTGGAAGTAGAAGCATTAGTATTTTCAACATTAATACTACCTCCTGACACGAATCCATATTTAAGAAATGGCTCTCTGTCCATTTCTTCTTCAGTCAAAGGCTTAGACTGATAATTATGATTATAAGGAGGAGGCACTTTATCATACCCTAAACCCTTTGACTGATTAACTTTGAATCTCAAATTATGTTCTATCATGGACGCAACTACTTTACTTGACACATCAAATTTTCTGAAATTAAAATCTGCATTTTGAAATTTGTTTTTCAATGTGTCAAGCTCAGCAGTTAACTCAGCAAGTTGTTCAGTCATATATCTATAATTTTCACATTTATTGCTATACTCTTCCTGAAGTTTCCTAAAGTCTTTCGCTTCTGTCCTTTCCTAAGTTGATACCCTTCATATTTAAGGTCCTCGTTCTCTCTACGCAATAATTCTATATGCTCAAGTAGATTTTTGACATTTTCAATGCATGTTTGAGAGCAGGAAGACAAACTTACCTCTTTCTTCTCAGGTTCTGGAGTAGAAGACACCATAAAGGCAAACTGCAACTCCATCATCTCTTCTTCAGGATCAACCTCAGCTTTCTCTTCTGGAACATCATCGATTTGAGCAAAGTGAGCACTCTCAGGTCCTGAAATATTTAGTGCCTAAATCTGGTCCTCCCAGTCAAAGGACTGAGTGACCACTTCCAGATTAGCAGTCTCACTGTTGATAGCAGCACTTCCATGATTATTTCCCACTGGAACCGTTGTTCTATCATTGCTTATCCTTCTGTCTGATTTCGGACACTCATGAGCAAAATGACCTGGCTCGTGGCAATTGTTACATCGAAGCTTGCCCTTATTAAACCCTACCTTCTTTTCAGCATTCATTCCGTAGTTGTTCTTTCCCGTATTCTTTGCAAATTGCTTTGCCCTGAACACTGCCATTGCTATCTGCCAAGTAATATCCATTTCTTCCACATCTTCTGGATGAATTTGATCCAGATCAGCAAATGAGAGTTGAAGTGGAAGCTCTCCAGCTACAAAAGCATTGTAGCAATTGACAAGTCCCGTGGCAAGAGCTAAGTTTTCATCGCTTGTGGAACAACTTGTGGAACAACAAAAGACTGACTTTGTGGATGAGACATAGATGATGAAGCAACAAATGGTGCAGCAGATGGAGCAACAAAAGTTTGATTCTGAGGTCGATGAACGACAAAAGCTTGACTTGGAGAAGAGGTAAAAGATGAAAAGGCATTATTTGAACAAATCCTAAGATTTGCAGTCGAGTAGGAATTCACATGATTAATCTCTCTTTGTTTATCATCAAGATCACAGGCTTTGATGATAGCCATAGTTTCAGCAAGACTGAGACGATTGAGATCTTTCGTCTTCTTGATGACGGCCACGTTCATATCCCATGCCTTCGGAAGTGAATTCAGCAGCTTTTTGTTTATCGCAGACTTAGTCACATAAATTCCGGATGAACTCATTTCAGTGGTGAGTGTGGTAAAACGCTGTAACTGGGCTTCTAGAGTTACCCTCATAGACCTCAATTAAAGCTTCCCACAATGCCTTGGCTGAATCATACTCTCTGAATCCTTGAGCTATATCGGGAGATAAAGCCACAGTCAAAGTAGCTAGAGCCCTTTCCTGTTCTTCAACCTTTTCAAAATCCTCATCAGTGTAATTAGCATATGCTTTGTCACTTATTTGTCCATTTGCAAGAGTAGTAGTGATTCTGACTAGTCCTCTGAGAATGCTTCGCCAAACCTTAAAGTCTTTCATTTTGATGTATTTCTCGATCCAGTATTTCCATTCCGGGAAGCCTTCTGCAGATAACAAGCGTCGAATGCGAGTGGTTGTTCCCATGATTGAATCCAATTCATGATGAATTGCATGGCTTTGAGAATCCATTTTTGTTTTTGTTGTTTTTTTTTAAATTGAAAATGACCAAAAAAAAAATAAACGAAAACACTAAAAATGTAGTTTACGGTCACAAGATTTCGACCGTAAACAAGTTTACGGTGAAATGCAGTTTACGGCTGAAAGAGGTTTACGGTTGAAGGTAGTTTACGGTCTAGAAGTTTATGGTCTTTGAAGATTGTCTGTTTACGGTTTCTGAAGATACACAGTATACGGTTATTGAAGATTGCTAGTTTGCTAGTTTAAGCAGATCTGATCCCCTTTTTGCTATGAAGACACCAAATCTGGCCTCGAACAATGAAGAAACTAAGCTCCTTTGACCGTGAACTTGATTGTAAGATGATTTGACACCGGATTAGCTCTCATACCAATTGTAAGGTCCTGAAAATCAAGGATCCGAACCAGTGATCAAACAAACAACAATCAAACAAGATTAGAATGGAGTAGAAGAAGATTGAACCAAGCTTTGCACACGTTTATATCAAGAAACGTCAAGTACAACTTGGACACACACAATAGACTGTAAACTATATGAACTGAGAACAACAACAACTGACAGTATGTAAAGGATGGCCGTAAACAGGTTTACGGCCGTAAACCTGTTTACGGCCGTAAACATACTCTTGGCCGTAAACACATCCAAACAACACTAAGACATGACAAAAGACTCAATAAGACCTATACATCAGATAGCCTAGCCCAAACCATAAACTAGACCCTTCAAAGACGTGGGGGTTAGCCCTATGTATTATGCATGAAAGACTAGGAGGCAACTCCTGGCACACAGTATGTTATTATGGATGGTAGGAAGACCTGGGGGTTAGCCCTAGGCAATATGTATGATAGACCAGGAGGTGGCTCTTGGCACACTGTATGCTATTATGTATGAAAGACCAGGAGGTGGCTCATGGCACACTATATGCTGATTAGCTAAGTAGAGTAGTATGTATGCTAGTTGTCTTTGTGATTCTTGCATGGAAGAACAGGAGGTGGATCTTGGCACTTGTTTGTGAGACCGAGGGGGTGGCCCCAGACTTGGAAAGAAAGACCACGTGCGGCCCGTGGCTTAATGGCAAGACTATGTTTGGCACATAACACCTTACTTGATTATGGATATGTTTGATTTGTATGGCTCACAGTATGTATGGCATGTATGGCCCACTTGATATGTATGGTATGAGGTATTTAGGGAACTCACTAAGCTTTATGCTTACGATTTACAATTTTGGTTTCAGTTATCTTCAGTTTTCAAGAAAAAGGAGCTCGGGATGATCGCAGCGCATTCACCCATGGTATTCCGCATTATGTGATCTTTGGGATTAGACTCTGATATTTGTTTTAATTGAATTATTTTCAATGCCTGGAACAAAGTTATTAACGGTTTCCTATATTAAAAATGAAATTTTTGGCCTTGAATTTTGGGATGTTACATTCGCCTCATGAGGCTTCAGCTGGCTCGAGGCATAAGCAATCACATGCCCCCTCTACATCAGAACAACTCCCAAACCCAAAATAGAAGCGTCACAATACACTACAAAATCATCCAATCCTTCGGGTAGCACTAGAAACCGGGGCTCGCATAATTTCTTTCTCAAGGTCTCGAAAGCCAATTGTTGATCTGGACCCCACCGAAAGGTCACGCTTTTCTTCGTCAAACGGGTCAAAGGTAGGACAAACTTGGAGAAATCCTAGATAAATGTCCGATAGTACCCCGCTAGACCCAAGAAACTTCGGATCTCAGATGCGTTCGTCGGAACCTCCCAAAGCATTACCGCCTCAATCTTGGCCGGATCTACCAAAATACCCTCTTGGTTGATGATGTGCCCCAAAAAATACACCTTACACAACCAAAACTCACACTTGGAGAATTTTGGATAAAGCCTCTCCCTCCTCAAGGTCTCCAACACCTCTCTGAAATGTTGCTCGTGTTGCTCCTTGGTCTTAGAATAGACCAAAATATCATCAATGTAAACGATCACAGACTGATCCAACATCGGTCTTCAAACCCGGTTCATGAGATCCATGAATGTTGTTGGAGCATTGGTGAGCCCAAATGGCATCACCACAAAAATCATAATAACCATAACGAGTTCTAAACGCCGTCTTCGGTATGTCTTCATCCCTGATCTTCATCTGATGATACCCTGACCGAAGATCAATCTTTGAAAACCAATATGCACTCTGAATCTGATCAAATAAATCATCAATCCTCGGAAGCGGATAAGGGTTCTTCACTGTTAGCTTGTTCAGCTCCCCATAATTATTACATATCGTGTGTGACCCATCCTTCTTTTTCACAAACACGATCGGTGCTCCCCACGGGGAACTACTCGGACGAATGAATCCCATGTCTAGCAGCTCCTGAAGTTGTGTAGACAACTATTTCATCTCAGACGAAGCAAGACGATACGACGCCTTGGCTATCGGAACCGCACCAGGAGCCAAATCAATATGAAACTCCACTTGCCTCTCGGGAGGCACCCCAGACAACTCCTATGGAAATACATCCAGCAAATCTCGCACAATAGGTACCCTACTCATCTCTGACATTGCCTCCACCCTCGTATCCGAGACATAAGCCAAAAACCCAGAACAACCCTGCTGAAGGAGTCTCCTAGCCGTCGCAGCCGAATAGAGAGTTGGCCCATGCGAGGCTCTCTCTCCATGGATAACCAGTTCTCCCCCACTTGGGGTTCAAACCCTCACCAGCTGACGCTCGAAAATCTATCATGGCCCCATTGAGCCCCAACCAATCCATCCCGATGATCACCTTCAACCCTCTCAAAGGAATCAATACCAGATCAATAAGACACCTCTCCCCGAACATATTCAGAACACTCCTGCGAAATACCCTCGCAACGCTCACGGTATGATCATCCGCAATCTCCACCTCAAGTGGGGAATCCAAAGTCCCTGGAGCATCTCGAAACTTCTTGCTGAGCGCAAGAGATACAAATGATCGGGTAGCCCCCAAATCAAAAAGAACATAAGTTGACAATACATTGACCAAAAAGGTCCCTATACAAAATCATAATAACATAAGCATAACAATAAAATAAATAAGACAGAAATGGATCACATACCAGTCACAATGTTCGGCGCTGCTCGAGCCTCCTTCGTGGTTAGCTAAAATGTGCAGCTCTTCACCGCAGGAGCCTCCGCCTTGACCAGGCAGCTATCAGTGATCCTCATTGTGGCGGGCACAGGCACCGCCACTACTCCTCCTCCTCAAGAAAACCTCGGACAATAGGCCTTTTTATGACTGGTATGGTTGCATTGGAAACAAATGAAGCCCTTCTTGGGGCAATCCTTGCTCATTTGGCACGGCTGACCATACACATAACATGATGAACCTGACACCCGACAAGCAGCCCTGACCCTACTGGCCTCTGCTGGGAGGATCATATGTCTTAGGCTTCTTAGCCTGACCCACAACCTTCTGAACCTGCTTTGGCTTCCGCTTCATGTGGAGCTCTTGTTGGATTAGATATCTAAGCCCATAACTATAATTGGCATGTACTTTACCCGAAAGTAGCATGGTCCATTTGGGTTGCATATCATCACGACAATTTGTTTGGATGAACTTTTTGAGAAGAGGTTATTTATGGTTTATTAATATATGATAAGTTCTAATATATTAATATGAAATCATATGATTTAATTAGTATTGATCAAGAATTAGTTTGGAATTAATTTAGTGATCAAAAGAGACTAATTAAATCAATAGGGACTAATTGTGTAAATTAGTTATATTTATATGTTGGGCTTATGATCCATGTTGGACTAAGTTTATGTATGGATACATAAAGAGTTGGGCCACATGAATCATGGATCATAAACTCATGGGTATGGATTACGGTTAACCCATGACCTTTGGAATCCCACATATAAATATGTTACTCCATAGCAAAATCAACACCTAATGTTCTTGGAGTTCATATGGACGGTTTTGGTGTATGAAGATTCTCTCTCAAAAAATGTCATTCTTTGTCCATGGTGTGTTGTGATTCCATTATAGGCATCCACACTATGGGTGCTATGTTCTTAAAGGCCAAATACTCCAAGTCTTCCAACTACAACAAAAGGTATGTCATCTTACTTGTTTTATTACCCTTGTATCAAAGTTTTGTATGCTAGTTAGGGTAGTAGCTTGGAAAGTTCAAGCTTGCATGAATAATAGAGAAAACATATATCCAAGGTATTTAGGGTTGCATGTCCACCTTAGGAGTGTTAGAATGCTCAAAACTTATCAGTGGTATCAGAGCCTAAGCTTCTTTTCAATTATACTTGATGCTACTTGCTTGAAAATGCTTTAAAAATCGATTTTCTGCTGTTCTGGACAGTGGACTCGCCGAGTCCACTGCGGACTTGCCGAGTCCAAGTACAAAGTCATCCAACTCGTGGATTTTGCTCTTGCACTCGACGAGTTGGTGCCCCCGAATGTTGTTTTTCGAGTTTTTTAGCTGGAATTGGACTAGGATCATTACCGTGAGCTGTTTTTGAACTTATAAACCTGTTTTTGATGTGGTAATGATCATGCTTATCCAATTTAAAAGATAATTGTCAAAGAGTCATGTTTTGTATTAGTTTATATGGTTAGGCTAATTACATGAAATTTGTTTTTGATTTGAATTGTCTTGTTCTTATGAGTTTAATTTAGATCATTGACAAATTGGTTGATTTTCTTGTTAGAATTTTTAGATCTAAATGATTTTGATGGATTCCATAACTTGTCCTCAAGTTATGGAAAATGAAAAGTTTTTCATTTAAATGGATCATTAAAAGTCATAGGTTATAGAAAAATGAAGAGACATTTTCATAAATGGTTTTATGGACTGCATAACGTGTCCTCAAGTTATGGATTTTCAAGATTCTTTTCATTAAAACCTATATTAAAATCATAAGTTATGAATTTGAAAAGTTTTGACATGTTTCAAAACTTTCCCTAAAGTTTTGGAATTTGTAAAGTTTCACCTTTTGAATACTTTAGTTCCAAACCCTAGAATTTTAAAAGTTTAAAATTCAACCCTTATACTATTATAATTTTATAGGTTTAATATTTATATATATGTATAAGAGTAAAGTCAGTCTTAGTGTTACTAGGCCTCATTCACGAAGTTGGTCTATAAGGGGGGTATAAGGTTACTGACTATAAAATGACAGTTTAATGGGTGTCCACTCTCACCCACCGCTTCATTGACTGGTGGAGGGTCGTTAGCCGAACGGGTTTGACATGACATTTAAATTCTCATTAAAAGTATAATGAAATACTAAGTAATTAAACACTTATAAATTCCCAATCTTAGTTAGTTAGGAAAAATGTGAATATGGTGCTAACCCATGAAATTGCACTTTGCACCTTGTTAAGTTGTTAGTGGAGCGTGTGTGGTTAACCGGCACACTAATCTGGGACTGACAGTGCATGGAAAAGGGTAGCTTGATGTTAATCATAGGTTAATGGAGCCTGTGTGGTTAACCGACACATTGATTAGGTGGTTGTAACATTGAGTGTACCAAACTAATTTGCATGGTTATTCACACCTTGTTTGTGATCCTCGACATCCCAGTCATAAACTTGAAGGGCACAATCGAGATTTAAGCATGCCATTGAATTGTTCAATGAATCTCAAAGGATCTAGGAATTTCAATTCACTTAAAACCTAAAGTCCCTTTTCGTTTTTCGTGGTGGAATTTGGTAAATCGTCATTTATCTACCTTCAAATATTTTGCAATAGGATTACGGCATCCCTCTTCCGAATTGTAAAATATTTTGTTGGGTCCTAGCCTTAATATTTCATGTTGGGTGTTATATTAAAGACTAAACTCAACTAAACTTGAATTTTTCCCTATATAGATGTCTAGTTCAGACAACTATGGTCTTCTCGAATCTTTTGAAAAAAGTTTTCTTTATAAAGATGATTTTCCACAAGGCGATCAAGGTGAAAGATTAATCCCTTCTTCGTGCTGTAGTGGAACTTCACTTCCTCCACCTCCTCCAATTATTCTCCCTAACCCACAAGTTCTAGGTCACTCAAAGCCCTATTGGCAGGAAGGAAAGTCTGTATGTACTCACGTCTTGGAGATGAAGTTGCATATTGACAAGCTGGGATAGTTGGGTGTTGAAGTCTCAAGGAAGTTGGCGGTTGACTGGGTTCTTCAATCACTTCCTAAGTCATATAGTGGGTTCTTTAAGGAATACTATGTGACATACCATGACATGACCCTTATCGATCTTACCTATTTGCTTGTTGCTACTGAATCAACAATGATTTGGTACACTGGTAAAGCAAATTTGATTGGAAGGTCTACTCCCCAAACTTCCATAGACATTGACAATGGCAACATTGGAAGTCCAGAAAAGCATTCTCTTCCAAATTGGAAGTCGACTGAGATAGTCCCGTGTACCATTCCAAAGAGTCCATATGTTTCTGTTGCCAAGAGAAGGGGCATTGGTTGTGAAGCTGCCATATTTACCTGAAAGATCGCAAGGATAGTAAAGTCAAAACTTTTGACTCTATTTCAGGTAAAATCCATTGTCTAACTCTATTAAGTTCATATTTGGAGATACTTAATACATGATGTAATGTAATTACATTTTGATGTTTTGAAGAATCGAAGAAATGAAAGGAAGCTGAAAGGAAGAGTATGTTGAGTCTGATCGCGAAGAGATGGATTTCGATCGCATGGTTCGATGATCAGATTTGTGAGCTGTTGCTTAAGAGTTATGATAGATTGCTTAGGAATAGATAACAACATATTTCACTTGTATTTGCATTGTAAGGATAAGTTTTCATCAATTTTTATAAATAAAGAAAAATTTTGAAATTTATCTTATTTTAAAATTTCCTTACAATGGCATTTGTGAAAAATTGTTTTTTATATGATTCCATTGATAGTAATATTAGTAAAATGGATTTGATTCTTTCGTTTGTGGTAGTGTTGAGAATTTACCAAATAAGGAAAGATTCTCATCATCCAAGTTTCAGTTGGATAGAAACTCGGAATCATGCAACTTGTGTGATGAATGAGAATTTTCATCTTTGGAAATTAAGACTAATTCCTTGTTCACGTGTATATGTGAGTTAAGTGAAGGACTAGAGGATCGGGTACACCGAGTGTGCGCTGGTCAGGTCCACCAGAGAGAACGATAAGACTATTCGTCATGATTTACTAAAGTTTAGTAAATATGGTTATGCTTACAAGTTTAAGTGTAATTCTGAAACATTGGAAAAGTTTCAATGTATGGAAGAACGGATGAGAAGAATCAAATTGGGCAGAAAGATAAACGTTTCTCCAATTTGAAAAGATGGCAGAGTACTTGAGTATCGTGTTTTATGATCATCTTAATGATTATGAAAACCATGTCACAGTTGATCCTCTAAGTATATCTTAGTGCATTTGTATGGTTAAGAAGAGGAATCGCGAATTGTTGAAATAGTTAAATCAAGAAGATGAGTCATACTTCATTCCAAAATAAGTCTTAGAGTCATACTCCAAGATTGTGCCTTGAGTGACATAATCTTATTAAAGGTTCATAACACTCATCAAATGTAGAGTAACATGTTTCTTACTCTTGTACATTTGAAATTGGTAAGTTGTGATGTCTTGGATAAGACAAAGACCAACTAAGGCTGATTGTGTGAAGTGTTAGTCTTGATTAGAATCCGCACTAACTCTTAACTATCTATTTTTCAAGTAATGTTCCTTGACAAAGTAAATCTTATATATCAAGAGGTCAGTAGGAGTCTTAAAGATCTTGAAAGTTTCAAGAACTAATCAAGGGTAAACCTATTGTTAGACACTAGCACACGACTTGAGGTTTGTAACCTATTGTGTTGACATATTCTTGTTTCTATGTCATTCCAGTTAAAGTTGACTATGCATGTGAGTTCTATGTGTTCTCACCTGTTTGCATAACAACTTGGAAGCAATGGTAGGCCCTTGTACTGCCACGTGGCAAGAAATTAAGATTGAACAAGTTCAATCCATATGAGTTTGGATTTGTCAGTAACCTTGTCTTTTTTATTATGGTTATGACAAATTCTAATGGATAGGAACACATACACCAAAAAATCTAAGTGTCATAATGGCACACCCCCAGACCGGAATGGCAGAAACGTCCGGGGGTGGATGACTTCATGTTAAGTATCACAACACATGCATCATAGTAATCAAAGTAACAACAACAATCGTATTAATAATATAATATTTACATTGCGTACAAAACATTACTTGAATAATATTAAAAGTACAACAAAAGTTAAGACGTAAAACTCCGTCTTCGCAGCGCATGAGAGGGTACCTGTCTACTAACGATCCTGAGAATACAAGTGGTTTGAAAAAGTGTCAACATTAAATTTGGTGAGTTCATAAGTATTTTGTTTTATAAAAAGTATACTCTTCGTTCTTTAGAAAAGTTCGTCTGTTCCTCCAGAAAATCCTATATTTTCTTTATAAGCATTATGACTGTTGTTACTCCTTCTGTGATCATTTAGTGAATACAAATTATATATAATACATATCGATTAGACAGTTGAATGTGTGAATCTGCCCTAAGGCCACCACCAAACAAGGAACAGGAAATGAGGCGGAAGTCACACATTCCACTGTCTACCATATATTTATTATATATAATCCTAATGTATTCATCAAGAAATCACAGAATTAACATTAATGATTCTCTAGTATAATGGTAACCACAATAGTTCTTACTATAATCACTTGGTTTATACTAACTATAAATAACCTAATATGGAACGGACAGTTGAATGTGTGAATCTGCCCTAAGCCCACAACCAAACGAGGAACAGGAAATGAGGCGGAAGTCACACATTCCACTGCCTATCGGATATTATTTATATATAATTCTGATGTATAAACTAAAAGAATTATATAATTAACCATTAAAGGTCCTTTATGTTATACTGGTTTAATAATAAGTATTAAACCTTTGTAAATAAGTTTCTAGTTTCACTTACTCTATTGTGAAACATTATTTTCAGTAATAATGGTTATCGTTTTCAGAAAGTTTATCGAAAACTGTTTACCTTTAAAATAACGATGTAAACCATAGAAAATCCTATATTTTCTATAAAACCGAATGGTAGTCTTAATCGTTCCAAGACCGAAAAGCACAAGTATAATTCCTATACTTACTTTAATGATATCTAGTTTTGTTGATAAGTTAAACTTGTTAAAGACTTGTTTGCCCTGAAAACCTGATGCGATGATATTATCCTCCTATGATTACTTAATACATACGAGTTGTATATAACCGAGATCGAACAGACAATTGAATGGGTGAATCTGCCCTAAGCCCACAACCAAACAAGGAACATGAAATGAGGCGAAAGTCACACATTCCACTGTCTATGTGATTTCAATTTTATCTAACCTTATTGTATATACTGAGTATCATATAGTTAATATCCCTTGGGAAAGTTTAGGAAAAGTATATCTTTATGTAAATAATTAGTTAATACTTATTGTGAATATTAATTATAACCATAATAATACATAGTCTGTCCCATATAGATCTATACCCTAACTCACACTCTCCCTTAAGGAGACTCTGGTTATAATTAAAATTCTAACGGGTACCATGAGTGGTACATCGAGCGGTTCAAAATCCTGTATTAATTAGTTACATAAAGTAATAAAAACCTCTTTTTAAATAACAAGTAATTTTGTAAAAAGAATCCTTTGATCCATAAACTATACCTATTATAGTTTATAAGTTTATTCCCCTGATTTTAACAAGTTTCATGTTTTCATACATAATAATGATAAGTAAAACATAATAAGTAAATTATATTTTAAAACACAAAATTTATTGTGTTTTACTTGTATTCCCCCCCTTAAAAACATTTAAAAAGCTTGGAAAAATATGGCGGGTATGAACTCACCTTATGTTGGGGATTCGATAGAAGATTTGGTATAGGGCGTTAGCTCCACAAGTGAAGTCTTGCTAACAAAACGAGTCCTAAACACGATTCATATAATATACATGTATACTTATTAATGAATATAATCATAAGAACGATAGGGAATCGAACTAATTTGCAAGTTTAACTTACAAATAAGGGTGTTAGATGCAAAGTTTGAAGGCTGTAAGATGTTCACGGCCAACTGGGTGTTCACGGCCCAAGAACACTTGGTGTTCTTGTGTTTATGGCCCAACAGTCTTGATGAATAATGAACACTTGAAGATCCTAAGCAAGTTCCCTTAAAGATTAAGGGAAGAAGGATGATATTTGAGAGGGAAAAGAGTGTTCACGGTTGAAGATCTAGAGAGAAAAAGAGTGTGTTTACGACCCAAGATGTGTGTGGGGTCCGAAGGGTTCACGGCCCGAGGACTGTTCATGGCCGAGGGTATGTTCACGGTCCGAAGAATGGTTCACAGCCGCAAACCGAAGTGAGTTCACGGCTCATGCGAGGTTTGCGGCTCAGAACCCGTTTGCGGCCTGAAGGAAAGAAAGAAGAAAAAGATGTGAGGGTTCTTGGTTCTAAAAGTTTTCCTTCTTAAACACACATCACCTAAGAATTAAAGGCTTTTTAAGCCAAATTCTTAGATATAAATCTACTTAATATAAGATAGATCAAAATGAGAAGTTTGACTTTTGTTGTCTAATATTGACTTTTACAAGAATGAAAATTTCGGGTTGTCACATCATCCCCCGTTAAAGGGAATTTCGTCCCGAAATTCGAATTCTTAGTGGCTACTAGGAATTGGGAAAGAAGTGAGTACTTCGATTTCCTCTGAACTTCTCTTTCTTAAATGAATTTCTGATCCTTGCTGGTGTTCCAGCGGATCTTCACTTTTGCGTCTGCTGTTTTGATCGGTAGAAAGTAGGTGGCTTTGATTTACTTAGCTACGTTTATCCAACTGGTAAGATATCCACTTGTAGTTCTGGGCAGCTTTTGTCCTGAAGTTCATAGTAGGATTTATACCTGGTCCATCTATCATTACCTCGTGTATACAAGTTATATATAATTAAAATTAATAAGACGGTCGGATGTGCGACTCTGCCCCAAGTCCACAACCAGACAAGGAACAGGAGATAGGGTGGAAGCACACATCCTAGATCTATAGAATCTTAATTATATACCACTCTTACATATACACCTAACAGTGATAGGTTAACCGTATTTGTCCCTAGCCTCTGTGCTTGAACTTGACTTGCTGCATATGTGGTATTTCCAAAAAGATCTGCTGGGAATACTTCGGGAAGTTCGACTTTCAAAATACCCTTGTTGTTTTTCACTTTAAATTTATTGTCTACGGAATAAGCTAGGAAGACATGGTACCCCTTGCATGGGTACTTCTAAGGTTTTGAAGCGAGAGACGATTCTGAGGTTCGTATCTAGTTCATTGTTATTAGTGACGGAAGTTTCGTTAGTCGGTCGTTTAAGGAGAAGGGTCATTACGTGGCATAGCGAATTGGTATGGTGAGGACCAAACCAATTCATTTCTAAGAATGACATCATAACTTCTTATCGTAATAGTTGTTAAGTCATTTAGGAAAAGTGTTTGTTTTATCCTTGTTTTTCCCTTGTTTTATCCCTATTAGGTCCTTCTATAATCGCTTGGTGAATACAAGTCATGCATAATTAAGATTGGAAAGACAGTCGACTGAGTGACCCTGCCCTAAATCCACAACCAAATAAGGAACATGATATAAGGCGGAATCACTCACTCTAAGCCTACAAATCTTAATTATAAATGACCCTATTGTATACACTAAGCCATCATAGCTTACCAGCAAGGTTTCTTAGTTTTTATATGAATGATATGTTTTGTTCGAATGAAAATGTAATTTATAATCATTTATAAAAAGTTTTAAGTTTTAAATATTCTTATTGGAAAAACGTACCGTTGTTCATAGGGGTTCTGGGATAGTCTCTCCTGCGGTAATCATCAGCACTCTTCCATCCCCTCCAGCTTTGTCAGTTATTGGGCAATCCCTCTTGAAGTATCCAATTTGACCGCACTCATAACATGTCGGTTGCACATTGACGATGTGAAAACGCACCAGTAACTTGGTGTTATAAAACACATCATTGTGTGTGATTTGATGAGTAAATAGAGCAAGCATATGAGTCGAAGTTTATCCATTCCTTTTACCCTTGGAGGGATAAAGGCGATATCTGTGGGTCCCTCGATGATTTAGTGATGACAACCCTAAGTTCTCGGCCGGGCCTGGACTGATTTGATTTGTTCAATTAGTCGATCATCATAAATCGAAAATTGGGAACACAACAAATGGATAAAGAGAATGATTATAATCCATGTCTCAGTCCATATGATATCGAGAATGGAGGAATATATGATCCCTTATCTAATGGACGCGTTATTGACTAGGTCAGAGTTCGACAACGGCTTTTAAGAGCTACGATTGCTTGTTGGGATTTTGGAGTCATTCTTGCAATAATAGTTATTAGACTTATCCAAGTGGGAGACTGTTGGATTAGGTGTCTACGCCCATAACTATAATTGGTATGTACTTGACCTGAGAGTAGCATGGTCCATTTGGGTTGCATATCATCAGGACAATTTGTTAGGATGGACTTTTTGAGAAGAGGTTATTTATGGTTTATTAATATATTATAAGTTCTAATATATTAATATGAAATCATATGATTTAATTAGTATTGATCAAGAATTAATTTGGAATTAATTTAGAGATCAAAAAAGACTAATTAAATCAATAGGGACTAATTGTGTAAATTAGTTATATTTATATGTTGGGCTTATGATCCATGTTGGACTAAGTTTATGTATGGATGCATAAAGAGTTGGGCCACATGAGCCATGGATCATAAGCCCATGGGTATGGATCAGGGTTAACCCATGACCTTTGGAATCCCGCATATAAATATGTTACTCCATAGCAAAATCAACACCCAATGTTCTTGGAGTTCATATGGACGGTTTTGGTGTATGAAGATTCTCTCTCAAAAAATGTCATTCTTTGTCCATGGTGTGTTGTGATTCCACTTGAGTCATCCACATTATTGGTGCTAAGTTCTTAAAGGCCAAATACTTTAAGGCTTTGAACTACAACAAAAGGTATGTCATCTTACTTGTTTTATTACCCTTGTATCAAAGTTTTGTATGCTAGTTAGGGTAATACCTTGGAAAGTTCAAGCTTGCATGTATAATAGAGAAAACATAGATCCAAGGTATTTAGGGTTGCATGTACACCTTAGGAGTGTTAGAATCCTCAAAATCATCAGGTCTAACTCAATTTCCCGTTCCCGGGCCTTCTCCACCATGTCATTCATGGTCTTGCACACTGAAAAACCCACAAACTCTCGGATGTCATCTCTCAGCATGGAATGATATCTGGTCTTCTTCATATCCTCGTCCGCAACATACTACGGGACCAGTAGTGCTCTCTCCCAAAACTTGGCGGTGATTTCCACCACAGTCTCTGTAGTCTACTGCAGATCCTGAAACTCTCTCATTAAACACTGCATATCGATGGCCGGTGCAAACTCCTGATCAAACCTCCTCACAAACTCCTCCCAAGTCATCTCAGCTACACCCGCTGATCCCACCTCACGGGTAACGTCCTCCCAACAATCTTGTGCTCGGTCCCTCAACATACAAGATGCAAAGCCCACCTTTGCCGCCTCGGGAAAAAATCTCGTGCGCTGAGAATTCTCCATGCCTGCCACCCAACGTCGACTAGTGATGGGGTCCCTAACCCTAAAGAACTCAGACACACCATACACCTTAAACTCTCAGAACGAGAGAGCTCGGGCCCCAATCTGGCCTGCAATAATCTCGGCTCGGAAAGACCTGAGCCGCTCCTCCATGATCTGCATGATGCCCTCCTTGACGGTACCAAAGATCACCAGGGTAGCGTCAAGGATGCCATGAGTAACCTCTGCCGTGATAAGATCACGCAGCCTCTCATTAATGGGCTCTGAACCATAGCCTGAACCTGATCCTGATCTTGATCCTGAACCCGAACCTCGCGTGATCATCACCATCCTCAACTGAAAACAAATACTACGTGATAAAATTGATAAGGAATTCGAAGGGGATTCCTCCTCACTGGACTCCTTAGATCTTCCAGGTCTGACATTGATTCGGGTACATGTCCTATGCTTTCAATAGTACAGTCCCAATATCACCTTCCACACCTACATCTACCTTCCCCAAGGAAAAACCTGATACCCCTAAGTCACCCAACCACAAATCATGACCCACAAAACACAACACCAATTTCGATCCTAAACTATTCTAGGATTTCTCAATCCCTACTGAACCATATACTTAAGCCAATCATAGTAGGTTGCCCTATGCATGCAAGTTATACACAAATAGAATCACATAGACTATCAAATAAGCTGCTACCCTAAACCACAACCAAACAAGGAACAAGAATAAGGCAAAATTCATCATACTAGGGCTATGCAGTCCTAGACATATACAACTTTGAAAGCATACACACAGCAAGTAATCAATTCAACATCAATTTCCAAATATAACTATAAGATGGCTAGTACATTGGGAACACTTACTTGAGCTCGGCCAATTACGCGCATTGCACTCTCCCCTTTTTACTTAACAAAACCGTTTTCAAGAAAAATATTAACTTTTGGTTTCTTTTTGAAAAGGGGTTTACCATTTCCTCAGTTTGAGTTTTGACATACCCAAGAGTGTGCCCGAATTCCTCAAACCAAGGCTCTGATACCAACTTGTAACAACCCAAAAACTTAGGTAATTTTTTTCATTTATTAACTAGAAATAATATCCATATTTGTTTCCCACAAATTCCATTACATAATACATTATTGAAAAGATCAGAGTATCCAAAACAACTAGTGCGGAATACTGGAGAGTGCACGCTGTGCCATCAAGCCGGGCCCTTGCCCTTAGAGCCAGAAGTACCTGAAACACCCAACAAACTATAAGCAAACGCCTAATGAGTTTCCCAAAATACCAAACACATTCAGTCATATAAAAACCATGCAATAGAAATGCATACATGAATTGCCATGGACTCCCTCCATGTTCTTTACTTGGAATGCCATGGGCTCTCCCCACGGTCTGATAACCAAGTGTCGTGGGCTCCCCCATGGTCTTTACCCGGAATGCCATGGGCTCCCCCATGGTCTAATATCCAGGTGCCATGGGCTCCCCCCACGGTCTTCACATAAAACAATCCATACCATAAAACATACAATTGCATATCAACTAATTGTTGGATTAATGTCTAAGTCCATAACTATAATTGGTAAGACTTGACCCGACCCGGCATGGTCCATTTGGGTTGAATGGCATCATGCATTTGGATAGACTATAATGAGAGAAATAACACTTAAGGTTGGTTAATATATTATAAGTTCTAATATATTAATAAGGTTATTTAATTAGTATTGATCAAGAATTAATTTGGAATTAATTAAGTGATCAAAAGGAGACTAATTAAATATATGGGTTGATTGTGTAAATCATTCCTTCTTATATATATGGGCTTGTGATCCAAGATTCCTTATGTTGGACTAAGTCCATGGGGTGACCCATGGATACTCCATGGAGGTTAAAATCCATGGAGCATAAGGAATGGGTAAAGTTATGAGTTACATGGTGTAACCCTAATAGCCACCATATAAAAGAATCCTATGGCTCAAGAAATCATGGACTAATGTGTGAGTGTGAGGGCTAGACGATTTCAAGGGGTGTTCAAGTTTCTCTCAAGTTATTCCAAGTGTATTTGGTGTTGTGTGAACCATTTGAGGTGTCACACTTGGGGTACTAGGCACTCAAGCTTCATGAAGACATTCTACATCAAAGAGGTATGTATTCAATCTTGTTATATTTATTATTTTGTATGCTAGATTAGGATAATACCTTGGATGTTCATAATTGTATGTATAATAGAGAAAACATAGATCCAAGGTATTTAGGGTTGCATGTACACTTAGGAGTGTTAGAATGCTCATAACCCAACATTGGTATCAGAGCCAGGTTTGTTTTCTTGTTATACTTGCAAAAGTAGCTGAAAAATCGAGTTCGATGCATATATTCGATTGTTTTGGCTGGAATTGGACTAGGAACATTACCCTAAGATGTTTTTGGACTTATAAACTTGTTTTTGATGTGGTAATGTTCATGCTAATCCAATTTCTAAGATAATTGTCATAATTTCAAGATTTGTATTAGTTTGTATGTTCATGCTAATTTCTTGAAGATTGATGATTTGAATTATCTTGTTCTTATGAGGTTCTTAGAATAATAGAAAAGTTGTGTGAAATAGTTGTTTTCAATCCATTTTAATCTAAGAGTTGATTCCAAAGTGTGTTTTTGTAACTTGTCCTCAAGTTATATGAAAAGTCACATTTAAGAATCATAAAACTCATAAAAGTTGGCAAAGGTTACAAAATGAAGAGTCTAGTTCTAATTAAATGGTTTTATGACTCCATAACTTGTCCTCAAGTTATGGAGGTTCAAGAGTCTCTTCATTAAATTAAAAAAAAAGTGTAACCTTAATTAGTTCCATAAGTTACAATAAAAAAAAAAGTTATTTTTTTTATTAATTAGTTTAAAGTCTTCCATAACTTGTCCTCAAGTTATGGAACTTGAAGAGTTTTTTTTTAATTAAAACTACTTTAAACTCATAAGTTATGGAATTAATTAGTTTTGAATAGTTTCAAAACTTGCCCTAAAGTTTTGGAATTTGAAAAGTTTTCACTTATGAATACTTTAATTCCAAGTTAGCCCTTAGAATTTTAAAAGTTAAAATTCAACCCTTATACTTTATAATATTATAAGTTAATAATATTTATATATATGTATAAGAGTAAAGTCAGTCTTACCGTTAGTAGGCCTCATTCACGAAGCCGGTCTATAAGGGGGGTATAAGGTTACTGCCTATAAAATGGCAGTCTATAAGGGGGGTATAAGGTTACTGCCAATCTTAGTTACTTAGGAAAATGTGAATTTGGTGCTAACCCATGAAATTACACTTTGCACTTTGCTTAAGTCGTTAGTGGAGCGTGTGTGGTTAACCGGCACACTAACTTGGACTTAACAAGGTAGGCAAAGGGTAACTTAATATTTATCATAGTATCGGTGGAGCGTGTGTGGTTAACCGGCACACTGATTAAGGGGTAAATACTAAGGGTACCAAGTATATTTGCATGGTTATTCACACCTTGTTTTGTGATCCTCGGCATCCCAGTCACAAAACATGAAGGGCACACTCGAGATTGAAACATGCCTTTGAACAGTTCAATGAATCTCAAAGATCTAGGACTTTCAAATCCAATTAAAACCTAATAAATTATTTCGTTTTTCATGGTGGAAATTGGTGAATCGTCATTCACCTACCTTCAAATATTTTATAGCTTGGATTACGGCATCCCTCTTCTAAGTTATAAAATAGTTTGTTGGGTCCTAGCCTTAATATTTCATATTGGGTGTCATATTAAGGACTTTAAATCAACTATCTTGAATATCTCCCAAAAAGATGTCTGGTCTAGACATTTATGATCTTCCCAAATCTCTTGAAACAAGCTTTCCTAAATGAAGATGATGTCCCATGGATATCATACTTCTTTCACCTCCTCCAATTATTCTCCCTAACCCACAAGTTCCTAAAAAGTTTAAGGTCACTCAAGCCCTATTGGCAAGGCAAGGTCTAGGTGTGATCACATCTTGGAGATGTAGTCACATATTGACAAGCCGGGAGAGTTGGGTGTCAAAGTCTTGAGAAAGTTGGTGGCTCAACTACTTTCTAAGTCACATAGTGAGTTCTTTTGGGAATCCTATGAAACAGACTAAGACAAGACCCTTAATGATCTTATCTATTTGCTAAGATCAACTTCCTAAAACGCTATGGACATTGACAATGATGACATTGGATATCCAGTAAAGCTCTCTCTTCCCAATGGAAAGGGATCGGCCATAGTCAACTCGGTTGACCCAATGGTAAAGAGAGAGGCGAAGTCTGAGATAGTCCCATTATCAAGGGTCCATAGGTAACTATTGCCAAAAGAAGGGGCATTGGTTACGAAGCTGCCAAATTTACCTAAGGATGTTAAAGTCAATAAGTTTGGCTATACTTCAGGTAAAGTCCATTGTCTAACTCTATTAAGTACATGCTGATTCTGATCGCGAAGATGGATTTCAATCGCATGGTTCGGTGATCAGAATTTTGGGCTATTACTTAAGAGTTATGATATTTATATTGCTTAGGAATAGATAACAACAAGGTTTTCATATGGATTGTAAGGATAAGTTTTTCCGCAAAGTTTTAAAATAAAAGAAAAAAGTTTTGATTTTATTTATTTTAAGTATCCTTACAATGGCATTTGTGAAAAGTTGTTGCTTATAAGATTCCATTGATAGCAATATTGGAAAAATGGATTTGATTCTTTCGGTTGTGGTAGTGTCTAATATTACCAAATAAGGAAAGATTCTCATCACCCAAGGTTCAATTGGACCGAAACTTGGAATCATGCAAGTTGTATAGTATGATGAATGAGAACTTTCAGCTTGGAAAATTAAGACTAATTCCTTATGTGAGTAAGGAAAGGACTAAGGGATCGAGTACACATTCTTGTGCACTGGTCAAGTCCACCACAAAAGATCAAGAAGACTATTCGTCATGATTTTCTTAAGTTCAGTAAATATGGTTATACTTATAAGTTTAAGTATAAGTCTGTAGCATTGGAGAAGTTTCAATGTGAGATAGAACGAATAAGAAGAATCAAAGTATGGCAGAAAGATAAAAGTTTCTCAAATCTGAAAAGATGGGAGAGTACTTTAGTATCATGTTTATGATCATCTTAATGATTAAGATACCATATCACAATTGGTCCTCTAAAGTCATCTTAGTGCATTCTTATGACTAAGAAGAGGAGTCATGAATTGTTGAAATGGTTAAATCAAAAAGATGAGTCATACTTCATTCCAAAACAATTCTTAGAGTCATACTCCAAGATTGTAACTTGAGTGACATATCTTAAAGAGGGTTTGTTAACACTAGTCAAATGTAAGAGTAAAAGGTTATCTACTCTTGTACATTTGAAATTGGTAAGTTGTGATGTTTTGGATAAAACAGAGACCAACTTAGGCCAATTGTGTAAAGTGTTAGTCTTGATAAAGAATCTGCACTATCTGTTGAATATTTGACAAGGGAGTCTTATATGTCAAGAGGACAGTGGGAGTCTTAAAGCTCTTGAAAGTTTCAAGACTTAATCAAGAATAAAACCTAAAGTCCTTCACTAGCACACGACTTGAGGTTTATAACCTATCGTGTTGAAATTTTTGTGCCTATTCAAGTTGGCTTTGCATAGGAGTTCTGAGAGTTCTCAATTGGTTGCACAACTACTTGGAAGCAATGGCAGGCACCTGAGCTGCCAAATGGCAAGAATTTAAGATTGCACAAGTTTAATCAATATGAGTTTGGATTTGTCACTAACATTGTCTTGTGATTATGGTTTTGACAAATTCACATGGATAAGAACACATACACTATTAAATCTAAGTGTCATAAGGTTTCTCTCCGATTCATGAAAATGATGGTGAGGAAACACTTTCACTAAGTAGATTTTTAGCTAGATAGCAATTGTGATATTTGCATTCTCAAAGTCGTTAGTGGAGCGTGTGTGGTTTACCGGCACACTAACATGGACTTGTGAGAAGTGCCAAAGGTCTAAACAATTGAGACTATGATTACGGCATCCCTTTTCATAGTTCTAAAATTGTTTAGACACACATGTGAGCTATCTAAGAGAGGTGTATGATTTTGATAAAGTTTTATCAAAACAATCTAGTATCAGAAATCTGAACTTTGGTAAGAAAGTCAGCTGATTTCTGAGTACATGTCAAAGCTAGTGGGAGCATAAGTGTTATGCTAATAATCATCATGTTAGTGGGAGCATGATAATTATGACAAAGGTTGCAAGTTAGCAATGTTAATTATAGAAAACAAAAGTTTCAATTCGTGAGGTTGTAGGGGTTGAAAAAGTTGTTTTGCTATAATTAAGGGAGAGGAAATTATACTTCATTTCAATTCTAAAAGCTTAGATTGAGATTTTAATCGTATTTAATCAAGGATATATATATGAATTCATGTTGGAATGGCTCAACATAAGGAAATTCTATATATGGGTCCATTATTTGCGTTCTAAAATTCGATTATGATTACGGCATCCCTTTTCATAATCTGAATTTTGAGAACTTGGCAAATTGAAATGGAAATATTATAGCAAAAGACTGGTTTAGTCTTTATGTGAGACATCATGAATCGTGTCCCATATGCTTCGGATATAGGACCGATTACATGTGCTATATTCATCCTTTCTAAAATATTCCAAATGCCTGGGGCATTATGAAGGGAAAAGGTCTAGAATTGGATATGACTAAAATGATTAAGCAATTGTCGAGGACAATCTAAGGTTTACCAAAGATTGGTTGCTCAAGGACAGTTGGAAGTATAATGTTAATTCTGGAAGGACCATATTGACATAATCTGTAAGGAGTCAACTCTTGTTCAGAAGTGATAGTCAAAATGGAATATGGAAATGTTTCAAAGTTAGAAATTATTCAATCTGTGTAAGATTAGGAAACATAATGAAAGAAGGATGTTTCCAAGGAGCTGATCTCCTTTGGAATGCTCTGTAATGATTGTTGTCAAGTCTTTTTGACTTTGTGCATAATCATTAAGAGGATCAATGCATATAAGTTTAGAATCTAACAGATTTCAGTAAATGGCATGAATTTGGAATTCTTGCATTTGCAGTAAGGATTTGGGACTGTGAAAAGAGGATCATTGGAGTGATGTTCAATTGATCTATTTTACAAAGTAAAGATCATAGACAAACATAGTATGCATACTTGGTGTATGGCATGACTAGTATTTAGAAAACATAGTGTACATGCTTGGAGCATGGGACAACTATTGTTTTAAATTCAAGTATAAAGTTGATAAAACCGAAACAATGAATAATGAGTAATCAGTATGGTGATAAATAAAAGTGTTTATTTATATTCATAGGGTTTGATACCATATTTGATTCATTTATTCTTGTGTTTCACTTTGCATGTTTTGACTTCCAGAATAACTAAGTCGCTCTTCCTGAATGATTAAGTTATTCAAACCATCCACAGTCGGTCATATGTTGGAAGTAGATATGAATCAAGACTGTCATGGGTTGGTTTGTAGAGGTCCAAGTTGGTGGACAAAGTGGTGCTACAACACTCATGAGTGCTCATAAGTTCTGAGTATTGGATTCAACCCGTGCTCATTTGAATCACTTCATGGATTTTATCACGAGTGATCATGAAACGATAATATCTTATATTCTTCAAACCTAGAGATATGAGTTGTTACTATGAGTTGGTTGTACATTGATTGCACGAAAACGCATTCGGTAACTCGATGTTATAAAACGTGCCTTTGTGTATGATTCAACAAGTAGTAGAACAAGCCATATGAGTCGAAGTTTATCCATTCCTTTTACCTTCGGGATAAAAGCGATATCTGTGGGCCCCTAGATGATTTAAAGATGATACATGTGAGTGCTTGGCCAAGCCAGGACTGATTTGATTTGTTCAATCAGTTAGTCATCATGAATCGGAAATCGGGAAACAACAAATGGATAGAGAGAATGATTGATAATCCATGTCTCAGTCCATATGATATCTAGAATGGAGGAATATATGATCCCTTATCTAATGGACAAGTCATTGACAAAGGTCAGAGTTCATCGAAAAGGTCAGAGTTCGACAGAAGCTTTTGAGAGCTACGATTGCTGATCGGTTCCTGAAATCATACGCAATAATAGTTTTAGACTTATCCAAATGGGAGACTGTTGGATTAATGTCTAAGTCCATAACTATAATTGGTAAGACTTGACCCGACCCGGCATGGTCCATTTGGGTTGCATGGCATCATGCATTTGGATAGACTATAATGAGAGAAATAACACTTAAGGTTGGTTAATATATTATAAGTTCTAATATATTAATAAGGTTATTTAATTAGTATTGATCAAGAATTAATTTGGAATTAATTAAGTGATCAAAAGGAGACTAATTAAATATATGGGTTAATTGTGTAAATCATTCATTCTTATATATGTGGGCTTGTGATCCAAGATTCCTTATGTTGGACTAAGTCCATGGGGTGACCCATGGATACTCCATGGAGGTTAAAATCCATGGAGCATAAGGAATGGGTAAAGTTATGAGTTACATGGTGTAACCCTAATAGCCACCATATAAAAGAATCCTATGGCTCAAGAAATCGTGGACTAATGTGTGAGTGTGAGGGCTAGACGATTTCAAGGAGTGTTCAAGTTTCTCTCAAGTTATTCCAAGTGTATTTGGTGTTGTGTGAACCATTTGAGGTGTCACACTTGGGGCACTAGGCACTCAAGATTCATGAAGACATTCTACATCAAAGAGGTATGTATTCAATCTTGTTATATTTATTATTTTGTATGCTAGATTAGGATAATACCTTGGATGTTCATAATTGTATGTATAATAGAGAAAACATAGATCCAAGGTATTTAGGGTTGCATGTACACTTAGGAGTGTTAGAATGCTCATAACCCAACACTAATTACTTCATATCAGATAATGGGTCGGCATTGGTGCCTTCGACACATTGGTATGATGAGAAGACTCACCTCAGTCTGCTGAACACAAAAGCTGCTCGACTACTAGCCCAAAATCTCACACCGAACAACATACAAATAACCTTAATTAGGATTATAAATCCACTTAAATCAAAGAGCCCAAAATCCTAAGTCCAAATCCCTTAATGATGGACCAAAAGTCTTCCCTTCACTAATGGGCCTAGAATCAAAGTCCAATCATATATTGGGCCATAAGGCCCAATACGCCCTATCACTAACATTGGTCCAAAAGATAAATTCAGGCACAACAACTCAGCAAGTCCAGGCCCAAAATGCTTAGGGCCCAAAGTTCGAAAACCCACCAAAAGCCCAAGTCCTTGGAGATCGTCTGCCCATCGTACCTCCCCTGTACGCTTAGCGTACTCGGAACATGAGTTGTACGAGTAGCGTACAACATAGTACGCCCACCGTACAACTGCCTTGCATCCTACCCTATTAATTCCTTAAGGCATGAAGACTTTTTGTTCAAACTTCGGATCTTATTCATTTACAGAGTCCTAAGGCATAAAGTTGGCAACTTTATTCCTTTGTATGCCATATATGCTCCCAACAATTCATTCTAACCCATTAAGACCTTTTCAAGGGTATTAACTCATGCATGGAGCCAAATAAGCCACCAAGATCGCATTTTTATTACATAATCAAGCTAAAGGACCTCAAATTTATCCTCCCTAACCTCTGAATTTGCCCAAACTCCTAAGAGATGATATATGAACTCAAAAGAGAACACTTAGAAAACCCTAGCTCAATAAACAACAAGGATTAGCAAGGAGAAAGCTTTTAACTCCACAAACTTCCTAAGCTGCTCCAAAAACAAGATCCAAATGCTTTGCCCACGTTCAAGCTTGATTCCCCTTCCTTCTCTTTGCTAAAAACCAAAAATGAGGTATTTGAGGCACTCACAAGCTCAAGAGGCATACACAAAAGGTTTTAGAGTTTTTGGGATGATTGAGAGTGATGGAGGCTGGTTAGGGTGAGGTCCAAATGACTTAAGAACATTTAAATAGGTCATAAGTCCGCAAATTTAGGTTTTGATCTTCAGCCACATACGCCCCGCGTACCCCTTTCTATGCTCTGCGAACATGGTACGCCTCCGCGATCAACCCTCCCCAGTACGCTAAGCGTACCCATAAGTACGCCCAGCATATGCAGGGACCAATTATGCAATAAAATTCATTCTGAGGGAAAAAAGGTAAATACCTGGATTCCAATTGTTACACAGACAAATATAACCTCAGTTGCAAATACAATCACTTTCACATACTATAAAAACCTGCAACTGATCAAACATAACTCATATAAATATAGAAAACTAAACACTCACACACATGTGTATACATAAACTCATTAAAAACATACAATTCAAACACACACATACCTGTTTGGATTTTCATCACTAAACATCTCGAAAAAATCTGATGGCTGCTGCATATACGAATCATGATCTAGAAGTACGGGTGTGAAACCATATGAGAACAGAAATACGAGTAGAAACACAATTGCGGTGGTGGGGGTGTATAATTCGAAACTCGTAATCTCCATCAATCATTTAAGGATTTACTATTGTCGATGATCACAACCAGTTCCTTTACCGGAAAAAAATGAGGTTGTGAAGTCTTCATCGAAATTCAACTATCTCTAGTTGTATGTACTTTGTCTCTGTTTCTCACTCTTTATTTACTGGCCCAAGATCATCCTGAAACGACCATGGTTGTCTTTAATGGAAGCTTTGAAGAAGAACAAAATAAATCGTAAACCCAAACATCTCACTCGCTTCCTTTAAGGCTACCAAAAGCCAAATTATTGAGAATAGTTCACCCCTCCCACTCTCTAGTCTCACGTTTGAAGTATGAAGAATGAATGTAAGCTAACACATATCTCTCTCTCTCTCTCTCTCTCTCTCTCTCTCTCTCTCTCTTTATGCCTCTACACTCTCTTCCTCGAAACTTTCGAGATTAACATCAGCCATCAAATAAATAAGATCAATGCCGACAAATGACCTCAGGCACCAACATCGTCACCGAAGAATTTAGTTTCAAACAATACCCGGTTGTATCCTCTTTATTCCTCCTTCTATGCCATGTACAACACGACATCGCCAATAGTAAATCCTATAATACAAACGCCCTGAATCGCCCATTGACGCTCTCTTGGTGCTGAATGTACACCCTTTTGTTAACTTCTTTCCACAACCCAGTTAGATAACAAAGGAACCATCGATTTCAAACTTTTATAAACTGTGACAAGTTTGAGTTAAACCAGAAGGTGGGCCTGTAATTTTGATAACTCCGATAGGCCTTCCGTTCAGTTCTCTACAATTGATTTTAGGTTAAATCAGATTTTAGAACCTCTAATTACGAGAAAAAGTGAAAATGATTTTTAGGGTTCATAATGTAACATCCCGTTTGTTAAATAAATAAATGGATAAAAAAATTAATAAACTAATAGTAGCCCAAAAGTCGTAGTAAGTTACCAGTGTCAGTCACAAGGAGCTAAATGACATAATTTCTGGAAATTGGGATCTTTATTGTAATATTTGTACTTGAATTACAATAAACTGTGGGAAGCAAGGGATAAAGAGTAAAATGGGGATTTAGATGGTAATGATTAGAGAAGTAAGGGCTGAATATGAAATAATTTGGACTTAGGGGGTTAAGAGTGTAATTTTCGGACTAGTCCATAAAGAATTTTGAAAGTTGAGGGCGATTTTGTAATTTACGGAATTAATTTGAAAAGGATTTCAGAAGTCATGGTATGATTGGTAATTTTTGAACTTATTATGAAAGGATTTTTAAACACAGGGGCTAAAGGGTAAATCTCGGACTTAAGTTGAAAAGATTTGAGATGGGGGGCTGGAAGTGTAATTATGGGGGAAGTTGCATATGATCGGGTATATATAACCTGTCACCTTGTCCGTAACCCTAACCCTAACCTTAGGCCGCCACCTTATATCTCCCTTCACCCCGGCCGCTACCTTCATTTCTATGATTTTCAGCGCCGCCACCACCGTTGTTGAGGTCGCAAACCACCGAAGCCAACCACCGGGACCATCCTACTGCCGGAGAAACGAAACCGTGGTGGAACCGCGGCTATTCTCGGTTGAATACGCACCACCTTCCTCCTACTGTTTCATTGTTGTCGCCGCTGCAGCCCAATCGTTGAAGACGAAGCCGCCGCTAACGTCAGCGGTTAGCTTTGCTGTTGTTCGCTATGCGCTCTGCTCGTTCCATTCCCTATTCTCCTATCGCTACATAACAGCCATGACCGCCGTCGCCACTCCAATGGCTGTTCCACCCATTGTTGTCTCTGTACGCCACCAGGTGGGTGGTTGGGTTCATCCTACGAGCGAAAAGTGTGTGTGTTTTGTTTGACCGGAAATTTAAAAAGTGAAGCCATCACCAAGACTGTGAGGTGGTGGCTGTCACCTCCAACCACTACCTGCCGACGCAAGGGTGGCTGAGTGTGTAGGTATGTGTGTGTTATTTGGTGTGTGTGTTCATTTGGATATTATGTTGTATAATTGTATTTTGGACGAAATAATCAAGGAAATGCGTCACCACCACCGTGAGGTGGTGGCCGCCGCCGTGAGCCGCCGTTGACCACCATTACCCGAGGTGGTAGTGGGTGGTGCCCGACTTAATTAACATTAATTAACCTAAAAAGTTGACAAATGGACTAATTGGAACGCGATTAGGTTGGAAACCTTAATTTTGGGATAAGTTAATTTGGATATGTCGGGACCTGCATGTTTGGACCGTTGGATTGGGAATTATGAATTAATCCTGACCACATTGTATGGTTGACCTAGTAGAGTGATGGATTTAATGGATTTAGTCATTAATGGGTTAAGCGAGAACACTTAACCCTAATCGTCATTTTATATGAAAAAGCATAATTAGGTTTGGGTTCATGTTGGGCCATTTATTGGAGTAAGTTCCTGTGGGACTTCGTGGTCTAAGTGGCAACAGGTTTATGGACTAAGTAAATTATCCGGCTTGAGGATAAGGCCCCTTGGAAAGGCTTGGGCCCAATTTGGAAAATTAGGCCATAGATGGGCCATAATTGGGCCTTGATGATTAGGAGTTATTAGATCATCAGAACGCCAAGTGTTGGGACTAGAATAAATGGTTGGGCCTTAAGCTAAGACCATGTAGAGGTTTGGGCCCAATTTGGAAAATTGGGCCATATGTTGGGCCTTGGTTCATTGATTGGGTTTGGGCCTTCAAAGTGTGTGATTGGGCCTTGGGCTTGGATCAAGCTAGGTTGGGGGTAAAGTAGTCTTTTACCCCAAGCACGGACTTATGGATATGTATTGGAACCTAACTATTAATTAGGTGTTCTTTTGATGTTGACAGTTCGGGAATCTGTCATCTAGCAACTAGGCTTTTTTCTGCGGGACTTCAGCAGTGCGAGGTGAGTTACCTTCCTGTAGAAGTGGGTCGAAGGCACCAATGTCGGCCCACTAGTAGCTGATTGTAGTATAGATGATTGTCTTTGTGATAATTGTATGGTATGCCATTATTTGTTATGCTTTATGTGCTAGTATGCTATGATATTATGTGATAGTGGTAGGAGGGGTGAAATAGTCCCCGTAACCGGTCGAAAGGACCGAAGGGGTAGGCCAGCACCTATATATGCTAGGCGGTTATGTGGTAGTGGTAGGGGTGAAATAGTCCCCGATTACTGGTTGAAAGAGACCGAAGGGGTAGGCTAGCACCCTGATATGCTAGGCAGTTACCGGCTGAAAGAGACCGAGTGGGTAGGCTAACACCCTAATATCCTAGGCATTTACTGGTTGAAAGAGACAGAAGGGGGTAGGCTAGCACGCTGATATTCTAGGAGGTTACCGGTTTAAAGAGACCGAAAGGGTAGGCCATCACCCGGATATGCTAGGCAGTATGTGTATTGTATGGTATGTGGTATGATGGGGGAACTCACTAAGCTTTGTGCTTACGGTATTCATTTTTGGTTTCAGGTACTTTTTCTTCAAAAGGAAAGGAGTCGGCTTGATCGCAGCGCATCACACTATGATTTTCCGTATTATAAGATACTTGGGGATTGCACTCTGATATTGTTTTACTATGACATGTTATGGTTTTGATTTTTGACACTTGGGTTTGAGTATGATTTGAATGACACTGATGATGTTTTCAGACTACTGTTTTTATAACTTACCTAATTAAAATTGAAAATTTTGGCTCTAAATTGTGGGATGTTACAAGTTGGTATCATAGCCCTGGTTTGAGGGATTCGGACACACTCTTGGGTGTGTCTGGATTCAAATCTAGGGTTTGAAAGATTTTTACAAGAAAAATAATCTTTCTAAAATTTAAATGTTGAGTATTATGTATTGCGTCATTAGGCCTATTTGTTTAGTCCGTTTGTATAAATGAGTTGGGGCTATCCACTCGTATTTATTGCTAGGGTTAGAGTATATAAGGTGCATGCATGCATTGTATTTCAGTCAACTCTGATAAAATCTTTGTAACCCTATTTACGTCTCTATAGAAGTAATTCTTTATCGAGTTCTTATGAGGCGTGATTGTTAAGCAATCATCACCAGTTTCATCAATATCATGGTCTTGTTACTTATCTGTTTGAATCTTTTCGATCTTTAAGGTTTTATTTTCAACATTTGGTATCAGAGCGGGAGACTGTGTAATCTATACGCATCTCTTCTGTTTATTGAGTTTTAGGGTTTCCGTCAATATAAGATCTAACTGAGTTGTCTTCTTTGTTATTCTGACGGCTAAAAGAGATCTTAATATTACCCTACAAACAATCTTTGTTTACACGTCTGATTCATTACAGATATCAAAATGTTATTCACCATGCAGAACGACGATTCAAACATCAACTCCTTGAATATCTCAAGCAGCATTGGATCAACAACCAGAATCCTGATTCTTTTTCTCACGAATATGAAGTTTGGGCGATGCACTTTGAAGATTATGTTCTAGGCTCAGAAGATAATGGTTATCTGATTTGGGAGGCAATCACTCTAGGTTTGTTTGTTCACACAGAGACCAAGAGAAAAATCAAAACCCAGAGAGAATACAACCAACTGCTCCTTGATGTGAAGGACGTGCCTCAAGACGAGAAAGACAAACTCATGAGCAATATTAAAGCAATGAGAATCATTAGATTCGCTTTGCAAGCAGATACTTTCCGTCTCGTAAGCTCTTGTGACACAGTGAAGGCCATTTAGGATAGGTTAAGAAAGTTGTACTCCACAGACGCAGATCTAGAGCATTCGACTCAAACGCTCTTGCTATCCGAGTTTGGCGAATTCATTCAAAAGCCTGAAGAAACACTGACTGCCACGTACAATCGATATAATCATCTTCTCAGCAAAATGATGAAGCGTGGAATAGGCGGTGAACTTATTGAGAAAAAGGTCACGTTCATGAACGGACTGCGATAAGAGTGGAAGGCAGTAGTGTCAACTATTAAAGCGCACGAACAGTTGAAGAACTATACTCCTGCAAAGCTTTTGGGTATTCTGAAGGCATGAGAGACTGAAGTGACGAAAGAAGCAAAGGTAGTGTCTGGAATGGGGTCTTTAGCATTGGTTGCGAAGGGCAAGACAATGATTGATGACAGATCTGGATCAGATCACTCTGAGCATGAGCTCTCAAACGAAGATTTCACTTTAATAGTGTCAAACCCCAAGCGATTTGCTAGAAAGAAGTTTCCCTTAAGGAAATCAGAAATTGGCAGGGAAGTTATAGCTCGAAGAAAGGGAAAGAGGAGAACAAAAGTGGTTCTCAGAAAGAGGAAGAGAAGAAGGAGAAAAAGGTGGTTGGTGACTCCAGATATGATTGTAACTATTGTCATGGCAAAAACCATCTTGCCAAGGAGTGTATGTTGCGAAGGAAGAACGAAAAGAATGAAGGAGAGGATGAGGAAGCTTGCCAGCTGAGAAAGCTGGAGGAGATCAAGAGGAAGAAAGCTAATGATACTCTATGCCTGTGTTAATTGTGCATGAAAATATGGCGAAAGGCGAGTTTGGAGGAGTGGAAATCTGGTCGACAGACTCAGTAGATGACGAAGTTCGCAAGCCCACACATGGAAGGGCGTTCGTAGCGAAAGAAACAAGTTCACAGTTCTCAGGAAGATGTTTGATGGTAACTAGTGGAGATTCGTAGATGCAAGAGAGTGCGAGTGGAAGTGAGAGAAGTGATTATAGTTGTTTTGCCGCACGACCTGTTCCAGAACAAATTAATGAGTGCGAACAGCTGATCAATAAGGTACATTCCATTCTCGAGTCTCTTAATATTCCTGTATCTAGATATGAAACTGAGTTAAGCGACTTAAAATTCACCTTTTCAAGTATAAGCAATAGTCTAAAGCGAACCTGGTTGATCAATTGAGCAGGGTTACATCCAAGAGTGATGAGAGGCGTATGTGGATTCAGAAGATCGAGTCGGATTTGTCAAAGTATAGGGATGAATCTATTTATTTGCAAAGAGATAATCTTATGCTTTTGAAATAGCGCAACATTTTTTGTTTAATTGCAAAACGGCATTACTTCAATATCACTCAACTGCACCTTGATTGTGAAATTGGTAAGAAAATTCACAAGATCATTTTGCCATTTCTCGAATTAAAGGAAGATGAAATAGACGCAGACTCCTACAAATGCGAATATCGTTTCGTATGAAGAAACTTCTGATGCGTACAAATATGGACTTGAACGAATCAAAAATTACATTAAGTCCAAGGACCACAAAAATATGTTGAAACATATATTGGATGAGAATGATAAAAAGCAGATTAAATCTGATATTGTACAGAAATTTGACACATTGAATGCCAAGTTGAGTTCAGAAAATAAATTGAATGTTGAAAACACTTCTGAATTCGATGAGGATAGTGATATGATTGAGATCTCCATAGAGGATGAGGTTGACTACTCGGAATTCGTTAAAAATAAATCTCAACCAGCGAAAGCTCTTATTTCTGAAAATTCAGTTGATTTCGCAAGAATTTCTCAAAATAAACCAAAAATTTTGAAAGAAAAAGCAATTGTTTTTTGAAAAGTCCAAACTACTCGAAATCAAGTTTTTAAAGTTAATGGAGTGACCGAAACTCAAACTATCGAATTAAAGTCCATTGTCGATGAAGATAACAAGGATGGTTGCGATGAGTTCTTTTGGTCATCCCCAATAGATAATGCTAATGAAACTGTTGGCTTATATGAAAGGACCTCATGGAAAGCGAAGGGAAGATACGTGGCTGAACTCATAAACAATCGCTCAGCATTTGAAAAAGGTAGCCCAAGTGGTACCAAAGAAATTCGCAGCGAATCCAAACCACTGAAGAGCGAATCTGGTGTGGCAAAACCAAAACCAAATGTGAATATTCACAAGTCGTCTAAGCAACTTGCAGATCAAAAATGACAAAGGAATGAGAGATATAAAAGAAATATTAATGAAAGGAAGCAATTTTGGCAATCCCAAAATTCTGGCTATGTTTGCAACGAAAGAAGGTTTAATCACAATGCGAAAGTACCTTCGTTAGGTAAATCCCAGTCAATGTTCGCATTGCTTCTCTCACGGTCCAAGGGACTCTCAGCAAAAGGGGACTCCAAAACCCTTCTTCACAAAGAAACCAATGGAGAGACCAAAGCCTTATCACTCTCAATTCATGAAGTCTACACCCAATGATATCAAAGGCAAAGGAAAACTAGTTTCAGAGCCGAAAGTTCCAACCAAGACAACGAATGCTAACCCCAAGGAAACTAAAAATAAGTTCGTTAAGAATCAAGTGAACACCAAGCACAAATCATCTGATTCTAAAGAAACGAACTTAAAAGATACAAAAATTAAAGGTTTTACCATCAAACGAAAAGATAAAACCACACTCATTAAACGAACATATTTGGTTGCTCTTGACATTACTTTTCCTCCTTCTGTGAAAGGCTCACAAGGACTGAAGAAACTTTGGGTTCCTAAATCTGCTTGATTTTTGCAGGTAATTCGTGACGAACAGTTCGACACTGAATGGTACATTGACAGTGGCTGTTCGCGTCACATGACAGGAAGGAAGGAGGAACTACGAGAGTTCAGGGCTCTTAAGGATGGTGGTAATGTAAAGTATAGGAATAATTCTTTTGGAATAATAAAATGCTATGGAATGATAACGAATGGAGACTTCTCAATTTGCAAAGTGGCTTACATTGAAGTATTACATCACAATCTTGTTAGTGTCTCGCAATTGGTTGTGGGGACTGGATTGAAGGTGTCATTTGACGATGAAGGATCAGTAATCATTGACAAGAAAACCAAGTCTGTTATTCTGAAATCACAAAGAAAGGGTGAGATGTATCCGTTAAATCTAAACCCAATACGAGGGAAGCCAACCATTTTCCTGCTTACAAAAGCTCACTCAGACGAAAGCTGTCTATGGCATAGGCGTCTTTCGCACTTAAACTTCAAAGACATCAACAAGCTCGTTCTTGGTGATCATGTGCGAGGACTTCCTCTGTTGAAATTCGACAAGGATCATTTGTGTGCAGCCTGTGAGATGGGAAAGCAAATTAGAAAAAGTCATCCAACTATCGTGAACACGAAAGTCATCGAACCTTTAAAACTTCTACACATCGACCTGTGTGGACCTTCTACTATTGAAAGCGTTGGTGGTAGTAAGTATATTCTAGAAATTGTAGATGATTTTTCTCGTTTCACTTGGGTGTTCTTTCTTAGACAGAAATCTGAAGAAACACCAAAGCTCAAAGATTTCATCAAGCAAATTGAGCTTCAACTGCGAAAGCTGGTTCGCAACGTTCGCAGCGACAACGGGCTAGAATTCAAAAACCAAGTGTTTGAAGAATTTTTTGCTGAAAAGGGAGTCACACACAACTTTTCTGCTCCCCACACTCCACAACAGAATGGCGTAGTTGAAAGATGAAACTGTTCTTTGTGTGAAGCTGCACGAACCATGCTAACGTTCGCATGTCTGCCACTCTACTTCTGGGAAGATGCTATCACTACTGCTTGGTTTACCCAAAACAGATCCATCTTGAATAAGCGCTTTTCTATTACTCCATATGAAATTTTAAATAATCGCAAATCTAATGTCAAGTTTTTCCACGTTTTTGGTTCCAGGTGTTTCATCTTCAACTCTAAGGAACAATGAAACAAGTTCGATGCGAAAGCTGACGAAGGAATATTCTTAGGGTATTCACTGACCTCTAAGGCATATAGGGTTCTCAAGAAATGATCAAAGAAAATCGAAGAAACCTATTATTTCTTGTTTGATGACAACTATCTGAAGAGGATTCAGTCAAACAAAAGTCAAATACAGGAAATCTTTCCTAAGCCCAGTCCTGTCGTTACTCCCATTTCCAACCTATATGAGGAATTCATGTTACTGTTTGATGAACTTGAGAAAGCCATCACATCTGAAGCCAAGGCAGCTGATAACAAAGTAGACGAACTTAAGAAGATCATTGATGATACTGAGAAAGACATGCCACAACAGCCACCCACTGCGAACATCCATCAAAACACGAACACTACTCTGCAGGGGGAGAATTCTGAATCTAATACACATTTCCAGGAGGAGGATGCAACACCTCAAAGCACGAATACTCCACTGTAGTGGGATGGTTTCGATTCACCTATTTCTTCTAAACCTTATTCTGATGGAGATTGTTCACCTCCTTCAATATCTCATGAACCTCCATTCGTAGGCGATGATTCGATTCCTGAAGTTAATGAGTTCGCATCATTCGAGGGGGAGAATAAGGAAGCGAATGATGATTCGGACGCTCAATCCGTTCAATCAGAATTTGAGGAAATTAATGCTGAACTAAATCCATCCTTAGATCCCAATTATCCTCCTATGAACAAATGGACTAGAGATCACCCAGAAGCTCAAGTCATTGGTCAATCTTCTGCCGGTGTCCTTACCCGATCTTAACTAAAAGCGAAGCAAACTGCATTATTTTCAAAAGTAGAATTTTTTATGTTTAATTCGTTTGTATCCAAGATAGAGCCCAAAACCGTCGACACTACTCTTGATCACTCTGATTGGGTGCAAGCAATGCAAGATGAACACAATGAGTTTGAACGTAACAAGGTTTGGAGATTAACTCCAACTCCACCAGATGCATCAATTGTTGGTTTGAAATGGGTATTTCGCAACAAGATGGATAAAGAAGGGAACGTGATCAGGAACAAAGAAAGACTTGTGGTCAAAGGTTATTGTCAAGGAGAAGGTATTGACTACGAAGAGACATTCGCACCAGTTGCGAGGTTGGAATCCGTTCGCATATTCTTGGCATATGCGGCACATAAAAACCTGGAAGTTTTTCAAATGGACGTGAAGTGTGGGTTCCTAAATAGCGTACTGGAAGAGACTGTTTACGTAGAGCAACCAAATGGGTTCGTGAATAAAAAGTATCCCAACCACTGCTATATTCTCGACAAGGCAGTCTATGGTCTAAAGCAAGCTCCAAGAGCCTGGTATGAAACATTAACTCGTTTTCTTAAAATGTCCAAATTTGTCACACCCCCGAACCAGACGGCGGAAACGTCCGGGGGCTCGTGTGACTAACAATTGAATAATCATCACAACGAATATACATGAAACATAACACATTCATCACCAACATTACATAATACAACCAACGTTGTTCACATCAAGTACATTGTTAAAATACATAAGTTCTAATTGTTCAAAGTACGATAAGTAATATTACATAAACAAAACCATACACACTTGCATATCTTCCAGCTTAACGATTACCTGAGAATACAAGTTATTTTGAAAACGGTCAACATATATAATGTTGGTGAGTTCATAAGTATATTTGAGTAAAAGTCTTTGTTTCTTTCATAAAACCCAGAAAATCCGATATCTTCTGAAAAATGTTTTGAAAATGATGTGAAAATCGAGTATAAATGCATGTGTGAATTTAATAGTTAAAAACTTGTACGAGTGTAGTTTAGGTTCACTGCATTTTGAATAAATGATAAATGTATATGAATAATCTCCCCAGAAAATCCGATATTTTCTGTTTTATAACATAGTTTATATTTTTGTATCGTTAATTAAGTCGTTTTGCATTGACACAATTAAAGAATTTATCTTCAAAAGGTTATATTTTGGTATTGAATCCCTATATGAGCCGTTATAACCATACATGATAATGACTAGGTCGCCCGTCTTGGTATTTTTCCAAATGTCGGTCTTGACTAAGGATGTTGTCGCCCTAGACTGGCCTAGTCTAGCTGTAGCGAACAGCTAAGGCGTGGGGGGTCACCCCGTATAGATCTATACACAAACTCCCGCTTTCCAACTAGGAAACTCTTATTATAACTACAGGCTACGATTGTACACTCAGTGGTGCCAACCGACAAGTCTCACTAGATTCTTAACCCCTTTTTGTTCTATCTTTAACGTTTACGTATATGTATTGTGTTTTTGTATACGAAAGGTACATATAAAAGCATTCAACATTTAATGATTTCGCAAAGGTATAGTTACGGTCGTATTAACATGTGAAATTTCCATTTCCAAGCCCTATTAGCATGTAGTTGGACCACAAAGGCCCACTAACATCTAAGAGGGTAATTTAGGCCCAATAGGCATGTAAATGGGCTACAAAAGCCCAATAACATGTAATCCAATACTTAGGCCCAAATCAACATGTAAATGGGTCGCAAGGCCCAATAAACACATCATGGAAAGCATTGGGCTCAATATACACTTAATTGGGCCCTTAGGGTCCAATGGCCAAGTACCGTGTATATTAGGCCCAATAAATAGTTATTGTTGTATTTTGTTCGTTTTTTTTATTCCGTTGTTTATTTTCACTTGAAGTTCAATAGATTGTTGATAATAACCCTCTTTTTGTAAAAACGACATTTTAGTCCATAATTTCTAAAAGTTTGCAATTTTGTCCAAAATGTCTATAAATTTACGGTTTTAACCCAAAATGTTATATTTTCACATTTAAAACCCTTCTTTGTAGAAAAATACATTTTCAGCCTCTTTTTGGTAAAAATTTACACTTTCGGCCCAAATTTTGGAAAACTTTACATTTTTGGTCCAATTTGAAAATAATTGATATTTTCACCTCTAAATTTGGTTTATTTACATTTAGGACTCAAACTTTGGCCAAATAACATTTTTAACCCTTAAATCTCCATTTTTTCGCAAATTGGGCCCAAAGGCCGTGAGGCCCAAAAGTTTGGCCGAATATGCTTAAAGTTTCATTTTTGACCCTTTTAAAAGCATGTTTAGCATAAAAATCACTTTTATTACATGTAGGACCTGTTTGGCCCTTTTAAAAACAAAATTTTGACTTTTACCCTTATCTTTTGTTTTTTTGACAATTTTGACCTTTAACAAGGTTTTTGTTGAATTCTTTTGCATCTTAAACATGTGTTCACTTTTGGCTTGATAATATGATGTATATAGTGTTGTAGTTTTTAGATCTTTGCTACACCACACTTAAAATTTCGAGATTCACTAAGATCTAACACATTTTTACCAAATAAACTAAGAATACACACAAAACATGCATATAACACATAATCTACACATTTTACTTGCATTCTCCCCCAAAAATCATATGAAAACCGAAAATAAAGAGGTATGAACTCACCTTTGCTTGATGTTTCGGTTTTTGGAAGAAGAAGTGGAAAGATAAAGTGAGTTTCGGCCCTAGCAACTCCCTTGAGTAGATTTCGAGCTTAAGAAGTTTCTAAGGTGATCATGGAGTAAAGCTTTGTAAGAAAGAGTTCTTGATGTTGAAATGAAAAAAGATGTTTGTGTTTGATCGCACTTACCAAAGATTGAAAACACTTGATGAAGATCCTTCAACCCAAGCAAAATTTTCGAGATTCTTTGAAGGCAAGAATGATCCTTGAGAGTGTTTGGAGAGTGTTTGGAAGAGTGTGTGTGTGTGTGTTACGGCTCTCGGCCGAGAATAGAAGAGGAGAGGGGAGAGAAAGATGGTGAAGTGACTAGCATCGATGTATGGGAGATTTTAACATTGATACATGTTGGGAAAAATGGAGGTGGCACTCCAAAGTGAACCCCCCCCATTTCACTCCTTTTTTTATATATGGGACGAGAATTTGGGCTATGAAGAAAGGGTGGAGTGGTTAGGACATTTAGATCCTAATTATCAAGTTTTTCGGCCCATTGGGCTCTTCGAAGCATTCACGACCCAAATTGAATAAAAGAATGGGCTTATGGCTTACTAATGGTTAATTGGATTAGTTATGGCCCAATAAGGCCCATTAGGGTTAGAATGGATCATTCTAGACCCAAATGGTCCAAAACGTTTTAGATTTATGAATTTGGTCCAATTAGGATCCAATTAGGGCTTCTAAGTCCAATGAAGTTGAATTTGGGTGCTTATTGGTCCCTTAGGCCCAAGAAGGAACTCCTAGTCCAATATGGACTTAAACCATGGATCGTAGGGATTCAGACTCTTTGATAAATACAATTGATGAATCTAACTGAGCATTGAGTGAGATTTACTTAGAATATAAGTTTTACAATAGCTGAATGGTTACACAGGAATAGAATTTCCTAGCTAAAATGCTAGTTGTGACAAAATTCAAACAAGGTTCGGTTGACCCAACCTTCTTTTACAAGAAAGAGGGTGACCACTTGATGATCGTCCAAATCTATGTTGATGACATCATCTTCGGATCTACTAATCCCAGCCTAACAGCTGAGTTCCGAAAGTTGACGGAAACTAAATTTGAGATGAGCTCAATGGATCCAATTAACTTTTTCCTTGGATTAAACATTAGACAGGGACAGGAGGGAATTTTTATAAATCAGGAAGCTTACACGAAGACCTTACTCGCTAAGTTTAGAATGGTGTGAGACTCAAAGGTGAAGGTTCCAATGGCACTCATAACGAAACTGACTTCTTCATTGGATAAACCAGCTGCGGATATGACCCTTTATCGTAAGGATGATAGGTTCACTAATGTATCTAACATTCAGTAGACTGGATATTATGTTTTTAGATTGTTATTGTGCTAGGTTCCAAGCCAACCCTCGCGAACCTCATATGGTGGCAGTTAAGAACATCTTTAAGTATCTGAAACGAACGTCTTCTCTTGGAATATGGTATCCTGCGAACTTAGGGTTTTTCGTGCAAGCATTCTCAGATGCTGACCTAGGGGGATGCGGATTAGATAGAAAAAGCACAACTGGTGGATGCCAATTTCTTGATGGCAAACTAGTGAGTTGGTAATCAAAGAAACAGACATGTGTTTCATTGTCAACATCTGAAGCTGAATACATAGCTACAGCTTCGCGACTATGGATTAAGTATGAAAAGAATCCCTCTTTACTATGACTCCGAAAGTGCAATTCACATTTGTCACAACCTAGTTAACACTCAAAGACGAAACATATAGCACTGAGGTATCACTTCACAAAAGATCACATGGAAGATGAAAACGTCGAGATACATTTCGTTAGATCTGCATATCAGTTAGCTGACATATTGACCAAGGCCCTACCAGAAACAACCTTTAATAGAATACTTCAAGGGCTGGGAATGATGGAAGCTGAATCTGTACCAAAACCACTTTTGCACTCATAAAGTTTCACTGTGAATTGGTGCGAACGTTCGCAGTAACTCGCAGTCAACTGTTCATTTGCAGTCGTATTTATGGATGCGAATCGGTGCGAACGCTCGCAGTAGTTCGCAGAACACTGTTCATTCGTGGTTTGGTTTTTCATATATCCTTTTGTACTTTTTGTATATTATTGCTTATTTTTCTTTTCTATTTGTATACTTTCTGTTTTTATTTCTTTTCAGAAATTCTCAAAAACCAAAAATATTTTATTTGTTTCTATTTTATTGCTTTTCAGAAAAATAAAATTAAAAAAATATTTTCATCTTGTGTTTATTTTTTTTTCACAGCACTCAAAATTCCAAAGCTAATAAATTCACACCAAGATCATGGAAGAAGATGTTCGCAACATCTATCAATTCGTGTGATGGGGAAGGTATAACTCTCTTTACTTATGTATTAGCTAAGTGTCCCTAGAAGCATGCTGCTGCATGTTGACCTGAGCCTCAACGACTCGAATGAGAAGCCTTAATGAGTTGATATTACCAATCAATTCTTCCAAAGCAGGCTGTTAATTCACATCAGTCATGAGCTACCTTACTCTTCTCACATTGATTTAAGAATTATCTGCATGGTCACTTTCACACTGCAGAGGTACTTTCTCTTTCTAATAACCATCTTTACATTTATCCATTACTTTCGCATTCATACTTGTAACCCTTGAGACTCTCAGATATTACCACTGAGGTTTATGGTTACACAACATCTGTGTTCATGATCTTAGTTTCGTAAACCAAGAACTAAGTGAAACCCAAAATTCAATACATTTCATGAATTAACGGTGAAAAATCAAACGTTCTAGTATATTCACTAAGGATTTAACGAAAGTCCACTTTCGTGGTCTGTACCAATAAATCTCTTTTCTTTTGTGTGATCCTAATGAAATATTCTAGTCCTAAGATGTTTCTACCCAATGGATCCAGTTTTAACTTTTTTTTTTGAGATTTCAAATATCCTCCAAGTCACTAAAACTCTTTCAAACCTACTCGTTCAACTGACTACACTGGTCACACGAGTACTTCTTCCAACTTTCGCACTTATGTCAAGTTTGTTTTTCGGTAGAAGACTGAACCACCCTTTATAAGCCGTATCAAAAGAAGCATTTCAATGTTTCTCATCAAACATTTGATCGTTATTCACCGGGAAACCACACAAACACTTCTTAGTCTCTCTTGACTTTGAAGGAAGAGATCTATGCCCGGGATCCACAGTTTCATGTCTTTATTTAGGTATCACTAAATCCCACATAAATGTTTAGATTTATTTCTTTATCTTTGACACTCTTGCACGAAGATCCGTGTGATTTTCAAAAAGTCTGGCTAGTGGTTACTAATGGTATTTCAAGTTCGCAGTTGTATCCATGTTCGTTGAAATAAACGTTCGTGGCATATGGACTCATAACGCTACTTTACTGTGAAAGGAGATACGCTGACGCGGCATATCTTAAGAGATAAGAATTCAAATAGTTGTGTGATAATTTGAATCGACAACTACTTTTTCGTCGCGTGACGCACGAATCTGAAACCTCTACAATTGTCAAGTCGCGCTTTTTCAGGCGACGTTTCAATAACCGACGCAATCTCTCTCCTGATTTTCCTCTCATATCGAATCGTATATAAAGAGTTTGACGGTTCTATCTCTCATTACCACTTTCAAAAATCTCTAAATGATCAAAAAGCTCTCAAATGTTCATCTTCTTCCTCAAGTTCATCAATGGCGGCTTCATCTGAAAACGCATCTGTTCAAGATCAAATTGTTCACTCGACACTTCTTGCCATCAAGTAACACCAAAACCTCATCATCAATTTGGACCCAGTTAAGTATGATCCTTACATGCTACCTCTTATCGAGTACACGAAATACTCCCCTATGAAAATCGCTATGAATCAACTTGAGAATGTTCCGATGTCGATTCTCTCCAAGGCATACACAACGGCAAACTATGTGAAGCATGAACAACGGATCTACTTCGAAATCCACAACCATACAACCTCGATTTCCAAAGCCCGTTTCTGCAATTCGTTAGGGCTTCCTCAGTCAGAAAACATGGTTAACCCGGAAGCCATTCCAAACGCTACTATCTTGGAGATGTTCTACCAAATGGGGTACAAGGAAGCTCTAACTGCCGTTTCCAAATTCAAGAAACCCAACCTTCCTCCCACATGGAATGCTCTATTCACAATTATATTCAAAGCTTTTTCTGAAAGGGTCACCGGCAGCGACTGTGCAAGTAAGCTCTTTATGAGTCTCATGTATGGGCTTTACACTGGCCAGAATGTCGATTATGCTTCAATCCTCTGGACTCAAGTCATCCATAGCACTCATTCTGTCACTCGTCACAGTGAGATCTCTTGTGCGATATTTTGGATGATCATTGTTAACATGGCGATTAACCAACTTAAAATTCCAGTGATTTCTAATGCACTGATGGCTTCGATCGCAACCTTACACACTACTGGCATCATTGTGGCCGATACCTCAAAGTTTTCCTTCATCAGATCGATCCCTAAGGCCATGTTCCGTGATGTGCCTGCCATCAGCAAAATCTTAGAGGGTTATCATGCTCTTAAACCCTCTGGATTTCGCCCATTGACTGTAGAATTTCAAGAGATTCTGGCTGAGGCTGACAAGTTAAAGAAAGGAGGAAGAGGGTCCAAGAAGACTAGAAAGAAAGACACAACAAAGGAAGGACCATCTGAGGCTGCGAAACCTTAACCCAAAAAGCGAAAGGCTCCTGTTGCATCTACTGCTGCTCCAAAACGACGAAAGCAGCCTGCTAGACGGTGAAAGTCTCCAACTCCCTCTCCATCTGAAAATTAAGATGAAAGCTCTGACTTCGGGTCTGAGGTTCGCATTGAAGATAACCAGCAGGTTCGTAATGAAGAAGAAGGGCATGTTCGCACTCAGGAGGAAGAACAAGTTCATAACAAATCACATGTTCGCACTAAGGCACCATCTCCAAATTGTGAGGTAACCCCACCACTTAACGATTATGTTCCTTCTCCTCCTCCTTCACTAAAAACCACCACATCTATCCCAATCACCATTGCTCCTTGTCCACCACCAGTATCATCTCAACTAACAATAGTTCTAGTTACTACTCTTATCTTCAATGATTCTACCATCTCACCCAATACCTCTGCTGCACCTGCAAGTTCAGTCAACGTATCTGATTCGGGGGCTACTACTTCAGGATTCTCAAGCCACGTTGTACCACCTATCTCTCCAGTTCGCATTGACGAACCTGACATGATTTTTCGAGACGAAGATGATGATTTGGGCGAATTCACTTACAATCCTTTCCAAATGAGGATTGACAGTGAAGATGAAGCTTCTGTTACGAAAGGAGAACTCAAGTCTCTTCACGAGAAGATAGATCAGTTGCTTCTCGCATCCAAGGGCTCTTCTTCTGAGGCATACTCAAAATCAGCTGTTGAGTCTATTTTAGAGCGACTCATGAAGGAGCATGCTGCTATTACAACAACAATGTCCAAGGCAATATCTGATTCAGCTGAAGTCTGCAAATCAACGACTGAAAAAGTCGATAAACTAATTACTGACACCATTGAGTTCATGGAGGATTACAAGACTACTTACTACTCCAACACTGTCACTGCGAATAAAGCCATTCAGAATATATGGGTGCTTTGTTCAAAGCTGAAAAAGCCAACTTTGTTGAACTTCGCAAGGAATTTCAGACTAATCAAGATGCATTCCAATCTTCCAACCTTGAGAAAATCACAAAGTTGTAGGACGACTTGGCGATGGAAAGCAAAATTATGGATGCTCTCGCCCTGAAGGAAGAAAAACACAAGGTGTTGGATGTCAAGCTTCAGCACGCTGAAAAGCAAGTCAATGATTTTCTATCTGAGAGGGCAGTGGTAAGAAGCTGTATCCCCGATGTCACTGGACTGCTCTCCAGGGATCCGATGATTTCAATAATTGTTAAGAAGCATTTGAGTGAGAAGCTCCGCTCGATGTTTGCTATGTTACACCGTTTGGAGGGTGTTTCGAAATCGGCATCTTTTTCGAAACAAGGGGGAGAATGTGGCTCCAATGCTCGTATGAACGAACCTCCCAAAGACCCTGTAAAACCTGTCGTCCAGCAAGAGCCCAAGAGGAAAGAAAAACTGTTTGAAAGGGAACCACCATTTATTGGCAATGACGAAGAAGACGAAGAGCCTAATGAAGCTGAGCTCAAAATGCGGAAGGCTCGCGAAACAGAATTAGATGAAAATGCTCGCATCGCCAGGGAAGCAGAAGAAAAGGAAAGGGCTGAAAAGGAAGCTCAGGCCACTCTCAAGAGCAAAATGTTGTTATTTCCTGAGTGGAACCTGAAGCGTATCCAAAACCAAGTTGTGGATCTACCAAGCCAATATTGGTTGGATCCAGTTGCCTCCTTTGATATTCAAAACACTCAGGATTCGCAACTCGACCTTCCAATCACTCCAAAGGCTTTCAGGTTTCGTACCTTTGTGAAGGTTGTGAATGCACCGTTCACTGACAACAGGGCACACCAAATGTTGTTCGCCTTTTACTTAAAGCACATGAAGCCCCAGTTTGAAACTTGGAGTGTGAACAAGATTGTTGCTGTGAAAGTCATCGGGCCTATCGAGACCGAAAACTTTCCCAATGCGAAGTTTACGGTTGCGAGAGGATCAGCTTGTCAAGCCTACAAATTTACCCTCGCAGACCTGCCTTGCCTTAACCCTCATGACTGGATGGAACTTTTCAAACTATTTTTGCGAGAGAAGGAGAAGTATGAACCTATGATGTCCCGTCTTCAACTTATGATCAAGTCATACATTCAAGAAGTTTGATCGATTGATGTGGATATTGCCACTATTTTAATTAAGAAACCGAGCGTTGTTCCTAAGGAAGCTCCGAAGGACTTTGATAAGTTAAATCCAAGAAAAATTTACAAGGAAGGATGGTTCGTAGTATACTCGTCTAGAGAACGTGTAGGAGCAGACCGTCACAAGTCATACTTCTATCTTGAAGATAAGCATTTGTATACTACTGTGTGTCTGGAGTTTGTTTAGGATCTGGTTAAGAAGTTCAAGGGAAACCACAAGGATGATGTGCAGTGTTTCTCGGATATGATCTTGTGGTATATCCAGATTCGCAAGCTGCTGTTAAGCTTCATTCCCAAAGTCTACGAAGTGCAGAAGCGAATCACCAATTGATGGACCAGGATCTCCATTGACGCAAAGGTGGAGATTGTTGAGTATTATGTATTGCGTCATTGGGTCTGTTTGTTTAGTCCGTTCATATAAACGAGTTGGGCATGTCCACTCGTAATTATTCTAGGGTTAGAGTATATAAGGTGCATGCATGCATTGTATTTTAGTCAACTCTGATATAATCTTTGTAACCCTATTTACGCCTCTACAGAAGTAATTCTTTATTGAGTTCTTCTGAGGCGTGACTGTTAATCATTCAGCACCAGTTTGATCAATATCGTGTTCTTGTTACTTATCTGTTTGAATATTTTCAATTTTTAAGGTTTTATTTTCAACATTAAAAGTAAGGGTTTTAATAAACAACCAGGGGTGTGATGTGTGAAATCAGCCGAGCTCAAGTAAGTTTTTCCCGAAGATACCCATACATGTTATGTTATGATAAGAATTATGAATATGTGAAATGCATGCTAGATTAGGGCTAAGGATCTAGGAAGGATGCCTCGTATGCCTATTATATGAGCTTGTAGACCTGCATGCTAGTACTGATCAGTCGGTGATAGGATGGCCTGCTTAGGTTATGCCTGATTGTTTGAGATCTTGGAATTGCATGATTAGTATGGTTCAGATAATTGGATAGAATGGTACGAATACTGATATGCTGGTTAGATTTTCCCCATTGTCTAAATGTTGCTTGCTTTGTGCTTTGTGGGGCTCTTGGTGATGTTAATTGACTACTAAGTGGATATGCTAAGTCACATGGACCATTGATTGAATAATCTCAGAGTGAAGGATTTGGCCCTATTACGCAGCTCTTGTCTGAGTCCAACCGTTGTAGGATTGAGTATTTTACTCGAAGGATTATCTGATCTCTGTTGCATGTGACTATATCCATGAGGTAGTTAGTTGACATTAGTGGGAGTCTTTCAGCAGCTGAGGTTTTGGCGAGGTCGAGAACCTAGGAAAGCCTAGGAAATGCTTTAGTGGATTTGGTTGCGCTAGCGAGCATTCAGGGTATCAGTTTGAGAGGGTGACTTGGAGGATTCAGGATGATTCTTGAGGAAAGTATGGATACGTGTGGAAGGTAGTATTGGGCCCGTACTACTGAAAGCATTGGATCCATACTCGAATCGGGAAGAGTCTTGGAGAATCTAGGAAGCCTGTGGGATGAGGATTCTTGGGTATATTCGGATCTCTTGCATGTCATTTTGGTATGGTGTTGAGCACTCAGGAATGTGATTCAGATTCTGGTTCCGGATCACGAGCAGGACTTAGGCCAATCAATGCGCGATCGCGGGAGTTCATCTAATCGGAGATTACTCGAAGAGTTTTGGAATGGACCTCGGTGGTCTTTCGTTCAGCCAAGGAAGGGATTTTAGGAGCTCTCAATAGTCATCTCGGGGCCTTTCGGGCCAAATTTGTCGCGGGGTAGTTACGAGCTCTTCTAGGGCCCAAAGCCTATGGATTTTTAGAATTCTTCAGGAAGGAGGATCCTATTGTTAGTTCCTGTCATCAGGATCGGAAGGGAGTTTTGCACCATGTCCTCAAGATGGTCGAGGTAACCCGGGAGCAAGAGATTGGTTTAGATAGGCAGTTGGGGAAGAGGAAGTGGACTTTTAGTCAAGCTCAACAATCTGAGCAGTTGGACGCTGCCATAGTTGGTTCCAGAGACCTGAGGGGTCGTGGTAGTTAGACAAAGGAAGAAAGGACGCGTGAGGATGTACGCAGCAGGTCTAAGTGCGCAGATGCGGGTGGAAGGGACACAATCGCCAAAAATACACATTGGAGGTAGATTTGTGCCACAGCCTGGTCATATCAGGGTGAATTGCCCACGCTTAGTGGTTGAGGCAGCTCATATTTCATTGCAGATGCTTCGGAAGGAAGAGAGAATCAGAGTTTCTTCAGGCGATATTGTGGGTATGTTATATTTTGCCTTCCTCATAGTTTCTATCATATTAATGGTTGTCGAGATCTTCCATTAGTGTGACATGCACATATTGGGCTCATTTCTTTGCTCATGATTGGGGTATATCTTCAAATATGGGCATATGACATTTGCATACCGTGAGTTATTAGTGGTTAGTGTAAGTTCGTTTCCATTTTTTCCAGTTCGTGGTGTTCAGTGTACTCTTGGTCAGGGGCATTATGGGAATGTTTACGGTCAGTGCAGTAGGACGGTTATTCAGCATCGTCAGGACTCAGTGGTTTAGTAGTTAATCTTGGAGTGACTGTTGGAAGCACCAAGGGAAGTGGCTTGTTGCTGAGGTATTGGTTGGAGCGTCTGTCGTTGAGCTTCCAGATTTGAGTGCGGTAACATTTCAAGCATCAGGGGCTTTCGATTATGTTGTGATTCAGAAAGTGTCATTCGGTCTTTAGAAGTTGTGTGGACTTTTGGGGTTTAGCTAGTGATGGAGCACTAGCATTGGTAAGCGCTGGTTGCCATCGGATCGACTGTTAGAAAGCAAAAAGGGATTGGGAATCCTTCAGTTCCTATGTGTTGTGAAGACGTAGTCGAATCTAAGTAGGGGAGAATCGAGCAGGTACTCAGGAGCAGAAATAGGAGTGAATCTAGGATGAGTTCGCATCCCCGTCAGGGAGGAAGGCGGTCGAGTGGCCGTCTAGGTTGAGGATTGTGTGAGTTGGGGGTTTGGAAGACGTTCCAACATTGGGTTCATGTTTTTACTTGGCATCGGATAGCAGGTTTTAGGGACCAGGTTATAGCTCCAGTTAGGACTCAAGTTCAGTTGAGTATTAGGTCGAGTGCGTGTTCGACCCGGTATGGAAAGTGTTGTAAGACTGCGGGAGTAGCCGTAGCATTCACTAGAGGTCAGATAGTATGGAAAGTGTTGTATGACTACGGGAGTAGTCGTAGCATTCACAAGTGGTCATATAGTATGGAAAGTGTTGTAAGACTGCAGGGGTAGCCGTAGCATTCACTGGCAGCCAGATAGTCTGGGAAGTGTTGTAAGACTACGGGGGTGGCCGTAGCATTCACTAGCGGTCAGGTAGTGTGGGAAGTGTTGTGAGACTGCGGGATGACCCGTAGCATTCACGGATTCTTTCAGATGATTAGGCCAGGGTGGGCCAGTTTGCAAGATTGTGGGTGGACCATAGCATGATTGGAAGCAGGAAACGGTATGTCGTTGGAGACCAGGCGTGATGTAAGACAACAGTGTTTCTGGTAGCGTTCACTTTTCGTATTAGATTCGATGGCGACAGGTAGTGGGACTGTTATGATCGGGTAGATCAAAAGGAATAATGGAGCCATGAGTGACAATATGGTTAGGGCAGATTTTGATAGCCGAAGTTCTCCTCGGAAGTCGCGTGGGGCGACTGTGAAGTTGCTCTTGGCTCAACAACCATGTCGGACTTCAGTATTCCAGATAAGTTGGGACCAAGGAGGTCTCGGTGGGTTTTGGAAGCAACCAGAAGGCAGCATACTCTTTCAGGCATTTCAGTGTTTCGGGCAGTTTCAGTGTCTCGGGCAGTATTAGTGTTTTAGGTTTGCAAGTACAGACAGAGTAACTGATTGATTGGGAAGTGATAAGTCACTCGCAGTGGGATTAAATAATCTTAGAGTAGTTGATATGACCCTGTTGCGCAGCTCTCGTCTAATTCTAACCGTTGCGGGGATGGATCTTCCACTCAAAGGATTATATGAGCCTTCTGTCAAGTATAAGTTATCTACAAGGATAATTGGTTCTATAATTATGTTTTCTAGTGGGAACCTCGAGTTATCAGAGGTCGAATAGTCAGTTGAGAGATAAGTAGACTGGGTTCAAAAACAATAATTCTGTATGGGCGGTCTGTCAGGGAGTTAGACCATCTCAGGACTTTAGATTTCAAATTGAGTAATGTGATCATAATGCAAAGAACTCGTTCATCTTCGTGTTTTAGAACCCTGTGAGGGTTGGCTTTGATTGCCTTGGGAAGGCCGGGGTTATGCTCGGGATTGTGGCCATGTCGTTCAAGTTGTCTGGCGTGTACGGGATGGTAAGGAATGATTTCGCGGACGAAATCTAATTTAAGTGGAGGAGAGTTGTAACATCCCGTTTATTAAATAAATAAATGGATAGTAAATTAATAATTAATAGTAGCCCTAAATCCGTAGTAAGTTACCAGTGTTAGTCATAAGGAGCTAAATAACATAATTGCTGGAAATTGGGATCTTTATTGTAATATTTGGACGTGAATTACAATAAACTATGGGAAGCAAGGGCTAAAGAGTAAAATGGGTATTTAGATGCTAATGATTAAAGAAGGAAGGGTTAAATATGATATAATTTGGACTTTGTGGTTAAGAGTGTAATTTCCAGACTAGTCTATAAAGAATTTTGAAGGTTGAGGGTGGTTTGGTAATTTACGGATTTAATTTAAAAAGGATTTTAGAAGTCAGGGTATGATTGGTAATTTTTGAACTTATTTTGAAAGGATTTTTAAAGGCAGGGGCTAAAGGGTAAATTTCGGACTTAAGTTGAAAAGATTTGAGATGGGGGGGGGGGGGGCTGGAAGTGTAATTATGGGGGAAGTTGCATATGACCAGGTATATATAACCCGTCACCTTGTCCGTAACCCTAACCCTAGGAAGTTTTTTCAGCACCACCTTATATCTACCTTCACCTCTGGCCACCGCCTTGACTTCTACGATTTCCGATGCCGCCACCACCACTGTTGAGGTCGCAAACCACCGAAGCCAACCACCGTGACCATCCTACTGCCGTAGAAACGAAACCGTGGTGGAGCGGCCGCTATTCTCGGTTGAAGACGCACCACCTTCCTCCTACTGTTGCATTGCTGCCGCCGCTGTGGCCCAATCGTTGAAGACGAAGCCGCCGCTAACACCGACGGTTAGCTTTGTTGTTGTTCGTTGTGGTCTCTGCTCCTTCCCTTCCCCGTTCTCCTATCGCTACGTCACATCCACGACCGCCATCGCCGTACGCCACCAGGTGGGTGGTTGGGTTCATCCTCCGAGCGGAAAGTGTGTGTGTGTTTTGTTTGACCGAAATTTAAAAAGTGAAGCCATCACCACCACCACCGTGAGGTGGTGGCTGTCACCTCCAACCACCGTCTGCCGCCACAAAGGTAATTATGGGGGGGGGGGTCTGGAAGTGTAATTATGGGGGAAGTTGCATATGACCGGGTATATATAACCCGTCACCTTGTCCGTAACCCTAACCCTAGGAAGTTTTTTCAGCCGCCACCTTATATCTACCTTCACCTGTGGCCGCCACCTTCACTTCTACGATTTCCGATGCCGCCACCACCGCTATTGAGGTCGCAAACCATCGAAGCCAACCACCGTGACCATCCTACTGCCGTAGAAACGAAACCGTGGTGGAGCGGCCGCTATTCTCGGTTGAAGACGCACCACCTTCCTCCCACTGTTGCATTGCTGCCGCCGCTGCGGCCCAATCGTTGAAGACGAAGCCGCCGCTAACACCGACGGTTACATCCACGACCGTCGTCGCCATTCTCCTATCGCTACGTCACATCTACGACCGTCGTCGCCGTACGCCACTAGGTGAGTGGTTGGGTTCATCCTCCAAGCGAAAATTGTGTGTGTGTTTTGTTTGACCGAAAATTTAAAAAGTGAAGCCATCACCACCACCACCGTGAGGTGGTGGCTATCACCTCCAACCACCGTCTGCCGCCACAAAGGTGGCTGAGTGTGTGTGTGTGTGTGTTATTTCGTGTGTGTGTTCATTTGGATATTGTTTTGTATAATTGTATTTTGGCCGAAATAATCAAGGAAATTCGTTACCACCGTCGTGAGGTGGTGGCCGTCGCCGTAAGCCGCCGTTGACCACCACTACCCGAGGTGGTAGTGGGTGGTGCCTGACTTAATTAACATTAATTAACCTAAAAACTTGAAAAATGGACTAATTGGAACGCGATTGGGTTGGAAACCCTAATTACGGTTTAGAAAACCCTAATTTCGGGATATGTTAATTTGGAATTGTCGGGACCCGCATGTTTCGACCATTGGATTGGGAATTATGAATTAATCCCGACCACATTGTATGGTTGACCTAGTAGAGTGATGGAGTAAATGGATTAAGTCCTTAATGGGTTAAGCGAGAACACTTAACCCTAATCGTCATTTTATGTGAAAAACCCTAATTAGGTTTGGGTTCTTGTTGGGCCATTTCTTGGACTAAGTTCCTGTGGGCCTTCGTGGGCCAAGTGGGAACATGTTTATGGACTAAGGAAATTATTGGGCTTTAGGATAAGGCTCATTGGAAAGGCTTGGGCCCAATTTGGAAAATTGGGTCATAGATGGGCCATAATTGGGCCTTGATGATTATGCGATATTGGACCATCAGAATGTCATGTGTTGGGACTAGAATAAATGGTTGGGCCTTAAGGTAAGACCATGTAGAGGTTTGGGCCCAATTTGGAAAATTAGGTCGTATGTTGGGCCTTGGTTTATTGATTGGTTTTGGGCCTTCAGAGTGTGTGCTTGGGCCTTGGGCTTGGATCAAGCTAGGTTGGGGGTAAAGTAGTCTTTTACCCCAAGCACAGACTTATGGATATGTATTGGAACACAATTATTAATTGGGTGTTGTTTTGATGTTGGAAGTTCAGGAATTTGTCATCCAGCAGCTAGGGTTTTGTCCACGGGACATCAGCAGTGCGAGGTGAGTTACCTTCCCGTAGAAGTAGGTTGAAGGCACCAATGGCGACCCACTAGTAGCTGATTATAGTAGAGATGATTGTCTTTGTGATAATTGTCTGGTATGTCATTATCTGTTATGCTTTATGTGCCAGTATGCTATGATATTATGTGATAGTGGTAGGAGTGGTGAAATGGTCCCCATAACCGGTCGAAAGGACCGAAGGGGTAGGCCAGCACCCAAATATGCTAGGCAGTATGCGATTTATGTGTATATGCTAGGGTATTATGTGGTAGTGCTACAGAGTGAAATAGTCCCCGTTTACCGGTTCAAAGAGACCGAAGGGGTAGGCCAGCACCCTGATATGCTAGACGGCTACCGATTGAAAGAGACCGAAGGGGTAGGCCATCAGCCTGATATGGTAGGCGGTTACCGGTTGAAAGAGACCGAAGGGGGTAGGCCAGCACCCAGATATGCTAGGCGGTTACCGGTTGAAAGAGACCGAAGGGGTAGGCCAACACCCGGATATGCTAGGCAGTATGTGTATTGTATGGTATGTGATATGATGGGGGAACTCACTAAGCTTCGTACTTACGGTTTTCATTTTTGGTTTCAGGTACTTTTTCTTCAAACGGAAAGGAGCCCGCTTGATCGCAGTGCATCACACTATAATTTTCCGCATTACGAGATCCTTGGGGATTGCACTCTGATATTGTTTTACTATGACATGTTATGGTTTTGATTTTTAACACTTGGGTTTGAATATGATTTGAAAGACACTGATAATGTTTTCAGACTACTGTTTTTATAACTTACCTAATTAAAAATGAAATTTTTGGCTCTAAATTTTGGGATGTACACATAAGAAGAAATGGGGGTAAGAGTATGACTGGAAATAGTTCTGAAGAGAAATATGACATTAGTAAATGGTGGAGAGAGAAAGTCAAAAGATAGAGAAGGGGGGGGGCTGATTTTTTTTAATTTATTATTTTTAAATTAAAACACTATTAAAATAAATATAAAATATGTAAACAAAATAAAAGCTGCACACATCAAGAGAAAAGATCAAACCTAGGTATTTTGCTTTATATGTCTGACGCCTTAACCAACACACGAGCCATCTGTTTATGTTTACAAGTCAAGGAAAACATATATATACATATATAAATCGCGGAATTCATATTTTTTATAAAGATCGGTTTGGTTCGGTTTTTCTCGGTTTTGCACATTTCTAAAACCCAAACCGAACCGATTTTTTTGGTTTCTAAATAATACAAACTCAAACCGTTATGCTTCGGTTTTGGTTTTTCGGTTTCGTTGGTTTTTGTCGGTTTTTCGGTTGTCCGGTTCGTTCTTGCTCACCCCTAGATTTAGCGTGTTCAAACCTACAAACTTCACTATAAACAGCAAGCACATTACTCAAATTATCTTAACCTTTATTCGCTAAAACAAATGCAATGGTCGTTTAGAGATGTAAGTGGTATTTATTATGTTTAATATTTTAAAAAGAAACAATCATTGAAATATATGTGAACTCTAAATATGACAATTTTAGTAAATAACTCTAATTACTTTTGATAGTAATTTGTTTATGTATTGCTATTGAGTAGGAAATTGGTATTTTAATATGAAGTTAATATATTTTCGACAATATATATCTAATGTTCTTATGCTAGGTGCGAACTTGATTTGATAGTTTGAAGGTTTGATCATAAAATTTTCTTTTTTTCTTTATATGCATCTGAAACATCTAATTTTTTAATTTTCAATCTAATATATTTAATTTATTTTACCAATTATGAAACATTATCATATTGTTAGGGTGCAAAGTCATTCTTGGATGTGGTTTTATGGCTTACCTTCTTGTATGTGTAAATGGGTTGAGTCTTTCCTATAAATAGGAAATGAGTGACTCCCATTATGTAAGGAACCATTTGGAGTGTTAGACTAGAGAGAGAATTTGTACAAGACCCATTTGTATACTCTTTCAAGATCTAATATGAGCTTACACATATTTATTTACTCCTTGTGTTCTTGATTTCACATGATGATTCACTAGATCTTTTCTAATTCCGCACATGCCATCATAATCAACACTACTACAATTGGTATCAGAGCGGGTGTTCTTGATTGGATCAAGAATTGATCCTCGATGACAATCTTGATTTGGTGATTCATTTTTTGATCATTGATCTTCGTGATTTGGAGAGTTTGGATTCTAGAAATCGAATTCATCTTTGATTCTACTCATAATTTGATTTTCTTCACTAGAATTCAAGTGATTTTTTCTTTATCTCTCTAGAAAACCCATTCAAAATCACTATCTCTCTCTAGAAAACCCAAGTTCATATCATTTGATTCAAAAGTAAAAGAAGCAATTATGGAGAAATGGATGATACATAGTAAGGATGTTCAAGGTGAATGCACTTTTGAATATCTTCTTTATAGCTTGACTGTTGGATTGAAAGGTGAATGTGATATCGTTGTAATGGAGGAAAGAATGAAGTTGGAGAATTAATTAGTTGTCCAATTTTTCAAACCAAAGATTTGTTTGATCGTTTGGTTACAACATATCAAAAGAGACGAAGAAATAGAAGAGATGGAGAAGTCATAAAAGGAATTTCTCGTGCTGAATGCAAATATGGAAGCAATAAACTTGAATATTATGCAGATTGTCGTGAAGCTCGGGAAGGTGTTCTTAATGATGATCTTGATGTTCAAGAAAAAGACGTTCAAGTTGATTTTCAAGATGAAAAAGTTTTTTGCTCGATTGGAGTTCAAACCGATGATATTTTGTGTTCTTGTGATTCGTTTGAAGGAATGATTCCTTATCGGAAGCCGGTGATTCAAGAAATTCACAAGTATCAAACTCCAAAAGATTTGATTCAAACTCACAAAGTTGATGTTGTGGAAAGTGGGGTTGCTCATGAAATCAAGTCTTCAAGATGCAAAAAGATGTGAAAGAAAAAGAAGAAGAAGATTAAAAGGAAGAACAAGCGAGTTTACTCACAAAAATCGTCAAATGTTGTGAAGCCGAAATCCGTGAAGCAAATTTGGGTTCCAAAGCAACAATCTCCAAAGGTTGCATTGAATTTGAAGTCAAAACCCAAAAGTGTTGGTGGTTCTTTTGAAGATGTTCTTGGATTGTTGAAGAACACGAAGAACGAGTTGTACATCTCGCATAGTGGGTGGTATAATGTTCAAATTGGAGATTTTCTCATTCCAACAAAAGAACCAAGATCTTCTAAATTCCATTCGTTTGTTGAAAATGGAACTCGATTCGTCAAAAAGGTATCTCAAATTCTCAAATGGATTCCAAAACATCCATGATTTCGATTCGTATTGAGCGTTTTTTTTTATTTTTGATCGTTTTGACTCAATTGGATCGAATTCGTTTCAAACCCCATTGTTCATCCAATTATTTTATTTAGATCAAAACTAAAATCAAATCATATTTTTTTTAACTTTGAAATATCACTGTTCATAAACTCAAATGTTAAGCCCAATTCAAAAGTCGTATATTGTTCACGATTTGTTATAGCCTAAAACATGATCAGTGTTCATTATGTCAATTCTTAAGCCCAATTCCACTTGATTGTTACTGTTCGTAATCCATTCATAGTGTTCAAAGTGATTATACAATTACATCTCATTTCAGTCAAAGAATTTATATATCGTATCCACTCATCATCGAACATCACAATGATTGAATCAAAAACTCAATTTGTGTTGAGTTGGAATCTAAACTTGAATCAAGATCGCTTGGTATTGAATACGATTATGAACAGGAATATAAACTTGAAGTCGAAAATGATTTCAAAGATGAATGTTGTTGAAGTTCAAATCGGAATCAAATTGATCATATTTGGTTAGAGTCGAGTTCGTTGAGTATGATTGGAGTTGAAATCGAATTTCTGATTATGTTCAAATTGACACGATGTTACTTGTTCGCATACTGTAAACCTATTTTGGAGTAAAAAAAAAATCGAGTCGATATTGAGAAATCGAGTTCAACTGTTGTGATTAAATGTTGAATCAAGTAGCTTGGAATTGAAATTTTGACATGTGTTAGTTTGCATCAAACTGATTTCGATAGATTGGGTTTGGGTATTAGAGTCAAACAAGTATTGGCTGGCTTTGTTCGTTTATTTAGAACATGTGCTTGGGCTAATTGAAATTAAAGTCAGATTTGTGAAATTGGGGTTCTGGGTGATAATGAATGATTCGATATAGATTGAGAAGGTTTGGAGTAGAGATGTCAATTTCGGTCGATGATCAAAGGATTGATTTGATTGTTGGGAAACCATGGGTTTGTATATGGATCGATGTCCAGGCCGTCTAAGTCGATTTTGATGATTTTGATATGGGGAACTTTGGCTGCTGATGTCGAACGGTTAATTGATCATGTTTGGGTAGTCAATGATCGAAGCTTGGATATGGACCGGAATGAAAAAGCGAATAAGGAGGATTTGTTGTCGATGGTTGATGGCCAATGTCAGTGTTGATTTTGGTGTTTCAAATTTCGAAGGTTTTGATGGGTTGGTTATTTGATTTCAAAGGAGACAAGAAGTCGACTGTAAAAGGCTTGATATCTAAAAAGCGAAAGTTTGATAACAAATTGGGAAGGTCGAAAATTTTTGATCAGGAAAGAACGAAGATTTTTTATCACGAAAATTTTGAGATGATGTCGATTCAGAGGTTGAATGGTTAAGACGATATTAAGAGGTTACTGTTCACCGTTAAGCGTTCGACATGCTTCGATTTCGTGGAAAAAGTTTCGTTAAATTTGGTGGTGTAGATTTTGTGATTGAAACAAACGAATTGGGGAAGAAAGTTTCGTTAGGTGAAGGAAAAGTTTCGTTATCTGCCATATAATTTTCGTTAGATTGGGAAGAAAATATAAAGTTTTCGACATTAGTCCTAAAACTTTCGATAGTTTAACACGTTTTAAAAATTTTCGGCAGTTAGGATAAAAGTTTCGACAGTTGGGATAAAAGTTTTGACAGTTTTGAAGAAGAAATAAGAATTTTCGAAAACAGTCCTTGATATTTCGATATTTTGACAGTTTATGTCCACTTTCGAAAGTTGGGTTGATTTTCGACATTTTGGGACAAAAAGTAGAAATTTCGAAATCAGTTATTGAAGTTTCGAAAGTTTGGCAGTTTTTGCCCAAATTCGAAAAAGGACTGTTTTTGCTGAAAAATTAAAGAATGTTCAATTCTGGTCCCTGCAGTTTGTGCGAATTTACGCTTTATGCCCAGTTTCACAAATGGGACAGAGTTTCGCATATTAGGCTGGTTTTGGCGCAATGGGTCCCTGCAAGTTTCAGAAAGTGACAATTTCTACCCGGTTTTTGAAAAATCTTGCAACTTTAACCCAAAAAGTCAAAAAATTTCACAAATTGGAAATTTTTTTTTGTGGCTTTTTCGTGATTGTTTTTCCGTGCAAGATTTTTGGTGATTCATTTTTGGTACACATCAAGGGGGAGTATCGTGAAGACTATTCCTCGGGCGCTTCTCACCCTTAATGGGTTTTATAATCATTTTTTTGATTATAAAAAGGGGGAGAATGATGGGTATTCGAAGCTTCTCGGGTTTGTCGAATATTCTTTTGTGGATTTGAAGACCGGTGTTAGTTCGAGGGGGAGTTTGGTCTTGATCGCGCTAGCTCGTTAGAGAGTGAAGCCGGGACATCCAATCTTAACTTTGAGAGGAAAAATGTTAGGGTGCAAAGTCACTCTTGGATGTAGTTTTATGGCTTACCTTCTTGTATGTGTAAATGGGTTGAGTCTTTCCTATAAATAGGAAGTGAGTGACTCCCATTATGTAAGGAATCATTTGGAGTGTTAGACTAGAGAGAGAATTTATACAAGACCCATTTGTATACTCTTTCAAGATCTAATATGAGCTTACACAGATTTATTTACTCCTTCTGTTCTTGATTTCACATGATGATTCACTAGATCTTTTCTAATTCCGCACATGCCATCATAATCAACACCACTACAATTGGTATCAGAGCGGGTGTTCTTGATTGGATCAAGAATCGATCCTTGATGGCAATCTTGATTTGGTGATTCATTTTTTGATCATTGATCTTTGTGATTTGGAGAGTTTGGATTCTAGAAATCGAATTCATCTTTGATTCTACTCATAATTTGATTTTCTTCACTAGAATTCAAGTGATTTTTTCTTTATCTCTCTAGAAAACCCATTCAAAATCACTTTCTCTCTCTAGAAAACCCAAGTTCATATCATTTGATTCAAAAGTAAAAGAAACAATTATGGAGAAAGGGATGATACATAGTAAGGATGTTCAAGGTGAATGCACTTTTGAATATCTTCTTTATAGCTTGACTGTTGGATTGAAAAGTTAATGTGATATCGTTGTAATGGAGGAAAGAATGAAGTTGGAGAATTAATTAGTTGTCCAACTTTTCAAACCAAAGATTTGTTTGATAGTTTGGTTACAACATATCAAAAGAGACGAAGAAATAGAAGAGATGGAGAAGTCATAAAAGGAATTTCTCGCGCTGAATGCAAATATGGAAGCAATAAACTTGAATATTATGCAGATTGTCGTGAAGATCGGGAAGGTGTTCTTGATGATGATCTTGATGTTCAAGAAAAAGACGTTCAAGTTGATTTTCAAGATGAAAAGGTTTTTTGCTCGATTGGAGTTCAAACCGATGATATTTTTTGTTCTTGTGATTCGTTTGAAGGAATGATTCCTTATCGGAAGCCGGTGATTCAAAAAATTCACAAGTATCAAACTCCAAAAGATTTGATTCAAACTCACAAAGTTGATGTTGTGGAAAGTGGGTTTGTTCATGAAATCAAGTCTTCAAGATGCAAAAAGATGTGAAAGAAAAAGAAGAAGAAGATTTAAAGGAAGAACAAGCGAGTTTACTCACAAAAATCGTCAAATGTTGTGAAGCCGAAATCCGTGAAGCAAATTTGGGTTCCAAAGCAACAATCTCCAAAGGTTGCATTGAATTTGAAGTCAAAACCCAAAAGTGTTGGTGGTTCTTTTGAAGATGTTCTTGGATTGTTGAAGAACACGAAGAACACGAAGAACGAGTTGTACATCTAGCATAGTGGGTGGTATAATGTTCAAATTGGAGATTTTCTCATTCCAACAAAAGAACCAAGATCTTCTAAATTCGATTTGTTTGTTGAAAATGGAACTCGGTTCGTCAAAAAGGTATCTCAAATTCTCAAATGGATTCCAAAACATCCATGATTTCGATTCGTATTGAGCGTTTTTTTTATTTTTGATCGTTTTGACTCAATTGGATCGAATTCGTTGCAAACCCCATTGTTGATCCAATTATTTTTTTTAGAGCAAAACTAAAATCAAATCATATTTTTTTTAACTTCGAAATATCACTGTTCATAAACTCAAATGTTAAGCCCAATTCAAAAGTCGTATATTATTCACGATTTGTTATAGCCCAAAACATGATTAGTGTTCATTATGTCAATTCTTAAGCCCAATTCCACATGATTGTTACTATTCGTAATCCATTCATAGTGTTCAAAGAGATTATACGATTACATCTCATTTCAGTCAAAGAATTTATATATCGTATCCACTCATCATCGAACATCACAATGATTGAATCAAAAACTCAATTTGTGTTGAGTTGGAATCTAAACTTGAATCAAGATCGCTTGGTATTGAATACGATTATGAACAGGAATATGAACTTGAAGTCGAAAATGATTTCAAAGATGAATGTTGTTGAAGTTCAAATCGGAATCAAATTGATCATATTTGGTTAGAGTCGAGTTCGGTGAGTATGATTGGAGTTGAAATCGAATTTCTGATTATGTTCAAATTGACACGATGTTACTTGTTCGCATACTGTAAACCTATTTTGGAGTAAAAAAAAAATCGAGTCGATATTGAGAAATCGAGTTCAACTGTTGTGATTAAATGTTGAATCAAGTAGCTTGGAATTGAAATTTTGACATGTGTTAGTTTGCATCAAACTAATTTCGATAGATTGGGTTTGGGTATTAGAGTCAAACATGTCTTGGCTAGCTTTGTTCGTTTATTTAGAACAAGTGCTTGGGCTAATTGAAATTAAAGTCAGATTTGTGAAATTGGGGTTCTAGGTGATAATGAATGATTCGATATAGATTGAGAAGGTTTGGAGTAGATATGTCAATTTCGGTCGATGATCAAAGGATTGATTTGATTGTTGGGAAACCATGGGTTTGTATATGGATCGATGTCCAGGTCGTCTAAGTCGATTTTGATGATTTTGATATGGGGAACTTTGGCTGTTGATGTCGAACAGTTAATTGATCATGTTTGGGTAGTCAATGATCGAAGCTTGGATATGGACTGGAATGAAAAAGTGAATAAGGAGGATTTGTTGTCGATGGTTGATGGCCAATGTCAGTGTTGATTTTGGTGTTTCAAATTTCGAAGGTTTTGATGGGTTGGTTATTTGATTTCAAAGGAGACAAGAAGTCGACTGGAAAAGGCTTGATATCTAAAAAGCGAAAGTTTGATAACAAATTGGGAAGGTCGAAAATTTTTGATCAGGAAAGAACGAAGATTTTTTATCACGAAAATTTTGAGATGATGTCGTTTCAGAGGTTGAATGGTTAAGACGATATTAAGAGGTTACTGTTCACCGTTAAGCGTTTGACATGCTTCGATTTCGTGGAAAAAGTTTCGTTAAATTTGGTGGTGTAGATTTTGTGATTGAAACAAACGAATTGGGGAAGAAAGTTTCGTTAGGTGAAGGAAAAGTTTCGTTATCTGCCATATAATTTTCGTTAGATTGGGAAGAAAATATAAAATTTTCGACATTAGTCCTCAAACTTTTGATAGTTTAACACCTTTTAAAAATTTTCGACAGTTGGGATAAAAGTTTCGACAGTTGGGATAAAAGTTTCGACAGTTTTGAAGAAGAAATAAGAATTTTCGAAAACAGTCTCTGATATTTCGATATTTTGACAGTTTATGTCCACTTTCGAAAGTTGGGTTGATTTTCGACATTTTGGGACAAAAAGTAGAAATTTCGAAATCAGTCATTGAAGTTTCGAAAGTTTGGCAGTTTTTGCCCAAATTCGAAAAATGACTGTTTTTGCTGAAAAATTGAAGAATGTTCAATTCTGGTCCCTGCAGCTTGTGCGAATTTACGCTTTATGCCCAGTTTCGCAAATGGGACAGAGTTTCGCATATTAGGCTGGTTTTGGCGCAATGGGTCCCTTCAAGTTTCAGAAAGTAACAATTTCTACCCGGTTTTTGAAAAATCTTGCAACTTTCACCCAAAAAGTCAAAAATTTTCACAAATTGGAAATTTTTTTGTGGCTTTTTCGTGATTGTTTTTCCGTGCAAGATTTTTGGTGATTCATTTTTGGTACGCATCAAGGGGGAGTATCGTGAAGACTATTCCTCGGGCGCTTCTCACCCTTAATGGGTTTTATAATCATTTTTTTGATTATAAAAAGGGGGAGAATGATGGGTATTCGAAGCTTCTCGGGTTTGTCGAATATTCATTTGCGGATTTGAAGACCGGTGTTAGTTCGAGGGGGAGTTTGGTCTTGATCGCGCTAGCTCGTTAGAGAGTGAAGCCGGGACATCCAATCTTAACTTTGAGGGGAAAAATGTTAGGGTGCAAAGTCACTCTTGGATGTAGTTTTATGGCTTACCTTCTTGTATGTGTAAATGGGTTGAGTCTTTTCTATAAATAGGAAGTGAGTGAGTCCCATTATGTAAGGAACCATTTGGAGTGTTAGACCAGAGAGAGAATTTGTACAAGACCCATTTGTATACTCTTTCAAGATCTAATATAAGCTTATACATATTTATTTACTCCTTGTGTTCTTGATTTCACATGATGATTCACTAGATCTTTTCTAATTCCGCACATGCCATCATAATCAACACCACTACACATATTAGTGGTAATTTTTAATATAAATATAATATTCTTAATTAGTTAATTTAAATATGAATTAAATCAGAAATCTAGAGTAAAATATTAAATAAGCTTAAAAAATGTTCAAAGACTATTTAAAAAATAAAATAAAAGGGTTAAGTATTTTAAACATAATTTAAATCAACATGTAAAGTTAATTAAAACAATCCAAACCTACTTTTACAAAAATTGATTTTTTTAAACAAACGGTTTTTAAATTAATTAAAAATAAAAATAATTACAAGTAACAAAAAAATTTAAATTACACTTTAAATAATCATCATTATCAAAATTAGAAAAATGCTAAAATAAGTTATTCTAAATTAGTTAATCATGATTGATGTTTTTAAGAGGGCGGAGACGATTACAAACAACAGTATTTGGAGGAGACGACAACCATAAAAGAAGTGTGAAGATAGTTGATGATAAACTTGAAGGAGCACATGAAATAAGATAGAAAAATATGAAGGAATAAAATCAGAATACAGGAGTAGTTTTTGAAGTAATCTAGGGTCTATCTTCCTTGTTATTGTTAGTGTTTGTTGGTTCTTTTACACTTTATTACGATCGTTTTTCTATATACTTCCAACAAACACAACTACTATATGCTTCATTTCTTTGTTTCCACTATTTGTGTATTTATACATGTTTTTGTTATGGACCCTTATACGTTTATACATGCATATTTCCTATCTTGTTTGACGGTCGCTTATTTCAGTCATATTCTACTTTATAATCATCACAAACCCATGTTTTCTATGCATACAACTATACTTTTTTTTTTACTTTATATCTTAATTTATTTATGTATTTTTATTTTTCTATTTGTCGGAGGTCTGTTACGGAAATAGTGTCTCAATCCTTGGTTGAGTGTCACTGACCATCCTATTCTCCTCTTGCCCTATATGTTTGGGACTAAGGTAATATTGTTGTATTCACACTAAAGATATAAAGTGATTTAATTCTTATAATATCTTTAAAGTAATTACAATATTAACATAGTGTCATAATAATTATTAATAACGAATTATTTTTAAAATATATTTATTAAAATTTTAAGTATATATATATATATATTATATATATATATGGATAATTGGGTATCGAATAGAAGTAATGAAAAATCATTTGTCGGCAAAAATACATTTAATGGTGTTATGTTTGGTGCAAACATGAATTGATAGTTTAAAGATTTTACTCAAAAAGATTCAAGCTTACATTAGCTAAAATTTATTAATTCTAAGCATGTTCGATATAACATTTTAGGAACAGATTTGGCAAAATATATATTAACATGTAATTAAGACTCAAATTTCATCTCTAGTATATTATCCAAAACAGTTCACTTTGCTGGACTTTTATAAATTTAATAAATTATAACAAAATAAAAGTACAATATTATGAAATGCAATGTTTTAAAAATTGGTTTTTTAGTTGAACCTTTGTAGATTTGGTTTTGTGCTTCAATTTGGTTCCCATAATTTTTATATATATTTTATTTTCATATATATATATATATATATATATATATATATATATATATATATATATATATATATATGAATTTGACATTCACACACATAAAACCTTATCATAAATAAACTATATTATAATATAAAGTCATAGACATAACAATTGACACAAACATAAATCCATATTATAATGAACTATATTATAAAGTCATACATATAACAGTGAGAAGTAAATGTTTCCAAGTTGAGAATATTGATGTTAAGTTGGTGACTACCAGGTGTCAGGTGTGCGTCGAAAACGTGTCCGTTAGTGGTGTGCGTCGTCGCTTTCAAGTTGTGTACATTCCAGATAACTTGATCGAACGAGATATTCAATTTGCTTTGGAAATGAGTTGTTTTTTACAGGTTCTATCATACAGGTTCAACTTGTATTTTGAAAGAACTGCCTAGTTTGATTCTGTTTAGAAAATGAAATAAAAGTAGACGTTGTTGAACAACTCTCCTCTACGGTTCCCAGTCTAATGCTAGTATTTAAAACATTGATCAAATTCACTTTTACAATGGGAATGATATTCACTAAAACCTTAAAATATTTCCTCATAAAAAATTGTAAAATTTAATAACATTCCAAATTTTTTATTAAATATAAATACAAATTTATCTAATTTTTATATCTTTAATTAGAAAACTCATCTAGATAGAAACTTTAATTTTACAAGAAATGACTATATAAACATTCATTTTAGATACTTTACTAAAAAAATATTTTTAGGGTGGTAGTTTTTCAACCCATTTAACTCATTCTCATATCAGCTTCATATTAATTTTCTTTTTCATCTTTTCCAACTCACAACATTGTCTTTTTCAACCCATGTCACATCACTTTTGTTTAATCTAACTAAATTAGAAAAACAAAATTAAATAAACATTATAATTTTTAATTAAATAACATTAATACAAAAAAATACAAGACAAATAAAAAACGATAATTAGAAAAAAAAAACATAATAAAAAATGATAACACTGAAAATAAGAAAAACGACTGTTAGGTATAGAAGATTGCGTCATTGGGCTTTTTGCTATAGTCCATTTTGTATACGGTTTGGGCATGTCCAACCGTCATTTATTAGGGTTATAAGATCTATATATAGTGCATGCATGCACTGTGTATTGGCTAGTCGTTGATTTCATTATTGTAACCCTATCACACATCTACAGTAGCAATTCTTAATAGAGTTCTTCTGAGGTTGTGGCTTATTAATCATTCGACATCAGTTTGATTCATCTTGTGTTCTTGTGTTGCTTGTTAACAATCTTATCGATCTTGTCTCATCATTTGGTATCAGAGCAGGAGGCTGTGTAAATAATATGCATCTATTATGTTAGAAGAAAATCTTTAGGGTTTCCGCTTTTATCGATTCCATTGGAGACGTCATCACTTTATTGACGCTGTTCCTAGATCTCGATATTACCCTAACTCAATCTTTACAAGTCTGATTCTTGACAGGTATGCAGATCAAATCATCATGTCTCTCGACGAATCTCAAAACAATCCCATCAACATCTCTAACAGCATTGGCTCGACCACAAGGATTCCGATCCTATACAGTCATAAATATGAGGTATGTGCTCTTCATTTTGAAGACTATGTTCTCGGTTCAGAGGATAATGAATAATTGATCTGGGAGGCTATTACTATGGGTCCTTTCGTTTACTCAGGAACCAACAGAACCATCAAGACACAGAAAGAGTACAATCAACTAATGGTAGATGTGAAAGAAGTCCCTCAAGATGAGAAGGACAAACTGATTAGCAATATAAAAGTAATGAGGATGATTAGATTCGCTTTACAATCTGATACCTTTCGTCTGGTGAGTACGTGTACTACTGCAAAGGAAATCTGGGTAAGGCTTAAGGAGTTATATTCCACCGATGAGGATCTCGAGCATTCCATCCAATCTCTTCTACTTTCGGAGTTTGGTGACTTCAAGCAAAAGCCTGAGGAAAGTCTTATTCAAACATTCAATTGTTATAACCATCTTCTCAGTAAGATGATTAAGCATGGAATTTGCGGAGAGGTGATCGAGCAGAAGGTCACTTTCATGAATGGCCTAAGACCCGAATGGATGGCGGTGATTTCAACTGTTAACGCACATGAACAGTTCAAGTCTTACTCGTTGGCAAAGCTCGTAGGGATTGTCAAGTCAAATGAAAGTGATGTGACAAAAGAATCGAAAGTTCTTTCTAGTTTGGGCTCTTTGGCAGTCGTGGCTAAATGTAAATCTATGGATGATGAAGAACCTGAGACCGATCTCTCAGAATGTGATCTTACTAGTGAGGAGTATGCTCTAATGGTGTCTAACCCCATGCAGTTCTCTAGGAAGAAATTTCCTTCAGCTAAAAACCGAAACTGGAAAGGGAGTTATAGCTCCGAGAAGGCGAAGGAGGAGAACATAAATACTCCTTAGAAGGAAGAAGAAAAGAAAGAAGAAAAGCTTGTTGGTAACTCTGGGTATGACTGCCACTATTGTCGAGGGTAGAATCATTTGGCGAAGGGCTGCATGTTACGAAAGCTGAATGAGAAGAAAGAGGGAGAAGATGATGAAGCTTACTTCAAGCGTAAGATGGAGGAAATACAGAAGAAGAAAACTAATGATAAGTCTATGTCTGCTTTGATTATGCAGGAAGAGGTCGCAGAGAATGAGTTTGATGGTGTAGAAGTTTAGTCTACTGACTTGGAAGATGAAGAAGTTCGCAAGCCCACACATGGCAGGGCATTTGTTGCGAAGGAAGAAGGCTCTGAGGTTACTAGCGGATGTTTAATGGTAATGGCTGGTGTATCACAAATGAGAGGCTACACAACAGATGGCGGGTGTGAACAAGCGAAGGAGAGGGAAGACAAACACTTTACCGCAAAACCAGTCGGAGAGCAGATCAATGAGAGTGATCAGTTGATCAAGAAGGTAAACTCCATCCTAGAATCTCTTAAAATGGCCATATCTAACTATGAAAAAGAATTAAATGATTTAAAATTCACCTTCTATAGTTTAAGTGGTAGCCTAAAACAAACTCGCCTCACAAATTCTAACCTAACTGATCAACTTAGCAGGGTGTCTTCCAAGAGTGAGGAACGAAGGATGTGGATAGAGAAGAAGGAATTAGAGTTGGTTAGGGCAAGAGATGAATTGATTTATTTGCAACGTGACAATTTAAAGGTTTAGAAACAAAGGAATATTTTTTGTTTAATTGCTAAACGTCTTTATTCCAATATTTGCCTTTCCTTGAATTAAAGGAAGACGAAATAGATGTTGATTGCTATAAGTGTGAATCAATTCTATTATCAGAAGAAACTTATGAAGCCTACAGAATTGGACTGGACAAAATTGAGTCATTTATTAAGTCCAAAGACCACAAGGACATGCTCAAAAACTTACTGGATGAAAATGACAGATTGAAAATAAAGACCGAAACTTTACAGAAATTTGACTCGTCAAGTTCTAAGTTGAGTTCAGATAAAACGATCAATGCTGAAAATACATCTGAATTTGATAAGGACAGTGACACGAGTGAAATATCTGTAGAGGATGAGGTTGACTGTTTTGAATTTATTAAAACATAACCAACAAAAGTCCTTATATCCGAAAATTCTGTTGAGTTCGCACGATTGTCTAAGGACAAGGTCAAAATCCTGAAAGAGAAGGTTGTGGTATACCAAAAGGTACAAACCGTACCAAATCAAGTGTACACTACCACTGGAGTTACTAAGGATCATACAGTTGAGCTAACCAACATAGTAGATGAAGATAACACTGATGGCTGTGATGAGTATTTTTGGTCAGGCCTAATCGACCATGTTGATGAAACGAAAGGTTTTTCGAATCGAACCTCGTGGAGAGTGAAAAGCAGATACGTAGCTGAACCACTAAATAAACTATCAAGGTTCGATCAAGCTAGTACAAGTGGCACCAAGGACGTTCAAAGTGAACCTTCAAAAAGTTCAAGCGAACCTCAGTCAGTAAGAGCCGAATCTAATGCCAAGAAGGCGAAACCGAATGTGAATATTGACAAATCTTCCAAGCAACTTGCCGAGCAGAAACGTCAACGAAAGGAAGCAGTTTTGGCAATCCCAGAACTCCAACTATGTACGTAAAGAAAAAGCTTCCAACAAAAGGCGAAAGTACATCCACAGGCGAAACCCAAATAGTGTTCTCACTATAGGTCCTATGCTTCACAGAAACAAAATGGTAGTTTCGCTCACAAGTCATCCGTTCCAAAAAGGTTTTTTGAGAAACCCAATCCTCCTCACTCTCTACCAAAGAAAACTACTATTAAGGACGTTAAAGGGAAGGGAAAGCTCGTCTCAGATTCTGAAGTTTAAACAAACAGGACGACCACTAACCCTAGGAAGGAAAAGAGAGACTTTGTTAAGAATCAACATAAAGAAAAACAAACTGATTCAAACAAAACAAGTAACAAAATCAAGGTTTTCACCATTAAAAGAAAAGACGAAATCACTTTAATAAAACGAATGTATATGCTTGATCTTTCTGTTTCTGTTCCTTGTTCTGTAAAAGGCTCACCAGGACCCAAGAAACTTTGGGTTCCTAAATCCGCTTAATTTTTGCAGGTCATATGTGACGAGCAGTTTGACAACGAATGGTATATTCATAGTGTCTGCTCGCGTCACATGACAGGAAGAAAGGAAGAGTTGAGAGAGTTTCGTGATCTCAAAGATGGTGGATATGTAAAGTATGGTAATAATTCCTTTGGAACAATAAAAGGCTACGGGATGATCACAAATGGATATTTTTCAATCCGGAAGGTGGCTTATGTGGAAGGATTGCAACACAATCTAATTAGTGTTTCACAATTAGTTGTGGGAACTGGCCTGAAAGTATCCTTTGATGATGAAGGATCAGAAATTATAGAGAAAAAGACGAAAGCAGTTCTATTGAAGTCACAGTGAAAAGGGGAGATGTAGCCCTTAAACCTAAATCCCATAAGAGGGAGGCCTGCTATATGTCTGCTAGCAAAGGATCACTTTGATGAAAGCTGGCTATGGCACCGAAGGATCTCACACCTTATCTTCAAAGACATCAACAAGCTAGTTCTTGGTGATCACGTGTGAGGGCTTCCTCTCTTAAAGTTTGATAAAGATCACTTATGTGCAACATGCAAAATGGGAAAACAAAGCAGAAAGAGTCATCCAAATCTTGTAAACACAAAGATGATCGAGCCTCTTGAGCTTCTTCATATTGATCTATGTGGACCATCTGCAATCGAAAGAGTCGGTGGTAGTAAGTATATACTTGTTATCGTTGACGATTTTTCCTGTTTCACTTGGGTATATTTTCTTAAACAGAAATCAGAGGCTACTCCAAAGCTGAAGAACTTTATAAAGCAAGTGGAAGTTCAGTTGCGAAAGCTGGTTCGCAACATCAAAAGCGACAATGGGCTGGAACTTAAAAACAAAGATTTTGAAGAATTCTTAGCTGAAAAGGGAGTCACTCACAACTTTTCTGCTCCCTACACTCCACAACAGAATGGCGTAGTTGAAAGACAAAACCATTCCTTATGTGAAGCATCCCAAATCATGCTTAGTTTCGCTTGTTTACCTCTGTATTTCTGGGCTGATGCAAAACCATTCCTTATGCCACATCTTGTTACACTCAAAATAGATCCTTCTTGAATAAGTGATTTACCCTTACTCCATATGAAATCTTAAATAATCGCAAACCAAACGTCAAGTTTTTCCATGTCTTCGGTTCTAGGTGTTTCATCTTTAATTATAAAGAAAACCGAAACAAGTTCGATGTGAAAGCAGACGAAGGTATTTTTTGGGTTATTCGTTGACGTTTAAGGCATATAGGGTTCTCAACAAACAATCCAAGAAAATAGAAGAAACCTATTATGTCACGTTTGACGACAACTACCTGAAGAATAATTAATCAAGAGAAAGTCAAATGGGAGACATCTTTCCAACACCAAGTCAAGTCACAATTCCAATAGCTAACCTTTATGAGGAATACATGCTACTCTTTGATGAGTTGAAAAGGCTATCCACTCTGAAGCAAAAGCAACAGATAATAAAGTTGAAGAAATAATGAAGATAATCGATGATGCAACAAAAGAAATGGAAAGCAAACCTCCAAACTGAAGCGAACCTTCAAAAGAAAGCACTCCATTGCAGGGGGAGGGTTCGTCTACGGCAAATAAATCTGATTCCCCTTTCCAGGGGGAGAACCCAACTCCAACCATGACCCATGAAAGTCCACTCGAGGGGGAGAATTCTGAACCTGAGGTTGAAACCGTCTCATCATTGGAGGGGGAGAATCAAAATACAAATGTTGAATCGGATGTTTAATCAGAATTCGAAGAGGAAGTCAACGCTGAACTAGATCCTGCCTATGATCCATCCCACCCACCGCTCACAAAATGGACAAGAGATCACCCAAAAGCTCAAGTTATTGGTGAATCATATGAGGGAGTTCTTACACGCTCTCAACTGAAAGCGAAGCAAACTGCTTTATTCTCTCAAGTGGAATATTGCATGTTTAATTCATTTGTCTCCAAAGTTGAACCGAAAACAGTTTACTCTGAACTCGATCATTCTGATTAGGTTCAGGCCATGCAAGATGAACTCAATGAGGTCTAACGAAACAAGGTTTGGAGATTGATTCCCACGCCACCTGATGCATCTGTGGTCGGTCTAAAATGGGTGTTTCACAATAAGATGGATAAAGAAGGAAACGTGATAAGGAACAAAGCGAGAATTGTGGTGAAAGGATATTGTCAGGAAGAAGGGATTGACTATGAAGAAACTTTCACTCCAGTAGCAAGGCTAGAATCAGTTCGAATCTTCTTGGCATATGCAGCACACAAAAACTTTGAAGTATTTTAGATGCATGTCAAGTGTGCTTTCCTGAACGGAGAACTAGAAGAAACCGTGTACATTGAGCAACCACCGAGTTTCGTGAATGAAAAGTATCCCAACCATTGCTATATTTTGGATAAAGCCGTATATGGTCTGAAGCAAGCTCCTAGAGCTTGGTATGAAACTTTAACTCGTTTTCTAAAGATGTCCAAGTTTAAATAAGGTTCGGTTGACCCAACCTTCTTTCGTAAAAAGCGGGTGACCATTTAATGATCGTCCAAATCTACGTCGATGACATCATCTTCGGTTCCACAAATTCTAGCCTAACAGCTGAATTCCAGAAGTTGATGGAGACTAAATTTGAGATGAGTTCGATGGGTCCAATTAACTTTTTCCTTGGATTGAACAGAAGACAGGGACCAGAAGGCATTTTTATCAATCATGAGGCTTACACAAAGACTTTACTGGCGAAGTTCGACATGATGGGAGACTCAAAAGTGAAGGTTTCAATGGCTTTCGGGACGAAGCTAACACCATCTCTGGAAAAACCGGCTGCTGATATGACGTTCTATCGCCAAATGATAGGGTCTCTAATGTATCTTAAAGCTAGTAGACCAGATCTTATATTTCTGTTTGTTACTGTGCCAGGTTTCAAGCCAATCAATGCGAACCTCATATGGTGGCAGTCAAGAACATCTTTCGATACCTGAAGCGAACCTCATCTCTTGGCATATGGTATCCAACGAAATCAGGATTCTTCATTCAAGCATTCTGTGATGCCAATCTAGGAGGATGTGGTCTATATAGGAAAAGTACCACAGGTGGTTGTCAAATTTTTGATGGAAAACTCATCAGCTGGCAGTCCAAGAAACAAACGTGTGTATCCTTATCCACAGCCGAAGCTGAATATATAGCTACTGTATCTTGTGCTTCGCATGTCATTTGGATTCAAAGTCAGTTAAGAGACTTTGGCCTAGACATGAAGCGAATCCCACTCTATTTTGACTCTGAAAGCGCAATCCGAATATGTCACAACCCAGTGCAACACTCAAAGACGAAACACATAGCACTGAGGTACCACTTTATCAAAGATCATGTGGAAGATGGTAACGTTGAAATTCATTTCGTGCGCTTCACTGATCAATTGGCTGACATATTCACGAAAGCCTTGCCTGAAGCAACCTTCAACAATATACTCCAAGGCTTAGGAATTATGGAAGCTGAATCTGTACCGAAACCACCTTCGCCTCATTAAAATTTTAACAAGCGAAATAGATTGAATGCTCGGTCTATTTTGGTTCCGAATTTTTCGGGAACCGAATTGTACTAAACGCTCGGTATGGTTCGCTTCATCCATCAAAAGGTGAACGTTCGGTTGATACATTATGTATACTCTTTGTACATTTTATTTTCCCTTTCTGTTTTTATTTCTTTTTTAGAAAAATTAAAAATACAAAAATATTTTTCCTTTTTGTTCTTATTTCTTTTCAGAAAAATCAAAAATACAAAAATATTTTTCTAGATTGTTTTACAATTGTTGTTTGTCTTAACAATGTATCATGTGGAAGGTATCGAATCTTAATCTATATTGCATGTTGTCCAGAGTGTCGACGACTCTAGAGTGAAGCCTTACTGATTCGATATATACAAATCGTTTCTTCCCAATCAGGTTGTTACCTTCACTTAAGTCATGAGCTACCTTACTCTTCTCACATTAAGTTAAGAGTTATCTGCTTGGTCACTTTCGTATAGCAGAGGTACTTTCGGTTCTTTAACCACCTCACCATTTTTCTCCATTATTTTCGTATCCATGAAAGTAGCCCTTCAGACTCTCAGCATGTACCACTGAGGTTTATGGTTACACAATGTCTGTGTTAATGATCCTAGTTTCATTTCACCATGATCTAAGTGAAACCCACAATCCAATACCTTACATGAATTGACGATGAACAATTGAATGTTCTAGTTTTTCACCCATGTATTAACGAAACCAATCCTGTGATATGTACCCAAAAATCTCTTTTATTTTTTTTGAGATCTTTATGAAATTGTCTAAAACTAAGATATTTCTTCCAAAAAGATCTTGTTTTAATTTTTTTGTGAGATTTCTAAACTTTTCCCAAGTCACTACAAAATTATCCAACCAACTTGTTGTTTTAAGCTACACTGGCTACACAAGTACTTCATCCCACTTTCGTTCTTATATCAAGTTAGTAGTTTGGTTGAATCGAAAGCCACCCTTACAAGCACAATTAAAAGATGCCTTTCAATGTTTCTTAACAAACATTTTATCGTACTTCAACGGGAAACCACACAGACATTTCTAAGTCTCTCTTGACTTTGAAAGAAGAGATTCGTGTTCGGGATCCTCCGTTTCATGTCTCAAATGACATCACTTAGATCCCATAGAAATAACTTGTTTTATTTCTTCTTCTTTGGCACACCCTTGCATGAAAGTCTATTGACTTTCCAAAAGTCTTGTTCGTGGTTACTATGGTATCTCGCTTCCACATGGAATTATTCAGGCGAAAGGAGCTTTGTTTATTAACTTGGAATATGATGTGTTAAAGGATAATATGAAGAGGCGGGGAATGGATAAGATTTCAATATAAAGGCGCGTGAATTTGAAACGTCACCAAGTGATCATGCAGCCTGACACGCTTTTGAGGGTAACAGTTGTCAAATCACGTCTAATCAGGCGTCGTTTAAGAAAATCACGCTTACGATATCATTAAGAATTTTCTCTATAATGGTAATCGTATAAAGGCATTTCTCACAATTCTTTTCTCTTTCGACACATACAAAATCTCTCGAGCTTTCAAACGGAAAATACTCTCTCTACTGTTCATCTTCCTCACCAAGGTTCAACAATGGCAGAATCATCTTCAGTTCACGAACACACCGCTCAATCCACTCTTCTCGCGGCCTAATCATAACATGATCCTCGACTTGGATCCATTCCAGTATGATGTTTTTATGCTGCAGATCGTCGAATGCCTCAAGTACTCCCCACTGGTCAAGGCTCTTACATAAGTTGAATATGTGCCAATGTCTCTCTTATCTCAAGTTTACTCTTCAGCAAAGTACGTCAAGGTTGAGGAGCGTATTATGTTCGAGATTTTCAACAAGAAAACTTCTGTCTTCAAAATTAGGTTTTGCCATCTTTTAGGGCTAACCTATGTGGACTCAATGGTGCATCCTGATTCGATCACTAATGCTCAGATCTTCGAGATGTTCTACATGGGGTACACTGATCTTCTCTTTACCATCACAAAAGTCAAGAAGTCTTGACTACCTCCTCAATGGAATGGATTGTTTACCCTTCTCTTTAAGGGTTTTTCTGAACGAGTTTCTGGGTCCGATGGTGCAAGCAAAACTTTCATGACCATCCTCTATGGTCTATACCGTGACATCAATCTTAATTATGGGTATATTCTCTGGAGTCAATTGGTTCAAAGTTTGAATTCATCTTCTCGTCACACCGAGATTTCATGTGGGAGATTTTGGACCATCGTTACTCACAAGGCTACGGAGAATTTTCAAGTCCCAGTCATGGCGGATTCTTTAATGTGTGCGATTACTACTTTCCACACCACAAAGATCATCGTGGCAGACTCTTCCAAGTTTCCGTTCGTCGGTCCAATCCCTGAGACAATGTACAGGTGTTTTCCCGATGCAAGTCAAATTATTTCTGAATAAAAGAAACAATCATTTTGTAACATCCCAAGTCCAGGTATACCTTGTAAACCTTGATCTTTTGAGCATTTGTTCATTTTGACCCTTTTTAGAGAAAATGTGGTAAATAAGTACGCGGCGCGTACTAGAGTGTACGCTTAGCGTACTCATATGTGTACATTTGACGCGGAGACCACCTAGTACGCTGGGCGTACTACGCCCAGAGTGGAAACCCTAATTTGGGGTGTGACCCTATATAAAGGATATGATGGCCTCATTCCTGGCCACCATTCCCAGACGTCAAACCCTCCTAACCCTAAATCTTCGTTCTTATAGCTTGTGAGTGCATTTAAGAGCTTGTGACTGTGATCTTGTGTTCTTGAAGTGGAGAAGAAGCCTTGGAGAAGAAGGAGTGAGAGTCCAGACTTTTGGATCTGATCTTAGTTGTGTGGAAAGCTTCACATGGAGGTATAATGATTCAAGCTTTCTCACTCTTTTGATTTGTGCATTTTTATGGAGTATTTCAGGGTTTTGTCACAAAAGATGGAGACTTTATGAGTCAATGAGCTCCAGAGACCTTGATCTACCCTTTTTAGTGTATTTTGTGAAGTAAAGTCATAAAAATCCAATCTTGGACGTGAGAAGTGAGCCATGCATGAGATATGAGCTTCATGGGGAAAGAGGATGAGTGTTTTGAGTGTTTGTGACCTAATCAGCCATGCAAAGGCTTAAAGTCTCTGACTTTATGGATTAAGAGATATTAGGGAGTCCAGATCTGTGATATGAGCCAAGGTCTTAACTGATTAAGACCAAATATGTCAGGAGAGTGAAACTGGGACGTACACTGGGCATAATCCCAGTACGCGCAGCGTAGGGGTCGAGCATCACCGATGCCTGCATGGGGGCCGAGTACGCCCAGGGTAGAGAGTTGGTACACGCAGCGTACTCCCTGCTGTTGACTTTCGGTTGACTTTTAGGGTTTGGTCAATTTGTGGACTATAAGGCCATAGAGGGGTAAAATGGTCTTTTTCCCTTCTGTGAGTTCGTAGAAGGGTTAGTTTAGCTTCAGTGACAGCCTTATTAATGAGGGATTATTATTGTTGTGTTAGGCCGAGGCTAGACCGGTTATTCGAGTTCGAGATTATCCAAGTTCTTACGAGGTGAGTCTTCTCACTATACTTACCTTGAGTGGTAATCTATGTGTGACCGGAGGGTCCTATGTGCATATAATGTGTATTGAGTTATCCTGATTATTTTTCTTTGTGATATGTATGTTGTGTATTATATTGAGTTACTGAGTTAAGAGACCCGAGGGTCCATCTGACTTGTCGGACCAGAGGGTCCCACTTAGATACATTTGACCAGAAGGTCTTATCTTAGTATAGCCATGAGAGGCTGATGAGATACGGGTGGTATTCTGGGGAAATCACTAAGCTTTGTGCTTACCGTGTTATCTGTTATGTATTTCAGGTACTTCTCACGATCACGGGAAGGCGCCGACTTGATTGTACATACGTCAGAGACTTGAGTCATGTTTTGAGAGGATCCTGGATTTGTTATATATTCAGGTTTTGGGATATGTGTTTGATGATTTGATAATACTTTTGGTGATTTTTGAATTGAGAAAAATGTGTTTTAAAATTTTGAAAAATTTGGTTTGAAAATTTACGTTGTTACAAGTTGGTATCACAGCCTTGGTTTGAGGGATTCGGATGCACCTTCAGGTATGTCTGGACTCAAACCGAGGATTTGAGAAATTTTTTTAAAAGAAATGAATTTTTATAAAAAGAGAAGGAGTGTTCAGAGAAATCGAGATGGAGCAGTGTGTACAATCAGCCAGAGCCCGAACGGTGATTTCCTAAAATACCCTTAATTAGTGTGTGATGAGATAATTATGAAATGTTAGTGATGCATGCTAGAGAATGAGCTAGGTATTTCATATCTTAGGGCTAGGGTTGCCTGATTTGTGATGCCTTAGCTTAGGAGACGTTGTTACCTGATATGTGCTATTAGTATGTGCTAATGAGAGTAGTGAGGAGGAACACTTAGAGAGAGAATTCTGAGACGAGAGTAGTCTGATATTCGAGAGAGATAGAGTACTTGGGAATTAGAATCCTAGGAGGAGGACTTGGGGTGACTGCAGGCCGGATGTGGAAGGTAGTATTGGGCCCGTATTAATGAAAACACCAAATCTGTATGCAACCCAAGTAAGAATCCTTAGGAAGCTAAAGAACAAGTAGGGATACGTGATCGAGTGTGAGTATGCTCGAGCGAGTCTCTGATGATTTTGTGTTGTGTTTCAGAGGCATCATGGTGGGTACACGCCACAACCCTAGAGGTAGTGGGACTAGTGACGATGAGATTCGGAGGATGATTCATGAGGAGGTGGCCGTAACCATCCGAGCAGAGATTCCCGAGATGTTTGGGTCTATAAAGACCACACTGATTGAGATATTTGATGAGCTATACGCTATTGTCACTGAGGCTGCTGCTGCTGCCGCCACTGCAGTTGTCGCCGCTGCTAGGCCATAGGGAGGTGACTCGTTGTTGTTCCGGGAGTTCAGCAACATGAAGCCACCAGAGTTTGATGGGACACAGGATCCAATTGCTGCGATGAGGTGGATCTCTAATATTAAGGGGGTGTTTTTACACATGTTCATGCCCAGATCACTTGAGAGTTCGGTTTGCGCTGAACCAGCTTCGCCTTGGAGCGAAGGACTGGTGGAAGTTTGTGACAGACAGCTTTACCTCTGCAGATCATGTTGAAGTGACATGGGAGAGGTTTGTTCAGTTGTTCCGAGACGAGTATGTTCCCCCGGTGGAGAGGGAACATTTGGCATAAGAGGTTCTGTCTCTCAAGCAGAAGAGAAAGTCAGTGACTGAGATTTCGAGGATGTTTCACGAGAGGGCGATGTTTTACCCTGAGCACGTGTCCAGTGAGCAGGCACGTGTGAGCGGATATTTGAGCATACTGAGGAGGGATATACGTGATTTTGTTGCGTACTTGTCGTACAGGACATTGGCCGAGCTTCAGGCCAATGCCAAGAGGAGGGAGATTGAGCTTGAGCTGCAAACCAGGGAGGAGGAGGAGTCTCGGGGTAGGGACCGGAGACAAGTACAGTCACAGTCGGCGACGAAGTGGGCTAAGCCCGCTGATACCAGAGCTGGGGGCCAGAAGGGCCGCACTTGTGGCAAGTGCGGTAAGAGCCATGAGGGTTCGTGTCGTGCGGGGATTTGCTACAAATGTGGCAAGGAGGGGCACATGGCGAAGGATTGGCCCAAGGGGTTCTTAGTTTGCTTCTATTGCAACCAGACCGGCCACTGGAAGGTCCAGTGCCCTCAGCTCGTGCAGGGGTTAGCACAGGGATCTACATCTGCTTCTTTGCGTGCTACTGAGAGTCAGCCATCGAAGGCCGAGACACCGAGGGTTCGTGGGAGAGCCTTTCAGCTGACTGCGGAGGAGGTCCGCGCAGCACCTGACGTTATGGCCGTTATGTATTCTTATTCTTATTCTTTTGAGATATTTTGTGCTTATACTGTGTTATGTATAGGTACTTTTCTTGTGAGTCTTGTACCTGCTTTGGTGTTATTTGACTCGGGTGCGAGTCGATCTTTTGTGTCTGTAGCTGTTAGTCGTCACATCAGTATCCGACGTGAGGCGTTGAGTCGACCTCTGAGGGTTTCTATAGCTGACGAGCATGCGGTTTTTGCTACTGACGTGATCCGTGAGTGTACATTGGAGATTTTTGGTGTTAAGTTTCCGATAGCTATGGGTGATGTTTGTGTCATAGTGGCCATGGACTGGCTGAGTCGATTTGGAGTTGTGATAGACTGCAAGCGTCGGATAGTGACTATACGAGATCCTATTAGGGGAGTACTTACGGTTTATGGCGATGGTACTAGGTCTGGATCAGCTTTCTGCTCTGCTGCCCGAGCGAGACAGAGTTTACAGCAGGGTTGTATAGGTTTTCTGGCGTACGTGATGGATACATGGGTTACTGCAGGGAGACCGAGTTCTATCTCTGAGGTTCCGAGAGTGTGTGAGTTTGCAGATGTTATCCCCGAGGAGTTGTCGGGTGTGCCTCCCGAGAGGCAGGTGGAGTTTTAGATTGATTTGATTCCGGGTGCGGTGCCTATTGCCAAGGCACTCTATCGCTTTGCGCCACCAGAGATGCAGGAGTTAAACTCTCAGCACCAGGATCTACTGCGGAAAGTTTTCATTAGACCGAGTAGCTCACCATGGGGAGCTCCGATCCTTTTTGTCACGAAAAGGATGGTTCACACCGGATGTACATTGATTACCGGGAGTTGAACAAGTTGACGTTCAAAAACCGTTATCCACTTCCGAGGATCGACGATTTGTTCGATCAGTTGCAGAGGGAATCTTGGTTCTCCAAGATTGATCTGTGGTCCGGATTTCATCAGATGAGAGTTTGCGAGGAGGATATTCTGAAGACGGCCTTTAGGACTCGTTATGGGCACTACGAGTTTGTGGTGATTCCCTTCGGGCTCACCAACGCACCGGCGGCGTTCATGGACCTCATGAACCGGGTGTGCATGACCATGTTGGATCGATCGGTGATCGTGTTCATCGACGATATTCTGGTGTACTCGAGGTCCAGGGAGCATCACGAGGAGCATCTTAGAGAGGTTTTAGGAGTTTTGAGATCGGATAGGCTATATGCCAAATTCTCCAAGTGTGATTTCTGGTTATGAGAGGTCCAATTCCTATGGCATCTTGTTAATCAGAATGGGATATTGGTCGACCCGGTCAAGATTGAGGCAGATATGTGATGGGAGGTGCCGAGATCCCCATCCGAGATCAGGAGTTTTCTGGGATTGGTTGGCTATTATCGGATATTTATCAGAGATTTCTCCAGGATTGCCGTCCCCCTCACCAGGTTGACCCGGAAGGACGTTACTTTTACTTGGGGCCCCGAGCAGCAGACCTCATTTGAGGCTCTTCGCCAGAGATTGTGCGAAGCCCCGGTGTTAGCCCTTCCCTAGGGAGTGGAGGACTTTCTGGTTTTCTGTGATGCATCTATATCCGGGTTGGGTGTGGTGCTAATGCAGAGAGGGCATGTGATAGCATACACATCTAGGCAGTTGAAGCCTCATGAGACGAGATATCCCACCCTCGATCTGGAGCTGGGGGCGGTGGTGTTCGCCCTCAAGATCTGGCGCCACTATTTGTACGGGGTCCGATGTACCATATACACGGACCACAAGAGCCTGAAGTATCTCATGGATCAGCCTGTGGTGGAAGACTACGACTGTGAGATCCTGTATCATCCGGGAAAGGCTAATGTGATAGACGGTGCCCTGAGCCGCAGAGCAGAGAGCGCTCCGATCTGGGATGTATGTATGAGGATGACGGTGATGACTCCAGTCTTAGATATTATCCGAGAGGCTCAGGTGGAGGCTGTGAAACCGGATAACTGCAAGAGAGAGCGTGTGATTGGGCAGGTTTCTGAGTTTGTGACAGACAGTTGTGGGCTTTTGACTTTCCAAGGGCGGATTTAGGTGCCCTTTACGGGCGGAGCCCGACGTATACTGATGGAGGAGGCGCATAGATCGATATTATCGATCCATCCCGGGGCTACTAAGATGTATTTGGACCTGAAGAGAGATTATTGGTGGCCCTGTATGAAGCTGGATGTTGCTTGGGTAGTTGAGAGGTGCTTGACCTGCTGTCGGGTCAAGGCAGAGCACCAACGCCCACATGATCCATTGCAGCCTCTAGAGATTCCCCAGTGGAGGTGGGAACAGATCTCTATGGACTTTATCACCAAGTAGCCGAGGACTGCGCATGGAGTTGACGCGATTTGGGTGATTATGGACCGACTGACGAAGAGTGCTCACTTCCTTGCTATTAGTGAGAGCTCTTCTGCAGAGAGATTGGCCGAGATTTATCTGATAGAGGTGGTATCTCGGCATGGAGTGTCGATGTCGATAGTGTCAGATCGAGACATGCACTTTACTTCCAGATTCTAGAAGAAATTTCACGAGGAGTTGGGCACGCGCTTACATTTTAGTACTGCGTACCACCCACAGACGAACGGGCAGAGCGAGCGGACGATTCAGACGCTTGAGGACATGATGTGTGCCTGTGTCATAGACTTCAGAGGAAGTTGGGACACCTACTTACCCCTGGCTGAGTTTTACTACAACAACAGCCACCAATCGAGTATTGGAATGCCTCCCTTTGAGCTTTTAAATGGGAGGAGGTGTCAGACTCCTATTTGTTGGGGAGAGGTGGGACAGAGAGTGATGGGTGGCACTGAGATAGTGCTAAAGATGATTGAGCAGATTCAGCCGGTTAGACAGAGATTACTGACACCCCAAAGTCGCAAGAAAAGTTATGCAGACAGGCGACGATCCGAGCTAGAATTCTAGGTCGGAGATTTTGTCCTTCTGAAGGTAACCCCATGGAAAGGGGTGATCCAATTCAGGAAGCGAGGCAAGCTGGGGCCCCGATACATCGGTCCTTTTAGATTGACCGCCAGGGTAGGCAGAGTAGCCTACCGGTTGGAGCTACCTGCAGAGTTGAGTCAGATTCATAACACCTTCCACGTATCCCAGTTGAGGAAGTGTGTAGCCGACGAGACAACTGTGGTACCATTAGAGGACATTCAGGTGGATGCGAGCCTGAATTATATTAAGAGACCGATTGCAATTTTGGATCGGAAAGTGAAGGTTCTGAGAAACAAGGAGGTGCCCTGGTTCAGGTCTAGTGGCAGCATCGGAAGGGGTCCGAGTCGACTTGGGAGCTGGAGTCGGAGATGCGGGAGCAGCATCCAGAGTTATTTGCGGAGCATGACTTCGAGGGCGAAGTCTGATTCTAGTGGGGGAGAATTGTTACATCCCAAGTCTAGGTATACCTTGTAAACCTTGATCTTTTGAGCATTTGTTCATTTTGACCCTTTTTAGAGAAAAGGTGGTAAATAAGTGCGCGAGGCGTACTAGAGTGTACGCTCAACGTACTCATATGCGTGCATTTGATGCAGAGACCACCTAGTACGCTGGGCGTACGAGGCCTAGAGTGGAAACCCTAATTTGGGTGGTGACCTTATATAAAGGATATGATGGCCTCATTCCTGGCCATCATTCCCAGACACCAAACCCTCCTAACCCTAAATCTTCGTTCTTATAGCTTGTGAGTGCATTTGAGAGCTTGTGAGTGTGATCTTGTGTTCTTGAAGTGGAGAAGAAGCCTTGGAGAAGAAGGAGTGAGAGTCCAGGCTTTTGGATCTGAGCTTAGCTATGTGGAAAGCTTCACTTAGAGGTATAAAGCTTCAAGCTTTCTCACTCTTTTGATTTGTGCATTTTTATGGAGTATTTTAGGGTTTTGTCCCAAAAGACAGAGACTTTATGAGTCAATGAGCTCCAGAGACCTTGATCTACCCCTTTTAGTGTATTTTGTGGAGTAAAGTCATAAAAATCCAATCTTGGACGTGAGAAGTGAACCATGCATGAGATATGAGCTTCATGAGGAAAGAGGATGAGTGTTTTGAGTGTTTGTGACCTAATCAGCCATGCAAAGGCTTAAAGTCACTGACTTTATGGATTAAGAGATATTAGGGAGTCCAGATCTATGATATGAGCCAAGGTCTTAACTGATTAAGACCAAATATGTGAGGATAGTGGAATTGGGTCGTACGATGGGCATAATCCCAGTACGCGCATTGTAGGGGTCGAGCATCCCCGATGCCTGCATGGTAGCCGAGTACGCCTAGCGTAGAGAGTTGGTACATGCATCGTACTCCCTGCCGTTGACTTTCTGTTGCCTTTTAGGGTTTGGTCAATTTGTGGACTATAAGTCCATAGAGGGATAAAATGGTCTTTTTCCCTTCTGTGAGTTTGTAGAAGGGTTAGTTTAGCTTCACTGAGAGCCTTATTAATTAGGGATTATTATTGTTGTCTTAGACCAAGGCTAGACCGGTGATTCGAGTTCGAGATTATCCAAGTTCTTACGAGGTGATTTTTCTCACTATACTTACCTTGAGCGGTAATCTATGTATGACCGGAGGGTCTTATGTGCATATACTGTGTATTGAGTTATCCTGCTTATTTGTCTTTGTGATATGTATGCTGTGTATTATATTGAGTTACTGAGTTGAGGGACCCGAGGGTCTATCTGAGTTGTGGGACCAGAGGGTCCCACTGAGACACATTTGAGTAGAGGGTCTTATCTGAGTATAGCTATGAGAGGCTGATGCGATACGAGTGGTATTTTGGGGAAATCACTAAGCTTTGTGCTTACCATGTTATGTGTTATGTGTTTCAGGTACTTCTCAGGATCACGGGAAGGCGCCGACTTGATTGTACACACGTCAGAGATTTGAGTCATGTTTTGAGAGGATCCTGAATTTGTTATATGTTCAGTTTTTGGGATATGTGTTTGATGATTTGATAATACTTTTGGAGATGTTTGAATTGAGAAAAATGTGTTTTAAAAATTTGAAAAATTTTGTTTGAAAATCTACGTTGTTACACCTTTTCAGGTCCAAGGGTATTCACTCCAGAGATGCAACGTTCCCTCGATGAGGCTGACAAGTCAAAGAAAGGAGGTAAGAAAGGGGACAAAAAGAAGGAAGCTCAAGAGGGACCCTCCTCTAAACCTATCATGCCCAAGAAGGGAAAGGGTCAAACCGCTGAACCTTCGGCTCCTAAGAAGCGAAAGCTGTGAAAGATGACTCTCAAGCCGAAAGTCTCCTCAACAAGCGATTCCGATTATGTACCTTCGGATCAACAAGTAGAAATGTTAAGCGACAACGAAGATCATCAGTCTGAGGGTTCACCTCGAGATAATTCGCCTCCACCTTCACCAACTCGAGGTAATTCGCCTCCACCTTCACCTCGTTCCTCTATTCCTATTTCGATAGCTCCTTGCCCACCTCCAGTTTCATCTCAACCACCCACTTCAACACCATTACCACCACCCATTTTCACCGAGACAACTACGACCACCACTACCACTACAACCGAACCACCGGTTCATGTCAACGCATCTGATGCGGGGGCACAAACTTCTGGTTTTGCAATCCCTATTACTTCTAAACCACTTTCCCCACTTCACTTCGATGTGTCTGACACCATTCTTGGTGGCAACGATGTGGAGTTTGATACATTCCACTATAGCCCCTTTACCGTTCAAAGTGACAGTGATGATGATGCCCCAGTCACTAAACGGCATCTTAAATCCTTAAATGAGAAGCTCGATACTTTGCTTGCCTCTGCATCTTCCTCTTCTACCACTGAATACTTTGAAGCAGCGGTCAAGGCCCTGTTCTCTGCACTGGTGAAAGAGCATCACGAATCGATTGATAAAGCCACCAAAGCAGTGGAAGCTTCTATAACCTCTTGTAAGAAAGCGACCGAAAATGTCGAAAAACTAATCTCAGATGCTCAAGTATTTTTGGAATCTCTTCAAGCGGATGCCGAAAAGAATGCTAATACGGTGAACGCTACTATTGAGAAACTCACCACTTTGCTCCAGGATGAGAATAAGCACTTTGAATGCATTTGTACGGGGATTAAAACTGATAATACAGAATTCGTATCTTCAGTCAAATCTCGTCTTGATCAACTCCAGACTGAGTTAGTTATGGAAAACAAAATCATGGACATACTGGTTCTTCGCACGACTTAGCTCAAAACTCAGACTACAAAGCTCAAACAAGCGAACAAGGATATTGAGGAGCTCCAATATGAAAATACAGTCATGAAGACATGTGTGGGTGATGTCAGTATCCTACTCACCAATCTGCTTGATGCTCATGACTCAATCCTTACCATCAGTGTCCGTCAACACTTAGCAGAAAAACTCCGTCCAGCACTTGAGATCCAGCATCGCCTTGAGGGTGTTTATGAGGCGGGTGCTCCTCCGAAAGAAGGGGTAGAAGTAACATAAGAACATACTACTCAACCTCCTCCTACTCAACCTCCAACAACCGAAACAACTCACACTCCTTCGAAACCGAAAGTCACCAATGAACCGAAGGAAAGAAAATCATTGGCGAAAGTGAAGAAGAAGAAGAAACTTAAGAAGAGTTGTTAAAGTGAAAGCAACGTGATCAAACTTTAGATGAAAATCTCAAAATTTCACGGGAAGCCCAAGAGAGGGAACGAAAAGAGAAAGAAGTCCATGACATGTTGGAAAGAAGAAAAACTCTCTTTCCATTATGGACATTGGAAAAATTGCTGAAAGAAGCAATCGAGTCTCCAAGCACTCATTGGCTTGAGCTGGTCATCTCTTTTGACTTTGAGTATTCTAAAGACTCACAGTTTGATATGCCAATCACCTGAAGGGCATTTGTTTTTCACAGCTTCGAGCCGACAACATCGATTCGCTCTCCTGATGTGAAAACTGATCGATCTTTAATTGGGTACTATCTTGCTTTTTCTCAACCTTAGTACTTGACCTGGAGTGCAGAGAAGATTACATCGGTCAAAGTTCTAAAGCCAGTCGCTGCAGGAAGCTTTCTCAATGTGAAGTTTTGGGTGACTCGAGGTTCTGAAAACTCGGTTCATGAGATCTCTCTTGCAGATCTACCGAACCTTAATCCCCATGATTGGATCCTGCTCACAAATTTTCTGTTAACCAAAGAACAGAAGTATGACCCCATTCTTGCTCACATAAATCGAATGCTGGTCTCATACATACATGAAGTAGCGAAGCTGGATCAGGAGATCGCCTCTGCTTTGTGAAAGAAGCCAACTGTTAAAACTATTGGTAAAGTAAGCGACGTGAACAAGATTCAATTGGGAAAAATTGACACGAAATATCTCACAGTGATGTACACTCATGGAGAAAATCAAAAGTGCCTGTTCGCATTACCCGACAAACACCTGTTCTCCACCACTTGTTTGGAGCATATCTTGAGTATTATAAACAGGTGCAAACAAAATGACGATGCAGCTAAAAAGAATTTTAATGACATGCTTCGCTGGTATATTCTTTTTCTTCATACTCTAATGGATATCATACAAAATCTGTTCAAGACAGTGAAGAAGACAAAACAAGCACAATAGTAGATTTCTCTCGCCTCAATTGATGCAAATGGGGAGATTGTTGGGTATTGAAGATTGCGTCATTCGAGTTTTTGCGATAGTCCATTTTGTATACGGTTGGGCCTGTCCAACCGTCATTTATTCAGGTTATAAGATCTATATATAGTGCATGCATGCACCGTGCATTGGCTAGTCGTTGATTTCATTATTGTAACCCTACCACACCTCTACAGTAGCAGTTTTTAATAGAGTTCCTCTGAGGTTGTGGCTTATTAATCATTCGACATCAGTTTGATTCATCTTGTGTTCTTATTTGCTTTGTGTTCTTGTGTGGCTTGTTAATAATCTTATCGATCTTAAAGAGTTTTAGTCTCATCAACGACAATTAAACTTAACTAGTGATCACGATAATTCTAAAACTCACAACCACATTTTGCTGCAATTTATCGTTTCCGTTCAAGCATCATTTGCAGAAGCCATCCGATCAAGTGATCATGTAGCTTGAGAAAATACTTTGTGTCTCTCTCCTTTATCTCCAGCTCTAACAAATTAGGTTTCAATTCTTCATTTTCGCCTGTAATATGCAAATTTTCATCCTGGTATCGTGTTCTCTCTTTTGCCTATGTTTTGTTCACAGTGTAGGTGTCGATAATTTACTTGAACAGATCTACGATTTCATTTGATGTTGATGTTTCGGGCAATGCTTTCTTTCCTTTTGCTGTCTCCGAGGGGGTGAGTTCATTTCATGGTGATGTTGGTCTAACCTGGGTGGAAATTATGTATCTGAAGATGTTATTTACGCGTTAGATGAAGAAGTTTTGGTTCGTTTTGAACAAGGAGGCGGGGATTCTTCTGTCACACCCCAAAACCGAGAACGGCGGAAACGTTCTGGGGTGGAGGACGTCATGTACAGTATCATAACAATGCATAATAGTAAAGACAAGCAACAACATCCATTGCATTAGTATAATAATTGTAATACAAGCGTGTTCTGTATAGTTTGTAAAACACCAAAAGTATAATCAAAATAAAAGATGAGTCTTGTATGTGCTCCATCTTCTCAAAAGCTTCATCTGTACCTGTCTACTGATGACCTGAGAATACAAGTTATTTTGAAAGTGAGTATCAACATAAAGCTGGTGAGTTAATAAGTATTTAGTGCCATTGCTTGTATAAAAATGTTAGCAACAATGTAGTGTAGTAATTGGTTTCAAATGTTTTGGAAATAGTATACTCCCTAGAAAACCCTATGTTTCCTAGTAAAAAGTAGTCTTCTACCAAGACCCGATTGGTTGTGTGTTTGTTCTTTTGTAAATGTGAGGGTTTTTCCCCAGTGAAACTATCAGTATAAAAATATAGTTTACCGAAACGAGTACGTGACAAAGTCACAAAGTAATGAAAATACACACTCCAGGTGGTACTGAGTGAACAATACCCCTCGAAAAGTCTAAGTAGATATATGTAGACTCCAGGCGGTACGCCTCGCAAAGTCCAAAGTAGTAAATATGTAGACTCCAGGCGGTACGCCTCGCAAAGTCCCAAGTAGAAAATATGTAGACTCCAGGCGGTACGCCTCGCAAAGTCCAAAGTCGAAAATATGTAGACTCCAAGCGGTACGCCTCGCAAAGTCCAAAGTAGAAAATATGTAGACTCCAGGCGGCACACCTCGCAAAGTCCAAAGTAGAAAATATGTAGACTCCAGGCGGTACGCCTCGCAAAGTTCATTTTTGCCTTAAAATACTTATTTAGTTAATTTAAGGTTTGAATGTGAACTCGTATGTAACCATGCTGATTGACGGCTGAAAACTGATGACCTTCCACGTCACACGTAGTATGGTGACATATTGTCACCCCTGGGCCTAGTCGGCTCGGACTGTAGCTAGCAGTCGGGATGTGGGAGCGTCTGTCCCGTATAGATCTATAAACATAATGCCCGCTCTCCCTCCAGGAGACTCTGGTTACACGATGATAGCACAATGAAGTGTCGTATCGAGAGACAGTATGTCACATTCTAATTAGAGAAATCATATGTTGTATAGTATGCCATTGTATAATGATGTTTTCTCTATAATAGTATATAAAGTTTTCTTTGTATAGTATTCTCTTTGTATAGTGTATAGTGTTCTCTTTGTATAGTATATAGTGTTCTCTTTGTATAGTATATAACATGTATTGACTCTTAACTGTACCGACTCTGGTACTGTCATTGGAATAGTAGTAATGAGTAGTAACCCTTAACTATACCGATTATAGTTATATAGTAATGTTTGTTTGCAAGCCTTTGTTACACAAAGGTATTGAACTGAAGTGAAGACTTTTATATCCAACACGAATATATATGATATATAACTAAGAATTCAACGACAGTCGGACAAATAACAGAATACCCTAAGTCCACAACCAAACAAGGAACATAAAATCGGGCGAGCTATTAGTCCTAAGTCCTTCAAGTCTTATTTATATAAATATATTAGCATAGATATGGGTTTGAAAATAAGACATGTTAAAAGAGTTTGAAAACATTTTTAGCCTTTAAAAGTTTTAATAGAAGGTTTGAAATGCTTGAAAATCCATAAGTTTGATAACCATTTGAAAGTAATAGGAAATCCTTTTGTTTGTTCTAGTTGTAAATCGCATGTGGTTAGAGCAATAACTAGAATGGTTCAACTTGTATTCCCCCCCCCCCATAAAAGCATTTAAATTCATTTAAAAAGGTTAATTAGGGGTATGAACTCACTTGCAGTGAGTAACTCAAATGAAAGGTCGATGTAGGATCGTCGGGTGTCAATTGAAATCTTGAGCACAAACGAGTCCTATTTTCCATGTAACAACATTGATATGAATACACTAGCAGATATAACCACTAATGGTGATAGGAAAATGCCCTAAGGACATAAAAACATTTAGGATTAAGTGTTACCAACTCTTATGGTTGCACATAAGGAGTGTATGGCCCTATGTTGGAGTGTAAGGCCACAAAAACATGGATTTTGTGTGTGTGCGGCCAGAGTGTGCGGCCAAGCCTGTGTGCGGTCAGGTGTGTGCGGCCAGGCCTATGTGCGGCCGTACACACTCCTACAAATGTGTCCAAATCGATTTTCCAAGGCTTTGTGATGATCCTTAGAAGGGCGTTTTGGTCGATGCTAAGCTTTGGGTGAGTGTTTAAGCCCATTTTAGGACCAAAAGATGTGTGTGCGGTCACACATGATGTGTGTGCGGCCGTCCACGCATGAAGATCATCTAAAATGATGATTTCATGGATCAAACTCGAGGCAAAGACTTTCTAACGTGTTGTTGTAAAGATTTAAGGGTGTTTACTTACTTGTTTTGATGATTGGAGAGGAAAACGTGAAGAACTCTTGAGAGAGAAATGTTCCAGCTTCAACGAGTGTGAAAAGGGTGTAAGGTTGACTTGGGGTCCTTTATATAGGCTAGAGAGTGAGGCTGGGAGGGTGTGCGGTCGGCTGTGTGCGGCTGGCTGGCCGCACACACCTTGCAAGGTGTGTTTGGCTCGATTTTGTGATGTTTTACCCATTCTAACCCTTCCCAAGACTCGTAGCTCGATTGAATTAAGCCTAAAACACTTATATAAACCCAAAACTTCGTAATAAAATAGCAAAACGATGCTATTTTTGATAAAAATGAAGGATTTGTACAGGTTGGAAATTTCAGGTTGTCACATCATCCCCCTGTTAGAGGGAATTTCGTCCCGAAATTAGAGGGAATTTCAGGTAGGCACTTTTTCAAGTTCGATACGTGGAAGGTAGGATGTACGTTACTGAGCTCGCGGGGTAGGTTGAGTTTATAAGCTACGGGACCGATTCTAGCGAGAATCTCTAAAGGCCCTATGTATCTTGGATTCAGCTTTCCACGCTTTCCAAAGCGTATTAAGCCCTTCCATGGTGAGACTTTTAAAAGGACTCGGTCTCCCACCTGGAATTCCAATGGCTTCCTTCGTTTGTCTGCGTAGCTTTTCTGTCGGTCTCTAGAGGCTTTCAATCGTTCATGAATCTGCACGATCTTTTCTGTCGTTTCCCGAATGATTTCCGGACCCGTGAGAGCGCTGTCAGGAACTCGGCCTTTAGGTAATTGGGTGTCACCCACCTCAGCCCAACACAGAGGGGATCTGCACTTTCGGCCATAGAGGGCTTCAAATGGAGCAGCCTGGATGCTCGTGTGATAACTGTTGTTGTATGAGAATTCGACAAGGGGTAAGTGGGTATCCCACGCCTTACCAAAGTCGATCACACAGACTCGCAGCATATCTTCCAAAGTTTGGATGGTCCTCTCACTTTGTCCGTCGGTCTGTGGATGGTAGGCTGGACTCATCTCCAGCCTCGTTCCTAAGGAGCTTTATAATGACTGCCAGAACCTCGAAGTGAATCTACTATCTCTATCTGAGATAATAGATATAGGAACACCATACAGTCGTACGATCTCCCTAATGTATGTTCTCGTGAGCTTCTCCATCTTGTCGGTTTCTTTGATGGGTAGGAAGTGTGCGGACTTGGTCAATCTGTCGACGATGACCCATATGGTATCAAGTCCACCCGTTGTCTTGGGTAACTTGGTTATGAAGTCCATAGTGATCCGCTCCCACTTCCACTCAGGTATCTCCGGTTGTTGGAGTAGACCTGATGGTTTCTGGTATTCGACCTTGACCTTTGTGTAAGTAAGGCATTTACTTACGAAGGTAGCAATCTCTGCTTTCATGTTAGGCTACCAGTATGACTTCTTGAGATCCCGATACATCTTATCTGAACCTAGGTGGACGGAATATCGAGTATTGTGCGCTTCCTTCATGACCAAGTCTCTGAAGCCACCGTGCTTCGGTGTCCAGATCCGGTCCATGAGATATAAGGCTCCATCACCCTTGGCTTCCAGGTTTTCATCCATTCCTCGTAGGGATTCTCCCGCTACATTTTCAGGTTTCAAAGCTTCGAGCTGAGCCTCCTTAATTTGCGCGGATAGATGCGAATGGATGGTCATTATTTGTTAATGACTTGACTCTTCGGCCAGAATATTCCTTCCGACTTAGGGCGTCTGCTACTATGTTGGCTTTACCCGGATGATAACGAATTTCGCATTTGTAGTCGTTGAGTAGCTCGACCCACCGTCGTTGTCTCATATTGAGCTCCTTCTGGTTGAATATGTGATGCAGACTTTTGTGGTCTGTAAAGATAGTGCTCTTCGTACCATACAGATAGTGTCTCCAGATTTTTAGGGCGAACACAACCGCTCCTAATTCGAGGTCGTGTGTAGTGTAGTTGACCTCGTGTGTCTTCAGCTGTCTTGAGGCGTAGGCGATGACCTTACCTCGTTGCATCAGAACACATCTGAGCCCTTGATTCGACGCATCGCAATAGACTATGAAGTCTTCTGTTCCTTCGGGGAGGGACAATATCGGTGCGGTGCACAAGGCTAGCTTCAGCGTTTGGAACGCTTTCTCCTGCCTCTCTTTCCAGTCAAAGGCCACGCCCTTCTGGGTCAATGTAGTGAGGGGTTTCGCAATTCGAGAGAAGTTCTGAATGAACCTGCGGTAGTAGCCAGCGTGGCCTAGAAATTGACGAATTTTTGTAGGCGTCTTCGGTGCTGACCAGTTCTCGATGGCTTTAATTTTGGAAGGGTCCACGTGGATTCCCTCTTCGCTAACCACGTGTCCTAAGAATTCGACTCTTCGGATCCAAAATTCGCATTTAGAGAACTTCGCATATAGCTTCTCCGATCGTAAGGTTCCTAGGACTTGTCGTAAGTGATCGCTATGCTCCTCCTTACTTCGAGAGTAGATAAGTATATCATCAATGAAGACGATGACGAACTGATCCAAGTAAGGACGACATACTCTATTCATCAAGTCCATGAATACTGCGGGTGCATTGGTCAATCTGAATGGCATCACTACGAACTCGTAGTGTTCGTAGCGAGTTCGGAAGGCTGTCTTCGGGACATCTTTCTCCAGAACTAGTAACTGGTGATACCCGGACCTCAGATCAATCTTGGAAAAGTAGCTCTCCCCTTGCAGCTGGTCAAATAAATCGTCTATGCGAGGAAGAGGGTAACGATTCTTGACTGTAAGCTTGTTGAGTTCCCTGTAGTCGATGCACATACGGAGCGATCCGTCTTTCTTCTTCACGAACAAGACTGGTGCTCCCCAGGGTGAGAAGCTTGGTCTTATGAAGCCCTTGCTGAGCAGTTCGTTATGTTGACCGGACAGTTCTTGCATCTCAGCAGGTGCTAGACGATAGGGCGATTTGGATACGGGGGTCGCTCCTGGAATTAGGTCGATTCGGAATTCGACTTGACGTTGCGGTGGTAAACCCGGTAGTTCTTCAGGGAATACGTCGGGGAAGTTGCGTACTACGGGAAGGTCTTTTAGGTCTTTTGTTTTCTGGCTCGTATCTACAACATGCGCCATGAATGCACAATATTCCTTACGCAAGTACTTTTGGGCTTGAATACTCGAGATGATACGAAGACTCGTACTGGATTTGTCTCCATAGATCAACAAGGTTTCGTTATCGGGTAAGTTTAGACGGATTGCCTTGTCGAAACACAAGATATCGGCACGATGGAGACTCAACCAGTCCATGCCTACAATGACATCGAAGCTCTTGATAGCTACTTGTATGAGGTCGATTGGGAACGAATGATTATCTAGCGTGAGGGTACAACCTATATAAATCTCGTTAGAACTCTTTGTCTTACCGTTAGCCATTTCTACGACGAAGGTTTCTTTTAGTGTTTGCGGTGATTGTTTAAGTAGGTGTTTGAATTTTTCGTTTACAAAGCTTCTTTCTGCCCCACTATCGAATAGGATACACGCATAAGAGTTATTGAGAAGGAACGTACCCGTGACTACTGTGGGGTCTGCTATGGCTTCATTGTGGCCAATAGCAAGTAGTCTTCCTGCTCATCCCGCATTCCCAGCTTTCGGGCAGTTTCTTTTGAAGTGCCCTGTCTCGCCGCACCCGTAGCAGGCTTGACTTACTCCGGTACTGGGAATCTGGGTGATGGGTTTGGGTTGAGATCTGCAAAACCGGGCGGTATGGCCCTTCCGGTCGCAGTTAGTGCAGTGCATCTCACGGCAGGGGCCGTTATGATGGAAAGAGCACTTGGTGCACTTGGGTAAGTTCCATGCATATATTTTGGCGGGTATAGGGACAGCAGGAGTAGTGGCAGCATGGACAGCCACCGTTTGTTGTTTCTTGGAAGGGTGTTGATTTGACTTGCCCTTCTTTCGGTCCCAACGCCTCTTCTTAATGTCAGCCGCGTGGGTTGGTGTTGCGGTAGTGGTTGCAGTTGTTGATGGAGTAGAAGGAACTTCATGAGCGATGAGCCTTTGGGCCAATTCCTTGGCACTGTCAAAGGTCGTAGGGTGTGATGCTAGAACGTTCCCTCGATACGGGGGCACTAAACCCCAGATGTATCTTTTAATTTTCTTGCTTTCAGTGGGGACCATGTTAGGACACAGAGTGACCAGGTCGTAGAACCTGGCCGTATAAGCCACTATGTCGGTCCCCTTCATCTTGAGGCCCCATAGTTCCTCCTCCAGCTTCTGTATTTCGCCCATGGCGTTGGCTGTCACCAAGGAGAGTGATTTGACATGGCCATTCCACCACGTCAAGGCCCTTTCGGTGAAGGTGCAAGATGCAAACTTTATCTTGCTCTCTTCGGGGCAAAAGCACATCTCGAAGATTGCCTCAGTTCTTTCGACCCATTGGGACAGTGCAATTATCCCTCCGGTCCCATTGAAGTATGTTGGCTTGCAGCTCATGAAATCCTTATAGGTACACCCCTGTATACATGGGTGGATTTCACCATGTCTAGAGTTGGTGCATATTCCGGCTCCACTTGCATCACCAGAATATATTTGGGCCATAGTTGCGGTCACAGTTGCGGTTACAGCTGCCTGAAACATCACCGCATCGAACTGTGGAGGAGGTGGTGGTGATGAAGTTTGAGTTGCAGGTCTGCCCCTGGTCGGACGCAGATGAGGCGACATCTTATACTGAAAGTTAATGTGGATGGTGATAATAGTGAGAATCAATTGTGAGAATGTCTCATGGACTAAATTGCCATAGTCCAAAAATTAGATAGGGTAATAACAATAGAGTAGTAAAACACATGTATAAGAGCTTCCCTTAGATTAGATAACTGCCAATATTACTGGTATTACTGATGTAAAAAGAGTTCGGGAAAAACGACCCAACAGAAGGTCTTACATCAAACCATAACAGGAAAATGTTGGCAGTTTAGAAGTCTAGTTAGAGTACTTTTAAAAGCTAGGAATATTTTACAGACAAGTGCTCCCTAGGGCACAGAAAGAAAGGCTATTCCTTAATTCAAAAGAAAGATGAGTCAACATCCTCTAACGACGACGGTTATTCCTCGGACGGATTCTCAGATCTGCCAGTTGGCGTTCCATGTCGAGTAGGTGCTGCTCGTACACACGCTGGTGTACGCGATATTCTATGACTTCTGCTCTAGTCTCAGCTGGTGCCTGAAGTAGAGACTCGCGGTCATTCTGAGTCCTTTCGTTAGCATCTTGCAGACGGCAGTTGTGGATGTCACTCAACCTGGTGTGGGTGACTATCTCAGCAATTCGGTTAATGGCGGTTCTCCCCTGAATCTCGTTTCGAGCAACCCTGCGGACTAGAATAGGCAGGACCCTGTCCGCAATGCTTCCTTCTTTCACGTTTTAGAACCCTTGGTCTCCGTTGTAGGGGATGGGTTGGTCTAGCTCTTGACTCCAAGCTTCCAACTCTCCACCCACAGAGGTGTTGGGCCTCTGAATACTGGGCGTTGGTTAGGGTTTGGAGCTACTGGGGGTATGTTGTTGACTTCGGGTTCAGAGTCAGAGCTATCCGAAGAGCCTCCTGCACGGTGATTATCCAGGAGAATTGGGTGATCGACTTCAGGCTCATTATCGAGCCACCCACCGTTTGCTTGGTTGGGATTGTACGGATCGTCGGTAGGATGGAAGCCAGCCATGTTATCTACGCGAGAATAGGGGAAAGAATAGTTAATAGGCATACTTATCTAGGATAATCAATAAGTGATCGTTATTAGTTGACTCAATACTTGCATAATGCATACCAATTACATGCAACCAAAACAGGATAGACCTTCGAATAAGTGACCCTAACTCTAAATCCACAACCAAATAAGGAACAGGAAATAAAGCAAAGATCACAGATTCTAAGTCTATAGCGCCTTAATCACATGTAACCTTAGGGTATCCACTTAGCAACTATTGCCCTACTAGTAACGACCTTTTTAGTTCTTACATATGTAACCTATAGTAATGCAGAATACCCCTATGGTATTCCGTTATAATGTTTTCGTTGTGGTAGTGTTGGTAAGTTTTTAGACTTGTTGCAACTCCACGACCATTCTTAGGCACATGCTAGTCATTCCTCGGGAAAGGTAGTTGATCAGGCTACATCCCCCCAGATTTGACTATATGTCTCTAAGCCTACTCGTGCTGTCCATCAATCTTAATACTTTCGTTCTGTTCTAGTATGATACTGACCTTGGTATGAATAGATGGATATATATATATATATATATATATATATATATATATATATATATATATATATATATATATATATATACTTAGTTAAATATTTAAAAGTATATATTCTTGGTCAGAGTGTTTTTAATCCCGATGTGTTTATAGTTCGTATATCTTTTATGGGTTGATATACTTGATTTACTATAAATAGTGCTCTGATACCAATCTGTCACACTCCAAAACCGAGAACGGCGGAAACATTCTGGGGTGGAGGACGTCATGTACAGTATCATAACAATGCATAATAGTAAAGACAAGCAACAACATCCATTGCATTAGTATAATAATTGTAATACAAGCGTGTTCTGTATAGTTTGTAAGACACCAAAAGTATAATCAAAATAAAAGATGAGTCTTGTATGTGCTCCATCTTCTCAAAAGCTTCATCGGTACCTGTCTACTGATGACCTGAGAATACAAGTTATTTTGAAAGCGAGTATCAGCATAAAGCTGGTGAGTTCATAAGTATTTAGTGCCATTGCTTGTATAAAAATGTTACCAACAATGTAGTGTAGTAATTGGTTTCAAATGTTTTGGAAATAGTATACTCCCTAGAAAACCCTATGTTTCCTAGTAAAAAGTAGTCTTCTACCAAGACCCGATTGGTTGTGTGTTTGTTCTTTTGTAAATGTGAGGGTTTTCCCCAGTGAAAACTATCAGTATAAAAATATAGTTTACTGAAACGAGTACGTGATAAAGTCACAAAGTAATGAAAATACAGACTCCAGGTGGTACTGAGTGAACAATACGCCTCGAAAAGTCTAAGTAGATATATGTAGACTCCAGGCGGTACGCCTCGCAAAGTCCAAAGTAGTAAATATGTAGACTCCAGGCGGTACGCCTCGCAAAGTCCAAAGTAGAAAATATGTAGACTCCAGGCGGTACCCCTCGCAAAGTCCAAAGTAGAAAATATGTAGACTCCAGGCGGTACGCCTCGCAAAGTCCAAAGTAGAAAATATGTAGACTCCAGGCGGCACACCTCGCAAAGTCCAAAGTAGAAAATATGTAGACTCCAGGCGGTACGCCTCGCAAAGTTCATTTTTGCCTTAAAATACTTATTTAGTTAACCTAAGGTTTGAATGTGAACTCGTATGTAACCATGCTGATTGACGGCTGAAAACTGATGACCTTCCACGTCACACGTAGTATGGTGACATATTGTCACCCCTGGGCCTAGTCGGATCGGACTATAGCTAGCAGTCGGGATGTGGGAGCCTCTCTCCCGTATAGATCTATACACATATTGCCCGCCCTCCCTCCAGGAGACTCTGGTTACACGGTGATAGCACAATGAAGTGTCGTATCGAGAGACAGTATGTCACATTCTAATTAGAGAAATCATATGTTGTATAGTATGCCATTGTATAATGATGTTTTCTCTGTAATAGTATATAGAGTTTTCTTTGTATAGTATTCTCTTTGTATAGTGTATAGTGTTCTCTTTGTATAGTATATAGTGTTCTCTTTGTATAGTATATAACATGTATTGACTCTTAACTGTACCGACTCTGGTAGTGTCGTTGGAATAGTAGTAATGAGTAGTAACCCTTAACTATACCGATTATAGTTATATAGTAATGTTTGTTTGCAAGCCTTTGTTACACAAAGGTACTGAACTGAAGTGAAGACTTTTATATCCAACACGAATATATATGATATATAACTAAGAATTCAACGACAGTCGAACAAATAACAGAATACCCTAAGTCCACAACCAAACAAGGAACAGGAAATCGGGTGAGCTATTAGTCCTAAGTCCTTCAAGCCTTATTTATATAAATATATTAGCATAGATATGGGTTTGAAAATAAGACATGTTAAAAGAGTTTGAAAACATTTTTAGCCTTTAAAAGTTTTAATAGAAGGTTTGAAATGCTTGAAAATCCATAAGTTTGATAACCATTTGAAAGTAATAGGAAATCCTTTTGTTTGTTCTAGTTGTAAATCGCATGTGGTTAGAGCAATAACTAGAATGGTTCAACTTGTATCCCCCCCCATAAAAGCATTTAAATTCATTTAAAAAGGTTAATTAGGGGTATGAACTCACTTGCAGTGAGTAACTCAAATGAAAGGTCGATGTAGGATCGCCGGGTGTCAATTGAAATCTTGAGCACAAACGAGTCCTATTTTCCATGTAACAACATTGATATGAATACACTAGCAGATATAACCACTAATGGTGATAGGGACATGACCTAAGGACAAAAACATTTAGGATTAAGTGTTACCAACTCTTATGGTTGCACATAAGGAGTGTATGGCCCTATGTTGGAGTGTAAGGCCATAAAAACATGGATTTTGTGTGTGTGCGGCCAGAGTGTGCGGCCAAGCCTGTGTGCAGTCAGGTGTGTGCCGCCAGGCCTGTGTGTGGCCGTACACACTCCTACAAATGTGTCCAAATCGATTTTCCAAGGCTTTGTGATGATCCTTAGAAGGTGTTTTGGTCGATGCTAAGCTTTGGGTGAGTGTTTAAGCCCATTTTAGGACCAAAAGATGTGTGTGCGGTCACACATGATGTGTGTGCGGCCGTCCACACATGAAGATCATCTAAAATGATGATTTCATGGATCAAACTCGAGGCAAAGACTTTCTAACGTGTTGTAGTAAAGATCTAAGGGTGTTTACTTACTTGTTTTGATGATTGGAGAGGAAAACGTGAAGAACTCTTGAGAGAGAAATGGTCCAGCTTCAAGGAGTGTGAAAAGGGTGTAAGGTTGACTTGGGGTCCTTTATATAGGCTAGAGAGTGAGGCTGGGAGGGTGTGCGGTCGGCTGTGTGCGGCTGGCTGGCCGCACACTCAGGTGTGCGGCCGCACACACCTTGCAAGGTGTGTTTGGCCCGGTTTTGTGATGTTTTACCCATTCTAACCCTTCCCAAGACTCGTATCTTGATTGAATTAAGCCTAAAACACTTATATAGACCCAAAACTTCATAATAAAGTAGCAAAACGATGCTATTTTTGATAAAAATGAAGGATTTGTACACGCTGGAAATTTCAGGTTGTCATATCTTCACTGACTAGTTTTGCTTGCAACCATTTCACATTGTGTTGCAAAAACATCCCAAGCTTTTTCATGAGGAAAATATTTATGATTACTAAGCATACGGTACTCGCTTTGTGCATCTTTTAAAACATTAACCTCATATCTCCCGCTAGGGAGATTGTTCATCTTACAGTTAAAAGATGCAGTTGAAATAGTTGCATTTTTTGGTGTTCTTTCCATTTTGAGTTTACTTGACATCATTTTTGATCCATACAACCCACTTGAACATTAAACCATTCTAAAACCCGCTCCCAAAATGCATCCGACCTTTGTTGATTTCCACACTTTTTATCTTTAGAAACATCGAGAAACGCCCTTTTCCAAAGCCACCTCTTCTTTTTCCAACCATTTTTTTGCTTTTGGCGCTTGGTTTGGTCGTTTTAGTTCTTGATAACGAGGATACTTAGACTACATTGCTGCTCACTATCTTGTTCAGGAGTGGGTTGGTCACTAGAATATGATGATTATATGTTTTGGGTAACACGATACTAGGATACCTCGGGTGGAGAACTTTGGAATTGGGTTTCAGGAACCCCTTGACAATATTGAACGCATTAAGTAAAAGCCATATTATCCTATGGATTACGAAATGAGTTGTAGGTTTGTTGCACCGTGTATTGTTGATAGATTTGCAGATAGTTTTGGTATTGTTGATAGTTTTGGGATTCTGGAGAAGAAAATGGAATTTATTGACTTGAAACGCCTTCCTTCGATTTGCGTTTTTTCTAGAACAACCTTGTTTTGATTTTCATCTAGAATCCGTTGAATGAAATTGAAGAGGTGGAATGGAATTAGATAGGGAATTAACAGAATATGAGTGATGGAATTGAAGAAAATGAAACATCTTTCGACCCACGAGTCATTATAGAATGGTATTTGTTAATGACATATGATCCTATAAAGTCACACCTTATAACAAGTTACTACTTATTTATTATTTATTAAAGTAATTTCATTAGTGATAAATATAATCAACACTTGTATTTAAATTGGAAAATTATTATTTTACGAAAATAATATTTTTAACAACAAATAGAGAATTATTGTTTCTAGGAAATAATAATAAAAGAGAACAAAAACTAGTTATATTCATATGGTATGGATATATATGTCGTGTACAAATATTTGTACTTATAGAAGTTCATATATTAATAACTTGTACATATAACTAGCTAGTTATAAGGTTGAGGGAAAGTCAAACCTAGACCCCACAAGATCTCTTAAGAGTATAGATTGGTTGCTTCTTTGACTTTGTCGACACACTTGATGTTGCTTGGAAGTATTGATTTCATTTAATGAAAGTATGGCCTTCAACTAACATGTGAGGGTATATAAAGAAGAGTATATAGCAAAAAATTTCAAGTATTTCTCCTTCTTTCGACCTAAAAATCAAAAGTTCAACTCCTCCCTCTCATCTCTCTTTCTTGCAAAGTAATGTGATCTTTAGTAGTGCTTAATACAAGTGAAGAATAGCATCTTTTGGTTGTTTACCCTTGCTTGGTGGATACATATAGAGAACTTCTACTTTGGAGTTTTTTCCTCATATCATCAACTTCCAATCTCCCATGAGAATCAAAGTCCTCAAAGGTTGTAGTTATTTTTCTTTCTATGGTTGATTTAATCTTTCCATGCTTTGCAAAATGATCCTCGATGGGTATAAAATACTTTTAAGGTTATTCAAAATTTAATGTTTCTGTTGCTAAACTCGTAGTTTATCCTGGACTATTTTTGAATAAAATCCAATAATTGGTATCAAAGCCATTTTTGCAAGCGTATTTTGATTATTAGATTATTTTGTACAATCTTTATTTTTGGAGAACATCCATGATATTCTTTTATAAGAAAATATCATACATATTTTCTATGAAATTTTAAAATGTTTATAATTGTTATTTTATGACTAGAAGTTTACATGGATTTTTTTGGTCAGACCTATTAATAGGGTCCTTCTTTTAAACTAAGCATCAAAGGTCAAGCTTGAGTTATAGGACTTTGTTATTCTAGAAATGGGATTTGATTTGGATTAGTATTTGGATATTGGAACATTAAGACAACAACTACTACATTGTTTTGATATATTGTGATATGATCTTCACATTAATATTTGTTGTATTCTATATTAACATGTTTAATCAATGAATAATCTAATTATTCTAAAGGTTCATAGTCTGTCATAATTGTTGGAAAAATTATGAAGTAAGACTAATATGCATTGGAAGTTTTATTAAAAGCTTTATAAATGTTCTTTAGTGCTTAAATGTCAAAACTTAATACTAGATATTAATTTTGAAATTTGATCACATCAATTATATAAAATTAGATTTTATAAAATAACATTGCTAAAATGTGATTTTAAATAAAGGTATACCATGACTTATTGGATGCATGCAATAGCCATGATATCATATATTTTTTAAACTAGAATTATAGAAACATTAAAAGACCTCTTATAAGAACAAATCTATGTTTACCAATTTGAAATTATTCGCACATCACTTGTATAAGCTAGTGGAATAAAGGTTACCTAATAGTTTGTAACACCCCGGTTTTCAGGTATTTTCAGATATATCCCTTGGTTTTAAATTATGTCATTTTGGTCCTTGGATTGGAAGGAAGTAGCCATAAGAAGTCCTAGTGGCAAGATTGTAATTTTAGGGCAGGAGGAGTACACTAAGCGTACATGTGGGTACACTAAGCATACTAGGGCGCCCCCAGTACGTTGGGCGTACACATATGTACGCTGGGTGTACTAATGTCCGAAAGAAAACCAAGGTTTTAGGGTTTGAGTGTTATTTAAGCATCCTTATGTCTCATTTATCCCCACCTTTTCAGCCTCCAAAGCCTTAGAGTCGTCCCTTGCAAAACCCTAGTCCCTCAAGTGTGTGTTTGAGCTAAAAAGTGTGTTTTTGTGTGCTTAAAGAAGAGGGTGTTGCATCAAGGAGCATAGACGTGGAAGCAAGCTTGTGGATCTTGGATCATTACCTTCTTGAGAAGTTCCAGAGGTAAAAAGTCTACACCTTGATGCTTTGTTTGCTTAGATCTCATTTTGGTAACCTTATGCTGTTCTTCTTGTTTGAAAAGTCCCATTTTTATGAATGATTGGTTTTAGACGTTTTGAGTTGTCCTTCCAGACCCTAGGAAGGGTCCAAAGCCATAAAAATGTGATCCCTTTAGTTAGTTTGGCTCCATACATCTTGTAGAAGGTCTTAATGGATTAAGACCTGGTGCTAAGGATCTTATGGACATGTAAAGTCATAAAGTTAGAAACTTTATGACCCTAGTATGCCTCTGGACCATCGATCTGAAGTATGAACTTAAGTGTTGAAGGCATTAAGCACATAATGAAGAAATTGGAGTTGCGAGGTTACTCCCCATGTAGCTTGGTGTACACCCTGCGTACCCGGTCAGCTACCCCGATGGTGGTATTCTGCGCAGCCTCGTGTACGTTAAGCGTACCTCCGATGTACGCCCCACGTACTCGCATAGGTCAACCCATATTGAGTTATCTCCGTTGGGTTGACTCGGTTAGGTTGACTCAGTGGGTTTATTGATTTTGACCATTTGACTTTGAGTTTGACCAAGTCTGACCATGTTTGATTTTGAGGGTATTTTGGATATTTTGAGATTTTGATGGAATTAGACACTCGGTGGATGTAGGCATTGAGTAGAGAGTTAAGATTCGGAGTCGGGCCTTATCAGTTCTGTTCAGTTTGTGAGGTGGGTTTTCCTCACTGTACTTTCGGGTCGAAGCCACCATGTCCGGCCCATGGGTTTGGTAACATGTTATATGTTGATATGTTGAGTATGGATTAGATATGCATGCTAGATTGATATGCTAGTCTGGTAGATCTATAGGACTACCCATAATACTGTCTGTTTATATGTATGTGATATTATCTGTTATATGTCGACATATTGTGCGGGTTGGTTTGAGGTTGTACTGCACCGTGCTGTAGGCAGAAAACCTTGGAGCAAACCAGATATAAGACCTGAGGGCCGGGAAGGGCATGCCAGACTCGTATTGAGGAATTAGCGGTATTCAGTCCGAGGACTGATTAGGCCGCGGAGCAAGCCAGACATAAGCTGTGGGCCCTAGGGGCAAGTCAGACTTATGTTGTGGGCTCAGGGAGCAAGCTAGACATAAGCTGTGGGCTGAGGGCAAGCCAGACTTATGTTGTGGGCTCAGGGTTAATCCAGTCTGTTAGTTGTGGACCGATTGCACGCTATTATTATATTTGTGGTACATGTTTATGTATTGGTATTTTAGGGGAACTCGCTAAGCTTTGAGCTTACAGTTTTGGATTATGTTTCAGGTACCTCAGAGGATCGCGGGAATGCGAATCGTGCACCTCCTCGAGTTTTGTTTTATGATTTTGGGAAAAACTCTGATAATGATCATGTTTGAAAACTATTTTGTAAACAAGGATGATTTATGTTTGTTTTTAAAAGTTTAATTTTTTCATTAATTTTATGGATGTTACAAGTTGGTATCAGAGCCTTGGTTTGAGTGAATTAGAGGAACACTCGTGTAAATCCAGTCTCAAACTAAGGAAAAAGATTTTAAAATGAGTTTTCAAATGGTTTTCAAAATAATCAAGCAGGATGTGATGTGTACGATCAGCCGGAGCCAGTAAGTAGACCCCAAAATACCATACTGTTATTTGATATTGTGATATGTCAGAACAACATGCTAGCGATAGGCTAGGGATCTTCAGGATTTTGCATGATAGAATTACCTAATTATATGATGCATGATAGCCTAGGGTTACTCTGTAATGGAATTGACATCATTACTGTAGTTTCTTAGTGTATGCATCATCGTCATGCATAATTAAGATCTTATAGCCTGATAATGTCTGGTATGGCCTTATTTCCTATTCTTGTATGATGAAGGGCTTAGGGTAGGATTAGATATTTGAATGTCTATGGGGTCCATCGTTATGTATGGCTAGCATACACGAGTGCTACAAGGTTGGTGGAAGTTTCATGAATGAGTTGTGTGGGGTCAGCCAGCCAGTTTCGAGATTTTTAGCCTTTCCTCTAGGGAGTGGGGATTGAGTGTTTGGATATGCTAGTGAGTATTGTTAGGGTGTTGTGATGAACCTCTGAGATAAATATGGGTAAGTGTGGAAGGTAGTATGGGCTCGTACTACTGAAAGCACAGGACCTGTACGCATAACAAGGAAGTCACAACCCCTAGCGCTTTATTGGGAGTTAGTTCCCCTGATATGATATGCGTGTTATCTGATATGATCCTGATTTATTTTCAATATAGTGACTACGCGTCGATTTGAGGGTGGGTCCGGTTCGGGATCAGGAGCTGGCAGTCAGGGTGTGTCTGCTGCGTTGGATGAAAGGATCAGGGAGATCCTGTAGGAGGAGGTTGCTGCTAATTTTCGAGCTAAGTTGCCATAGATGTTTGGGTCTATTAAGAGCGCCATGATTGTGTACTTTGATGAGCGTTATGCTGCTTTGTCTGAGATTATTGCTGTTGTAGCCATTGCAGCCGTTGCAGCTACATGGGTTGCAACGGGGTCGGGTTTTTTAGTATAAGGACTTCGAGAATACGAAGCCCCCGACTTTTGATGGGGTGCAGGAGCCGATCATCACCATGAGGTGGAAATCTGATGTGGAGGGGTGTTTCTGCACTTGTTCTTTCCCAGCTGACGAGAAGGTAAGGCGCGCTCTGAACCTCCTGAGGACTGGAGCGAAGGATTGGTGGAGGCTTGCCACTAGTTAATTTTCTGTTGAGCAGAGGGATGTTGTGTCCTGGGAGTAGTTCTCACAGATGTCCTGGTAGAGCGTGAGAGGTTAGCCCAGGAGTACCTGGATTTGAGTCAGGGGACTGAGTCGATGACAAAGATCACCAAGATGTTCACATAGAGGGCTATGTTTTGTCCTGATTTTGCTGCATCTGAGCAGGCTCAGATGACCCGTTACTTAAGCATGCTCAAGATGGAGATCAGAATGTTTGTTTTCACACAGTGCTATGGTACTTTGTTGGAGATGTTCACATAGAGGGCTATGTTTTGTCTTGAGTTTGCTGCATCTGAGCCGGCTTAGATGACCCGTTTACTTGAGCCTGCGTCATAGCGGTTTAAGACTGCTGATGTCAGATCTGGGGGCCAGAAGGGCCGCACTTGTTGGAAGTGCGACAAGGTGCATGAGGGTGCTTTTCGATCATCTTCTGGGTGCCATAATTATGGCCGGCAGTGCCATATGGCGAGGGATTGCTGCCAGCAGGCCCCAACACTCAGTTCCAGGATTTGTTATCTTTGTGAACAGTTTCTCCATGTGAAGGCCAACTGTCCCTCGCTTGCTGCTAGGCCGGCGCAGTCTCCAGCGCCGGCTACTTTGAGGATCATTGATAGGAGTCAGGGTAAGGTGGAGCCCCCGAGGGCTCGAGGTCGTGCTTTCCACCTCACTGTCGAGGAGGCCACAACAGCTCCAAATGTTGTGACTGGTATGTTTCTATCCATTTTTCTGTTGATTATGTTTTATTTTATGCTTATCTATGTTCCTCTGTTAGGTATGTTCCAAGTGAACTCTTTTCCTGCTCTAGTGTTGTTTCACTCGGGTGTGAGTCGGTCTTTTGTGTCTCGATTGTCAGTAGAGAGTTTGATATGCCCATTGGGGAGTTAGAGTGTCTGTTGTGGGTTTCTATCACCAACGAACACGGGGTTTCTGCGTCATCAACTTATCAGGGTTGTATTCTGGAGATCTTCAGAGTGCCTTATCTGATCGATTTGATCCCTATCCCTATGGGGGATGTCTACGTGATTGTGGGTATGGATTGGCTGAGCCGTTTCGGTGCTATGATTGATTTTGAGGGCCAACGTGTGGTTGTTCGAACCCAAGTGCAGGAGAACAGGTTATCTATGGAGAGGGCACCAGGATGGGTTCAGGGTTTTGTTCTGTAGCCAGAGCTCGATAGTATATTCAACATGGGTGTGCGGGATATTTGGCTTATGTGGTGGATACGCGTGTTGGGGATCAGGATTCAGTTTCAGAGGTCCCGGTTGTTAGGGAGTTTTCCGATGTCTTTCCGGAGGAGTTACCGGGTGTGCCTCCTAAGAGGCAGATCGAGTTCAGGATTGACCTTGTGCCAGTTGCGGCCCTGATTGCCAAGGCGCCGTACCGGTTGGCCCCGCCTGAGATGTAGGAGTTAACATCTCAGCTGCAGGAACTGCTAGGCAAGCAGTTCATCAGACCGTGCAGTTCTTCGTAGGGAGCGCCAATTTTGTTCATCAAGAAGAAAGATGGTTCAGACCGGATGTGCATTGATCACCGGGAGTTGAACAAGTTAACGATGATGAACCGTTATCCCTTCCGTGGATTGATGACCTCTTTGATAAGTTGCAGGATGTATCTTGGTTCTCCAAGATAGATTTGAGGTTCGGGTATCATTAGGTCAGGTTGAGAGAGGAGGACGTGGAGAAGACCGTGTTCCAGACTCGTTATGAGCATTACAAGTTCGTGGTGATGCCATTTGGGCTCACCAATGCGCCTGCAATATTTATGGATTTGATGAATCGAGTATGCAGGTCGATGCTCGATCGTTCGGTTATTGTGTTCATTAATGATATCTTGGTATATTCCAAGACCAGAGAGCAGCATGAGGAGCATCTTCGTGAGCTTCTGGGGGTTGTGAGGTCAGAACTGCTTTATGCTAAGTTCTCGAAGTGCGAGTTTTGGTTAGGAGAGGTTCAGTTCCTTAGACACCTCGTTAACCAAGATGGGATATTGGTTGATCCGGCCAAGATCGAGGTTGTGATGCAGTGGGAGGTTCCGAAATATCCCTTGGATATCAGGAGTTTCTTGGGGTTGGCAGGGTACTATCGGAGATTCATTCAGGATTTCTCCAAGATTGCAGTACCCGTCACTCGTCTGACGAGGAAGGGGGTGGATTTCCATTGGGTCCCTGAGCAGCAAGCAACATTTGAGACCCTTCGGCAGAGATTATGTGAGGCCTCGGTTTTAACCCTGCTAGAGGGAATTAGGGATTTTGTGGTATATTGTGATGCATCCATCAGTAGTTTTGGGCAGTCCTCATGCAGAGAGGATGGATGATAGCTTATGCTTTGCTGCAGTTGAAGCCGCATGCGACGCGATATCCCACACATAATCTGGAGTTCGGGAAGTGGTTTTTTCCCTCAAGATTTGGAGGCATTATCTGTATGGGGTCCGCTGTACTATCGACACAGATCACAAGAGTTTGAGGCATATTATGGATCAGCCGAACCTGAACATGATGCAGCACAGGTGGATGGACGTAGTCAAGGATTATAACTGTGAGATCCTTTACCATTCGGGTAAAGCAAATGTGCTGGCAGATGCCTTGAGCCGCAAGTCGGTTGGACCTTCTGAGGGAATATTGTATATGAGGATATCAGTGGATTCTCCGCTATTGGGATTTATTAGGGAAGCTCAGGGCGAGGGTGTTCGGAAAGAGAACTAGAAGAAAGAGAGGATCAGGGGTGAGATAGCCAGATTTGTTCCGGATGGTCATGGATTATTGACCCGATGTGGTCGGGTTTGGGTTCCGATGTCTGGTGGGGTCAGACAGACTATATTGGAGGAGGCTCATAAGTCTTGTGTTTCTATCCATCCGGGGGCCACCAAGATTTATCGGGATCTGAGGTTGAACTACTGGTGGCCGTGTATGAAGAGGGAGATCACCTGGTACATGGAGAGGTGCATGACCTGCAGGATGGTCGAGGTTGAGCATCAGAGGCCGCATGGCAAGTTGCAGCCTCTGGAGGTTCCCATGTGGAAATGGGAGCAGATTTTGATGGATTTCATCACTAAGTTGCCCAAGACGGCAAAGGGTTTTCATGCTATTTGGATCATCGTGGATCGATTGACCAAAAGTGCCCAATTCCTGGCGGTTCGGGAGAGTTCTTCGGCCGAGAAGTTGGCCGATGTGTATGTTCGCAAGATCGTTGCTCACCATGGGGTTCGTGTCTCCATTGTTCCAGACCGTGATGTTCGATTTACCTCCCGTTTTTGGCAGAAGTTCCATAAGGAGTTAGGCACGAGGTTGCATTTCAGAACTGCTTATCATCCGCAGACCGATGATCAGAGCGAGCGGACGATACAAAACCTTAAGGATATGTTGTAGACCTGTGCCATCAATTTTGGTGGGAGCTATGACTCCTACCTACCTCTTGCGGAGTTCTCGTACAACAATAGTTATCACTCCAACATTGGTGCCATGTCTTTTGAGCTCTTGTATGGGCGGAGATGTCGTACCCCGGTTTGCTGGGGCGAGGTTGGTCACAGGGTTATGGGGCGGACCGAAGTGGTCCTTCAGACTATAGAGATGATTCAACAGATCAGGCAGAGATTGCAGACTGCTTAGAGTCGGCAGAAGAGCTATGCTGACCGACGCTGATCCGAGTTGGAGTTTTAGGTGGGCGACATGGTGTTACTGAAGATCTCAACTTGGAAAGGTGTGATTCGCTTCAGGAAGAGGGGGAAGTTGGGTCCTCGGTATATTGGGCCGTTTCGAGTGATCACCATGGTTGGCAAGGTTACTTGTAGATTGGATCTTCCTGAGGTGCTTAGTTAGATTCAGAACATTTTCGATGTTCCGCAGCTATGAAAGTGAGTATTCGATGAGGAAGCGGTGGCTTCCTTGAATGATATTTAGGTTGATGAGCGTATAAACTATGTTGAGAGGCCAATAGCTATTCTGGAAAGGAAGGTAAAGGTTTTCCGTAGCAAGGAAATACCTTTGGTAAAGGTACGATGGGAACATCGGAGGGGCTCCGAGTGGACCTGGGAGACGGAGGCTAAGATGCGCGGGTATTATCTGGATTTGTTCTCTATAGCAGACTTTGAGGGAGAAGTCTAGTTCAAGTGGGGGAGAGTTGTAACACCCCGGTTTTCATGTATTTTCAGATTCATCCCTTGGTTTTAAATTATGTCATTTTGGTCCTTGGATTGGAATGAAGTAGCCATAAGAAGTCCTAGTGCAAAGATTGTAATTTTGGGGCAGGAGGAGTACGTTGAGCGTACATATGGGTACGATAAGCGTACTAGCGTGCCCCCTAATACGCTGGGCGTACTCATGTCCAAAAAAACCCTAAGTTTTTGGGTTTTAGGGGTACTTAAGCATCCTCATGGCTCATTTATCCCCACCTTTTCAGCCTCCACAGCCTTAGAGTCGTCCCTTGCAAAACCCTAGTCCATCAAGTGTGTGTTTGAGCTAAAAAGTGTATTTTGGTGTGCTTAAGGAAGAAGTTGTTGCATCATGGAGCATAGAAGTGGAAGCAAGCTTGTGGATCTTAGATCATTACCTTCTTGAGAAGCTCCAGAAGGTAAAAAGTCTTCACATTGATGCTTTGTTTGCTTGGATCTCATTTTGGTAACCTTATGTTGTTCTTCTTGTTTGAAAAGTCCCATTTTTATGCATGATTGGTTTTAGACGTTTTGAGCTGTCCTTCCAGACCCTATGAAGGGTCTGAAGCCATAAAAATGAGATCCCTTTAGTTAGTTTGGCTTCATGCATCTTGTAGAAGGTCTTAATGGATTAAGACCTCATGTTAAGGACTTTATGGACATGTAAAGTCATAAAGTTGGAAACTTTATGACCCTAGTATGCCTCTGGAGCTTGGATCTGAAATACGAGCTTAAGTGTTAATGTCATTAAGCACATAGTGAAGAAATTGGGGTTGCGAGGTTCCGCCCCGCATACCCGGTCATCCACCCCAATGGTGATGATCTGTGCAGCCTCATGTATGTTGAGCGTATCTCCGGAGTACGCCTCGCATACTCGCATAGGTAAGCCCATGTTGAGTTAACTCAATTGTGTTGAATCGACTGGGTTTACTCGGCTGGGTTGACTCAGTGGGTTTATTGATTTTGACCATATGACTTTGAGTTTGACCACGTCTGACCAAGTTTGACTTTGATGGTATTTTGCGTATTTTGAAATTTTGATGGAACAGGTCACTTGGTGGATGTAGGCATTGAGTAGAGAGCTGAGTATCATAGTCGGCCCTTATCAGTTCTGTTCAGCTTGTGAGGTGAGTTTTCCTCACTGTACTTTCAGGTCGAAGGCACCAAGGCCGGCCCATTGGTTTGATAACCTGATATTTATTGATATGCTGAGTATGGATTAGATATGCATGCTAGATTTCATATGCTAGTCTGGTAGATCTGTAGGACTACCTATGATACTATATGTTTAGCTGTATATGATATTATCTGTTAGATGTCGACATATTGTACGGGTTGGGTTGAGGTTGTACTGCTCCGTGTTGTAGCAAACAAACTCCGGAGCAAAGCAGATATGAGCTGAGGGCTGGGGAGGGCATGTCAGACTCATAATGAGGGCTCATGAGCATTCATGATACGAGCTGAGGGTCGGGAATGGCATGCCAGACTCATACTGACGACTTGGTGGTATTCAGTCTGAGGACTGATTAGGGCGGGGAGCAAGTCAGACATAAGCTGCGGGCCTAAGGGGCAAGCCATACTTATGTTGTGGGCTCAGGGAGCAAGCCATACATAAGCTGTGGGCAGAGGGCAAGCCAGACTTATGTTGTGGGCTCAGGGGTAATCTAGTCTGTTAGCTGTGGACCCATTGCATGATGTTATTATATTTGTGCTATTTTTTTATGTATTGGTATTTTAGGGGAACTCACTAAGCTTGGGGCTTACAGTTTTGGATTATGTTTCAGGTACCTCAGAGGATCGTGGTAAGGAGAAGGCGTGATCGTGCACCTCCTCGAGTTTTGTTTTATGATTTTGAGAAAAACACTGATAATGATCACGTTTGAAAACTATTTTGTAAATAAGGATGATTTATGGTTGTTTTTAAAAACTTTAAATTTTTCATGAATTTTATGGATGTTACACAGTTAGTGTTATCTTTTCATGACCGATGTGTATTTGCGATTTCTATAACTAGGTTATAGTTCGATTTTTAGAAACAACCAACTACATATAAAAACTCTAGAAAAGAATTAGAGGGAGAAAAAAATTTAGAAAGTGTTTAGGGGAAATTGAAGCCAACAATTCCAATTAAAAGATAACTTGTTTACATCTGTTACTAACGCAAAGAAAAGAAAATTCACGAATAGTATCAAAAATGGAATTCTTTTTCATCTTGCCTCCTTCAAAAACCATATCATTCTAAAACCTCCAGTGAACCTAAAGAGTATTACCAATAACCGCTTTAATCACCCTTCTTTTATTAGTGTTGCCTTTAAAATTATCAACAAAATCAAATAAAGAATTAATGCAAGTAAATGCATTGACCTATACATCAAGCAATTTGAAAACTACATTCCAGGTTCTCACAGCCACTTTACAACTGAAGAACAAGTGCTCCAGTTTCTCAATTTCCAGGATACGAATCGGACACAAAATAGACGGGATGTCACTTCCATGATGATCATGATTCGACCGAGTGGGAAATCTATTTAATCTAATTTTCCAAACAAGAATATCAATTTTCCTTGGGATTAACCCATTCCACCGTGTCACCAGTGTGGAACTAGGAAGAATTTTATTGTCAATCCTCCTTCTAGTATCAGTAATGGGGAAGGACCCATCTTTCCCAATATTTAAAATCCAACTATCATCTTTATCAGTCAAATTCACTTCCAAAAGAAGATTCAATAAATTACCCGTTTGAGTAGATTACTCCCCTCCTATAATATTTCATGGCTAACACCAATTCCCACCATCAATCGTGACTCTATCCCGAATAAGGCAATCTTTCTACATTTCCAAAGGAAAAAGGCGAGGAAACCAAATGGAAAGTTTTTGATCAGCAATCCAGATGTCGTTCCAAAAAAGAGTATTTAACCTATTGCCAAATTTTCTTTTTAATACCGAGTCCGGTATAATATCTTTTTCTAACAACCGATTATTATATGCTATAATCCTGGCCCACGGCCCACTTCACGAATTACTTGAGAGACCAGACTGAAGCCCCCATTATCACCATAAATAGATTTTATAACCTGCACCCATATTGAATCATGGTTGTTGAGAAAACGCCACTTCCATTTTTGCAACAACACAAAATTTAACGTCGTCAAACTTCCAATATTTAAACCTCTTTTAGCCACATCAACAAAAACTGAATCCCATTTTACCCAAGATATTTTTCAAGAATCCGAATCTCCACCCCAAAAAGAATTTGCACGACATGATTCCAAGGTTTTTTCCACTGCAACCGACATTAAAAACAAATACATATAAAAACAATCCCCAAAAGCACCCAAAATAGACTTGACAAGAACCAACCTGCCTCCGATCGAAAGAGTAGAAATTTTCCACTTTGACATCTTGTTCTTTATGGTATCCATTATCGGATTCCCAACATTGACTTTAGTCATTATTTGACCAACCGGGAGACCAAGATAAATAAATGGTAATTTCACGGGAATACATCTCAAAATTTTCAGAAAATCCATAGCCTCTTACCATCTCACACCAATACCATAAATACTAGATTTTTCTAAGCTTATTTTCAGACCAGAAACCAGATAAAAGAACTGAAGAGCTATGACCAAATTAATCATATTCGCTCTATTCCATTCCCCAAGAATGATGCCATCATCCTCATAAAAAATGAGACAAATGAAAATCAAGCCTATCAATATGAGCTCCAAGAAACAAACCTTTAGCTATAACATCTTGTATAGCCACAAGTAGTCCTTCCATCACCAAAATAAATAAAAACAGAGAAAGAGAATCTCCTTGTCGTAAAACTCTTTAAAATTGAAATTCATCGGATGGACTACCATTAATTAGCACTGAAGCTCTGGCAGATTACACATGTTCCTCAAACTAGATGATTAGATCATAAATCTTTTGTGATAAATGTCACCTTAGGAAGAGAGGTCTAATATATAGATGAGATCAAATATGTCTATTGAGGTAAGTTATTAGCGATCCAATAACTCTAGGAATTATATATTAAAGTATTATTGGTAATCTCTTTCTACCTAGTTGAATTCAATGAATAGGATAAATGATACCTAATATTTATTTGTTTTGCAAGTTGGATCATTTCTTTGATAATTATTGTTTTAGAAATTTAAATGGTATTAATTATTAAAGTTTTAAGCAATGAAAATACTAAATGAATTATGTTAAATTTTGTAGATGAAAACAAAATCGAATCTCGTTACCAAGCATCACCTTTCTTTTTCTGGTCTACAAGAGATAATAACATTCAATTGATACAATTTCAATGAATAAGTTTGTACCTTGAGAGATAATATCAAGATAGATCAAAAACTATTTATTCTTGAAGACCCTATTCCTGAACAACCTGCACGTACGAATTGACCTGAACATGATGCCTCGTGGAATCATCATTGTGATGTTGAAGATGGTTCTAACATCATAATGGGAATAGTTATTCTCGACCTTCTGATAGTGCCATATTTATATATATTTCTAGACATTATTTTTAAACATTTTAAGCTATAGTATGGTTAAATGCAAATATATTTGGTACTTATTGAGTTAAATTACATTTTGCAGCCAAAAATGACATTCTTGAAGAAAAAGGACAAAACCGAACAAAATTTGGAATTTAAAAGACTGAAGCTTTTGTTATGTAGTCTTGGTTCTGATAGGATGCAATCCTATAAGAGAATCGTTGCGATCAGACAAGAAGAGACCAAAACGGAAAAGGAAATTTAGGTGATGTGATTGGTTGTGAAAGTAAGAACGAAGGTGACCCGACCTAAGTCATTGTGATCCGATGCGAAAACCAAGTTCATTACGATCGGATGTGAAAGTGGAATCGTAGCGAAAGAGATGAGTTTTGAAGCCCATGACGTGGGGATTCCTTACCACTTCGTGGTAGCTGGAAGATTTGCGATCATATGACAACCTTGGAGAACACGCGTGGAACCAGGTTGCCACATCGTAGAGCCTATTCACCACGGTGTAGGGGTCAAAATTATGGAAAGTATAAATATTCGAACATTAGGTCGAATTGAGGGACTTCTGCCCGATTTTCTGGAGAAGGATTGGGACTAAAACCCTGTGGACAACCTTGGGAAGATCAAAAATCGATTGGAGCTCAAGAGTTGAAGAGATCTAGTGGAAATCATCATTGATCTATTCGGTTTGCTAGCATTAACCATGTCTTTTCTAGTTAACTTCAATTTCATGTTTGTTTCTATTTTAGTTATCTACTAATCACCCCGTACTTTTGTTTGGTAAAGATGAATGGATATTGTATGTTGATTTTACTTGTGTTTAATAATCAATATCCCAGCGTGTTGAAGTTTTAGTTTTTATTTCTTATTAATCAAGTTCTGTGTGATAGATGATCATTCTAGTTGCATGAATTTGTTACGTAATTGCTTATGATCATTAGATAATTAGAGCTAGTGATTAATCATATCCTAGGGTTAGGTAATTAAAAACTAATAACTTTAACTGTGTCAGAGAGCATAATTCATCATTAATTTGCGCTTGAATTGCTTATCTTCATCTAGGATAGGTAATTTATCAATTTATCATTCATGGTCTAATTCATACATATATCAATTTTGTGTTTAACTTATGCTTGATCATTGCATGGTAATTCATAAATTAGTACATCTAGGTATTTGATCATAATAACTACTAATTTAAAGAATTTGTAGTTAATATAGCCCATTCACTATAAATCAACAATAGGAGTGGGGAAAACGGAACTTAATGGAAGTACTCTTTAATATTGACTTAAAAACTGTTTTCTTTTCTTGCGAAGTTGTTAATTTGCTAGTAATTTGAATTAAGTAAATGAACTTGCAAAATGAGTAAAACCCCAATTTAATGTTTGTTTTCTTAGTTTAATAAGAAGTAGTTATTTTATTAGTTAAATTCCATTCTGTAAGATCTCAAAATCACAACAAATTTTATCTTTTCAAAAACTACCATTCAATCCATAATGTTTACAAAACCATTGTTTCAAAAGTTATTTCCAATAATCAGAGTGCCCCAAAAATCCATATAACATAAAACCGAAGGATGTGCATGATCACACCTTCGCCTTGCCACAATTCTCAGAAGTACCTGAAACAAAACTAAAATAGTAAGCTAACGCTTAGTAAGATCCCCTAACGTACCACCACATAACATAACAAACAACAACATGCATACAGATCCTTCAACATGACTGTACCGCTTCATCAGGCCTTTAGCCTATCTGGACCGCTATTTGGGCCTTCGGCCGGACTGGACTGCCTCGTAGGCCTTCAGTCTATCCAGAACGCCCTGGGTATCTTGGCCTTCAGTATCCACTGGTTCGCCTCAACCCAGTAAACCATAACATATCGATACATAACATAATTAATCAATAACAGCAAACACAGGTAGTCCTACATATCTACCAGTATAATCACATGGCTAGTACCACATAAATCTACATAACAACATACAAAAAAACAAGATATCTAATCCAATGGGCCGACTTTGGTGCCTTCGACCCATAAGTACAGTGAGAAAAACTCACCTCGTAGTCTGAAGACAATCTGAATGAATCCCTACTCCGACAACTGGCTCTACCCGACTCCTTATAATCAAAACATTTCCCATTATAAATTAATAACAATTTCCCAAAATACCTTTGGTCAAAATCGGTAAAAAATCCACAAATCAGCCGAGTCAACTTAGACCTCGTACGCGGGGCGTACTTCAGATGTACGCGGGCGTACTTTCTGTCCGAGGAGTCGGGGCTCAAACTGTGTACACGCATCGTACCAACTTGTACGCCCAGCGTACATACAGATTCTCCACTTAATGATTTAAGTACTTAATACTCAAGCTATTACGACCAAATTGTAGATCCAAGTCCCAAATATCATCCTTGATCATAAAGTTTCTAACTTTATGGTCTTGCATGGCCAATAAGTGCTAAATGCTAAAAACCCCATTCTCTTAATCCATTAAGACAAAAAAATACATGCATGCAGAAAGATTAAGAGCCAAATCCTTATTTTTATGTTTCTAAACCCCTCAAAACATCTGAAAGACTAGAGCATTCCATACTCCAAAAAGGTCAAGACTTGGAAAAAATGCTCATGAATCAAGAACTTAGCTAGATCTAAGGAAATAAAAACCAACTTTCAATATTTATACCTCTTGGGGGTTTCTAGAGAGGTGAAGATCCTAGATCCAAAGCTTCTTCAAGCTTCCAAGGTGGTTCTACTTCCTTCTTTCTCCTTCAAGATCACCAACACACGCAAGGGTCAAGAATGCTCGAACAAGTGGCTAGGGTTTGCTAAAATTGATCATAGGTGTTGGAGGCTGATGAAAGATGAGGTTGGAGGCCATAAGGATGTTTAAATAGGGTCCAACCCTAAAAATTAGGGTTTGAGGATCTCTCATGTACGCCCTGCATACTCGGTATACGCCCAGCGTACTTAGACCTGCGCATGTACGCTCAGCAGAGCACGAAGTATGCCCAATGTACTAAGCCTCAGCCTGGAATTTACAAAAATGCCACTATGGGCCATTTTTCTAAGTTTCTCATACACAAGGGCTAAAAATCATAAACCCTCGTACTTAAGGGTTAATTTGGGAAATACCTCATCACCGGGATGTTACACGTTCCCTGTGTTCGACACCCGACTTACCTAAGATATTCTATAATCCGACTAGGTACACTGTCTATAGGTGCATAAATTAGTTAAGTTAGTTAGGCTTATAAATTTAAAGGTTGATAAGTATATTTTTTTGCACATCAAGTTTCTGGCGTCGTTGCTGGGGAGCAACTTATTTGATTTTTAGTTTAATTGATGTTAGTTATTTGATCCTTTTTTGTGGGGTAAAAACTGCAAAAAGTCATTTTCCTGCATTTAATAGATTTTTCTGTCTGTTCAGCAGGCACGTCATGGGCATCCTTGCCCACATCATGGTCACGTAACAGTCAGTTTTAGTTTAATTATTTTTATTTGTTTTATGTGTTTTGTTTTTGTTTCAGTTATTTCGTGTTTTGTTTTTGTTTTTGTTTTATTTTTCTTTCAGTGATTTATGAACAGAGGATCTAAAACTCCAATAGTTTCATCACTTAAAGATCCAGAATCGACTTTTCACAAAATGAAAGATAAGAAGGTCGGCGAGTCAAGAAAAACTTTTCAAACCAACACAGTCGAGCACTTTGAGAGGACTCCAAGAAAGAAAGAAGTAGGATATGAGGTAGGTACAGGAAGTGATTCAGAGGACGACATAAAGAGTGAAACTGAAGAGATGATGTACATAGCGGATATAACGATGGAAGAGTACAAAAAGAGAATGCATGATAATGGGCTGGAACGGGTGCAACCAGAATTTCCAGACAACGCCAATTTCGTATTGACAGGGCAAATTTTGGGCATACTAAAAGATTTTTCATTCTATGGGAAAGATCATAAAGATGCCTACAAGAATACTGATGAGGTGAACTGCATTCCTAACTATTTCAACATTCCCAATATACCTCGTGAAACGGTGTTGTTGTGGATGCTTCCGGTGACTTATAGAGGATAGGCTAAAGATTGGATAAAGGAAATTCCAATCGGCACTATCACTACATGGGCTCAACTTCATGAAGAGTTCATCCAAAAATTTAGTCCACCATCCAATGTTGAAAAATTGAAGAAGAATATAGCCAATTTCGAACAACAGTTGGGAGAGTCCTTATACGAAGCGTGGGAAAGGTACAAGGGTCTTCATAGAAATTGCCATCAACACGACTTGAACTTTCAACAAGAGGTGCCCATATTTTATGATGGGGTAAACGTTACAACGAGGCAACTTCTTGATTCTCATGGAGCGATGAATAAGAAGTATTCAACCACGATCAAAGAATTAATTGAAGAGTTCGCGAAGCACTCAAGAGAATACCATAATCCGCGAGAATATGCTATGAGAGGTAAAGGAGATAGATGAAACGATAACTTGGCTGCAATAATATTTAAACTAGAGAACATGGATCGATGAATGGCAAAAATGGATCAATCCTTTCATGCCATATGAGTTGGATACAACAATTAATATGGGCCGCATTTGACCAAAGATTGTGATCTAGATGAAAATGGGAACCAAAAAGACCAAGTATATTACTCGAGTGGGGACAAGTACAATGAGGATTGGAGGAAACCAAAAAAGGAGTGGTTGCCTTATGATGAGTACAGGAAGCAAAAAAAGATGAGAAGTATAGGCAAACCGGCCGAGGTTTTTATCAAAAAGAACCACCAGTCGAGAATAAATATGAGTTCAAGTCGATTCTAGCATGCTTTGCATCCTATTTTGAGAAGAGACATGACACAACTGATGCTATGATAACAAACCAACAAGTTGTGATATCAAATATTGAAACTCAAGTAGGGCAATTGACCGAACTTGTGACTGAGCGGTTACCAATCAAGAATCCCGAAACAAAACCACATCCTCACTTTATGGCGATATATACTGAAAAAGAGGTTCATTTTTAGCCATTTGAGATGTATGATACAAATACTGAATAGCTTGATCGACAGCTGGAAGAAGTTTACTATGAAGCAGCAAAAGAAAACCCATATGCCCATTGCCCATGATGTGGCCACTGGATAATAAAAACTCTTTGTTTTTAAAACCATACCAGCCTCCTCTGTCATATCCATCTCGATCCTTCTAGAAACCTCTGGATCCGAAACAAAAGAAAATCATGGAATAAGTTCTACCCCTATCAATCAATGCTCCATTCCTCAAATCCATGGCCAAACTTCCCAAATTCGCTAAGGATGTGATGACTAACCAAAAAGAATTGGAAAAAAGCATCCATTATTTTGCTAAATGAGTTGTGTATTTATGCAATCATTGATCGGTTTCTAATTAAGATGGGAGATCCAGTATGCTTAACTCTACCTTGTGAATTTGGCAATTCCATTTCAAAAAATGTTTTAGCCGATTTGATGGAGGAAGAGTTGAAAGCTTGGGAAAAGCTGCAAGTTTGAAGAAGTGAAATGTTCCAAGCCTAAAGCTTCAATTCCTATGACATTGAAGTATTCATGTTCACTACACCTAAGGCTCAAGTGGAAGAAGCAAGAGACGAAGAAAAATGTGATTCGGGTGATAATAGGGAGATAAATGACGAGGATATGGGTAAGGAAATAGAGGATCCAATAATTGCCAAGATGGAGGTAAAAAAAGAGGAGCATAAAGAAGATGAGAAAGGGAATAAAAAGATAAAAGCGCAAAGCAAAGGTTTGAAATGAAAACACGAAGAAAGCGCCAATCAAAAGAAAAAGGAAAACTGGAAAAAGGCGTACATAAGGCGAGTTCAAGCATACAAGAGAAAGCGGAAAGAGTAAAAGGAGAAGTGGGAGAACCCACTCTCGCATGCAACAATGTAGATCGGGAAGGAGTCCAACTCATTGACTCCTCAAAAAGAAGCGCTTATCGGGAGGCAACCCGACATTTTTTTTAGAGTTTGCATTTTCATTTTTACTTTTTGTTTATCTTGATTAGTTTATTTTTTTAATTGAATGATGATGTGTTTCTCCATATCTAGATCTTATGATTGTAGAAAAGGAAGCTGTGAGAAGCTTAATTGGAAAAGCCTTGAAAAGTTTAAAAGAAAACCGAAGACCATAGCTTTGCATAAGTGTGGGGTGTATGTCAAGAGCCGCATGAGAATGTTGGAGAATGAGAAGCTTACGAATTGTAAATTGCATGTGTGAGGAGATTTGAAACATTTCCAGAAGTACAATTAGATAAAAGTTGTTTTGTTGAACTTCCAGTTCCCACGACGTGACGTTACAAGACCACGACATGGCATTACTATTTTTCACGATTAGGACAATTTGCCAAACTCGACACCACGACGTGGAGTTTGCTTTCCCACGTCGTGGCTGGGCTACGGTGCATATTTTGATGTTTTGATGCACCACATTTTCAAAGGCATGGTTCTTGGTTTCATTTATCCGGTACATTCACATTCACGAGCTGCTGAGGATCTAATTTCTAGATATTATGAAGATGTTCAAGATTTCCCACCAACTTTCAAAATTCGATCTCGCCACTACTATCCTAGGGGAGTATGTTACGATTTCTTCTCTTTACTTTTATGTTCTTTTATTATTTAAGTATGCAATAAGTATATTGCATCAATTAAGTGTGAGCCAGGGGGTCAAATGTAGGAATGAAAGCATACTGATGAAAAATAAAATAAAAATGATGAAAAAATGACTAGGATTTTAAAGTTTTAGTATATAAAGACGTGAAATAACGTTCTAAAACTGAATCTAGTTAAAAATTGTTCTATTGTTGTGCTAAGATCTTGGTTGCTAGTGTCGTGTGGGACGATCTGATACGAGCTTCAATGTTTATTTGAGCCAACATATGTTATAGTATATTTGTGGTTTCCCTATCCTAGTGAAATTATGGGATAAAAACATAACCTTGCTTTGTTTGAGGGACATAATACATTTAGCATTGTGTACCAGAAATGTATCTAGGATAGCTTATGTAGTTATTGCACTTTAGATTAATACCTTTAACAAATAAAGGTTGAAGTTAAGTTCCATTTCTTAAGCATATGTTTTTCTTTTCAGGATTTCTAGTTTTGAGTGAACAAAATGAAAAAACAAAGTTGCAAAGTTTGAGTGAATAAGAGTCTACAAAGCTATAAAGATCAAATATCATGAAAAAAAGTTCAAGAAATCCAAAAATCAAATACTCAATAATAAGGCAATTTGCCAAGTTATTATTTACCGTAATTTTTTCTTTCTAAGTTATTTTTCCCTATGTATGCTTGGGGGCTTAACCAAAAATTACCTTGAGGTAAAGAAAGATTTTTGAGAATATATTCAGAGGGATGCATAAAATGAATGTAGTTCAAAAGAAGTGGGGAAGTATTTATGAGGATTATGAGTATTTAGGATTGGGAAGGTTCTTAGGAAAATTAGACACAAAAATACGCATTGCAGTCTTGATGTAATGGATGAGCTCAAAAGGGATTCTGTTGTGCGGTGTTGGTAGCTAGGTTTTTGATGTGATGGTATGATAATGATAAAAATCAGCTTTACTTGGGGGCAAGCAATAGAAAAGTGTGGGGTATTTTGATAGTTATATATATATATATATATATATATATATATATATATATATATATATATATATATATATATATCTAGGCATAATTTTAATACATTTTAAGCTATAATATGGTTAAATGCAAATATATTTTGTACTTATTGAGTTAAATTATATTTTGCAACCAAAAAGAACATTGTTGAAAAATGGGCTAAATCCAAACAAAACATGGAATTTGGAGGAATGAAGTTGTAATTATGTAGTATTGGTTCCAATAGGATGCGATCCTATACGAGCATCGTTACATCAGATAAGAGGAGAACGAAACCAAAGGGAAATGGAGGTGATGCGAACGGGTGCGATCTGACGTAAGTCATTGCGATCCGATGCGAAAACCAAGTATCGTTGTGATCGAATGCGAAAGTGGAATTGTAAAGAAAGAGACAAGACTTCTGAAGCCAACGACGTGGGGATTCCTTTCCATGTCATGGTAGGTGGAAGATTCGTGATCATATGACTGCCTTGGAGAACACGTGTGGAACCATGTTGCCACGCCGTGGAGCCTATTCGACACAACTTGGGGGTCAAAATTATGGAAAGTATAAATATTCAAACATTAGGTCGAATTGAGGGACTTCTGGCCGATTTTCTAGAGAAGGTTTGCGACTAAAACCCTCTGAAAAACCTTGGGAAGAGTCATAATTGCTTGGAGCTCAAGAGTTGAAGAGATCTAGTAGAAATCATCATTGACCTATTCGGTTTGCTAGCATTAACCATGTCTTTTCTAGTTAACTTCAATTTCATGTTTATTTCTATTTTAGTTATGGGCTAATCACCCCATACTTCTGTATTGTAAAGATGAACTCGAATCTTATGTGTTGATTTCGATGAATGGATGTTTTATGTTGATTTTACTTGTGTTTGATAATCAAAATCCCAGCATGTTGAAGTTTTAGTTTTTATTGCTTATTAATCAAGTTTTGTGTGATAGATGATCATTCTAGTTGCATGAATTTGTTACCTAATTATTTATGATCATTAAATAATTAGTGTTAGTGATTAATCATATCCTAGGGTTAAGTCATTAAAAGCTAATAACTTTAACTGTGTTAGAGAGCTTAATTGATCATTAATTTGTGCTTGAATTACTTGTCTTGATCTGGGATAGGTAGTTTATCGATTTATATTTCATGGTATAGTTCATACTTATATCAGTTTTGTGTTTAACTTGTGCTTGATCATTGCATGGTAATTCACAAATTGGAACATCTAGGCATTCTATCATAATAACTAGTAATTTAAAGAATTGGTAATTAACATAATCCATCCACTATAAATCAACCATAGGAGTGGGGAAATTGGAATTAAACGAAAATACTCTTTAATATTTAAGTAAAAAGCATTTTCTTTGCTTGCTTAGTTGTTAATTTGCTAGTAATTTGAATTAAGTTACTGAACTTGCAAAATCCATAAAACTGTCATTTAAAGTTTGTATTCGAAGTTTAACTAGAAGTAGTTATTTTATTAGTTAAATTTTGTTCCTTGTGTTCAATACCCGACTTACCCAAGCTATTTTGTAATCCGACAAGGTACACTGTCTATAAGTGCATAAATTAGCTAAGTTAGTTAGGTTTTAAAATTTAAAGTTGTTATGTTTATTTTGTGCACATCACCTTCGGAAGGAATTTGAATCAAACTTATCTACGACATTGTTATTTTTATTACATAAATATAATACATATATTCCAACTTCAAGAAATATATTTTTAAAGGAAAATAATGTAGTTTATTTGACATATGTGAATCTTATTTATATACAAAAGATTACTAATTCTATTTTCACTGAACTACAGAGAAAATAATTATTAAGGAAATATACATAGTGATGTATGACTTCCCTTCTAATGAATGTGTAGATTTAGTACAAGATACCTCATCAAGATTATTAACAAGTATACTTGTTGTAATTATATTTTATATGATAAAACATATATGTGAAACCTTTTGAAATTTTCAAATATGAAGTTAAGAAACAAATCCATAGTACCATCTAAAGACTTAGAGATATTAAAGGATGAACTAAACCTAACAAGATATTGTTTACTTTCTAATCGGTAGAAATTATCCTCCTTTATCCTTTTGGGATTATGCCTTAATCATTATTAATTGTTTTTCAAATACAAACACTAATTAATGAGTAGATAAAACACTTTATAAGATTTAGTACGGAAAGGCTTCATCCTTATCTTACATAATGTTTTGAGGATTTGAAGCCTATGTAAGACTAAAACTTCTAATCCTAAAATCTACCAAATATATATTTGTAAACTATCCTAAAAGGTTATTTAGATTATTATATAAAAACCAACGAAGAATAAGTTACCTTATTCCTCTAAAAGTTGAATTATCAGAAAGCAAGCTTCTAATGACAAAACAAGAGGGAAACATATGAAACTTGAAGTAGCTCAAGATCCATAGCTTGAGGTTGTAACAGTTGGCACTAGTTTTAACAAGAAATTATTGAAAATGAATAATAGCTATTCATAAACACAATATGTTTTCATAAATGGTAGAAATCATTTATAACATGAGAAATATGACATCTCTGAGTGATAAGTTTTTTTTGATAGTTTCTAGTAACCCTATCAACTACCGAAATGTTATATCAGACTTTGAACCTGATAAATGACTTAGAGTCATGAACATTGAGATATAATCCATGTACATTAATCAAGTATGGGATGGATTAATATTCCTCCTTATAGTAAGACTAGAAGGAGTAACTGGTTCTTCTAGAAAGAAAACAAACACGAAGATCTATAGACATTAAGAGAAAATTGTTATAAAAGACTTTACTCATACTCATATCAGTCACTATGACCAAACCATTTCTGAAGTAGCTATGATTAGATCTCCAATGATATTATTTACCATAACTATATATTATGATTATGAGATATGGCAAATAGATTTCTAGAAAACTGATTTCTTTAATAGACACCTACTTGGAGATGTCGATATAGCTTAGTCTGGAGGTTACTATACAAGATTCCATTGTTGATAATTTCTTAAAAGAGATTAATATACAAGATTCCATTGGAGGACTCTTGAAATTACCACATGGCACCATTTTTAGCCTACCTCAAAAGGACCTAGCATATAGGTTTGAGTTAGATAAAATGATTTATATTATATTTGCTTTGACAAATGAATCCATCATTTATGCCATATTATGTAGAAGACTATGTATATGATTATGTTATTAACATATCATAAGATACCAATAAGATACATGGTAAATTAATTGAATGACTATAAGCACATTCTAAGAGTACTTAAGAAGAACTAAGAGAATGTATGTGACTTAATCAGTTTAAAAGAAGATCTTTATGTGAACAAATACACATGATGATGACTTAAAAAACAGATAGATATAATTATGAATTATATATGGATTATGACTTCTTTAGGAATAAAGATAATTTGTTGGAATGAGCTCTAAGAAAAACATCATTACATATTCTACTACAAAATCAAAATACACTACTACTTTAGAAGATGCAATCTAATATAATGGGATAAAAAGTTTATTGAAAAACTATGTTCAGTCCTTCCATTCGAGGAAAACTTATAAATATTTTATGACTTCAAAGTATATTCTCCTTGATACTTAACTATACTTAGAATAAATTCAAATGTGGAGATGATCGTATTCGCGTAATTCACAATAATTATATTTAGTTAGACCCATTAATAAATCCCTTTCTTTAAACTAAGTATGAAAGGTCACGCTTAAGCCGTAGGAATTTGTTATTCTAGAAATGAGGTTTGATTTGGATTTAGTATTTAGATGTTGGAACATTAAGACAACAACTATTACATTGTTTTGATATATTAAGATATGATCTTCAAATTAATACTTTTTGTGTTCTATATTGACATGTTTAATCCATGAATAATCTAATTCTTCTAAAATTTCATAGTCGGTTATAAATCTGGGAGCAATTATGAAGTAAGACTAATATGAATTAGATTGGTTGACTCTCACAAGATAAAAGTAGGCAATAGGTTGTCTCCAAGATTCATAGGTACTTATCAGAAAATAAGTATTGGATATGTCCGCATCAACATCACCTCATGGATCGCTATCATGAGTGATACTTGATCAAAAGGTACTATTTTTGTTTCTTTAATACTTGAGATACATATTGGGACTAGAGTGTATGGAGAACAATACTTTGACATGGTCAAAGGTTGTTTTTTGAGCATTCAATTATAAAGGACATTTTCAATGTGTTGTATGACTATAGTAGTGGCGTTTGTAGTTAATATGGGATTTGTTCCTCTTATGTGTTGAGAACTAGACTCTAACTCGCGTTACCCAAAGTTTAACACTAAACAATATTGATTGTGATTCAAGTCTCATGTTCAACAGGATGTCTGTAACAAAGGGATAACCGATAAACTTACCTTATACATTAGTTGTAGCTTTGGGCTATTAGGAATTGGATGTTGATGCATGACATTCTTCATCATGTGTTATTGGGGGCGATGAAATGTTGCTAGATGTTCACTACTGTCAATGACAATCGGTGACGAGTCTTGCGCAAGTGGGATATTGAAAGATCTTTATGCCGAAGAGTCATAACATAATGATATTTGCTAATGACATATAATCCTATAGGGCCACACATTAAAGAAAGTTACTACTTATTGATTACTTATTAATGTAATTTTATTAATAATAAATACAATCGACACTTGTATTTAAATTGCAAAATTATTATTTTATAAAACTAATATTTTTAACAATAAGTAGGGAATTATTGAATCTAGGAAATAATAATAAAATAATAAAAAACTAGATATATTTATATGGTATAAATATATATATATATATATATATATATATATATATATATATATATATATATATATATATATATTGTGTAAAATTATTTAGACTTAATGAATTCCATACATTAATAACTTGTACATATAACTAGCTAGTTATAAGGTGGAGTGAAAGTCGCACCAAAACCCCACAAGATTTATTAAGAGTATGGGTTTGTTTCTTCATTGACTGTCTACACACTTAATGTTTCTTGGAAGTCTTGATTTCATTTAATGGAAGTATGGCCTTCAACTAACATGTGTGGCTATATAAAGAAGAGTATAGAGAAAAAAACGTTGCTATTTTTTCTCTATCTTTTGGCCTAAACCAGGGAGATAAACTCTCTTCTATCCTCTCTCTTTCTTGCAAAGTGTTTTGAGCTTCTAAGTGTTCAAAGTTGCTTCTCGTTTAAGGCTTATTTGGTATACGTTTTTTTAACTCTTATGAAGTGCTTAATACAAGTGAAGACCAACATCTTTTGGTATTTTACCCTAGCTTGGTGGATACATATAGTGAGTTTCTACTTTGGAGTTTTTTCCTCACTTTACCAACTTCTATTCTCCCATGAAAATCAAAGTCTTCAAATGTTTTTCTTTCTATGGTTGATTTAATCTTTCCATGTTTTACAAAATGATCCTTGCTGCGTATAAAATAGTTTTAACATTATTCAAATTTCAATGCTTCCGTTGTTAAACTCGTAGTTTATTATAAACTACTTTTGGATAAAGCCCAACAGAGAGAAGTGAATTATATATTGGTAATATGTTATATATATATATATATATATATATATATATATATATATATATATATATATATATATATATATAAACTTTTTTTATAAATTTAAAACTAGAAAATTAAAAATTAAATAAAAAATAATATTTTTTTAAAGCATAAATAAACTAGTACAAATCAAAATAAAATAAAAAGACAAATAAAAAAAATACAATAATTAAAATTCCATAATTCCTAAAATATAATTCAAAAACTCCAAACCATATTTTGTTGCAATTTGTGGTTTCCTCTCAACCATTGTTAATAGAACGACTCTATCCGAATGATCATGCATATTGAGAAAATAATGTATATGTTAGGTCTCTATCTCCAGCTCCAATAGTTGAACTTTCTGTTTTTTGGTTTCTTTTGTAAGACACAATTTTTCATCCCGTTATCGTTTTCACTTTTCTACCTCCAATTTGTTTTAAGTGTGGATGACGGCGTGTTTACGTGATCAACTATTTCATTCGATTATGAGGACAGTGATGCCATTTGTTGGGTTTTGAGCATTCTAACACTCCTAAGTGTACATGCAACCCTAAATACCTTGGATCTATGTTTTCTCTATTATACATGCAAATATGATTATCCAAGGTGTTATCCTAACTAGCATACCAAAACATTGATACTAGGATAATAAAATGGATAGAATACATACCTTGTTGTTGTTGCTTGACTCCATGAAGCTTGAGAGCCTAGTGCCCCAAGTGTGACACCTCAAATGGTTCACACAACATCATGAACTCTTGGAATAACCATGAGAAGAAGACATACATGTTCAAATTGGCTAGCCCTCAAAGTATGTATCACTAGTGCCAATTTCTTGAACTAAAGGGGTTCTTATATAGTGTGGCTATTAGGGTTACACCATGTAACTCATGACTTTACCCATTCCTTATGCTCCATGGGTTTTAACCTCCATGGAGTATCCATGGATCACCACATGGGTTAAACCCAACATAAAGGAATCTTGGATCATAAGCCCACATATATAAGAATGAATGATTTATACAATCAATCCCCATATATTTAATTGGTCTCTTTTTGATCACTAAATTAAGTCCAAATTAATTCTTGATCAATACTAATTAAATAACATGATTTCATATTAATATATTAGAACTTATAATATATTAATATGTCACAAAATGTCTTTTCCTCATAAACGGTTTATCCAAATGTTCCGATACCATGCAACCCAAATGGACCATGCCGAGTCGGGTCAAGTACATACCAATTATAGTTATGGACTTAGACACTAATCCAACACCATTTTCTTTCCATTCCATTTTCTCTGAGGCGGTGAGTCAACAAGATGAAACATTTTCTCTTGTTGGCCAAATATAGGTGGCGATTACGCATTTGATGATGTTATGTAGTTTTTGGATGAAGACGTTTTTGTTCATTTTGATGAAGAAGGCGGGGAGTGTTCACCAACGTTTTTTATGTTCATTTAGAAAAGACTAATTGGACTTAACGGAGAGCTACCTATTCAGAGCAATGCCAAATTGAGTAAGACTCAAAGCCTATATACGGATAAATAGATAGTTGATATGAGTAGAGTCCCTTATGCTTCGGCTGTAGGATCGATCATGTACGTTATGACATGTAATCGTCCTGATGTTTCCTTCGCTTTATGCATGTTCAGTTACTATCAGCGAAATCTTGGCCGGGTTCATTGGATAGCGGTAAAGAACATTCTCAAGTATCTGCGAAGGACAAAGGATATGATTCTAGTCTTGGAGGAAGTGATACGTTAAGAGTAAATGGGTGTAGTGACACCAGCTTCCAGACAGATAGAGACAACTTTTGTTCTCAGTCGTGTTGGGTGTTTCTATTAAATGGTGGATCATTTAGTTGCAAAGTTGCAAGAAAGACACGATGGTTGATTCTACGTGCGAATCAAAATACATAGTTGCAAGTGAAGCATCGAAGGAAGCGGCTTGGATGAAGAACTTTATTGGAGATCTTGGAGTATTTCCAATCATTCCAGAGCCAATGGAACTTTTCTACGATAATGAAGGTGCGGTTGCTTTGACTAAAGAACTGAGAGACCATGGAAACTAAGGACATATTGACAGAAAGTACCATTACATAAGACAAATAGTAGAAGAAGGTCACCTCATTGTAAATAGGGTATCATCAGAAGAGAATCCTGCAGATCCTTTGACGAAGGCTCTATGTAGGGTTAAGCATAATCATCATGCTATGAGAATTGGCTTGACATATGATATTAGTTTTAGTAGTTAGATGAGTAGTTTGAAACTTTTAACAAAATAAATGTAATTGACTTTTGGTGATTAAATATGTAACAGCCCAAAAACCTGATAAAATTTTACATTTTTGAAAACATAAATACAATCATAATTTGTTCGCAAAAGTCCATTACATCATATAGTATCAAATATCAGAGTATCAAAATAGATAAATGCGGAAAGTGTTCGAGAGTGAATGATGCACCATCAAGTCAGGCCCTTCCCCTTAGTACCGGAAGTACCATAAAACACCCAAATAAACTGTAAGCTAGAGCTTAGTGAGTTCCCAAAATATCACATAACATACAACCATAGAATACCATGCAACATACATAAAGTTGCCATGGGATAGCCCCATGGTCTTTACCTAGAGTTCCATGGGCTACCCCCATGGTCTGATATCCAAGTGCCATGGGCAACCTCCATGGTCTTCACACAAGTGTCATGGGTTACCCCCGGGGTCTTCATACAGTCAATGTATAACAACTAAAAATCCATATATCAGATAATGGGCCGGCATTGGTGCCTTCGACCCATTGAGATAGTGAGAAGACTCACCTCAGTCTGCTGATAGAAAACACTGCTCGGCTACCGGTCCGGAAATCTCACACTAACTACACACAAATTAACCTAATTAGAATTAAGTCTCAAATCAAGGCATAAGCCAAAACCATAAGTCCAAACTCTTTCAATAAAGCCTTAAAGTCTTTCTTCATTAATGGGCCTAACATCCAAGGTCCAAGAACAATAATTGGCCATAAGGACCAATAGGCCTAACCATGCCACCTATGCGTCAATAACAATTTCAAGGGACCAAATACTCTAATAGATCTAGGCCCAAGGCTAATTAGGGACCAAATGGCTCAAAAGCCCAATGAAAGCCCAAAATCCATTGGAAGCGTACGCCCATCATACTTCTTCAATACGCTTAACGTACTAGATCCTTTGGTGGTACGTGTAGCGTACAAGATAGTACACCCAGCATACAAGAAATTTTTGTAAACAAAGCCATTAAGTGCTTAATACGCGAAGTCTCAACATCCAATTCCAAATCTGAGTCGCTTCAGAGGTCGTAGGGCATAAATTTGGCAAATTTATGCCCATGGATGACACATGGGAACCCAACACCTAATTTTACCCATTAAGACTCCCTTTAAGACCTTAAGATCATGAATGGTGCCATAACAACCATCAAGTTAGCATTTTTATGATTTTAACATGTCCAAGGAGCTTGTATCTAACATTTATAACCTCTGGAGTTGCTCAAACTCACAAGAGAGGATCCGTGAACCAAAAATGGACACAATACCAAACCCAAATTCAAACTAGCAAAATAATTAGAAAGGTATGAGCTTCTTAGCTCCACAAGCTCCTCAAGATGATCTAGATGTAGGATCTAGAAGCTGAACCACATTCAAGACTTGATCACCGCCTTCTCCTTCTTCCAAACACACTAAAATGGGCATCAAAATCACTTTTAAGCTCAAGAATCACATTCTCATGCAAAACTAGGGTTTAAGGACGATAAGAGGCAACAGAAGTTGCTTAGGGTTAGGTCCAAATGGAATAAGAGTGCTTAAATAGGGTTCATGGATCAAAGATTAGGGTTTTGTCTTATGCCACGTACGCCCCGTGTGCGTGGTACATGTCCACGTCCAACCCACCATACTACGCTAAGCGTACGCATATGTACGCCCAACGAACGTAGGGACCTTCTTTTCTAAAATAATTTCATTCCAAGGGTTAAAGGGTAAATACCTGCATTCTGAATGTTACAAAATAATAGAGATTATTTATGAGTTTGTTTACCGCCTTTGTCAATTGATTATTCTTGAGTTTCGTTTTGCATGTTTTACTTCCTGAATAATGTAATTATTCAAATTCCACAGTCACTCATACTTTTGGAAGTAAGTAGTGAATTAAGATTGTCATGAATTGGATTGTAGATTGTCTAAGGGAGTTAGACATAACAGTTGTATTCCTACAACATTCATGAGTACTTAGAATGGAGATTAAAGTATTGGATAAACCCACGCTTAAAGAATTACTTCATGGATTACATCACGAGTAATTTTGAGAGGATAATATCTTGTATGCTTAAAAGGGAGATATATGAGTTTTAATTTACAAGTCGGTTGTGCATTGGTGTTGTGAAAATGCATCAGTAACATGATGTTATACAACGCAATGCCATGTATAATTTGGTGAGTAAAGGATACAAGCATATGAGTCAAAGTTTATTCGTTTCTTTTGCCCTAACGGGAAAAGCATTATTTTTGGGTCTCTCAGTGATTTTGTGTTGACTTATGGTGTTGGGCTTAGCCAGGACTCAGTTGATGTGTTCAACTTGAAGTCTTATGTCATCGTCACAAATCAGAAATCGTGAAACAAAACTTGGACAATGAGATTGATTCTACTCCATATCTCATGTCCGTAGGCTATAGAAGCACTCTTTGCTGTCTAATTTAAAAGTTAGATTGCTAATTACAATTATAGACTTATCCAAGTGGGACACTGTTGGATTAGGTGTCTAAGCCAATAACTGAATTAGTATATACTTGAATTATTACAAAAGTCCTTTTGGGTTACCCTCAAACCTAGTAATTGAATAGGATGACTTTTAGAGAAAGAGAGACTAACTTATTGATTTATTATATGATTAATAAATAGCAATAAATAAATTTTTTAATATGTTATGGAAATAATATATTAATTATCAATGGTATTATTTAATTAATAATTAATCAGAAATTAATAAAAATTAATTGGATTAATTAAAAGTGTATGGGTCTAATTGTAATTGTTTAATAGTTAAACAAGAGGTTCCAGAACCTTCCTCTATAAGAGTTGGACGATTCTAGGAGGATAATTCTATGGTTTCTAGAATATCCCTTATAGATAACTAGGGAGTAGATAATTACCAAATTTGAGATTTTAATATAATATTCAAATTAAGGTTATCTAGGCTTTCCTAATTCAAATATAAAATGACCCCCTTGGATCTAATTTTTGGGCACTCCTCTTTTCCAAGGCATAGTCGGAATTTCCATCTCCCTTATCTTCTCTCTTTAAGCATCCTTGTTGCTAGGGTTGGGAGTGAACCAAAAGAGGCACGAGATTTCTAGTGCTTGCTTCCAAGTATCTACAAGAAGGATTGTGTTTGATTATGTACTAGTATAATCAATATATATGTTTTCTAAACGCTTTTGTTATTTTCTAAAATACTAGGGTTCTTAATGTTCAATTGGTTATTGCATTCAATAGTAAAAAGATAGATCCTTTAGGTTGCATGAAAACTTAGGGTTTAAGTTTTTCCACCAAAATATGGTTTTTGTAACCTATAAATCCCATCAAACATATGATCCCATAGGTTCACACCTTAATCATGTTGGTAATTATTGAATATTTATTAAGTATTTGATTGTGAATAAATAAATTCAACTCTTCTATTTAATTAGAGAATAGTTATTTTTTAAGAAAATAATAATAAAATAAGGAACAAAAATAGTTATTATATCTTATGATATGATTAATAAGTCATGTACAAGGTTTTTGGACACTATAGTTTACTAAAGACTAACTAGTAGGTTGCTTTTATTAGTAAACTTACCAAAGCTTCTGTCTTATTATTTGATCATATGGTCGTAGGTTTCAATGTACATAGGAGGTTGCTTGTCAACCTCCCCTCTTTTTTCCCCTAAGCTTACTTCATTTATATTACTTTAGAATACAGTAAGGGGTTTATTTTACATGTATGGGGACATATAAGAGAGCGTTTTTCATGCAAAAACTTGTTCTTTTTCTCTATTGTGAACCCCAAAACTGTAAGTTCTTAATCTCACTCACTCTTGCACTCTTTTGAAATTAATGACCTATGTTTGTCGCTACTATCTGTTTCTCCTTTAGTGATTATTTGTGTTAAGAACTTAAAGGCTTAAGAAACTATATATACAAGAAAGGAACTATCATTCGAAAGTGCCTTACTCTTGATGGTAGACACTTGTACTGAAGATCAAGCTTCTTTTCTTTTGCCGTCTAATTTAACACCCTACTACCAAGTGGGTTCAAGGCTCTAAAGGTTGTCATTCTTAAACATCCTATGGTTTTTTTAATATTATTCGAACCTATGTAAAAGGATCCTTAATGGTTTTGTAAAAAAACAGTCTAAAATAAACTAGTTATTTTTTAAATGCTTATGTTGTCATTTTTAAGAAAAACTCTCTATTATATGTATCAAATCGATTATTGGTATCAGAGCCATCTTTCATATGTTAGAATGATTTTATAGGTTTGATCATCTTTGGGTTTTGTTAAAAAAGCAAGGATTTCTTTTGGCTAAGAAATGTTAATATTTGTTTTTTTTGGCTACTTGTAGTTTAAAATTGTTTATTTTTATATAACCATTTTTTCATGCATTTTGTCTACATAAAAAATGCCTTATAAAAAACGTGTTGTTTATTTAATATGTTAATGTTGTGTATAAACAATTGACTAGGATATTTGTTGTTGATGTTTATTTATTCACATGATGATGTAATATATAAATAGGTATTATTTCCTTTATTCATTTTTTCTATGTAATAGATTAATTTAGACTAATTTGTTTATTTTTTATAAAAATGTAACAAGATGGAGCATCGAAGACATTTCAAGACATGGTGTTCTTTGAAGACCCTTGAAATGTCCTAATAATTACCATAGAAAGTGACTTAATATTTGTTGTGATTGGTCATAATAAATATTACCAGAAAATGGTTTTGTTTATACATTTTATAATGCATGCTTGTGATATTTTTTTTTTGTTGCTATAAAATGTTATGTGTATGAAAATATGTTTACCATTCGAAAAGATATTTTGACAAAAATAACATCAAGTTAGAGTTTGAAATTTTTAATAAAAAGGTTTCAACATAAGATGTTCAAAAATTGATTTTTTTTGTTAAACACGGTTTTATTTTAAAACTCTTAAATAGAAAAACTTTTAAATATTTAAAAAGGTTTAAAATGTTTTTTTAAACTTAATCTAAACTCTATAACTATATAATAAAAAAAAATTATTAAAAAGTTAAAAACCGATTCTTATCGTTATAATGTTGAATTAAAGTTGAGTATTAATTTTAACCGGTAAGATTGAATATAAGATATAAATTCAAATTTTATTTTTGCAACCTTATAATATGTACCATGAAATAGTTTATGCATGAAGCATTTATTATACAAAATGCTTCAAATTATCAGAATAATAAAACGTTTATAAAAGCCCTTATTCTAAAACTACAAATCTATGCAATCTACTTAAAAATTACTTGTGCATCATTTGTGCAATTCTTGTGGATTTTGGGTCACGTTATCTATTTAGATTGCAAATGATGGACAATGTGTTTTAGATTTCCTTATGGGATAAAGATCACCTACTCATTTGTAAAGTGTAATTCACAAGTTTTTTAAATGGCCGGTGATTTGATCAAGTATCTTATGTGATAAAGGTCACATAAGCATAAGAGACTTGAGTCATAGATGGGATTAACATTCCATTAAAACAAATATATGTTTTTTGGATCCCATTAATTATAAGAATTACATGAGAGTTGTAATTGGTTATCGTAACCTACCAATTAACAAAATCACTTGTGTTGTGTGTCACCACCTCAAGTTATTATGTGTGAAGTGGATTTTAGCTTTTTAATCTTAATTTAAAGGGTGATTAATTGTTAAAATAAATTATATCAAAGATATTAAAATAATATTATTATTTTGTAGATGATTACCCCAATTGTAACCACCTCATCACTCACCATTCGATCCACCCTCAAAAAACAAAAAATAACCGGACCCAACTTTATTGATAGGTAGATACAACTTAGGATTGTCCTCAAACTTGAGAAAAAAGACTATGTTCTTGATGAACCTATCCCAGATGAACTCCCAGCTAATGCTGCCAAGGCATTGAAATACACTCAGGCGAAAGATGTAAATGATTCGACCGAGGTGGCTTGCATCATGCTCGCCATAATTACCCCCAAGCTTCAGAAAACTTTTGCTTTCCATGAAGCATTTGAAATGATTGAAAAACTGAGAATCATGTTTCAAGTTTAGGCTAAGCAATAAAGGTTTGAGACCTTGAATGCTTTCATTGGCTGCAAAATGGTTGAGGGTTCTTTTGTGAGTGCACATATACTCAAATGAAAGCTTCCACTGAGCATCTTTCTGACCTCGGATTCCTATTTGAGGATGAGTTGGCGACAAATATGATCCTAGCCTCATTTCCAAAGTCATTCTCTCAATTCGTGTTAAACTTTACTATGAATGATTAGGAAAAAAAAGAATTAGTGAGTTTCATTCAATGCTCAAAAATGTCAAGTTAAACATCAAGAAATATGGGAATCAAGTATTGATGATCCGAGAGGGTCAAATCTATAAGAAGAAAGTAGGTAATGTTAACGGTTAAGGGAAAGGAAAGGCCTCCAAGAAAGGCAAGAGCGAAGGAAAGGGTCAAAGGAAGCCTCCTACTACCAACCCAACCCCTAAACCTAAACCTTGTTCTAACTCTAATTGGTTTCACTACAATGAGAAGGGACATTGGAAACACAAATATTCCAAGTACCTAGAGGAAGTTAAGAAAAACAAGGCCAACCAGCTTGGCTCCTCAGGTATATATGTAATTGAATTATATGCATTTCTCACTAATTCTTATGTATTTGATAATGGAAGTGATACTAACATCTTCAATGAGTTTCAAGGACTAAATAATGTTAGAGAACTCTCAGATGGCGATTTGTAAGGCCATCTGGGCAATGACACTGAAGTAGATGTCAAAGCTATAAGTAATATCATCTTTTGCTTCCAAATGACCTTTTTTGTATTTTGAACAATTGTTGTTATGTAGTTAGTGTAACTATGAATAATATCTCTACTTTCCATTTATATGAACATGGTTTTCGTTATAAGTTTCACTTTTATTTTTGAAACATATTTGTGTTTAAAGATAATGTGTTCGATTTTGAGACTTTTTCCCATATAATGGAATATATGAAATTGATTTAAATGGATCATACAACAAGAACAATTCAATGTACAACTTAACAATTAAGAAAACAAGGTCGGACATAAATAAAATTTATTTATGGCATTGTCGCCCTGGTCACATAAACAAAACTCACATCGCTAAGCTTCAAAAGGACTTAATCTTAAAATCAACAGGCTCAAAATCTTTTGATGTATGCGAATCTTGTCTATATGGCAAGACGACCAAAGCTCCTTTTACTGGTGTTGATGAAAGGGCTTCGGATCTATGAAGACTCATACATATTGATGTATGTAGACCTTTTAGGACAATGACTAGAAGTAGTGAAAGATACTTCAATAAATTTGATGATGATTTCAGTAGATTTAGTATGTGTATCTCATGATACACAAACATGAAGCTCTTGATTGTTGCATCTATATGCCCAAGAATCATTATTGAGTGATCTTGCTAATGATAGATGATCGTATAGGGCCACACCTTAATGAATTTGGTACTTGTCGAATATTTATTTTGTATTTGATATTAATAAATAAATTCAACTCTTATATTTATTTAGAGAAATATTATTGTTTCAGAAAATAATAAGAATAGAAATAACAAACTAGTAATTATATCATATTGTATGATATAATAAGTCATGTATAAAGTTCTGGACACTTTGGTTAACCATGATTAAACTAATGAGTCTCTATACCATGGTTCTATTAGCTAGCAAATAATTTTTGTCCCTGTTAGGCCTTATGGCCGAAACTTTAGAAGGATGGAGGTTGCTTGCCAATCTTTATCCTCTTTTCCCCCATGCTCCTCTTTTCCCCCATGCTCTTATGCATGAAAATCTTTGTTACTTGGCTTTTGGTGGTTCACTTTATGTCTTACTTTAGTGCTTGGTCGTTTCAGCACTTAAGGCTTAAAGAACAAAGTTATACAAGAAGAAAACTAGCATTTTTGGTACCTTATTCTTGTTGGTGGATTACTTGTAGAGAAGATCAAGCTTCTTGTTCTTGTCATCTACTTCAACACCTTAAATCAAAGAGGGTCCAAAGGCTTCAAAGGTTGTCATTCTTAAACACCATATGGTTGTCTTAATATCATTCTAACCTCTTGAAAAGGATCCTTGATGTTTTGGTTTTGTTATATACTTGAAATTTACTTGAAAAACTCTCTATTTTATGTTGAAAACCCATCATTAATATCTTCAAAGTATTCCAAAGTGAAGAATAGAATTAGCTAGGAAAAAGAGTAAAACCATATGATAAGATTATGGTGGTGAATATCTAAGTTATGACTCTGATGAACATCTTAAAAGTTGTGGTATAGTCTCCCGACTCATTCTACCTGGAACACAACGACATAATGACATTTCAAAAAGGAGAAATCGTACTCTCGATGATATGGTATGATTGATAATGAGTCATAATTCCCTTCCATGTTCGTTATAGGGATATGCCCTCGAAACCGCAAGCCAAATTGTAAAGATGGTCCCAACTACAAAGATTAGTAAGACTCCCTACGAGTTATGTCATGGAAAGATTTCATGAATGTCTTACTTAAAGATTTGGGTTTGTGTAGCATATTTTAAAAAAGAGACTTCTAACAATGGGCTACTATTTATTCTCGAAAGAAGAGAACCAAGGGTTCATAGCCCGAAAAATAGTGTTTCTTGATAATTAATTTATTTTGAATAAAGCAAATGGGAGCCCCATTGATCTCGAAGAAATTCGAGAAACACAACCTTTAGTTGAGAATGATAATCAACAAAGCATTGTTGAACCTTAAACAATCATTATGATTCTAATTAACTCACCAGGTGTACGACGCTCAAGTATACATCGTCATGAACCACATATTTGGATTTGTCATTCCTGAAGAGTAAGTCTTCTTGATGGATCAATGTGAACCCGTCAATTTCAAAGCAACTACTGCAGATTCAAAATCTAAAAAATGGCTTGAAGCCATGAGAGTTGAAATTCAGTCCATTAATGATAATCAACTATATGTCTTTATTGACTGACCTCGTAACAACAAGGTTGTTGGAAACAAGTGGATCTTCAAGAAGAAGATCAACATGGACAGAAATGTACAAGCATTCAAGGCATGACTTGTCGCGAAAGGATATACTCAAATTCAAGGTGTTTGACTATGAAGATACTTTGTCGCAAGTTTCCAAGATTATATCTATTAGGATTATCATGGCCACAGTTACATATTATGACTATGAGATATGGAAAATGGTTTTAGAAACCACTTTCCTTAATGGGGATCTTGAGGAAGATGTCTATATTGAATAACCTGAAGGTTTATCATCCTAGATAACTTGAAGAAGGTGTGAAAACTGAAGAAGTCCATTTATGGATTGAAGTAAAAATCAAGGGCATGGTATTATTGTTTTGATGAGAACATCAAAAGGTTTGGTTTCTCAGAAAGCCTCGATGAGTCATGTATATACATCAAAGACAGTGTGAGGTAGATTATTTTTCAAATACTATATGTCGATGGTATATTAAAGACTAGGAAAGATATCCCAACACTGAAAGAAACCAATACTTACCTTAGTAAGTCTTTTCAAATGAAAGATCTAGGGCATCTTGCATACATACTCGGTATTAGGATATATATATATATATATATATATATATATATATATATATATATATATTGATCCCAAAGACTCATTGGTTTGAGTCAGAGTACATATATTGACAAATTCATAAAACGCTTTTCAGTGGATAACTCAAACAAGGAATTGTACCCATACTTCCTAGCACCATTCTTTCTAAGACAAGTTGTCCTAGTATTGACGGTGAGATCAAAAGAATGAGATGCATACCATATGCTATAGTAGTAGGTTCAATTATGTATGTTATGACATATACAAGGTTGGATGTAGCTTATGCTATTAGTTTGACTAGTAGATATCAAGCTAATCCTAGTGAAAAACATTGGATGGATATAAATAACATCCTTAAGTACTTAAGAATGAATAAAGATATGTTCCTAGTTTTTGGAGGCGTTAATGAAGAGCTTGTTGTAAGATGTTACACTAGTGCTAGTTTTAATACTAATTAAGATAACTCACGATCACATTTGGTATTTGTGTTCGCCCTTAATGGAGGAGACATTACTTGGAATATTTCAAAGAAAGAAGTGGTTTCACTTTCTACAACATAATCTGAGTTTATAGTTGCATCAGAAGCAACTCAAGAAGTTGATTGGATAAAGCAATTCATCGTGATATAAATGTTGTTCCAAGAATTGAAAATGCCATTGAGATTCTTTGTGACAACACTGGTGCTATCGCTATTGTAAGAGACCCGATGGTTACCAATAAGACTAGACACATTCAACAAAAATTAAATTTCATTTGTCAGGAATTGGAATTTGGAAATATACGCATTGAGAAGGTTTATACAGATGAAAAATCTAGCAAATCCATTCATGAAGCCTCTTTCCCAAAACAAGTTTGAGGGCCATGCAAAAGGAATCCATCTTCGAGTAGCTACTGATTAGATTTAAATATGTACTTTAGTAATATCTAGATGTTCTAAACTATGTAACAATAAAATGTAATCTCTTTTAATATATAAGATATATCTTTTATATTAAATGTTATTGTATTCTATGTTAGCATGCTACTTAATCCTTCATTAAGTTGATTATTCAAAATTATCGATAGTCAGTCACTCTTGTAGGGGCAATTATGAATTAAGACTAATATGAATCAGATTGGTTGATTTCAAGTGCTGCAATAGCAAAGTGTTGAATCCAAGTTCATATGTATTTGTTAGAGAACAACTATTTTATACGACCCGTGTCAAGAATCATTTCATGGATGTTTGTCGTAAGTGAATCTTAAACACAGGTAAATATCTTTATTTCTTTCGATCTGAGATACATATTAGAAACTGAAGTATGGGAATTGTTGTACTTTGACATGGTTAGATTTTTTTCAAAACCATGCAGTTATAAAGGCCTTCGTTGGGTATAACATGAACACCATAAGAGTGTGTATGTAGTCAAGATAGGATTTGTTCCTCTTATGTGTTGAGAGTTAGATATCTAAGGCGCCTTACTTAAGGTTAGATGACAAATGAGAATGATTACGTTCCATGTCTCATATTTAACATGATGTCTTAAACAAAGAGAATATTGATACACTTACCTTATACTTCAAATTAAAGCTTTTGAGCTCCTAAAATTTGATGTTGATTGATGGCACCCTTCGTATGTTATTACAGGCAGTGGCCCATTGCTAGACGCTAACTACTATCTTTGTTAATCTGTAATTAATCTTGTGCAAGTGGGATATTTGTGGATCTATACGCTTAAGAATCATTATTTAATGATGCTTCTAATAACATATGATCCTACATGGTCGCGCCTTAATCAAGTTGGTACTTATTAAATATTCATTAAGTATTTGATTATTGATAAAAAAAATTCAACTATTGTATTTAATTAGAGAACAAATATTGTTTTATGAAAATAATAATAAAAGAAAGAGCAAAACTAGTTATTATATCATATGATATGATTAATAAGTTATATACAAATTTTTTGGACACTTTGGTTAACAGAAGACTAACTAGTTGGTTACTTTCATTAGTTAAAGAAAATTGCAAAACTTTTTGTCTTATTATTTAACCATATGGTCGTAGGTTACAATGGACATGGGAGGTTTCTTTTTGAAGTCTTCTAACTTGTCCCCCATGCTACTATATTAGAGAGTGTTGTTCATGCAAAAACTAGTTCGTTTTCTCTATTGTTCATACCAAACTCGTAGGTTATCAACCTTTCTCACTCTTGCTCTCTTTTGAAGGTAATGACTTATGTTTGTTGCTACTTTGTGTTTATCCTTTAGTGCTTATTTGTGTCAAGAACTTAAATGCTTAATAAACCTAATATACAAGAAGGGAGCTATCATTCCAAAGTGCCTTACTCTTGGTGGTGGATACTTTTAGAGAAGATCAAGCTTCTTGTCTTTTTCCATCTATTTCAAAACCCTAATACGATGTGGGTTCAAAGGCTCGAAAGGTTGTCATTCTTAAATATCCTATGGTTGTTTTAATATCATTCTAACCAATGTAAAAGGATACTTGATGGTTTTGTTATAGAACGATCTAAAATAAACTTGTTATTTCATAAATGCTTCCACCGTCATTTTTTAAGAAAAACTCTCTATTATATGTATCAAAACCTATCAGGTGAAGTATAGATCTTAGCACCACAATTGGTATGGAATACTTAAAGATCCAACCTTTAACCTTGTATTTGTCCAAACCCCAACCCAAATCCATAAAAACGACCAAAACAAGCACCTAAGCCAAGATCCATAAAACTATAAGCATAATGGTGTAGGATTGAAGACTTATAGAGGTACAAAATTAGCTAAGAAGGTTGATGATGCATGGATCAAAGATAAAAACACCAACAACTCTTGAATCTTCACACCAGAGGCTTCCCAAGACACAAAAATAACAAAATAAGGAAGAAGGGTGTAAGGATGTAACATCCCGGTTTCCAGGTATGAGATTTATTATCTTTAAAAGTCAAGTTTTTCTTGGAACTCGTCAAGTTGATGGCCTCAACTCGACGTGTTGAAGAGCTTTGGGCAGCGAATCTTTTTTGACCAACTCGCCGAGTTTGAGAGGAAAACTCGACAAGTTGGTATCTGATTATGAAACCCTAATTTTTAGGGTGTTGCACCCTATTTAAAGGCCTTAAGACCCATGAATGGCATCCATATTTGCTTCCTCAATCTAGAAACCCTAATTTTCATGCATCCTCTCCCAATTTGAGGGTGTGAGCTTGAAGAGTTTGTCCTTTTAGTGTTCCTTTAAAGGAACTTCAGGTTGGGGGTGTCTAGATTGAAGGGAAGGCTTCAGATTTGTTGAGGTCGAAAGTTATTGTGAGGTGTCGAAGTATGTATGAGTCGTTTTAAGTGTCGAAGTATGTTTGTATGTTTATTTATTATAAGGGCATTTTGTATCGAAGCTTAAGTGTCTTAGACCCTTCTATTTTTTGTACGCTTTATTTATCCCTATATATATATATGGGATGAATACTAGAGTTAGAGAGTATCTTTTGTATTCGACTTGTACTCTCTTATATTTCTCTATATTTCCAGAAAGCGTAATCGGGTCAACCAAATTATATTTAGATATTGTGTTCTTAATTATTTCTTGATTCTGATCTCGTATTACATACTCAATTAAATTGTAACTACATTTGGTATTAGAGCAGGATTCATTCAGTTTTGTTATGATTTTCTTAAGTTTGCAAATGGTTTTGAGTCACGTTCTAGATTCAAAATATTCCGCTTTTTTTATTCTGAAAATCATCACAGATCACTTGTTTTGATTCGATTCTGCTTACAGTTTGTTAGATCGAGTATTTTGTCTCAGTTTTCTGGAAGTTTTATCAATCAAATCTCAATTTCTGAAGCTTTTCACAAATTTGGTCCGTACAACAATGGCAAAGTTTAACATGAACAACATGACTTCATACTCTCATCTTCTTGGTACATCCACTAAAATTCCTATGTTGATTCCTAAGTTTTACGATCAATGGGTTGATCGTTTGGAGGACTATTTAAATGGAATAGATGAGGATCTCTGGAAATGCATCATTGTTGATGTTCGTCCTCCTACTGCTGGTCAAAGTGTTGGAATGCTGCTAATAATCCAGATGTTGCAGACCAGGCTGAGAAACTAAAGAAAAATGAAAAGAAATGTATGCGTGAACTTTGTGGTGCTCTTCCTCAAGTTGTATATAATTATGTGCGTAGCTGTAAAACTTCAAAAGAGATTTGGGATACACTGAGGAGAGGTATCAAGGCAGTGAGAAAACAGAGATTAGCTCAGTAAAACAATGTATGTTAGAGTCGAGAGAGTTTAAGTAGAAGGAAGGAGAATCCATTGATCTCTACTATGACCATCTGAATGAACTCATATTCAACTCTAACATATATGAGTTACAAGTTCTACTATGGACTTTAATCTAAAGTTTATCATGGGACTTCGCAAAGAATGGTGAAATGTCAGCCTTACGATAAAGACACAACAAAGTTTCGAATATTTTTCACTGAATGATCTCTACAATGTGTTGAAAGCACATGAATATGAAGTGAATGAGATTGCTGAGGAAACAAGGATCAGTCTGGGTGGTCCTCTTGCTCTTGTGTCGAAGGTTGTTGGAAGAGAGGTTGAGAAAGAATTTGCTGAGATGGAGAATTCAGAAGATTAAGGCTTGATCATCAATTCTGATGACGAAGCAGTGGCTTTTTACTTGAACAATCGAGTGAATAAATTTTTCAAAAAGCCTTTTAATTCGAAGCCATGAGCAAGAGAAGAAGCTAAAGGAAGTTTTTCTGGAAAGAATGTGAGTGAAGAAAAGAAGGTTGAGAAAAAGGAAGTGAAGAGTGAGGATGTGAAGGCTGAGAAGAAACTAAAGGGAGATTCTAGATTCGACTGCCATTATTGCAATGGAGCGAATCACATGGCAAGTAATTACATGCTGAGGAAGCGAGATGAGAAGAAAAGTAGAGTAAAGGACGAAGCCTACTACGCAGAGAGGCTTGAAGAAGTGAGGTCGAAGACTAAGGGGATGTCTTTAGTTGCGAAGGGTTTAGATGAGGAAGAAGGGATGCATAAAAATTTGGTCATTAGGATCCGATGATGAGGAGATGCGAAATCCTACTCACGGAGCGATGTTCGCAAGTTTCGAGGAATAGGATAAGGAGAAAGTCATTGGGAAGTGTTTTGTTTCGACTTCTACTTACAAGTCCCCCATGACTTCGCAGGTACGTTCTCTTTTTCAATCTTTTAATATTCCCTCTAGTGCATAGAGTTCAATATTATCTGAGTTTGATGAAGTTATTACTTACACTATCGATATGCTTATTTATGCTAGTAGTGATGCCAAACAGTTCAATACTCAACTACTATAAACTCAGAGGATTTTGGAGACCAAGAAAACTATGATAGATCAATTACATTTACAATTAACTCATGTAATGTGTGACCGAGATAGTATCATATCTATTAAAAAAGACTTGCATCAACAAAGAAACATTTATTGTAACATTGCTAAAAGGTTGTATGGGAAATTAACTGCTTTACATCATTCGTATTATATTAGCAAAGAACAGCATAGAAAATTTATGTCCTTTTTAGCTTTCTAAAAAGAGAAAATAGATTCGAATTCCTATAACTGTGAAAAGAAAATTTTCTTAATATTATAAGGTCCCAATAGATTCTTATGCATATGGTATTGTGAAAATTGATGAATGTTTAGATGCAAATGATCTTCTTGATATTGTAAATGAGACCCTGACCAAAAACGAACAAATCAAAATTTTGGAAAGAACTGAGAATTCGACATCTAACTCTCCAAACAATTTTGATGATATTGAAGATGATTTTGATGATAATTTTGATGACATTGAAGATGATTCTGATGATATGAGTGAAATTGAGGCAGAGGAAGTTGTTTACTGTTCTCAGTTATTTGTCATTAATGTCACTTCTCTAGCGAAGGGTAAAGAAAAATGTAATGATTCTTCGGTTAAAGTTGACACTGACCAACCCTCTACTTTGAAACTTCATGATCCTGACCATGTGACCGTCAAAGATAGTCAAACAGACTGTGACGACGATAATGATGATGTTTCGAAAGAAACAACAATACCACGAGTTGTTATTGATCAGGTCTATAAGGAAACTGAGAAGTTCGAAAAAATCCTGAAAGAAAAGGGTCCTCATTATCTTGAATCAAATACAGTTGTGTATCGTAACTTCAAATGCTCAGATGAATTTATCTTCCCAAATCAGGTGTTTGTTACCTCATGAAATGGTGATAAAGTTAAACCTGAAATCAACAAAATTGTTAAAGAGGATAACAAGGAAGCTTCAAAAGAAGGATTTTTCTAAAACCAAAGCACTTTCGAAACTAATCTCAACATGAACCCGTCCACTTTTCAAAGACAAAACCTTAAAGAAACTGGGTTGTTAAAACTGCCAAACCAAAAGAAGAAAAGCAATAAAATGAAATAGTTTTTCAAAAGTCAAAACAAAAAGTTCAAAATTTCAAAGACCAAATTGAAATGATTTCAAAAGAACATGGAATTTCGATGACTAAAGCGAGAAAGAAGGTTTATTGGCAAAATATTTAATCTCGAAAGAAACAAAGTGTTTTGTTCAAAAAACTCGTATGAAACAATTGAGTCTAAATTTGTTCAGACAAATTCTCAGAACACATCTTTTGATAAGAAAACACCCGCTCAGAATCAAAAAGATTTGTCAAAAGGTCAACCACAAGTCTCGAAGTCCAATTCAAAACCAAATTTTCAAAACTTAAACAAAGAGAATTTGTAAAACATCAACAGTCAAAGAATTTTCTGCATCATTCTCAAAACAAAAGATTTTCACAAAATAATTTTCAAAGAAATGGTTTTCTACCAAACGAACAAATGAATTATTCTCAATTTTCTAATCAACGAAGATTTTCGAATGGTTCACAAGTTTTTCATCACTCAAATGCTGGTTATCAAAAACATTTTCAAAATCTTTTTTAATCACAAGTCAAATCTGGTTTTACAAAATAACATTTTGAAAATTTAAATGTCAATGCAAAGAGAAATGTGACGTTTAAACCCACACAACCTCAATTTCCCAATCCATCTTCAAAGAAGCCAAGTAATGTTTCGTTTTCAAAAGGAAGAACCAATGTCAAAAACATCAATCACTAGTTGGAAGGGAAAGGCAAAGTTTATCAAAATGGAAAGTTTTCACAAGAAGAAATCAAGGTTGCTTATGAAAGTTACTTGAATGAGTCTTCTAAGGGAAGTTCATCATCCAAAGAGTCGAATCCATCTGTTGGACAGTGAAAAGTTGTTCCAAAAATGAAAGTTGATGTGAAACAAACTAAGAAGGTTAAAGGGAAAATCATTGTTGATCCTAAACCAACGAATGATTTCATTTCAATACCCTCCTCTAACGAAGTGGACTTAATTGATAGTTTGAAATTAAAAGTTTGTAATTGGGTTTTAGCATATTCGTTTCATCATGCATTTTGTTGTAATAACCAAGGACCTAAACAGCCTTGGGGACCTAAATTTTTTCACTGATTGCAGGTTTTGTGTGACAAGCAATATGATGACAATTGGTACATTGATAGTGGTTGCTCTCGTCACATGAGTGGAAAGAAGGAAAACCTTGGAGATTTTCGAAGTCTGGAAAATGACGGAGTGGTGAAGTTTGGAAATAATAACAAATGCAAAGTCAAAGGATATGGCAAAGTAACGAATGGCAAGTTCATTCAAGTGGTTTTTAATGAAGAAGGAAGTGTGATTTCGAACATTGACACAAAAGAAGTTTTGCTCAAATCCAAAAGAAAAGGTGATATGTTTACCCTTTGTATCAAACCTATTGTAGGTGTTCCCTCAGTTTGCTTACTTTCGAAAGCATCATCAAACATCAGTTGGCTATGGCATCGAAGGCTCGCTCACTTAAATTTCAAAAATTTGAATAAATTGGTCATCAATGATCTTGTTTGTGGTTTGCTACTATTAAAATTTGATAATGATACTTTATGTGCAGCTTGCGAACAAGGAAAGCAACATAGACAAGGTCATACGATTGTCATTGATTCGAAGATTGTTGAACCTCTGGAACTTCTTCATATTGACCTTTGTGATCGTTCGACTGTTGAAATTCTCAACAAAAAGAGGTACATAGAAGTGAGTTTAAAGAAAAAGGTTTGTAAGATCAAGAGTGACAATGGCGTAGAGTTTAAAAACAAGGTTATTGATTCGTTCTTAACTGACAAAGGAATTTCACATAACTTTTCCACTCCTTTCACACATCAACAAAATGGTGTTGTCGAAAGAAGGAACATGTCTCTTTGTGAAGTGGCAAGAACTATGCTTACATACCCGAATCTTCCATAATATCTTTGGGCTGAAGCAGTTTCAACAACTTGTTTTACTTAGAATCGATCTTTCATTCATCGTCGTTTTAATATAACCCCTTATGAAATCATTAACAACAGGAAACCAAAATGTTAAAATTTTCCATGTTTTTGGTTGCAGATGCGTCATTATGAATCTCAAGGATAACCTTTCGAAGTTTCAGTCAAAAGCTGACGAAGGAATATTCCTGGGATATTCTTATAGTTATATTGCATACACGGTGTTAAGCAAACAAACCAGGAAAATAGAATAAACTTTTAATCTTACTTTTGATGATCATTATGTTAAGAGAGTTGAAAAGTGTTTTGAACAAAATCCAATTATGAATGAATCGAATGATGACACTCAAAGTTTGAATTCTTTGGATTTTGATTATGATTTCATTTTTGGTGTTCCTGACAAGGCTATTGATGCGGAAGTTCATGCTGATGATAATCAAGGACCTGAAGCATCGAAGCATACTGATGATTCGGCTATCACTCAGGTTGTTGTTGATATGAACTCTTCAACGACTTCTCCAATGAACAACGAAAGTTTACCAGTGATACCCAATCCTCAAGTGGAGGGGTGACACTTAAGTTCAACGAGTAGTGTTGAGGGGGAGCATACTTTCGAAGGGGAGCAAGGTCAAATGAATGATCATGTTGAGGGGGAGCATCCTATTGTTGATCCAATTGTTGAGGGGGAGAAAAATGAATTCTTACCAAATACTTCGCATATTCATGCTGAGGTTTTTCATGACATACCTGATAATATGTCCATTGCAGGCGAAGGATCAGAAATAGATGAAACATTTGAAGATGCACCATTATATTTTGATCCTTCATATCCACCGACGTATAGATGGAAACGAAGTCATGCACATGAACAAATTCTTGGTGATCCTCAAGCTGGAGTTTTGATGAGAGCTCAACTATGTGCTAAGAATGATGTACTAAATGCTAATCAAGAGTTTTGTATGTTCCATTTATTTATTTCTAAAATTGAACCAAAATCAGTCAAGACTGATATGGATGATCCTGATTGGATTGTATCCATGCAATCTGAATTGGCTGAATTTGAACGAAATAAAGTGTGGAGACTTGTTCCGAAACCTAAATATGTATCAGTAATAGGTTTAACATGGATTTTCAAAAATAAAATCGATACTGAAGGGAACATTATTCGAAATAAGGCTAAGCTGGTAGTAAAAGGATATTCGCAACAAGAAGGTGTTGATTATGAAGAAACCTTTGCCCCTGTCGCAAGACTCGAGGCTGTTCGAATTTATTTAGCCTATGCAGCACACAAGGATTTCAACGTCTATCAAATGGATGTAAAGTGTGCCTTTCTTAATGGAGTGCTAGAAGAAATGGTGTATTTCGAACAACCCCTAGGTTTTGTCAATTCAGAATATCCTAATCATTGTTATGTTTTAGATAAGGTTATCTATGGAATTAAACAAGCTCCTCGAGCCTGGTATGCCAATTTTACTGATTTCTTACAATCATCACAATTTAAACAAGGATCAGTTGATCCCACTCTCTTTCGAAAGAAAGTTGGGAATCATCTCATGCTTGTTCAAATTTATGTTGATGATATTATTTTTGGCTCTATTGATCCTAATATGTCGAAGGAATTCGAGAATATGATGAAAAGCCAGTTTGAGATGAGCATGATGGGCTAAATAATTTTCTAGGGTTAAACATTCGTCAAAGCAGAGATGGATTTTTTATCAATCGAGAGAAATACTCTCGAACTCTGCTTGAAAAGTTTGGTATGATGAATAGTTCTAAGTTGCGAGTACCGATGGCAGTTGGAACAAGACTTGGTCCTTCATTAGACAAACCAACTGTTGATCTTGTTGGATTAGGCATATAAGCCCATAACTATAATTGCTATGTACTTAATTTATTTGTAGCATAATCCTTTTGGGTTGCCTTCACCATAGCAATTTGACAGGATGACTTTTAGAGAGAGAGGTTATTTAATGATTTATTAATATATTATAAGAATAATATATTAATTAGAAATCATATTATTTAGTTGGTATTTAATCAGAAATTAATTTGGTATTCATTTTGGGATTAAAGGAACTGATTAAATGTACGGGGACTGGTTGTGCGAATCATTGATAGTTGAAAACTGGGCTGCTGGACTCTCTTGGAATGCGATAGACGAATTTCTATAAGGATGCCCTATAGAAATCATCCAAGGCCTTCCAAAAGGCATGTCCATGGGCTGCTTGGAGCCTAAGCAAGGAATTAGGGTTTTCCCTGGAAACCCTAGCAACAATAACTATATAAAGGCCCCTAGACCTCCTGAAATCGGCCACTGCTTTCCAACGAGAAACCCTAGACGATTTTCTACCGCTCTCTCACTAATCCTTTGCTTTTGGTGTTTGTGATTTCATTACAGGTGCAACACGTGAGGCACTAAAGCTTTCAAGAGTCAAGATCATCCGTGGAATTCTTGTTGTTACGGGATAACAAGCAAGGTAACATTCTTACCCTAGTTTTTATATTTATTTCGAAAATTGTATGCTATTATTAGGATTATTTCTTTGGCACTTCTATTTGAATGTATAAGTAGAAAAACATAGATCTAAAGCAATTAGGGTTACATGAACACATAGGAATGTTGTTATGCTCAAAACCCATCAGTGGTATCAGAGCCTAGGATTTTTTTCTGTTATATGTGATGCAATAGTGATTTGTCCAAACCATAAACAAAGCAGATTTCGCAATCTGCTTGATGAACTCGACGAGTTCAATGAGGAACTTGACGAGTTGGATGAACTCGACGAGTCCATGCCCTGAATCGACGAGTTGACTCGTCTGTTAGAAGATTTTTCAAATTTTTGATCTATTTTGGATTAGGATAACTACCTTAAATCATTTTTATCACCATAAATTGAATTTTTTGAATGGTAATCTGATTTCCATATCAAAATAGATGGATTTGGTCAAATTTTAAGATAATGCCAAATTATCTCATGAATTAATTATTTAAAATTTGATCTAGTAATTTTGAAAAAATTTCAAATTGCACTATTTAAGTTTTGAAATTTAAAATTTAATTAAAAGTTCAATTTTGAAATATTAAATTCTAAAACCCTAGTATTATAAATGTTTAAAATACAGCTCTTATACTATTATAATATATATATATATATATATATATATATATATATATATATATATATATATATATATATATATATATATATATATATATATATATATATGAAAAGTTCAATAGAGAACCATAATTATTGGTTCTTCAAGGAACCAAATCTTTTTTTTCAATTTCTAGAGCTTATTCTTTATCGAAAAAAAAATCTAAAAATATTTAAATTCATATATTAACATTCTGAATGTGAAAAATATTTTTCGGACTCACCGTGTGAATCCGGATTCACATTGTGAATTTTCAAAGATTCACATTGTGAATTTGACGTAAAAAAAAATTTCGAATTTGATATCATTGGAAAAAGGATAAAAAGTTATGAATTTCTGTATTTTTAGTTTTATTTTTTGATAAAAAATAAGTTCTAAAAGTTGAAAAAAAGATTGGTTCCTTGGTTAATTATGGTTATGTATTGAACCTCACCCTATATATATATATATATATATATATATATATATATATATATATATATATGTATATATATATATATATATATATATATATATATATATATATATATATATATATATATATATGGTTAGGATCGTATGAGACGGCCTAATTTTGTGAAACCGTGAGACGCAATCCTAGTCACTCATTTAATAGATAAAAAAAACATTTTTAAAATGCAAAATAATTGAAAATTTTTGAAATTTTTTTTAAAATACAAAAAAAATAAAATAAAATAAAAAAATAAAATAAAATAAAATAAAATACATTTTTTTTCATATTCTAGTAGAATATTAGAATATTCTACATATCTGAAAAATCTAATACAATATTTAAAATATTGTATTAGATTTTACAGTGTAATATTCTATCAGAATATTTCACGTATTTTAAAAAAAACAGTAATTTTTTTTATTTTTATTTTTTTTTAATTTTTTTAGGTAATTAAAGTTCCGAAAATAATAATTAAAAAAAGAATTTTTAGATATTTCCTTTTATTTTGCATTTTAAAATTATTTTTAGATTTGGTCTCACGTTCTCACACAATTAGCATGGTCTCAAAAATAACCTGAACCAATATATATATATATATATATATATATATATATATATATATATATATATATATATATATATATATATATATATATATATATATATATATATATATAAGCTGAGTCAGTCTTGCCGTTACTAGGCCTCATTCACGAAGCCGATCTATATGGGGGTATAAGGAAACTGCCTATAAAATGACGGTTGAATGGGTGTCGACTCTCACCCACCGCTTACTTGATTGGTGGAGGGTCGTTAGCCGAACGGGTAAGATAAGACGTTAATTCTCTCATTAATAAGTATAATGATAAATGTAAAGTAACTAAATGTTTTTATAAATTCCAATCTTAATTACTTTAGGAAAATGTGAATTTGATGCTAATCCATGAAATTGCACATTGCGCCTTGTTAAGTCAGTAGTGGAGCGTGTGTGGTTAACCGACACACTAACTTGGACTAACAAGGGTGGCAATGGGTGCTCATAAATTATCATAGATCAATGGAGCGTGTGTGGTTAACCGACACATTGATTAGGTGGCAAATGACATCGAGAGTACCAAGCTAATTTGCATGATTATTCACACCTTGTTTGTGATCCTCGGTATCCCAGTCACATACTTGAAGGGCATAATCGAGATTAAACATGTCATTGAATAGTTCAATGAATCTCAAAGAATCTAGGAATTTCATTTCATTTAAAACCTAATTCTTTTTATTTCGTTTTTCGTGGTGGAATTAGTAAATCGTCATTACCTACCTTTAAATAATTTACAATTGCATTACAACATCCCTCTTCCATATTATGAATTATTGTGTTGGGTCCTAGCCTTAATATTTCATTTTGGGTGTTATATTAATGATTCCTTATCTAATGAAAACTTTATCCTTCTTCTTTTGCCGATGTCTACCTCAAACAACGCTTTCGGTCCCTCCAACAACAACTCCAACAACTCCTTCTCAATCTTGAACATTTGTGCGAGGTTTACGTTTGATGGTTCCAACTTCAATGATTGGATCTAGAACATTCGTATGGCCTTGCGTTACGAGGACAAAGAATATGTCTCGGAAAACCGTTGAACGAGATTGATGAGTCCAAATCTACTCCTGAAGAAATAGTTGAGTATGGGGCTCACTACAAGGATGCTACTAAGGTGTCATGTATTATGGTAGCCACCATGACTCCTTATCTGCAATGGTTCTACGAGGACTATTGTCCTTACGAGATCTGCAAGGACTTAATGGAAATATACCATTCAAGAGCGCGTCAAGAGAGGTATGAAATAGTCACCTCATTCATCACCACCAAGATGAGGGATGGAGAGTCCATCACGACCCACTTGCAACGTATGCAGAGATATATGGATCGAGTGTTGAAGTTGACTGTGAACTTTGATGAAGAGCTAGTTGTTGACATCGTCCTACACTCTTTGCCTCCTTGCTATGATCAGTTCATGATGACCTATCATATGAGCAATGAGGAAGTCACATTGAGCAAGCTTCAAGGCCTGCTAAGAACTGCTAAAAGTGGATTAAAACGGAAAAGTGTTGAATCCACTCCTACTCCTGCTGTTGCTTCTGTCCTGGCTATTGGACATGGAAAAGGGAAAAAGAGGAAAGCTCCCTCGATGAACTGGAAGGGAAAGTCTCGTGATGGATCTTCTTCTAGTGGATCCAAAGCTAAAACTGGTTCTGCCCCTCCCTCCTCCAATCCTAAAGAAGCAACGTGCTTCTACTGCCATGATAAGGGGCATTGGAAGAGAAGCTGCCCGAAATACTTGCAGGACGTCAAGGATGGGAAGATAAAGCCCACCTTCGCACGTATTTATACTATTCTGTCTACTAACTCATCACATGCTAGTTCTTGGGGTCCTTAATACAGGATGTGGTTTTCACATTTGTTCTTATTTGCAGGGAATAAGAAGAAGTAGGGATGTGGAGCATGGGAAGATGAACCTGATAATGGGAAATAGGAAATCGTCGTTTGTTTCCACCTTCAGAGTTTACTCTTTAGTTCTTAGTAATGGGTTAGGGTTAGATTTGAATGATTGTTGCTACTTGTCAGAGATGACGAGGAATATTATTTCTTTTCATGGTTTGTACAGACAAGGATTTAGATATTCATTTAATAATGAAAGTGGTTCTATAAATGCTTTTTATAATGGTACTTTTTATTTTGAAGCATTTCCTTGTAATGGTGTATATGAAACTATGATGGTTATAGATAACTTAGGAAATAATGTGTTGCATATTGATTCGTCTAATGGAATAGACAAGGCATGCTTGCGGCATTGTCGTCTTGTACATGTCAACAAGAAGCGCATATCCCAACTCCAAAAGGATGGAGTGTTGGAGTCATTTGACCTAAAGTCAGATTACACGTGCGAATCTTGTTTGCTTGGAAAGATTACTAAATCACCTTTCACTGGTACTTGTGAAGGTGGTGAGGGATTGTTGGATCTCATACACGCAGATGTGTGTGGACCCTTCAGATCCCCCACAAGGGATGCAAACTGCTTCAATGTGACTTTTACTGATGATTATAGCAGATATGGATATATCTACTTAATTAAGCATAAGTCAGAAACTTTTGAAAAGTTCAAAGAGTTTAAGCAAGAAATGGAGAATCAATGGGGTAGGAAGATAAAGATGCTCATATCTGATAGAGGTGGTGAGTATCTTCATATCGAGTTCCACAACTATCTTAAGGAATGTGGAATTGTTTAACAATTGACGCCACCTAGGACACCACAAGTTAATGGTGTGGCTGAAAGGCGTAATCGAACCTTGTTGGACATGGTTCGTTCCATGATGAGTCGAGCTTCGCTACCAATCCCATTGTGGGGGTATGCCTTAGAGACTGCCTCCCATATCCTTAATCTTGTCCCAACAAAGAAGGTTGCTAAAACACCTCCGGAGATGTGGATAGGGAATGTTACCTCGTTGGCACATATCAAGGTTTGGGGTTGTGAAGCTTTCGTAGGACAAGAGACTCACAGAAAGCTTGAACAAATAAGTGAGTGGTGTATTTTCATCTGCTACCCACATAAATCCTTTGGATATCTTTTCTGCAGACCTAGTTTTAAATGTATTGAAAACTCCTAGATCTTTTGAGATACACTGAACTTTTCAACGGCATGTTTAAATCTCGATATACCCCTCTAGTTTCTGACTGGGATGTCCAGGATCACAAAGAGGGTGTGAATAACCATGCAAATATACATGGTGCCCTCATTATTACAGTCACCTATTCGATGTGCTGGTTAACCACACACGCTCCATCGAACTATGACAAACAATGAGTCACCCTTTGCCACATTTTCTTAGAACCCAATTAGTGTGCCGGTTAACCACACACGCTCCACTAACGTCTTAGCAAGGGTACAAAGTGTAATTTCATGGAATTGCATCAATTCACTTTTGCCTAAAGTAACTGAGATTGGGAATTTTGTAAAAACATTTAGTTAGTTTTTATAATTCATTATACTTATTAATGAGGAAAGGGTTGCCATATCCTACCCGTTCGACTAACGACCCTCCACCAATCAAGGAAGCGGTGGGTGAGAGTGGACACCCATTAAACGGCCATTTTATAGGCCATAACCTTATACCCCCCTTATAGATCGGCTTCATGAATGAGGCCTACTAACGGTAAGACTAGCGTCTAAGTTATACGTATATATATTAATCTTATAATATTATAAAGTATAAGGTTGAATTTTAAAACTTGTAAAATTCTAGGGTTTGAAATTTAAATAATTCAAATTAAACATTTAATCACAAAATTTAAATTTCAAAATTTGAGGACAAGTTTTGAACTTTTCAAAACATAAAGGATCAAATAGCAAATAATTTAAATTAAACACATAATTCAATAATGATCAAAATTTGACCTAATCAATTTTATTTACAAGATAATTCAACAATTAATTTTAATAATTAAAAATTATCAAATAAGGAATTTATTATTCAAACAATTGGTAATTATCTTTTGATTTGGTAAGGATAATCATAAAACAGTAATAAAATTCGGATTTTATTAATAAAAAACGATTTAGGCAATTATCCTAAAGCAAAACAAAAAGAAATCCCGAAAATCCGTCTGTCTGACGCTCCGACTCGCGGAGTCCCCTTATGGACTCGTCGAGTTCGTCCTACTCGTCGAGTGCACATTGGTACTCGCCGAGTTCATCAGGCAGAGAGCACAAAATTCGATTTTTAAAAGAGGATGAACAAGCAAGGCATCAATACAATAGAAACCAAACAAAGCTTTGATGCCACTGATGGGTTTGAGCCAAAAGAACATCATATGTGCTCATGCAAACCCTAATGCTTGGATCTAGGTCTCTCTAATTGTACATGCATTCATCCAAGTCTTGCAAACCCTAGATCTAGTGACTATAGTTCGAAATTAACATTACAAAAGCTGATCTAGATGATTACCTCTTTAACAAAGCTTGAATCTTCTTGTCCTTGAAGCTTAGAGTCACAAGTGTCACTCCTCTAATGGCTTACAAACACCACAAGCAAAAGGATGCTAATTGAGAGAGGGGAGAGGTAGGTTTTCGGCTATGGAGACTCTTAGGGTTCAAATGGCCGAAATTTGGAAGCCTTGGGGTCGTATTTATACTGGTGCTGCTAGGGTTTCATTCAGAACCCCAATGGACAGCTTAGGCCTTAAGCAATCCAAGGAAGCTTCTGGAATAGGGCCTTATGGCCGAAATTATGGATGGACACATCCTAATTTCGTCCATGCCTAGTCCAAGAGGCTCCTCAGCCCAATACTCAACTATCACACATTTGACAGTTTAAGTCCCAAATTTTAAATTAATGTCTTTTAGCCACAAAATTAATTTCTTAATTAATTATTGTCTAATATTAATTTAATTATATGATTTCTCTTTTAATATATTATTCATATAATATATTAATAAACCATATTAACCTCTCTATTAATAAATCATCCCATCATGTTGCTTTGGTGAAAGCAACCCAAAAGGACCATGCACAACCGGGTCAAGTACTTACCAAATACAGTTACAGGCTTAGACACTAATCCAACAAAACCACACAAGCTGTTCGACATCTCTCTTGATGTAGAACGAAGTGATCTTTGCCTGGAATCTTATTGCTTTATGTCGATTTTTCATTGACATCACAGATCTGAATTTTTTATATCTTGATCTTATCCCAATTTTTGGCACACGTAAACACACACCGAAATCCTTGAGGTTCTGAGTATGACTTCGTTTCTCAACCAAAAAGCAAAAAGTCTGGCGTATGACTTCGAAAAGTCTGATGATTTTGAAATCCCAATTCAGGCTGATGATTTCGAAAAGTATGGCCTATGACTTCGCTTCTCAACCCAAAAGCAAAAGAGCCTTGCCTCGATGTCGAAGGGTTACTGACGGTTCCTATCTTCTTGGGGCAAACGAACAGACTGATTGATGTGACATTCTGGTTACCTTGCGGTTTTCAAGGAAAATGTTACCATCACTTTTCAGGCGTGGCTACTTTTACAGCTACTGGTCCGGTTTTCAAGGTGACATGGGGATTGCATTTAATGCTCAAAACGCTTCAAATTCACATTGGGGTTTGCGTATAAAAGGGTTTTGGGTTCCCTCTTTCCAACATTACGTGATCAAAAATTTCCCAAATATCTTCTTGCCCAATACGTTCTGTTCTCTCAAGTTCTTTCAAAACCATGACAATGGCGACTATTCATGATCATGTTGATCCATACCAAACAACAGACGACGTTACTTCTCAACCTTTAATGAAGATTCAAAGCACTAATTACCATGTTCAACCGGATGTTACTCAGTATCCTGACGAATTGAAGATGTTCATCGTTGCTTTGAACAATTCTGTTTTATCAACAACAATGTCAGCATCTTTTTTTGTACCGATGACATGGGTGTCTCTTGCTAGTTCCACTACTGTGTACAATAAGACAATCAAGGTGGTTACCTTTCAATTGTCTACTGAGAAGAAGTTTACATTAACTAAGAAGATGTTTGCTCAAATCTTGAAACTTACCAATGTCAGCCCTTTCTATGAAGTCTCGAATGAACAAGTGCTTCACATGTTCAATGAAATGGGTTATCAACCAACGTTAACCAAGATAAGTGATTTCAAGAAATCTCCTTTTCCTTGCATCTGGAATTTCTTGTTTGGTATTTTTCTTCGATGCCTGACGGGTCGAACAGTTGGATTGGATAAGGCGAAATTGAAAATTTATGCCATGGTTGCAGGGCTTTATTATGATTTACAGGTGGATTATGCGACAACATTATGGGAAGAATTTGTTAAAAGCATCAGTAACACGAATGTGGTGAATAGAATTTCTTGTGCACATTACTAGAGTCTAACCTTGCATTATGCCTATGAGAAGGAACGTACCGATGTTCCTGATGATGAACCATATGCTGAATTTTCTCTTTATCATCATCCTAAGGTGGTGGAGGATAAAACAAATGAGTTTCCCTCAGTTGCACGCACTCCTGATGCCATGCTTCGACGAGTTGATCCTACAAATCTAGTTTTCGTTTCTTATCTTACCACTATCAATCCTTCGATTGAAACTGGTGTCTTATTATCCAAAGATTCTCGTTGTCCATCCAAGAAGAGTAAAGTTTCGAAGAAGGGTGTTAAGGCTAGTCCTTCGAAGCCTAGTCATAAGCAAGTTGAGAAAGTTGTTCCTGTTTCTCCAAAGAAAGTCATAAAGAAGGTAGTTACTCAACCAATTGTTGAAGATACTACTACACATGCGAAGGAGATTATGCCTTCGAAATCAAGAGTACTCAAACGCTTGAAGAAAATGGCTCACAGACATCGCCATTTTCCACACAGGCCAATTAGTAAAGATGCGAAATCCAAGATTATTCACACGCCCCAGCTAAATAGCAAAGGCGTTGTTATTCTCGAAATTCCTTCTCCTGTGTCACCTGCATCCAACAAGCGAAGTGTTGAAGATATGGCGAAATGCATATCTAAAAAGAAGAAGAAAGTTGTTGATGATTTTATGGATGAAGTTGTTCCTGAGTCAGATTTTGATGAATGTTGTAAGTCTTAATCACCACCTCGTGATATTGATATCGGTATTCCATCACCAACGAGGGGCTCTCCAATTAAGTCGAATGTCGAGGAGATTGGAAGTCCTGGAGGCTCTATGAAAACATTTAATGTGGACATAACCACTAATCAAGGTGATCTTTCGAAAGTATCCACTCCTGAGAATACTATTGTCATACCACCCGAAGTTTCGCTTACCGAATCAGTTGCTGAGGAGGTTCGGAATTTAGGAATCACTTCAAACATATCTCATATGGACGCAAATGTCAATATCGGTGATGGAGTGTCGACCAATGAAACCCAAGGTATTACTCTTATTATCATTTCATCTTCTTTCGATACATCTACCATTGACACCACTGTCTCTCTACCACCATACCATCCTTCTATTTCTACCACATTACCTCAATCTACCAAATAACCCACTTTTGAAAACATCATTAGTCAACCTATCACTTCATTGTTCCCATCACAATCCACCGAAGGCCCCAAAACTGTTTGTCACACCCGCAAACTACACGGCGGAAACGTCTGGGGGTGGATGACTTCATTTGTAGTATCAAATCACATGCATCATAGGAATCAAAGCACACACAACCACTATATTTAAAATGTTTAAGTACTTACATGTTTTCAATCATTGTATATTGAAAACAAAGTAGTTATAGAAAAGAAGAAGACATGACTCAAAATAGCTCCATCTTCTCAAAAGCTCGGGGAGTACATGTCTACTGATTCCTTGAGAATAAAAGTAATTTGAAAAGAGAGTATCAAAATAAAGTTGAGTGAGTGCATAAGTGTTTATGTTTGAAAGAATATTTTGAATTTCTTGAATATGTAAACTGTTCCAGAAAATCTTATATTTTCTGTTGTATATGAAAAGTAGTTATAATCACATAAAACCGTTCTGTTTGTAAACCTATGTTCTGTATTTGTATTCCTTTTGTAAAACTTGTAACTGTGAGAGTGTGCCTGGCTTCACCAACTGTTATTTAATACTGAAATGTAATACTGTAAAAACTGTATCATGGTAAACTGGTACTTTCAAAATGTACTTACGTTTAGTTAATTATACACTAACGTGTTGTTAATATATTTTTAATGAGTTATTATAACCATACTTACTAGATGGCCTGACCCAACGCTATGAATGTGTTAAAACTGTTGATAACAACTGTCACTCGTAGGCACGTATGCCTGACTGTAGCTAGCAGTATGAGTGCGGGGTTGTCAATCCCAATATAGATCTATACACACATTGTTCCGATCCCCAGCTGGAGATTCTAGTTATAATGTCAGGACTTTAACTATATTGTTTAAATGAATTAAACAACCTGAATCAAATGACTCATAAAAAGCATATAGCCGTTACATGTATAATAGTTATGAAAACCCAATCATCCTGAAATGAACGATTGATAGTTTGCCCCTGAATTTGTATATGAAAGATGTATACTCTTGATTAGTTTTGAATCAAATCCTTGTTCTTGTAAAACAGTGTAAATTAGTATACTTGAATTGTGAATTAATGTTCTAAGAATCATAAATTATACCTATTATAATTTATATGTACTTTCTAAATTAATACTAACGGTTCATGAATGCAACCCCCTTGCTCAACATGCTACAAAGGGTATTTGAACCGAATGAAATAATTTTTATATTTATATACATATAGAAATATATATAAGTAAAATTTAAACGACATTCGGACAAATAACCAATACTATAATCCCACATCCAAACAAGGAAAAGGAACCAAGGTGGGTTATCAGTCCTAAGCCTTTCAAACCTTATATATATGTATATATATATATATATATATATATATATATATATATATATATATATATATATGTATATATATGATTTCTGGGGAAAAATATAAATTTATAAAATCATTTAAAAGAAATTTAATATTTTGCATTACATTTGGTGACTTGATGTCATTTTAACACACTTGATGAATCTAAGCAGCTTGTTAAGGAGATTCAAAGATTTTAGGTGCTTGTTCTTCGTGTTTTTCATGTGTTCTTCGCATTCTTCGTGAAAACTAGAAAAATCAATGCATTTTAGCCTAGTATATGAAGATGGAAAGGTGTTCATGAAGTGATAACAAGATCAAGAATTGATACCTGTTAGATTTTGTAAAGAACTAGTGTTTAACACTTGAATATGATGAATAAAGATGACCTTGATGTGTTTTTGAAGAGATATGATGTTCTTGGTGCATGATACTTGAGAGAAAAGGCTTGAAATCTCGAGTGGAAATGAAGAAATGAAGTAAAAACTAGCTGGAACATATATATATATATATATATATATATATATATATATATATATATATATATATATATATATATATATATATATATATATATATATATATATATATATATATGCGAGGGTTCACGGTCCGAGGGTTTACGGCGGTGAACCTCGTTTACGGTCCGAGGTCGGCTAGTGTTTACGACCGAGAACATGCCCCAACGCGATAAGGTTCGGTTTCCGAGGCGATAAGGTTCAGAGAGTTTACGGACGAAGCCTGATTACGGCCGAAGCCGTTGACGGCCGCAAGGGTTTGCGGCTGCGAGGGTTTGCGGCTGTGAACCTTTTGCAGTCCGATGGCTTTAAGTCGTATCCTTCTAAATTCAATTACAGTTATTTTAAGGATTTTTATCAAACAAAGGTTGTTATTATAACCTACATAAAAACCCAAACAAATAGAAGGACCTTAGTTGACCCTCATTTGACTTTGGTTGACTTTACAAGATAGAAATTTACGGGACGTTACATTATCCCCCCGTTAGAGAGAATTTCGTCCTGAAATTAGGATTAAAGAGATAATGAAAGACTAGGGAAAAGGATGTGGATACTTCTGTTGCATTTGATCCTCTCGCTCCCAAGCGAATTCTGGTCCCCGTTTTGCATTCCAGCGAACCTTCACTATCGGGATACGACTTTGTTTGGTTCTCTTTACTTCCCTGTCTAAGAACTCTACGGGTTCTTACACGAAGTTGAGATTCTCGTTTACCTCGATCTCATCGAGTGGGATAACAAGGGGCTCGTCGGATAAGCACTTTTTCAAGTTAGAGACGTGGAAGATAGGATGTATGTTACTTAGTTCTTGGGGTAGTCGGAGTTTGTAAGCTACTGGACCGATTCTAGCAAGAATTTCGAATGGTCCTATGTACCTTGGATTCAGCTTGTCATGCTTTCCAAAGCGTATCATGCCCTTCCAGGGTGAAACCTTCAACATGACGCGGTCACCAACCTGGAATTCCAAAGGTTTTCTTCTTTTGTCAGCGTCGCTTTTCTGTGTATCTCTAGAAGCTTTAAGTCGTTCTTGGATTTGTACGTTTTTCTCCGTAGTTTCACGACTGATTTCCGGACAAGTGAGTGTACTGTCAGGAACTTGACTTCTAGCTAGCTGTGTGTCACCCACTTCAGCCCAACACAGAGGTGATATGCACTTGCGGCCATAGAGGGCTTCGAAAGGAGTAGCCTTTATGCTAGTGTGATAACTGTTGTTGTAAGAGAATTCAACAAGGGGTAAATGAGTATCCCATGCCTTTCCAAAGTCTATCACGCAAGCTCGCAACATGTCTTCTAAACTTTGAATCGTCCTCTCACTTTGTCTGTCAGTTTGTGGATGGTAGGTTATACTCATGTCCAACCTAGTTCCTAAATATTTTTGTAAAGACCGCCAGAAACGAGAGGTGAATCTACTATCTCGGTCTGAAATAATAGATATTGGCACACCATGCAGTCTAACGATCTCCTTGAGGTAAGTTCTTGTTAGCTTCTCCTTCTTGTCGGTCTATTTGATTGGTAAGAAGTTTGCGGATTTGGTTAATCTATCGACGATTACCCAAATAGTATCATAACCACCCGGTGTCTTGGGTAACTTAGTTATGAAATCCATCGTAATCCGCTCCCACTTCCATTCAGGGATTTCAGGTTGTTGCAATAAACCTAAAGGTTTCTGGTACTCTACCTTGACTTTGGCACAAGTATGACACTTGCCCACAAAGGTAGCGATTTCTGCCTTCATGTTAGGCTACCAGTATAGTTTCTTGAGGTCCAGATACATCTTGTCTGAACCTGGATGAATGGAGTATCGGGTTTTGTGTGCTTCATTCATAACCACGTTTCTATAACCACCGAACTTTGTTGTCCAGATCCGGTTCATGAAACAATAGACTCCATCATCCCTGACCTTGATGTTCTTATCCATTCCTCTCAGGGTTTCACCTGCCATGTTTTCGGGTTTTAAGGCCTCGAGTTGAGCCTCTCTGATTTGTGTGGATAGATGTGAATGATTGTCATGGTCAATGACTTTACTCGGCGTCCCGATTATTCTTTTCTCCTAAGGGTTTCAGCTACTACGTTAGCTTTACCAGGGTGATAAAGAATCTCACATTCAAAGACATTCAGTAGCTCCACCCACCATCATTGTCTCATGTTCAGCTCTTTCTGATCGAAGATATGCTGAAAACTTTTATGGTCCGTGAATATTGTGCATTTCGTGCCATATAAATAATGTCTCCAGATTTTTAGAGAAAATACCACTGCTCCTAGTTCAAGGTCACGTGTTGTATAGTTGACTTCATGTGTCTTTAGATGTCTTGAAGCGTAGGGTATAACCTTTCCTCTTTGCATAAGAACGCATCCAAGCCCTTGATTGGAAGCATCACAGTACACTACAAAATCCTCTGTCCCTTCAAGAAGAGACAGGATCGGTGCACTACACAGAGCTCGCTTCAGCATTTGGAACAATGTTTCTTGTTTCTCTCCCCAGCTAAAAGTTACACCCTTTTGCGTCAGGGTGGTAAGAGGTTTAGCGATTCGAGAGAAATTCTGGATGAATCTGTGATAGTAGCCAGCAAGACCTAAGAATTGACGGATTGCTATAGGTGTTTTAGGTGCTAACCAGTTCTCAATTGCCTTTATTTTGGAAGGGTCCACGTGTATTCCTTCTGAACTGACCACGTGACCTAGGAAATCAACCTTCCTGATCCAAAACTCGCACTTTGAGAACATCGCATAGAGTTTCTCTGTTCTAAGAGTTTGCAATACTTGACGAAGATGTTGGCCATGTTCCTCTTCACTTCTTGAGTAGATAAGGATGTCGTCAATGAAGACTATGATGAATTTGTCCAAGAATGGACGAAACACTCTGTTCATTAAGTCCATGAACACAACAGGTGCATTCGTCAATCTGAATGGCATCACTACAAACTCGTAATGACCATAACGAGTTCTGAACGCGGTTTTGGGAATGTCCTCCTCCAAAATCCGTAACTAGTGATACCCGAATCTTAAGTCTATTTTTGAGAAGTAGCTCGCACCTTGAAGTTGGTTGACCAGATCGTCAATGCGAGGTAGAGGATATCGATTCTTGATGGTAAGTTTATTCAGCTCGCGGTAGTCTACGCACATACGGAATGATCCATCTTTCTTCTTTACGAACAAAATCGGTGCTCCCCAGGGTGAGAAGCTTGGTCTTATGAAACCTTTGTTAAGGAGTTCATTCAGCTGGCTGGATAATTCCTGCATTTCAAAAGGTGCAAGACGATAGGGGGATTTGGCTACAGGGGTAGTGTAAGGTCCTAATAAGGATCTTTACCAGTAGTCAAGCAACAAACAATCACGAATAGAAGAATAAGATGAAAAGAAATCGAGCTTGCACATGTTTATATTCAGAAAAACGTCAGGTACAACTCGATGGGACTCTCTGTAAACGCAATGGCATCAACAACTGCATAATGACCTACACCTCTGTTATTTATACTAGGACCGCAAACAGGGTTTACGACCGTAAACTAGGTTTACGGCCGTAGACGTATTTACGACCGTAAACTCTGTTTAAGGTCGCAAACACATTTTCTGACCAAAGACACATAAATACATTTTCCTAGAAAAGCAAAGTATAAACCATATTTTTGACCCAATAATCTCCCCCTTGGTTTATAGCTTTCTTTTCTTTTCTTAAATGACCCAACAAGCTCCCCCTAAAAAGTAGCTGGCTTTTCTTGTTAATCTTCATTGGGAACTTTGGCTTCAGCTTTAATCTTCGATATCTTCATGACTTCAAGATGAACATATGAATCTTCAATGAATGACTTCATCTTGAGCAGTTGGGCATTTCTTCAAGAATTTGGCTTTGAACGCACGTCGGGTGAGGAGGCTTCTTGTACTGATTCTTGAGAGATAGCGCTTTCAGCTTGAGAATCTTCAGAGAGAACTAATCTTTTGGATCACTTCAGCAGGTTCAAAGATAGCAGCAGACTGATTGAGGAGGCTTCAATGCAATCAATCACCTAATCTTCAAGTGCAGCTTCACCTTGCTTCTGGGGTTGAAAGATTGAATGTCGAAAGAATAATCTTCATTTCTTGCTCCTTCGAATGAGAATTCTTCAATGATCACGGATGAAGCCTTGGCTCAGAAATCTTCGACACAAACTCCATGAGTTTCATCTTCACCTGAATTTACTTTTCAAGACAAAACAAAACTAAAAGAAAACTTAGCATTCAATATTTTTGGATTTTTCATATTTTCTGAAAAAGAGATAAAACAGAAATAACACTATTTTTGGATTTTTAATTTTTTGTTTTGATTTTTTTTTGTTTGTTTGTTTGTTTTTTTTTATTATTTTAATTATCCCCTAATATTTAAATTAGAAGAAAACTATGAACAAATTTAACAAAAATAAAAATGATATCTAACTTTAAGAGTGGTTTGGGATCAAAGTTTTTAGACAGCCTTTATCCGTTTATCAGTACCTCTCCCTTCATGAATAGATCTGGTCAATCGCCGATATTGTGGCCCACTTAAACACGAGAGATTGTGACAAAATTAGGACATACTATAAGTGACAAGACAATGTGATCCTAAGTTCCTAGATAATATTCCTTAAGGAACATTCATCTGACGACCAAAGATATTGTTGTCCACCTAAATTGAGCAGCGAGATCTACAGACAACCTAGTGATTGTTCAATTTTAAATGTACTAGAACATGTTTCCCGCTTCCTGACATACCCCAATAATCAGGAACTTCTAAAGTACTCCTTACTTTAGGTGAGCAGACAATTATTATGAGAGAAGTTAGATTTAGAGTGCATATGCTATACACCCATGTCGGATCTCTTCCAATCTCGCAGAGGGTGAAACATATGACTAACCAGATTTAGAGGGATTGAGAAGTAGAATGGTGCATATGATGTGTACCAGGTCAGATGTATTTCAATCACGCAAAGGAGACAACATATGACTAACAGACAGGAAGAATTGCATAGATAGAAGATGCATAGAAATAGAGTTCCATATGTTGCAGTCCAGGTCGGATGTATTTCAATCACGCAGAGGAGGCAACATATGACTAACAGAAGGAAAGCAAGAAAATAATTTTCTACAGACCTACTTTATCGGAATTCCCCAGTCGCCCCATCAATACCGGAATTAAGGACAAAGTCCGTACATCGAGGCAGAGTTAAACCACAGTTCTAGATACGGATAACTTTAATGTGACCGGTGCATTATCATGTATATCTCCCTGCTCAACCTATATGACCGTCGTATTGTCAGGCTAAATGGATCTATCTAGGTCAAGATTTTTCAAGTCTCTAGATGCCTTAAGTTCATTAATGCCTAGTCAAGTCCATTTTAATCTCTCGTGCCTACCAGCGCATCGAACACAGAGCCTAGACAATTCAAATTCAGCCCCTTACACAGATTCAGATTGCCTGTTATCACATGATTATATCACTTCCCAAAACATCTCCCTCAAGCACATTCCATAACCAACATATTTTTGATTTTCTGACTTTCTAATGTTTTTGGATTTTTTAAACTTTTCTAATTTTTGTTTTGTTTTTATTTCTCCCCCTAAATTTGTGCATAGGAGAGAGAAACGAAAGTAAATGCGCAAATTTAAACTATCCTAAAACAAAAATTTGTCTTTGAAGCGAATCAGAGTAAGATAAACTCAGGAGTATAAAGAAGAAAACGCAAACCGTAATTCACCGATTGAATTTGCATCCAGAAGGTCTGAGAACAACACGCATAATCTCAGAACAGATCCGAAAATTCTTCATGTCATTAAGCACTAACTCCATTTGTGATCTCTTCCTTTCTTCCCTTCCCGCAAAGGACACATACTCTCAAATAATGTTCTGAGTGTTGTACAGTTGAGAGATGTCCCTTATCATGTGCCTGGAACAGCTACTACCAACAAACCGAAGTCTGATGATATGCCTCCATAGCTGCTCCGACACAAAGCGGGATTAGTTAGTCTTTGGAACCCAGTCCATTTTGAAACTGGGTCGACCTTTGTCATCCTTGCACGGTACTCTCTCCCATGACATGTCCTGCTTATCACAAACAGAAGATGAAGAAATATTAGAATCGTTAGAAGATTTGGGAGAGTGAGCCTTTGGAACCCATTTTTAGTTGGGTTTAACCCATTTCTTTTGTAATCTGATGGGTGGCTCAGTACTTGCTTTTGAACTTGATGTCGGCCGTTGAGATGACTTTGATTTTGGCTTCACGGGAGCATCTCTTGGATTTGGCTTCTTGGCCGACATTCCCTTCTTGTTCTTGGGATTCAGATTCTTGGCCTTGTGGGTTTGATTCTTGGCCTTCTGCGCGTTCCAGTCGCCATTGTCTGAACGTGACCTTGAGGGGTTTCTTTTGGAAAATCTCCCTCTTGGCGCGTTCTGCCAGCCTTGTGCATAGTAAGGAACGTATGCGCGATTTGGACAATTTCTGGCAATGTGTCCAGCTGTACCACAGTGAAAACATGTCTTTTTCTTCACTGTGAAGTTGTTTCTTCCTGCCCCTGGTGGCGTATCCTTGCCTTGTCTCTTATTTTTCCCACAAGCACAATTACAACAGGCACTCTGTTTCACTAGAATTGGTGGCCTGTATTTCTCAACAGCAGGTTGATCAAAAGCAGCTGAGTTCGAAGCAACAGATTCAGAGTTCAAGGAGATGTTGGTTTGTTCAATGGTGTTCTCCTTGTTCTCATCCTCTGCTACTTTACCTGCATATGAGGTAGAAACATTAGTATTTTCAACCTGAATACCTCTTGACACAAATCCAGCTGGTTTGCCATATTGAAGATGTGCCTCCCTGTCAATTTCTTCCTGTGTCGTTGGGATGGATGTATAGTTATGATTGATAGGTGGAGGAACACTATCATACCCTAGACCCTTGTTTTGATTATCTTTGAATTTTAATTGGGTTTCAAATAAGGACTCGACTGTCTTACTTGACGCAGTATAATTTTTGAAACTAACATCTTTTTTTCCACACTTAATTTTCAAAGCGTCAAGTTCTTCGGTTACAGCATCAAGTTGTCTCTTAATATAGTCATAATTTTCACACTTGTTGCTGAATTCTTCCTGAAGCTTCCTAAAGTCCCTTATTTTTGTTTCTAACTGGGCCTTTAGGGGTTTCTGTCCTTTCCTGAGTTGATAACCTTCATATCTCAGGTCCTCAACTTCTCTTTTTAATAAATCATTATGTTCACGAAGAAGTTTAATCGTAGCTTCACATGATTGAGAACATGAAACTTCACATGATTGAGAACATGAAACTTCATTGATCGGAAGGTTTGCGGAACTCATTGTTTTTCGACAATTCAAAGCGTCAAGTTCTTCAATTATATCAGCAAGACTAAGATGATTGAGATCTTTTGTCTTCTTGATGACAGCCACGTTCATATCCCACGACTTTGGAAGTGCATTCAGAAGCTTTTTGTTTATCTCATATTCAGTCAAGAAGATCCCAGCTATACTCATCTCACTAGTAAGTGTAGTAAATCGCTGCAACTGAGCAACCAGGGTTTCTCCAGGAATATAATCGAACAAGCTGAATTTTTGTCTTAGCATATCCTGACTCTCTTTCATGTCTTCGTAGACCTCAAAAGCCATTAAAACACAAGGTTGATGTGTTTACGGTTATTGAAGCTTAGTTTACGGTTATTGAAGATGCGTTGTTTACGGTCCAAGAACACAGTTTACGGTTTATGAAGATTACGACCGTAAACTGAGTTTACGGTTGAAGAGTTTACGACTGTAAACTTGGTTTACAGTTAGGACGATTACGACCGTAAACTGTGTTTACGATTGAGCAGTTTACGGTTTATGTGATTATGGTTTATGTGTTTACGGTTAATGAAACTTGATTTACGGTTTTTGAAGATTCAAAGTTTACGGTTCTTCAAGATCTAGATTTTACAACCGTAAATAGGGTTTACGGTTGGCAGCAAACTCCCAGAAAGCCTTCAGAAACATGTTTTTGCAGAAGATTATTTCCCTTAACCACGAAAACAATAAAACCAGGCTCGAACAATAAGAATATCGGATTAAACATCCCAAAAATCGATTGAATGAAGCTTTAACACCGGTTTCTGCTCTGATACCAATTGTAAGGTCCTAATAAGCATCTTTACCAGTAGTCAAGCAACAAACAATCACGAATAGAAGAATAAGATGAAAAGAAATCGAGCTTGCACACGTTTATATTCAGAAAAACGTCAGGTACAACTCGATGGGACTCTCTGTAAACGCAATGGCATCAACAACTGCACAATGATCTACACCTCTGCTATTTATACTAGACAGGACCGCAAACAGGGTTTACGATCGTAAACTGGGTTTACGGCCGTAGACGTGTTTACGGCCGTAAACTCTGTTTACGGTCGCAAACACATTTTCTGACCAAAGACACATAAATACATTTTCCTAGAAAAGCAAAGTATAAACCATATTTTTGACCCAACAGGTAGACCTAGGGATTAAGTCGATTCTGAATTCGACTTGTGGTTCGGGAGGCACTCCTGGAAGATCGTCGGGAAAAATTTCGGGAAAGTTGTAGACCTCAGGAATGCTTGCGATATCTTTCACTTCTTGCTTTTTGTCTACCACGTGAGCTAAGAAAGCACAATACTCTTTGCGAAGGCACTTCTGTTCCTTGATGCAAGAAATGATCTGAAGGTTCGTTTCGGGTTTGTCGTCGTATATAATAAGAGTTTCGTTAGTTGGCAAGTTCAGACGAATGGCTCTTTCATAACATAGGATGTCAGCATGGTTAGGGCACAACCAATCCATACCTATTATGACGTCAAAACTTTTGATAGAGACCGACATAAGGTCTATTGGGAAAGAAAAGTTATTCAAGGTAAGGATACATCCTATGTATATGTCGTTGGTGTGTTCAAATTTCCCGTTAGCCATTTCGATTGTGAAAGTTTCTTTTAGTGGTTGGGAGTTTTGATTTAGAAATTGTTTGAAATTATGGCTTACGAAGCTCTTCTCAGCACCACAATCAAATAGAATTCATGCATAAATATTGTTGAGAAGAAACGTACCCGTAACCACCGCAGGGTCTGCCACCGCTTCTTCGTGACCCAAAGCTAGAATCCTCCCAACTCAACCAACATTTCCAGCTTTCAGACAATCTCTCTTGAAATGCCCCAGATCACCGCATTGATAGCATGCTTGACCTACTCCAGCGACATGTACTTGGTTAATCGGTTGGGGTGGTGATCTACAGAATCGGGCAGTATGTCCTTTTCTGTTGCAGTTACGACACTGCATTTCTCAGCAATTTTCGTTATGGTGAAAATTGCACTTTTTGCAGTTTGGGAGATTACCAGCATTAGGCTTAGCTGGTGTCGGGTTAGCAGGAACTGCAACAGGTACAGTAGCAGCATGGACTGCCACTAATTGTTGCTTCTTTGAGGGTTCCTGTGAAGATTTGCCCTTCCTCTTATTCCAACCTTGCTTCTTGATGTTGTTGTTGTTTCCTTTGTGTTGTTCTGGGGCAGTAACCACAAAGTTTTGACGAGCTCCATGGTCAATGAGCGACTGTGCTAGCTCTTTGGCGCTGTCAAAGGTAACAGGCCTGGAAGCTATGACACTTGCCTGAATCTGGGGCGACAGCCCCCAGATGTACCTTTCAATCTTTTTGCTCTCCAGAGCAACCATTTCTGGACAAAGGATCGCTAAGTCATAGAACCGATTTGTATAGGTTGTTATGTCAGAACCAACCATAGTAAGACCCTAGAATTCTTGCTCAAGTTTCTGAATTTCCCCTCGCGGACAGTACTCCCGCATCAGCATGGTTTTCAAGTTCTCCCAGCTTATAGAGTTAGCCACTACCAGAGTTAGTGACTTAACATGGCCGTTCCACCATGTTAGGGCTCTATCAGCAAAGGTACAAATAGCAAACTTGACCTTGCTACCCTCCGGACAGGAGCAGATTTCGAAATTTTCCTTTGTCTTCTCAATCCATTGTCTTAAAACCGTCACTCCTCCAGTCCCGTTAAAGGTCCTGGGTTTGGCGTTCGAGAAGTCTTTATAGGTACACTCTTGTGAGTGTTTGTGACCCTCACCATGGTTGATAGGATGCGCACCAACTCCTAATCCACTAGCACCAGGGGTATTTATATGAGACATAGCAGCTGCAAAAGCTGTCGTAACTGCCGCCTGAAACATAGCAGCGTCGAATTGAGGAGGTGGTGGTGGAGCTGGTGTCGACGCTTCATTAACATTGACACGCCTTGGTTTTCTCCGAGGAGGCATCTTTTACTATAAAAATTAAAAGATGAAAAGATGGTAAGATATCAAGAGTGAACATGAATATGATATCTCTGAACTTATATATTTAGTTCAATATGAATCTTGTAATGAATTGGAAATAGAAGTCTACTACAATTACAACTTGCAATATAATAATATGAAATTGAGTGGTTATTTTTTTTTTCAAAGAGTATGAAAATGCATGTTGATTGTATTGGCATATTGAATACATAGAGTTTGGAAAATTTGACCCTAAACAGGTCTACAATACACCAAATTACTGGAAAAACATCAACATCAAACCGACCTACCGAAAATGAAATTTTACGCGGTCGTACTGAAAAACATGAAAAATAACGCTAGAACATATCCGTAGACTTAACTATAACCAAAAGAGTAAACAGAGGGCGAGTAGAGTATAATCTATCTCTTAAACCAAAATAAAGGATGAGTAGAACATCCCCTACTGGCGACGGGCACCTCTAGGATGAACCCTTAATTCGGCCAGCTGACGCTCCACATCAAGCAAGTGTCTTTCATACATTGTCTGACGTACTCAGAGCTCTATGACTTCAACTCGAGTTGCAACTAGTTCTTGCCGCAGAGCCTCATTGTCTCTCATAGCTCTCCCATGAGCAGATTCAAGATTGCGAATACGATCTGTTTTGGCGTTCGTGTCCGCATCAAGCTCCACGGTTTGTTGAATGGTTGTTATTCCTAGTTCAACATTTCGAGCCACTCGCGGAACCAAGATGGGAAGAATTCTGTCTGCAGAGCCTCCCTCACTTAGGTTGTGGAAGCTTCGATCTCCGTTGTAGGGTAAGGGTTGACCTTGCTCCCGGCTCCACCTACCCAAGTTCTCAGCCCACGAAGGTGTCGGGCCTTGAAAAGCTGGACGACGGTTAGGATTTGGGATTAGAGCCACCAGGGGTAGATCATAGACTTTTGGCTAGGAATCAGAATCCTCAGGAAAATTTTCTACAAAATCATCATCTCAGGGAATTTCATGATTCTCTTCTGACTCAGCAATTTGCCCTTGATTGGGAAAGTAAGGATCTCCGGGTAAATGAAATCAAGCCATTGATATCTAAGCGAGAATAGGGATAAGAGATATAGAATATAATTAGTAATGATAGATTGAAAATACAAGTTTCTACGAGAGAAATTTACAGTTAACAAGTAATGTATTCTGTATGACTTGTTCTGGATATTACTATAACTACAAAGTGTATAATAATTATATATAACTTGGGTATAATCGACCTTTGATTAAATGACCCGGCTCTAAATCCACAACCAAACAACGAACATGAAATGAAGCTAGATCACAATAAGTCTATATAACTTTGATTATATATAACTTTAATATAACCTTAATATTTATAGTTCTACTCATAATGGTTCTTTTGTTTTCACATGTTTGTTATTAGTATGTAGTGCCTATAATACTCCTATAGTATTTTAATCTTTATGTTCTGCTCTGGAGTTCTTCTGTATATGTATAGTTGGTAAGTTTTAGACATGTCACAACACTACCATCACTCCCAAACACATGTTGGTCATATCTCAAACCAATATAGTTTATCAGACTATATTAATCCCATATATGATTACATAACTGCCCAGTTTTGACTGCAGTGTTCAACATCCAAATACTTTAGAGTTCTTATGACTGTGAAACTGTACTTGTATGAGTGTTAGTATACTTTTTGTAAAAATACTTTAATTTTTAAAAAGTATACTTGTAGTCAGTGCTCTTAGCCCCACATGTATTTATAGTTTGTATATCTTTTATGGATTCATATACTGAGTTCACTATAAACAATGCTCTGATACCAATCTGTCACACCCCCAAACCAGACGGCGGAAACGTCCGGGGGTGGATTACTTCATTTGTAGTATCACAACACATGCATCATAGTAATCAAAGCACAAACAACCACTGTATTTAAAAAGTATAAGTATTTACATGTTTTCAATCATTGTATATTGAAAACAAAATAGTTATACAAAAGAAAAAGACATGACTCAAAATAGCTCCATCTTCTCAAAAGCTCGGTGAGTACCTGTCTACTGATTCCCTGAGAATACAAGTAATTTGAAAAGAGAGTATCAACATAAAGTTGAGTGAGTGCATAAGTTTTTATGTTTGAAAGAATATTTTGAATTTCTTAAATATGTAAACTGTTCCAGAAAATCCTATATTTTCTGTTGTATATGAAAAGTAGTTTTAATCAGATCAAACCGTTCTGTTTGTAAACCAATGTTCTGTATTTGTATTCCTTTTGTAAAACTTGTAACTAGGAGACTGTGCCTGGCTTCACCAACTGTTATTGACTACTGAAATGTAATACTGTAAAAACTGTATCATGGTAAACTGGTACTTTGAAAATGTACTTACGTTCAGTTAATTATACACTGACGTATTGTTAATATCTTTTTAATGAGTTATTATAACCATACTGACTAGATGGCCTGACCCAACGCTATGAATGCATTAAAATCGTTGATAACAACTGTCACTCATAGGCATGTATGCCTGACTATAGCTAGCAGTCTGAGTGCGGGGTTGTCAATCCCAATATAGATCTATACACACATTGTTTCGATCCCCGGCTAGAGATTCTGTTTATAATGTCTGGACTTTAACTATATTGTTTAAATGAATTAAACAACCTCAATCAAATGACTCATAAAAAGCATATAGACGTTACATGTATAACAATTATGAAAACCCAATCATTCTGAAATGAAAGATTGATAGTTTGCCCCTGAATTTATATATGAAAGATGTATACTCTTGATTAGTTTTGAATCAAATCCTTGTTCTTGTAAAACAGTGTAATTTAGTATACTTGAATTGTGAATTAATGTAATAAGAATCATAAATTATACCTATTATAATTTATATGTACTTTCTGAATTGATACTAACGGTTCATGAATGCAACCCCCTTGCTCAACATGTTACAAACAGTATTTGAACCGAATGAAATAACTTTTATATTTATATACATATACAAATATATATAAGTAAAATTTAAACGACATTCGGACAAATAACCAATACTATAAGCCCAAATCCAAACAAGGAAAAGGAACCAAGGTGGGTTATCAGTCCTAAGCCTTTTAAACCTTATATGTATATATATATATATATATATATATATATATATATATATATATATATATATATATGATTTATGGGGAAAAATAGAAGTTTATTAAATCATTTAAAAGAAATTTAATATTTTGAATTACATTTGGCGACTTGATGTCATTTTAACACAATCTTTGAAACCATTTGATTTGATGATAACTGAAATCCATTTTGATAAGATATTTTGAAACCATTTGTTTATAACACAAAATCTTTGTGTTAGACTTGTATCCCCCCCCCCCCCCCTTAAAACAGTAAAAACTATGAAAATACGGGGGTATGAACTCACCTTTTGGAGGGTGATTCAAATGATGATTTGATATAGGATGCTTAGTTCCACGAGTTAAATCCCTCAAGAAAACAAGTCCTATATAGTGATTTGTATAGCATATATGCATCCAATAAGCTAAAATAATCATAGAAATGATTAGAAACCGGACTTATTTGTAAGTATAACTTACAAATTGAAGCGTTTGAAGCTAGATTGGAGGCTGAAATGGGTTTACGGCCAGGAGTTTACGGCTAGGAGGGTTTACGGCCAGGTGTTCTTGATGAAATGAAGAAAACTTGATGAACCTAAGCAGCTTGTTAAGGAGATTCAAAGGTTTTCAGGTGCTTGTTCTTCGTGTTCTTCACGTGTTCTTCGCGTTCTTCGTGAAAACTAGAAAAATCAATGGATTTTAGCCTAGTATATGAAGATGGAAGGGTGTTCTTGAAGTGATAACAAGATTAAGAATTGATACCTGTTAGATTTTGTGAAGAACTAGTGTTTAACACTTGAATATGATGAATAAAGATGATCTTGATGTGTTCTTGAGGAGATATGATGTTCTTGGTGGATGATACTTGAGAGAAAAAGGCTTGAAATCTCGAGTGGGAATGAAGAAATGAAGTAAACACTAGCTGGAACATATATATATATATATATATATATATATATATATATATATATATATATATATATATATATATATATATATATATATGTATGTATATATATATATATATATATATATATATATATATATATATATATATATATATATATATATATGCGAGGGTTCATAGTCCGAGTGTTTACGGACGTGAACCTCGTTTGCGGTCCGAGGTCGGCTAGTGTTTACGACCGAGAACGTGTCCCAAGACGATAAGGTTCGGTTTCCGAGGCGATAAGGTTCAGAGAGTTTACGGCCGAAGCCGTTCACGGCCGCGAGAGTTTGTGGCTGTGACCCTTTTGCAGCTCGATGGCTTTAAGTCCTTTCCTTCTAAATTCAATTACAGTTGTTTTAAGGATTTTTATCAAACAAAGGTTTTTATTATAACCTACATAAAAACCCAAACAAAGAGAAGGACCTTAGTTGACCCTTGTTTGAATTTGGTTGACTTTACAAGATAGAAATTTACGGGATGTTACACTGTTCAAGAAGATGAAACCACTAAAGATGGTGAATTTATGGGAACTTTTGTTGATATTGAATTTGATCCAGAAGAAGAGAACATTCATGATCACATGTTGATGTCAGGGAAACAATTCAAGATTCTCAACAGGAAGCTTAGGTCTTTATTGCAGCTTCAAGCTGATGCAGGGGGTCGAAATCATGTGTCTGGAATTGAAGTAGATGTGATGCGCAAGGATCAAGAGCTTCGACTGAGAAATGAATCGGTGCTACTGGATCGGAATAATGAGAACCGTGTAAAGGCTCAATCTTTGAATTTCAATCATGAGCTTAAGGAATTGAAATATGTGCCAAAAGATAGGCATCTTTTATTTGTTGAAGATGTCAAGAAGGTTCGTGAAGATGTCAACCTGAAAATTAAGGAACTAAGGGTTGATATGGCGAAGGAAGTTGCAACTCTTACTCACAATTATTATTCTCTCCACACAAAAGTGGATATAATCATTGATGATGTTACAAATGTTGTTAAGTGGTAGCAGTCCTTACTCCCAAAGATTGATAAGAAGGTTGAACTTGATGTTCAGAGTTTTGGTCAACTTGTAGATATGGTGAATAATCTTACGGAATTAGTTTCGAAGACTGGTTCCTCGTCATCATCATAGCTTACTCCTGAGTTTTAACTCAAAGGTTTCGACTTTTGGTGTCTATCATTCACACTGAATTAGCTCCTCTTGCCAGGATAATTAATTTGATGCCAACAGATGCCCCACCTGTTCACACAGGGGTGCAAGGGGGAGAAAAGTTAAGTGTTGGCATGAGCATGGGTTCGAAGGCCAATATGGGAGGAAGTTGTTCTTCGAAAGGTGATGATGATGCGAAAGTAGTTGGGAAAGTCATATCTACTCAAATTCCTGTTTTGTTGCCTAAGACTGCATCTACAATTACTTTAACAACGACAAAAACAAAGCCCTTAACAAAAGGTGTTATAATAGGTTCTGGTGTTGGTGGTTCAAGTTCGTTGAAGCCACCTCCATCGACAGAAGAGATGAAAAACAAAGGGAAAGGTATCTCAACAGAACCCACTGCCGAAGAAAAGAAAGCTGCGGTTGAAAATGAAATGGAGAAGCAAAGGCAGATTGAAAGCATTCTTCGACAAAGAGCTAATGACCCTCCTGGTCAGGATGAGGGTGATCCTTTGAAACACTATTGCTACGAAAATATTGAAGGTTTAGTTGTTACTGGGGAAATGCATGACTTTGAGAAAATTCCCAAAAAGAGTTATGCTACAGAGAATATTGATTTTAATCAGTTACATTTTCCTATCAACAAGATGATGTTCATTGCTGAACAATATCAGATTGCTGATAAGTTTGAAGACAAAGAAGAATTCAAATGGTTGAAGATTCGTTTTCATGCTGTTCTTGGTAAAAGGGAAAAGGAAATTTGGTCGTTGGTCAAGATAATTCGAGTTATCAATATTTCCAAATATGTTTTGTTCGAGGGAATGTTGCAGCATTATCGCTTCCATGTTGTCAGAGCAAACAACGTCACTTTTGACTTTTTTGTTGCTGACTTCCCTTTAATGAACCTTGATGATTTGATTTCTGTTGCAAGAATTTTGAAGGGACCCTATGTTTCAAAGCTTCAGTTAACAAGCAAAGAAGATTTTTTAATCAGATTTTCTCACATCAAGTTGCTCATAGATAATTTCTATGAGTATCTTACTTTAACTGATGTCGAATTAGCTTTGGCAATTGGCAAACAGATCACAGTGCCCCAATCAATATTGAAAAGCCAAACTAGTTTGAAGAGCTATGAAGATGGGGAGATTTGTTTGAAGCCTCTTGGAATTGTGTTTGTTGGAAAGAACAAGAAGGGGAACATTACAAAGCTTTTATTTCAAGCCTGTGATGTTGAGAGATATACCACTTCTCATTATACTAATCTTATTGTTCGAATGAATAGTTATGCAAAAAACAATGAAGGTGATAAAGCTAAGATTCGCAAAGTGACAAACTGGTATGCTGAAATTCGAATGGTGATACATCAAGCTACTCAGATGCTGATGACTTAGTTTCGACACTTCTCACAAACGGGGAGAATGTTGTGGTCGAAAGTTGTTGTGAGGTGTTGAATTATGTCTGACTCGTTGTAAGTGTCAAAGTATGTTTTGTATGTTTGTTTATTATAAGGGCATTTTGTATCGAAGCTTAAGTGGCTTCGTCCCTTATATTTTTTGTACGCTTCCCTTATCCCTATATATATGGGATGAATACTACAGTTAGACAACATCTTTTGTATTCGACTTGTACTCCCTGATATTTCTCTGTATTTCTAAAAAGTGTAATCGAGCCAACCAGATTATGTTACACCCCCAAACCGAAACGGCGGAAATGTTTGGGGGCGGAGGACGTCATGTGCAGTATCACAACAATTGTATAATAATATTAAAAGCAAACACAACCATTACATTGATAAAATATAGTGTTTACATATGTTCAATACATAGTTTGTATGACATCAAAAGTGTATAGCAAAAGTATAAAAGACGCGACTCTATAAACTCCGTCTTCTCAAAACCTGTGGGTGTACCTATCTACCGATTCCCTGACAATACAAGTGGTTTTGAAAGTGTATCAACATTTAGTGAATGAAATGTAGTCTTAGGACTTAATACCAAAATGTATGTTCTTGTATCGTTTATTGAACTTAGAAAAATAGTGTAGCGATTCACGAAATATACCTATTATAGTTTAAATGTATACTCTATAATGAACTGAAAAACCTTTGCAACTTATCAGCGTGTATAAAGCAGTAATAAAAGATTTGTATAAAGTTACTTTTTGCTCGGCATGTTACAAAAGGGTAAGCAATATGTTTTATACTCACATATATTCCTAACATATAATCAAGAGTGAAAAGATAGTCGAAGAAGTAAGTCTATCCTTAACCCACAACCAAACAAGGAACAAGATTTAGGGCGGAATTGTCAATTCTAAGTCTGTTGAACCTTCTTTACATATATAAATATATGTGAATATATTTTGTTAAAATGTAGCAATAAATCAGTTTGAAACAATTGCAAATGGTTTGAAACGGTTTGAAATCGTGCGAATGTTAACACAAGAGTCATTGTGTTTTACTTGTATCCCCCCCCCCTAAAAACATTGAGAAATAGTGAAAACGTAGGGTTATGAACTCAGCTCTAGTGTGTGTTCGTGTTCGGATAGCGAAACTGTAGTGACGATCCTCGGGCTAGAGTACGTGGAAATAACGGTATCCTAATAATATTTAAACACATGGTCGTATTTGAATTAGTGAACAATTAATTAGACTGTTAGACAACACTTAACTTATGTAAGGAATACTTACAAAAATTACCGAGAATTATTTGGAGTGTTGTTAGGTGTTTTCGGTCTGTCCCTCACCGAAATCCCTTGATTTCAGTCTTAAAACATCAACCGAGAACCAAGTTCACGGTCTTAAAGGGTTCTCGGTCTGTGTGAGTTCTGGGTCTAGGTGGTTTTCGGTCAGGCTTGAAGATTTGAAGATTGTTCTTGGTGTTCTTGGTGTTCTTGGTGAAATTATGAAGATTTGAAGGACTTTGCTTGAAGATTTGAAGATTCTTGGATGATACTTGAGAGCAAAATGAGTGTGTTTTCGGTTTGAAAAGTGAGAAATGACTCATGTTTTCGGGTGAAATTATATATATCAAGAGGGTTTTCGGTCCGAGGGGAGTTTTCGGTTATGGACAGTTCTCGGTGGGGTTTGCGATCTGAGGGTTTTCAGTGCGAAGGTACTCGGTTCCAAAGAGAAAAGTTTTGATTTTTAAGTGCATTTTATTCCAAAGAATAAAATACTTATATAAAAACATCATTTATATAATTTAAATCATATTTACCCCTTATGATCTTAACAAAATAAACAAAGCGCGATTTTTATTTAGAGGGTTTGAGTTTTATTGACTTGAAAATAACAGGTTGTTACATTATCCCCCAGTTAGAGGGAATTTCGTCCCGAAATTCTTTCTATAGAGAGTACATCATAGACTAGGGAAAGGATGCAAGTACTTTTGTTGCAACAGATCTTCTCGCTCCCAAGTGAATTCAGGTCCCCACTTGGCATTCCAGCGAACCTTGACGAATTGTATGCGACTTTGTTTCATTCGTTTGACTTCCCTATCCATGATTTCTACTGGTTCTTCCACAAACATAAGACTTTCGTTTACCTCGAGTTCATCGAGTGGAATTACAAGAGTCTTGTCAGATTGACACTTCTTTAGATTTGACACGTGGAAGAGAGGGTGTATGTTATTATGTTCTTGTGGTAGACGTAGTTTGTAAGTTACTGGGCCGATTCTAGAGAGAATCTCAAATGGCCCAATGTACCTTGGATTTAGTTTTCCACGCTTTCCGAAGCGTATCATGCCCTTCTAGGGTGAGACCTTCAACAGAACGCGGTCACCAACATGGAATTCCAAGGGTTTTCGTTTCTTGTCGGCGTAGCTCTTTTGTCTATATCTAGAGGCTTTCAGTCGTTCTCGGATTTGAAAGATCTTTTCTGTGGTTTCTCGAATGATCTTCGGGCCAGTGAGAGTGTTGTCGGGGACTTTCCCTTTAGCTAGTTGCGTGTCACCCACTTCAGCCCAGCACAGAGGGGATCTGCACTTCCGGCCGTAGAGGGCTTCGAACGGGGCAGCCTTGATGCTAAAGTGGCAGCTATTGTTGTATGAAAACTCGACTACTGGCAAATGGGTATCCCATGATTTACCAAAGTCGATCACACAGGCTCTCAGCTTGTCTTCTAGTGTTTGAATGGTTCTCTCACTCTGCCCGTCAATTTCTAGGTGATAGGTTGTACACATGTCCAGCCTATTTCCCTGAGATTTCTGTAATGACTTCCAAACCGCAAGGTGAATCTATTGTCTCTATCTGATATAATAGATATGGGCACACCATGCAGTCGTACTATCTTTCTGATGTATGTTCTGGTCAATTTCTCCATCTTGTATGTTTCCTTTATTGGCAAGAAGTGGGTGGACTTGGTTATTCTGTCGACGATCACCCAAAGGGTGTCATGACCACCCGAGGTCTTGGGCAACTTGGTTATGAAATCCATTTTAGTCCGCTCCCACTTCCACTCTGGTATCTCTGGGTGCTACAGCAAACCTGAGGGCTTTTGATATTCTACCTTGACTTTGGCGCAAGTTAGGCACTTGCCCACATAGGTAGCAATCTTGGCTTTCATGTTTGGCCACCAATAGAGTTTCTTGAGATCCAGATACATCTTATCTGAACCTGGATGAACGGAATATCGATCTTGTGGACTTCATTCATGACAACATTTCTGTAGCCACCAAATTTCGGTGTCCAGATCCGATTCATGAAGTAACGAACTCCGTCACCCTTGATTTCTAAGTTCTTCTCCATTCGTGTTAAGGCTTCATCTGCCACATTATCCGGCTTCAAGGCTTCTAGCTGAGCCTCTTTGATATGTCTGTACATATGTGAATGGATTGTCATTGTTAGTGCCTTCACCCTACGATCTGAGCACTCCTTTCGACCAAGGGCATCTGCTACTACATTGGCTTTGCCGGGATGATATCAAATTTCGCATTCTTAATTATTGAGTAGTTCTACCCATCGTCGTTGTCGCATGTTAAGTTCTTTCTGATCGAAGATGTGTTGGAGGCTTTTGTGGTCGGTGAAGATGGTGTACTTGGTACTGTAAAGGTAATCCTCCATATTTTTAGTGCAAAAATTACTGCTCCCAACTCAAGATCAAGAGTGGCATAGTTGACCTCGTGTGCCTTTACCTGTCTCGAGGAATAGGCAATAACCTTTCCTCGCTGCATAAGAACACAGCATAGCCCCTGATTGGATGCATCGCAGTATACTACGAAGTCTTATGTCCCTTCTGGAAGAGACAAGATAGCTGCGCTGCACAGGGTTTGCTTCAGTGTTTGGAAGGCAGTGTCTTGTTTCTCTTCCTAGCTAAAAGTTACACCCTTCTGAGTTAGGGCGGTAAGCGGTTTAGCAATTCTGGAGAAGTTTTGTATGAATATGTGGTAATAGCCAAAAAGTCCTAAAAATTGGTGGATCTCTGTTGGCGTTCTGGGTGCTGACCAGTTCTCGATTGCCTTTATTTTTGAGGGCTCCACGTGTATTCCTTCTTTGCTGACTACGTGACCAAGGAAATTTCCATTCCTAATCCAAAACTCGCACTTTGACCATTTACCATAAAGATTTTCCACCTTTAATGTTTCTAAGACTTGTCTCAAGTGTTGGCTATGTTCTTCCTCACTTCGTGAGTAGATGAGTATATCATCTATGAATACTATCATGAATTTGTCAAGGAAGGGACGACATACCCGATTCATTAGATCCATGAATACTATGGGTGCATTTGTTAGACCGAAGGGCATTACTACAAACTCGTAGTGACCATAACGAGTTCAGAATGTTGTTTTGGGAACATCATTATCATGGACTCGTAATTGATGATACCCCGATCTTAGGTCAATCTTTGAAAAGTAATTGGCTCCTTGGAGTTGATCGAAGAGGTCGTCTATTCACGGAAGAGGGTATCGGTTCTTAATTGTAATCTTGTTTAGTTCGCCTTAGCCTATGCACATGCGGAACGATCCATCCTTCTTTTTCACGAACAGGACCACTGTTCCCCAGGGTGAGAAGCTCGGTCTAATGAATCCCTTATTGATCAGTTCGTTTAATTGGCTGGATAACTCCAACATCTTTGTTGGTGCTAGGCGATACAGGGATTTGGCTACGGGGTAGCTCAAGGAATCAAGTCGATTCGGAACTCGACTTGGCGTTAAGGAGGAACTCCTGGAAGATCTTCGGGAAAGATGTTAGGAAAATTACAGACTTCGGGAATGCTCTCGAGGTGTTTTACTTCTTGTTTTTCGTTGACTACATGGGCTAGGAACGCGTGACACTCTTTGCGAAGATATTTTTGGGCTTTGAAGCAAGAGATGATGCGAAGGTTCGTACTGGGTTTGTCGTCGTAGATAACGAGGGTTTCGCCAGTTGGCAGATTAAGGCGAATGGCTTTTTCGTAGCATAGAATATCAGCACGGTGAGGACTTAACCAATCCATGTCGATGATGATGTCGAAGCTTTTTATGGAGAGCGGCATAAGTTCGATTGGGAAAGAATAGTCGTTTAGTGTGAGGGTACAACCTACGAATTCCCTCTTGCTTCACATTAGCCATCTCGACAGTGAATGTTTCGTTTAGTGATTGTGGTTTGTGTTTGAGTAAGTGTTTAAATTTATGGCTAATGAAACTCCTCTCCGCACCACTATCAAAGAGTATGCATGCATAAGAGTTATCAATAAGGAACATACCAGTGACTACTGTGGGATCCGCTACTGCCTCCTCTTGACCCATTGCTAGCACTCTTCCTGTGTCGCCAGCATTCCTTACCTTCGGGCAATCCCTCTTGTAGTGCCCTACTTCACCACACCAATAACAGGTCTGGCATACCCCAATTCCGTGGGTCTGGGCATTAGGCTGTGTCGGTGCCTTGCATAAATGGGCAGTATGCCCCTTCCTGTTGCAGTTAGTGCATTGAATTTTCCAACAAGGTCCGTGGTGGTGGAAGTTACATTTGCTGCACTTCAATAGGTTACCAGCGTATCGACTAGGAGGTGCTGGAGTAGTAGGAACAACAGCAGGAATAGTAGCAGCATGGACTGCCACTGTTTGCTGTTTCTTTGAGGGCTTTTGCGACAATTGCCCCTTTCTTTTGTTCCAGAATTTCTTTTTACTGCCACTCTCTTTGGGTTGTTCAGGAATGGCTGTTACGGAGCCTTGGCAATCTCCGTGATCCACTAGTGTCTGTGCCAGACGTTTGGCACTATCAAAAGTAAGTGGATTGGCAGCTATAACATTTCCTTGAGTCGGGGGAGTTAATCCCCAGATGTACCTTTCCACCTTCTTACCCTCCGGGGTGACCATCCCAGCACATAGAAGAGCCAGGTCAGTGAATCTGGCAGTATAAGCAGTGATATCGGAGTCCTTTATTTTCATACTGCATATCTCCTGCTCTAGTTTTTGCATCTCCCCCCTCGAGCAGTATTCTGCTAGCATAAGTTCCTTTAAGTCATCCCAACTCATGGCATTGGCTATTGGGAGAGTCAATGAACTGACTTGGCTGTTCCACCAAGTGAGGGCTCTGTTTGTGAAAGTGCATGTCGCAAATTTCACTTTGCTTGCTTCAGTACATGCGCAGATTTCGAATATTGATTCGGTCTGCTCGAACCAACGGGTTAAAGCAATGACACCTTTGGTGTCGTCGAAGGATTTGGGTTTAGCGTTCGTGAAGTCCTTATGGGAACACTCCCTTGGGTGTCCATGACTATCCCTGTGGTTAGATGGGTTGGCACCACTACCAGCCCCGCTAGTGCCACTTGCATTGATCTGCGTCATGGTGGCTGCCACGACGGCGGCTACCGCTGCTTGGAAGACAGCAGGGTCATACTGAGGAGGTGGTGGTGGTGGTGGATTCATTGGCAGGTTGTTTTTCTTCCTGTTGTACTTCTTTGGAGGCATCTTTCTCTATAATGATTTAAGAGAAAATAATGATAAGTCCTCTATAGTGATCATGAGTCAGGTGATACATTTAAACTATAATTGGTATAGTTTGAGAACCACTACACTATTTTACAAGCTCAAGAACACTATACAGAAACAAGTATATAAACTATAATAGGTATTGTTTATGGAACACTACTCTATTTCACTAATTCAAGGATACACTACTAAATAATTATTTAAGTATAATTATTTTACATTGCAAAGTACACTACTACAAGGTAATACATACAGTTTCAAGTACAAGAGAACACTACTAGACTACACATAAACTAGTTAATACAGGGTTGTGAGGCACTACTTCGTTGTACCCATCAGGGTACAGGTTCAAGTCCTATAAATTATAACCAGAATCTCATGGAGGGAGAGCGTGAATTTGTGTATAGATCTATACGGCACTGACAATCTCGCACCTGAGCTGCTTGCAATAGCTAGGCCGGCAGGCATGGGGTGACAAATGTCATAACATTCCGACACCTGAAGAACGTCGTAGAGGCCACTAGGTCATACCAGCATGGTTATATGAAACTCACAATAGTATCAACTAAAACATTTGTTTACGGGATTAACACTACTTCAAAGGTTTCATTTTAAATAATAAAACTGCAGTACACTATTTCACACTACAGCTGGTGGATTCCAGGCACTCGAACAAAAGGTTTTATTTTAAATAATGAAACTACAATACACTATTTTACACTACAACTGGTGGATTACTGGCACTCATACAAAAGGTTTCCATACAAACACTACTATGATACGCTACTATTTCAATACAAAGTACACTAGTACAACATAAAAATTCAAGAAACATTCATGACATAGTTTTATTTATTAGTAAGACTATAATTTACTATTTCAGAGTACAGTTTACTATTTCAGAGTACAGTAACCAACATACATTTTGGTTTAAAGTGCTAAGACTACATTTCATTCACTAAAAGAAAATATTGGATTTTCTGGAAGAACACTATAGGAGTTACAAAGAACCAAGACAAGCTTTCCATCTCAAAAACATACTTATGAACTCACCAACTTAAATGTTGATACACTTTCAAAACCACTTGTATTCTGAGCGAACCGGTAGACAAGTACACCCACAGGTTTTGAGAAGACGGAGCTTATAGACTCGTGTCTTTTATACTTCTGCTATACACTTTTGATGTCATACAAACTATGTATTGAATAGATGTAAACACTATATTTTATCAATGTAATGGCTGTGTTTGCTTTGATTACTATTATGCAATTGTTGTGATACTGCACATGACGTCCTCCGCCCCCGAACGTTTCCTCCGTTCCGGTTTGGGGGTGTGACAGATTATATTTAGATCTTGTGTTCTTAATTCTTTATTGATTCTGATCTTGTATTACATACTCGATTAAATCGTAACTACAATATCTAGAAACTCTTTGAGTATTGCAGTTATTTTGAGGTAAAAAGTCGACAACTTGCTTATCTATTGATTAGATCTCTTCCTTGGAAGTTTATTGTCATATTTGGCTCATTTTTGGTATTGTTCATGGGCTGAGTATTGCATGAAGTTATCACTTCAGATTTGGACGTTTTGTGGCCTCATTGGACTTAAAGTTTCAAGCTTTATACGGTTTGAGGACTCTTTGATGCTTTAGGCCCCTTATTAAGCCTTCCTTGAGTTTTGGAGCCTCTTTGTGACATGCATGGATGTAAAGTTATCAACATTACGTGGTTTTCCAGCTCTTGGGTAGCAGATCTACATTTTAAAGCATTAGACTCGATGAAAAAGGACTGAATGTGTTAAGCTGGGAAAACTCGGTGAGTTTTCCAACCAACTCGGCGAGTTGGATAGAGTTTTCCTGATTCTCTGAATAATGTAGGAACTCGATGAGTTGGTAGGTTCACTCGAAGAGTTGGGTCAACATGGATTGTTGACCTTGACTATTGACATTGAATTTGACCATGGTTGATCAAGTTTGACTTTTGAGGGCATTTTGGATATTTCAGAGTTTTGATGGGATTGGTCACATGGTGGTTGTAGGATTTTGAGTCAGGAGCTAAGATTTGGGAGTTTGATATTATCAGTCAGCGCTGCTTGTGAGCTGATTTTTGCTCACTATACTTACTCGGTCAAAGTGACCAAAGTCGGCCCATTGGATTGTTACCCTGGTTATTTTCTGATGCTATATGTAGGGATCTATTAGATCTGTATTCCGATTTATGGAATAATGATATGCTTAGTGATCTGTTAAACCTGTTTGACTGACTGTGCATGCTAGCTAGTACTTGATATGATATCTGTTGTTATTTTATGTGTGGTTTGGTTGAGGCGATCCTGCTTTGTGCTGAAGGCCAAAAGACCCAAGGCGTCCCGGATAGACTGAAGGTCGAAGGTGGCATACAAGTCAGACCGAAGTCCCGAAGAGCGTACGAGTTAAACTGAACGTCAGTGGGGCGTTCCAGTCAGGCTGAAGGCTCTATATGCATGTTGTTTATTATATTGCTATGGTTTTGTTGTGTGATGGTATTTTGTGGGAAGCTCACTAACCTTTGCGCTTACATTTTTGGATTATGTTTCAGGTACTTCCGAGGATCGCGGGATGGTGAAGGCGTGATCGTGCACGTCCTCATGTTTTTATTTCTTAATTTTGGGATTTCTATGATGTTGAACTCATTTTTAAAACAATTTGTAATAAATGATGGTTTTGTGGTTATTCAAAAAGTTTAAAATTTTCAAGAATTTTTCGAATGTTACAAGTTGGTATCAGAGCCAAGGTTTGAGTGAACTGGAGGAACACACGTGTGAATCCAGACTCAAACTAAGGAAAAGATTTTTTTTAAATGATTTTCAAAAGGATTTCAAAATAAAGAAGGAGGATGTGATGTCTACAATCAACTGGAGCCAGTAAGTAGACCCCAAAATACCATAATGTTATTATATATTGTGATATGCTAGAACAACATGCTAGTGATAGGATATGGATCCACAGGAATCGTATGATAGAATTGCCTGATATTTGATGCCTTATCTTGTGTAGAGTAACTCATTGATTGTTGTATGACTCTTTCGTGTATGAACTAGTTATTGAATGAATATGTTAAGTCACTTACCGCATGGGTTAAAGGGTCTTAGGCTAGAGGATTTGGTCCTGCTGCACAACTCTTGTTTGAGTCCAACCATTATAGGATTGGACACTTTAGCCTAAGGTTGTTTAAGTCATGTGGTATATGATAGTGTTCATGCAATAGCTATCTGGCACCAATGGAGGGTCTTGTGGCAGTTGGTAGTAGGATGGGATATGTGGGGTCAGCCGACCAGTCGTGAGAGGGTTAGCCTTCTCTTTAGTTAGTGAGGATTGAGTGTTCATGTTAGGTCACATTTAGATGGTTTGGGCTAGGCGTTTATCTTGTATAGGTCTTGATTATGGTTTGGTCATGTGTTTTGGTGTTTGCGGCTGTTTTTTCATCGTTGTAAGATGTTCACGACCGTGAACATGTTCACGGCCGTGAACCCGTTTGCGGTTGGTCGTGTCCTATATATAGTGTCAGAATGTGTCAGAGTGACTGCAAGCTAGAAAGACGTGTGTGTGTGTATCCAAGTGTACATGACGTTTGCGGCCTAATAGACGTGTGGATTTTTGGATCATTCTTTGCTTCTACTCCTTCTTTTCTTATTGTTAACTGCTTGATTGTGTGTTTGATCACTGGTTGGATCCTTATTAAGCCAATCTGGTGTCAAAATCATTCAGGTGGTATCAGAGCCAATCTGGTGTCAAAATCATTCAGGTGGTGTTCACAGCTGGAGTAATCTTCTTTTCGTGACTGTTTAAGCGTGTTTACTGGGTTTTCTACATTGGATTGTGAAGTTTAAGGCAAAAGGAATCGAAATCAGCATCAAAATCAACTGTTTCTAGGTGTTTGCGGTTTCAATGTTTGAAGTGTTTACGGCCGTGAACTCTGTGTACGGCCATGAAACATTCATCTTCATTGACCGTGTTCTTCTCAGTTGACCATGATCCATTCATATAGATTGATCGTGATCATCTTTTGACCGTGAATCATTGACTGGACCGTGACAACGTGTACGGCCGTGAACTCATCTTAACCATGACAACATTAAACTTCTGTCGCAGCATGTCCTGACGTCAGGACATGCTGCGACAGAAGTTTAATATGTTCAATCACATTCTTCGAGAAACTTTGGAAGCTCAAGTATAGTGTTTTATCACACTCACCACTAAGATGAGTTCAGCCGGTATCTCAGTGCCAAGATCAGAAATCAACAAGAAGTTGCTTAACTCTCTCCCAAAGTCATGGGACAAGAATGTCTCAGTCATCAAGAAGACAAAAGACCTCAATCGTCTGAGTCTTGCGGAAGCCATGGCGATTATCAAAGCTTGCGACCTTGATGACAAGTAGAGGGAGATCAATCATGTAAATTCATATTCCACTGCTAAGCATGGGATCTCATCCAATAGTGCCTTATCATCATTCACCACTTCACAACGTCAAACCTTTGTTGCTCAACAACCACAATCTCATGTTGTTCCACCGATGCATAACTTTCAACCATCCGTTCCTTATCAACAAGCAGCCTCCTCCTTGAAAGCACCTATTCCCACTCCTGCTCCCAAAGAAACTGATGAGAACATGGCTTTAGCAACCGGACTTGTGAACTGCTACAATGCCTTTCTGGCTGGCGAGCTACCTCCTCAGCTTTCTTTTGCTGACCTTGATCAAATACATCCAGAGGATGTTGAGGAGATGGACATCACATGGCAGATTACAACGGTTGTGTTCAGGGCCAAACAATTCTCCCGGAAAACCGGCGAAAACAATTGAGGAATAAACGTGGAGAAGAAGGTCGGCTTCAACACGGGAAAATTAAGATGTTTTAACTGCCATGAACCTGGTCACTTTGCCAGAGATTGCCCAAAGCCAGACAGGAGGGAAAATAGTAAACGAACATTGGTGCCAGTCGGAAGCAGCAGGGGAGCTACCACCAATAACCAAACGACGAATCTGGAAGTGGTGGCTCATTCATTTGACTGGGAAGATCAGATTCAAGCCCTGAACATGTCATGACCTAAAAATGCTCACTTTGCCCAGATCAACGATATCCTAGAAGAAAAAGCTGAAGTGGACCCGGAAGAAGAAATGATGGAATTGCAGTTTGCATTCATGGTATCCACTACCGCTGAGCCTGAGAAAAATGAGGTCAGTCAAATTTCTTTCTCTCAAACATGCATTGATACTGTTAAATATTTACGTGAGCAAATTGAATTGATAAAAAGGGAGAATGAGGACCTTAAGTATGAAGGTTATACCCTTAGGAAAGGCCAAAGACCTCTAAAAGAAAAATTAGAGATCAAGACTCATGACTTTAGAAAACTACAGGAAGATATAGCAATAAGTGTGAGAGCTACAATTTTATCGAAAAACAACTTGCCATTGTGACTGCCGAGCTTGACACATTGAAAATTAAGTTTGAAAATGCAGATTTATTTTCAGAAAATTTGATGCGTCAAGTGAAGTAGTTGCGTCAATGATGGAAAATAGTTTGCGATTTAAAAATAACCAGCAAAAGGTTTTAGGGTATGATAAAGTTCCTCCTCCATTCAATCACAATTACACTGTTGTCCCTTTGACTCAGGAGGAGATAGACCGAGAACCATTTGTGGTGTATAGTAAACAGCGGCACAGGTCATAGAAAGTAGTGCTAGGGAAATAGATACTAACATTTTTACTTCCCATGCAGATTTATCTCTAAGTCAAGGAAAGCAGGAGTATGGAGAGAATAGGGATAATAATTGTGTTTCGAAATCTGATGTTTTTGTTTCTAACTTGAAAAATAATGTTTTGTATTGTAATGATTCTGTGACAAAGCCTGGTGACTCAAATTTCTTTGATATGTTTGATGATCTGTTTAATAATTCTGATGTTCCTGTTACGAGCACATCCACTCCATCCTCACCAGTCACACAACCTGATTCTTGCACAAGTACTTGTGGGAAGAGTAAGGGTTTCATTAAAGAAAATAAACCAGAAAAAGGTGGTACCAGTTTTTATACCAAAAAGAAAACACGTTTTAACTGTGGAATCGTTGGTCATATAGCTCGTAATTGTCGTAATCGGGCATTTGTTCATTTTTCTGCACCAAGAAGAGAAAATGAGTCGCGAGGAAGGTCTCTCACGAGAAAGCCCTCGAGATCTCGTCTTCGTGATGACGATTGGAATGTTCATAAAGACAAGAGAAGGGCTGAACTTAAAACGAACAAACAGGTTTTCAATCAAACAGCCACAGGTGCTTTGACGAAATCGAATGCGGCCAAGACAATATCGATTTCGTTCAAGACAGCGTCTGGATCCTCGACTAATCCTAGCCGGAATCCAAACGCTCAAAACAAAAGAAAAATATTTCAAAATCACCTGTGAATATTTCAAAACCTAAATACCAATCGGTGCCCAAAAATCAAAATATCCAATCATCTCAATCTTGAAATGGGCTTCTGGTAGTGAATTAAAGTCAAAAATTGAAAAAGAAAAATATGTTGTTAATGTCAAGGGAAAACTCAGTGTTGTTATGACCTGGGTTCCTAAATCTCATTAATCCCGCGCATTTTGCAGGAACAGCTGCGGGGGAATGTCGTCAGACCCTGGTACGCCGACATCGGTTGTTCCAGGCACATGACCGGAGACATATCCCAACTGCACGACATTCATACATTTAATGGGGGGTATGTTTCCTTCGTGGGAGGTGAAGGCGGGAGGATCACTCTGAGAGGAACTGTCACCAATGGAGTGCTAAGCTTTGAGAACGTCAACTTCGCGCCCGAGTTGAATCATAGCTTGTTGAGCGTCTCTCAAATCTGCGACAAGGGCTACTCTACCCACTTACTGATAAAGAATGCCTTATCTTGAAACCCGGTATCATCATCCCTGGAGACTGGATATTGGTGAAATCAAAAAAAGACGGGAACCCTTACATCACCGACATGAATCATAATATCCCGGAACAAGTCACGTGCCTCTTCTCTAAAGTCACAGAGCATAATATGATGCTTTGACATCGTCGTCTCGGGCATGCAAACGCCAAGAACCTGAATCGTCTTGCAAAGAACGAGATCGTGTGTGGCCTTCCAGTTAAAGACTACATAACTTTTGCAAATATGTGTGGCTTGTGCTCAGGGTAAACATCATAGAAAGACCCATTTGCCAAAGGCGGTTAATTCAGTTAGAAAGGTTCTCCAATTATTGCACATGGATTTGTTTGGTCCTGTCAACGTCCTCAGCATCAACAAAAACTCCTACTGCTTGGTTGTGATAAATGACTACTCGCATTTCACATGGGTCTTCTTCTTATCCAACAAGAGTGGGATCTCAGACTTGATCAAGAAGTTCGTGGTAATGATTGAGAATCAGACTAATGAGAAGGTGAAAGCGCTCAAAACGGATAATGGTACAGAATTCAAGAAAGCTGTTCTGGATCACTTTTGTGCAGAAAAAGGGATAATGCGTCAGTATAGTGCCGTTCAGACACGTCAAGAAAATGGTCTTGCGGAACGGCGGAACCGAACATTATTGGACGCCACAAGGACGATGTTGTGTGAAATTCTCTACAATCACAAGCCATCAGTTGCTCACTTTCGTATCTTTGGATGTCCTTGCACCCTTCTTCACCTTGAATCCAATTCAAAATTCAACTCTAAAGCCGATGAATGTTACTTTGTGGGATATACAACGCGTACAGCTTACCCTGTTTACAACAAGAAGACAAAGTAGATCATGGAATCTTTTGATGTTCGCTGGTTGGAGGAGAATGAGATAGACGCCAGAGTCGGTCCTGACTGGTTGTTTGATTACGCTTCTTTATTCAAATCGTTCAGAGTGTTTTCAGATGATGTATCAGGTTCCTGCTCCGGTTCGAAGGTTGTTCTTGAGGATGAAGAGGAAGAGGTTGTCTACAGTCCATCATTGGTGTCTTCTACGTCTCCATTGGTGAATCAAGTTGTTCCAATTTCTCCATTAGATTCCCCAACTCATAGAATCAATAATGATGCTGAAGCCACTCCACTCACTCCAGCTAAAAGAGACTTCATGGCCAGAGATACTTCCGCTGCCACTCAAACTTTCATGAAACTTCTCTTTCCCGATCCAATTTCAAATGAGTATGTGGCTAGCTCCACTCACAATTCCAGATCCTATGAGGAGACTGATTCAGCAAATGATGGATTCATTAATATCAACAACCTTCCTGTCACACTTAATGATATCAGCCACGAAATTCCTACCTGACTGCAACGCGATCATCCTATAGAGAATGTTATTAGTGAACTTGGCGACGATGTTCGAACGAGAAGTCAGAGTGGTGATGTAAACACATGTCTCTACTCTTGCTTCATCTCTCAGATAGAGCGAAAGAATGTCGAAATGGCGTTGAATGAGCCTAGTTGGGTTGATGCCATGCATGAAGAGCTGAATCAATTCAAGAAATTGGGGTTTGGAAGCTGGTTGAACTGCCCAAAGGAAAGAAGTCACTGGATACACGTTGGGTGTTTCGCAACAAACAGGACGATTGTGGGGTCATAGTGCGGAACAAAGCACGTTTGGTTGTTCGTGGCTTTCGAAAAATCGAAGGACTTGACTACACTGAGGTGTATGCTCCTGTAGCACGTCTTGAAATTATTTGTATCTTCCTGGCGTATGCATCCTACATGGGGTTCACTGTATATCAGATGGATGTTAAGACTGCCTTTCTTTATGGAGCTGTGAAAGAGGAGATTTACGTTGATCAGCCTCCCGGTTTCGTCAACTCAAAGTTTCTGAATCACGTCTACAAATTGGATAAGGCTCTGTATGGGTTACATCAGGCTCCTCGGGCCTAGTATGCAACCCTAACAGATCATTTTCTCGAAAATGGTTACACCAGAGGGCACGATCTATAAGACTCTCTTTCTAAAGCATGTTGATGAAGACATGATCCTTGTTCAGATCTATGTCGATGACATCATCTTCGGGTCAACAAACCAGAAGCTCTGTAAGGAGCTTGAGACGATTATGAAGAAGAGGTTCGAGATGAGTTCCTTTGGGGAAATGATGATGTTTTGGGTTTGCAAGTACATCAAAGCTCAACCAGAATTCTGTTTCACCAAGAAAAATACGTTAAAGACATGCTTGAGAGGTTCGGGTTTAAAGATGCAAAAGCTGCCCTGACGCTGATGGCTGAACGACCCCTGTTGTCTCCAAATCCTGAAGGTGAATCTGTAGATCAGACTGAGTACAGATTGATGATCGGATACCTGATGTATCTAACTGCGAGCAGACCGGACATTATTTTCGCAGTTTATCAATGTGCACGATATCAGGCTAACCCTAAACTCTCTCATCTTATTGTTGTCAAAAGAATATTTAGGTATCTCAAAGGCAGCCCAAAATTGGGTCTTTGGTATCCTAAAAATTCTGATTTTGAGTTATATGCATTCACTGACAGCAATTATGGAGGTTGTGAACTTGACGGGATATCAACGTCTGGGGGATGTCAATTTCTAGGTGACCGTCTGGTATCATGGCAATGCAAGAAACAACAGACAGTCTCAACCTTAACGGCGGAGGCAGAATACGTTGTTGCTTTTGCCTGTTGCTCTCAAGTCATTTGGATTCAACATCAATTAATGGATTACGGTTTGAACTTTTTAGAAACCCCAATATTCTGTGATAATGAAGCTGCAATCCAGATTGCTAAAAATCATGTCCAACATTCAAAAACCAAGCACATTGACATCAAAGTTCATTTTATCAGAGATTTTTATGAGCGCTCGCTCATTCGGTTAGAATAGGTTCCCACTGCTAATAATGTGGCGGATCTGTTCACACAACCATTTAAGAAAGCTCGATTCGATGTGCTGGTTGGTTTTCTTAAAATGATTCATTTTGAGGACTAATTTTTGTTTTAGGTAGTTTAAATTTGTGCATTTCTTTTTCATTCTCTCCAATGCACAAATTTAAGGGGAGAAATAAACAAAAACAAAACAAAAATCAAAAAATCAAAAATACAAAAATAATGTTATGTTTGTTTAATTTTCTGAAAATATGAAAAACAAAAAAAATTAGTGTCTCATGTTAGTCTGTCTACAGGTGATGTATTGGGAAGTGATAGCAACTCAGTGATAACAGGCAATCTTGATTAGTGTAAGGTACCAACGCTAAACTGGTCTAGACTCTATGTTCGATGCACTGGTAGGCACGAAAGATTTAAATGGACCAGACTAGGTATAGACGGACACTAAGAAAAGACTTGACAATCATTGACTTAGATAGTTCCGTTTAGCCTGACAATACGACACTCGGATAGGTTAAGCAGGGAGATATACATGGGAACTTACGGGATACACTAAATAATCTGTATCTAGAACTGTGGTTTAACTTTTCCTCGATGTACGGACTCATGTCCTTTAATTCCAGTACTGATGGGGCGACTGGGGAATTCCGATAAAGTAGATCTGTAGAAGGTTATTTTCTTGCTTTCTTTCTGTCAGTCATATGTTGCCTCCTCTGCGTGATCGAAAGATCCGACCTGGACTGCAACATATGCAATTATATCTCTCTGTATCTTCTTATCTATGCAATTATTCCTATCTGTTAGCCATATGTTGTCTCCTTTGCGTGATTGAATTATCAGACCTGGTACACAGCATATGCACCATTCTACTTCTCAACCCCTCTAACTCTAGTTAGTCATATGTTTATCCCTCTGCGTGATTGGAAGAGATCCGACATGGGTGTACAACATATGAATTCTAAATCTGACTTCCCTCCTAATAATTGTCTGCTCACCTAATGTAAGGAGTATTCTGGAAGTTCTTGATTATCGGAGTATGTCAGGAAGCGGGAAACATGTTCTAGTACATCTAAAATTGAACATTTAATAGGTTGTCTGTAGATCTCGCTGCTAAATTTAGGTGGACAACTATATCCTTGGTCGTCGTTAGCTGAATGGTCCTTTATGAATACTATTTAGGATCATATGGGCAAATGTCTTGTCACTTGTAGCATGTCCGAATTTGTCACAATTTTTCGTGTTAAAGTGGACCACAATACCAGCGATTGACCAGATCTACTCACGAAGGTGGAAGCGCTGAAAAAAAGATCAAGGTTGTCCCATAACTTTGATCACAAATATCACAAAGATTATTCGCATTGGTGAAAAGAAATTTGTGTTAGTTTACTTTATTTTTATTTTTATTTTTATTTTATTTTATTTTATTTTATTTTTTTCTAAAAATTGAAAAAATAAAAAATATATATTTATAAATTTTAGATTTTATTTTATTTTATTTTAATTTTTTTTAAGTCTCCAAAATGTTTTTATTTTTAAAAGGTCTTCAAAATGATTAACTTTTAATTAATTAAATTGGATGTGTTGGGATATGGACTTAAAGCATTTTGGGTTTGCTATCCAAGGGTAATGGGCCGAGAAAATGGATCCAGGTATAAAAGGTGGGATTCATGGCCGTTACCACCTTTCATGCTCATTTATAGATCACGGCCGTGAACCCCCAAAAGCTCTCTCTCTCTCTCTCTACTTCGACTTCTCGATTCATCATTTTTTTGTGTTTTTCTGTTGAAATTGCTCACTTATTCATATAGGTATGTTCAAGGCGATCACTAGCATGCTGAATTTAACAGGATTCAACCGTGTTTAATGGGATTATTGAAGAAAATGGAGTTTTCGGCGTTCACCACTCCGTTGAAGCGTTCACGGCCGATTAACGGTTCACGGCCCTTGAAGCGTTCACGACCGTGAACCTTCTTCGACCGTGAACACCCATTTTGACCGTGAACCCTATTTTGGACATGAACTCGATTTTTTTCATTTGATTCAATCAAATTTAAAGCCTAACTAATTGATAAATGAGAAAACTTGTTTTTAATGATTTAAATCTCTTGTTTTCTCACTTGGCTCGGTTGGTGCAGGTCAACAATGGTTGATTTGAAGTTCGCAGACATCCATAACCTTTCCATTTTTTTGGTTGATCCACCAGCTGCACATAGTGACTTTAAGTCCATGGTTCATGGACTGAAGAAGTGCTTCCTCGCTTATTCCCTTTCAGCAAGTCCAGTCATTTACCAAGGATTGATAAACCAGTTATGGAGCAAAGCAGTTATACTCAGAGGAGAAGATGATGAAGTCTATGTAGAATCAAACGTCAATGGAGAGAAGATCATAGTGACGGATCAAATCATTCGTGAAGTATTGTAGATTGATGACCAACCAAGGTTTGCAACCGAGATCGCAATGGAACAAACGGAGGAGATCATTGAACGCATGGGCTATGAAGGGGTGTTTTCTTAGACTATCAAAAAGCTATTGCCACCTTATTAGAGGTTCCTAGCTCATGTGTTTGTGAGCTGCATCTCTAGACGGAGAGCCGGGGCTGACGAAATCTCTCTACTCAACACGGGCGCCATTGCTGCACTCGCTACGGGTCTCAACTTCAACTACTCAAAGTACATTCTAAACAAGATGGTTGGGAATGTGGAAGCGAAGAAAAGAGATAAATTTTTAATGTTCCCAAGATTCTTACAAATGATCTTCAACATTAAGCATCCAGAGCTTGAAAGAGGAGGAGAAGTGTTAGATGTTAAATCCCTTGGTTCTAACACTTTCGGACTTATGAAGCAGAACAGAAAGGGAAAGTTCATGTTCCAAGGGAAATATCCTCTTGTGAAGTTTGGTCGATTTGCTGAAGTTAGTGACACATCCGAGTCTGGGGGTTTCTCCGTTAATGAAGAGACCGAAGATGAGGTGATTACTGCTTCCGAGCATGAGGAAGAAGTTGTTCCTCCTGTTGTAATCGTGGCAGAGGAACACGATCGGTTGAAGAATGTGGAGATTCAAAGTGACTATGATGATGCGGGTAATGATGATGATGATGATGATTCGATGAGTATGGGAGATGATGAAGTTGGTTTGGAAAGAATAATAATGAGTACTTCGGTGGTGACATGTCTGGCTTTGACGATGTCCCATTATTTGATTTTGAAAAGAATAATAATGAGTACTTCCCAACGAATGAGGAGCTCAACCCCTTCTTTAACTATGTCGATGATGTTGTGCAACACACAACGGAGACAGGGGGAGTTGATGATGTTTTAAAGGTGATGCCTCCTACAGATGATCAGATGGCTGATGCTCCAATCAATCCGGATGCAACCTCAAGGATTCCTCCCCTTCCGGTTGTCACTCGTGTTTCTTTGCCATCTGAGAGTGATCCAGTTATGTCTTTTGCCTCCCAGCCTCCGTTGAAAAGAAGACGAGTTGATCCGAGGCCGGGAGTGCTTATTAGTGAATTGGCCCCGCCAACACAGCCAGCAACAACAACAACTGCTACACCAACCATACCAGCCCAAGTTGATTCTCAAAAAGGTCCAAGTGGTATTAGATCTTCTTATGAAGCTGGGAGCTCTTCAGCTCTTGGGAGTTCTCCTCCAAGACCTGCGCACGACGCTGATTCAGTACGGCTCGGCAGGTTTCTTGCTCAACATGATACAGACCGTTCACCTCATGGAAAAGGAATATCAATTAGTTAATGTAGCTCAGGATATGCGGACCCATCTATTACAGAACTCAAGTCGGAGATCGGTGTATTGAAGCAGACACTTATTGAATGAGTTGTTTTGATTGGAAACCTTGACATCGAAGTCTCCAAGCTTAAGTTAGTTAATTCTCTAAAGACACAACAAATCTCTGATCTACAAACCCACCTTGGAGCATTGACGGCTTGCTATTTCGACTTAAAGAACAAGCTTGCTGAAGAATTTGGCGACAAATTCAAATCCTCTGTCGAAGGATTTAATGCAACCGAGGCTTCTCTCAACGCCCACGCCCAGTCATTTCAGCATGATCAGCTTGTAGATCCACCACCTATCAGAACCACACGAATTGTTGATCATTTCGAAAAGGAGCCTGCTCAAGCCAACCCTCGAGTTACACTCAAAAGAGCTCAGAAACCGTCCGCTCCTAAAAAGAAAGCACAATGGCTCTTCATGAAGAATTTTGATGAAAATCTTCATGGAGACCAGCCCAAATTAACGTTGACTGATCTTGAGAAAAGGCGGTTCGGTGACAAGTATGGCAACCGATCAGGAATCAGAATGTAGGGATATCAGGACAAACTAAAGTTATGGGTGGTGAAAAGAAGAATTGGTGATCCAGAGTACTACAAAGATAAGAATGACTTTTTTTCATGGACGAAATTCGATCTCACTAAAGTCTCCGAAGGTCCATTTCATAACCCATCCCAGGATCCTCAAGCTACTGCTTTCAATCTGTTCTTAGAGAATCAGGTCAAAAGACAGTTTGTGGGGATGAAAACTGTGAATTCATTTGTAAGGACAGACAAGGACGTGCTCGATCCCAGAACCAATGGGCCTATGAATATAGTGATGTGGCCTCCAACTAAACAGACGAAAGAGATTCCTATTATTCAATACTATCTAGATGGATCTTTGGATAATATGTAATTTTGGGCATTCGATGAGGCCACAGCCACAGCAGTGATCAAGTTTCCACATGATGTCCACCGTCTTGTTGACGTGAAAGATCTCCTAAGGTTCAGGGAACGGGACATACACACCTTGGCTCGCCGTCAAATTGTTTGTAAATCTGAGCTTCTGAAGTCGGCTGCCAAGGAGTTTACAAGCATGGTCACTACAATTATTGAAAAGCAAATGTGGCTTGGGGAAATGGGAAAGTCAGATGTGCTGCTGATCGAGAAGGACTGAAGTTACGCTAGCTCAAACCAAGGGGGAGACTGTTAGGTCACATTTAGATGGTTTGAGCTAGGAATTTATCTTGTATAGGTCTTGATTAGGGCTTGGTCATGTGTTTTGGTGTTTGCGGCTGTTTGTTCATGGTTGTAAGGTGTTCACGGCCGCGAACCCGTTTGCGGTTGGTCGTGTCCTATATATAGTGTCAGAATGTGTCATAGTGACTGCATTAGAAAGACGAGTGTGTGTATCCAAGTGTACCTGACGTTTGCAGCCTAATAGACGTGTGCATTGTTGGATCATTCTTTGCTTCTACTCCTTCTTTGCTTATTGTTAACTGCTTGTTTTTGTGTTTGATCACTGGTTGGATACGGATTTGTGGACTTACAGTTCTGCTATGCTTATGAGTATTTTTAGGGCGTTTTAATGATCCTTGAGTCAAATACGGGTAGGTGTGGAAGGTCGTATGGGCCCGTACTACTGAGAGCACAGGACCCGTACGCGTGGCAAGGAAGTCACAACCCCTAGGGCTTTGTCGGGAGTTGGTTCCCTGTTATGATATGTGGATTATATGATATCTTCCTGGTATATTTTCAATATGGTGACTACGAGACAATTTGAGATCGGGTCCGGATCAGGGTCGAGAGCCGACAGGCAGACTGGGTCAAATAAGTTGGATGCTAGGATCAGGGAGATCCTCCGCGAGGAGGTTATGGACATTTTTCGGGATCTGATACAAGAGTTGTTTTGGTTTATTAAGACCGTGATGATGGAGCTTTTGATGAGAGATACGCAGCCATTGCTGAGATTGCTGCTGCTGCTGCAGCCTCCGCGACTGTAGCCGTTGCAGGTGTTGGACCAGGTTGGGTCTTTCAATATCGGGACTTCGATAATACAAAGCCCCCGACCTTCGAGGGAGTTGAGGACCCAATTATAGCCATGAGGTGGCTATCTGACGTTTAGGGATGCTTTTTTCACATGCTCATGCCCAGCTGACCAGAAGGTTAAGTGCACTCTGAACCTTTTGAGGACCGGAGCGAAGGACTGGTGGAGACTTGTTACTGAATCATATTCTACGTAGCAGAGGGTTGCGGTATCTTGGGATCAGTTCGTGGAGATTTTTCGTGCTCGTTCTGTACCGAGGGTTAAGCGTGAGAGGTTGGCTTAGGAGTTTTTGTATTTGAGGCAGAGATCGGAGTCGGTGACGGAGATCACCTGGATGTTTACTGAGAGGGCCATGTTTTTCCCTGAGCTTGATTCCGAGCAGGCTGGGATGACCCGTTACTTGAGCATGCTCAAGATAGATATCCGAAAATTTGTTTCTACCCAGCGGTGTGATACTTTACTGGAGTTGCAGGAGGTCGTCAGGCGGCATGAGCTTGAGATAGAGCTTCAGTTGATGGAGCAGAGGCCGGCCTTGGCACATTCGCAGCCGGTGCCAAACCGGTTTAAGGCCGCTGATTCTAGGTCCGGGGGTCAGCGAGGATGAACTTGTAGGAAGTGCGGAAAGGTTCATGGCATGGCTTGTAGATTAGGAGGGGTATGCCACAAGTGTGGCAGGGAGGGACACTATCGAGGGATTGCCGCCAGCCATCCCCAGTTCAGAGTGCAAGGATTTGCTATCATTGTGATCAGGTTGACCATGTGAAGGTCAGTTGTCTGTTGCCCTCCACCATGCCAGCGTAGGCCCCCGCGCCAACGCCATTGAGGATTGTAGATGCATGTCAGGTAAAGGCGGAGCCCCCGAAGGCTCGGGGTCGCGCTTTTCAGATCACTGCCAAGGAGGTTAGAGCCGCTCCAGGTGTCGTGGTTGGTTTGTTTCTATCCCTTATCTTATTGATTATGTTTTTTTATTCTCATATATTTGTACCTTTGGTAGGTACATTCCTAGTGAACTACTTGCCTGCTTTAGTGTTGTTTGACTCGGGTGTGAGTCGGTGTTTTGTTTCTTGGTCCTTCAATAGGGAGTTTGTTTTTCCCATAGGGGAGTTGGAGTGTCCGTTGCGAGTTTCTATCGCCAACGAACACGGAGTTTTTTGTTTCTTCAGATTATCAGGGTTGCGTTCTAGAGATCTTCGGGGTATCCTTTCAGATCGATTTGATTCCAATTCCCATGGGGACATCTGTGTGATTGTGGATATGGACTGGCTGAGCCATTTCGTTGTCATGATCAACTGTAAGGGTTAGCGTGTGGTAATTTGAACCCCAAGTGGGGGAGAACTGGTTATTTATGGAGAGGGCACCAGCATAGGTTCAGGGTTTTGTTCGGCATCCAGGGCTCGGCAGTATATTCAGCAGGGGTGTGCAGGTGATTTAGCTTTTGTATTGGATACGCAGGCTCAGGATGAGGGTTCGGTTGTTGATGTTCTAGTTTTTATGGAGTTCTCTGATGTATTCCCGGAGGAGTTACCCGGTGTGCCTCCTGAGAGGTAGGTCGATCTCAGGATCGACCTTGTGCCAGGTGCAGCCCCTATTGCCAAGGCGTCATACCGATTGGCACTACCTGAGATGAAGGAGCTATCATCTCATCTTCAGGAGCTGCTAGGCAAGCAGTTCATCCATCTGATCTGTTCCTCGTGGGGAGCACCGATTCTATTTGTCAAGAAGAAGGATGGTTCACAATGGATGTGTATGGATTACCGGGAGTTGAACAAGCTGACGGTGAAGAACCGTTATCGCCTCCCACGGATTTATGATCTTTTCGATCAGTTGCAGGGTGCATCTTCTTTTTCCAAGATAGATCAGAGGTCTGGGTACCATCAGCTCAGGGTGATAGAGGAGGACGTGGAGAAGACCGATGTTCGATCGCTCGGTTATCGTGTTCATTGATGATATCTTGGTGTATTCCAAGACCATAGAGCAACATGAGCAGCACCTTCACGAGCCCCTGGAGGTTTTGAGACGAGAACGGATTTATGCTAAGTTATCGAAGTGCGAGTTTTGGTTACGAGAGGTTCAGTCCCTTGGACACCTCGTTAACGAGGATGGGATTTTGGTCGATCCAGCCTAGATCTAGGCGGTGATGCAGTGGGAGATTCCGAAATCTCCCTTGGATATCAGGAGTTTCTTGGGGTTGGCAGGGTACTACCGAAGATTTATTCAGGATTTCTCCAAGATTGCGGTACCCCTCACTTGTCTAACGAGGAAGGGGGTGGATTTCCGGTAGGGCCCTGAGCAGCAGTCGGCGTTTGAGACTCTTCGGCAGAGACTTTGTGAGGCCCCAGTTTTGACCCTCCATAAGGGAATCGAGGATTTTGTGCTTTTCTGTTATGCGTCGATCACCGGGTTGGGGGTAGTCCTCATGCAGCGAAGACAGGTGATAGTTTATGTTTCACGGCAGCTGAATCCGCATGAGATGAGATATCCCACGCATGATCTTGAGTTGCGAGCGGTGGTTTTCGCCCTCAAGATTTGGAGGCATTACCTTTATGGGGCTGTTGTACTATCTACATGGATCACAAGAGTTTGAGGCATATTATGGATCAACCGAACCTAAACATGAGGCAACGCAAGTGGCTGGACGTAGTCAAGGATTATAACTGTGAGATCCTTTACCATCCAGGTAAAGCGAATGTCGTGGCGGATGCCCTGAGCCGCAAGTCGGGTGGATCTTCTGTTCCGGTGACATGTATGAGGATATTTGTGGATTCTCCACTTGTGAGTTTGATTAGGGAGGCTCAGACTGAGGGTGTTCGAGAGGAAAATTGGAAGACTGAGAGGATATGTGGTGAGATTACCTGGTTTGTTCCGGACAGCCATGGGTTGTTGACCCATTGTGGTCGGGTATAGGTTCCTGTGTCTGGTGGGGTCATATCGATTGTGTTGGAGGAGGCTCATAAGTCTCGGTTCACTATCCATCTGGGAGCCACCAAGATGTATCGGGATCTGAGGTTGAGTTATTTGTGGCCATGGAGGAAGAAGGAGATCGGCTGGTACGTTGAGATGTGCTTGACTTGTAGGATGGTCAAGGTCGAGCATCAGAGGCCACATGGCAAGCTGCAGCCTCTGGAGGTTCTCGTGTGGAAATGGGAGCAGATATCGATGGACTTCATCACCAAGTTGCTGAAGACGACAATGGGTTTTGATGTTATTTGTGTCATCGTGGATCAATTGATCAAGAGTGCCCATTTCCTGGCGATTAGGGAGAGCTCGTCGGCCAAGAAGTTGGCCGATGTGTATATTCTTGAGATCGTTGCTCGCCATGGGGTTCCGGTCTCTATTGTTTCAGACAGGGATGTTCAGTTCACCTCCCATTTCTAGTAGAAGTTCCATGAGGAACTAGGCACGAGGCTGCATTTCAGCACAACTTATCATCCGCAGACCGACGGCCAGAGCAAGTGGAACATTCAGACTCTTGAGGATATGTTGCGAGCCTGCGTCATTGATTTTGGTTGGAGCTGGGACTCCTACCTACCTCTTTCAGAGTTCTCCTACAATAATAGTTTCCACTCCAGTATTAGTGCCCCTTCTTTTGAGCTTTTGTATGGGCGGAGATGTTGTACCCCAGTCTGTTGGGGGGAGGTTGGTCAAAGGGTCATGGGTCGGACCGAGGTGGTTCTATAGACTACAGAGATGATTCAGCAGATTAGGCAGAGGTTGCAGACTGCTCAGAGTCCGCAGAAAGGTTATGCCGACCGGTGCCGATCCGAGTTGGAGTTTCAGGTCGGTTACAAGGTGTTGCGGATGGTCTCACCTTGGAAAGGTGTGATTCGCTTCAGGAAGTGGGGGAAATTTTGCTCCGATATATCGGACCATTCCAGATTGTTGTCAGGGGTGGCAAGGTTGCGTATAGATTGGATCTTCCGGAGGAGCTTAGTCAGATTCATAGCACTTTCCACGTTTCGCGGTTGCGAAAGTGTGTACTGGACGAGGATGCAGTGGTATCACTGGATGATATTCAGGTTGATGAGCGCCTGAACTATGTCAAGAGGCCGGTAGCTATTCTACAAAGGAAGGTAAAGGTTCTGCGTAGCGAGGAGGTATCTTTGGTAAAGCTACAGTGGCAGCATCGGAAGGGATCTGAGTGGACCTGGGAGCCGAAGGCTAAGATGCGGGAGCATTATCCATATTTGTTCATCGCAACAGGCTTCAAGGACGAAGCCTAGTCCAAGTTGGGGAGAGCTGTAACATCTCGGTTTCCAGGTATGAGATTTATTATTTTTAAAAGTCAAATTTCCTTAGAACTCGTCGAGTTGATGGCCTCAACTCGACGTGTAGAAGAGCTTTGGGCCGCGAATCTTTTTGGGCTAACTCACCGATTTGGAGAGTAAAACTTGACGAGTTGGTGGCTGATTATAAAACCCTAATTTTTAGGGTGTTGCACCCTATTTAAAGGCCTTAAGTCCCATTAATGGCCTCCCTATTTGCCTCCTCTAACCAGAAACTCTAATTTTCATGCATCCTCTCCCAAGTTGAGTGTTTGAGCTTGACGAGTTGGTCCTTTTGGTGTTCTTTTGAAGGAACTTGACGTTGGGAGTGTGTAGATTGAAGGGAAGGCTTCAGATCCAAAAACTCTTTGACTATTGCAGTTCTTTTGAGGTAAAAATTCGACAACTTGCTTATCTATTGCTTAGATCTCTTCCTTGGAAGTTTATTGTCGTACTTGGCTCATCTTTGGGATTTTTCATGGGTTGAGTATTTCAAGAAGTTATCACTTCAGTTTTGGACGTCTTGTGGCCTCATTGGACTTAAAGTTTCAAGCTTTATCAAGTTCTAGGCCTCTTTCATGCTTTAGGCCCCTTATTAAGCTTTCCTTGAGTTTTAGAGCCTCTTTGTGACATGCATGGACATAAAGTTAGCAACTTTAAGTGGTTTTCTAGGTCTTGGGTACCAGATCTTCATTTTAAAGCGTTAAACTTGATGAAAAAGGACTGAATGCGTTAAGCAGGGAAAACTCGACGAGCTTTCCATCCAACTATGCGAGTTGGCTAGGGCTTTCCTGATTCTCAAAATACCATAGGAACTCGACGAGTTGGTAGGTGTACTCGACGAGTTGGGTCAACATGTACTGTTGACCTTGACTATTGACTTTGACTTTGACAATGCTTGATTAAGTTTGAAATTTTAGGTCATTTTGTGTATTTCGGAGTTTTGATGGGATTGGTCACATGGTGGTTGTAGGCATTTGAGTTAGGAGATGAGATTTGCGAGTTTGATCTTATCGGTCAGAGCTGCTTGTGAGGTGAGTTTTCCTCACTATACTTACTGGGTCGAAGGCGCCAAGGCCGGACCATTCGATTGTTACCGTGGTTATTGTCTAATGCTATGTGTAGGGATTTATTAGATCTGTATTCTGATTCATGGAATAATGATATGCTTAGTGATCTGTTAAATCTGTTTGACTGATTGTGCATGCTAGCTAGTACTTTATATGATATCTTTTTTTATGTTATGTGTGGTTGGGTTTAGGCGGTCCTGCTTTGTGCTGAAGGCCAATAGACCCAGGGCGTCCCGGATAGACTAAAGGCCGGAGGTGGCGTAACAGTCAGACCAAAGGCCCGGAGAGCGTACCAGTTAGACTGAATTCAGTGGGGTGTTCCCATCAGGCTGAAGGCTTTATATGCATGATGTTTATTGTATTGTTCTGGTTTTGTTGTGTGCTGGTATTTTGGGGGAAACTCACTAAGCTTTGCGCTTACAGTTTTGGATTATGTTTCAGGTACTTTCGAGGATCGCGGGAAGGCGAAGGCGTGATCGTGCACCTACTCATGTTATTATTTCACGATTTAGGGATTTCTATGATGTTAAAGTAATTTTAAAAACAATTTGTAATAAATGTTGGTTTTGTGGTTATTTAAAAAGTTTAAAATTTTCAAGAATTTTTCGAATGTTACAGAGGAGAGGCTAGGGTTTATTGTTTACGGTTTTCTCAAGGTGGAGCTGGAGGACAATAGAACGTAACCTAGGGTTTTGGTTTGTGGCGTCCATCGTGCTTCAAACCAAACCTGCATCGCATCATGGACATCAAGGAAATTCGATACTCATTTAATTAATGTGGCCACATCGCGGACACTAGATAACCATGCCACGGCTTAAAGTTTTTCCCCAAAACCCCATTCTCGAAATCTCAAAGTCTTTAGTTGATCGAACTAGGAAACGGATGTTCAATATAGATGTATAGAAATGGTGATCTTCCTCCTCTTCCTCCTCCTACACTTAAAGTTTATACTTCACTCTTCTTTCAATTATTTCAAAAGAAAAGCTCACTAGTACGAACTACATGGACTAGATGCGAAATATGAAAATGACTCTTTGTTATAAGAACAATGAGTATGTTCTGGATAACATTATTCCTAACATTGACATTGAAATTTCTACTCCTTAATAAATTGTTGCTAATGCTAAACACAAAGGTTGCTTGCATCATGATTGCTACTATGGCGCCTGATATGCAAAAGTACTATGAGAACTACTCGTCATATGAAATGATTCAAGCACTTGGTGAAATGTTTAACAAGAAAGCCAAACAAGAACGATATGAGTTTTTCAAATCCCTAATGATGTGCAAGCTAAAGGAAGGAGAATATATGTATGTTCGTGTGTAGAAAATGTAGAGACACATGGAAAGTTGGAGAAGCTTAATGTAAATTTTGACGAGTTAGCCATTGACACAATTCTTAGTTCTTTGTCATTTGAACAACAATGAAATGTCATTGATGCAACTCCACAATCTATTGCAAACTATTAAAGCGGGAGTGAAGAAGTCTTAACCCACTACTGTTGCTATTACTCCTGTCCTGGACATCCATCATGGAAAGGCGAAGAAAAGGAAAGTTGTCACCCAACACAAGTGGAAAGGGAAAGCCCACATTGGAGTGTCTAGTGGTGGGTCAACGGGGAAAGCTAGCTAAGAAGTTCCTCCTATTAATGATCCGAAAGTGGCCATTTTCTTTCACTATAGCCAAAAGGGGCATTGGAAGAGAACCTGCCCAAAATACCTACAAGAGTTTAAAGAAGAAATGGGCAAGGTGTCTAGTTCTTCATCAGTTATATACATTATCAAAATCAATAACACACAAATTTCAAATACTTGGTTCATTGATACATGATATGGTTTTCATAGTTGTTCTGATATGCAGAGACTAAGGGAAACTGAGAGATTCAAGCATGGGAAGATGAACTTGATCATGAGATATAGACGTTCTTTGCTTGTTACTAGGATCATGATTTATGGGCTTATATTTTATAGTGGTGTTATAGTAGATTTAGTTAATTATTTTTATTCATCTGATATGACAAGGGACATAATTTTGTTCCATGATTTATTTAGACAAGGATTTCGTTACTCATATGATAATGATAACAGTGCAATTTTGGTTTATAAAAACGGTGTTTTTATTTTCAAATCTTATCCTTGTAATGACAGGTATGAAACTGTTGTGTGTGTGAATAATTTGGACAATAGTGTGTATGACATTGATTCTTCTTATAGTTTAGACAAAGCATGCTTATGACATTTTCGTCTTGGGTATATAAACGAGAAACACATCGCCCAACTCCTAAAGGATGGAGTGTTGGAATCATTTTACTTAAAGACAGATGATGAATGTGAATCTTGTTTGTTAGGAAAGATAACTAAGTCACCTTTCACATGGACTTGTTAAAGAGGTGAAGGATTGTTGGACGTAATTCACATCGATGTGTGTGGACCCTTTAGATCCACCACAAGGGATGCTAATCACTACTACGTGACATTTACTGATTATTTCAGTAGATATGGGTATGTTTATTTGAGTAAACATAAGTCTGAAACCTTTGAAAAGTTCAAAGAGTTTATACACAAAGTGGAGAATCAAGTAGGCAAGAAGATAAAGATGCTCTGATTTGATAGAGGTGGAAAATATCTTAGTATTGAGTTTAAAAACTATCTTAAGGAATGTGGAATAGTTTCACAATTTACCCCTCCTAGGACACCACAACTTAATGGTGTGGTTGAGAGGAGAAATCAAACCTTGCTACACATGGTTCGTTCCATGATAAGTTGAGCTTTACTTCCTATATCGTTATGGGGATATGCCTTAGAAACTTCCGCTCATATCCTAAATATTTCCATACCAAAAAGGTTTCAAAAACAACACATGATATGTGGAGTGGAAAACCTCCCTCATTAACACATATAAAGGTATGGGGTTTAAATGATGTTGTTAGATGCGAGACCCATGATTAACTAGAGCCCAAAGCCAAGAAGTGTATATTTATTGGTTACCCACAAAATTCCTTTAGATACTTGTGCTAGAAACCAAGTGAAAACATTGTCTTCGTAGCTCGAAGGGGGGTCTTTCGCACGAGAGAGAACTTATATTCAAAGAAGACAATGTGAGTATAATCAATCTTGAATGCATTCAAGATTCGGAAGATGAGGAAAATTTGGATGACACTAGCACTCAACCTGAAGATGAAAGGCCTCTATTAGCAATTCATTACATATTTGTCACTCTAGTAGAGTTAGTACACCACCTAAGTTGTATGGATTTCATATTACTATGGATAGGGACATGTTTATTAGTGATAGAACACTAGTAAATTTTGATGACCCAACTAGCTACAAGAAAGCGATAGAAGGACCTGAGGCTGAGAAATAAAAACAGGGTATGAATAGTGAGATTCAACTTATGTCCAATAACCAAGTTTGGAATTTGCTTGATCACACATCCGGTCTGAAGACTATAGGTTGTAAATGGATCTTTAAGAAAAAAGATTGTCATGGAAGGGAATATACACATGTTCAACGCTAGGTTGGTGGCAAAGGTCAATACTCAAACCCAATGGATTGACCATGATGAGACCTTCTTAACAATAGCTAAAATCAAGTCAATTAGGTTAATGCTTTCCATAGTTGCCTTTTATACTTATGAGGTATGGAAATGGATGTTAAAACCGCTTTCCTTATGGGAGGCTTACTGAGGATATCTATACGTTAGGGTCGAATTATATTGTAATATGTCGAAGTTTGTTTTACCCTTCATATGTTTTGTTAAGTTTATTTACTGAGGTGTATTTCATACGAAGCTTAATTGTCAATGCCTTAGTATTTTTTGTATGCTTTCACTGTTCCTATAAATATGGAACTTTACTAGAGTTAGAAAAGGAGTCCTTTATAGAACCTGTCTATTTTCTCTGTAACAGTTGAAAGCATAAATGAGTAGAAACCAGATCTTATTTACATCATTTGTTCAATCTGCATTCGTTTAACTCTGATTTTGATTAATACTCAATACAACAATTCATCAATTGGTATCAGAGAAGGAATCATGATCTGAGATCTAGTTTTCATTCTGTTTCAAAAGGTTTTTGAATCAAAATTCTGGTTCAAAAAGTTCTGCATCTTTTGACGTGAAAAAGTTTTCTAGATCTTGAGTTGTGATTCGATTCTGCAACAGATTTGTTGAATCGAGTATTCTACTTTGTTTTTCTGATTCAATTCAGCAATTTGATCTCAAATTCTCTTTGATTTCTCATAAATTCTCAAAACTTTTCTTCCGTACATCAATGGCGAACTTCAATCTTAACTCGATGACTTCATACTCTCATCTGCTAGGATCTTCAACTAAGATTCCTATGCTCATTCCTAAATACTATGATCAGTGGTCTGATCGTATGCAGGATTACTTCAATGGAATCGATGAAGAGCTTTGGACTTGTATCTCAGGGAATGTTACTCTTCCAACGAACCTTCAACCAATTGGATCTTCATCTAGTACTACAAGTGTGGAAAATCAAAATGATCATATGAAGAAACTTGAAAAAAGATGCATAAGGGAGTTGTGTGGTGCATTGCCTCCGGTGGTGTATAACTATGTCAGAAGTTGTACAACTGCAAAGGATATATGGAATAATCTCAAAGAAGTTTCAAGGCAGCGAGAAGACGAAAATCAATTCAGTTAAGCAATGTTTGATTGAATTGAAGGATTTCAAGCAAAAAGATGGCGCAACGATTGAAAGTTACTATGATAGGCTGAATGAGCTGATATACAAATGCAATCGTTATGGAATCACGAGGTTTGCCATGGAATTCAATCTCACCTTTGTTATGGGACTCCGTAAAGAATGGAGAAGTGTTAGCATGATGGTTAAAAATCAACAAAGTTTCGACACATCTTCTTTGAATGATTTGTACAATCAACTGAAAACTTACGAAAGTGAAGTGAATGAAATGGCAGAAGAATCGAAGCTAAATCTGGGAGGTCCGTTAGCACTTGTCTCAAAAGTGACTGAAAAAGAAACTATCGAAAAAGATGATTCTGATGATGAAGAGGGGTTTACAATGAGTTCGGATGATGAGGCAATTGCTTTTTATTCTAACAACCGAGTCAAAAAGTTTTTCTAGAAACCATTTAATTCGAAGGTGAAGCAAAATGAAGGAAAAGGAAGTTTCGTGAACAAAGCTGCAGGAGAAGAGACGAAGAAGTATGAGAAAAATGATGTGAAGGGTGCTGAGGAAAAGAAAGAGAAGAAATTAAAAGGAGATTCTAGTATGGATTGTCATTATTGCAATGGAGCCAATCATTTAGCAAATGATTGCATGCTTCGAAAGAGAGAAGAAAAGAATAATAGAGTGAAGGATGAGGCATATTATGTGGAGAGGTTGGAAGAAGTACGTACGAAGGCAAAAAATCTGTCTTTGGTGGCTCAAGGTGAGCAGGAGAATGATGGCACATATCAAATCTGGTCTTCATGCTCCAATGATGAGGAAATGCATAATCCTACACATGGGGCAATGTATGCGAAGCTGGAGGAAGATTTAGACGAAGAGGTCAAGGGTCGTTGCTTTGTGTCAAAATCTGCTGATAAGTCTCCAATGACAACAAAGGTACGTAACATTCTTCAATCTTTCAATATTCCGTTAAGTGCATATGATTCTGAAATTGTTGCTTTTGATGATACTGTTGCTTATTTCGATAATTTGGCTGTTTCTGCTAGCAATGAAGCTAAGAAATTAAGCAATCGGTTATTAGAGACACAGAAGAAGTTAGATTTGAAAGTGGTCAAGATAGAATGTTTAGAATTGCAAATTACAAACATAATGTGTGATCGTGATTCGTTATCTAGTGATGTAAGACTTTTGTTAGCTCAACGAAATATCTACTGCAATTCTGCTAAACGTCTATATGCAAAATTAACTGCATTGCATCATTCGTGTGATATTAGCAAGGACCAACATAGGAAATTATTACCTTTTCTAGCATACGAAAGAGCGAAGGTAGATAATGTTTCGTATGATTGTGAGAAAAACATTGTTGAGTTTGATAAAATTCCTGATGATAGATATGCTTATGGAATTGTCAAAATTGATGAATGTCTATTGGTTAACATTGTGAATGATACTTTGACAAAATCAGAACAAATCAAAATTTTGAAAAAGACTGAGAATTCGACATCTGATTCTCAATCTAATTTTGCCGATATTGAAGATAACTCTGACAATATTAGCGAATTAGTGATATTGAGGATGTTGATTGTTCTCAGTTGTCTGTCATTAATGTTGCATCAAAATCTAAAGGAAAAGAAAAACTTAAGGATTTGGAAGTTAAGATTGACATTGACAAACCTTCAACTTCAAAAGATTTTGATTATGAGTTTGTGGATATCTGAGATAGTCAAACGGATAGCATGATGATGAAAATGATGATGACGAATCGGACAAAAAGGTCTCTTCTAAAAAAGATTCGATAGAAAAAGAAATTTCTCGTGTTGTTGTTGATCAAGTATTTGGAGACACTGAAAATTTCGACAAAGTTTTGTCTGAAAAAAGAGCCCATTATTTGGAAACAAATCAAGTGGTGTATCCTAATTTCAAGTGTACTGATGAAGTTGTCTTTCCAAATCAAGTGTTTGTTACAACTGGAAATGTTGAAAACATTAAACCATAATTCACCAAAATGGTCGAAGATGACAACAAGAAGACAACGGATGAAGGATTCTTTTCAAATCAAAGCACATTTGAAAATACCTTAACAAAGAATTTGTATGTTTTTCAAAGACAAAAACCACAATGCAAATGGGTTGAAAAATCAAAAATTGTGAAAGAAGTTCCAAAAGAAGTTGTTGTGGAAAAAGATATTATTGTCAAATTAAATTTCAAAGAATTTAAAGAACAAATTGACAAGTTTTCAAAAGAAAATACAATTTCAAAAAGACAAGCTCGAAAGAAGATTTTTTGGCAAACAATGGAAATTTAAAAACAACAAAAGGGATTGAATTTGAAAACAACTGAAAACAAAAAGACTGAATCTGTTGAAAACAAGTCTTTTCATTCAGAAATTTATTCAGATCTTAAGCAAAATCCCACTCAAACAAATAAATCTAAATCTCAATTTCAACCAAAAACAAATTTTTCGAAAGTTTCAAACTCATCATTTTCAAGAGATAACAAATATACATCAAAGAGTGTTCAAAATCATTCATCACATCAATGATTTTCTTCTAATCAACAAACAAGGTTTTCTCAAAAACAAAAATCTCCAAATCGATTTTCTCAAAATCGAAGTGTTGTCAACAATGATGGAAGTCGATACGCTATGTCATTTCGACCGAAATCCAATGTTGAGTTCTTTCCACAAAAACCGAATTTTCCAAATCCTACAAGAAAACAAAATTTAAAAGTTTCGTTAAAGGGTTGTCTCGTGACAAAAACATCGATCATTGGTTGGAAGGAAAAGGTTATCAATCAAGGAAATATTCTCAACAACAAATTCACGAAGCTTATGAGAATTATGTGAATTCTTCGTCAACTGAAAGCTCGTCATCAAAAGATTCGAATGTTTCGGTTAAAACTTGGCAACCGGTTTCAAAAGACAAGCTTGATCATACTCAATCTAAAAAGACGAAGGCATGTGTCAGTGACAATCTCAAACTAACAAAAACATATGTTTCTGTTTCTTTAAATAGTGATGTGAATTTAATTGATAGTCTCAAAACAAAAGTTTGTGATTGGGTTAAAAGTTCTTCATTCCATTCTGTTTTCAAAACTAATTTCCAAGGACCCAAACAGCCTTGGGTACCTAAATTCTTTTATTGATCGCAGGTACTATGTGACGAGCAATATGATGAGAAATGGTATATTGATAGTGGTTGCTCACGTCACATGACTGGACGAAAGGAAAACCTGAGAGATTTTCGCAGCTTGGAGAATGCAGGAGTTGTGAAGTTTGGCAATAATCACAAATGCCAAGTGAAAGGATATGGAAAAGTCACGAATGGAAAATTCACTGTTAATCGTGTTGCTTATGTCGAAGGTATTCAACATAACTTGATAAGTGTTTCCCAACTTGTTGTGGGCACTGCCAATCAAGTGGTGTTTAACGAAGAAGGTAGCATCATTTCAAATGTTGAAACTAACGAAGTCTTGCTCAAATCCAAACGACATGGTGACATGTTTACTCTTGATATCAAACCAATCATCAGCAAACCCTCAGTGTGCTTACTTTCGAAAGCTTCCTCTGACATCAGCTAGTTATGGCATCGACGTTTATCGCATTTAAACTTTCGAAACTTAAATAAATTGGTTTTTGATGATCTTGTTCGTGGTTTACCTATACTAAAATTTGACAATGATACATTGTGTGCAGCTTGTGAACAAGGGAAACAGCATAGGAAAGGCCATCCAGTTGTGATAGATTCGAAAATTGTAGGACCGTTGGAACTTCTATACATTTACCTTTGTGGTCCATCGACTGTTGAAACACTCAACAAGAAACGGTACATTTTGGTTATTGTTGATGATTTTTCACGATTTACTTGGGTATATATTCTTAGGATAAAATCTGAGGTTGCTCAAACAATGATCGCGTTTATTAAGAAGATTGAGATGAGTCTGAAGAAAAATGTTCGAAAAATAAAAAGCGACAATGGAACTGAGTTTAAGAACAATGAGTTGGATTCTTACTTAACAGAAAAATGAATTTCGCATAATTTTTCTTCGCCTTATACACCGCAGCAAAATGGTGTGGTTGAAAGACGAAATAGGTCACTTTGTGAAGCAGCAAGAACTATGTTGACATATGAGAATCTTTCTCAATATCTATGGGCTGAAGCAGTTTCCACAGCTTGTTTCACTCAAAATCGATCTTTCATTTATCGTCGATTCAATATCACTCCGTATGAAATTATCAATAATCGGAAACCTAATGTCAAATTTCTTCATGTTTTTGGCTGCAGGTGTTTTATCATGAATCTTAAAGATAACCTTTCAAAATTTCAAGCTAAAGCTGACGAAGGCATATTTTTGGGATATTCGCACAATTCAGTTGCATACAGAGTGTTAAATAAGCGAACACGAAAAGTCGAAGAAACTTTCAATCTTACTTTCGATGTTTTTTATGTCAAACAAGTTGAAAAGCAATTTGAACAAAAATCAATTATTAATGAATCATCTGATGAAACTGAAGAATCCAATTCATCTGATTTTGATTATGATTTAATTTTTGGTATTCCTGACAGGGCTGTGGATGCTGAAGTTCATGCGAATGATAATCATCACTCTGAATCTTCGAAGCATAATGATGACTTAGAAATTCCTCAAAACATAGTAGATGTTAATTCAACAACGAATTCTCTTGGACTTGGCGAAAGTATGCTTGATAATCCAGTCGAAGGAGAGCACTTGGATTCGAATACTCTGGTTGAGGGGGAGCATTCTTTCGAGGGGGAGAATGGGAGAATGGATGATGTTGTTGAGGGGGAGCATCTAGTTGAGGGGGGGCATCAAAATGATAATATTGTTGAGGAGGAAAATGATACAATAAATTTTAATCAAAATGATGATTTTCATGATCTAAATGATAATGTTTCTGTTGTAGGATCTGAAAATGAAGAGATGCACGAAGATGCACCTTTGGAATTTGATCCGGCTTATCCACCGTTAGAGAAATGGACAAAGACTAATCCAATAGATCAGGTCATTGGAAATCCTCAAGATGGAGTATTAACACGAGCTCAGATTCGTGCTAAGAATGAGGTATTAAATACTCATCAAGAATTGTGCATGTTCAATGTTTTCATATCTAAAATTCAACCAAAGACAGTTAAGATGGCAATGGAACACTCGGATTGGGTTGTTGCAATGCAATCAGAACTGGCTGAATTTGAAAGAAACAAGGTTTGGAGATTAATTCCTAAACCTGAAAATGTTTCGATTGTCGGGTTAAAATGGATTTTCAAAAACAAAACCGACAAAGATGGAAATATTGTACGAAATAAAGCACGATTAGTTGTAAAAGGATATTCACAACAAGAAGGAATTGATTATGAAGAAACCTTTGCCCCTGTTGCAAGACTCGAGGTTGTTCGAATATTTTTAGCATATGCAGCTCATAAGGATTTTGACGTCTATCAAATTGATGTGAAATGTGCCTTTCTTAATGGAGAACTTGAAGAAACTGTTTACGTAGAACAACCTCCAGGTTTCGTAAATGAAATGCATCCGGATCATGTATATATTTTAGATAAAGTTGTATATAGGTTAAAACAAGCACCAAGAGTTTGGTATGCAACTCTTACCAGTTTCTTAAAACAGTCGAAATTTAAGCAAGGATCAGTTGACCCCACATTATTTCGAAAGAAAGTTGGGTGTCATCTGATGCTTGTTCAAATTTATGTTGACGATATTATTTTTGGCTCTACTGAACCTGCTTTGTCTAGAGAATTCGAAAACTTGATGAAAAGCCAATTCAAAATGAGCATGATGGGTAAAATCAATAATTTTCTTGGCTTAAACATATGTCAAAACAGAGAAGGCATATTCATCAATCAAGAGAAATATACAAGGAATTTGCTCGAAAAATTTGGAATGACAAATAGCACGAAGTTAACAGTACTAATGGCTGTTGGCACAAGGCTAACACCTTTGTTAGAATCACCTGCGGTTGATCTCACTTTATACAGGAGCATGATAGGTTCATTGCTTTATCTTACTGCAAGTAGACCTGATATCATGTTTTCTGTATGTAATTGTGCTAGGTATCAAGCAAATCCTCGAGAACTACCTTTAACAGCTGTGAAAAATATCTTTCGTTATCTCAAGGGAACAATTTCGTTAGGATTGTGGTATCCTTCGAAAACAGGATTTTTCATTTAGGCATTTTCAGATGCAGATCTAGGAGGGTGTACATTGGATCGAAAAAGGACTAGTGGTGGTTGTCAATTTTTGGATGGAAAGATGGTTAGTTGGCAGTCGAAGAAGCAAACGTATGTTTCAATTTCTACTGCTGAAGCCGAATATGTAGCAGCTGCTGCTTGTACATCACAAATTATTTGAATTCAAAGTCAGTTGAGGGATTATGCAGTGAATATGAAAAAGATTCCATTGTACTATGATTCTCAAAGTGCTATACACATTTGTCATAATCCAGTACAACATTCGAAAACTAAACATATAGCTCTTCGTTATCACTTTATCAAAGATCATGTGGAAGATGGAAACATTGAAGTTCATTTTGTAAAAACAACTGATCAGCTTGCTGATATTTTTACAAAAGCTTTGGATAAAAAATCGTTTGTTCGAATTTTTACAGGTTTGGGAATGATTGAAGCGAGTTCAGTTCCATGACGGATTTTGAATGTATAGCAAAGGTGTGTTATACAAATGTGTCGATTCAGAGGCAATAAGACGCCATTCGGCGGTTACTGTTCATAGTCAACGCTTCGACATGCTTCGAATTCGACAATTTGCATGTTGGCTGTGTGGTACAAAATTTTCGTTAATTAGTCAATTTTTCGTAAGAATGGCAAATTGTAGTTTGTTTACAAATTTTTGTTTGTTTGTAAAAATGTTTTTCGTAAGTTTGTATTTTAGTTTTCTTTTCGAAAAATCAAAAACTCCAAAAAGATTTTATTTTTGTTTTGTTGTTATCTTTTCGAAAAATCAAAAACCCCAAAAAGATTTTCTTTTGTTAATTGTTTCATTTTTCGAAAAATTCACAAAAACTCAAAAATATATATATATTTTTTTTGAAAAATCAAAAATATCAAAAAGATTTTTGTTATTCTCTTTGTTTCTTTTTCATTGTGTAGGTAACACGTATATTTTTTCAAGGGTCATGCTTATGTTTCTATGGGAAGGTAAACTTTCATCAACTATGTACTAGTTAGGTTGTCCCTAGAAGCATGCAGATGCAAATGTTGTTGGAAAGGTGTTTTCTTCGAAGGTTCCAATAACAAAACCAATCGTGTCAACAGCTGAGCCAATCATTTCGACTGTTGTGACAACAATGCCAATATCAACGAAGCCAATTTCAAGACCAATTTCTAAAGGCATTGTGATTGGGGAAGGTGGCAGCAGTTCGAAGCCTAACGAAAATGTTGATAATTCCTCTGTAAAAGACAAAGGCAAAACTGTTATGGTTGAAAAGTCAAAGGAAGAAAAGAAAGCTGAAGCGGAGGCTGAGATTGAAAGGCTCCGAATTATACAAAGCATTATGCGTCTTCGTGCTAATGATCCACCTGGGATGAACAAGGGTGATCCTTCAAAGCATTACAATTATGAAACAATAGAGTCGAAAGTTGCATATAACCATATGTATGCTTTCGAAAAGAAGCCAAAGAAAAGCTATGTTGTTCAAAATACAGATATGAATCAATCGGATTTTCCCATCAATGAGATGATGTTCATCATGGCTCAGTACAAAATTGCTGAGAAATTTGACAATGATGATGAGTACACATACATGAAGATCAGATTTCATGCTGTACTTGGAAAGCTTCCAGAGGAGATTTGGTCTCTAGTGAAGATAAAGAAGGTGATAAGCATAAAGCGAGATGTGTTGTTCGAAAATATGATGCAGAATCTTCGCTTTATTGTTTCAAGGGCGAATGGGCAAATGTGTGATTTCTCTGTGGCTGATTTTCCCCTAATGAACTTGTATGATCTGATACAAGTTGCATTGTTGCTAAAGGATAAAGATGCTTCATATCTTCGAGAAACTGATCCTGAAGTTTTTCGACTTGGGTTGGCTCACATCAAGATTTTCATTGACAACTATTATGAGTGTTTAGCACTTACTGATATTGAGTTAGCTACAGCAAAGGGATTGACTGTAGAAGTGCCAATGGAACTTCCTTTAACTCAACCTGAGTTGAAGAAGTATGTGGATGGAGAAATATGCTTGAAGCCATTTGGTATGGTCTTTGCTGGGAAAGACAAGAATGGGAAGGCGAAAAGATTCTTGTTTCAAGCTTCCGAAGTGGAAAGATATACAACATCCCAATATACGAATCTCATTGTTCGTATGAATAGTTGCAAGAAGAATAACGAAGTAGATAAGAAGGAACTGGAGAAAATAATCTCATGGTACACTGAGATTCGAAGGGTTATGCTGTATGCTATACAGATACTCTTGAACTGACGAAGGTCGACATTATTACAAAGGGGGAGATTGTTAGGGTCGAATTATATTGTAATATGTCGAAGTTTGTTTTACCCTTCATATGTTTTGTTAAGTTTATTTACTGAGGTGTATTTCATATGAAGCTTAATTGTCAATGCCTTAGTATTTTTTGTATGCTTTCATTGTTCCTATAAATATGGAACTTTACTAGAGTTAGAAAAGGAGTCCTTTATAGAACCTGTCTATTTTCTCTGTAAGAAGTTGAAATCATAAATGAGCAGAAACCAGATCTTATTTACATCATTTGTTCAATCTGCATTCGTTTAACTCTGATTTTGATTGATACTCCATACAATAATTCATCACTATATGACTTAACCAGAAGGTTTTGAACATGCCAAATGTCCTAATAAGGTGTCCTAGATTGAGAGTTACAATTATAGACTTAATCAAGCATCTCGTAGCTGGAATCTGTTGGAGCATGGAAATGCTCTACAAATTATGAGTGATAGTTTGGTTATTTTATTCCCTTTATTGTATTATTTAGTTTCTCTCTCCTTATAAATAGAGAGAGATGGTCATGTATTATTGTAAGTAAGAGTGCACAAAATGTAGTTCCTAGTGAGAGAGAGTGTGGTGGGATCTCTCCCACAAAGGGAGAGTTATCTCTGCCAACCCATGTTCTTCATGTAATATTTTATTTCTTTCTTTCTATTAAAATCATGTAATTACTCATCTCTTTTATGTTCTTCATATTTTTATGATCGTTAAATCTCACGATGTTCTTATTCCGCACAAATTGATCGTTAAAATGGGCAACAACAATTTGTATCAGAGCTATACCTTGAAGGTTCAAGCGACTATTTCAAGGGACCGACTCCCGATCAGTGTTCTTATCTAGATGATTTTTTTGATTTTTGCAAGAATTTTCGGGTTCAAAACCGGATGTTCTTATGATGAGTTTTTCTATTGTTGAGTGTTGATTCATGCTTTCAAGAATAAAAAGGTTGTTGTTCGTTCATTTTTTTCTGCTGAAAATCCGGTTTGCAAAGCGTTTATGTTGCTGTTGAAGAAGAAGAATAAAAAGGATGAAGATGATCTTTGTTGTCAAAAAATATTTGAAGAATTTGCTCCAGGCATTTTATTTATGCTATGGAAATTGACACAAAATTATTGGGCTCTTTATTGAAGAAAGTGGAGAAGATTTTTCCTTGAAGATATTATCAGCATATTTTGGTGACTTCATATTCTGTTCTTGAAAATCTTCACAGAGGTATGATGTTCAAGCTCTCTTTGTTCTTCAATTGTTGGTAGATCTTCTTAAGATGTCCTGGACAATATGGATTTGTTTGGAAAAGGCCTTTGTCCTTATTACTCTTTTTAGAGAGAGTACTCCACCTTTTTATTTTCCCTCCTAAAACAAAACCATGTGACTTGACCCATCCAATCACCTTTTGTCCCCATAAATTCCCTGCACACTCAACTTTTTTCCTTTGACCCATGCCTTGTCCCCTCAAATTTTACCTTTCTATCTCCTACTTTCTGCTATATTTTACCTTTCCCAACACTCCATATCATCCCCCATATGCTTTAGGAAAGATTCCTCTTGTTAAACATGAAGATATTGCCACTTTGGGTTCAGAAATTCATGAAAAATAGCCTTTTTTGTCATCAACCCTCTCATTCTCGGAGCTCAGAACCGAGGACCAAAATCTAACAAAGAAAAGCCCACCCGAGAAGCTAAAAGCCTCTCATACCCAGAGAGCCTCTCATAACCTGCATACCTCTCATACCCGGAGAGCCTCTCATAACCTGCAGTCCTATCATACCCGGAGAGCCTCTCATAACCCGCAGACCTCTCATACCCGGAGAGCCACTCATACCCAGAGAACCTCTCATAACCTGCTGACCTCTCATACCTGGAGACCTGACCCTTCTCGCCTCTTCGCCTCAACTCCTCGCTAACCCTCTAACCGAAGACCACCCGCAACTGAACCCTTCTCGATGACCTTCTCAGCCGAAGACCCCCCCTCCTCAGTACACCTCCTCGGTACCCCTCTCCTTCTCATCAGCCCTTACCCCTCTCAACCTGCAGACTACCTTCTCATCCTTCCTTGCCCCTCTCAACCCGCAGACCTTCCTCCTCCCTCCTCGTGTTTCCTCCTTCCTCCTTAGGCTTCCTCCTCCTTACTCCTCCCATATCATATCAGACCCCCCCCCCCCCGAAAAATTAGCCCCTCTTAGGCATATTTTTTTTTAATTAACACTCATTGTTTTTTTTAACAACAATTTTTTTATTAGCCGTTTTTTTTTGCTGAAACCCAACAAATACCTTAGTCTTTTATTTTTTATATTAAAACCAATTTATTTCTTTATTTTATTTTAAAACCAATTATTTTTTTAATACCAATTTTTGCCACAACCCAACCTATGATAGTCACATTGGATTACTTCTTGCTGATTATATTGGAAGAATTTTATTCTTTCCATGAGGATTACTTCATACTGCAGTCTGATATCATATCTTTCTTCGCAAGGATTCTACCGTAGTTGCGTCTGATCAACAAAATTGTTTTGCAACCTTCGCTCTATGGCATTTTTTATGACTTTCCGCTCTTGATCTTGAGCATGTGCACTTTATTTATTGAAGACCACTTCAGGAGTTTAGGCACCTCAGTTTGGGTACATTAGTATTTATTAGCACATCAAAGATTTTTCATGCAGAGTTATTATTTGTTACTTTGGTATTTGTTTGAGAAGTTTTCAGCGACATAATCAGCCGACTACATATGAACAGAGATTATTTATTTTACTCTCATTCTCGTGTTTTATCGAGACCCTTCATACATCTAGGGAGAGCATGCAAAGCTGTTGGTATCTGACACTCTCCATCGAGATGATTCGTTGATTTTTGATATCCAGTCATTGGTTATCAAAAATAGGGAGAGAATATTATGTTGTCATCCGGATATGTTTTTATGATTGTTTGAGTTTGGATTTTTGAAGACTTCTGAAGACGATGATTTATTTAGCGATGCGATATGGCACTTATTTTTGCTCATCTCTTGATCAAATTTTTGGCTTCACTAGATGCTTCCGGGATCCAGATTATTTATTATTCAGACTCTACCACAGTCCACATGATGTTTCATATTTTTAGCAGGTTATTAGTTTGAAGAATTTTGGGTGTATTATGATTCGAGAACTAGAGACATTTTTTAGACTTCTTGAAGCCGGAGTGTTTTTCTGGTTGGATCTTCTCCTTGATCATTGGGGTTATGACTAGTTTGAAGATTTGGATCTTATTTTTCTACCTCAAGAGTGGTGACCTTGAAGCCGAAGACCTTTATTGATTAGAGATTCATGGTCAGCATCAGAGATCACAGACACTTTGGAGTTTCAGAGACATTTCAGCATTTGGTTCTCATTATGTTTCATTTCTATTACCACAATTCCTAGTCGGGAACTGTGTATTTTAGCCTTTTATCACTTATTATTATCCCTCATCATTTGCGAGCATTTAGGGAGAGAATGTTGGAGAATGGAAATGCTCTAGAAATTATGAGTGATAGTTAAGTTATTTTATTCCCTTTATTGTATTGTTTAGTTTCTCTCTCCATATAAATAGAGAGAGATGGTCATGTATTATTGTAAGTAAGAGTGCACAAAATGTAGTTCGTAGTGAGAGAGTGTGTGGTGGGATCTCTCCCACTTTGTGAGAGTTATCTCTCCCAACCCATGTTCTTCATGTAATATTTTATTTATGTCTTTCTAGTATAATCATGAAATTACTCATCTCTTTAATGTTCTTCATATTTTTATGATCGTTAAATCTCAAGATGTTCTTATTCTGCACAAACCGATCGTCAAAATGGGCAACAATAGAATCTTTGCTTTCATGAAAAGGTCAAAGAGTTTGGATTTTCTAGAAGTGAAAATGAGTGATGTGTGTATGTCAAACCTAATGGGAGTTTTGTAACCTTTCTATTTTTGTATGTTGATGACATAGTCTCTATAGAATATGATATTCCAACCTTGCAAGAGTTGAAATCTTGGCTTAGGATTTGTTTCTCTATGAAGGATCTAGGAGAGGTGAAATATATATTCTTGGAATAAGGATTTACAGGAATAGAAAGAAATGTCTAATAGTCCAAGCCAAAGTACATACTAGGATAAATATTGAAACATTTCAATATGGAGAATACCAAGAAAATGGATTTTCCCTTTCATCATACTGTTAAATTGAGTAAGACTCAATGTCCCAATAGCGATAAATAAATAGATGATATGAGTCAAGTACCATACGCTTCTACTATTTGATCGATCATGTATGCTACGACTTGTAATTGTCCTGATGTGTCTTATGCCTTGCGACTGGTTAGTCGATATCATGATAATCTCGGCGGAGCTCATTAGACAGCAGTAAAGAACATTCTGAAGTATTTGCGTAGAACTAAAAAATGTTCTTATTTTTCGGTTGTAAAAATGAGTTAAGAGTGAATGGTTATAGTGATGCCGGTCTTCAAACGGATCGAGATAACTTTTGTTCTTAATTTGGTTGGGTAATCTTACTAAATGGTGAAGCGATGACTTGGAAAAAGTTCCAAGCAGAAGATGGTGGCAGATTCTATTTTTGACTCAAAGTACGTCACAACAAGCGAGGCGAAAAAGGAAGCAATTTGGTTGAAGAATTCATTGGTGATCTCACAGTTGTTCTGTCAATCCAAGAACCCATAGAAATTTTATGCGACAATGAAGGTGCAATTGCTTTGACAAACAAACCAAAGGATCATGGGAGGTCAAGGCACATTCTAAGAGATTACTATTATTCCCGACATAGAGTTGAAGATAGAGATCTCATGGTGAATCAAGTATCATCAGAGGGTAATCCTGCAGACCCTTTTACGAAGGAGTTAAGCAAGTGCAAGCACTTAGAGCATGCTAGGAGCATTAGGTTAAGAGATGATATTAGTTGCAGCGATTAGTTGATAGCTTGAAACAATGTAGCAAAATAAATTGTAATTACTTTTGGTGATAAAATAATAAAGATTTATTTATTAGTATATGTACTACCATCTTCTATTATTCATCCTGCTATTTCATTTTGTATGTTTACTTCCTGAGTATTAAATTATCTGAAACGCCATAGTCAGTCACACTCTTGGCAAGTAAGTAACGATATAAGTCTGTCATGGTGTTTTAGTAGATTTTTCATAGTGATCGGACATAATATAGAGATTGTTGCTATACTCATGAGTGCTTAAATGGAGATTTGAAGTATTGGTCAAACCCACTCCTAGTGGTTACTTCATGGATTAAATCATGAGTAATTCTAAGACAATAATATATTCTATTCTTCAAACAAAGATATATAAATTATAGTTTACAACTTTATTATTTGTATTACATTTACGCACCCATAACTATTGGATTAGGTATCTAAAGTTATAAGTAAATTGATATAAATTTATGGAATAAAAACAAAGATTGTTTGGGATGCCCTCAATAACTAGAATTAGCTAGGAGCAACTTTAGGAGTGTGAGAAAATGATTTGTTAATTTACTATTTGATTAATAAATTAATTTGAAACGATTAAGAATTAATTTAGAATTACTCAAAATTAATTGGAAACTAATTCTAGATTAATTATAATTAATTAAAGGTATAAATAAGTGTTGAATTTTAATTGTTTAATGGTTAAGCAAGGAGAGGCAATTCCAGAAAGACTTGAAGATTAAAAGGGTTGCAATATTCGGTTATTACAAAGTTATGTGTTCTAATAATTGTAATTTTTTATTATACCTTGATTAGATTAAAGTTTTCATAATTTGTTGTTATAATGAGAAAATCCAAGGATCTCTAGATTGCATGTGCCCATATAACAGTCTTATGGTTCTGTTGCATTAATATTTCGTTTTGTAACCTAGATAACCCATAAGATATGAGGTTTTGTAACATCATGTTTTAAAATAATTATATATGTAGAGTTTATGTTATATATATATATATATATATATATATATATATATATATATTTAGAAATTAATATGTTAAGAGAGGTGTGATGATTTAAACTTTAGAACATGATGTGTCACTGTTTTTATATGGTAATGAAAATGAGAATTATGGAGGAAAAGAAATACAGGTTTAGTTTAATGGATTTAGAAGGCTAAAACATGGGAAATAGTTTGGGTAGAATTTGCCAGCATGGTCGCAACACAACATGAAAAGGGCCACGATGTAAAATTGATGCTAGAATCCATTAAAATAAAGTGAATAGTAATGGGAATGCGCTTTTGAGGATTCCCAAGATGAGTAAAGGAAATGTGGCATGGTTAAAAGTAGATTGCTACACCTCTTTTATGACGAGTATTTTTAACAACGGATGCATATGTCATGAAAGGTACTGAGTCACGAAGCAAGAAAAGAAGTAGTTATGTGCTTTAGTTGCGACACGACCTTGATAAAACCGAGACGCGATTTTGTCATCAGTGGAAAAAAATATGGTAATTCGTCATTTTCACCCAAAACACAACATAAATGTAACACTCTAAAATTTCAAAGAAAATTTTCAAATTTCAAAAACTCCAAACAAACATAATTTAGTATTTATCAAGCCAATTTGAACTTTTCCCAAACACAGAACATTGGAAATTATTTATTAACTATCTCAGAATCCTCATAAACACAAATCATCAAGCTGGTGTGTATAATCATGCGGGCACCTTCTCGCGATCCTGAGATGTACCTGAAACACATTTCACACAAAGAGTGTAAGCACGAAGCTTAGTGAGTTCCCCAAGATACCACACACACAAATAATTAGCCTCTTATGGCTATATCTCGATAAGGACCCTCCGGTCATGTGTCTCAGTGAAGACCCTCCGGTCTCACGGCTTGGTATAGACCCTCCGGTCCTGTGTGTCTCGGTGAAGACCCTCCGTCTCACTACTCGGTATGCACCCTCCGTTCATAAATCAATATAAACACAGAGTAATATAACAACACAATTCACAAAGACAAAATGCATAATATCACATAGCTCAGTATAAGCACATAAGACCCTCCGGTCAATAACACAAATAAGACCCACTGGTCGCACAGTAATTACCACTCAGGTAAGTATAGTGAGAAGACTCACCTCGTAAAGTAAAGCAAGTATACCCCACACCCGAACTGCCGGTCTAGACTCCGCCTAACATATATCGCATATAGCTCGAATTAATAATTGATATTAACAAACAGTAAAATTTGTTAGGCTAAGCTTCTCTAATAATCTCAGAAGGGTAAAAGACCAATTTACTCCTCTTTGTCCTCCAAGTCCACAGTTTGACCAAAACCCTAAAATCCAACGGAAGTCAACACACGCTGGGCATACAGTCTTCTACGTTGGGCGTACAACTGCCCATGCATACAATAGGGGTGGCCCAGCGCTACGTTGCGTGTAGCTGGGAGTACACTCGGCATACGTCCCAGACTCACTTTTCTCATTCTCCTGGTCTTAATCTGTTAAGACCATGGCTACAATCTCAGATATGGACTAAGTAGAGTCTATTACTTCACAAAGCTGGTGACTTTAAGTCTTAGCATGGCTGGTCAAGTCTAAAACTCACAGATTCTCCTCCTTTACTCACAAAAGTCCTCATATATCATGCATGGGGAGATATTGACGACCAAGATCTCATTTTTATCAGTCCAAACGACTGGAAACACCTAAATGGACATATGCTATGCTCTGGAGTTCATCAAACTCATAAAGCTTCAAGCTTTGGGGATATAAACCCTAAAATGGAACAAAACATGAACTAATCAAAACAATGATAAAGCTTTGAGCTTGATACCTCTAAATGATGCAACAACCACAGGGAAACTCAGATCGAAAAGCTTGGACACCAACTCTTCTTCCTTCAAAGCACCTTCTTCACAAAAGAATCCCACAAGATCACTCAATAAGCCTCAAATTCTCACACAAGCTATGAAAACGAGATTTCGGGTTTGAGGGGAGTTGAAGGCTGGAAATGAGGCCATCATGTTCCTTAAATAGGGACACACAACATAATTAGGGTTTACACTCTGACCCTAGTACGCCTATCGTACCCTTTGGTACGCCCTGTGTACTAGGTGGCCTCCGCGTCCATAATACGCACATGAGTATGCTGAGCATACACATGCGTACGCCCCGCATACTCATCTGCCACCTTTTTCTCATTTAAGGGCTAGTTTTGACAAATCAATTAAAGTAAGGGTTATTAATACATACCTTATTTCGGGATGTTACAATAAACAGAGGAGAGAAGGTTAGAAGTTGATTTTGGGATATCTACTAACTGAAACGTCATATCTTGAAGGGAGATTGAAAGAAATTACAACAAAGCATCGCCTTTGTACTTAGGTTCAAGGTAAAAAGCTTAATCTCTTGAAATACCTATGAATTAGCGGAAATTGATTTCATTATAGGAAATCCTAATATATGATTATGATGTCAATACTTGGGGTTTAGATGTAATATGGTGATTGGAGTAAGAACAACTAGATTTAATGTGTTGATATGCAATTATCTTGCTTTAATTCTTGATTTGGAAGTTGATTCCCATAAACCCTAAGTATAAAATATGATGAATTGATGATGTTAATTGTATGTATTAATGAATTTAGACTTAATGAAAGTTATCTCATTAAAAATGACATAAATTGGCATGAGAATTAACTAGGAAGTAAAATGGTGCTTAATGGATTTGTACATTAGATTATGGTAACTAAATTATGAACTTAAGAGAATAAATGCTACTTAATTTATGCCATAATGGGAAAAGATGAGAAAGCACAATTAAGATATAATGAATATACATGGTGTATTATGTGATGGAACTAAAATACTTGATATGTATTGAACCATTTAGTATAAAGGAGAGTTATATATTAAATGATAACAAACTTAAGAACGATTATATCATTCTAATAGTATTATGTGTCACCCTATTAAGCCTTATAACTAATGTCATGTCATATGTCAACCTATTGATTCTCCATTTCAAATTTCAAATTTTATATATCTCACTCTAATTACATTAAATTATATAATATTAGAATAAAAATTAAAATAAAATTAATACAGATTATAAGGTCACGTATTTATTTAAATCAACGATTATAGTTTTATATAATTAATATCTCTTAATTAATAATTTATTTAAAATAATTGATTAATATTTTTGAGGTTTTACTATGAAAGTTTATTAAACAATTTCAAAATTTAAAAAAGTGAATATACACAATTTCAAAAATTGTACCATAACAACATAGTCAAAAGTCATTACGATTCATTCAGTATTAATTGTTTAGATTCCATGAAAATGTGCCTTTACAAGTATTATTATTACTAGGTTAAAACTTAGAAAAATCAAGAATAACAAAGAAAAATATTATTGATAATTTAAAATGTTAATGAACAATTAAAATTTTATAAAAATTATTAAATTAAGTATATAAGTTTTGTTTATAAGTTCATATTGATTATTTAATATATATATATATATATATATATATATATATATATATATATATATATATATATATATATTAGATAAAATTATGATTTTATATAATTTAATATAAATTTGAATAGAACGAAAAAACACAGTAAATCATGAAAATGACATTGTTATACGATAAATCAAAAATAACGGTAACATAATAAATATATATAAACACAACACAACAAATTACAAATAAAAATGATGAATGAACTGTGATATCAGTTGAATCCCTACAAATCAGTATTTGATTAGTAGAGACATACTGTGTAATTGAAATTTAAAATCATATTATGCATTATTTAACGGAGTTGAATTAAATTTATACTGCACTTGTTATATATTAATTGAATATGTAGTATTTTAAAGAAATATAAATGTATAATACATGGCAATTTTGAAAAAATAAAGGCCTCATTTGATAGTTTCTGATTATGAAAGTGCTGACTGAGAAATGTCTGTCTGAGTAATAAATTCTAACTGAGTAAGAAACTATGTTGTTTGATTATACATATGACTGGATATGGTTCAAAATGATCATTTTACTCTGATGCTCTATATAGTGATTGATGATAATAATAATAATAATAATAATAATCATGATAATAATAATGTATACAAAAACTTCCAGCATATTTGAATTAAATATATTATTTTAGGGATTAATAATAATAATAATAATAATGTATACAAAAACTTCCAGCATATTTGAATTAAATATATTATTTTAAGGATTAATAATAATAATAATAATAATAATAATAATAATGTATACAAAAACTTCCAGCATATTTGAATTAAATATATTATTTTAGGGATTAAAACATAAAAAAACCCTTCTAGCTTGCTGGTAAACACCATTGTTTCTATATGGGAGACCCGAGTTACGATTCTTGTAAACTCTCATATACATGCAAATTTTTATCCAACTTCTTTCTCGGCCAGACGATACTTTCCGAGTCAGACGCCTAAATTTTCTAGATAAATATGGTTTAAAATTCGAATATTTGATGTTAATATAATCCTTGCATTTATTCGGTTTTATATTGTTCTTGATTCATTTAATCTGTTTTCAAAATTAATATGTCCAAAATTAGGTGAATATATTTTATATGATTTATAGTATGGGATTTAAATTAATATGGATGAAATATTTCTCGGCGAGAAAATACTTTCAGAGTTAGACGCCTAAATTTTCTAGATAAATATGGTTTGAAATTCGAATATTTGATGTCAATATAATCCTTGCATTTATTCGGTTTTATATTGTTCTTGATTCATTTAACCTGTTTTCAAAATTAATATGTCCAAAATTAGGTGAATATATTTTATATGATTTATTGGATGGGATTTGAATTAATATGGATTAAATATAAGATAGTAATTTAATTTTGATAAAAAAAATGGACCAAGAAGATGACATGTGACAAAAATGATTCATTTATTAAATTATATGAATGGATTATTATTATTATTATTATTATTATTATTATTATTACACTAAGAAAATAATCTATTTTCATATCTATATATCTAAACGCAAAATCAATAGATGATGTAAACAATTTAACTATAAATTTAATTTTTAAATTATATTTAACTCTAAAGATATATCACCAAAATAAATATTTATATACTGTCTATATTTTTCTTATTATAAAGTTTTTCTTGTATATTCAACAAAAAAGTAACCTATATTTTATAAACAATCAAAACTTGATTTTATTAAAATCCAATTACTATATATAAGAATACATATGTACTTGATTCGTGATAAACTATGTTTGGTGACAAAATTTAGTTGTAACAAACAATGTGATAAGAAGCAAAACGATGATGAAATATGTGTATGAGTGCAAAGCTACGTGTCAACTCCATAAGACCGCAAATCACACGTGTCATTAATTTAAAAACGTTATTTAGATAGTCATTAGTTTCCTAAACATGCACTAAACTCCAAAATACGCAACGTATGCTCTGCCGGGTAATAAGCGGTAGCCATCGTCATCGTCGGCCAGAGCAATTTTCCGAAAGAGAATTGGAAACCGTGGAATATTAATGCTGTTTTATTTTGAAATTTTTTTCAACGTATATTTTGGACGGGATCATGGTCTTTTCGGTGTCGTGTTTTTAAATAACTATTATAATTTTTATTTTAGATTTTAAATGTGAGAAGATAAATATTTTTTTATATATTCTTTATAAATATATTTCTACCACTTTTAGACGATAATAATTATAATTAAAAAATTGTTAATTATATTAAATATAATAAGTGTTACAATATTAAGTGAAAATGAAGATTGTAGGACCTTTGGATCAGACTGGACCAGGAACTGGACCTGGACCAGTCTCAACAGGTCTAGTTCAAGCTCCACTAATTTCTACAAAACCAGTTCAGTCCAATATCCGGTCCAGTCAGTCCGATTCAGTCCGATTCAGTCCAGTCAGTCCGATTTGGTCCGAATGTCCACCCTACAGCCGTAATAGATAAACTAAGTTTTGGTAGGGCTTCAAGGAGCTGCATGATATGTTAGCCTAATAAGATTTTGGACTATATATTCTGTCTTTGCCTTTTATTGTATCTTGTACTTCTCATTTGATAATATTATAAAACGCTAGCTGTTTTATGTCTTGATAGTTTACATGGTATCAAAGCTCAGTTTGATCATCTATATTTTCGTTTTTGGGGGCAAGTTTTAGTAGGCATGATGTTGTGCGGATCTTTTGAAAATTTTCGCAATTTTGGGTATGGTTTTCTTGCTCGTTTTTGTATTCCGTTTGATTTGATTTGTTTGTTTCGTCGATTTCGAGGGTTTTGTTTCGTCTGTTGGTTTTGTTGATTTAGAGATCTTGATTGTTGCTGCTGCTACTCGTATTTACTGCTGTTTTGGTTATTCTCGTTTGACTAATAATGGAAATTGGGACCCAAGAGATGATTCTATTTAGTCCATTAGTATCCAACTCGATGGCAAGAACTATGCCTATTGGAGTTATATTATGAAAAATTTCTTGCAAGGCGAGACTACGTGGGAGATTGTTAGAGGTGACAAGAAGAAACCAACAGACGAGAAGGCTGCTAATTATGTAACCTTACTGGATTAAGGGAGACTGATAACTCCAAGATCATTACTTGGATTAATAATTATGTTATCCAGTCTATTGGTACTCAGTTGGCGAAGTATGACACAACAAAGGAGGTTTGGGATCACTTGGGTAGGCCGTATACTCTGTCTAACTTTGCAAAGCAGTATTAATTAGAGATTGAAATCTCAGTGTTCAGGAATCTTATGCAACTATGTCGGATTTGTAGGATCAGTTGGCTCTTACAAAACCTGATATGTTGAAGGTTTTTAAGCCTTATATTGATAAAAGGGAAGATCAACGTTTTGTTCAGTTCTTGATAACATTACATTCAGATTTTGAAGGCTTGTGTGGATCAATCTAGCATCACACACCTCTTCCTACTATTTATTCTGTTGTTCACGAGTTGATACCTAAAGAAACACGTATCAAGTCCCATGCTGACAAAGGTCCTAAGACATCCACTCGTGTTGTCTTTACTTTTCCACAATGACCTCACTCTTCAAACCAAAATCGTCCCTAAGTTGCATTTGATGAGTGTGCTTTCTGTAAGAAGAAGAACCATTGGAAGTCAAATTGTCCTTTGTTGACAAGCAAGGAAAATCAGCAACATCAACAAACAAGATCACCTGCACGATCTCAACCTTCACAGTAAAACATGTCTTCTGAACAGTCTAAGTCACGTCCCTCGTTTCTATCTTTTAGGCCACCACAGTACGCTGCTGTTGTACCTTCAATTAAGAATGAAATATATTTTACGCCACCATCATCCTTGGATCCCCAGATTGTTGAGTAGTTTAAACAGTTCATTGCTGCCAATCCAACTGCCATGTCAACTTCAATGTCTCATTCAGTTCTATCTTCATCCAACACTTCAGTTATTCATTCATCCTTCTAGATATTGGATTCTGGTGCATCTCATCACATGTCACCACATTTTTCGTCTTTTCTGATTCATTCTTCTTTGTACACGACATTCGGTCTCGGAAGGTGATTGGGATAGGCCGTAGACTTGGGGAGCTTTATGTTTTGGAGTAGCTACATGGTGCTGATGTTGTTTCATCTAGTGTCGATTTGTCTTATTTTCGTTTAAATCCTTTGTCGTCTGTTTTTATCTTTGACATTCTCGTTTCGGACATGTTTCAGCGTCTCGTTTACAGTTTTTGGTTTCCACTGGGGTGTTAGGTTCTTTGAAAATTGATGATATTTTTTATTGTTGTGGTTGTAAACTGGGAAAATTTTCTGCTTTACCGTTTAATAAAAGTGTCACTCATTCTGTTTCTCCCATCGATATCGTGCATTATGATGTGTGGGGTCCATCTCTGATTACCTTTAAGTCGGGATCTAACTATTATGTTTCATTCATCGATGGTTACACTCATTACACATGGGTTTATTTTATGAAGTATAGGTCTGATTTTTTCACCATATATAGTGACTTCAGAGCTCTTGTCAAGACTCGACACTCTGTAATCATAAAATGGTTTCAGTGTGAATTGAGAAGGGAATTTACCTCCAATGATTAAACAGCTATTGACATCTGATGGCACTATGCATCAGTCATCTTGTACATATACCCCTCGACAGAATGATATTATAGAAAGAAAACATCTACATCTCCTAGAAACTACAAGATACTTAATACTTTCTCCTCAAGTTCTCAATATTTTTTGAGGAGAAGCTGTTCATACCGCCACATACATTATTAATTGCATTCCTACCGCGTACACTTCGGGGAACTCTCCTTTTGAAATGTTGTTTGGGGAACTTCCAGATTATTCTTCATTACGAGTGTTTGGGTGATATGCATAATATTATTATACCTATTATTATTAGTTTTACCAACTATCTAACTAACTATTACGAATTAAGGCAGTGTACCTTCTTGAAAATAATATAGCACTAATAGTCGGGTATCGAACACAGGGAACAGATTTAATTATCTAATTTAACTACTAAAAATTAGCCTAAAACAAGCAAAAGTTTAATTGGTTTTTATCTGATTTTACAAGTCCGGACAAACTTAAACACTTAACCAACGATTTCAATCAATTACTAAAAACACTTCCGTTTAGTTCGAATCCACTTCTCCTCTATGGTTAGCTATTAATTATGGATTATTGAAGTTGGTTATCAAATATTATGTTATTAGCAATTCAAGTCCAAATTTACTAATGTTTTCACTGATTCATATAAAACTATGTATGGCCATACACTAGCAAACATAGAATTAGTTATAAGATATAGATAAGCTATGTAAGATTGATCTAAATAAACACAATTATGGTCCTAAATTATGTTCTCCAACATAGCTAAATTAGTTACTTTTATCACTTATCTAAGATTTGGTCAATCCTAGCTCTAGCAATTTAATAGTCACTAAACTACTAGGTAACAAGTTCATATAATTTAATGGTCACTAAGCTACACAAAACCTGAATTCAAGCAATCAAAGTACCAAATATTAACATGCTAGGTAAAGATAATCAAACACAAGCTCAAAACCAACTATTAAAATCCATAATTTAATATACTAAACCATAGAGTTAAAGCTTCATCTAGCTAAACGGAAGCAACTAGATTCAGTTACTCATGGCTGAAAACACAATCACAAATCCAGTTAAATTTGAAATGATCAAAGTGTACCAAATAAATGTAAGAATGTGTTCTTCAATCACTTGATCTTCAAGCTAATCTCCTTCCTAGAATGCTTTAATTTCGGTTTCTCTGAATAATTTTCCTCCAAAAATATCTCTGAAAATCTTTCAAGCCTCCTTTAATCATGAAAGTGAATGAGTATTTATAGTTTTGAGGAAATACGTGATTCACGACGTGAAAAAGGATTTCACGTTTGACTTCGGTATAAATCCTTATCAGGTAAGGATTCTTACTTCCCGCGTACTTATCTTCTGGAATACTCACTCCACGTCGTGATGTTGAGGGCCACGTCGTGATTTGGGATTTTCAGCAGGAATTTCCTTCTTTTAATCTTCAATCTTCCAAAGTTTCAATCTTCGTCAATTTTTGTCCTTTATCTTCAAGAGTGTCCCTTTTGGATGAAAAATTCAATTTAATCTCATAAGTATCATATATCTTTGAATTTAATCAAATTATTAATAAAAATGTATTAAAATATTTCCTAAAAATGTGTATAAATATGGCAATGTCATTTGGTGTACTTATTTTGTCTTGAAGCCTCATCTAGAGAGATAAGTTGTCTTCAAAATCAGCTCTTCGTGTATCTTTGGGATATGGTATTGGTCAAAAAGGTTATCGGTATTATGATCCATCAAATCTGAAACTGTATGTCTCTCGCAATGTCACCTTTTTGGAGAACATTTCGTTCTATAGCATTCCTACTCACTCACATGATGCAACCCGAGATGAGCTTCTTACTATTGATCCATTTAGCATTGACATTGATGATCCACCACCTGCCACTAATCCACCACTTGCTACTGATCGACCACTTGCTGTTGATCCACCACATGTCGCCGATCCTCTGTTTGCAGATCATCAGGATCCCCCACCATTGAGGCCTTATCGTAATAAGAAGTCCACACAACTTCCTGAATTTTTCTATTCCTCTTACTCACCAGTGTTTGCCTCCTTTATTGCTAGTGTACATCATCTCTCTTAGCCAACATCCTATAAATAAGTTGTTTCAGATCCTATTTGGCAGACCACTATGGCTGGGGAACTTGCAGCTATTTATCAGAATTATATAAAGGATCTGGTTCTGCTTCCGCCTAGAAAGCACACAATTGGTTGTCGTTGGGTATTAAAATCAAAACAAAGTCTGATGGATCTATTGAGCTCTATAAAGCCATACTTGTTGCAAAAGGGTACGCGCATAAGTATGGTATGGATTAGGTGGAGACTTTCGCTCCTGTTGCAAAAATGATGATTGTTCGCACCTTGATTGCAGTTTCTTCCATTTGCCAATCGAAGATTTATCAGATGGATGTCAAAAATGCGTTCTTGAATGGTGATCTTCATAAGCAAGTATACATTTCTCCGCCTGGTATTACTCACCAACCATGTGAAGTTTGTCAACTTCAGATGACACTATATGACCTCAAACAAGCCCTTCGTGCTTGGTTTAAGAAATTTTATATGGTTATTACTTTGCTTGGTTTTCAACCATGTAACCATGTCTCGGATCTATTGTTCGATGTACGAGTGTAGCTCATATTATTCTTTCCTTATATGGCAATGACATGATTATTACTAGTGATGATCAAGATGGTATAGAGTCTTTAAAGCGTGATTTTGCTCACCGCTTTTCTATGAAAGACTTGGGTTTGCTATGTTATTTCTTGACGATTAAAGTTACGCAGTCTCCAAAGGGTTATATTTTATCTCAAACGAAGTATATTTAAAATTGGTTTGAACACGCACGAATCACATATAATTAGACAGTTGATACGCCTAAAGAGAGTAAAGCAAAGTGTTCTCCAACTGATGGTGTCTCCTTATTAGATCCAATCCTTTATTGTAGCATTGTAGGGAGTTTGGTTTACATGACTGTCATTAGACCAAAGATTGTTCATGCAGTTCATGTGGTTAGCCAGTATGTCATGGCCCATACTACTGTTCATTGGGGAGTTGTTCTCCGTATTTTGAGATATCTTCGTGGTACTCAATTCAACACCCTTTTGTTTCCATCTACATCCTCTCTTGAGTTGTGTGTGTAGCACCTGGTTCTTGGTACGTATTCTTTTATTTAATTCTTTAAATGTTTTGCAATTTTGGCCTTGGACTAGGCGAGTTGAAGGACCAACTCGTCGAGTAGAAGCGGGATGGGACACGGAGTTTAAGCTGTGGACTCGGCGAGTCGGGTCCCGGACTCGGCGAGTAGGCCCTGTCTGGACAAAAACCCTAACCCGAGGGTTTGCACCCTATTTAAACACCTTAACTCGGCCTCCTTCGTCCCATTTGCTCCCAGAAGACCCCCATGGAAAACCCTAGCCGTTATTGAAGCAATCTAAGGCATTTGGAGCGATTTTGGTGCTTTTGTGATCCAAGGAAGGAAGGAAAAGCTTGAAGGATCAAGAGGAGGCTAGAAGGATTCAGTTTTAAGCATCATTTGCAGTCTTCAGAAGGTATAAAGTCTATACCTTGCTTGCTCTTTTGATAGATCCCATTTTGTGGAGTTTTAGGGCTTTTCTAAGCCATTTTGGTCACCAACCATGATTGCAAGCATGGTTTGGGGTTGATGTTTCGGATCTAGGTCCTTAGAGGGGTTACAAGGCAGAAAGGAGTGGCTTTTGCACTCAAAGAAGGCCCCATGCATTGTAAGAGCTTGTTTTAGGACCTTTTGAGCTCAAAGTCCCATGCAAGCACGTAAAGGTTGTAACTTTACGTGCTAGATCGATTATAGAAGCTTGGATCTATCTTTTGATCAAAGGTTGTACATCAGAAATCAAGGATTTAGAGTGTGGACATGACCGACTCGGCGAGTCCGTTCTTGGACTCGGCGAGTCCGAGGCTTTGAGCCCCATATCTGTTAAGGGGCAAGGACCCAGTTGAGTGTGGAAAGGTTTCAGGGAGGTCCCGGGGAGTGACCCAACGTTCTGGACTAAGCCATTGTTCTGGAAGTTCATGGGACTCGGCGAGTGCACGAAGGGGCTCGGCGAGTCCAAGGCAATCTTCTAAGAACTCGACGAGTTGTTCATCAACTCGGCGAGTCGAGGACAGATCTTGTTCATCAGATGAAGGTGGACTCGACGAGTTGTTCATCAACTCGGCGAGTCGGATGAGTTTTCATGTGACGTTCATATAAGAGAAGAACCCGTCCAGTTGACGGCCCAACTCGACGAGTAGAGTCGTGGATAAGGACAAATGGAAGGTTTGGGACTCGGCGAGTTGGCTAGCCAACTCGGCGAGTCAGGTCAACTGGAAGTTGACTTTGTCTTTGACTTGACTTGATCAGGGGTAAAATGGTCATTTTACCCAAAGAGTAGATATCAGACTCTGCTTGTGTGTTTTGTGGGATTTATAGCCAGAGGATTTCCGGAGCAGCAGCAGCAAATAGAGAGTTCCCGCACAGATCAGCAGCTACTACGATGTGAGTTACCTTCCAGTAGCGGTGGGTCTACGGCCACAATGCCGGCCCACCAGTAGCGATCGTATGATAGATGTTTGTCTTTGTGATATTCATCTGTGTTACTACTACCTGATATGTTATATGCTAGCCTGATATGATATTTGATAGTAATAGAGTTCGGTTGTTAGGACCGAAGGGTAGGTTAGGCACCCCAGATATGCCTAACAGTATGTTATGATATGTTTAGCTGCTAGCATGATATGTTATATGAGATATGGGTAGTAGGAGGGGGAATAGTCCCCGAGATTCGGTTGTCAGGACCAAAAGGTAGGTCGGACACCCCATATATGTCTGACAGTAGATTATGCTATGATATATGCGATAGTAGTAGTAGGGGATGAAATAGTCCCCGAGGTTCGTTGTTAGGACCGAAGGGTAGTCAGCACCCCAGAATGGCTCGACACGGGTAGGTCAGCACCCCAGAATGGCTTGACACGGGTAGGACGGCACCCCAGAATGGCCGCATGGGTAGGTCGGCACCCAGAATGGCCGTACGGGTAGGTCGGCACCCCAGAATGGCCGTACCGGGTAGGTCAGGCACCCCAGAAATGCCTGGCAGTATGTATGCTATATGATTGTATGGTATGTGGACGATGGGGGAACTCACTAAGCTTTGTGCTTAGAGTTTACAGTTTTGTTTTCAGGTACCTCTTCAGCGAAGGGGAAGGAGCTGGCGCGGTAGCGGCACATCATACACACACACATTGGTTTTCCGCATTATGAGATGTTATGGGATTGTACTCTGACATTATTATTTTCATGCTTTGGTTTTCAGACACGAGATATGTTTTTATGAAATGATATGATCGGATGATGTTTTACTACAAATGTTTTGCAAACCGCTTATTTTAAATGAAATTTTTGGGCGTGAAAATTGGGTCGTTACAGTGTGCCTATAGTGATGCAAATTGGGATAGTGATATTTATGATTTTAAGTCCACTACTAGGTATTGTGTCTTTTTTTGGAGATTCATTGATATCATGGAAGAGCAAGAAACAAGATGTTGTCTCTCGATCTTCTACAAAATCTTAGTAACGTTCCATGGCTATCGCCACTTGTGAGATTATTTGGTTGAGATGGGTTCTTGCAGATATGGGCATTCTCATCTCTCATCCTACCCCTTTGTATTGTGAAAACGAGAGTGCAATAATAATTGCAGAATTCAGTGTTTTATGAGCGCACAAATCACATTGAGATTGATTGTCATTTCACACAACATCATTGTCACAACCAGCATTTTAGGGCTAGGAAATTCTGCCCATGTGGAAACAACTTCTTGTATAATCTTGTAACCCTACTTTTGATATAAGCCAAATTTCATCAATATACAAGTTTGTTCATTCAAAGATTGACAATTCAAGTCGAAAATTTCTCGTGAAAGCTCTAAACCTAATTCAATACGTTACATTCACCCGACTTTGGGTTTTAACTCCCATTTCCCGGTTTCAAGCCACTTAATGGACTAAAACCTCCTACTGGGCCCTAATGGGCCAATAACCTCTCATATTGGCTCTTTTGAGCCAAACAACCACAATTGGGCCCTAGTTGGGCCAAAATTCATTAAACATTAATATTTTGGGCCATAAGACCCTTAGTGGGCCTTATTGGGCCGTGAATACCTTTCTTAGGGCATAGTGGGCCCAATACTCCATTTAGCATTATTTTAGGGCTAAGACACTCTTAATGGGCCTTATTGGGCCAATACCCTCCATAGATCATTTAATGGGCCGAGACCTATATATTTTGGGCCTTTAACACCAAAAACCCTATTGGGCCTAGGGGTTCTCGGTCACAACCCAAACCCAAGCCCAAAAATATTATTTCTTTCCTCTCTCTCTCTTATTCTCGGCCATATATACATATAAAAAAAGGGAAAATGGGGCATTGTCTCTATTGTGACATCTCACTAATGCATGGTGGTAACCCATGCAAATTACCCACCATACTTCTAGGATTAATGTGCTAAACCTCCATGTAATAACCACATTTAATCTCTCTCTTCTCCTCTTTATCTTGGCCGAGACCCCCATCTCCCTCATCTCTCACTTCAAATTCATTCAAACTCTCATATCTCCCTATCAAGCTCAAGGAAATTCCCTCATTCATCTTGCAATTTTCGTGAGTTTGGTGTGTGTTTTCAAGGGATTTTCATCAAGATTCATCCTCTTGGTAAGTTGTCATCATACACAAATTATTACTTTCAATTTTATGCCAAGATTATCGCTCATAAACAATTCATTTCGTGTTCAAGCTTCCTAGAGCCATCTAAGTTTCGAAACTCTTCCCAAAGGAGCAAGCTAGGCTGAAAATCATTTTTCCTTTCTCTTCAAAACCGATCTAACACCAAGGTGATCTTTATACCCCCTTGTTTTCGAGTTTTACTATCTTTTGGGGGAGAATACAAGCTAGTTTTGTGGTTAATATTAGTATTATGAATGCATGTGTATATTTTTCATGTATGTTGTGTGAATATATGTTAAACACTCATAAATACGAAATATCTTCCAATTTTTGGTGATATTAGTAACCAATCTACTTGAAGTAACTTATTATGATGTTTTGAAAAGATTAAACATGTTAAAAGTTACTAGAAAACTAAAGAAAGTATACAAAAGGATGACACTTGACAATAAAGATAAACAAAATGGGCTTTTAAGTGTCACTTACGGTTTTATTGGGCTTAAATTGACAACTCATGGTTTATTGGGCCAAAAATGACATTTTTCATAAAAATGGGCCATATTTGACAACTCACGGTTTATTGGGCCAAAAATGTCATTTTTAACATAAATGGGCCATTATTGTCATTTTGGGTATATTGGGCCAAAAATGTCATTTTTAACATAAATGGGCCATTATTGTCATTTTCGGCTATATTGGGCCAAAAATGTTATTTTTAACAGAAATGGGCCATTATTGTCATTTTCGGTTATATTGGGCCAAAAATGTCATATTTAACATAATTGGGCCTTTATTGTCATTATCGGTTTTTATTGGGTCAAAAGAGTCATTCTTGATAAAAATGGGCCTTTTTTTGTCATTTTTGGAAAATTTAGGCTAAAACGGTTATTTTGATGCAAATGGACCATTTACGATACTGCTTATTTAAATTGGGCTTATTGTGCCAATTTCATTTAAATTGGGCCTTTTGTGACCAACCTTATGATAATCGGGCCGTTAGTGAAAATTCTAATACACTCGAAATTTTCACGATACATTGGGATGACGACAAGTTTTCCACGATAACATCAAATATTTTGACACTTTCGATAAAAGCAATTATATCGCCAATGGTTGTAGTCAAAATACACACTCGAAGCAGTATTTATAGCGTTAAATAATTGGATACTCTATTCGCGTAAATTTAGTTAAGGCACTTGTGAGACACTCCTTCACTCGTACCTACCTAGTGTACATAGTAAGTCCTGTAGTTATAACCAGAGTCTCCTGGAGGGAGAGCGAGAATTTGTGCCTAGATCTATACTGGGATGACACCCCACACCTGAGCTGCTCGCTACAGCTAGACAGGCCAGTCTAGGGTGACAAATGTCTTACCATAACCGACGCCTGAAGAACGTCATGACAGGCATATCAAGCATGGTTATAGCGACTCACATAGAGAATAACAACACAATAAATTTACGTAATACACATACTATACTCATGATACAAAGTACGAACTATACAGTTACTATTAACATTTAAACTTTCACCACTCGGGTCTTAGGGTTAAGACCACTCTTTTTCATTATACAGAAAATATAGGATTTTCTGGGAAACTATCACACCCCCAAACCGAGATGGCGGAAACATTTGGGGGCGGAGAACGTCATGTACAATATCATAACAATGCACAATAGTAAAACAAGCAACAACATCCATTCCCTTAATAGTATAAAATGTATGTTTTCCATATTTTCTTCTAAAAATGAAAAGTAGTCTTCTACTCAAGACCCGACTGTTTTGTATGTTTGTTCTCTTGTATTAATGTAAAGTTTATGTTTGTACTTGAAATAGTATAAAATGTATGTTTTCCATATTTATCAACCATCTTTACTAGAAAAATAGTATGCATTTCTCATGTGAGAATATGATTGTATTAATGTAATGGAAAATGAAGGTTCATAGTAGAATTGTGTAAAATAAACTACTTATGCGTTAACTGCCTTGTAACCAAACTAGTTAATTAAGGTTAAATGTGATTAGGTTATAACAATGCTCGATTGACTAGTATAAAACACCGCGTTCTTTAGGTGTCGAAAATGATATGATATTTGTCACCCGTAGACCTGCAGGTCCCACTGTAGCTAGCAGCAAGGTGTGGGGTGGTCAATCCCATATAGATCTATACACAAACTCATGCTCTCCCTCCAGGCGACTCTGGTTACAAAACGTGACATAACAAGAATATTGCTAAGCCATGAAATAGTATCTCACATTTTAGTTATCTTGTTCACATATACTATGTAAGTTCCTTTTTGTTCTTGTAAATGAATAGTATACTTTGTAATGAATAGTAATAGTATGTATCTATTGATTCATGTATTGTTCCTCTGTTCTAGAAAATAGTATGTATTGATCCTCTAAACTATACCTATTATAGTTTACTAGTGTGTTTGTTTGAACTGTAACTGATTTGGAGAAAAGACTCAATTGCCTAACATATGCAACTGAGTTAAGTATGTACTTTGAAAATGGGGGTTTAATATTCATGTATATATTTAGCAAGTATAACTATGATTTAGCCGACAGTCAGACTAGTGATCCTACCCTAAGCCCACAACTAAACAAGGAATAGGAGTCAAGGTATTTAGCAATAGTCCTAAGTCCGTTCAAGCATATTTATACATAAATATATAAATGAATATGATTTTGATAATAACAGCAATCTAAAATAGTTTAAAAGAGTTTTTGAAACGATTTTTAACAACTTATAAAAGCATAAGAAATCCTTTGTTTGTTTTTCCACATGTAAATGATTAACACAATTATATTGTGTTATACTTGTATCCCCCCTAAAAAGAATTTAAAAAGGTAAATTGTAGGGGTATGAACTCATCTTAAGTGAGTGATTCGTTTGGATGTTCTAAATAGGATGATTGTTTCCACAAGTTAGATCCCGAGACAGAAAAAGTCCTAAAATGCATTTCATGCGATATATTGGCATGAAATTAGTGAATATAACCTCAAAGGTGTTAAGGAAACAACCTAGGATGTAAGAATTAGTTACAAAAGAAGTGTTAGAAGCGAAATCGAGTGACTGTTTGGAGTTCACGGCTGGGCTTCGGTGTTTACGACCGTACACGGTTCACGACCACTTGAGGATTCAAGTGTTTTCGACTGTAAACTCAAGGGTGTTCTTGGTGTTCGTAGTGAAACCAAGGAGATTCAAGGGTTTATGGTTGTAAACCCATAAATGAAGGGTGATTGATCGATGAAAAGAAGAACACTAGATGTTGTTATCAAGATCCAAAGGTGAATCAAATGATCCTCGGTTGATAGTTGAGAGAAAACTAGGGGTTTTCGGTTGCAGATCTTGAGAGAAAAAGCTTGAGTTTTTGGCTAGAAGTGTAGAAGTGAGGATTATTTCAGTTAAACCTATATATATAGTGTAGAGTTTGCGGTCTGAAGGGGTTTACGGCTGCGAACCGAAGGTTTACGGATGCAAACTGTTTGCGGTCCGAAGTCTTACTGCCCATGCGAGGGTTTGCTGCTCATGCGAAGGTTCTCGGTTCCAAATGTTTCCCTCCAAAACACACAACACTTTTGAATACAAGGTTGATACACTTATAACTCATTAATCTAACCAAATTAATATAATTAAAGAAATAAGTTTGACCTGTATTTGATATGTTTGACTTTCGTTGACCAAGATTTACTTTTACAAGAATGGAAATTACGGATTGTCACATCATCCCCTTGTTAAAGGGAATTTTGTCCCGAAATTAAGTCTAAGAGATACACATGGACTAAGGGAAAATATGAGGATACTTATGTTTCATTTGATCCTCCCACTCCCATGTAAATTCAGGTCCCCGTTTTGCTTTCCAGCGAACGTTCACTATCGGGATACGGCTTTGTTTCGTTTGCTTGACTTCCCTATCCATGATTTCTACTGGTTCCTCCACGAAATTGAGGCTCTAATTGATCTCGATTTCATTGAGTGGGATAACAAGAGTGTCATCAGATAGACACTTCTTTAGGTTTTGGATATGTGGAAGGTAGGGTGTACGTTACTAAGTTCCTGAGGTAGTCGTAGTTTGTAAGCTACTGGGCCGATTCAAGCGAGAATCTCAAAAGGCCCAATGTACCTTGGATTTAGTTTGCCACGCTTTCCGAAGCGTATCATGCACTTCCAGGGTGAGACCTTCAATAGAACAAGGTCACCAACCTGAAATTCCAAGGGTTTGTCTTTTGTCAGCATAGCTTTTCTGTTTGTCTCTGGAGGCTTTCAATAGTTCACGAATTTGAACAATCTTTTCAGTCGTCTACCTGATGATTTCTGGACTAGTGAGAGTGTTTTCAGGAACTTGTCCTTTAGCTAGTTGCGTGTCACCCACCTCAGCCCAGCACAGAGGGGATCTGCACTTACGACCATAGAGGGCTTCAAATGGAGCAACTTTGATACTAGTATGCTACCTGTTGTTGTATGAAAACTCGACCAAGGGTAAATGGATATCCCACGCTTTACCAAAGTCGATCACACAAGCTCTCAGCATGTCTTCCAACATTTGTATCGTCTTCTCACTCTGTCCATCAGTTTGTGGGTGGTAGGCTGTACTCATGTCCAGCCTAGTTCCCAAAGATTTTTGTAGCGACTGCCAAAATCTTGAGGTGAATCTACTATCTCTATCAGAGATAATAGATACGGGAACACCATGCAATCGTACTATCTCTCTAATGTATGTTCTTGTCAGTTTCTCCATCTTGTCGTTTTCTTTGATTGGCAGGAAGTGTGCAGACTTAGTTAACGTGTCAACGATCACCCAAATGGTATCGAGACCACCCGTTGTCTTGGACAACTTGGTTATGAAGTCAATTGTAATCCGCTCCCACTTCTACACAGGTATCTTCGGTTGTTGTCGTAAACCTGAGGGCTTTTGATATTCTACTTTAACTTTGGCGCAAGTAAGACACTTGCCTACAAAGGTAGCAATATCTACTTTCATGCTAGGCCACCAATATAACTTTTTGAGGTCCATATACATCTTGGCTAAACCTGGATGAACAGAGTATCGAGTATTGTGCGCTTCATTCATGACAACGTCTTTGAAGCCACCGAACTTCGGTGTCCAGATTCGATCCATGAGGTATAAGACTCCGTCACCATTGACTTCTAAGTTCTTATCCATCCCTCTCAGGGATTCACCTGCCACATTTTCAGGTTTCAAGGCTTCCTACTGAGCCTCCTTAATTTGTGTGGATAGATGTGAATGGATTGTCATAGTCAATGCCTTGACTCTACAACCTAAGTACTCCTTCCGACTTAGGGCGTCAGCTACTATATTGGCTTTACCGGGATGATAATGAATTTCGCATTCGTAGTCTTTTAGTAGCTCGACCCACTGTTGTTGTCTCATGTTGATCTCCTTCTGTTTGAATATATGTTGAAGGCTTTTATGATCTGTAAACATAGTGCTTTTTGTACCATACAGGTAGTGTCTCCAGATCTTCAGAGCAAATACCACTGCTCCTAACTCAAGATCATGAGTAGTGTAGTTGATTTCGTGTGCCTTAAGCTGCCTTGAGGTATAGGCGATAAACTTTCATCGTTGCATAAGAACACAACCAAGCCCTTGGTTGGATGCATCGCAGTATACCACGAAATCTTCTATCCCTTATGGGAGGGATAATATTGGTGCGCTGTATAAGGCTTGCTTAAGCGTTTGGAACGCCTTTTCTTGTTTCTCTTCCTAGTCAAAGGTCACACCTTTCTGGGTCAATGTGGTAAGTGGTTTCGCAATCTTTGAAAAGTTTTGAATGAATCTGCGATAGTAGCCAGCGAGGTCTAGAAATTGATGAATTTTCGTAGGCGTCTTTGGTGATGACCAGTTCTCAATGGCCTTGATTTTGGAAGGGTCCACGTGAATTCCCTCTTCGCTAACCACGTGACCCAAGAATTTGACTCTTCGAATCCAAAATTCGCATTTAGAGAACTTCACATAAAGTTTCTCTGCTCGTAGTGTTTCTAAGATCAGTCGTAAGTGTTGATTATGTTCTTCCTTACTGCGTGAGTAGATGAGTATGTCGTCAATGAATACGATCACAAACTTATCTAAGTAAGGATGGCACACCCGGTTCATGAAGTCCATGAACACTGCGGGTGCATTGGTTAATCTAAAAGGCATCACTACAAACTCGTAGTGACCATAACGAGTTCAGAAGGCTGTTTCGGCAACATCTTCCTCTAAAACTCGTAACTGGTGATACCCGAATATTAAGTCAATCTTTGAAATGTGGCTCGCTCCTTGAAGTTGGTCGAACAAGTCGTCTATTCGTGGTAGAGGGTATACGTTCTTAATGGTAAGTTTGTTTAGCTCGTGATAGACGATGCACATACGGAACAATCCATCTGTAACATCCCATTTTTCTAGTAGCTTCAAATTCATCCCTCAGATTTTAATTAGGTCATTTTATCCCTTCATTTAGAAGGAAGTGGAAAAGGAGGCCCTAGTGGCAAAATGGTAAGTTTGGAGAATTAAGTAGTACGCTGGGCGTACATGTGGTACGCTGGGCGTACACATGTGTACGTTGGGCGTACGTGTGCCAGGATGGAACCCTAACTTTTAGGGGCTGTGGAGTATTTAAGCACCTTATGGACCATACCCTCTCATCTCTTTTAGCCTCCACACCTCCCTCAACTGCCGTGAGAGAACCCTAGCCTCCTAGTGATCCTTCTTGAGCTTATAAGTGTCTTTTTGTTGCTTTCAACAAGGAGCTTGTGCACCAAGGAGCCAAGGAGGGAAGATTGGCTTGTACATATTGGTTCATCATCTGTTTTGGGAGCTGCAGAAGGTAAAAAGCTTGGAACTTTATTCTTGTATGAGATAGATCTAATCATTTTAGCTTTTTTGAAGCATTCTTGTCCCAAAAAGTCCCAAACTGGTGCATGTTATTATTTGGACGAAATGAGCTATCCTTTCAGACTCCTGAAAGGGTTTGAATGATAAAAATGAGGTCCCAATGGCTGAATGTGTCCCATGCATGGAAAATGAAGGTCTTAATGGATTAAGACCAAGTATTAAGAGCTTTCTGGACGTCCAAAATGATAAAGTTCGAGACTTTATAGTCCTATGACACATGTGGTCGATGGATCTGGAGTTTGGGCTTAAGTGCTTAAGCCATTAAGCACATATTAGGGTTTTGGTGAAACCCAGCGTAAATCCAGTACGCCCAGCGTACTGGGTCAACCACCCCGATGGTTGAAGGTCTGGGTATTCCATCCTGATGGATGATTGGAACCATAGTACCGGTTATATATGTATTGTGTGTGTGGGCATTCCAATCCGATGGTTGTGGGCCGAGAGTATTCCATCCCGAGGATGATTGGACTCGTAGTATGTGGGCATTCCAACCCGATGGTTGAGGGCCTGGGGTATTCCATCCCGATGGATGATTGGACCCATAGTTTGTTGTTTGTTATTGTATGTGTATTGTTGTGTGTATGGGTATTTTGGGGGTAAGTCACTAAGCTTTCGGGCTTATAGTTTCAGTTTATTATTTCAGGTTCAGCGGATGGCCGCGGGAAGGCGAAGGCGTGGCCGTACACTTCCTTGATTGATGATTTTAATTTTTGGGAACTCTGATGTTTAAACTATTTTGAAAAAAAAATTTAATAATTGAATGGTTTTAAATGATTTGAAAATTTTAAAATTGGCTCGGATTTTATGGATGTTACAAGATGGTATCAGAGCCTTGGTTTGAGTGAATTGGAGGAACACTCGTGTGAATCCAGTCTCAAATCAAGGAAAGATTTTCAAAATGATTTTTAATGGTTTTCAAAATAAGTAAAAGAGGATGCGAAGTGTACGATCAGCCGGAGCTAGTAAGTAGACCAAAATACCATGCAGTTATTTGATTATGTGATATGTAAGAACAGCATGCTAGTACTAGGCTAGGGATCTTCATGAATTGCATGATAGAATTGCCTGATTACATGATGCCTGATAGCCTAGAGTTTTCCTTATATGAAATTGACATCATTACTGTAGTTGCTTAGTGTATGCATTACACTCGTACATAATTAAGATCATATAGCCTGAGAATGTTTGGTTTGGCCTTATTTCCTGTTCTTGTCTGATGAAGGGCTTAGGGTAGGATCATGTATTCGAAAGTCTATAGGGTCCAGCGTTATGTATGGCTAGCATACACTAGTGCTGCAGGGTTAGTGGAAGTTTCATGGATGGGTGGGATGTGTGAGGCCGGGAGGCCAGTTTCGAGACATTTAGCATTCCCCTAGGAGTGAGGATTGAGCTCTCGCTATGACTATGTATATTGTTAGGGCGTTGTGATGATACTTGAGACAAATATGGTTAGGTGTGGAAGGTAGTATGGGCCCGTACTTCTGAAAGCACAGGACCCATACGCATAGCAAGGAAGTCACAACCCCTAGGGTAGGGTTGGGAGTTGGTCCCCTGTCGTTATATGGATTATCAAAGATCTTTCTGATGCCTTACCAAAGTGGTGGTTACGAGACGTCTTGAGAACGGATCTAGGTTAGGGTCGGGAGTTGGCGGCCAGGATAGGCCAACATTTTCAGAGGATCGTGTCAGTGAGATCATCCGAGAGGAGGTGATCAAGATTGTCCGGGGGCAGTTGCCGGAGATGTTCGGGTCTATTAAGACCTCCATGGTTGAGTATTTCTGCGAGTGCTATGTAGTCCTTGCTGAGACGGTTACCGCGGAAGTTATATCAGCTGAATCGACGACAGGGGGAGGAGCTGGTCGAGATTTCCAGTGCTAGGACATATTCTGATGAGCAAAGGACTGCAATTATTTGAGATCAGGGAGATATTCTATACTCGTTGCATTCCGAAGGTTGAGAGGGAGAGGCTAGCACACGAGTTTCTAGATTTGAGGCTCGGGGGTTTTTATCGAGGCTGGAATGCGAGTCGCGGAGACTCCAGAAAGGAGTGATGATTATGTTCAGCTAGAGTTTTGCAACTGGAAGTAGGATGGTTAATTGAAGGATTGGAATGTCGTTTCGTAGGGCAAGGATTGTGCCCTTTCAGTTTTCGAGCTCGAAGGAGTGAGCAGGCATGTGACCCCAAGATCAGGTTGTATTCCAGCTCGCGGTCAGTTGGTTGTAGGGATTGGCGACATTATTTCAGCGCAGGTGAGCACAGGTGGGGCGATGTGGCATAAGTATTTTGCGAGGTCCGGTTTGCCTTGGATCTCTTGCATCAGGCGGTAAGTATTGATTGTGCGGCTTATTGCACTTTTGGGATTGCAGACTATGTATTGGGAATAGTTTGTAGCCCGGTTGAGGGCAGAGGTTGCTTCATCTACTGCAGTTCAACTATGGACGTTTGGGCGGGTATGTGAGTCAGGGTGCGAACCCTGAATGAAGTGATTTCTAGAGCCAGAGGTGGGAGACTTGTTTGGAGCATCTTGGGATGAAGAGTATTATGTGGGAGGTCTGCGGAAAGGGTTCCACATGATGGTTATTCAGCATTGTCAGGAATCAGTGGTTTTAGTAACCGTTATTGATTGGCGGATGAAGGCGCCAAAGGAAGTAGCTCGTTGCTGAAGTATTAGTTGGGGTATCTGCCTTTTGGTCTTCAAGATTTGAGTGGGGGATAATTCAAGCACTAGTGACTGTCGGCTTCACTGGGATTCAAGGAGTGTTCGTCTGGTTCGTAGAGATGTGTGGTCAATTGGGATTGGCTATTAATAGAGCGCTAGTTAGAAGAGTTGGTTGTCTTCGGATCGATCGTTGGGAAGTGAGAAGGATTGGTAATTCTCCAATTTTCATGTATTGTGAAGACTTAGTCGAATCTAAGTGGGGGAGATCGTCCCGGGATACAAAAGCAGGAGCGGTGTTGAAAATAGGTTAAGTTTCGCATCGTGGTCAAGAAGGAAGACAACCTAAGTGGATGTTTGGTTTGAGGGTTGTGTGAGTTGGGAGTTCGGTGAAACTCCCCAGCATGTGTATCACGTCTTCTTGGTGCTTGATAGCAGAAGTCGGGGAACCAGGTTGGAGTTCTAGTCATGAATTAAGTTTAGTTCGAGTGTTTGGTCGAGGGTGTGCTCGACTCTGAGGGTTTTTTTGGATTGATAGATTGAGGGTTTTGTTAGCTGCCAGGGCTCGGCAGTGCATTCAGCATGGGTGTGCGAGTTATTTAGCATATGGGATCGACACGCGGGTTAGGGTACAGACCACGAATTTCTGAGAGGGTGGACAATTGTCATGAGGCGTAGGGTTAGGCCGGGGTTAGAGTCCACATAATGGATCAAGAGTTCGGAACCCCAAGTGGGTGAGAACAATATGCATAGGAAAGATCACCAGGGGGTGGTCTAGAGAGATGCTCAACAATTTAGAGCGGTCCGGATAGACTGAAGGCCGGTAGGGCGTACCAGTCAGGCCGAAGGCTCGGAGAACGGTCCAGACAGACTGAAGGCCTGTTAAGGCGGTCCAGTCATGCTGAAGACTTTGTATGTGTTTGTAGATCTATGTGCGGGTATTGAGTATGCTGCTATGCTATAGCAATTAGTAGGTCTGTCCCGAAGTGTTGAACATGCTGATGGAGTATGCTGAAGACTTTGTATGGGTTTTGTTAGTTATATGATCAGGTTCTGAGTATATATGTGTTATGGAGTAGCAACTTGTTCTACAAGTGGATAGTGTAGGATGAGGTTTCAACACTGTGACACTTGTTGGTGTTGTGATGGACATTGATTAGGCCTTCTTGGGAAATGGAGGAGGTGAGTACCTCCAGGATGGAGTGCTGGACATCTGAAGTGACGAAAGCGGTGTCGATAGGTTATCGGGAGCATTCCAGTCATGAGCTGAGGGCCGGAGAGGGCATACCAGACTCATGTTATGTGCTCAGAGGCAATCCAGACCTATGTTGAGGACCATGTGAGGGTATTCCTGTCATAGGTTGTGGGAATGGAGATTGTGTTGGTTATGTCTCTGGTAGGAGCGCGCTCAGATTGGATGTATTGTTGAGATTCGGGGGAGTTGCACTCGGTTGTGACGAATAAGAGGATGGTGGATGAGACGCAAGGATAGATCCTTGGATCTCAAGTTATGGGTTTAGACCCGGGTTATGTACTCAGTGGTATTCCAATCTAGGGTATTCCATCCTGGGATGACTAGACCCTATGATTGATTGGACCTGATATGTTTGGTATTCCAACATGAGGGTTGATTGGGCCAAACATGTGTGGGGATACGAGGGTATTCCATCCTAGGGATGATTGGACCCGTCGTAGGCATGCCTGGTATTCCAGCCCGAGGCTGATTGGGCCATGCATGACTGTTCGTGTTTATTAGTGGATTGATTTTGGATCATATTTTGGGAGCTGAAGGACGCATTATCCTGCCAGCACAAAGGGTTCACTTCAGGAAGAGGGGAAGTTGGGTTTCCGATACTTTGGATCATCAGGATTTTGTCTGGTTGGCCGGTAGTGGTAGGAATGTTGTTGGTGGGAATCGCTTGCGAGACTGTATTCTATAGATGTGGTGGACGACAAGGAGCGACATGGTAGATTATCGTCGTTATTATGTGGACATCTTATCCGGATGGTCTATTAGGTGGCATGTTGTGCTTGATCGGGCTAAGGCGGTCCAGCTCTATGTAGTAGGCCAAGATACCTGGTGCGGGCCGACGGTAAGCGTAGGCTCGGGGGTTCAGCAGAATATTATCCATGGTTCTATTTTCGGGTAGGAACCTCAGGATCCCAGGGTTGAATAGTCGGTTAGTAGTGTTGGGAAGAGAACTAGCAATGGTTAGTATTAGTGGTCTGTCAGGGAGCCAGATCGAATTCAGGTTTCCAGATTGCAGGTTTAGGTAGAGTAAGGTTGTGTGTTGCATGGGTTCATTGATTCGTTTTCTCTAGAACGAAAAGATTCTCGTTGGATTTAGTCTCCTTCGGAAGTCGTCAGCTGTGATGGGTATGAGGTGCCCCTCAGGATGTCGGGTTGCCGGGGATGGTAAGGAATGATTTCGAGGACGAAATCGAATTCAAGTGGAGGAGATTTGCAACATCCCATTTTTCTAGTAGCTTCAAATTCATCCCTCAGATTTTAATTAGGTCATTTTGGCCCTTGATTTAGAAGGAAGTGGCAAAAGGAGGCCCTAGAGGCAAAATGGTAAGTTTGGAGAATTAAGTAGTACGCTGGGCGTACATGTGGTACGCTAAGCGTACTAGGGCGCGCCCTAGTACACTGGGCGTACACATGTGTACGCTGGGCATACGTGTGCGAGGATGGAACCCTAACTTTTAGGGTTCGTGGAGTATTTGTAACATCCGGATTTCCAAGTATCATAATTTAAATATTTATTTTTGAGGTAAGAAGAGGGACTCGACGAGTTGACGCCTAAACTCGTCGAGTAGGATCACGACTGATGACTCGAAGTAATGAATGGACTCGACGAGTCCGCGCTGTGGACAGAAACCCTAAATCTTTGGGCATGTGCCCTATTTAAAGGTCCTTATGGCCTTCATTGGCGGCCACACACACACTTGAGAGACCCTAACGAACCAGAGAGCATAGAGAGTGAGGGAAGGAGCTAATTACATCACCATTAGTGCATTATTGCAAGAAGGAAGGAGGGGATTCAAGCTAGGCTGATTGAGGAGCTGAGATCTACTATCACTTCTTCAAAGGTTGTTGTTTGAGGTATAAACCCATGCCTATTTTCGTGTATATCATAGATCTCATGAAACTAGGGTTTCTTTACCCTTCTTTAGATGGAATAGGGAGCCTGTGGAGTACCATTGAGGAATAAACATTAGATCTGGACCTTGAGAAGTCCAGAGAGTCCCAATCATCCAACTTTATGCAGTCCCATAAGAGTTTTGAGCCTAGGTTATCATTTTAAGAGTTATTTCATCAAATAGAGCCATATGTGTTATGCATGAACATAAAGATTGGACCTTGACGTGACTTTTGGGTGTTAGAAGGTCATATCTATAAGTTAGAGAAAATAGATCTGGCCTCAGAAGGTCGAATGAGTGTTACCATGGAGGAAACTCGTCGAGTCCATGAGAGAACTCGACGAGTCGGATCGGGTTGCCCCGCAATTCGTGATCAGTGGTAGCCCATCGAGTTGAGAGGTTAACTCGGCGAGTTAAGTGAGGCCTTAGGAGGATTTCGAGGACACGCATGGAATCGCCGAGTCACCCGAGTGCACTCGACGAGTCTGGTCAAAGTTGAACCGTTGACTAGAGTTGACTTCAGTTGATCTTAGGGTTAGGTCAAACTGATTCAGGAGAGGCTATGGAGGGGTAGAATGGTCTTCTACCCATCCTTTAGAAATGAGAATGTAAGGAGAGTATTGATTAAGAGATATTATCATTTTGATAGGCGGAGGCTAGACCAGAGATATCGAGCACGAGAGTTTACTAGACATTATACGAGGTGAGTCTTCTCATTATACATTACCTAGAGTGGTATCTATGAGCAGACCGGAGGGTCTTGTATATTATGTGCTTGCTTGAGATTATGTGTTTGTGATGTATGTCTGCTATGTGATATTAGACCGGACCGGAGGGTCCAACGACTTACGAGGCCAGAGGGTCCTCAACCAGACCGGACCGGAGGGTCCAACGAGCTAGACTGGACCGGAGGGTCCAACGAGCTACGTGACTGGAGGGTTCCGCTGAGACACATTGACCGGAGGGTCTTACCGAGTTATAGCCTCGAGTGGCTTATGTGTTGTTTGTGGTATATTGGGGAACTCACTAAGGATTTATGCTTACCGTGTTATGTGATATGTGTTTCAGGTACTAGCGAGGATCGCGGGAAGGCGCCGGCATGATTTGTACACACTGATAGAGGATTTTGTATTTGAGATTCTGGGATATGTTTTACCGTGATAACATTTGATACACTTGAGTTTGACATGATTTATATGAGATATGTTATGTTGAAAAATGAAAAATTGTTTTAAAATTTTCACGTCGTTACAAGTTGGTATCAAAGCCTTGGTTTGAGGGATTCGGATGCACCTTCGGGCGTATCTGAACTCAAACTGAGGATTTGAGAAAAATTTTCATAAAAAGGAACAATTTTTCTAAAAAGAGTAAAAGGTTTTGAGAAAAGCGGAAAGGAGCACTGTGTACGATCAGCCAACACCCGGACGGTGATTTACCAAAATAGCCTTACATTATGTGTTATGAGATATTATGTGATGTGCTATGCATGCTAGAGTAGGCTGTGTATTCATATTTAGGACTAGAGTGGCCTGATTTGTGATGCCTTAGCCTAGGAGATTACTGCTACTATGAGTTACTTCGAGAGTGAGTAGGTAGCAGCGAGGAGCTTATGAGAGGTCTACTTGAGGGTAGCCTGTGATTAGCGAGATATAGAGTACTTGTGATCTGGAATCCTAGGAGGAGGACTTGGGGTGAATACTGATGTGGTGTGGAAGGTAGTATAGGGCCCGTACTACTGGAAACACCTGATCAGTGAGCAGCCCAAGTAAGAATCCTTAGGGTACTAAGGAATAAGTAGGGTTGAGTTATTGAGTGCGAGTACACACGAGCGAGTCTCTGATTTCCTTTGTGTTGTGTTTCAGAGACATCATGGTTGGTACACGCTACACTCCGAGGAGCAGCGGTGTTAGCGATGAGGAGATTCGCCGGATGATTCATGATGAGGTGGCCGCTGCTATCAGAGAGGCCATTCCGGAGATGTTTGGGTCTATCAAGACCACACTGATTGAGACGTTTGACGAGCGATATGCTGTTGTTACCGAGGCGGTTGTTGCTGCAGCCACCGCAGCTGTCGCTGCCGCGAGACCACAGGGGGGTGACTCGTTGCTGTACCGAGAGTTCAGCAACACGAAGCCACCAGAGTTTGACGGGACTCAGGATCCAATAGCCGCGATGAGATTAATCTATGACATTGAGGGATGCTTCTACACATGTTCATGTCCGGAGCATCTGAGAGTAAGGTTCACGCTGAACCAACTTCGTTTGGGAGAGAAGGACTGGTGGAAGTTTGTGACGGCTGATTTCACCTCTGCAGAGATTACGGCGGTGACTTGGGAGAGGTTCACCACCATGTTCCGAGATGAGTATGTTCCCCCTGTGGAGAGGGAACGTTTAGCCTAGGACTTATTGTCCCTCAAGCAGGAAACCGAGTCTGTGACAGTGAATACGAGGATGTTTCACAAGAGGGCGTTGTTTTGCCTTGAGCACGTGTCGACTGAGCAGGCACGTATGAGCCGATATCTGAGCATACTGAGGAGAAACATTCGTGAGTTCGTGGCGAACTCGACATACCGGACATTTGCCGAACTACAGGAAAATGCTCGGAAGAGGGAGATAGAGCTAGAGACTCAGGTCAGGGAGGAGGCCGAGTCTCAGAGGAGGGATAGGCGGCCGGTACAGTCTCATCCGGCAGCCAAGCGGGCAAAGCCCGCTGATTCGAGGTCTGGAGGGCAGAAGGGCCGCACTTGCGGAAAATGCGGCAAGAGCCATGAGGGGGTGTGCAGAGCGGGGGTGTGCTACAAGTGTGGCAAGGAGGGGCAATTCGTGAGGGATTGCCCCAAGGGGTTTGCAGTTTGCTTTCACTGCAACCAGACTGGCCACCGGAAGGCCGAGTGCCCACAACTACTTTAGGGATCAGTACAGGGATCTGCACCTGCTGTTAGAGCTACCGAGGTCCGGCCAGCGAAGGCGGAGGCACCGAAGGCTCGCGGGAGAGCCTTTCAGTTGACAGCAGAGGAGGTCTGCGTAGCGCCCGATGTCGTGGTTGGTATGTATTCTTTTATTTACTTATACTGAGTTCGAGATATTGGGCTTATATTATGGTATGCATAGGTACTTTCCTTGTGAATTATGTACCTGCTTTGGTGTTATTTGACTTGGGTGCGAGTCGATCTTTCGTGTCATTAGCGTTTAGTCAGCACATCAGTATCCGACGAGAAGCGTTGAGTCGACCTCTGCGAGTTTCTATAGCTGATGAGAGAGCGGTTTTTGCTACCGATGTGATTCGAGGATGTGTACTCAAGATTTTCGGCGTTGAGTTCCCGATAGATTTGGTACCGATTGCGATGGGGGATGTATGTGTCATCGTGGGCACGGACTGGTTGAGCCGATTTGGAGCTGTTATCGACTGCGAGCGTCAGTCGGTGACCATACGAGACCCTGGTGGGGGAGTACTTACGGTGTATGGTGAGGGTACCCGATTTGGGTCAGCATTTTCCTCGGCTTCCAGAGCGAGACAGAGTCTACAGCAGGGCTGTTGAGGGTTTGTAGCCTATGTGATGGACACACGAGTTGCCGCAGAGAGGCCGAGTTCTGTCGATGAGGTTCCGATAGTGCGTGAGTTTCCGGATGTTTTCCCCGAGGAGTTGTCGGATGTGCCTCCAAAGAGGCAGGTGGAGTTCCATATTGATTTGGTTCCGGGAGCGGCGCCTATTGCCAAGGCACCCTATCGCCTTGCGCCACCAGAGATGCAGGAGTTATCCTCGCAGCTTCAGGAGCTGCTGGGGAAGGAATTCATCCGACCGAGTAGCTCGCCGTGGGGAGCGCCGATCCTTTTTGTCAAGAAAAAGTATGGTTCACACCGGATGTGCATTGATTACCGGGAGTTGAACAAGTTGCCGGTCAAGAACCGTTATCCACTACCGAGGATTGACGATCTGTTCGATCAGTTGCAGGGTGCATCTTGGTTCTCCAAGATAGACTTGAGGTCTGGATATCATCAGATGAGGGTACGTGATGAGGATATCCCGAAGACGGCGTTTAGTACTCGTTATGGGCATTACGATTTCGTGGTGATGCCTTTTGGGCTCACCAATGCCCCAACAGCGTTCATGGATCTCATGAACCGAGTGTGCAGGCCGATGTTGGATCGATCGGTGATTGTGTTCATTGACGATATTCTAGTGTATTCGAGATCCAGAGAGCAGCATGAGGAGCATCTGAGAGAGATCCTTGGAGTATTGAGATCGGAGAGGCTTTATGCCAAATTCTCCAAGCGTGATTTCTGGTTACGAGAGGTCCAGTTCTTGGGGCACCTCGTTAATCAGAATGGGATATTGGTCGATCCGGCCAAGATTGAGGTTGTTATGAGTTGGGAGGTGCCGAGATCCCCCACCGAGATCAGGAGTTTTCTGGGGTTGGCCGGCTATTATCGGAGATTTATCAGGGATTTCTCCAAGATTGTCGTTCCCCTCACCAGATTGACCCGGAAGGGCGTTGCTTTTACTTGGGGTCCCGAGCAGCAGACCTCGTTTGAGACTATTCGCCAGAAATTATGCGAAGCCCTGGTGTTAGCCCTTCCGGAGGGAATGGAGGATTTCGTGGTGTACTGTGACGCGTCCATATCGGGGTTGGGTGCGGTGCTTATGCAGAGAGGGCATGTGATAGCATACGCATCGAGGCAGCTGAAGCCTCATCAGACGAGGTATCCCACCCACGATTTGGAGTTGGGGGTCGTGGTGTTCGCCCTCAAGATATGACGCCTTTAATTGTATGGGGTTCGGTGTACTATGTACACGGACCACAAGAGTTTGAAGTATCTGATGGATCAGCCCAACTTGAACATGAGCCAGAGGAGATGGCTGGATGTGGTAAAGGATTATGACTGTGAGATCTTGTACCACCCGGGCAAGGCTAATGTGGTAGCCGATGCTCTGAGCCGCAGGGCGGAGAGTGCCCCGATTCGAGATATATGCATGAGGATGACGGTGATGACTCCGGTATTGGATAGCATCCGAGAGGCCCAGGCAGAGGTTGTGAGACCGGAGAACCGCAAGAGAGAGCGGGTGATTGGGCAGGTATCCGAGTTTGTTACCGATAGCCGAGGGCTTATGACCTTTCACGGTCGGATTTGGGTGTCGTTTATGGGCGGGGCACGTAGCATATTGATGGAGGAGGCGCACAGATCGAGATTCTCGATCCATCCCGGTGCCACTAAGATGTATTTGGACCTGAAGAGAGATTACTGGTGGCCCTGTATGAAGAGGGATGTTGCGTGGGTAGTAGAGAGGTGCTTGACCTGTCGCCAGGTTAAGGCCGAGCACCAGCGTCCGCATGGCAAGTTGCAACCTCTAGAGGTTCCCCAGTGGAAGTGGGAACAAATTTCTATGGATTTCATCACTAAATTGCCGAGGACCGCGAGGGGTGTTGATGCAATTTGGGTGATTGTGGATCGGCTGACGAAGAGCGCTCACTTCCTTGCCATCAGTGAGAGCTCTTCTGCAGAGAGGCTGGCAGAGATATATGTGAGGGAGGTGGTGTCGCGGCATGGGGTGCCGATCTCGATTGTGTCAGACCGAGATGTACGTTTCACTTCCAGATTCTGGAAGAAGTTTCATGAGGAGGTGGGTACAAGATTGCACTTCAGTAGCGCTTATCACCCACAGACAGACGGGCAGAGTGAGCGGACGATACAGACGCTTGCGGACATGCTTCGAGCATGTGTCATGGACTTCGGTGGAAGTTGGCTTACATACCTACCTTTGGCTGATTTTTCCTACAACAACAGCCACCATTCGAGTATTGGTATGCCTCCCTTTGAGCTGTTATCTGGGAGGAGGTGTACGACCCCCACCTATTGGGGAGGGGTTGGACAGCGAGTGATGGGTAGCACTGAGATAGTGCTTAAGACGACTGAGCAGATACAACAGGTCAGACAGAGGTTGCTGGCAGCCCAGAGTCGCCATAAGAGTTATGCGGATAGGCGACGATCCGAGCTTGAGTTCCAGGTTGGAGACCTTGTACTCCTGAAGGTATCTCCTTGGAAAGGAGTGATCCGGTTCAGGAACAGGGGCAAGCTAGGGCCCCGATACATTGGTCCTTTTAGGGTGATCGCTAGAGTAGGCAAGGTAGCATACCGTTTACAGCTACCCGAGGAGTTGAGTCAGATCCATGATACCTTCCACGTATCCCGGTTGAGGAAGTGTGTGGCCGATGAGACGGCAGTGGTACCACTAGAGGATATTCAGGTGGATGCGGGCATGAATTACATCGAAAGACCGGTCGCGATCCTGGATCGGAAGATTAAGGTTCTGAGGAACAAGGAGGTGCTTTTGGTTCAGGTCCAGTGGCAACATCGGAGAGGGTCCGAACTGACTTGGGAGCCGGAGACGGAGATGCGGGAGCAGCATCCAGAGTTGTTTCCAGAGTGAGACTTGGAGGGCGAAGTCTGATTCTAGTGGGGGAGATTGTAACATCCGGATTTCCAGGTATCATAATTTAAATATTTATTTTTGAGGTAAGAAGAGGGACTCGACGAGTTGACGCCTAAACTCGTCGAGTAGGATCACGACTGATGACTCGGATTAATGAATGGACTCGACGAGTCGGCGAGTCGACTCGACGAGTCCACGCTGTGGACAGAAACCCTAAATCTTTGGGCATGTGCCCTATTTAAAGGTCCTTATGGCCTTCATTGGCGGCCACACACACACTTTAGAGACCCTAACGAACCAGAGAGCATAGAGAGTGAGGGAAGGAGCTAATTACATCACCATTAGTGCATTATTGCAAGAAGGAAGGAGGGGATTCAAGCTAGGCTGATTGAGGAGCTCAGATCTACTATCACTTCTTCAAAGGTTGTTGTTTGAGGTATAAACCCATGCCTATTTTCGTGTATATCATAGATCTCATGAAACTAGGGTTTCTTTACCCTTCTTTAGATGGAATAGGGAGCCTGTGGAGTACCATTGAAGAATAAACATTAGATCTGGACCTTGAGAAGTCCAGAGAGTCCCAATCATCCAACTTTATGCAGTCCCATAAGAGTTTTGAGCCTAGGTTATCATTTTAAGAGTTATTTCATCAAATAGAGCCATATGTGTTATGCATGAACATAAAGATTGGACCTTGACGTGACTTTTGGGTGTTAGAAGGTCATATCTATAAGTTAGAGAAAATAGATCTGACCTCAGAAGGTCGAATGAGTGTTACCATGGAGGAAACTCGCCGAGTCCATGAGAGAACTCGACGAGTCGGATCGGGTTGCCCCGCGATTCGTGATCAGTGGTAGCCCATCGAGTTGAGAGGTTAACTCGGCGAGTTAAGTGAGGCCTTAGGAGGATTTCGAGGACACGCATGGAATCGCCGAGTCACCCGAGTGCACTCGACGAGTCTGGTCAAAGTTGAACCGTTGACTAGAGTTGACTTCAGTTGATCTTAGGGTTAGGTCAAGCTGATTCAAGAGAGGCTATGGAGGGGTAGAATGGTCTTCTACCCATCCTTTAGAAATGAGAATGTAAGGAGAGTATTGATTAAGAGATATTATCATTTTGATAGGCGGAGGCTAGATCAGAGATATCGAGCACGAGAGTTTACTAGACATCATACGAGGTGAGTCTTCTCACTATATATTACCTAGAGTGGTATCTATGAGCAGACCGGAGGGTCGTGTATGTTATGTGCTTGCTTGAGATTATGTGTTTGTGATGTATGTATGCTATGTGATATTAGACCGGACCGGAGGGTCCAACGACTTACGAGGCCAGAGGGTCCTCAACCAGACCGGATCGGAGGGTCCAACGAGCTAGACCGGACCGGAGGGTCCAACGAGCTACGGGACTGGAGGGTTCCGCTGAGACACATTGATCGGAGGGTCTTACCGAGTTATAGCCTCGATTGGCTTATGTGTTGTATGTGGTATATCGGGGAACTCACTAAGCATTTATGCTTACCGTGTTATGTGATATGTGTTTCAGGTACTAGCGAGGATCGCGGGAAGGAGCCAGTATGATTTGTACACACTGATAGAGGATTTTGTATTTGAGATTCCGGGATATGTTTTACCGTGATAACATTTGATACACTTGAGTTTGACATGATTTATATGAGATATGTTATGTTGAAAAATGAAAAATTGTTTTAAAATTTTCACGTCGTTACAGTATTTAAGCACCTTATGGACCATACCCTCTCATCTCTTTCAGCCTCCACACCTCTCTCAGCTACCTTGAGAGAACCCTAGCCTTCTAGTGATCCTTCTTGAGCTTATAAGTGTGTTTTTGGTGCTTTCAACAAGGAGCTTGTGTATCAAGGAGACATGGAGGGAAGATTGGCTTGTAGATCTTGGTTCATCATCTGTTTTGGGAGCTCCATAAGGTAAAAAGCTTGGAAACTTATTCTTGTATGAGATAGATCTAATCATTTTAGCTTTTTGGAAGCATTCTTGTCCCAAAAAGTCCCAAACTGGTGCATGTTATGATTTTGACGAAATAAGCTGTCCTTTCAGACTCTTGAAAGGGTTTTGGATGATAAAAATGAGGTCCCAATGACTGAATGTGTCCCATGCATGGAAAATGAAGGTCTTAATGGATTAAGACCAAGTATTAAGAGCTTTCTGGACGTCCAAAGTGATAAAGTTCGAGACTTTATAGTCCTATGGCACATTTGGTCGATGGATCCGGAGTTTGGGCTTAAGTGCTTAAGCCATTAAGCACTTATTAGGGTTTTGGTGAAACCCAGCGTAAATCCAGTACGCCCAACGTACTGGGTCAACCACCCCGATGGTGGTCAACATCTGGACGAGTAATCTCTCTTCATCACGCCCCGCGTAGCAGAGGAGTTCACCCCGCGTACGTCCTGTGTTGGGACTTTGACAATTGGGCTTCGGGTTTTAGGCTGTTTATGGACTAGTTGGATTTGGGCCTTGCATGACTTTATGAATATAATGATTTGGGCCAAGTGTTGATAATGGATCTTGGATTGAGGCCCAACTAGGGAGTTGGGCCAAATTTGGTAAATTGGGCCAATTATGGGCTTTGCATAAGGACTTTCAAGGTTATGGACTTGGTATTAGGCTTTGGCCCAATAAAGAGAATGGACTTAATGAGTTGTGTGGACCCTTAGTCAAGATTTTTATGTTGTGTAATGGCTTGGTATTTATTATCTGGACAGTTCGGGATCTTGGGTGAGATAGCGATTCGGGAGTTCGATTCTTCAGTTCAGATCGGCATTGCGAGGTGAGTTCTCCTCACTGTACTCAAGGGTCTAAGGCACCAAGGTCGGCCATTTGTTTTGTTATTGGGATTATTACTATTATGATATGTTAGCCTGGTATCCTGGTAGATAGGATGGTTATATGCTGGTATGATCTGTTAGATCGGTATCCTGGTAGATCGGATGTGGTTATGCTTAATGACCTATAGTTTAGTCTGACTGTCTGTATGCTGGTAGGAGATTACCTGTAATATGTTCGCATGATTAATTGGTAGTTGAGGGTATTCCATCGCGAGGATGATAGGACCCTAGTATGTTATCTTTATAGACCGTTATATGATTATCTGATATAGGTGCACATGTTTGATTAGTTATGTTGGCATTCCAACCCGATGGTTGAGGGCATGGGGTATTCCAACCCGATGGTTGATTGGACCCATATTATGTTGGTATTCCAACCTGATGGTTGATTGGACCCATAGTATGTTGGCATTCCAACCCGATGGTTGAGGGCCTGGGGTATTCCATCCCGATGGATGATTGGACCCATAGTATCAGTTATATATGTATTGTGTGTGTGTGGGCATTCCAATCCGATGGTTGTGGGCCGAGAGTATTCCATCTCGAGGATAATTGGACTCGTAGTATGTGGGAATTCCAACCCGATGGTTGAGGCCTGGGGTATTCCATCCCGATGGATGATTAGACCCATAGTATGCTGTTTGTTATTGTATGTGAATTGTTGTGTGTATGGGTATTTTGGGGGTAACTTACTAAGCTTTCGGGCTTACAGTTTCAGTTTATTGTTTCAGGTTCAGCGGATGGCCGCGGGAAGGCGAAGGCGTGACCGTACACCATCCTTCTTCTTCACGAACCAAATCGGTGCTCCCCAGGGTGAGAAGCTTGGTATAATGAATCCCTTGCTTATCAGTTCGTTCAGTTGACTGGATAGTTCCTGCATCTCAGCTGGTGCTAGTCGATAAGGCGATTTGGCTACAGGGGGTAGCTCTTGGAATTAAGTCGATTCTAAACTCGACTTGACGTTGTGGTGGTAATCCTGGAAGATCTTCGGGAAAAATGTCGGGAAAGTCGCGTACTTATGGGATGTTCTTTATGTCTTTCATCGTTTGGCTCACATCTACTACGTGAGCAAGGAACGCATGATATTCCTTTCGTAACTACTTCTGGGATTGAATACTCGAGATGATTCGAAGGTTCGTGCCTGGTTTGTCGCCATAGATAACTAAGGTTTCACTATTCGGTAGATTAAGACGAATGGCTTTCTCGAAACATAGAATGTCAGCACGATGAAGATTCAACCAATCCATGCCGATAATGACGTCGAAGCTTTTAACTGATACGGGCATAAGGTCGATTTGAAATGAATAGCTATCTAGCGTGAGGGTACATCCTATGTATATATTGTTAGTGCTCTTAGTCTTCTCGTTAGCCATTTCTATGGTGAACGTTTCTTTTAGTTCTCGTGGTGGTTGTTTAAGTAAGTGTGCAAATTTTTGGTTCACAAAACTCCTCTCCGCTCCACTATCAAATAATACGCATGCATAAGAGTTATTGAGGAGAAATATACCCGTGACCACAGTAGGGTCTTCCACAACTTCCTCATGGCCTATCGCTTAAACTCTCCCGGCTTCACCGGTATTCCCCGCTTTTGGACAGTTCCGTTTGTAGTGTCCAACTTCACCACACCCGTAGCAGGCCTGGCCTGCACCAGCACCAGGGACCTGGGTGATTGGTCTTGCCGGAGCCTTACAGAAACGGGCCGTGTACCCTTTCCTATTGCAGTTAGCGCACTGCATCTCCTGGCAGGGTCTGTTGTGGTGGAAGTTGCACTTGTTGCACTTCGGCAAACTCCCAGCGTACTGTTTCGCTGGTGCAGGGACATCAGGGGTTGTTGCGGCATGAACAGCCACAATCTGTTGTGTCTTGGTGGAGTTCTGCGCCGATTTGTTCTTCTTTCCGTCCCAAAACTTCCTCTTGTTGTCGGTCGTTTTGGCTGGTTCTGGGACAGGGGTTGTTACTGGGGTGCGGACTCCATGGTCAATGAGTCACTGTGCCAATCGTTTGGCACTGTCAAATGTAGCGGGGTTTGAAGACAATACATTCCCCAGGAATGGAGGTATCAGTACCCAGATGTTCCTCTCGATCTTTTTGCCTTCAATGGGGACCATCCCTGGACATAAATCCACTAGATCACTAAACCTAGTTGTGTAGGCTACTATGTCAATGCCTTTCATGGTCAGGCTCCAAATTTCCTGCTCGAGTTTCTGAACTTCGCCCCTCAGGAAGTATTCTCCCCTCATCAGATCTTTCAGTGTTTCCCAACCCATCGAGTTAGCCACTATAAGAGTAAGTAACTTGACATAGCCATTCCACCATGTGAGGGCCCTGCCTTAGAAGGTGCAGGCAGCAAATTTTACGTTGCTTCCGTCTGGGCAGGAGCATATCTCGAAGATAGACTCCGTTTTCTCAAACCATTGTGATAGAGCAATGATTCCACCGCTACCGTTAAAGGCTTTGGGTTTGCAGTTGGTGAAGTCTTTATATGAACACTCCCTAGGGTGCCCGTGACTATCACCTTGGGTGGAGTTAACACTCCTTCCACCTCCGCTAGTACCGCTAGCGTTGATCTGAGCTAAGGCTGCCGTTACAGCCGCGGTCACTGCAGCTTGAAAAACTACAGGATCGAATTGTGGAGGAGGTGGTGGTTGACTTGGAGTTATTGGTGTATTGCGTCTATTTGATCTACGAGGAGGCATCTTTCAACTATAAGTTCACAAAGATGAAGATAAATGTAAGATGTCAATAGTGAGAATAATGAGAGTGTTCCTTGAACTAATTCACCATAGTTCAACATGTAATTGTTTGAGTGTTTTCAATAGAGAATTACCACTAGAAAGATGAAAGAATTTGGATAGATATTTTCCAAGAGGATTGGATGCTTGTCAATATCATTGGTATTATAGATGTATAGAGTTCAGGAAAATTTGACCTTGTAAAAGGTCTACAACATACCAATACAGAGAAAACTTTGACAGCACAACGACCTAACGAACTGAAAGTTCAAGGTCTAGATATAAACAGGAAAATAACACTAGAGTCTACAAGTAGACTTAATCTATATCCAAAAGAGAGAGTAGAGTATGATCTACTCGCGAGAAGTGTTCTTCTGATTAGTACTAGATTCTGCCCTAGACTCAGCCAGCTGGTGTTCTATTTCCCACACACACCTTTCCAATGCAACTTGACCCTGTCGAAGTTCTCTAACTTCGGATCGACTGGCATTCAGTTCCATCTGTAGTGCGTCAGTGTGAGTCCTGGTTAACTCCTGGTCATCAGTCAGATGGCGTAGACGAACTATGTTGACTTCTGAGTTAGCCCTAATTTCCATGACTTGGTCGATGGTTGTTCTTCCTTGTTCAACATTGCTAGCAACACGACGAACCAAGATGGGAAGGACTCTGTCTCCTGAGCCTCCCTTGTCCAAGTTATAGAAGCTTCGGTCTCCATTATAAGGAGGTGATTTTCTCTGTTCGTGGCTCCACCTTCCCAAGTTCACTGCCCACAGAGGCGTCGGCCTTGAAAATCCCGTCGGGGGTTAGGATTTTGGGCAACTTGAGGTGGATTATAGACCTCGGGTTCTGAGTCAGAGTCTTCTTGGACTTCCTCTTCGTTCTCTTCCTCAGAACTCTCCTCGGGGTCTTCTTCTTCTGGGACCACCGGGTTCTCTTCTTCAGGTTCAGCTTCAAGCCATCCACCGTTCCCTTGATTGGGAAAGTACGGGTCACCAGGTAGATGGAATCCAGCCATGTTATCTAAGCGAGAAAAGGGGTGTAAGAGATGTATAATAGACGTATTACTAAAGATATTTATAGTATGGTCCTTACCAGTTACTTCAATACTTACGTATTGCATACCAACTATATATAACCAAGATAGAATAGACCTTCGAATAAGTGAACCAACTCTAAGACCACAACCAAACAAGGAACAGGAAGTAAAACGAAGATCACAGATTCTAAGTCTATAGCATCTTAGTTACATATAACCTTAGCGCATCCACTCAACAACTATTGACCTACTAGTAAGGGTCTTTTTAGTTTTCACATAAGTAATTATAGTACAACAAAATACTCCTATAGTATTTTAAAATAATGTTATGTTCTAGTGTTTTATTGTAGTAGAGTTGGTAAGTTTTTAGACTTGTTGCAACACCACAACTATTCCTAGGCACATGCTAATCACTTCTCGGATATATATAGTTGACCAGGCTATATCAATCCCAGACCTGATTATATGTCCCCAAGCCTACTTGTGTTGTTCAACAATCACAATACATTTGTTCTGTTCTTAGTATGAATGTAGGTATGTATACTTTTAGTAAAATATGTTATTATTTAAAAAGTATAACTCTTGGTCAGAGTGTTTTAATCCCGTTGTGTTTATAGTTGTATATCTTTTATGGGTTGATATACTTAGTTCACTATAAACAATGCTCTGATACCAATCTGTCAGACCCCCAAACCGAGATGACGGAAACATTCGGGGGCGAAGGACGTCATGTACAGTATCATAACAATGCACAATAGTAAAACAAGCAACAACATCCATTGCATTGATAGAATAGTTAATACATGTGTGTTCTGAGTATAGTTGTATGACACCAAAAAATATATATAGTAAAATATAAAAGACGAGTCTTGAACATGCTTCGTCTTCTCAAAAACCTGATCCAGTGTACATATCTACTGGTTCCCTGAGAATACAAGTTATTTTGAAAGAGAGTATCAACATTTAAGTTGGTGAGTTCATAAGTATTTAGTGTCAAATGTTTGTAGTTGTTTCATGAAAATGTTTGTATTTGTTTAGTGAAATGTTTGAATACTTCCCAGAAAATCCTATATTTTCTTCTAAAAATGAAAAGTTGTCTTCTACTCACGACCTGGCTGTTTTGTATGTTATTTCTCTTGTAATAGTGTAAAATGTATGTTTGTACTTGAAATAGTCTAAAATGTATGGTTTCCATATTTGTAAACCATCTTTACTAGAAAATAGTATGCATTTCTCATGTGAGAATATCATTGTATGAATGTAATGGAAAATGAAGGTCCACAGTTGAATTGTGTAAAATAAACTACTTATGCGTTAACTGCCTTGTAACCAAACTAGTTAATTAAGGTTAAATGTGATAAGGTTATAACCATGCTCGATTGACTAATATAAAACACGACGCTCTTCAGGCGTCGAAAATGATATGACATTTGTCACCCGTAGACCTGCAGGTCCCACTGTAGCTAGCAGCAAGGTGTGGGATGGTCAATCCCGTATAGGTCTATACATAAACTCACGCTCTCCCTCCAGGAGACTCTGGTTACAAAACGTGACATAACAAGAATATTGCTATGTCATGAAATAGTATCTCACATTTTAGTTATCTTGTTCACGTATACTATGTAAGTTCCTTTTTGTTCTTGTAAATGAATAGTATACTTTGTAATGAATAGTAATAGTATGTATGTATTGAATCATGTATTGTTCCTCTGTTCTAAAAAAATAGTATGTATTGATCCTCTAAACTATACCTATTATAGCTATTAGTGTGTTTGTTTAAACTATAACTGAATTGGAGAAAAGACTCAATTACCTAACATATGCAACTGAGTTAAGTATGTACTTTCAAAATGGGGGTTTAATATTCATGTATATATTTAGCAAGTATAACTATGATTTAGCCGTTAGTCGGACTTATGATCCTAACCTAAGCCCACAACCAAACAAGGAACATGAGTCAAGGTATTTAGCAATAGTCCTGAGTCTGTTAAAGCATATTTATACATAAATATATAAATGAATACGATTTTGATAATAACAACAATCTAAAATAGTTTAAAAGAGTTTTTGAAATGATTTTTAACAACTTATAAAAGCATAAGAAATTCTTTGTTTGTTTTTCCACATGTATATGATTAACACAATTATATTGTGTTATACTTGTATTCTCCCCTAAAAAGCATTTAAAAAGGTAAATTGTAGGGGTATGAACTCACCTTCAGTGAGTGATTCGTTTGAATGTTCGATATAGGATGATTGTTTCCACAAGTTAGATCCCGAGACAGAACAAGTCCTAAAATACATTTCACGCGATATATTGGCATGAAAATAGTGAATATAACATCAAAGGTGTTAAGGAAACAACCTAGGATGTAAGAATTACTTACAAAAGAAGTGTTAGAAGCGAAATCGAGTAAATGCTTGGAGTTCAAGGCTGGGCTTTGGTGTTTACGGCCGTACACGGTTCACGACCACTTGTAGATGTGATTAATCAAGTGTATGAAAGAAATTAGAGTAAAACAACGTAATTGGTACACTAGAAGTAAATAAGATCTTGTTTCAGCTCATTTATACTTTCAACATACAAGGAGAGTGTTAGAAAAAATTACAGCCAAAAGTTCTATCAATCTCAGAGTACATCTCCTATTTATAGGAGAACTGAAAGTATAGAAAAAATACTAAGGACTCGACATTTAGATTTCGAAACTAAAATGCCTTAGTAAATAGATTACATAACATTCAAAACTGACTCAAAAAACTTCGACACATTACAACATATTTGACTCAACATTCTCCCCCTTTGTAATCAGTGTCGAACTTTAGTTTGGGAGAATTTGAGCAGCAAAATGCATCATCCTTCGAATTTCGGTATACCAGCTCATCACCTTTTTCAATTCAGCTTTATCTCCTTCGTTGTTCTTTTTACAGTTGTTCATACGAACAATAGAGTTCGTATACTGAGCTGTTGTATATCTTTCAACTTCTGAAGCTTGAAATAAAAATATCTTTGCTTTTCCCTTCATGTCTTTTCCCGAAAAGACTAACTCCATTGGCTTTAAACAAATTTCTCCATCAACAAACTTCTTAAGTTCAGCTTGAGACTTCACAACTTCCATATTCACTTTTACTTCTTTTACCAATGCAGTAGATAGCTCTATATCGGTCAAGGGTAGACAATCATAGTAATTGTCTATGAAAATTTTGATGTGACCAAGCCCAAGTCTCAAAATTTCCTTGCTTGTTCCTTGAAGTTTTGAAGCATCCATATCCTTAAGAATTAAAGCAACTTGAATAAGATCATTCAAGTTTATCAATGGAAAATCAACTACAGTAAAATCACATGTCACGTTGTTCGTCCTATCCACATGATACCAAAAATTTTGGATCATGTTTTTGAACATAACATCTTTTGTCACGCTTATCACTCGAACTATCTTGATAAGGGACCATACCTCCTCCTGATCGTTTCCAACCACAGCATGAAACCTTAATTTCATATGGAGAAAATCATCTTCATTCTGAAAGTTCTTAATAACTTTGTATTGTGCTGTGATGAACATCATTTCATTTATCGGAAAATCAAGCTGATTCATATCAGTATTTTCGATAGAATAGCTTCTTCTTGGCTTCTTTTCGAATGCATGCATGTGGTTGTATGACACTCTGGCTTCGATATTTTCATAGTTGTGAAGTTTCTTTGGATTGCCTTTATCCATTGTTGGTGGATCATTTTCGCGAAGCCTCAGAATACTTTGTATCTGTCTTTGCTTTTCCATTTCTGGTTCAATTTCTGCCTTCTTCTCATCTTTCGACTTTTCAACAACAATTACCTTTCCCTTTCCTCTATCAGCTTCACTTGTTTTTGGTTTCGAAGAACTTGAACTCACTCCAACAACTTCCGAACCAATAATAATCCCCTTCTGAATAGGTCTTGTCGTTGTTTTCGTTTCCATCACTGTAGTAACTTTCGGAACAATGGGAATTGGGATTTGAGTTGAAATTACCTTACCAACTGTTTTTGCTTTCTCCTCTCCTCCTTCACTTACTTTCACTTCCTTACCAACTAACTCCATTTCTCCCCCTTGCACCCTGTGACAACAGGTGGGGCACCAATTGGTAAGAGATTTGCAAATTTTGATAGAAGAGCCACTGCTTTCGTTATTGCTGCTTCAAGGGAATTGAATTTCTGAGTTAAAAATTCAGGAGTTAAAGCAGAAGTTGTAGTAGACTTTGACACAATTTCCTTCAATTCTGCAAGTAAGACGCCTATCTTTTCAAAACTCAGAACATCTTCACATGCCTTTGCTTCAGTCTTATAAATTAATGACTGATAGTATTCCACAACTTTCGTAACATCCCCAACAATGATATCAACTTTCGAATGAAGAGAAGAGTAATTAGTACTTAACTCCTGGATTTCTTTCGAAACATCAACCTTCATTTCCTCAAGCTTGCGATTTACATCCTCTCGCACAGTCTTGACATCTTTAACAAATAGAACATGACGTTTTTTTGCTATCATCCTAAGCTCTTTGATTTCACCACTGAATGAGTCAGCTTGAGCGTTGACTCTGAGCTCATTGTTTTTATCCATGACATCCATCTTATTTTGAAGACGTAACTCCTGTGCCTTGAGCATTACATCTACCTCTATAACCGAAACTGAATGTTTTGCCCCTGAGTCAGCTTTGGATTGAAGAATAGAGTTAAGCTTTCGATTAAGTATCTTGAACTGTTTTCCAGATATTAGCATATGATCTGGAATGTTTTCTTCCTCATAAACAAATTCTAAGTCTGCAAATGTTCCTCCAAAACCTCCTCCATCAGTTTCATCATCGGAATTAGGCTTTGGTGGATTAGTGGATTGTGATGTGAACAAGGTAGTAAAGGGTTGTTGTAAGATGTTTTCGAAAGTGAGTGAAGTTGTGGTGGTGAGAACTTTCGAAATAAATGGTGGAAGTGAAGTGTTAATGACAGAAGTGGTTTCGACAGTAGATGAAGTGATTGTACCTTGAGAAGTAGCTGACTTCGTTACACTATCACCCATGCTGACATTTGCACCCGTATCAAATACGTTTGCAAGAATGCCTGAAGTTGGAACCTCCTCAGTAAATGACTTAGTTACCACAACTTCGCGTGGAACTGTTGTAGGAGTAGATGTTGTAATTGGTGATTTCGATCCTAAATGTGTTTCTGGGACAATCTCACTGTCTGATGATTCTTCGTGAATGATCAGCTTTCTCTTCTTTCTCTTATCAGCTATATGTTTGGCAACATCTTCAACTCTTCTTTTCTTTGAGGATGGAGAAACTGGTGCTGGGATTTCTCGAACAAGAACTCCCTTCCTATTCAATTGTGCTTTTCGAACTAAAGGAGAGTGATCATCAGAAGATACTTTAGACTTGTGTGACAACTTCCTTAATCTTTTAAACACCCCTGATTTCGAAGGTATTAATTCCTTCGAAGGACCAGTTTTAGTCACTTCAATTTGCTTGATCACTTTCTTCGAAACTTTTTCTTTATCAACAACATGCTTCTTTGGTGATTTAGCTAGGATCTTCTTAGGACTTTCTTTCAAAGACATGTCTTCAGTTTCCTTCTTTGACTTCTTGGTTTTCTTGGAAGACCCCTCATCACTTCTAGATAAAAGAACTCCAGTTTCCACTGAAGGACTACTCTTCTGCAAATACTCCACCAAAACAGGAGTCGACGGATCTATCTGTTTGAGCATAGCATCCGAAATTCTTGCAATATTTGGAAATACCTATGCATCATCTTCTACTGTCTTTGGAAAATGATACTTCAAGAATTCTGCTTTGGGTTCTTCAACTGGAACTTGAATTCCATCCTTCTCATAAGCATAACTTATGATCAAACTCCAATACCGAGCACACGATATCCCTTGAACCACATTCGTGTTTTATACGCTTTTAAGAAACTCCTTCCACATCTGCGAAGAATAATCAACATTCAGATCATAGTATATTCCAGCCACCATAGCATATACTTCCAAACAACCATCGTCAAGCCCTACACTTCGACCAGTTAAGCATCGAAGGTAAATGCCAAAGAGAAAGTCCCAGATATAGGGCAGACTTGATTTCTTGAAATCACTGATCTTGGTAAGAGATGGTTGATGACCCATCTGATTGAACATATGGATGACCTGAGCATTCGTAACCTTGTAGAATGGCGGAGAATTAGGATTTTCAATAATTTGAGTGAACAACTTCTTTGTGAGTCGAATCTTCTTGTCATTTACCAGATTGAAGGTAACGACATCCATGGCCTTGCTATAAGTTGCAATGGAACCCACCAATGACAACCAGGACATAGGAACATCGAAATAGTTGAACATCGCAGTTGACAAGCCTGAGTGTTTGAGAGCGACAATTAACATCTTGAGTTCATCTGGATATACTGAAACAACATCTTCAACTTGGTAATTAGTGCTCTGAAGCTTCATGATTGGCTGAGATGAAGCATCGTTGGTGGTATTAATTTGAGCAGCAACCATTGATTAGGGTTTTGAAAGCGTTGAAGAACAGAGAGAAATTAGGGCTTAAATTGTCTCAGTGAATTTTGAACGCTTAAAGTGTTAATGATAAACCAATTTCCTTTTATATGTATCCTCATTTGAATACCAAACAATTTAGTCAAATCACTAGCCACGTCTCTCCTTGAAACTTGCACCACTAGCTGTTATTAACGCCATGTCAGATAAAGTAACCTTGAAACTTGCACCTTGTTGCCGAACGGTCACATCAGACTTTTCGTGAGTACCACGAAGATGAGAACAAAAAACTTCGGCATAGAGGTTGGGCTTTTTCACTTTTGGGTTTAGAAGCAAAGTCATATGCCAGATTTTTGAAATCTTCAGCCTGAGTTGGTATTACTCAAAACCTCAAGGATTTTGTGAGTGCAGCGTGCCAATGAAATAAGATAAGAAGCAATAAAAAAATTTGGATCAGTGATGTCGAAAATAAAATTTCGACATAAAGGCAGTTAAATCCCGAGAAAAGATTGTTTTGTTAATTATCAAGAGAGATAATCAACTGCTTGTGTGGTTTCCCGTGAATTACAATCGAATACTTGTAAAGAAGTATCGAAGCGCTTCTTTTATAAGGCTTTATGGGTGGTTAAGAATTTCGTTACATTTCAGCACTAACCATAAGTGTGAGCAATTGTAACCGAAATTACTTGTTTGATCAGTGTAGTCAGTGACAAGTATGCTTTGGAAAACTTTTAATGTGACAAAGATAACGAATGATACTCATGTAGAAATCATATTCAGAAAAACAAAATTTTAGCTGGATCCTGTTGGGAAACAAATGTCGTGGGTTTCGAACATTTGCTCAAGATCACTCATAACGAAAGAATACAATTTTGAGTATCGAAAAATTGGTACTGAAACAAGTGTTTCGTGAAAATCTGGAACAAAGTTCCCCGTTAATTGCTTAAAAAAATTTCAAAATATTGGGTTTCACTTTCATCACGGCCTCATGAATCCAGATCATAAACACATAATTTTGATATGTCTAAATCTTGATTGGTTTCGATCAAAGATCTCTTGGACATACGTCTTTGTGTGTGAATGTGTTAGAAATTTAGGATGAAAAAGATTGGTTTTCGAAGCGATTGTACCTCTGCTATGTTTAGACCAAGCAGTAAACTCTTAACTCCATTGAGAAGAGTAAGGTAGCTCATGGACTAATGTGAATACAGCCTAATTGGGAAGAAATTTTCGTAAGGAAAATTTTCATTAAGGCTTTTGAAAATACACATTGAGTCAATGGAGGCTTGGGTCAACATGCTGCAGCATGCTTCTAGGGACAACCTAACTAGTAAAGAATTTTCGAAAGAATACCTGACCCTAGAACTGCAAGCATGATTCCTGAAAATCTTCATTATAATCTGCATGAACTGATTAGAAACATACTACAAACACCAAAAATCTTTTTGGATTTTATATTTTCGAAGAAGAAAAAAAAATAAAAAATATTTTTGTGATTTTTGATTTTTCGAAAAGAAAAACAAACAAAAAAAATATTTTTGGTATTTTTGATTTTTCGAAAATAAAGAACAAATAGCGAAAATATTTTTGTGGTTTTCAAAAAAAAAAATTAAGAACTAAGAACAAAAATATTTTTGTGGTTTTCAAAATTTTTGAAAAGAAATAACAAAGAAATTTCGAAAATTTAAATGTATCAAACTTGCGAAAATTTTTCATTCTTGATGTCGAAAGTGAAGTGTTTCGAAGAGCTGAATGTGAACAGTAACCTCCGAATGATTAACCCTTACCTCTGAATCGACACCTTTCCTCAATACCAGCTTTTCATTCTTTCGAAAGTAGTCCTGGAATAGAACTTGTTTCTATCATCCCCAAACCTGTTAAAATTCTAACAAATGACTTTTCATCCAAGTGTTTTGTAAAGATATCAGCTAGCTGATCAATTGTCTTTACAAAATGAACTTCGACATTTCCACCTTCCACATGATCTTTTATGAAATGATAACGAAGTGCAATATGTTTTGTTTTCGAATGTTGTACTGGATTATGAAAAATGCCTATTGCACTTTGTGAATCACAATACAATGAAATCTTTTTCATATTTATTGCATAATCACGCAATTGACTTTGGATCCATATAATTTGAGAAGTGCAAGCAACAGCCACAAAATACTCTGCTTCAGCAGTAGAAATTGCAACACATGTTTTCTTTTTCGACTGCCAACTAACTAGCTTCCCATCTAATAATTGACATTCGCCACTTGTACTTTTTCGATCAAGATTGCAGCCTCCCAAATCTAAATCTGAGTATGCTTGAATGAAAAAGCCTGATTTCGAAGGATACCATAATCCTAACGAAAATTTTCATTTGAGATATCGAAATATATTTTTCACAGCAGTTAAGTGAGGTTCTCTGGGATTTGCTTGATACCTAGCACAATTACAAACAGATTACATGATATCAGGCCGACTTGCAGTAAGATAAAGAAATGAACCTATCATGCTCCTGTATAAAATAAGATCAACAACAGGTTTATCTAACGAAGGTGTAAGCCTTGTTCCAACCGCCATTGGTACTCTTAACTTGGTGCTGTTCGTCAATCCAAACGTTTCAAGCAAATTCTTGGTATATTTTTCTTGATTGATAAAAATACCTTCTCTGCTTCGACGAATATTTAACCCCAGAAAATTGTTAATTTTTCCCATCATACTCATCTCAAACTGACTTTTCATTAAACTTTCGAATTCACTGGACAAAGCAGGGTCAGTAGAGCCAAAAATAATATCATCAACATAAATTTGAACAAGCATTAGATGATCCCCAAATTTCTTTCAAAATAACGTGGGGTCAACTGATCCTTGTTTAAATTTTGATTGTTTTAAGAAATTGGTAAGAGTTGCATACCAGGCTCTTGGTGCTTGTTTTAACCCATAAACAGCTTTATCTAAGATATAACAATGATCAGGATATTCTTCATTTACAAAACCTGGAGGTTGTTCAATGTAAACTATTTCTTCAAGTTCGCCATTGAGAAAAGCACATTTGACATCCATTTGATATACATCAAAATCTTTGTGAGTTTCATAGGCTAAAAATATTCGAACAGCCTTGAGTCTTGCGACAGGGGCAAAGGTTTCTTCATAATCGATACCTTCTTGTTGCGAATAGCTTTTAACTAAAAGCCTAGCTTTATTTCGAACAATGTTGCCATCTTTGTCGGTTTTATTTTTAAAAATCCATTTTAAACCAGCAATTCAAACATCTTCAGGTTTAGGAATTAATCTCCAAACCTTGTTTCTTTCGAATTCAGCTAGTTCAGATTGCATAGCAACAACCCAATCTGAGTGTTCCATTGCAACCTTAACTGTATTAGGCTCTATTTTCGAAATAAAAACATTAAACATGCAAAACTCTTGATGAGCATTAAGTACCTCATTCTGTGCACGAATTTGAGCTCTTGTCAACACTCCATCTTGTGTATTTCCAATGACTTCTTCTTTTGGATGATTTCTTGTCCATTTTTCCAGTGGTGGATAAGCTGGATCAAAACCCAATGGTGCATCTTCATACATTTCATCACTTTCTGAACCTGCAACAAAAATATTATCAGTTGAATCAAGAAAAATTTCATTTTGATTCACATTCGACATATTTGTATCAATATGCTCCCCCTCGATATTATTTTCATTTTGATGCTCCCCCTCGACATCTCCATGCATTCTCCTATTCTCCCCCTCAACTTGAGAAGTTGAATGTAAGTGCTCCCCCTCCACTCGATCATTTAGCATGCTTTCGACAATTCTAGGAGAATTCGATGCTGAGTTTAAATCTGAATTTTCTTGTATTAATGTCGAATTTTCAGAATGCTTTGATGCTTCAGATATTCGATTGTCCGCGACATTAACTTCAGCATCAACAGCCCTATTAGGAACACCAAATATTAAATCATAATCAAAATCTATCGAATTAAAATTTGCAAATTCATCATTTGATTCATTAATAATTGGATGTTGTTCAAAACATTTTTCAACTCTTTTAACGTAATAATCATCAAACGTGAGATTAAATGTTTCTTCCATTTTTCTCGTTCTTTTATTCAATACTCTGTATGCAACCGAATTATGTGAATATCCCAAGAAGATTCCTTCATCAGCCTTAGATTTAAATTTCGAAAGAGTATCCTTGAGATTCATAATAAAACACCTGCAACAAAAAACATGAAAGAATTTGACATTAGGTTTTCGGTTATTGATAATTTCATAAGGAGTAATATTGAAACGACGATGAATGAACGATCAATTTTGAGTAAAACATGCTCTGGAAACAGCTTCAGCCCAAAGATATTGAGGAAGATTCGCATATGTGATCATCGTTCTTGCTGCTTTACAAAGAGAACGATTTCCTCTTTCAACTACACCATTTTGTTGTGGTGTATATCGTGAACAAAAATTATGCGAAATTCCTTTATCCGTTAAGAACGAATCAAGAACATTGTTCTTAAATTCAGAGCTATTATCACTCTTGATTTTTCGAATTTCTTCCTTAAGCTTGTTTGTATTTGCTTGATGAAATCAATCATTGTTTGAGCTACTTCAGATTTTAACCTGAGAAAATTAACCCAAGTGAATCGTGAAAAATCATCAACAATGACTAAAATCTACCGTTTCTTGTTGAGTGTTTCAACAGTTGAAGGGCAACATAAGTCAATATGAATAAGTTCCAACGGTTCAACAATGTTCGAATCTATGACAATTGGATGTCCTTGACGATGTTTAGATTTCGAAAATTCAAATGAGAAAGCCTTCAATGCAATAACCAGCTAACATCTGTTGGAGCTTTTGAAAGTAAGCACACTGAAGGTTTCCCAACAATTGGTTTGATGTCGAGAGTGAACATGTCACCATGTCTCTTAGACTTTAACAAAACCTCTTTTGTTTCGACATTTGAAATAATGCTTCCTTCTTCATTGAACACCACTTGATTGCCAGTGCCCACAACAAGTTGCGAAACACTTATCAAGTTATGTTGAAGACCTTCGACATAAGCAACTCAGTTGACTGTAAACTTCCCATTCGTGACTTTACCATAACCTTTCACTTAACATTTGTGATTGTTTCCAAACTTCATGACTCCTGCATTATCCAAAGTTCCAAACTTCACGACTCCTGCATTATCCAAACTATACATTTGTGATTGTTTCCAAACTTCACCATTTTTTGTCATATTGCTCGTCACACAAAACCTGCAATTAATGGAAAATTTTAGGTACCCAAGGTTGTTTCGGTCCTGGGTGATTAGTTTGAAAAACAGAGTGTAAACTTGAACTTAAGACCCAATGTCTAACTTTTGATTTGAAACTATCAATTAATTCCATATCAAGAGTTAAAGGCAGAGAGACATAAACTTTCGAAGATTTAGGATTGTCACTGACATTCTCCTTTTTCTTCTTAGTTAGATTCTCGAAATTCTTCACTTTCGAAATTGGTCGCCAAATTTGAACAAACGGATTATATTCTTTCGAAGAAGAACTTCCACTTGAAGATTCATTCAAATATTTCTCATAGGCATCATTGATTTGTTGTTGAGAAAATTTTCCAGATTGGTAGATTTTGCCTTTGCCTTCAAGCCAATGATCTAAGTTGTGCATATCTGAATGACCCTTTATTTATGAAACATTCGAAGGTTGTTTCACAGATGGATTTGGAAATTTTGGTTTTTGTGGAGTGAATTTTACATTTGGTTTTGTTCGAACATTTTCAAACTTTCGATTTGTAACGTTTGAGTGAAAACCTGTTTTCGAAGAAAATCGATTTTGAAAATTCGATGATTGTTGTGTAAAAGAATATTGTTTTAAAAACTGATTTTGTGAAAACCTTTGTTGATTGTGGGTTCTAAAATTCCTTGATGATTGAGATGTTGGAAACTTCTTTGTCTTTTCATTTTGATTAAGATTCTGAGACAAAGATTTGGGTGTTTGAGATTTAAATTTTGTAGAATTTTCTTGTGGTAATGATTGAGACAAAGACTTTTGTGTTTGAGCGGGATTTTTCTTAATATCTGAATTTGTTAAAGACATTGTCTTAACAGATTTGGACACAATATTCTCAGTCTTTTTCTTTGTCAAATCATTTGGTTTCTTACGATTATCCACAACTTGCCAAAAAAATTTCTTTCTTGCTTGTCTTTTCGAAATTCCATTTTCTTTCGAAAATTTTCAATTAGTTCCTTAAAATCTTGCGAATTGATTTTAACCATTTGATTTGTTTCAACAACATTTTGTTTTGAAACTTCTTTTGAAATTTGTTGTTTTTCAACCCAATTTCATTGAGGTTTTTTTCTTTGAAAAATGTAAGAATTCTTCGTGAGATTATTTTCGACAATGCTTTGATTTGAAAAGAATCCTTCATCTGATGTTTTCTTGTTATCTTCTTCAACCATCTTTTTAAATTCTGGTTTAATGCTGTCAACATTCCCAGTAGTGACAAACACTTGATTGGGAAAGATGATATCATCTGAGCACTTGAAATTTGGATATACAACTATGTTTGTTTCAAGATAATGAGCACCTTTTTGAGTCATCACTTTGTCGAAATTTTCAGTATCTCTATACACTTGATCAACAACAATTCGAGGAATGATTGTTTCTTTCGAAACATTCTTTTCTGACATTGAATTTTTCGAAACCTCATCCTCGTCCTCATCATCACTACAGTCAGTTTGACTATCTTTGACACTCACATGGCTGAAATCATAAACTTTCGATGTAGAGGGTTTGTTAGTGTCAATCCTAACCATCGAATCATTACATATTTCTTTGCCTTTAGACTTAGATGTGACATTAATGACAGACAACTGAGAACAATCGACACTTTCCTCTTCCTCAATTTCACTAATTTCGCTAAAACTATCAGAATAATCTTCGATATCAGCGAAATTAGATTGAGAGTTAGACTTCGAATACTGAGTTATTTTCAAAAAATTTATTTGTTCTTTTTTCGTCAATGTGTCATTCACAATTTCAACAAGTTCATCAGCATCAAGATATTCATCTATTTTAACAATACCATAAGCAAATCGATTATCAGGAACTCTGTTAAATTCTGCTATGGTTTTTTCACAGTCATAAGATATGCTATCAACCTTTTCTCTTTCAAAAGCTAGAAAAGGTAATAACTTCCTATGTTGTTCTTTGCTTATATCAGATGAATGATGCAATGCAGTTAATTTCGCATATAGACGTTTAGCAGAATTACAATAGATGTTCCTTTGAGCTAATAACATCCTTACATCATTGTCCAAATTTTCCCTATCACAACTAAGATTTTTCAATTGAAGTTCTAGATACTCATCCCTCCCTCTTTTCGAATCCAACAACTTTTGAGTCTCTAGCAATTGAATACTATATTTCTTAGCCTCTTTACTAGCAGACACAACAAGAGTATCAAAATAAGCAACGGTATCATCAAAAGCAGTTTTCTCAGAATCATTTGCTTCTAAAGGAATATCAAAATATTGAAGAATAGAACGTACCTTGGTAGTCATCGGTGATTTATCTCCACTCTTGGTCACGAAACAACGACCAGTCACCACTTCTTCATCTTTTTACACGAACCTTGCATACATTACACCATGCGTAGGATTATGCATCTCCTCATCATCTGATCCAGATGACCAGATTTGATAAATTCCATTATCTTCACCTTCACCTCTAGCAACCAAAGACATACCCTTTGCTTTTGCTCGAACTTCCTCCAGACGTTCAACATAGTATGCTTCGTCTTTCACCTTGTTCTTCTTTTCATCATTCTTTCGAAGCATACAGTCATTATCCATGTGATTTGCACCGTGGCAATAATGACAATCAATTCTAGAGTCACCTTTGAGCTTCTTTTCAACTTTTGCATCATTAGTCTTCACATCATTCTTTTCGACCTTTTTCTTATCATCACTCACAACTTTGTTGACAAAACTTCCTTTACCATCATTTGGTTTCAACTTTGGATAATAAGGTTTCTTGAAAAACTTTTTACTCTGTTATTAGAGTAAAATGCAACTGCCTCATCGTCAGACTTCATCAAAAATCCTTCTTTATCAGAATTCTCTTTCTCAAGTGTCTCCTTCTTAACAACTTTCGAAACCAAAGCTAATGGACCTCCCAGACTCATTTTTGTCACCTCAGCTATTTCATTAACTTCTCCTTCGTGAGTCTTCAACAAGTTGTATAGATCATTCAAGGTTGAATTATCGAAACTCTGCTGATTTTTCATCATCATGCTAACACTTCTCCATTCCTTACGAATTCCCATAATGAATGTGAGATTGAACTCCATGGTTGACCTTGTGACTCCATAATGATTGCATCTGTAAATGAGTTCGTTCAAGCGATCATAGTAGCCTTCAATGGATTCACCATCTTTTTGTTTGAACTCTTTCAACTCAACCAAGCATTGCTTCACATAATCAATCTTTGTTTTCTAACTTCCTTGAAACTTCTATTTGAGAGTATTCCACATTTCTTTAGCAGTTTTACAACCACGCACATAGTTATAAACAACAAGTGGCAATGCACCTCGCAATTCCCTCATGCATCTTTTCTCATTGTTCTTTAGCCTCGTAGATTGTTCACTAACAGCTTGAGTTGAACCAGATGAACCAATGTTCTGAACATTCGAAGGAGGTTGAACATTTCCATTAATGCAATTCCAAAGCTTCTCATCCAGTCCATTCAAATAATCCTCCATTCGATCAGCCCACTAATCATAATAATCCGGAATCAGCATAGGAATCTTCGTTGAAGATCCTAGCAGATGAGAAAAAGCGGTCATTGTATTCATGTTAAAGTTCGCCATGAAAGAATGGACGTGATTTTCAGAAAAACTTGATGAATTTCAAAGATGAATGAATGAATTGATTAGGAATTCCAAATCGATCACTCGATTAAACAAATCAATTGCAAAATCAAATCACAACTGAAGATCAGAGATGATTTTCAGAACCAAAAAGTGCAGAAACGTTTGAATCAAAATCGTGACTCAAGAACTTATGATTCAGAATGAAAATCAGATCATTGCAGTATGATTCCTGCTCTGATACCAATTGTAGATGTGATTAATCGAGTGTATGAAACAAATCAGAGTAAAACAACCTAATTGGAAAACCAGAAGTAAATAAGATCTTGTTTAAGCTCATTTATACTTTCAACATACAAAGAGAGTGTTAGACAGAATTACAGCCAAAAGTTCTATCAATCTCAGAGTACATCTCCTATTTATAGGGGAACTGAAAGTATACAAAAAATACTAAGGACTCGACATTTAGACTTCGAAACTAAAATGCCTTAGTAAATAGATTACATAACATTCGAAACTGACTCAACAAAGTTCGACACATTACAACATATTTGACTCAACACCACTTGAGGATTCAAGTGTTTTCGGATGTAAACTCAAGGGTGTTCTTGGTGTTCTTGGTGAAACCAAGGAGATTCAAGAGTTTATGGTTGTAAACCCAAGGAGATTCAAGAGTTTATGGTTGTAAACACTAGATATTCTTATCAAGATCTGAAGCTGAATCAAATGATCCTCGGATATTAGTTGAGAGAAAACTAGGGGTTTTCGGTTGAAGATCTTGAGAGAAAAAGCTTGAGTTTTCGGCTAGAAGTGTAGAAGTGAGGATTATTTCAGTCAAACCTATATATATATATATATATATATATATATATATATATATATATAGGGTAGAGCTTGCAGTCCGAAGGGGTTTACGGCTGCAAACCGTTTGCGGTCCGAAGGCTTACCGCCCATGCGAGGGTTTGCAGCTCATGCGAAGGTTCTCGGTTCCAAATGTTTCCCTCCAAAACACACAACACTTTTGAATATAAGGTTGATACACTTATAACTCCTTAATCTAACCAAATTAATATAATTAAAGAAATATGTTTGACCTGTATTTGATATGTTTGACTTTCGTTGACCAAGATTGACTTTTACAAGAATGGAAATTACGGGTTGTCATAGAAACTCTATTTATACAATATCAAACAAGAACACACATGCTTTAATACAAGATTGAAACAAAACTCACAAACTATTTTTACAGAAAATATAGGATTTTCTGGTGTTTAACAACTACTACAAAGCTTTTCATACAAGCTTGCTTATGAACTCACCAATATTTTATATGTTGACGTTTTTTCAAAATAACTTGTATTCTCAGGAACTCGTTAAAACAGGTTGGTCGATAAGGAATGAAGACTTTTGCTGTATTTTTGTTTCTCACCTTACTTGATGTTTTGGATGTATTGTTATAAACAAATACAATGATGTAAAACTATGATGGTTGGTATATTTTATGTATGGTGATGATGTTGTCTTTGATTCATTTATATACAATGTGATGATATTACAAGATGAAGTCACCCGCCCCCGGACGTTTCCGCCGTCTTGTTCGGGGGTGTGACAATCATCTCCAGAACGACACTATCTCCCTTCCATTTGTTCCTTCCACTTTGCAGATTGTTGATATTCTTACGAAGCTATTGACTTCTCCTCGATTTTATTTTCTATCTGACAAACTTTCAATGCTTATTGCTGCTGAATTGTGAGTTTGAGGGGGATGTTAGCCTAATAAGATTTTGGGCATTATTTTGTATTGGGTCTTATGTTGACCCATTAGCTAGAAAACCCTAATTAGCTAGTCCATATATTATGTATTTTTCTTCTATTGTATCTTGTACTTCTCATTTGATAATAAAATAAAACACTAGTTGTTCTATGCCTTGGTAGTTTACACCATATACAAGTACAGTTATACCGATCCAACATGTTCCAGAATTGGAAAATCTAGACTTGGATCGGCCTCAACAGATCCAAGGTCCAAGGTCCAAGGTCCAACAATTTCTCTCAAACCGGTCCGGTTCGATCCAAATGTTAACCCCTACATTTTTAGTGATAATTGTTTCCAATTGTCGTTCAAACAAAAAAAAAGAGTATAAAATAAACACATTCCTCGCAAAAAATGATGTAAAAAATTTAGTATGTTTATGAGACGATTTGGCTTGGCTATTGATCAAAATCGAACCATAACCATTATAATTGGTTAAGGTATTTCAGCAGCCATTTGATATCCGTTAGTATTGGCTTTGGTTAATGATTTACTTGGTTAATAGTTTTTTTAGTGGTTAATATCGGTTAACCATAATGGTCTAAAATGACATATATTTCTATACGAAGTGAAATACACAAGGTGATTTAAAAATTATGTTACAATAAAAACAAAAAATTGGAAATTTTGTATCTTATCTTATCTTGAATGATCGCGTGCATATAACTTAATAAAGATTGTGTGTATAACTATATTAAAAAAGTTTGTATATCATCTTCAATTATTACATGTGTATAATAGAATACACATTGCTAATAAGGTAGGAAATGAGAAAGTACGTAAATGTAACTGATATGTCCTAATATTATAAATATTTTAAGGAATATATATATATATATATATATATATATATATATATATATATATATATATATATATATATATATATATATATATATATATATATATATCAAGGTTGTAAAAATCGCTCGGCGGTAGCTCGGCGGTCGACTGACGATAAACGATTAATCGAACTAGGCGGGATTAATCGAAGATTAATAGGGGATCCTTAATTATTAATAAAATTATTTAAAAAAAATTATATTCCCTATAAAACTAAGTATTTGAAATTTTAAAATTTTAAAATTTTAAAATTTTGAAAATTTTAGTTTAATATTTGAAAATTTGAAAGCATAAAATTTTGAAAATTTTAAATTTTGGTGTAATATTTGAAAATTAAAATTTTTTGAATTTTTAAAAAAATTCTCACCTATGAACGCCGAGACCGCCAAGGACCGCCAGTGCCGACTTTGTTCGATTTTGACCAATTTCCGCCAAGCACTCTAATCGTAATCGGTTTATGGCTGCCAAACGATTAATCGCCGATTAATCAGCCACCAAGGCCGATTTCTGCAACACTGATATATATATATATATATATATATATATATATATATATATATATATATATATATATATATATATATATATATATATATATATATATTACCTTTCTGCATAATTTTTAAGGTATTTGGTACTTAATTGTTATAAATTTGTGTTTTGTATATTAAAAGGACAATATATATAAAGACATATTCTGGAATAAAATCTATAGCTTGAAGACTAATCAAAGATTTAATTAAGGGTAACTACAATATTAATGAAGATTTCAAAGATACTTATTGATATACATTCAACAATTATCTAGTTGATTTAATTAATATCGTATCGCAAAAACTATTTCTCGCCACAATTGATGTTGATTCCCAGAACCTAAAAATAGGTCCTTAATTTTGTTCAAAAAAGAGAGAATGCAGAATAGAGAGAAAATCATATTAGATCAAATTAGAATGAAGAAAGAGACGGTTTCGAGTGAAGCTTTTGGCTTTTGGTTTGCATTATGTTTGATTTTCAAGTTTTTGGCGCCTTTGCCAGGGCATTGATTTCAGCCTAAAAATAATAATAAGAAGAAATATTTGTTTAAAGTTAACTTTTTTGTTTTTACCTTTTTTCTCTCCGAGAATACAGTTTCTCGCAAGAAATTTAGGTATTTTTAGTTGTAAATCGCCATGAAATTCGAGTAATCGTGGCGCTATTTTGGTTCAGATTTATTATTTTGTAAGATTTGTTTTTGAGTTTACTAGTTGCACAACTATTTAATTATGCAGAAGCTATATGACCTGAAGTTCGTCGACAATTTTAACAGATCTAGTTAACGATTCAGAAAAAGATTATTGAATTAGCAAAGAATAAGGGAGCAACAGTTGATAATATCAAAGAACCAACTAGTCCCAAAACAGAGGATAACAATATGACAGACGAAATGTATCTAGAGCGGTATATGACACGCAACGGTGAAAGCGCATGATTTGGAGTAAGAAGGTCAGACGTTCTACATTTTGAACTTTGAACTTATTAGGCAATTTTTGTATCTTTTAAAAGAAACCCTATTTTTTTTTTGGAAAAGATCATGAATACAACATCCAATATGTGAAGATGTTATAAAAATTACCGATTATTTCAACATACCAAATGCTTCCGAGGATCAAGTTATGCTACGAGTGTTTCCAATTACACTTATTGCAGCAGCAAAAAATTATATAAAAACAACACCATCAGTAGAAATATCTACATGGACCAATTTGAAGGCAAAACTCGTTAAAAGATTTAGCCCACCATCTAAGATTACAAAAAAGAAAGCTAAAATTCAAAATTTCCAACAAGAACATGAAGAAACTTTATATGAGGTGTGGGAACGATAAAACTGAATGTTTCAAAAATGCTCTCAACATGACCTTAATGCTCATCAATAGCTACAAACATTTTATAATGGTCTAGATACTGTCAATAGACAATTAATGGATATTAGAGAACCAATACCTAAGAAATTACATGTTGAAGGAAAAGAGATCGTAGAGGAATTAGCACAACATTCGCACCAATGGTTGTCTATTAGAGACCATTCTATTAAAGAGAAAAGAGTAGATAAATAATTATGATGAAATAGAACCTTTGAATGCAAAAGTTGAGGATATGTGTAAAATAATAAGTAAAATGTCTCAATTTGTGCATGATATACAAATAGGCTGTGATTATTATAACACCTGGTTTAAATTGGAAAGGATTTGAGCATGGACTCGACGAGTTGGGAGGTCAACTCGTCGAGTAGGGTCGCGGGATCATGAAACGCGGAACGGGATCGACTTGGCGATTCGAAGGTCGACTCGGCGAGTCCGAGCTGTTTAAAGAAAATCCTAAATTTTAGGTTTGCCCCCTATATAAACGTCATTATCTGCCCCAGTAGCCTCCCTTAGCACCATGGAAGAACGTTTACGGCCGCACACCCTATTATGAGTGAAGAAAGATCAATTGGGAGCTTATCCTTGAGATTTTGGGGAGGATTCCAAGCTTGAAGAAAAAGTATCAAGGGGAAAACACTAGATCTAGCATCTAGTTCGTCTTGGGCATTGATTTGAGGTATGAATCTATTACCTTAATCATAAATTCTATTGAGAATTGTGACCAACTTTGTGGAAATGGAAGCAAGCTTAGATCTGGACCTATCACAAGGATATGGTTCCAGATCTGGACCTTATAGGCCCCAATATCATAAAGTTGCATCTTTTATTGAGATCATTCCCTCTCCATGCATAAGAACCTTGTTTGAAGGTTAGTTTTGGTGTTATGGCCATGTTAGGATATGCATGCACGTATAGTTTGAAACTTTACGTGATATCTTCACTAGGAGAGTATGGATCTGCAGTTTGAAACCTTAAAACCCACTGGAAAGAACCGATTACGTGAGAACTCGTCGAGTCCCTTTGGTGACTCGACAAGTTGAAAGGGTTTACGGCCAAGGGTTCACGACCAAGGGTTCACGGTCAGGGGTGTACGGTTGATAGTTTACGGCCGTGAACATCAAGGAACTCGACGAGTCCCTCGGGTGACTCGACGGGTCGATGAGTAAGCAGGGAACCCGACGAGTGACTGATTGTACTCGACGAGTTAAGGTCAATATGGACTATTGACCTTGACTATAGACCTTGACTTTGACCAGGGTTGACCCTGGGGGTATTTATGGGGTTATGCTGACATATTTACTCATTGATTATAGACAGTTTGGGAGGAGCTACGTGGGACATATCCGACTACAGTTTGCCAGTTCAGCCTTCGAGGGGTGAGTCTTCTCACCATAACAATGGGTCTAAGGCACCAAGGCCGGTCCATTATGTGATTATGTTATATGTGTTGGTCATTATGTGATTTGATATGATACGTGAATTGTTATGATATCTGATTGTGTATTTTTGCATGGAATACCCTGGGGGGAGCCCGTGGCATTGGATATAAGACCATGTGGGGTAGCCCATGGCATTCCTAGGTAAAGACCACGTGGGGGTGCCCATAGCATTGGATGTAAGACCATGTGGGTTAGCCCATGGTAGTCCTAGGTAAAGACCATGTGGGGTAGCCCATGGCATTCTTGCAGGTTTTATGTATGCATGGCTTATGTGTTACGTGCGTAGCTTTGATTAGCTAACAGGATATGTGTATGTGTGGGGTATGCTCTGGGGGACTCACTAAGCATTCGCTTACAGTTTGTGGATTTGTTTCAGGTTCATCTGAGTCCAAGGGCAAGGGCAAAGCTTGATGGCACGGCGTGCACTCTCTCTCAGGCGACTGTATGGGACACTCTAATATTTGAAAAATAAAGTTGTAATGAATATGGATTTGAAACAATTGTTTTGGAATTTCTTGATTTATGCGAATGTGTTTGGTTAATTAAAAATGAAAATTTTCTTTGAAAAATTGGGACGTTACAAGTTGGTATCAGAGCCTTGGTTTGAGGGATTTGGGCACACTCTCGGGTGTGTCAGGACTCAAACTAAGGAAATGACAATTTGTTTCAAATAAAAGGTAAAAACTTTTAAGAAATGAAAAGAAGAGAGTGTAACGCGCGCGATCGGCCGAGCCAAGTAAGTAGTTCCCAATGTGTTAGCAATGTTATACTGATATTTGAACTTAATGATCGTATGAGACTTGCTCTGTGTATGCTTTTAAAATTGTATACGGTTAGGAACTTATAGCCTCAGAATGATTGATTTGGCCTTATTTCCTATTCCTGGTTTGGTTGTGGTCCTAGGGTAGAATCTTTTATTCAAAAGACTATTTGATCCTTTTCTGTGTATAATTTGCATACATAAACGCAACCGGTTATGAGTGGTTTGATTGAGAAGGGTAGAGCAAATCTTAGGATAGCCTAGGATTTGGGTTATGCGGTGGCTTGTGGTATATGGTTCATTTGGGATGAATTGGAGTTATCAGGTAGAGCCTTAGGGAAAGGTACAGGTAGGTATGGAAGGTAGTATTGGGCCCGTACTACTGGAAGCACAGGACATGTACCCGAACCAATGTTAGATCTGACGACTTCAAGGAGGACCGGTGTGGAGAGATCCGTTTTATGGAAATCCTGATCGTTATGATTTTCGACATTGCAGTTCGCATGGTGGTGACACGTTTCGGAGCGGGAGGATCAGGATCGGGATCCGGATCCGGGAATGGATCGGGCGATACTACAGACGGCATAGATGAGGGGCTGCGCGAGCTTATTGCAGCCGAGGTTACCAGAGGCATCCTTGACGCTACCCCAGACATTTTTGGGACGGTCAAGGAGGGCATAATGGAGATCATGGAGGAGAGACTCAGATCATTCAGGGCTGAGATTGCCTCGGGCCTGATTAGGGCCCGGACTCCCTCGTTCCGGGAGTTCAAGGCGTGTGGGGCTCCAGAGTTTTTCGGGGTCAGGGACCCCATTGTCAGCCGACGCTGGTTGGCGGATATCGAAAACGCCCAGCGCACGAGTTCTTGCCTGGATGTGGCGAAGGTTGGGTTTGCTTCTTGCATGCTGAGAGACAGAGCCCGGGATTGGTGGGGCGAGGTTACTAGACAGGTGGGACCAGCCGGGGTGGCTGAGATGACATGGGTTGAGTTTGTCCGGCGGTTTGATTTGGAGTTTGCACCACCCATTGAGGTGCAACGACTAGTGCGAGAGTTTCATGCTTTGCAGCAGACCACCGAGACTGTGGCAGAGATCACCGCCAAGTTTCGGGAGTGGGCTTTGTTGATCCCACAGTATGCTACAGATGAGGAGATGAGACAGACCCGATATCATTCCATGCTCAGGGATGATATCCGGGAATTCGTGAGCTTTACGGGGTGCAAAACCCTGAACCAGATGGTGGAGAAGGACCGTGAGAGGGAGATGGAGTTGGATTCCCACACTAAGCGGAAGAATGAGCAGGTGCAAGCAGCAGGGGCTCAGGATAAGAAGCCTAAGACCTCTGATTCTTCGGGTAAAGGCCAGCAGGGACGGGGCTGATGTGCCAAGTGCGGGAGGTTTCATAGCGGGGAGTGTCAGAAAGTTGGGATATCGGGATGTTACTCTTATGGCCAGCAGGGCCACATGAGCAGGGATTGCCCTAAGAAGGGATTGATATGTTTCCACTGCAACCAGACTGGCCATAAAAAGGCCGATTGTCCGAGGTTGCAGGGAGGAGAGGGAGCAGTGGCGGCGCCCGCGCCCGCCACAATGAGGATTACCGATGGTCGCCCTGCTAAGGCGGAAGCTCCAACAGTGAGGAGTCGTGCATTTCAACTGACTACCGAGGAGGCACATGCAGCGCTAGACGTTGTGGCTGGTACGTATTCATTCTTCCCTACTCTATGTAGTTGTTTCGCTTATGTGTACTATATGCTTGTATAGGGACCTTTTTGGTCAAAGGTATGTCTGCTCATGTCTTGTTTGATTCGGGTGCTACCCGATCGTTCATATCTCTTGCGCTCAGCAAGAAAGCTCGGGACGCGCCGGGAACTTTGTATTCCCCGCTGGAGGTTGAGATTGCGGATGACCGCACCGTTAGTGCTGCGCGGGTATATCGGGATCGTGTCCTGAATGTGCTTGGTGAGAGATTTAGTGTCGACCTAGTCCCGATACCGTTGCGAGGGCTGAAAGTGATTATCAGAATGGATTGGTTGGGGGCCAACGGGGCCATGATTGACTGCGAGCATCAGTTGGTGAAGGTTCGAACCCCAAGTGGGGGAGAATTGGTGATACATGGTGATAAGGCATCGTAGGGGTCGACCCTCTGTTCGGCTGCGAGGGTTAGGAGGTTCCTGCAGCAGGGTTGTTCGGGATTTCTGGCATATATCTCGGATACAAGGTTAGAGATCATGAAGGATGTAGGCAGTGTGCCGATTGTTCAGGACTTTCGGGATATTTTCCCCGAAGAGTTACTAGGAGTGCCTCTGGAGAGGCAAATGGAGTTTCACATTGAATTAGTGTCGGGTGACGCTCCGATGGACAAGGCACCATATCAGTTGGCACCACCCGAGATGCAAGAGTTATCTACACAGCATCAGGAGCTGTTAGACCGAGGGTTCATTCGTCCGAGCAGTTCCCCGTGGGGAGCACCAATTATTTTCATGAAAAAGAAGGATGGATCCCACAGGATGTGTATCGATTATTGGGAACTAAACAAGCTAACAATGAAGAACCGTTATCCGTTGCCAAGGATCGATGATTTGTTCGATCAACTGCAGGGTGCGTCTTGGTTTTCCAAGACTGATCTTCGGTCGGGATACCACCAGATGAGGATTCGGGAAGAGGATATACCAAAGACGGATTTCAGGACTCGGTATGGGCATTATGAGTTTGTAGTGATGCCATTTGGGCTCAACAATGCCCCAGCAGCGTTCATGGACCTTATGAATAGGGTGTGTAGACCGATGCTGGATCGGTCGGTGATCGTTTTCATTGATGATATCTTGGTCTATTCTAAGACCAGGGAGCAGCACGAACAACACTTAAGGGAGGTGCTGGAGACCCTAAGGGCGGAGAAGTTGTATGCCAAGTTCTCCAAGTGTGATTTCTGGCTACGAGAGGTACAATTCTTGGGGCATATCATCAACTAGGAGGGTATTTCGGTTGATCCAGCCAAGGTTGAGGCTGTGATGCGGTGGGAAGTACCGAAGAATGCGTCAGAGATTCGTAGCTTCTTGGGTTTAGCGGGTTATTATCGGAGGTTTATCCAGGACTTCTCCAAGATTGCGGTGCCATTGACCCGTCTGACCAAGAAGAATATGACGTTTCGGTGGGGTAAGGATCAGCAGTTGGCCTTCGAATCCTTGAGGCGGAGGTTGTGCGAGGCTCCGATCCTTGTTCTACCAGAGGGATTAGATGATCTGGTGGTGTACTGTGACGCATCGATTTCAGGGTTAGGTGCGGTACTGATGCAAAGAGGGCATGTGATAGCGTACGCCTCACGGCAGTTAAAGCCACATGAGGCGAATTACTCCACTCACGCTCTGGAACTCGGGGGCAGTCGTATTTGACCTCAAGGTTTGGAGGCATTATTTGTATGGAGTACGGTGTACCATTTACACCGACCACAAGAGTCTAAAGTATTTGATGGACCAGCAGAACCTCAACATGCGACAGAGAAGGTCGTTGGATGTGCTGAAGGAGTATGACTGTGAGATCCTTTATCATCCAGGGAAGGCTAACGTAGTGGGTGACGCTTTGAGTCGTAAGGCGGCGAGTTTCCTGATTGGGAATGTGTGTTTGAGAATGACGGTGATCTCTCCATTGTTGGAGATGATCAGAGAGGCTCGGGTTGAGGGTGTGAAGAAAGAGAATTGGAAGATAGAGAGAATCCGAGGACAATATCCTCTGTTTGTTAAGGATAGTCATGGTCTCTTGACGCAGTGTGGCCGGGTGTCGGTACCGGTGACCGGGGGAGTGACACAGAAGATATTAGAGGAAGCACATAAGTCCAAGTTCTCTATACATCCAGGAGCTACGAAAATGTATAGGGACTTGAGGCTGAGTTATTGGTGGCCATGCATGAAGCGGGAAATTGCTTGGTTTGTAGAACGGTGTTTGACCTGCAGGAAGGTCAATGCCGAGAATCAGCGGCCTCATGGTAAGGTCCAGCCGCTACCCATTCCCATGTGGAAGTGGGAGGAGATCACAATGGACTTCATTACGAAGTTGGCAAGGACAGCGAGGGGTGTGGATGCTATATGGGTGATAGTGGATAGACTGACGAAGAGTGCCCATTTCATTCCGATATCCGAAAGTATATCCGCAGAGAAGTTGGCAAATATTTACGTGCGTGAGGTGGTGGCTAGACATGGGGTGCCTGTGTCGGTAGTTTCTGACCGCGATGTTCGGTTTACATCTAGGTTCTGGAAGAAGCTCCATGAGGAGCTGGGCACTCAGCTACACTTTAGCACGGCGTACCACCCCCAGACCGACGATCAGAGTGAGAGAAAGATCCAGACACTGGAGGATATGCTACGGGCATGCGTGTTGGATTTTGGAGGGAGATGGGATACGTATCTCCCACTGGCAGAGTTTTCGTACAATAACAGTTACCGTGCCAGTATCGACCGAGCTCCATTCGAGATGTTATATGGTCGGAGGTGCCGAACCCCGGTTTGTTGGGATGAGGTTGGACACCGGGTCATGGGAAGCACTGAAGTGGTGCTCAAGACCACTGGGTTGATTCAACAGGTGCGCGACCGGTTGCGGGTCGCGCAGAGCCGTCAGAAAAGCTATGCTGACCGACAACGATCAGATCTTGAGTTTCCGGTGGGGGATTTCGTGTTGCTGAAGGTGTCGCCTTGGAAGGGGATCATTAGGGCCCTGATATATAGGCCCGTTCCGGATTATTGACCGGGTAGGTAAGGTAGCCTACCGCTTGGAGTTGTCGGCAGAACTTAGCCAGATTCACAACACATTCCATGTGTCGCAAGTTAGGAAGTGTGTCACAGACGAGGCTGCGGTTGTCTCATTGGGTGATATCCAGGTGGATGAGAGCTTGAACTACACCGAGAAACCCATTGCCATCTTGGATAGGAAGACGAAGGCTCTTCGGAATAAGGAAGTAAGACTGGTGAAAGTACAATGGCAACATCGGAAGGGCTCCGAATGGACTTAGGAACCAGCAGAGGAGATGCGAGATCATTACCCCAATTTGTTTGAATCAGTAGACTTCGAGGACGAAGTCTAGTTCAAGTGGGGGAGACTTGTAACACCTGGTTTGAATTGGAAAGGATTTGAGCATGGACTCGGCGAGTTGGGAGGTCAACTCGTCGAGTAGGGTCGCGAGATCATGAAACGCGGAACTGGATCGACTCGGCGAGTCGAAGGTCGACTCGGCGAGTCCGAGCTGTTTAAAGAAAACCCTAAATTTTAGGTTTGCCCCCTATATAAACGTCATTATCCGCCCCAGTAGCCTTCCTTAGCACCATAGAAGGACGTTTACGGCCGCACACCCTCGTGTGAGTGAAGCAAGATCAATTGGGAGCTTATCCTTGAGATTTTGGGGAGGATTCCAAGCTTGAAGAAAAAGTATCAAAGGGAAAACACTAGATCTAGCATCTAGTTCGTCTTGGGAATTGATTTGAGGTATGAATCTGTTACCTTAAGCAGAAATTCTATTGAGAGTTCTGACCAACTTTGAGGAAATGGAAGCAAGCTTAGATCTGGACCTATCACAAGGATATGGTTCCAGATCTGGACCTTCTTAGGCCCCAAATATCATAAAGTTGCATCTTTTATTGAGCTCATTCCCTCTCCATGCATAAGAACCTTGTTTGAAGGTTAGTTTTGGTGTTATGGCCATGTGAGGCTATGCATGCACGTAAAATTTGCAACTTTACGTGATATCTTCACTAGGAGAGTATGGATCTGAAGTTTGAAACCTTAAAACCCACTGGAAACAACCAAGTACGTGAGAACTCGTCGAGTCCCTTTGGTGACTCGGCGAGTCGAAAGGGTTTACGGCCAAGGGTTTACGACCAAGGGTTTACGGCCAAGGGTTCACGACCAAGGGTTCACGGTCAGGGGTGTACGGTTGGTAGTTTACGACCGTGAACATCAAGGAACTCGACGAGCCCTCGGGTGACTCGGCGAGTCGATGAGTAAGCAGGGAACCCAATGAGTGACTGATTGTACTCGACGAGTTAAGGTCAATATGGACTATTAACCTTGACTATAGACCTTGACTTTGACCAGGGTTGACCCTGGGGGTATTTATGGGGTTATGCTGAGATATTTACTCATTGATTATAGACAGTTTGGGAGGAGCAGCGTGGGATATATCCGACTATAGTTTGCTAGTTCATCCTTCGAGAGGTGAGTCTTCTCACCTTACCCATGGGTCTAAGGCACCAAGGCCGGCCCATTATGTGATTATGTTATATGTGTTGGTCCTTATGTGATTTGATATGATACGTGAATTGTTATGATATGTGATTGTGTATTTTTGCATGGAAGACCCTGGGGGAGCCCGTGACATTGGATATAATACCATGTGGGGTAGCCCATGGCATTCCTAGGTAAAGACCATGTAGGGGAGCCCATGACATTGGATGTAAGACCTTGTAGGGTAGCCCATGGCAGTCCTAGGTAAATACCATGTGGGGTAGCCCATGACATTCTTGCAGGTTTTATGTGTAGGTGTGGGGTATGCTCTGGGGGACTTACTAAGCACTCTGATATTTGAAAAATAAAGTTGTAATGAATATGGATTTGAAACAATTGTTTTGGAATTTCTTGATTTATGGGAATGTGTTTGGTTAATTAAAAATGAAAAATTTCTCTAAAAAATTGGGACGTTACAATAATTGTAATGGAACTCACCTTAGTAAGGATTGTCCCAAAGATACTTTAAGTATGGAAGAGGCAGATATATACTATGTCGGAAATAGGTATGAACTATTAACAAAAAGAGGATGTACACCTCATGATGAATACATAAAAGAAAGGTAAAATAGATATAGACAAACTAGTGAGCAATTTTATAAGAAATAGCCATTAGAACAAACTATGCCACAACTAGAAAAGAAAACTGATTTAGAAATCTTAGTGACATAATTTACTTTCGCTTATAGGAAAAGACATAATGAATTAGAAGAGACTATGAAGAGGTTATGTACAACAATTGGAACTTCCCATAGGAATCAACAAGCCTCGATATTAAACATAGAAAACCATGTTGGCGAAATTTCTAAGGTTTTACAGGACCGATTTCCGAGAACACTAACGATCTACATAGAAACCAACCCAAAGAAAATGTAGACATCAGGAGTCCAACTAAAGACTCCATAAAAAGCACTTGTAGGAGGCAACCCGACATTTGGTTTGACTTGCTTTCTTATATATATATATATATATATATATATATATATATATATATATATATATATATATATATATATATATATATATATATATATATATATATATATATATATATATATATAGGGAAGAGTTATTTGGAAAACAAAAAAACCCTAAAAATCATAAAAATGCATAAAAAAATACCTAGAGATGACAAAGCTTTTTTTTGACATTTTTTATGAAAAAATCGTAGGTTTTTAAAGAAATTTGCTGAAAAATTTTTTGAAAAATAAAATTTATAAAAAAAAAAAAAATTGTTTTTTTATTTATTTTTTTCAGCGAATTTTAATAAAAAGCTGCGATTTTTTTTAAAAAAATTCAAAAAAAAAGTTTTGTAATCTCTAAGTATTTTTTTTATGCATTTTTATGATTTTTAGGGTTTTTTTCAATAGAACCTAAACCTCTATATATATATATATATATATATATATATATATATATATATATATATATATATATATATATATATATATATATATATATATGTGTTTATCTTTTTTTATTTTGTATAAAAAATTATATCTCATTATTCCTTATTTTCTGAAAGTAACTAAAATTATAAATAAGAACTAAGCTTAAAAAAGCATAAAATCATAAATCGTGAATAAGGGATCTTCCAGAAGGAAACTCCCAGCGAAAAATATGATTTTCGTCGCGAAAATGTATTGCACAATGATTTGAAACAAAAATAAAATCTACAAATACTAGATATTTCATTATGAAAAATTTCGTAACTCATCTCTTGATTTCTGAAAAGTCATAAACCCTAAATCTTATTATTTTTTTCCTCTACAAGAGTAAAAAGTATGAAACTTCTCACTTTAATTGTTTGAAAGATTCCTTATATTCTAAATATGTTATTGACAAATTTTTATATAATCCACTCTTTTCCCTACAAGAATAGTTTTAAGAATATATCCCTGTTAGTTTTAAATAAAAAATTTTAATGATAAATTTTTGGATTTTTCTTCTGCAAAAAGATTATTATTATTACTAGAATGTTTAGATCATAAAAAATTATTGTTTTGAAATATTTTCAATTTTAAAATCAGAAAACTTTTGAAAAAACGATTAAGTCGATTATCGCACGCGAATAGGGATCGCACGCGAATAGAGATCGCGCCAAGAAAAACAACCTGATCTGAAAAAAAAAATTGCTATATGATTGCATTAGCAATTTAAGTTAATCTACAGATGTCAAAGCACAATATTTTGCCTTTGAACCAATGGAATTTCTTTAACTCGCGCTTAGCAAACGTATCGTAAGGAGAAATCTTGATTCCAAAGTCGATTGATTGGGGAACACTAACCTCAACAGGAATTGATCGAGATATAGCTTTATATCGTACAAAATTGGTGCTATTGGATGACCAAGAGTTGTTATTTATATATCTAACGTGGAACAACATATTTAATAGAAAAAAGGGGATTTACAAGGAAGTAGGTGATTTACAAGGAATTGATGTTAGAATTCTACATCAACTTCAAATTCAAAGTCACAAACTATTATGAAAAAGGAGCTATAAGTTTTCGACTAGGAGGAAAAGCTAGATAGTGTAGCATTTTAGAATTAGCATGGAGGTGTGGCATTTACACAAAAAAAGACACTATAAGTGAAGAATGCAACAAGTTCATATTGATGTTACCAAGAAAAATTCCAGAAGATTTTGATCATCAAAGTGCATGGGAAAAAGTTGGATGATATTGCAATATTTATACATTATTTAAGTAGATTTTAGCTTTATTTTGGATAATAATAAAGATATTTGGTACTTAATAAATATAAAATCTATTTTATAGCCAAAGAAGAACATTCTCAAGAAAAAAGACTAAAAATGGACATAGCTGGAAACTTAGAGGTTGAAGCATGCATAAAGAAGATTTCACGGCGTGGATAACTTTGGTCCATGACGTGGAAACGTAAAAGATTCCTATTGAATCTGCGAAGACTTAAAGATACGTGTATAAAGTGTCTCCCACAACATGGATGTTTGTTTTCCACGGCGTGGCGCCTAATATTTGGAAAGTATTTATACGATTATTAGGTCGTATTTAAAAGGTGCGCTTCAGAAACCTGCGACTTTAAGCGACAACACACTTTTGAGGAACCCTTGGGAGGCTAGATTTCGATTGAAGAACAAGGAATAAAGAGATTTAAATGAATAACATCATTAATCATTTGGTTTGCTTGTTTTCACTATGTTTAATCTAGTTAACTTCATGTTTTTGTGTTTTTCCGCATTGATCGTGAAGTAATAACCCTTTACTTTTGTTTAGATTAGATGAACCTAATACTATGTGTTTATTTCTTATTATATGGATTTATGTAGTTGGTTTTAACTTGTGTTTGATAGATCATCATCCTAGTATAGTAAAGTTGTGAACTTTTATGCTTTTCTTTCAAGTTTTGTATAGTTACATGATCAATTTAATTGCATGAACTTGTTATCTACTTGTTTATGAACATTGAGTTGCTAGATATAGTGATTGAAAAAAATCCTAGAGTTAGGTGGTAAAAGTTAGTTGCTTTAATTGTGTTAGAGAGCTTTATTGATACATAATATGTGCTTGATTTACTTGTCGTGATCATAGATATGTAATTCTTAGATCTTATCATTCACAGTCCAATATATATTTTAAAATCAATTTGGAGCTCTTAAGTTGCTTGACCATTGTAATTAAAGTTCATAAACTGGTATATGTAGGTATTCAGATCATGATAACTAGTAAATTATAAATTTGTAACCAACGGAATAAATTCCTTATCTTGAAATTAACCAAAGGAAAAGGGGGGGGGGGGGGGATTCCAAGCTAAACGTAGTTGTTTTCTTTATTTTAAAGTAGTCTTAGTTAAGTGTTTAATTTAAGTTTTTTTGAACTTGAAAAATCAGATAAAAAACCCCATTTAAATTGATTTATTTTAGTTTAATTATTATCATTTAGTTTCTTAATCACCGTTCCCTGTGATTGATCGCTTACTTACTCTACTATACTACTATACGACTATGTACACTACCTATCATGTTTTGGCTGGTAAAATTGGTTAGTGTTATCAATTTAAAGCTTAGTGAGTTCAAAACACATCAAGTTTTTGGTGCTATTGCCAGAGAACGTCTTATTTTCACTAGAAATTTGTTGCTATTTGTAAATCGATTTTTTTGTGTGATAAAATCCACAAAAAATTACTTTTAGTTGATTTTCTATTTTTCTGTTTAAACAAGTTCCACGACGTAGACGTCGATTTCCCACAACGCTGAAACTGGATGTTTCCGTCTTTATTTTTATTATGTTTTTGTTTGTTTTATGTTTGTTTTCTTCTTTTGTTGAAGTAGTTCATGACCCGGAGATCTTCCTCGAAAATTTTGCCGCCATTTGACAATCCATAATCTAAATTCCACAAGCAGAAAGATAAAAAAAGTAGAAGGAGACGAATCAAGTAAAAGTTTCAAATCCGGCGTTATATTATATTTTGAGAGAACTCTGGAAAAGAAGGGAAGCATATATGAACCAGAAACCGAAAGTTAAACTGAAGAAGAAGAACGAAGCGAGCCCGATCACGAAATGGCAGACATTGTTACCATGAAGATGAAGGAGTACAATAGGCGAATGTGTGATGACAATGGGCCCAATCTAGTGCGACCCGAAATTTCAACCACGACGACCTTTGAGATCAAGGGGCATATCCGTAATATGCTTAAAAACATTCCGTTATTTAGGAAGGACCATAAGGAAACGCAAAAGCAGATCATGAGGTGGTTGAGAATGCAGATTACTTTAATATTCCAAATGTGACTAAAGACGCGGTGATATTAGGACTCCTTCCAATTACTCTCAAGGATGAAGCAAAGACTTGGATAGAATCACTACAATTGGGGGCAATTACGGCTTGCGATAACTTGAGAAGAGAAATTATCCAACAATTTAGCCCACCCTCGAAGATTGCTAAAGTAAATAAGAATATACAAAATTTGGGCAACACGTTGGGGAGTCACTATATGAAGTTTGGGAGCACTATAAAACGATGCTTAGGAATTTACCTTAACATGATTTAAATGTTCAACAATAAATCTCGACATTCTATAATGGAATCAATGTGTGCACTCGAGGGAGTGAAGATCTCAAGGGACAATGATAAAGAAGGATCCGAAAACTAACAAAGCATTGATCGAGGAGTTTGTAAAAGATTCAAGAGAGTACCATAACCCACGAGAGGATGTCAAGAGAGGAAAGTCAATTGGAGATGGAGCTCAAGAAAATTTGGCATCCATAATTTCTAAACTAGACCCTATGGATTGAAGGATTGCCAAGATGTGTCAATCAATCATGTTATACAAGTTAGGTGTGACAATTGTTGCAGGGCTTATTTAACCAAAGATTGTGATTTGGACGGGAATTGAAATAAGAAAGCTCAAGTTTGTTATTTAAGTGGTGATCGATTTGATGACGATTTGAGAAAGCCAAAGCCAGAATGGAAGCCTTATGACGAGTACAACAAGGAAAAAGAGGAGAAGTGTCGACAATAAGGAAGGGGCTTTTATCAAAAAGATCAAGCTCAACCCAAGAAGAAACCCAATATCGAAGGGGTGTTAGCTCGATTTATGGAATCAAGTGAGAAAAGACACAAGACAACCGATCTAGCTCTTAGAGAACAACAAGGTACTCTCCATAATAAGCAACCATCCATCTTGAACATCTAAATGAAAGTCGGTCAATTATCAAGGCTTTTACAAGAAAGATTATCGGGGACATTGCCAAGTAATACCAAGACAAACCCGAAGGTGTATGATTTAGCTATATCAACTGAGGAATAAGGAAAATTTTATCCTCCGATACACCTTGAAAACAATTGAAGAGAATCCTAATGAAAAACCTGAAGGAGGGGGAAAGAAACAAAAAACCAAATCTGTTCAACAACCACGACATGGAGGACACATGGCCATGCCGTAGAATCTGCACAAAATTTCTGAAAAATATCCAATTAAACCTTTACAACCACCTCTTAAATATCCGTCTCGAGCCAAGCATCACCTACTTGAACAAGAGCATAAGAAATTAATGGAGGAAGTGAAGGGAATCTCTATTAACATGACGTTCATTGATGTGATCGCTAAAATGCCCAAATACACAAAGTTTTTCAAAGATCTAATAAACAAATGGGAAGAATTATAGAAACTCTCGAAAATGGTGCTTAATGAAGAATGTTTAGTTATAGTGATGGAAGGTCTTCAAATAAATATTATAGATCCGTGCTTTTAACCTTGCCTTGTGAAGTCGGGAATTCGGCAACGACAAATGCATTGGCGGATTCAGGGGCTAGTATAAGTCTAATGCCCTTTTTGGTTTACAAAAAGCTCGAACTACATAAGTTGAAGACTACTAGGATGGCTACCCACATGGTGGATCAATCAATCACCTACGCTCGTGGTATTATTGAAGATTTTTTGGTTAAGGTCGGAAAGTTCATATTTTCTTTGGATCTTGTAGTTCTAGATATGAAGGAAGATGAAAACTTGCCAATTATATTAGGGAGACCTTTCCTATGTACCTCTCATTCCTTGGTAGACATCTAAGACTCCAAACTTACACTACAAGTGGGGTCGAACATATTACTTTTTGGTGTTAATCCAAAATCCAAGCTTTCAAGAGTTAAAGAGGATGAAGTATTCTTTACGGATGAAATGGTGCAAGAGGAAGATGAAGGTAATGAGATAAATGAGTCTGAAAGGATGATGGAGGATGAACTACAAGTATGGGACATGCCTTTTCCAAAATAAGATTAACCAAAAGAAGCAGTGAGACGTAGAAAATCTCGAGCATCGGTTCCATTGATTTTTGAAGTGTTTTCATATACAATGCCTCTAGTGCAAGCCGAAAGGAATAGTCAAAGTGAAGAAATCGATAATGAAGAGGAGGTACACAAAATCAAGGAGCTTACACATGATAAGGGATAAAGATATAGAAGAACGTAAGAAAGAAGATAAGAAAGGCAACATAGTTGGGGGAAAAAGCATTGGAGTCAAGCGCAAACACGAAGTAAACGCCAACAAAAAGAAGAAAGAAAACTAGAAAATGTCATATAAAATACGTGTGGATTCTTGCAAGAGAAAGCGAATGGAGATATAGGATAAGAAAGAGATTCTGCTCCCACTCGCAACAACGTAGAGCGGGATGGAGTCCGGCTCACGGCTCCTTCAAAAAAGAAGCGCTTCCGGGAGGCAGCCCGTAGTTTGAATGAAAGTTTATCCTTTTTATTTTATTTTCATTTTTTTGGTGTATTTAAATTTACACTTATACCCGAATGATTTTTGTTTCCTTCGTATTTTTAACGTCCCAAAAATTACGACTAACAATTTCGATTTTTAAATTAATTAAAACCATAATCCACACAACATCATAAAAACCATGGTGAATCAAAGTGTTGTTGGGTTTTGTATACTACAACATCCTATGGTTCACATACAACCCTAATTGCTTTGGATATATGTTTTCTGTAATTATACATACAATATTGTTTCCAAAGCATGAAGCCTAAAACTAGCATACAATTGAGATAAACAACATAGAATTGAGTTATAGAATTTACCTCTTTGTTGTACCTTGGAGTTTTTCCCCTTTAAGAACTTAGCACCTCAAATGTGATGCCTCAAATGGTTCACAAACACCATGAACAAATGGAAGACTTTTGAGAGAGAATATGGAGCACTAAAATTCGGCTATGCTTCTCCAAGAATACATGTTCAACTAACTTTAGGTCAAAGGGGTGTCATATATATAGTGTAGGAATCCAAGAGTCATGGGTAAACCCTAATCCATACACTTGGGTTATGATCCATATTTCATGTGGGCTAACTTTTCATGCATACTTACATAAACTTATCCCATCATGGATCAATAGCCCAAAAAATATATATATCACTAATTTACATAATCAGTCCTCGTTAATTTAATTAGTCTCTTTTGATCACTAAACTAATTCCAAATTAATTCTTGATCAATACTAATTAAATAACATGATCTCATATTAATATATTAGGACTTATAATATATTAATAAATATTAAATAACCTCTTCTCAAAAGTCCATCCTATCAAATTGTTCTGGTGAAGGCAACCCAAATGGACCTATTATTGCAAGTATGGCTCCACAACCCGACTAGCAATCGTAGCTCTTAAAAGCCGTAGTCGAACTCTGACCTAGTCAATTACGCGTCCATTAGATAAGGGATCATATATTCCTCCATTCTACAAGATATCACATGGACTGAGATATGGATTATAATCATTCTCTCTGTGTATCTGTTGTTTCCCGATTTCCGATTTATGAGAACTGACTAATTGAACAAATCAAATCAGTCCGGGTTTGGCCAAGCGCTTAGGGTGTCATCACTAAATCATCGAGGGGTCCACATATATCGCTTTTATCCCTCCAAGGGTAAAAGGAATGGATAAACTTCGACTCATATGCTTGCTATATTTACTCATCAAATCACACACAACAATGTGTTTTACAACACCAAGTTAGTGGTGCGTTTACACATCATCAATGTGCAACCGATTTGTAAGCTATAACTCACGCGTGTCCGTTTTAAGAATATAAGATATTATCATCTCATAATCACTTGTGATAAAATCCATGAAATGATTCAGATGAGCGTGGGTTTAATCCAATACTTGAATCTTATTCCAGGAGTACTCATGAACACTGCAACAACCTTGTGCTATGTCTAAAACACCTAGACAATCTACAGTCAGATTCATGACAGTCTTGCCTCAATACCTACTTCCAAAGTATGATCGACTGTGGATAGTTTGAATAAGCTAGTTATTCGGGAAGTCAAAACATGCAAAGTGAAACATAAGAATAATCAAATCCAATATGGTCTCGGAACTTATGAATATAAATAAAACACCTTTTATTTAATCACCATATTGATTACACATTATTGATTGTATACTGTTTCAATTAATTAACTTAATACTTGAATTAAAACAATAGTTATTCCATGCTCCAAGCATGCACACTATGTTTACATATGGTCCTCTCTTTGTGAAATATAGCAATGGACAACATTTCAATGATGTTCATTTTTTTCAATTCCAAATCCTTATCGTAAATGTAAGAATACCAAATTCTTGCCATTTACTATAATATGTTAGATTTGAAACTCAAAGGCAATAATCCTTTTTTGTAATGTCAATGCACAAAGGTCTCAAAGACTATGCCAATAATATTACAAAGTATTCCCTTTGGACATTGGTTGTTGGACCAATTCCATGGAAGCGAAGTGTCATATTCAAACTACATTCCTTTAAACATCCTTCTTGCATTAAGGTTTCTAATCTTACACAGATTTTATGATCAACTTCTACTTTTGGAAAATTTCCATAATCCCATTTTGACTATCATTTCTGAACAAGAGTTACCTCTCCTCAGAGTATGTCAATATGGTCCTTCCAAAATTTACACTTTACTTCCAACTGTCCATGAGCAACCAACCTACTTAGTGAAAGCGTTTCCTCACAATGGCCTACCATTGCTTCCAAGTTGTTATGCAAACATTTGAACACTCATAGAACTCACATGCATAGTCAACTTTAACTGGAATGGGCACAAAAACAAGAATATGCCAACACGATAGGTTACAAACCTCAAGTCGTGTTCTAGTGATTAACAATAGCTTTATTGTTGATTAGTTCTTGAAGCATTTCAAGATCTTTAAGACTGCCACTGACCTCTTGATATATAAGAATCTCTTTGTCAAGAAACATTACTTGACAAACAAATATTCAAGAGTTAGTGCGGTCTCTTATCAAGACAAAACACTTCACACAATTGGTCTTAGTTGGTTTTTGTCTTATCCAAATCATCACAACTTACCAATTTCAAATGTACAAGAGTAAGAAACATTTTACTCTACATTTGATGAGTGTTATAAACCTTTGTTAAGACCATGTCACTCAAGTTACAATCTTGGAGTATGATTCTAAGACCTGATTTTGGAACAAAGTTTGATTTATCTTCTTGATTTAACCATTTCAACAATTCACGATTCCTCTTCTTAGCCATACAAATGCACTAAGATGTTCTTAGAGGATCAATTGTGATATGTTTTCATAATCACTAAGATAATCAAAAAACAAGATACTCAAGTACTCTCCCTTCTTCTCAGATTGGAGATACTTTTATCTTTCTGCCTAATTTGATACTTCTTATTCGTTCTGCCATACACTGAAACTTTTCCAATGATTCAGAATTACACTTAATCTTGTAAGCATAACCATATTTACTAAACTTTAGTAAATCATAACGAATAGTCTTATCATTCTTTGTGGTGGACCTGATCAGCGCACAACCAAGTGTACCCGATCCCATAGCCCTTCACTTGACTCACATGTGAACAAGGAATTAGTCTTAATTTCCCAAATATGAAGTTCTCATTCATCATACAATACAAGTTGCATGATTCCAAGTTTCTATCCAGCTGAACCTTGGGTGATGAGAATCTTTCCTTATATGGTAAATCTTGACACTACCAAAAACGAAAGAATCAAATCCATTTTCCAATATTGTTATCAATGGAAACATACAAACAACAATTTTCACTAATACCATTGTAAGGAAACTTAAAATAAAATAAAATTCAAAAATTTTTCTTTATTTATAAAATGCAGAAAAACTTTTACTTACAATGCAATTACAAATGAAAACTATATTGTTATCTATTCCTAAGAAATCTATCATAACTCTTAAGCATCACCTCAAAATTCTGATCATTGAACCATGCGATCGAAATCCATCTCTTCGCGATCAAAATCAACTTACTCTTCCTTTGAGCTTCCTTTCTTTTCTTCGATCCTACAAAACATCAAAATGTAATTACATTACATCATGTATTAAGAATCTCCAAATAGGAACTTAATAGAGTTAGATAGTGGACTTACCTGAAGCAAAATCATACATTTTGACTTTACCATCCTTGTGGTCCTTCAGGTAGATACGGTAGCTTCGCAACCAAAACCCCTTCTCTTGGCAATAGAAACATATGGACTCTTTCTGAATGGTACATGGAACTATCTCAGACTTAACCTTTCTCTTTACCATTTGGTCAAATGACTTGACCATGGCCGATCCCTTTCCATTGGAAAGAGAAAGCTTTTCTGGACTTCCAATGTTACCATTGTCAATGTCCATGGAAGTTTAGGAAATGGATCTTCCAATCAAATTTGCATTACCAGTGCGCCAAATCATTGCTGATTCAGCAGCAACAAGCAAATATGTTAGATCAATAAGGGTTATGTCGTGATCTCCCATATAGTAGTCCTTAAAGTACCCGCTATATGACTTAGGAAGTGATTGAAGAACCAAGTCAACAGCCAACTTCCTTGAAACAACGACGCCCAACTTTCCCATCATGTCAATGTGTGACTTCATCTCCAAGACATGTGCACACACAGACCTTCCATCTTGGTGTTTGCTAGCCAATAGGGCTTGAGTGACCTTTTGAACTTGTGGGTCAGGGAGAATTATTGGAGGAGGTGGAGAAAGTGAAGTTCCACTATAGCACCAAGAAGGGATTAATCTTTCACCTTGATCGTCTTGTGGAATATCATCTTTATAAAGAAAGGATTCGGAAAGACCATAGTTGTCAGAAGTAGACATCTATAAGGGAGAAATTCAAGTGAGTTGATTTAAGTCCTTAATATAACACCCAACTGAAATATTAAGGCTAGGACCCAACACAATATTTTACAATTCGGGAGAGGGATGTCGTAATCCGATTGGAAAATATTTGAAGGTAGGTAAATGACGATTTACCAATATCTACCATGAAAAACAAAATTGATGTTTAGGTTTGAAATGAATATGAAATTCCTAGATTCTTTGAGATTCATTGAACTTTTCAATGGCATGTTTAAATCTCGATTGTGCCCTTCAAGTTTGTGACTGGGATGCCGAGGATCACAAACAAGGTGTGAATAACCATGGAAATGTGTTCGGTACTCTTAATGTTACAAATTACCTAATTAATGTGCCGGTTAACCATACACGCTCCATTGATCTATGATTAACATCAAGCTACCCTTTGCCACACACTGTCAGTCCCAGATTAGTGTGCCGGTTAACCACACACGCTCCACTAACGACTTAACAAGGTGCAAAGTGCAATTTCATGGGTTAGCACCAAATTCACATTTTTCCTAAGTAACTAAGATTGGGAATTTATAAGTGTTTAGTTACTTTATAATTCATTATACTTTTAATGAGGGTTTAGTGTCCTATCCTACCCGTTCGGCTAACGACCCTCCACCAGTCAAGGAAGCGGTGGGTGAGAGTGGACACCCATTAAACCACCATTTTATAGGCAGTAACCTTATACCACCATTTTAGACCGGCTTCGTGAATGAGGCCTACTAACGGTAAGACTAACCTTTTACTTATACATATATAATATATTAGACTTTTAATTTTATATAGTATAAGAGTGTATTTTAAACTTTTAAAATACTTGGTGGTTTAATCTATTAATAAATTATACTCTTAATTTAATTTATCTTAAACCATGATATTATGGATTTATTAAAATTCTTTTTTGATTAAACTCTTTAATTAATTTAATAAAGTCCATGAGGTGTAATTGAACTAATCAAAGCAACTAGGTTATTAAAAATTCAAAATTAAAGTTATTTAATTAATTTTTAAGTTATGAACCCAAGAGTTACACCTTTTAATTACAAGAGTTTCTTAATTTGAGACTTTTCAAATACCAAAACTTGAGGACAAGTTTTGTAACACTTTAAAACCTTTTGGTTTTCCATAACTTATGAGTTAATGCGGTTATTATGGAAAAACTTTTTATATTCCATAACTTGAGGACAAGTTATGGAGGACTTTAAAAAACATTTAAGATCAATTTTACAAATCAAAATTATCATATAATTTTTCATGATCTAAATTAACTCATATAGTATGACAATTCATATCAAATAATACAAATAATTATCTTATTATCTTAAAATTTGACAATTGTCCTTTAATTGGATGAGGATCATCATTACTAAATTAGAAAACACAATTTTTATGATTACAAAACAGTTTGTGGTAATGATCCTAGTCCAATTCTGGCCAAAAACTCGAAATGCTACAACCAGAGGCATCAACTCGTCGAGTGCGTGATCATGACTCGTCGAGTTGCCCTTTTACTGAGTGAACTCGTTGAGTCAGCCAGTGGACTCGGTGAGTTCATCAGTCAGAGGCCAGAAAATCGATTTTTTCAACTTTGAAAAATAGCAAGCATCAAATATAATAGAAAACAATCTTAGGCTCTGATACCACTGTTGGGTTTTATATACTACAACATCATATGGTGCACATACAACCCTAATTGCTTTGGATCTACGTTTTCTCTAATTATACATGCAATATTGTTTCCAAAGCATGAAGCCTACAACTAGCATACAATTGACATAACCAACATAGAATTGAGTTATAGAATTTACCTCTTTGTTGTAGCTTGTAGTTTTGGCCTTTAAGAACTTAGCACCTCAAATATGATGCCTCAGTGGTTCACAAACACCGTGAACAAATGGAATACTTTTGAGAGAGAATATGGAGCACTAAAATTCGGCTATGCTTCTCCAAGAATACATGTTCAACAAACTTTAGGCCAAAGGGGTGTCATATATATAGTGTAGGAATCCAACAGTCATGGGTAAATCCTAATCCATACACTTGGGTTATGATCCATATTTTAATGTAGACATACATAAACTTAGCCCATCATGGATCAATATCCCAAACAATATATATATCACTGATTTACATAATCGGTCCCCGTTAATTTAATTAGTCTCTTTTGATCACTAAATTAATTCCAAATTAATTCTTGATAAATACTAATTAAATAACATGATTTCATATTAATATATTAGAACTTATAATATATTAATAAATCATAAATAACCTCTTCTCAAAAGTCCATCCTATCAAATTGCTCTGCTGAAGGCAACCCAAATGGACCATGCTACTCTCGGGTCAAGTACATACCAATTATAGTTATGAGCTTAGACACCTAATCCAACAAGTGTACCGATAACATCTAAGTCAGAGTGATATAAAAATGTAGAACGATGTGGTGTGCGTATTGCAGTCATACCGGGCTCTTACCCTTCGAACCAGAAGTACGTGAAACATAAATTGAAAACCGTAAGCACAAAACTTAGTGAGCTCCCCAAATTACCACATACCATACATATCAAACATATAATGGGCCGTGCCCATCATGGGGCTCCTCTCGGTAAACAGATTTGTGAGTCATCAGGCCCCGTCTGGTATACATATAAACAAATAAACATATAACCATATACACACATTCAATAATCACAAAGATAAATAGCATACATGATAGTCATTGGGCACCGCCCGATAAACATGTAAGCACATGTCACACACAAGAGTCACGCAAACAACTAGCATTCTAAACGTAACAAACCGTGGGCCGACATTGGTGCCTTAGACCCGCTAAACACAGTGATGAAACTTGCCTCTAGCTGCTGAATCTCTCAAATGAATCTCTGTCTGCTGGACCGGAAAATCCCCGCGCTAATATCATCAAATAGTATCCAATTAATAATTGGATCTAGACCCCTATTCAAGAATCTAAGCTACATGACCAATTTCTAGGGTAAAAGACCATTTTACCCTTTTCCTTACTTGGCCCAAAACCAAGGCCCAACCCAACTACTCAAAAGGCCCAAATTCCTTAAATGGCATCACAAGGCCCATTAAGCCCAACTTCTAAATTTGGCCTAAAATCATTATTGACCTAATTCCAATACAGTCCATAGTCTTTCCATGGCCCAAAGTTAGAAATCAGATGGCCTAACAAGGCCCAAATCGTAATAGCCAAAAGTATGGCCCAAATCCGAGGAAGTCAAACTGAAAGTCAATCTGCTGAGTACACGGGGTGTACTCAGCTCATACGCTTAGCGTAGTCCTTCCGGGGACAATACGCGCAACGTACCAGCTGGGTATGCCCAGTTTACTCCCCAGATTACCAATCCACTCCATTAAGCACTTAATCAGTTGAAACCTCCAACCAAACTCTTAGATCTGATCCAAAAGGTGACTTAATACGTAAAGCTGGCAACTTTACACCCATGCATGACTTAATGGGACCCAACACTCAAAAAGAAGCATAGTAAGGCTCTTAACACTTGCATGGGCCAATATCTTTCATAAAGTTTGCATTTTTTTGAACAAGGGACCTCCATGGAGCTAATATCTAACATCCATGGCTTCTGGAGTAGATCAAAAGCTCAACTTTAGCTCAAAAGACCCAAAAATGCATAAATAAGGTCCCAAAACTAGATCTAGCATAATGAACCATCAAGTAGAGAACTTTATACCTCAAATGGCTTACAAAGATGATGATGAATCTGGATCAACAATCCCAAACTAGTCCCAAGAAACCACCAAGATTTATTCTTCTTTTTTCACTAAAACACCACCAAATCTCACTTTCAAGCTCAAAACTCACAAGAGGCACTTAAGGTTTCGTTTTTAGGGTATAGGGTGATGGTAGCCGATCAATAGAATGTCGAAATGTGGTTTAAGTTGTTTGAATAGGGTGCAAACCCAAAAAGTTAGGGTTTGCCCCTGCACCACGTAGGCCATGCATACTCCATGTATGCCCCGCATACGTAGGTGAAGCCCGCGACCAGGAAAGAGCTAGCACGCTAAGCGTACTCAAAGAGTACGCCCCACGTACTAGCTAGGCACCAAAATGAAAAAGGATTTTGCATGAAGGGGCTAAAAGGAAACTTACCAAATTACAAATATTACAATTCTCCCCTACTTGAATTAGACTTCCTCCTTGAAGTCCGCTGCCCCAAACAACTCTAGGCAGTGCTCCCCCATCTGGTCCTCTGGCTCCCACGTCCATTCTGAACCCTTCCGGTGCTGTCACTGAACTTTCACCAGCTCAACAACCTTGTTCCTGAAGGTTTTCGTCTTTTGGTCGAGAATCGCCACCGGTCTATCGATATAATTCAAGAGATCATCCACCTGAATATCCTCCAATGGAACCACCGCATAATCATCCACTAAACATTTCTGTAACTGAGAGACATGGAATGTGCTGTGGATCTGACTAAGCTTCTTGAGAAGATCCAAGCGATAAGCAACTCGACCCACCCGGGCCAAAATCCTGAAAGGACCGATGTACATGGGGCCCAATTTGCCCTTCTTCCTGAATCGGATGACACCTTTCCAAGGTGACACCTTCAGGAGAACCATATCCTGTATATGTCGAATAGTGTTGTGAGGTGTCGAATGTTTTGGAGAGTTTCCTTAGTTTGTAATGTTATTATAAGAGCGCTTTTAGTTTCAAAACTTTGATGTAATGTCCCTTATATTTTTTGTGTGTGCTTTCATGTTTCCTATAACTAAGGAGGTGTACTAGAGATAGATAAGAACTTTTCGTGACATTGTCTAAGAACTCTTTGTACTCTTGAAAGCATAAATTGAGCCAAACAGAATTTATTTAGATATCGTGTTCATCATTCTTACTTTACAATGATCTTGTTATTCAAACTTGATTTCATTACAACTACATTTTGTATCAGAGCAGGATTCATACAGATTTATTATGATTTTCTAAATTTTTGCAAAAGTTTTGAGTCTCGTTCTAGATTTCAATTTTTCGCTCTTTTGCTTCAGAAAATCATCTTAGATCTTCTGTTGTGAGTCGATTCTGTGTTCTAGTTGTAAATCGAGTGTTCGATTGGTGAATTCTGAGTGGTTTAGCTGTTTGATCTCATTCTGATTTGAGCTTTTCTCAAACAAATTTCGTACTACAATGGCGAACTTCAAGATGAACACAATGACGTCTTACTCTCATCTCCTTGGATCATCAACGAAGATTTCGATGCTGATTCCTGAGTACTATGATCAGTGGGCTGATCGTATAGAGGATTACTTGAACGGAATTGATGAAGAACTTTGGATGTGTATTCTCGGTGATGTTCGTCCACCTCCTGCTGTTCATAGTATTGGAAGTTTTTCTAACAATCAAAATGTCAATGAAAAGACAGAAAGATTGTTGAAGAATGAGAAGAAGTGTATGAGAGAACTCAGAGGTGCTCTACCTCCTGTTATTTACAATTATGTTTGTAGCTGTACAACTGCAAAAGAGATCTAGAATACTTTGAAGGAAAAGTATCAAGGAAGTGAAAAGACAAAAATCAATTAGTGAAACATTGTCTGGTTGAATTAAGAGAATTTAAACAGAAAGAAGGTGAATCCATCGAATTGTACTATGATCGTCTGAATGAGCTCATATATAAGTGCAATCGATATGGGATCACCAGGTCAACAATGAAGTTTAATATCATATTCATTATGGGGCTTTGCAAAGAGTTGCGAAATGTTAGTTTGATGGTGAAGACTCAACAAAATTTCGATTATTTCTCTTTGAATGATCTTTACAGTCTATTGAAAACTCATGAATCTGAAGTAAATGAAATAGCTGAAGAAGCGAAGATCAGTTTGGGTGGTCCGCTTGCTTTGGTTTTGAAAGTTACTGGAAGGGAAGCTGAGGAAGAGGCTACAGAGAAGGAAGACTCGGATGATGAAGGTTTGATTGTGAACTCTGATGATGAGGCTGTTGCATTTTACTCTAACAATCGAGTAAAGAAATTTTTCAAGAAGCCATTCAATGCAAAGTCGAAAACAAGTGATGTGAGGGGATGTTTTGCTAGAATATCTGGGAGTGATGAGAAGAAGGTTGAGAAGAAGGAAGTCTGTGCTGATGAAGAGAAGAAAGAGAAAAAGCTAAAAGGTGATGATGGACTCGACTGCCATTACTGCAATGGGGCGAATCATATGGAAAATGACTGTATGCTGCGAAGGCGTGATGAGAAGAAGAACAAGGTAAAAGACGAAGCTTGTTACGTTGAAAGGTTGGAAGAGGTTCGTGCAATGGCAAATGGATTGTCTATGGTGGCCAAAGGTGTGGATGAAGAAGATGGTACATACCAGATTTGGTCATCTGGTTCTGACGACGACGAGATGCGAAACCCTACACACGAGGATATGTTCGCGAAGTATGAGGAAGTAGAGGATGAGAAAATAACTGGGAAGTGCTTTGTTTCGAAATCTTCAGAAAAATCACCAATGACTTCTCAGGTACGTTCTCTTTTACAATTTTTTAATATTCCCTCTAGTGCATATGATTCGGTTCTATCTGAGTTTGATGCAGCTATTACTTACGTTAATGGTCTACTTATTTCTGCTAATAATGATGCGAAGAAGTCGAACACACAACTCTTAGAAACTCAGACGATGTTGGATTCGAAGAAAATGAAAATAGAATACTTAGATATGCAAATAACAAATTTGATGTGTGATAGGGATAGTTTAAGCGCAGATGTTAAAATATTGTTAAAACAAAGAAATATATATTGTAACTCTGCCAAAAGATTATATGGTAAATTGACAGCATTGCATCATTCTTCGGATATTAGCAAGGAACAACATAGGAAACTTTTTCCCTTTTTAGCATTCGAAAGGGAGAAAATTGACTCTATTTCCTATGATTGTGAACAAACAGTTTCTAAATTCGATAAGGTTCCAGATAATAGATATGCATATAGAATAGTGAAAATTTATGAATGTCTGAATGCTAATGAATTAGTTGATATTGTAAATGAAACCTTGACCAAAGACGAACAAATTAAGATTTTGTAAAGAACTGAGAATTCGAAAACTGACCCTCAAACTAATTTTCCTGATATTGAAGATGATTCTGATGATATTAGTGAAATTGAAGAGGAGGAAGTTATTGATTGGTCTCAGTTGTCTGTCATTAATATCACTTCAATGGCTAAAGGCAAAGAAAAATGTAATGATTATTCGGTTAAAGTTGACACTGACAAACCCTCAACTTCGAAAGTTCATGATCGTAACCATGTGATTATCGAAGAAAGTCAAAGTGACAGTGACAATGACAATAATGATGTTCCGACAGAAATAACAATTCCAAGGGACGTAATTGATCAAGTCTTTGACAAAACTGAGAAATTTGACTCAATTATGAAGGAAAAAGGTTCTCATTACCTAAAAACAAATACAGTTGTGTATTCGAATTTCAAATGCTTAGATGAGGTTATTTTTTTTTTAATCAGGTGTTTGTCAGAAAAGGAAATAGTGATAATGTTAAACCTGAGTTTAATAAAATGGTTGAAGAATATAACAAGAAAGCATCAAAAGAAGGTTTTTTCTCAAACCAAAGTACTATCGAAAACAATTTAACAAAGAATTCTTACACTTTTCAACGACAAAAACCACAACGAGTTTGGGTTGAAAAATCTGAAAAATCAAAAGATGTCTCAAAACAAGATGACATTGTTTCTCAACATGTCAAAATTAATTCTCAAGAGTTTAAGGAAGAAATTGAAAAGATTTCGAAAGAAAGTGGTATTTCAAAGAGACAAGCACGAAAGAAGGTTTTTTGGCAAACATTGAGTCTCGAAAGAAACCAAATGTTATGCTAAATAAATCATCTGAACAGAAAAAGTCTAAATTTGTTCAGACTTCTTTTCAAAAGATAGTTGAAAATAAGAAAAATCCTGCTCTAACTCGAAAAGATTTGTCTCAACAAAAACCACAAAATAATTTTTCAAAGTCTAAAACTCAAGAGTCAAAATCAGATTTCCAAACAAAAGGTCAAACATCAAATACAAAGAGGTTTGCAAATCATCAATCATCAAGGAATTTCAATTCAAATCAACAAACAAGGTTTTCACAAAATCATTTTTCATGACAAAACCGATTTTTGAATAAACCAATGAATGTTCAAAATTGTTTTTCCTCTCAAACGAAACTGGTGTTTTCAACTCAAAAGTTTGATAAATACCAATCTAAAAGGAATGTGACATTCAAACCAACACAACCACATTTTCCCAATCCTCCTACAAAACATGTTCCCAAAGTTTCATATGTCAAAGGTAAGTCAGATATGAAAAACATTAACCATTGGCTCGAAGGAAAAGGGAAATCTTTTCAGTTAGGAAAGTTTTCTCAATAACAAATCAAAGATGTGTATGAACAGTATTCGAATGAATCTTCAAATGGAAGTTCTTCATCCAAGGAATCGAATCCTTCTGTCAACCAATGGAGAGCCTCTGAAAGAAAAGATTATTGAGAAATGAACTGAGAAGCAAAAGGCGAAAGTTAATGAAAATTCTAAACCTGAGAATACTTACTTTTCTGTGCCTTTAACTAACGAATTTGACGTAATTGATAGTCTCAAATCTAAAGTTCGTAATTAGATTTTAGGATCTTCTTTTCACAACGTTTTTCAGTCTAATAACCAAGGACCCAAAAAGCCTTGGGGACCTAAATTCTTTCGTTGATTGCAGGTTTTATTTGACGTGCAATATGATGAAAAATTGTATATTGATAGTGGTTGCTCTCGTCAGATGACTGGAAAGAAGGAAACTTTACGTGATTATCGAAGTCTAGATAATGCTGGAGTGGTGAAGTTTGGAAACAATAACAAATGTCAAGTCAAAGGATATGAAAAAGTAATGAATGGGAAATTCATAGTGAACATAGTAGCTTATGTCGAAGGTCTTCAACATAACTTGATAAGTGTTTCGCAACTTGTTGTGGGCACTGCAATCAAGTGGTGTTTAATGAAGAAGGAAGTGTGATTTCGAATATAGACACAAAACAAGTAATTCTCAAATCAAAACGAAAAGGAGATATGTTTACTCTCGACATCAAACCAATAGTTGGGATTCCCTCAATGTGCTTACTTTCGAAAGCTTCATCTGATGTTAGTTGGCTCTGGCATTGACGACTTTCTCATTTGAATTTTCGAAATCTAAATAAATTGGTGGTAAATGATCTTGTTAGAGGTTTACCTGTGTTAAAATTTGATAATGATACTTTGTGTACAGCTTGCGAACAAGGAAAGCAACACTGACAAGGTCATCCGATTGTCATTGACTCAAAGATTGTTGAATCGTTGGAACTTCTTCACATTGATCTTTGTGGACCCTCGACTGTTGAAACTCTCAACAAGAAGATATGCATATTGGTCATTGTTGATGATTTTTCACGGTTTACTTGGGTATATTTTCTAAGACTGAAATCCGAAACTGCTCAAGCAATGATCGACTTCATCAAGCAAATTGAACAAAGTTTGAAGAAAAAGGTTCGAAAGATCAAGAGTGACAATGAATCCGAATTTAAGAACAATGTTCCTGATTCGTTTTTAATAGATAAAGGAATTTCGCATAATTTCTCTTCACCTTACACTCCTTAACAGAATGGTGTAGTAGAAAGGAGAAACCGTTCACTTTGCGAATCTTCAACAACAATGCTCACATATGCGAATCTTCCTCAATATCTATGGGCCGAAGCAGTTTCCACTTCATGTTTTACTCAAAATAGATCTTTTATTCATCGTCGTTTTAACATCACTCCTTACGAAATTATAAACAATCGAAAACCAAATGTTAAATTTTTCCATGTTTTTGGTTGCAGGTGCTTCATTAGGAATCTCAAGAATAATCTTTCGAAATGTCAGTCAAAAGCTGATGAAGGGATATTCTTGGGATACTCACAAAATTCGGTTGCTTACAGGGTGTTAAACAAAAGAACAAGAAAAATCGAAGAAACATTTAATCTGACTTTTGATGATTATTATATTAAACAAGTAGAAAGACCTTCGAACAACAACAAATAATGAATGAATCAAATAATGAATCTCAAACTATGAATTCGTTAGATTTTGATTATGATTTGATTTTTGGTGTTCTAGATCGTGCTATTGATACAGAAGTAAATGCTCAAGCAATGATCGACTTCATCAAGCAAATTGAACTAAGTTTGAAGAAAAAGGTTCGAAAGATCAAGAGTGACAACGGCTCCGAATTTAAGAACAATGTTCCTGATTCGTTTTTAACAGATAAAGGAATTTCACATAATTTCTCTTCACCTTACACTCCTCAACGAAATGGTGTAGTAGAAAGGATAAATCGTTCACTTTTCGAATCTGCAAGAACAATGCTCACATATGTGAATCTTCCTCAATATCTATGGGCCGAAGCAGTTTCCACTGCATGTTTTACTCAAAATAAACCTTTTATTCATCGTCGTTTTAACATCACTCCTTATGAAATTATAAACAATCGAAAACCAAATATTAAATTTTTCTATGTTTTTGGTTGCAGGTGCTTCATTATTAATCTCAAGGATAATCTTTCGAAATTTTAGTCAAAAGTTGATGAAGGGATATTCTTGGGATACTCACAAAATTCGGTTGCATACAGGGTGTTAAGCAAACGAACAAGAAAAATCGAAGAAACATTTAATCTGACTTTTGATGATTATTATGTTAAACAAGTAGAAAAGACCTTCGAACAACAACCAATAATGAATGAATCATATAATGAATCTCAAAGTATGAACTCGTTAGATTTTGATTATGATTTGATTTTTAGTGTTCCAGATCGTGCTATTAATGCAGAAGTAAATGCCGATGACAATAGAGTGCCTGAAGCATCGAAACATTCTGATGAGTCCACGCTCACACAGGATAACAATGATTCGCTTTCATCAACAAATGTTTCCAAAGTTAACAAAAGTCTGGCAATTGAATCGAATAATCAAGTGGAGGGGAGCACTTGAATTCGTCTGCTCAAGTTGAGGGGGAACATACTTTCGAGGGGGAGAGAGAAAGAATGACAGTTGATGTCGAGGACGAGCATCCTGATAATAATCATATTGTTAAGGGGGAGCAAGTTGCAAATAATACAAATGTTTCGAATGTTCAAAATGATGAATTTCATGATATTAATGATAACTTGTCGAATGCAGGTGAAGGATTTGAAACTGAAGAAATGTTCGAAGATGCACCTTTGGACTTTGATGTAACGCCCGTGTTTCTAGGCTAGGCATTAATATTGACATAATGGTCTAGGTTAACCTTTGTGACTTATTTTGGAGAAATGAAAAGGAATTATGTGAATATTATGTGTTTTATTTGTTTTATGCTTAATTATTAGGGTTTAAATAATTAAGAATAAAAATGAGCGTCAAAAATTAAATTTTAGATAAAGCCAATATCTATTAAGAAACTTGTGGTGGGCGTGACAAGGATTACGGATATATAAAGAATGCCGAAATCCGAGTTATAACGAAGAAGTTATGACCTATCGGAGTTTCGCAACAAACCGGCACGGTGCCGAATGTCGTAAAAAGTGAGTTTTTGATCAACTACTTTTTAGCCTTAGTAATCTAAACGAAACTCGTAGTATTTGTTAAACCGAGAAGTTCGATAAAAAGAACGCCCAAATCTGACTTCGTATGAGGAAGTTATGATTTTTCGAAGTTTCAGCTTAGCAGTAGACAGCTAAAAACTCGAATGTTAGATCGAGTGATTTTTAGCCGACACGACCTAAACGAGAATCGAAGGTCTCGTCATTAGCAGTACAACGGCAAAAAGTCTGACGAAAACGGACGTCGGATGAAGAAGTTATGAATTTTTAACGGATTTACCAGTCCCGGTCTGTTAAAAATAATAATATAAAAATAAATCAAAATTTTCCGACAAAGTCTAAACGAAAGTTGTAGAGCATAATTTTCTCTACGCGTGCATATAAAGAACGTCAAAAACGGAGCCCGTATGAGAAAGTTATGGATTTTACAAGATTGGGCACATTTTTCGAGAAATTTCGCATGAATAGTGCTGCCACGTCACCCTCGCTCTGAGTTGGCCACGTGTCCGAAGCTGCTGCGTGGCGCGTCCGAGAAGCGACGCGTGTCGCACAGGTGTCCGAATCGATGATGTGTCCGATGCGCTGGAAGCTTGCATGCGCGCCCCGTGTCGCTTCTGATCCATCCGAGCCTCGCATGAGCCACGAGCCCCCCCACCTCGGACCCGGACTTCGGTCCAATCAGAGCCCTCCAGCGAGGCCCTCGCATGCGCAACCCACGTGCGAGCAGGTGCTGCCTCCTTCGGATCTGCTGCCGCGTGGCTTCTCTCCTGGCCGTCCTATCAGCAGCTCGCATGCTATAAATATGAGGGTGCGAACCCTCCCGGCTAGAATTTAGAAATTGGCAATTTTGGCCCCTTTTTCAATATTTTGGCTATTTTCACGTCCCCCGAAGCCCTGGTATCGATTATAACCCCCGGAATACTCCCCGAAGTGCCCGAAGACCCGGAAAATTTATCTTTTCGGTTTCGAAGCCCGACCCTTCGCAGAGCCCAGTTTCTCAATAAAACTCCCGGTTTTATTAGAAACGATCGTTTTAGGAAACGAATTGTTGCCCGATTTTCATTAAATCAGGTGAGTGTGTAGCTACTTTCACCTTACACATAGATATGAAGTATTTTACATAAAATACGTGCTGTGTGAATATTTATTGTTTGTTTATTTGAGTTGGAGGTTGAAGGTGTGATTTATACACGTTTTTAAATAATTTAAACTGTATATATATTTTTATCTACAAAAATGTTGGGTAAAACATGGGTAGATGAAATAATGGGTGTGTGATGGTAGGTGAGTTGGATAAAGGAGATGATCAGTAATATTGATCATGAGTTGAGGGTGAGTGGTGAAATTTGAGAGAATCACTTACCCAAAATGTTGGCCCCCGTCATTCAGCAGAGTAGGGATGACAATCATGGACTATTCTAGATGGTCTGTGGAACACTAGCAGGCCCGCAACCTGTAGGTGTAATGAACTATATGTTCATTTGGAGTACTCTAAAAACCCATTGACATGTATGACAGGGGTGAATACTATCAATAATACTGTCAATAAATAAGAGCTATGAATTTAGCCCCTGTTGTATAAACCCTGGTGATGGTGTGACCTTGTGTCTATTCCTTAGGATGAATCCTTAGGAAGGAGTGATAGTTGATTCTTAGGGTAAACCCTTAAGAAATAAATAAGATAATGGGGTTGGGGTAATTTGGTTGATTGATTCATGTTTAAATACAATAAATTTATTTATTGTGGGTTGAAAACCCTATATGCTCACCAGGCTTCCAAGCCTGACCCACTCAGTTTTTTATGATGATGATGATGAGTGATTTATGGATTATAGGCCAGTAGTTATAAATAACTGTTGTAAGGCTTATAATGTCTTGCTTATGTTTTTGATCTGTATCGGAACACGACATCCCGAGGTTTTAATATAAAAGGAAATTATATATTTATTAAAGAAAGGTTTTGATAAACATTATCATGTTTTATCTTGGGGACCTATTCTGCAATATCTTTTGAAAAGATTTCTCTGATTTTATTTTAAAAAGCATAAATTAAACCGGTCTTTTCTGGCTGAGAAATTAGGGGATGTCACAGTTGGTATCAGAGCATTAGTTTAAGCGAACTAAGAAATTGTAAGATTTTTAGACTTAAACTTAGAATGCTAAGCGATGATTGTGAGTTTAGTGTGTATATTATATTTTAGGTAGTACACCTAAATTGACACGAGCACTAGTTTATTTTAGGAAGGATGCCTAAAATGCTTTTATGTGCTAAATGTTTTGTGTTATAGCTATAATGATGCTATTATTTGTTCGGATCTATGGTCTGTTGCCGACCGGATCTGGAAACCTTATGTGTGTAGGATTCTAAGCGTATGATTATGAGATTACAACTAACATGTAAACATTTCGAAGTGATAAGGAGATTTATACGTCTATCGTAAATAAAACTTTCCTATCTTAAATTCTCGCCCAGTATACCGAACGTTTGTTTGGGTGTACAAAATATTATGGTGAAGACTCGTAGAGAATTGAGTAGATGGAGGAAATGAAAAGCTTATGATAGTGAATGATACCTATCAGAAGATATCGTAAGAGTGGTATCTTGTCTTTAGAATATGTCTAATAAAATAATGGAACGTTTAGAGGGGTACGATACGTCTGAAGTACACCTTCGATTGGCAGGATGATGGAATGATTGGTGTAATTTTTGAAGTTGTCCCGTCGTCTGGAGTTTCCATCACCAACCAAGTTGAAGTAGAATTGATGATTGAAGATACGCATGGAAGAAGTCCTAGTAGAGTCTAGGAAAATTTTATGATTAACTGGACACATTCATATGTGTTAAATTGTTTTGTGATTTTAGGACTTGGGGACCGCGAGACAGTACTTGGGACGAGTATGAGTAGGTGTGAATAGTAGTAGAGATCTATAATACTGGAAGCACATGACTCACACTTGGATCAGGGAAAGTCACAAGGTTACCAAGGAGCTAGTAATTGATTCCGTCTTATTCTAGTCTGTCGTTACCATCGTTTCGGTAATGACTAAGAAGATGATTGTTATTCCGACCTTAGAGGTCATATCGAATCGAGTCCGACTAAGATGAGTTTATTATGTGGTTCAGAGAACCAAGTTCGATGTAGTATTTGACTTAAGCCAGAAGATTGAAGTGAGAAGTGATCAGAGCGATCAATAGAAGTATCGCACTCATTGTTAAAGAAGTAGGTAGTTAGAAATGATACATGTTGAACTGTGATTGTATCACATTAGAACATGAAGGAAGGTATAGTTTGCTCCGAAATTTGTCCCTAGGAGATCTGAGTCTAAGTAGTGCAGTATACAATGAGAGATCATTAGAACATGACCCATCGGTCTGTTACAATAAACGAAGGAAAATACTTATTCTAAGAAGAAGAAGGAGTCCTCAATAAGGACTTATTCTGTAACTCGAAGGTTACGATTGAAAGTCCTATGGAGATCTGAAGCTTTTTAGGATTAGCTGGATATTATCGCTAATTTATCCAAGCCTTTTCTTCGATCGCGACTCCATTGACAGCTTTGACCCACAAAGGAGTTGTCTATACTTGGAATAAGAAGCATAGGAAGCGTTGAGAAGTCAAAGAAGAAGTTGTGTGAAGCACTGATTCTTTCGTTACCTGAAGGAGTTGATGACTTCACATTTTATAGTAATGCCTCTGGAGTTGGGTTAGGTTGTGTTCTGACCCAAAGGGATAAAATGATAGCGTATGCATCGAGGCAATTGAAAGAGCATGAAAAGAACTACCCCACTCATGGTCTGGAGTTGGCAGTGGTAGTATTCGCCTTAAAGGTATGGAGAAGGAATTGAACATGAGGCAACGACGCTGGCTAAAGTTACTCAAGGACTACGACTGTGAGATACTTTACCACCCTGGTAAACCAAATGTTGTTGATAATTCTCTCAGTGGGAAGGTAAATCTTGAAAAGAAAAGGCCAAGAGCGTTGAGAATTGAAGTTGTCTCGACAGTTGTGGAAAGTATAAAGAAAGCTCAAGAGGAAGCTTTAGAGAGAAATGACCGAAAGGAGGAATGTTTGGGCAAAACGTTGGTGTTTGATACAAACGGTCAAGGACTGAAGGTATTCAAAGATAGGATTTGGGTACCTAAGGCAGGAGGAGTAAGAGGTCTTCTGATGGAAGAAGCTCACAAAACCATGTACTCGATTCATCCTGGTAGTACGGAAATGTATAGGGATCTAAAACCCTATTACTGGTGGCCGACGATGAAGCTCGATGTTACAAAGTATGTGGACGACTGTGTAACTTATGCTAGGGTTAAGGCACAACATCAGAAACGGTATGGGAGTTTAGAACCTTTGCCTATACCCATGGGCAAATGGGAAGACATCACTATGGATTTTGTGACTAAACTGCCCAGAACAAGGAACGGTCACGACATGATTTAGGTGGTCGTTGATCGCTTCTCCAATAGTGCGCATTTCATAGCAGCCAACGAGAAATGGTCTATGGATAAACTTACGAATTCTTATGTGAAAGAAATTATGAGGCTTCACGGTGTTCCGTTAACGATTATATCCGATCGTAACAGCCGTTTTACCTCAAGCTGTTGGAGGAGTCTGTAAGAGGAATTGAGTACCAAGTTGTGTTTGAATACGGCTTACCATCCGCAAACCGATGGTCAGAGCGAATAAACGATTCAAACGTTGAAGGATATGCTGAGAACCTGTACCCTGGAATTCCAAGGTAACTGGGATGAACATTTGCCTTTAGTAGAATTTTTTCTAGGGTAATAGTTTCCACTCAAGCATCAAGATGGCACCTTATCACGCTTTGTATGGGGAAAAGTGTTGATTGCCATCATGGTGACTGGAAGCTGGGGAAAAGCAGCTTATGGGACTTGAAATAGTCCATCAGACTGCTGGAAAGTTGAAAGTGATTAAGGAAAGGATGTTAGCTGCTCAAAAGAGCTATGCTGACAAGAAAAGACAACCAATATCATTCGAAGTTGGAGATTCGGTTTTACTTAAAGTCTCGTCATGGAAGGGACTTATAAGGTTTGGTAGAAGGGGAAAGTTGAGTCCAAGGTTTATTGGACCATTTAAAGTTCTTCGGAGGATCGGGAATCAAGCTTACAAGCTAGAATTACCGGAAGAACTGGAGGGTATTCATAACACATTTCATGTGTGTTATTTGAGGAAGTTCACGGGAGGTGTGCCTGACATAATTCCCATTTCTGAATTAAGGTTGGATGAGAGCAAGATGTTAATTGGAGAACCTGAGGCAATCGTTGACCGTAAGACTAAGAAGTTGTAACGTACGATAGTCGATTTAGTGCTTCTGCATTGCAAACATATAAATGGGCCAAATCTCACTTGGGAAACAGAGAGTGACATGGTGAGTCGCTACCCGTAGTTGTTTGTCGTTGTGTGATTCCGGGGACGGAATCATCCTAAGGGGGAGAGAGTTGTAATGCCCGTGTTTCTAGGCTAGGCATTAATATTGACATAATGGTCGAGGTTAACCTTTGTGACTCATTTTGGAGAAATGAAAAGGAATTATGTGAATATTATGTGTTTTATGCTTAATTATTAGGGTTTAAATAAATAAGAATAAAAATGAGCGTCAAAAATTAAATTTTAGATAAAGCCGATATCTATTAAGAAACTTGTGGTAGGCGTGACAAGGATTACGGATATATAAAGAATGCCGAAATCCGAGTTATAACGAAGAAGTTATGACCTGTCGAAGTTTCGCAACAAACCGGCACGGTGCCGAATGTCGTAAAAAGTGAGTTTTTGATAAACTACTTTTTAGCCTTAGTAATCTAAACAAAACTCGTAGTATTCGTTAAACCGAGAAGTTCGATAAAAAGAAGGCCCAAATCTGACTTCGTATGAGGAAGTTATGATTTTTCGAAGTTTCAGCTTAGTAGTAGACAGCTAAAAACTCGAATTTTAGATCGAGTGATTTTTAGCCGACACGACCTAAACGAGAATCAAAGGTCTCGTCATTAGCAGTACAACGACAAAAAGTTTGACGAAAACGGACGTCGGATGAAGAAGTTATGAATTTTTAACGGATTTACCGGTCCCGGTCTGTTAAAAATAATAATATAAAAATAAAGTCAAAATTTTCCGACGAAGTCTAAACGAAAGTTATAGAGCATAATTTTCTCTACGCGTGCATATAAAGAACGTCAAAAACGGAGCCCGTATGAGAAAGTTATGGATTTTACAATATTGGGCACATTTTTCAAGAAATTTCACATGAATAGTGTTGCCACGTCACCCTCGCTCTGAGTTGGCCACGTGTCCGAAGCTGCTGTGTGGCGCGTCCGAGAAGCGACGCGTGTTGCACAGGTGTCCGAATCGATGATGTGTCCAATGCGCTGGAAGCTTGCATGCGCGCCCCGTGTCGCTTCTGATCCATCCGAGCCTCGCATGAGCCACGAGCCCCCCCACCTCGGACCCGGACTTCGGTCCAATCAGAGCCCTCCAGCGAGGCCCTCGCATGCGCAACCCACGTGCGAGCAGGTGCTCCCTCCTTCGGATCTGCTGCCGCGTGGCTTCTCTCCTGGCCGTCCGATCAGCAGCTCGCATGCTATAAATAGGAGGGTGCGAACCCTCCCGGCTAGAATTTAGAAATTGGCAATTTTGGCCCCTTTTTCAATATGTTGGCTATTTTCACGTCCCCCGAAGCCCTGGTATCGATTATAACCCCCGGAATACTCCCCGAAGTGCCCGAAGACCCGGAAAATTTATCTTTTCGGTTTCGAAGCCCGACCCTTCGCAGAGCCCAGTTTCTCAATAAAACTCCCGGTTTTATTAGAAACGATCGTTTTAGGAAACGAATTGTTGCCCGATTTTCATTAAATCAGGTGAGTGTGTAGCTACTTTCACCTTACACATAGATATGAAGTATTTTACATAAAATACGTGCTGTGTGAATATTTATTGTTTGTTTATTTGAGTTGGATGTTGAAGGTGTGATTTATACATGTTTTTAAATAATTTAAACTGCATATGTATTTTTATCTACAAAAATGTTGGGTAAAACATGGGTAGATGAAATAATGGGTGTGTGATGATAGGTGAGTTGGATAAAGGAGATGATCAGTAATATTGATCATGAGTTGAGGGTGAATGGTGAAATTTGAGAGAATCACTTACCCAAAATGTTAGCCCCCGTCATTCAGCAGAGTAGGGATGACAACCATGGACTATTCTAGATGGTCTGTGGAACAATAGCAGGCCCGCAACCTGTAGGTGTAATGAACTATATGTTCATTTGGAGTACTCTAAAAACCCATTGACATGTATGACAGGGGTGAATACTGTCAATAATATTGTCAATAAATAAGAGCTATGAATTTAGCCCCTGTTGTATAAACCCTGGTGATGGTGTGACCTTGTGTCTATTCCTTAGGATGAATCCTTAGGAAGGAGTGATAGTTGATTCTTAGGTTAAACCCTTAAGAAATAAATAAGATAATGAGGTTGGGGTAATTTGGTTGATTGATTGATGTTTAAGTACAATAAATTTATTTATTGTGGGTTGAAAACCCTATATGCTCACCAGGCTTCCAAGACTGACCCACTCAGTTTTTTATGATTACAGGTAGTGGACCCCGAACATAGTCGGATGATGATGATGAGTGATTTATGGATTATAGGCCAGTAGTTATAAATAATCGTTGTAAGGCATATAATGTCTTGTTTATGCTTTTGATCTGTAGCGGAACATGACATCCCGAGTTTTTAATATAAAAGGAAATTATATATTTCTTAAAGAAAGGTTTTGATAAACATTATCATGTTTTATATTGGGGAACTATTCCGCAATATCTTTTGAAAAGATTTCTCTGATTTTATTTTAAAAAGCATAAATTAAACCGGTCTTCTCTGGCCGAGAAATTAGGGGATGTTACATTTGATCCTACATTTCCTCCAATGGATAAGTGGACGCGAACTCATCCAAAAGAAAAAATTCTTGGTAATCCTCAAGATGGAGTTTTAACTAGAGCTCTACTTCGTGCGAAAATGAGGTACTTAACGTTCACCAAGAATTTTGTATGTTTAATGTCTTTATTTCGAAATTAGCCAAAAACAGTCAAGATTGCTATGGAAGATACTGATTGGATTGTTTCTATGCAATCTAAGTTGGCTGAATTTGAAAGAAATAAAGTTTGCCGTCTAATTCCGAAACCAAAAGATGTGTCAGTGATAGGCTTAAAATGGTTCTTTAAAAATAAAACTGATAAAGAAGGGAATATTATTCGAAATAAGGCCAGGCTAGTTGTAAAAGGATATTCGAACCAAGAAGGGATTTATTATGAAGAAACATTTGCCTCTGTCGCAAGACTCGAGGCTGTTCGAATATTTTTAGCCTATGCAGCACATAAGGACTTTGATGTTTATCAAATGAACGTAAAGTGTGCTTTTTCTAAATGGAGTTCTCGAAGAAACGGTTTATGTTGAACAACCACCAGGTTTTGTCAATTCTCAATTCCCTGATCATTGTTATATTTTAGATAAAGCTGTTTATGGTCTTAAACAGGCTCCACGTGCCTGGTATGTCACTCTTACTAATTTATTAAAATCTTCGAAATTTAAACAAGGATCTGTTGATCCCACTCTCTATCGAAAGAAAGTTGGGAATCATCTCATGCTTGTTCAAATTTATGTCGATGATATTATTTTTGGCTCTACTGACCCTGCTTTGTCTAGAGAATTCGAAAATTTAATGAAAAGCCAATTTGATTTGAGCATGATGGGGAAGATAAAAATTTTTATGGGATTAAATATTCGTCAAAGCAGAGAAGGAATATTTATCAACCAATAGAAGTATACAAGAAATCAACTTGAAAAGTTCGGAATGACGAATAGCACAAAGTTGAGAGTACCAATGGCTATTGGAACAAGGCTTAGTCCTTCATCGGAAAAACCAGCTATTGATCTCACATTGTATCGAAGCATGATAGGTTCGCTACTTTACCTCACGACAAGTCGACCTGATATTATGTTTTCTGTGTGCAATTGTGCTAGGTACCAATCGAATCCCAGGGAACCTCATCTAACTGCAGTGAAGAATATATTTTGCTATCTCAAACGAACAACTTTGTTTGGATTATGGTATCCTTTAAAGACAGGCTATTTCATTCAAGCATTCTCAGATGCTGATTTGGGTGGCTGTAATCTTGATTGTAAAAGCACAAGTGGCGGATGCTGATATGTTGCTGTCACACCCCGAAACCGTGATGGCGGAATCGTTTCGGGGCGGAGGACGTCATGTATAGCATCACAACCAATGTATAATAGCAATCATAGCAACACAACCATTACAGTGAATACATATATGAAAAATATTTACATCAGTTTGAAACTTGTTTGAATTACATCAAATAGTATAAGGAAAAATATAAAGACAATCTTATTCGCTTCGACTTCTTCACAATGCTCGGAAGGTACCTACCTACTGATTCCCTGAGAATACAAGTAGTTTTGAAAGAATATCAGCAAAAAGCTGGTGAGTTCATAAGCATTTAGTTTTTGGTGGAAAATGTTCTTTTGATTCTTTTAAAAAGTGATTCTCAAGAAAATCCCATATTTTCTTATGAAAAGCAGGTTGGAAAACCCGTTCCTTCCATGACTTCCTGGTTCGCACCAAGTACGCACAATCCAAGGAGTCATGGAATGAATACGAACATTCGTTAGTAGGAAATAAACCATCAGTTTTAGAAATGCCAGCGTTATCCTGGGAAAATCCTATATTTTCCCTAAAAATAGGTTATCCGTCCTAGAGGTAGAGATGTCAGTTTAGAAATCCCTGATTACTATCAGCATATAAAAGTAGTTTTATTACTCAAAATAAAACAAATGAAGACTAGAGTCTGTAAACCAAAGTTAGTTTATACTTATTTGCGAGTCGTATAACCATACATGATATGAACTAGAGACCTTTATAACGTTCTTCAGGCGTTAAGCTAAATGACATTTGTTCACCTCAGGCATGCCTGCCTAACTATAGCTAGCAGTTCAGGTGTGGGATTGTCAGTCCCGAATAGATCTATTCACAAATCTCAAGCTCTCCCTCCAGGAGACTCTGGTTATACTAAAAGGATGTATCCCTGTACACCTAAGGGTACAGTATTGAAGTAGAGCCTCACAATTCTGTATAATTTAGTTTACGTGCTAGAACAGTATAAAACAATAAAATAATGGTATTTTATACTCCTGAGAAAATATATAACATAAACTAAATCTGTCATAGTTTACATATATTCATTCATGAAATCTGATATGGTAAAACTGCCTAGAGGGTTATCCCAAACTATACCCATTATAGTTTATTAGAGTTGATATGGAAAAAGGTTTTGTAAAAACCTTTCTGAAATCATGAAGTCAGATTTCCAAAATAAAAGCTTCCCTTATGCTCAACTTAATACAAAAGGGGTAAAATATCGGAGTATTTTATTGAACGTGGAAATCATTGAACTGTATTAATAAGTTTAAAACTTAATTAAATACTTTGAGTTTGGCTTGTATTCCCCCCCTTAAAACATTAAAAACACGGAAAATGTAGGGATATGAACTCACCTCGGGCGATTTGAATGAAGGATCGATACGGGATGCCGAATGTTCAAGTGAAACCTTGAACACGATTTGATCCTAATTAACATGCAATAACACATAAAGGAGTCAAATGAAGGTATTTCACCACTAAATGTGATGAAGAACCACTCTAGGGACTTGGAACTACTTGTACTAAGTGTTAGAACCTTAAAGGATTGCATGAGGGGAGTGTATGGCCACCTTAAAGGTGTGTGCGGCCATGGGTGTGCGGCCCAATGGGTGTGCGGACGTACACTCATGTTGGAAGGTGTCTTTGAGGTGTTTCAATGTCCATACTTGCATCCATCAAGTGTTCTAGGTCGATACTTGGTTGTAGTACAAGTTTAGCGTCTTAGAAATGGGTTTGTGGTCTTAGAATGTGTGTGTGGTTGCACACACGAGTGTGCTGCCGCACACAGGAGTGTGTGGTCGTACACCCTTCAAGTTTTGTGTCCAAAATTCCATTTCCAAGGTGTAACAAGGCTATGGTCATGTCTAAGTCGAAGATGGAAGTCAAACTCTCACTTTGGAGGGTCTTTAAGGAGTGTACGGCCACCCTTATGAAGGTGTGCAGCTGTACTCCTTCAAATGATGAAGAAAATGATGATTCAAGACTTAAATCAAGTGGTCCTTCAAGTATAATAAGCTAGGTAATGGAAAACTCACGTTTTTTAGGCCTTGGAATTGTTCACGGTTGATAAGACTAGAGAGAGATGGAGTGGTGTGCTGCCAAGGAGTGAAAGGAATGAAAGGAAAGGGGTCTACCCTTTATATAGAGGTAGGTGTGCTACCTAGAGGTGAGTGTGCGGCCGCACACCCATGTGTACGGCCGTACACTCCCCCTAAGGGTGTGTATGGCCCGGTTTTGACACTATACAACTTGCTGACTCATTCCTTAACTCAACCTTGGTCATACTCAAGCTTAGAACACTTAAATGAACCCTTAAGCGACACAAGAAGTCAACAAAACAAGTTAACATTGATTGAATTGACTAAGTGTACAAGATAGAAGTTCCGGGTTGTCACATCATCCCCCCGTTAGAGGGAATTTCGTCCCGAAATTCAAGAATAGAGTACAAATCATGGACTAGGAAAGAGGTGAGGGTACTTCTGCTTCATCGAATCCTCACGCTCCCAAGTGAATTCAGGTCCCCGCTTGGCATTCCAGCGAACCTTCAATGTCGGGATGCGGCTCTGCTTCGTGCGTTTGACCTCTCGATCCATGATTTCAACAGGTTCTTCCACGAAACGTAGATTTTCGTCTAGATCAATCTCGTCGAGGGGAATTACAAGTGTCTCATCGGACAGACACTTCTTTAGGTTCGACACGTGGAAGACGGGATGGACGTTGCTGAGTTCTCGGGGTAACTGGAGTTTGTATGCTAGGGGACCATTCCTAGCAAGGATCTCGAATGGTCCTATGTACCTTGGGTTTAGCTTTCCACGTATTCTGAAACGTATCATGCCTTTCCAGGGTGAGACCTTCAGAAGGACACGGTCACCACCCTAGAACTCCAAGGGCTTTCGCCTCTTATCGGCGTAACTCTTTTGTCTATCTCGTGAGGCCTTCAGTCGCTCTCGGATTTGTACGATCTTTTTAGTTGTCTCTCGGATGATTTCAGGACCTGTGAGAGTGTTGTCGGGGACTTGACCCCTGGTTAGCTGCGTGTCACCCACTTCAGCCCAGCACAGAGGGGATCTGCACTTGCGGCCATAGAGGGCTTCAAACGGCGTAGCCTTGATGCTGGTATGGTAGCTGTTGTTGTAGGAAAATTCAACCAAAGGAAGATGAGTGTCCCATGACGTGCCGAAGTCAATGACACATGCTCTCAACATATCTTCCAATGTCTAAATTGTTCTCTCACTCTGTCCATCTGTTTGTGGATGATAAGTCGTGCTCATATCCAACTGAGTTCCAAGAGCCTTCTGTAGTGATTGCCAAAATCTCGAGGTAAACCTGCTATCTCGGTCGGAGATAATGGATACAGGTACCCCATGGAGGCGAACTATTTCTCGAATGTAGATCCGTGTAAGTCTCTCCATCTTGAAGTTTTCTTTGATTGGCAGGAAATGGGCGGACTTCGTCAACCGATCGACAATTACACGGATAGCGTCGTGCCCACTCGGAGATCTGAGTAACTTGGTGATAAAATCCATCGTTATCCTTTCCTAATTCCACTCAGGTATCTCTGGCTGCTGAAGTAGACCTGAGGGCTTTTGATACTCCACCTTTACCTTGGCGCAAGTCAAGCACTTGCCCACGAAGGTTACAATTTCTGCCTTCATGTTTGGCCACCAGTAGAGTTGTTTGAGATCCAGATACATCTTATCTGAACCTGGGTGAATGGAGTATCTAGACTTGTGAGCTTCATTCATGACAACCTCCCTGTACCCGTCGTACTTTGGGGTCCAGATCCGGTTCATGAAATAGTAACCTCCGTCTCCCTTGACCTCTAAGTTCTTGTCCATTCCCCGCAGTGCTTCCTCTCCCATGTTCTTGATGGGTTTTGAGCATTCTAACACTTCCTAAGTGTACATGCAACCCTAATAACCTTGGATCTATGTTTGTCTAATAATCATGCAAAGTTGAATTCCAAGGTTATATTCCTATCTAGCATACATGGGGAACATTTTTAACTTGAATGAAAGATAGAATAACTTACCTTGTTGTTGATTATGATCCTTGAAACCTTGTAAGCCTAGCACCCCAAGTGTGATGCCTCAAATGCTTCACACAACACCAAATGCAAAGGAGTAAACTTTGAGAGAATCTTACACTTGCAAAATCGGCTCTAGCCCTCTTGTTTCTTATGTGTAGCCTATTTTGGTGGAGAATGGGTTTCTTATATAGTGTTGACACATCTAGGGTTACACCATGTAAACCCTAATGTGTCATGACTCTTCATTTCCATGACCCATGGGTTTGTAACTCCCATGGAGCATCCATGGAGCATCCTATGGGTGGAACCCAACTTGATAATCCATGGAGCCTCTTAGCCCACTATATAAGATATGGAAGATTTACATAATCTACCCATATATTTAATTAGTTATCTTTTGATCACTTAATTAATTCTAAATTAATTCTTGATCAAACTAAGTAAATAATATTATTAATATATTAGAACTTATAATATATTAATAAACCATAAGTGTTATTTCTCTCATTTTAGTTTATCCAATTGCATGGTGCCATGCAACCCAAATGGACCATGCCGGGTCGGGTCAAGTACATACCAGAAATAGTTATGGACTTAGACACCTTATCCAACAGTCTCCCACTTGGATAAGTCTAATAACTATAACTGCAATACTTCAGGAACCGATCGGCAATCGTAGCTCTTTCAAGGTCTCTCGGAACTGAGAAGATGATGATACGCCATTTAAGATAAGTGATCATATAATCCTCTGTTCTAGATATCAGTCAGACAAATACATGGAACAGTGTCTTACTTTGTGTCCAGCAGTTTGTTTCCCGATTTCCGATTTGTTTGACATAGAACTCAATTGAACACATCAACTTACTTCTGACCGGGCCCGGTACATAGGTCAAAACAAAATCATCGAGGGGCCCAGATATCAGCTTCTAATCCAAGAAGGAACAGATAAACTTCGACTCATATGTTTGTTCTACTACTCATTGAATTATACACAAGAGCACGTTTTATAACATCGAGTTACCAATGCGTTTTCATACAATCAATGCATAACCAACTCATAAGTAACAAATCATATATCTAGGTTTGAAGACTTATATGATATTACCGTCTCACGATCACTCGAGATAAATTCCATGAAGTGATTCCAGTGAGCGTGGGTTGAGTCCAATGCTCAGAACTTATGAGCATTCATGAGTGTTGTAGCCATGTCCAACAACTTAGACCTCTGCAACCATTCATGACAGTCTTGATTCATACCTACTTCCGACATATGACCGACTGTGGAGGTTCGAATAATATGATATACCAAACATAATTATTCTGGAAGTCAAAACATGCAAAAGAAATATAGTAAACGATCGACAAGAGATACCAACACTTTACTCATAAATAACACCTTTTATTCATCATCTAATGTCAATTACACTTTACAAATTTCAAGGTTATCTAACTACTAAATCTAATATCATCCTTCAGCTCTATGCTCCGAGCATGCTGGAGATGCTTAACCCGAGTCAGTCCTTTCGTGAGGGGATCTTCTGGATTCTCATCCGATGATACCCTCTTTGCCACGAGGAGTCCTTCTTCTATTCGATGTCTGATGAAATGGTATTTTCTGCCGATGTGTCTGGATCTCCCGTGATCCCTTGGTTCCTTGGCTAAGGCAACTGCACTTTCACTATCATAGAAAATTTCCATTGGCTCTTTAATAGCTGGTACAACTCCAAGGTCTCCAATGAAGTTGTTCAGCCATATCGCCTCCTTTACTGCCTCGCTAGCTGCTATATACTCTGATTCGCAAGTTGAATCAACCACTGTCTCTTGCTTGGAACTCTTCCAAGAAATTGCTCCTCCATTTAAGGTAAAGACCCAGCCTGACTGAGAGCGGAAATTATCCCTATCAGTCTGAAAGCTAGCATCACTATACCCTACAACTCTCATGTCTTCACTCCCACCGAGGGTAAGGACCCAGTCCTTAGTCCTCCGTAGGTATTTGAGGATATTCTTTACCGTAGTCCAGTGTGCCTTGCCAGGGTTCCCCTGATACCTGCTAACCATGCTCAAAGCAAAGGCTACATCAGGTCGAGTATACGTCATAGCATACATGATCGATCCTACAGCCGAAGCATAAGGTATTCGACTCATTTCTGCTATCTCAGCCTCAGTACTAGGGCTTTGTGTCTTACTCAATCTGGCGTTACTCTGGATGGGTAACTCTCCTTTCTTGGAGTCCTGCATGCCGAATCTCTTCAGCACCTTATCCAAATAAGTACTCTGACTAAGTCCAATTAGTCTTTTACTCCGGTCTCTCAAGATCCTTATCCCTAGAATATAGGCAGCTTCTCCTAGGTCCTTCATAGAGAAACACTTCCCAAGCCAGGACTTAACTTCCTACAGAGTTGGGATGTCATTTCCAATGAGTAGTATGTCATCCACATACAATACCAAAAAGCTAACTATACTCCCACTAGCCTTGACATATACACAAGATTCATCTTCACTCCTAGAAAAGCCAAATTCTTTGACTTTCTCATCAAAGCAAAGATTCCATCTGCAAGGTGCTTGCTTTAACCCATAAATGGATTTCTCAAGCTTACACACTTTATTAGTGTACTCTGTATTGACAAAACCCTCTGGCTGACTCATGTAAACATCCTCAGCCAACTTTCCATTAAGGAAAGCGGTTTTGACATCCATTTGCCATATTTCATAGTCATGAAATGCAACTATGGCTAACAGAACCCTAATAGACTTAATCTTGGCCACTGGAGAAAAGGTCTCATCATAATCAACTCCCGGAGTTTGTGAGAAACCCTTTGCAACCAGTCATGCCTTATAAGTGTGTACATTACCATCCATGTCGATCTTCTTCTTGAAGATCCATTTGCACCCTATAGTCTTACGACCTGGTACATTCTCAACCAAGTTCCAAACTTGATTGTCATACATGGACTGTATCTCGCTGTCCATTGCCTCTTTCCACTTGGCTGACTCAGGGCCTGCCATGGCTTCCGCGTAACTGTTAGGTTCATCCAGACCTATCAGTGTCCCATCACTGATAAGTGTATCACCTTCCGCAGTAATATGGAATCCATAGTAATGCTCAGGTGCATTCCTAACCCTTGTGGAACGCCTCAGAGGTACAGACTTGTCAATTGGCTCAACAGAAGTTTCCTCCTCAAGTTGAGTGATGGGGTTTGAAGTTCCTTCACCACTTGACTCTTGAATTTCTTCAAGGTCAACTTGCCTCCCACTGTCTCCTTGGCTTATGAACTCTCTCTCTCGAAAGAACGCCCTCCTAGCTACAAAGAACACATTCTCACTAGGTCTGTAGAAGAGGTAACCAAAGGATTTCTATGGGTAGCCGATGAAAATACACCTCTAACTTCGAGGTTTGAGCTTATCATGAGTCTCGCGTCTCACGAAAGCCTCGCAACCCCAAATCTTAATGTGGTCTAGTTTGGGTACTTTACCAGTCCACATCTCATGAGGAGTTTTGGCAACTTTCTTTGTGGGAACTAGATTAAGGATATGGGCGGCAGTCTCTAAGGCATACCCCCAAAATGAGATTGGTAGCGAAGCTCGACTCATCATGGAACGAACCATATCCAACAAGGTTCGATTACGCCTCTCAGCTACACCATTCAACTGCGGTGTCCTGGGAGGTGTCAATTGTGAGACAATCCCACATTCCCTAAGATAGTCGAGGAACTCTGAACTAAGATACTCACCACCTCGATCGGATCGAAGCATCTTAATGTTCCTGCCCAATTGATTCTCGACTTCCTGTTTAAACTCTTTAAACCTCTCAAAAGTCTCTGACTTATGCTTGATTAAGTAGACATATCCATATCTACTGTAATCATCAGTAAAAGTCAAATAATAACGATTAGCATCCCTTGTGGCATGTTTGAAGGGCCCACACACATCCGTGTGTATAAGATCCAACAAACCTTCACCCCTCTCACAAGAACCTGTGAATAGTGACTTTGTCTTTTTTCCAAGTAAGCATGATTCGCAACTATCATCTGACTTTAGGTCAAATGACTCCAATACTCCATCCTTTTGGAGTTGGCCTATTCGTTTCTTGCTTATATGGCCAAGACGACAATGCCATAATGATGCTTTATCCAAGTTATTATCATTAACAGAATCAATACACAATACATTATTTCCTAAGTTATCAACCACAGATACAGTTTCATACACACCATCTCAAGGTAATGCTTTAAAATAAAGAACATTATTAAAGAAAGCATTAATCGAACCAACTTCATTATCAAATGAAAAGGTGAAACCTTGTTTATACAATGCATGAAAGGAAATAATATTTCTTGCCATTTCTGGCGAATAAAAACATTTATTCAAATCTAAACTAAACCCACTACTTAGCGATAAAGTATAAACTCCAATCTTGGTGACAGGTAAAGCTTTCCTATTCCCCATGATTAAGTTTATTCTTCCATGCTCCACATTCTCACTTCTTCTTAGTCCCTGCAAATCAGAACAGATATGAATACCACAACCGGTATCAAGGACCCAAGAGTTAGAATGGGGTGAGTTATTAGATAAGATAGTGTAAATACCTGCATGGTTGGGTTTAACTTTCCCATCCTTCACATCTTGCTGGTACTTTGGGCAGTTCCGCTTCCAATGTGACTTTTCATGGCAATAGAAGCATTCAGCCTCTTTAGGGTCAGAAGAAGGAGTGACAAAACCTTTCTTGGTTCCACTTGAAGAAGAGCCATCAAGGGTCCTAGCCTTGGTACCCTTCGAAGAGCTCTTCCTCTTCTTCCCTCTACCTTTCCCGATTGCCAAAACCGGGGCGGAGTTTGGAGTAGGAGTGTTAACAACCGACTTACCCTTAAGACCTGTTTCTGCGGTCTTGAGGAGTCCCTGAAGTTTGCTGAGTGTGACCTCTTCCTTATTCATGTGATATGTCATGCGGAATTGATCATAACACGATGGTAAGGAGTGCAAAATGATATCTATTGCAAGCTCCTCAGGGAAGTTCACATTAAGCTTCAGCAACCGATCCACATACCTTTGCATTTTCTGCATGTGGCTCGTGACGGATTCCCCATCCTTCATCATGGTTGTTATGATAGAGCATATGATTTCATACCTCTCTTGTCGTGCACTTTGATGGTATCTTTCTATCAGATCTTGGTGCATTTCAAAAGGGTAGAAGTCCTCATAGGACTTTTGGAGTTCCGCTGTCATGGTGGCCAACATGATGCATGCCACTTTTGTAGCATCCCTTTCATGTGCCCGGAAGTCAGCGATCTCCTGGGGAGTTGCAGTGGTCTCATCAATCTCCTTAAGCTCCTTGTCAAGGACATATTCTTTGTCCTCGTAGCGGGTAATCATCCTGATGTTTCTGATCCATTCATTGAAGTTGGATCCATCAAAAGTGACTTTCCCACACAAGTTCATAAGGGTAAAGGAGCCATTAGGATTAGAGCCAGAAGCAGCATTGTTTGAAGACATCTGAAAGAAGAGAACAAGATTAGTTTAGATATTAAGAGAGTCCTTAATAAAACACCCAAATGTAATATTAAGGCTAGGATCCAATCACAATATATTATAACTTAGAAGAGGTATGTCGTAATCCAAGCTATAACATATTTGAAAGGTAGGTGAATGACGATTCACCAATTTCCACCATGAAAAACGAAATATAAATATTAGGTTTTTAATTGGTTCTTAGAAATTCCTAGATTCTTTTGAGATTCAATGAACTTTTCAAAGGCATGTTTCAATCTCGAGTGTCCCCTCCAAGTTTTGTGACTGGGATACCGAGGATCACAAAACGAGGTGTGAAGTAACCATGCAAATCACTTGGTACCCTCAAGGTTTATCACTCAATCGATGTGCCGGTAAACCACACACGCTCCACCGATGCTATGTAAACCTTAAGTCACCCTTTACCTACCTTGTTAAGTCCAAGTTAGTGTGCCGGTTAACCACACGAGCTCCACTAACGACTTAAACAAAGTGTAAAGTGTAATTTCATGGATTAGAACCTTATTCACATTTTCCTAAAGTAACTAAGATTGGGAATTTAATTAAAGCATTTAGTTACTTTATAATATTCATCATACTTTTAATGAGAATTTATAAGTCCTTGTCCTACCCGTTCGGCTAACGACCCTCCACCGATCAACGAAGCGGTGGGTGAGAGTGGACACCCATTAAGTTGCCATTTTATAGGCAACAACCTTATACCCCCCTTATAGACCGGCTTCGTGAATGAGGCGTACTAGCGGTAAGACGACTTGTTGTTATACATATATATATTAGTAACTTATAATATTATAAAGTATAAGGGTTGAATTTTAACTTTTAAAATTATAAGGGTTGGAACTAAAGTTTTAATCAAGACTTTACATGTTCCAAAACTTGAGGGCAAGTTTTGTAAACTTCCAAAACTTTTCATTTCTTATAACTTATGAATTAATTGAGTAATAAAAATGAAGACTCTTCATTTTTATAACTCTTGTGTTCTTTTAATGGGTTTAATAAAAGTGAGACTTTTGGTTTTCCATAACTTGAGGCCAAGTTATGGACTCCATTAAAACACATTATGATCATGAATTAAACTACCATGAAGGTTACAAACAATTCCTATGATCATCTAATCTTCATAAGTTCAAGAACATGAATATGAACACTTTCAAGAATCTAAAAATTACACATAAAAAAAACTTGTAATTTTAATAATTGCCATTGTAAATGGATTAGCATAAACATTACACCATCTAAAACTAGCTTTAAAACATCAAAACAGTTTAGGGTAATGTTTCTAGTCCATTTCCAGCAACAAATGTGCAAACTTTCATACGAGCAGAAAACAGAAAATCGATTTTTTTTCCAAGCTGTTTGCACACACAAAAAAAAACAACAAACAAACCTGGCTCTGACACCACTGATGGGTTTTGAGCATTCTAACACTTCCTAAGTGTACATACAACCCTAATAACCTTGGATCTATGTTTGTCTAATAATCATGCAAAGTTGAATTCCAAGGTTATATTCCTATCTAGCATACATGGGGAACATTTTTAACTTGAATGAAAGATAGAATAACTTACCTTGTTGTTGATTATGATCCTTGAAACCTTGTGAGCCTAGCACCCCAAGTGTGATGCCTCAAATGCTTCACACAACACCAAATGCAAAGGAGTAAACTTTGAGAGAATCTTACACTTGCAAAATCGGCTCTATCCCTCTTGTTTCTTATGTGTAGCCTATTTTGGTGGAGAATGGGTTTCTTATATAGTGTTGACACATCTAGGGTTACACCATGTAAACCCTAATGTGTCATGACTCTTCATTTCCATGACCCATGGGTTTATAACTCCCATGGAGCATCCATGGAGCATCCTATGGGTGGAACCCAACTTGATAATCCATGGAGCCTCTTAGCCCACTATATAAGATATGGAAGATTTACATAATCTACCCATATATTTAATTAGTTATCTTTTGATCACTTAATTAATTCTAAATTAATTCTTGATCAAACTAATTAAATAATATTATTAATATATTAGAACTTATAATATATTAATAAACCATAAGTGTTATTTCTCTCATTTTAGTTTATCCAATTGCATGGTGCCATGCAACCCAAATGGACCATGCCGGGTCGGGTCAAGTACATACCAGAAATAGTTATGGACTTAGACACCTTATCCAACAGTTCTCTGGTTTCAAGGCTTCCAGCTGAGCCTCTCTGATTTGCACGGACAAATGGGAATGGATGGTCATTGTTAGTGCCTTCACCTTACGCCCTGAGTACTCCTTTCGGATGAGAGCATCCGCTACCACATTGGCCTTGTCGGGATGGTAGCGTATTTCGTACTCGTAGTCACTGAGTAGTTCTACCCATCGCCGCTGTCTCATGTTTAACTCCTTCTTATCAAGGATATGTTGCAAGATTTTATGGTCGGTGAAAATGGTGCACTTGGTTCCGTAGAGATAGTGCCTCCAGATCTTTAGCGCAAAGACCACTGCTCCCAACTCTAAATCGTGAGTTGTGTAATTGACCTCATGTGTTTTCAACTACCTCGAGGCATAGGCGATAACATTTCCTCGTTGCATGAGCACACAGCCTAGGCCCTGATTGGATGCGTTACAGTAGACAACGAAGTCTTCCGTTCCCTCGGGCAGAGATAAGATAGGTGCGCTGCATAGAGCCTTTTTCAATGTTTGAAACGCAGTGTCTTGCTTGACTCCCCACCTAAAGGTTACACCTTTCTGTGTCAGGATAGTTAAAGGCTTAGCGATTCTAGAGAAGTTCTGGATAAACCTGCGATAATAGCCCGCGAAACCCAAGAATTGCCGGATTTCTGTGGGTGTCTTTGGTGCAGACCAATTCTCAATCGCTTTGATTTTGGAAGGGTCCACGTGTATGCCTTCCTTGCTAACCACGTGACCAATGAATGTTACCTTCCTGATCCAGAACTCACACTTTGAGAATTTTGCATAAAGCTTCTCCACCCTTAATGTTTCCAGCACCTGCCTCAAGTGCTGTTTATGATCATTCTCACTTCGAGAATAGACAAGTATATCATAAATGAACACGATCACGAACTTGTCTAGGAAAGGGCGGCACACCCGATTCATCAGGTCCATGAATACTGTCGGTGCGTTGGTCAGACCAAAGGGCATTACTACAAACTCGTAGTATCCGTAGCGAGTTCGGAATGCTATCTTGGGCACATCATTCTCGTGAACTCGCAACTGATGGTACCCTTATCTTAGATCTATATTTGAAAAATAACTGGCTCCCTGAAGTTGGTCGAAGAGGTCGTCGATTCTGGGTAAGGGATATCGGTTCTTGATGGTCAGCTTGTTCAGTTCACGGTAGTCAATGCACATCCGAAAGGATCCATCTTTCTTTTTCACGAATAAGATCGGAGCTCCCCAGGGTGAGGAACTCGGCCTTATGAATCCTTTGCTGATCAGCTCATTGAGCTGGCTGGATGATTCTTGCATTTCTGTTGGTGCCAAACGATAAGGAGACTTAGCTACAGGAGTAGCTCCGGGGATTAAGTCGATACGAAACTCGACTTGACGCTCGGGAGGAATTCCTGGGAGATCTTCGGGGAAGACATCAGGAAAGTTGTAGACTTCGGGGATGCTCTCGAGGTCTTTAGCCTTTTGCGTCTCCTCAACGACATGAGCTAGAAATGTATGGCATTCCTTCCGCAGATAATTCTGGGCTTTGATGTATGAAATGATGCGAAGGTTCGAACTGGGTTTATCACCGTAAACCATGAGAGCTTCACCAGAGGGAAGGTTGAGACGGATGGCTTTCTCGAAGCAAAGGATATCAACACGATTGGGGCTCAAATAATCCATACCGATAATGACATCAAAACTCTTAATAGATACAGGCATAAGATCGATGGGAAAAGAATGATTGCCTAGGTAAGAGTACAACCTATGAATATATCGTTTGTGCTCTCTTTCTTTCCGTTAGCCATCTCGAAGGTGAATGTTTCGGTTAATGGTCGGGATTTACATTTCATTAGGTGTTTGAATGCATGACTAACAAAACTCTTCTCCGCACCAGAATCGAAAAGAATGCATGCATAAGAGTTGTCAAGGAGGAACGTACCCATAACAACGCTAGGATCAGCGACCGCTTCCTCCTGGCCCATCGCCAACACTCTTCCTGTATTACCACCCGTTGTCGCCTTGGGGCAGTTTCTTTTGAAGTGTCCAACTTCCCCACACCTATAGCAGGCTTGGCTGGCACCCGCTCCAGGAGTCGGATTAGTTGGTTAGGTTGGTGTTCTGCAGTATCGGGTCGTGTGTCCCTTCCTCCCATAATTGTTGCAATTCAAATCACGACAGGGTCCGTGATGATGGAAGGTACACTTGTTGCACAGAGGTAGTTTCCCTGAATAAACACCGGTAGGAGCTTGAGTGGTTGGAACAGCAGCTGGAGTAGCAGCAGGAGTAGTAGCAACATGAACTGCCACTGTTTGTTGTTTCTTGGAGGGCTCCTGTGAAGACTGCCCCTTGCGTTTGTTCCAGAACTTCTTCTTCTTCCCACCACTCTCCTTTTGTGGCTCAGAAACAGCTGTTACCTCATCCAGATCTGCCCCATGATCAATCAGAGTTTGCGCCAGACTCTTGGCGCTGTCAAAAGTAGTGGGCTTAGCAGCCAAAACATTCCCTTGAGTTGGGGGCGTCAGTCTCCAGATGTACCTTTCGATCTTCTTGCTTTCCGGGGTTACCATTCCCGGACAGAGGAGAGCCAAATCACAGAATCTGGCGGTGTAGGCTGAAATGTCGGAACCCTTCATCTTCAAGTTCCAGAGTTCGTCCTCCAACTTTTGCACCTCTCCTCTCGGGCAGTATTCCGCGAGCATGACTTCCTTCAGTCTCTCCCAACCCATGGCATTAGCCACTGGCAGAGTTAGGGACTTGATTTGACCATTCCACCAGGTCAAAGCTCTGTCGGTGAAAGTGTAGGTGGCGAACTTCACCTTGTTTGCTTCGGAACAGGCGCAAATTTCGAAGATAGATTTGATCTTCTCGAACCATCTGGTCAGGGCAATAACACCTTCGTTGCCATCGAAGGATTTGGGTTTTTCATTCATGAAGTCCTTGTAGGAACATTCCTTTTATTGTCCCTGACTTACATCTTGTCTTTGTGGGTCGGTTCCACCTCCAGCCCCACCAGAGTTAACTTGTGCCATTGCTGCAATCACAGCGGCTGTAACTGTTGCCTGGAACATGACGGGGTCAAACTGAGGGGGTGGTGGTGGTAGCGGGGTGTCGTCGTTTCTTCTGATGGATCTTCATCGGGGAGGCATCTTGTTCTAGAAACAATCAGGAAGAAGAGGATGGTAAGTCCCCAATATATATGAAATAAGATATATCTCATCCTGATAAATAGAGTGCTCTACCAAGCGATAAACAAGGAAAGGTTACTAACATAAGTAAGTTATCGCTTAAGAAAGAAAAGGTAGCAACACTTGGAATGAATCTATATACGGAATTTGGCTCTAGCTAAAATACTCCTATAGTATTTTATGTTGAATATTTTTGTTCTCGGTAAGTTTTAGGCCTGCTGTAGCACCACAGTCACTCCCAAGCACATGTTGGTCATGTCTCAACTGAATATAATTAATCATGCCATATTCACCCTAGCCATGATTACATAACTGCCCAGGCTTAACCGCAGCGTCCCAACATCCAAATACTTTGTTTTCTTCTACTTATGACACTGATTCCGGTACCTAGGGATACTTGTATACTTTTTATAGAAAAATACTTATATTTTTGAAAGTATACTTTTAGTTTAGAGCACTTAGGCCCCTTAGTGTTTATAGTTGTATACCATGTAAGGTTCGGTATACTTAGTTCGCTATAAACAAGGGCTCTGATACCAATCTGTCACACCCCGAAATCGTGATGGTGGAATCGTTTCGGGGCGGAGGACGTCATGTATAGCATCACAACCAATGTATAATAGCAATCATAGAAACACAACCATTACAGTGAATACATATATGAAAAATGTTTACATCAGTTTGAAACTTGTTTGAATTACATCAAATAGTATAAGAAAAATATAAAGACATAATCTTATTCGCTTCGACTTCTTCACAATGCTCGGAAGGTACCTACCTACTGATTCCCTGAGAATAGAAGCAGTTTTGAAAGAATATCAGCAAAAAGCTGGTGAGTTCATAAGCATTTAGTTTTTGGTGGAAAATGTTCTTTTGATTCTTTTAAAAAGTGATTCTCAAGAAAATCCCATATTTTCTTATGAAAAGCAGGTTGGAAAACCCGTTCCTTCCATGACTTCCCGGTTCGCACAAAGTACGCACAATCCAAGGAGTCATGGAATGAATACGAACATTCGTTAGTAGGAAATAAACCATCAGTTTTAGAAATGCCAGCGTTATCTTGGGAAAATCCTATATTTTCCCTAAAAACAGGTTATCCATCCTAGAGGTAGAGATGCTAGCCCGGTTTTGACACTATACAACTTGCTGACTCATTCCTAAACTCAACCTTGGTCATACTGAAGCTTAGAACACTTAAATGAACCCTTAAGGGCACAAGAAGTCAAGAAAACAAGTTAACATTGATTGAATTGACTAAGTGTACAAGATAGAAGTTCTGGGTTGTCACAGTTGCTGTTGTATCTTGCAGTTCACAAATCATATGGATACAAAGTCAACTACGTGGTTATGCAATCAACATGAAGAAATTCTGTTGTATTGTGACTCACAAAGTGCCATTCGCGTCCGCCATAACCTTGTGCAACATTCGAAAACTAAACACATTGCTCTTCGTTATCGTTTTAGCATAGATCATGTTGAAGATGGAAACATAGAAGTTCATTTTGTAAAGACAACTGATCAACTTGCTGATATCTTTACAAAACCATTAGATGAAAAATCTTTCGTTATAATTTTGAATGGCGTAGGAATGATTGATGCGAATTCTGTTCCCGGACAAATTTCATTAGAATGATAAACCAATGTGGAGGAAAGATGTCGATTCAGCGGTTACTATTCATTATTCACGGTTACTGTTCATATTCAACGCTTCGACATGCTTCGCTTTCGACATCATGCACAATGGTTTGACAAAATCTTCGTTACTTTTGTTATTTTTCAAATGTTCGCTAATCAGGTACATTCCTTTTATTTTTTTTTATTTTCCTTCAAAAATCAAAAACAATAAAAGGATTTTCATTTTTTTTCTTTTTCAAAATTCAAAAATGTCAAAAAGATTTTCTTATTTTTGTTCTTTTCTTTCAAAAATCAAAAATCCAAAAATATTTTTTTTGTTTTGTTAATCTTTTCTTGTGTAGCTTTTAGCGAAGATTTTTGTTGGTTCAAGCTTGCTGCTTGTGAGAAAGGTATATTTTCAAAAACCTTGTCCTAGTTAGGATGTCATTAGAAGCATGCTCCAGCATGTCGACCCAAGCCTCCATGACTCGATGTGTTTTCAAAAGCCTTAATGGACTTTTCATCACGGAAATTCCTTCCCAATTAGACTGTATTCACATTAGTCTCTGAGCTACCTTACTCTTCTCATATGATTTAAGAGTTAATTGTTTGGTCCAATCATAACAGCGGTACTTTCGATTCTTGACCCACTCTTTTTCATCCTAAAGTTCTTTCATGATCACACAAAAAGACACATACCCAAGACATCTCTGGTAAAAAACAACCAGGTTATAGGTATGTCAACATTCTGTGATTATGATCTTGATTCATGAGACCTTGATGAAAGTGAAACCCAAACTTTTCGAAACATTAAAGGAATTAACGGGGAACTTTGTTCCAGATTTTTAACGAAAATTTTGTTTCCGTACCACTTTTCAATACTTCAAATCATATTCTTTCTTTTTGCGTGGTCTTGATAAAATGTTCGAAACCTACGACATTTTTTTACCCAACAAGATCCAGGAATAATTTTGTTTTATGGAATATGATTTCAGTGTGAGTATCAATCTGATTCTTCATTACTTGCTAAATTTTTCCAAACCATACTTATCCCTGACTACACTAGTCAAACAGGTAATTTCGGTTACAATTTCTCACACTTATGTTTAGTTGTGATATGTAACGAAATATTAACCAACCCATGAAGCTTGATCAAAAGATGCCCTTTGATACTTCTCTATAAGTATTCGATTGTAATTCACGGGAAACCACACAAGCTGTTAGTCATCTCTCTTGATGAATAACGAAGCGATCTTTGCCTGGGATCTGACTGCATTTGTGTCGAAATATTTTTGACATCACAGAACCAAAATTTTCTTATTTTGCTTCTTATCTTTTTCTTTGGCACACTTTGCACTCATGAAATCCTTGAGGTTCTGAGTAATACCAACTCAGGCTGATGATTTTGAAAGTCTGGCAAATGATTTTGCTTTTCAACCCAAACGTGAAAGAGCCCAACCTCCATGCTAAAGGTTTCTAATGGTTCCTATCCTCTTGGTACTATCGAACAGACTAATGGATGTGACGTTCTAGTTAGTGTGCGGGTTTTAAGGAAAAGTGATCATCACTTTTTTTCAGAGGTGGCTATCTTTACGGCTCTAGGTCCGCTTTTCTTGGTGACACGTGGCTTATCATTTAATGCTGAAACCGCTTCAAATTCAAATTGGGTATACGTATAAAAAGGGATTTGGGCGTTCAATTCCAATTTTATGCTCAATTAAAATTCTTAAAAGATTTGTGCCCTTTTTCTCTCTGATTTCTTTACGATTTCAAAACCCTCACGATGGCGGCCAAGCATGGTGAGTCTCAAACTACTGACGATGTTTCTTCTCAACCCATTATGAAGATTCAAAGCACAGATTATCAAGCCCAATATGATGTTACTGCTTACCAGAGGACTTATAGATGCTGATTGTTGCTCTACAAAATTATGTATTATCCATGGCGATGTTCAGTTCATTTGCTATACCACTTACTTGGTAATCACTTACTGGTTCTACGGCTACTTACATCAAGACGTTGAAGCCTGTGACATTCCAGATGGTGAATAACAAGAAGTTCAGGTTATCGAAGAAGCTTTTTGCTCAGATTCTGAATATCCCCAATGCTGAACCTTTTTACAAGGTAACGAATGCCCAAGTCATTCATATGTTCAATGAGATGGGTTATCAACCTACTCTTACAAAGATCAGTAACTTCAAAAAATCAAGTTGCCTTGTCTTTGGAATTTCTTATTTGGCATATACCTTCCTTGTTTGACTGGAAGAACTGTGGGATTTGATAAAGCTCGATTGGAAGTATATGCTATGGTGGCAGGTATCTACTACGACTTATCGGTGGATTATGCAACTCAACTTTGCGATGAGTTTGTGAAGAGTGTAGGGAATACAAATGTTGTTGATGGAATTTCGTGTGCTCATTACTGGAGCCTAATTTTGCAGTTTGCCTATGAGAAGGAAGGCATAGTAGTTCCAGAAAATGAAGAAAAAGTTGAATTCTCGATGTATCATAATCCAAAAGCTATTGAAGATGATATTGATGTTTTTCCTACTGTAGCTCGTATCCCTGATGCGATGCTTCAAAAAGTTGACCCAGCCAATCCTGTATTGGTCGAATATTTTAAGACTAGCAATCCATCAGTTGAGACTGGTGTGTTTCTAGAAAAATATGTTGAAGGTCCTTCGAAGAAGCATAGAGGATCGAAGAAGAATGACCAGGCTAGTCCTTCGAAAGCTAGTCCTGAACCATTTGAAAAGTTGTCTAAGTCTCCGAAGCAATCTGGTAAAGGCGAAAAATCTTTGAAGAAAATTTCTAAACCTGTTGTTGAAGAAACTGCACAGCCTTTGAAGGAGGTGATACCCTCTCAGACAGGTGTGTTGAAAAGGTTGAAGAAAATGGCTCATAAACCACGCCATTCACCTGAACGATCAACAAATTGTTCACCAAAACTTTCTTACAAGACTCAAGTTAATCGAAAGGGGTTGTATTTCGAGAAATTCCAACACCAGTTTCTCCAGGTTCAAAGAAAAGGCGTGCCGAAGACATGGCCAAACAAATTTTGAAGAAATAGAAGAAGTAGAGGAAGTTGATTTTGACTGAAGACTCAATGTATGATGAAGTTGTTCCTGAATCTCCATTGCGAAATGATCAAACGGACAATTCTTCACATGTGAGGGATTCTCCAATCAAGTCTAATCTCGAGGAGATAGGAAATCCTGGTGTCAATGTGGAAACTTCTAAAGTGGACACAACCATCAATCAAGGTGAACAACCGAAGACATCTACTCCTGAGAAGACTATTGTCACACCACTCGGAGTGTCGAAAACCGAAACATTTTTGTAGGAGGTTCACACTTCATAAATCACTGCAAACGTATCTGATACAGATGCAAATGTTAACAAGGGTTAAGGAGTATTGAACGAAGATGCCCAAGGTAATCCCTCTATTATAATCTCTTCTACTTTTGAAACATCAAGTGTGGATCCTACATTCACTTTACCTCATTTTCATATTCCTATAACAAATAAATTACCTTCATCCACAAATTCACCTACTTTCGAAAATGTTCTGTAACAACCCATCACTTCATTATTCTGTCTCAATCCACGAAACCTCCCAACACAGTTAATGATGATGAAACTGATGATGGTGGATTCGTGGGTTCATTTGCTAACATAGAATTTGATTCTGAAGAAGAGAACATTCCCGATCACATGTTGATGTCTGGGAAGTAATTTAAGATTCTGAATAGGAAGCTTAATTCATTGCTCCAATTACAAGCAGACGGAGGTGGTAGACATTCGGTGTCTTGCATAGAGGTGGATGTGATGCTGAAATCTCAAGAGCATCGAATTCAGCATACACTCGATCAGATGGACAGGGATATTGAGTTTAGGTTCAAAGCACAATTTGATTCCTTTAATGGTTAACTTAAAGAATTGAAGGTGGTTGCGAAACAAATACATGTCCTTTTTGTTCAAATGTTAAGAAGGTTCGAGAAGATGTCAACTTAAAAATAGAGGAGCTTCGTGCAGTTATAGCGAAAGAAGTTGCAGCCCTAAATCACAATTATTCTACTCTTCACAAGAAGGTGGATATTCTTGCTGATGTGGTAACGAAAGTTGTTGAATGGTGTACAACTGTAGTCCTGAAGGTTGATAAGATGGCAGAAGAACAAGTCAAGAGTTTTGGGAATGTTGACAAGTTGCTGGGAGAATTAAAGGATCTTATGTCAATGATTGATTCTTCGAAGTCTTTATTACTTTCTACTGAATTTTTCACTGAAAAAATTCATTTGTTAGAGTCAACAATTCACAACGGATTGGCTACACTTGCGAATTTTGCTAATTTCATGCCAACGAATGCCCCGCCTGTTGTCACAGGGGTGCAAGGGGGAGAAAGGAAAAATGTTGGTAGTAATAAAGGCGAAGGAGGTTCTGGCAATAAAGGTGGTGATGCAAAAGTAGTTGGAATAGTTTTAACTACCCAAATTCAGACTTCTTTACCAAAAACATCCACTGTAACAACAACAACAACAACAACAACAACAACAACAACAACAACAACAACAACAACAACAACAACAACAACAAGGCCAATAACCAAGGGTATTGTGATTGGATCTGCTGGTGGAGATTCAAGTTCTTCGAAACCCAAGACTACTGAAACAGATAAAGGGAAAGGAAAAGGTGTAAGTGTTGAACTTTCGAAAGAAGAAAAGAAAGCTGCTTTTGAACAAGAGATTAAGAAACAGAAGCAAATCCAAAGTATTCTTCGTCAAAGAGAAAATGATCCTCCTGGTCTCAACAAAGGTGATCCTACAAAGCTTTATCATTACGAGTATATCAAAGCTTTGGTTGTTTCTGGAGAGATGCATGATTTTGATAAAGTTCCAAAGAAAAGTTATGATACAGAGAAAACTAACCTTAATTAGTTAGACTTCCCAATCAACAAAATGATGTCCTTGGATGAGCAATTTGAGATTGCAGATCAATACAAAGACAAGATTGAATTCAAACGCATGAAGTTTCGATTTCATGTAGTGCTTGGAAAAAGAGAGGATGAGATATGGTCCTCAGTCAAGATAGTTCGGGTTCTTAATGTGTCCAAAGATGCTTTATTTGAGGGTATGTTACAGAATTATCGATAGCATGCAGTCCGAGACAATAATGTTGCATTCGACTTCTCGGTTGCAGACTTTCTTCTAATGAATATGTATTATCTAATGATTGTTGTGAAGATAATGAAAAGTGGTGATGTTTCGAAGCTGCAAGTGACAAACAAAGAAGATTTTATGATGGGGTTTGCTCATTTGAAAGTGTTTATAGATGGATACTATGGATTTTTGGCATTAACTGATGTGGAGTTAGCTTTAGCATTGGATAAACATGTCATTGTTCGTCAGTTCATGTTAAAAAGTAAGGATAGCTTGAAAGATTATGAAGATGGAGAGATTTGCTTGAAACCTTTCGGAATTGTGTTTGTTGGCAAAAACAAGAAGGGTAACAACACAAAATTTTTGTTTCAAGTATGTGGTGTTGAGAGGTATACTACTTCTCATTACACAAATCTCATGATTCGGATGAACAGTTGTGCCAAGAACAATGAAAAGGATAAAGGTGAAATTCGAAAGGTGATCAATTGGTATGCTGAAGTTCGAAGAGTTATTCATAAAGTTTCTACAATGCTCTAATCTTAGACTCGACAATTCTCACGATGGGGGAGAATGTAGATGTTGAATAGTGTTGTGAGGTGTCGAATGTTTTGGAGAGTTTTGTTAGTTTGTAATGTTATTATAAGGGCACTTTTTGTTTCGAAACTTTGATGTAATGTCCCTTATATCTTTTGTGTGTGCTTTCATATTTCCGATAAATAGGGAGGTGTACTAGAGATAGATAAGAACTTTTCGTGATATTGTCTAAGAACTCTCTGTACTCTTGAAAGCATAAATTGATCCAAACTGACTTTATTTAGATCTCGTATTTATCATTCTTACTTTACTCTGATCTTGTTATTCAAACTTGATTTCATTAAAACTACATATCCCCAACCTGAAACTCTAAATCTAATCGGTGCTTGTCGGCATAACTCTTCTGTAGAATCTGAGCTGTCTGGAGTCTACTCAGAACCTACTGAATAAACTTGTAGTCTTGAGTACCACTTTGGTACTCGTCGTGACTCGCTAACCGACCTCACCCCAACATTTCGGGGTCCTGCATTTCCTCCCATAGAGCATCTCAAAAGGAGGTTGATCAATGTTGGCGTGATAACTGTTGTTATACGAAAACTCCGCCAAAGGGACATACGTATCCCAACTCCCAACAAAATCTAAAACGCATGCCTGAAGCATATCGTCCAAGGTGTGAATAGTCCGCTCGCTCTGACTGTCAGTCTGCAGGTGGAAAGTTGTACTGAAATGAAGACGAGTACCCAACTCGTCGTGGAACGTCCTCCAAAATCTGGAAGTAATCTGGATGTCCCTGTCTGAAACCAAAGAAACCAAAACCCTATGCCATGCCACGAACTCCCTGATGTATACCTCAGCCAACTTCTCCGCAGATATACTCTCTTGAATCGAAATAAAATGCGTGCTCTTGGTCAATAGATCCACGATGACCCAAATTGAATCCACTTTGCGCACAGTCCTTGGCAACTTCGTAATGAAATCCATGGTAATCTCCTCCCATTTCCAAACAGGAATATCTAATGGCTGCATCTTGCCGTGAGGCCGCTGAGGCTCGGCTTGACTTTCCTACAAGTCAAGCACCTCTCCATGTACCAAGCTACATCTCGCTTTATTGAGGGCGACTAATAATTAGGATGAAGATCTTTATACATCTTCGTCGCCCTAGGATGAATGGAGAATCTCGATTGGTGCGCCTCCTCCATCAAAACCTGACACAACCACCCCAATACGGAAGCTACACTCTCCGATGGGTTGTTAATAACACTCGACTATAATAATCAAAGGAAGCCACCTGATCCACTATGCACTTACTCTTCTGGTGCTCTTCCTTCATTGCCTCAACGTCAACCTCTCGAATCCGCTCCAAAAGTGGAGTAATCACGGTCATCGTCTTACAAATATCCCTAGTCGGAGCCGCCACCACCTTGCAGCTAAGAGAATCGGCCACCACATTGGCCTTCCCCAGATGGTAAAGGATCTCACAATCATAATCCTTCACCACATCCAACCATCGGCGCTGCCTCATATTCAGATTCGGCTCGTCCATCAGATACTTCAAGCTCTTGTGATCCTTGTAGATAGTACAGCGGACCCCATAGAGGTAATGTCACCAAATTTTGAGGGTGTAAACCACAGCCCGCAACTCTAAATCATGCGTGGGAAAATTCGCCTCATGAGGCTTCAGCTGCCTCGAAGGGTAAGCAATCACGCGACCCCTCCGCATTAGAACTGAACCCAAACCCATGATCGATGCATCACAATAAACCACAAAGTCGTCAACACCATCCAGTAGGGTCAAAATCTGCGCCTCAAACAATCTCTGTCTCAGGTTCTCAAAAGTTGCCTGCTGCTCAGGCCCCTAGCGAAAAGTGACTGTCTTCTTCATCAATCAAGTCAGAGGAACTGCTATCTTGGAGAAATCCTGAATAAATCTCCGATAGTAATCTACTAAACCAAGGAATCTATGAATCTCAGATGGAGACCACGAAACCTCCCACCTCATCACGACCTCGACCTTGGCCGGATCGACCAGAATATCGTTCTGTTTGACAAGGTGCCCCAAAAACTACACCTCGCGTAACCAGAAATCACACTTGGAGAACTTCCCATAAAGTCTCTCCCTCCTCAAAGTCTCCAATACCTCCCTCAATTTCTCCTCATGCAACTCCTGGGTATTGAAATAGACCAGAATATCATCAATGAATACAATCACAGTCCGATCCAAGATCGACCTACATACGCATTTCATGAGGTCCAGGAACACAGATGGAGCATTGGTTATCCCGAAAGGCAGCATCACGAACTCGTAATGACCATAATCAGTCCAAAAGGCCATCTTCTGCACATGATCTTCTCTGACCCTTAATCTTGGAAAACCAAGATGCACCCTGAAGCTGGTCAAAAAAATCATTGATCCTCGGGAGCGGATAACGGTTCTTCACCGTTAGCTTATTAAGCTCCCGTTAATCAATACACATCTGATGAGACCCTTGTCCAACAGTTCTTGTAGCTGTATAGACAACTCCTAATCGGACTAATCGGACAAATGAAACCCTTGTCTAACAGTGCTCCCCATAGCGCACTAATCGGACGAATAAAACCCTTGTCTAACAGTTCTTGTAGCTGTGTAGACAACTCTTGCATTTTCGGAGGAGCTAACTGATACAGTGCCTTGCCTATCGGAGCCACATCTGGAACCAAGTCAATCCCGAACTCCACTTGGCTCTCCGGAGGCACCCCAGGCAAATCCTCCGGAAACACATCCGGGTAGTCCCGCATAACCGGAACATCACCCACATTCGCCTTACCCTTTTCCCGGGTATCCATAATGTAGGCGACATATCTGAAGCAATCCTGATGAAGATAGCGTCTGGCCCTAGCTGCTGAACATAGAATCGGCCAATGTTGAGCTCTCTCTCCCTAAACCACTAACTATCCCCCACTTGGGGTCCGAATACGCACTACCTGATTCTTAAAATCGATCACCGCCCTATTAGGGCTCAACCAGTCCATCCCTACAATAACTTTGTTACCACACAGAGGAATAGGAACCAAGTCGATCGGAAACTACTCATTGAACATCTCTAGACTACAACCTCGATGAACCCTCGATGCCCAAACTGATTGATCATCTGCAATCTCAACCTCTAATGGAAAATACAGCTCCCCCAGAGTTCCAACATACCGCTTGCTGAGCGCAAGAGATACAAAAGATCGGGTAGCCCTCAAATAAAACAATACCAAGGCAGAAATACCGTGCATGAGGAACAATCCTAAAACAAAACACACAAATATAAGAAGACAATATAATATAAATCAGGAAAAAAGGAGAAGATACATACCCATTATCACATCAGGTGCTGCGCGAGTCTCCTCGGACGTCAGCTAAAAAGCCTTGCTCTTCACCACAGGCGCATCCGCCTTTCCCTGCCGGCCATCAGTGATCTGAAGAGTCACTAGAGAAGGTGCTTCCACCGATCCTGCTACTACCAAACTCGGACAATGGGCCTTTTTGTGGCCCCCTGATTGCAATGGAAGCAAATCAGATCAACAATGGGATGGTGGTGGTGGTGGTAGCAGTACAATCCCTTCTAATATGACTCATCCGACCGCACTTGAAGCAGCTAGAACCACCCACCATGCACGCCCCATCATGCATCTTTCTGCACTTGCCACAACGGCTCCAGCCGTGTTGGTCTCTCGATATCGAATCAAATACCTTGCGCCTCTTGCCCGAACCCCGTGAAACATGAGCTTGATTCGGCTTCCTCTTCTTCTCCATCTCCAAATCAATATATATATATATATATATATATATATATATATATATATATATATATATATATATATCCCTGGTAATCATATCCTCTTGTGTCTTGCAACTGGATCGGTTCACACACTGTTGAATATCACTCCCCAACATCTCATGACATCCCGCCTTCTTCATCTCCTCATATGCCACATACTGTGGAACCAACAACGCCGTCTCACGGAACATCGTGGTGATCTTAGCCACCGTCTCAGTAGTCTGGCGAAGGTCTTGGAACTCCCTCGCCAACTGCTGCACCTCAATCACTGGTGCAAACCCAGCTCGGAATCTAGTCACAAAATCATCCCATGTCATCAAATCAACCGACTCATCAACCACAGAGAGCTCAACCTCCTCCCACCAATATCGAGCCCTGTCTTTCAGCAGATAGGAAGCAAGTCTGCCTTTGCCCCATCGGGGCAACTGCTAGTACGGAAAGTGTTAGTGACATCCGCTAACCAACGTCTGCTCGAGATCGGGTCCTCCTCCCCGAAGTACATCGGAGCCCCGCATGCCCAAAACTCCCTGAAAGTCAATGAACGTACCCCAATCAAATCCACCATCTCAAAACCGAAAGAGACCAAGCGCTATCCAACACCTCCATGATGCCTTCCTTGATCATACAAAATATCACATGAGTCTGCTCACGTATGCTGCAAGTAATCTCAGACGAAATGAACTCCCGCGTCTGATCATCCAACTACCCGACTTCAGAACCTGAGCCTGAACCCTCACTAGCACCAAAACCACTAAGCGGTCTGCCTCGAAGAGTCACCATACTGAAAATAGACCATATAAACCATCAGAATACGCATCAATATATATCTAGGAGTCTCACACTCTACAAGCTTCCTGGTTTCATCGTAGCTATCCTTGACTCGAGTACGGATCCTCTGCTTCCAGTAATACATGTCCATACTACCTTCCACATCTATCTGTACTTTCCTCAAGGACCGCTTGGAGTCCTCCAAGTTACTCCTTAACCACACATTCAATCCTCAAGATGATAAGACTCCCAACACTAAATCTCTTACTAGGTTTTCCTACGGCAATCACCACACTACTCCGCCATCAGCTGCAGAAGGAACTCCCCTTAACATCCTCTAACTAGTTTACGAATATAATTACATATCGCCTAGGTTCTAAATAAAGTAAGTCGTGACTTGACGGCAATGTCAAGCCTCAAGCTTTTCCGAGCCTTGGCGAGGAACGTCGTTTGTAAGGTGTGACTTAAGGCGGAAATTTTGTATAAAATTAATATTTTATATGTATTTTCAACTATTATTCTATTTATACACATATATTATTTAAGGCGGCGTTTTGGTTAAGCTTGGCGGCAGGAACAAGCTTTGGAGCCATGACGAGCTTTTTAGAACCTTGCATATCGCCAACACCAGATAATTCTTCGAATCAAAGGTCTCACACTACAACGGTTGGACTCAAACAAGAGTTGCGCAATAGAGTTAAAACCTAACCTTCTAAAATTACTTAGTCTCGACAATATGTAACTAGTTATATTAACTTACTACTTAGCTGAAGCTATTGGGAACTCCTAAGAAGCACAAAGCAAGCAGCAGTCGAGTATTGAGTAATCGGAACAAGCATAACCTTAACAAGCCATCCTATCACTGACTGATCAGTACTAGCATGCAAGTCTAAAAGCTCATACAGTAGGCATATAAAGGCATCTCTCCTAGCATTCTATGATGCAAATCCTAAGCAAATCCATAGTCCTAACTAGCATGCGATTCACATATTTGCAAATCAAGCATATCATAAAACATGTATGGGCATTTTGGGAAAACTTACTTGAGCTCGATCGATTGCATGCCCCACACCCTTATTCTTTTATTTGAACCCTTTTTATAAAACATATCTTTTTGAAAATAATTTCTACCAAACCCTCAGTTTGAGTTCAAACACGCCCGAGAGTATGTCCGAATCCCTCAAACTAAGACTCTCTTACCAACTTGTAACGTCCCAAAAAATGAAGACTAAAAATTTCGATTTTTAAATTAATTAAAACCATTATCCAAACAACATCATAAAAACCATGGTGAATCAAAGTGTATCAATAACATCCAAGTACATCAGAGTAATATAAAAATACGGAACAATGTGGTGTTCACTATAATAATCTCGGGTTCTTCCCATTCGAACCAGAAGTACCTGAAACATAAACTGAAAAACATAAGTAGAAAGCTTAGTGATTTCCCCAAAATACTGTCTACCATACATATCAAACATATGATGGTCCCCGCCCGTCATCAGGCCCGGCCCGACATCGGGCCCCGATTGGTAAACAGATATTTCAGTCATTAGGCCCCATCCGGTATACATATAAACAAATAAACATATAACCATATAAACACATTCAAGAATCACAAAGATAAATAGCATACAGGATACTCATCGGGCCCTGCCCGGTAAACATATAAACACATATCAAATGCAAGAATCACGCAGACAACTAGCATTCTAAACATAACAAACCATGGACAGACATTGGTGCTTTCGACCTCCTAAACATAGTTTGGAAACTCACCTCTAATAAATCTCGGTCTGCTGGTCGGGAAATCCCCATGCTAAGATCATCAAATAGTATTCAATTAATAATTGGATCCCGACCCATATTCAAGGTTCTAAGCTGCATGACCAATTTCCAAGGTAAAATACCATTTTACCGTTTTCCTTACTTGGCCCAAAACCAGGGCCCAACCCAACTACTCAAAAGGTCCAAATTCCTTAAATGGAATCATAAGGCCCAACTTCCCAATTGGGCCCAAAATCATTGTGGACCTAATCCTAATACAATACATAGTCTATCCAAGGCCCAAAGTTAACAGTCCAATGGCCCAAAAGGCCCAAATCCTAAAAGAACAAAATATGACCCAAATCTAAGGAAGGCAAACTCAAAGTCAATATGCTGAGTACGTGGGGCGTACTCAGCTCGTACACTTAGCGTACTCCTTTCGGGGCCAGTACGCGCAACGTACCAGCTGGGTACACCCAACGTACTTCCCAAATTACCAATCCACTCCATTAAGCACTTAATCAAGTGAGACCTCAAGCCAAACTCTCAGATCTGATCCTAAACGGTGACTTAATACGTAAAGTAGGTAAATTTACACCCATGCATGGCTTAATGGGACCCAACACTCAAAAAGAAGCTTAATAAATCTCCTAACACTTGCATTGGCCAATATATTTCATAAATTTTGCATTTTTATAAAAAAAGGGACCTCCATTGAGCTAAGATCTAACATCCATCGCTTCTGGAGTAGATCAAAAGCTCAAGTTTAGCTCAAAACACCCTAAAATGCATATGCAAGGTCCCAATACTAGATTTATCACAAGAGGCACTTAGGGTTTTGTTTTTCGGGTTTAGTTTGATGGTGGACGATCCATAGAATGTCCAAAGGTGGTTTAAGTTGTTTAAATAGGAAGCAAACCCTAAAAATTAGGATTTGCCTGTGCACCACATACGCCATGCGTACTCCACGTACGCCCCGCGTACGTGGGTGAAACTCGTGACAATAAAAGAGCTAGTACGCTAAGCGTACTAGCTAGGGACCAAAATGAAAAGGATTTTGCATTAAACGGCTAAAAGGAAACTTACCAAATTACAATTGTTACAGTATTACTCTAGGATCTTGTTTTTTTTGTTTTTTTTGCAGAATTTCATAAGTAGAAAATGAGTTGCATGTTAGAGAGAAAACATTTTGAAGAGATTGATCGAGAGCCACAACTTTTGATAAGTTTGGGGTGCACGTCGAGTTCATGAGAGACTTTTACTTATTTGGAGAGTTCATAGAGTTTATTCTGAGCTTTTTGACATTCTTATATGAGGAGTATGATGTATACATGATCGATTATTGAAGATATTCTAGTCCTGGCATGCTAGTGTCCACGACGTGGAAGAAGTATTTCCACGCTGTGGAGAAACATTTGCTCACGAGTTTGATACATTACTTTTATCCCCACGATGTGGATGTCACATTGCCACGCCATAGAGACAATATTGATCGTGGCTCGGAAGTCCTCACACTTGATGCGATGACGTGGTCAACACTTTCCCACATCATGGTTACTATTCATATTAGATTCATATTTTTTTGCACCACATTTCCAAAGTCGATATTCTTGATTTTATTTTTCCTGCACATTCAAAAGCAGCATATTCCAGTTTCTAACAACATTTGATATATCAACGATTACCCACTACAATCCGTCGATCCAATCTCGCACTATTAATCAAGGGGAGTTTGTTCTTTTTCTCCCTCTTTTATTTTAAGCGCTTTAATTTGTTATATATATACAATGAGGGCATTGTATAATTTAGGTGTGGGGGTAGGGGGATCAAAAGAAGGATAACAAGCATACTTATATAAATAAAAATGCTAGATTTAAAAAGTTCATATACATAGACTTGAAAAAATGGTCTAATATAAAATTTTAGTAAATTTAAAATTTTGATATTATTGCATTAGAGCTAGTTTGCTAGTGTTGTATGAGATGATTTGATGAGAACTATAAGTTTAGTTAAACTAGTTTGTTACAATATATTTGTGGCTTATGAGTTCTAGTGACGTCATTAGACAAAAACATGAACTTGTGTAGTTTGAGGGACATAAAAAGCTTTGCATCGTGTACTGAAATATATCCAAAAAAGTATTATGTAGTCACTACAATTTAGACTAATTTCTTCAATCAATAAAGGTTGAGGTTAAGTTCCCTTGCTTAAGAATATATTTTGTTTTAGGTTTTTAGTTTGAGAGAAAAAAAAAGTGAGTTATAAAAAAATAAAAAATGTGAAAAAAAACTTGTCAAAAAGAAAAAAAATATAGAAAAAAAGTTGTCAAAAGTTGTTGAGTGCATAAAAGCTATCAAATTATAAAGATCTTGAAGAAGTGAAGAATCAGGCAAAAGCCAAGGGTCAGTAGTCAAGTTGTAATTTTTCTTTCTAGGTTATTTGAACATATGTATGCTTTTTGAACTTAACAAAAATACCTTGAGTTCAAGAATATCTTCCGAGGATGTATTCGGAGGGATGCAAAAAGGAATCTTATTCAAAATAAATGGGGAACGTTTATAAGAATTGTTAGTATTTATGATTTACGAAGTACTTTTGTTTTCTTTAGACACAAATATATGCATTGAGGTCAAATGTAATTGGTGAGTTCAAGTTAGATTGTTTTTTTTATATTGGTGAGAAAAGTTTTGACGTGATATATTGAAAATAATAAGTTTGCTTGATGGCATGGAAAAGACAAGTGTGGGGTATTTTGATATTGTTATATTTATACATATATTTATGCATTATTTAAGTACATTTTAGCTTTATTTTTGGTTAATTATAAAGATATCTGGTACTTAATAAGTATAAGATCTACTTTTAACCCAAAGAAGGACATTCTCAAGGAAAACGACTAAAAATGGGCAAAGTTGGAAACTTGGAGGTTGTAGCATGCATAAAGAAGATTCCATGGCATGGCTACCTCTCGTCTAAGACATGGAGACGTAGAAGCTTCTCGTTGAATCTGTGAAGACTTGAAGCCCACGCGTATATAGTGTCTCCCATGACGTGAAGATCTGTTTTCCACGACGTCGCGCCTAATTCTTGGAAAGTATTTATATGATCATTAGGTCGAATTTTGAAGGTGTGCTTCAGAAACGTGCAACTTTGAGCGATAAAAGACTTCTGAGGAACCCTTGGGAGGCTAGATTTCGATTGAAGAACAAGGAATATAAAGATTGGAGTAAAGAACATCATCAATCATTTGGTTTGCTAGTTTCGACTATGTTTAATTTAGTTTACTTGATGTTTCTATGTTTTTCTGCTTTGATCATGAGCTAATAACCCTTTACTTTTGTTTAGATTTCATGAACCCTAGTAATATGTGTTGATTTCTTATTATATGGATTTATGGAGTTGGTTTTAACTTGTGCTTGATACATCATCATCCTAGTATATTAAAGTTCCAAATTTTTATGCTTTTCCTTCATGTTTTGTGTAGTTAGATGATCAATTTGATTGCATGAGCTTGTTATCTGGTTGTTTATGAACATTGAATTGCTAGATATAGTGACTGAACAAATCCTAAAGTTAGGTGGTAAAAGGTAGTTGCTTTAATTATGCTACAGAGCTTTATTGATACATAATAGGTTCTTGATTTAATTGTCTTGATCATAGATATGTAATTCTTAGATCTTATCATTCATAGTCCAATATATATCTTAAAATCAATTCGGTGTTCTTAATTTAATTAACCATTGTAATTACAGTTCATAAATTGGTATATTATAGCTATTTAGATCATGATAACTAGTAAATTATAAACTGGTAACCAACATATTAAATTCATTATCTTGAAATTAACCATAGGAAAAAAGGAGGTGGGGAGGATTCGAAGCTAAACAAAAGTATATTTTATTCTTGGTTAAAAACTGGTTTCTAGTTGTTTGCTTTTGTTTAAAGTATTCTTAGTTAAGTGTTTAATTTAAGTTTTTCTAAACTTGAAAAATCAGATAAAAACACCCCTATTTAAAGTTATTTCATTTAGTTTAATTATTATCATTTAGTTTATTGTTTAAAAATCATCGTTCCCTATGTCGATCCCTTACGTACTCTACTATACTACTACGTGACTGGGTACACGACCTCAAGTGTTTTTGCTGGTAAAAATGGTTAGGGTTATCAATTTAAAGCTTAGTGTGTTAAGAACACTTCATTGAGTATGTCAATTTTTATTTAAACTCCCTATGTAGTGGAATTAAAAGTCTTGTGTATAGAGTTATTCAACAAGTGATTTCTAGTACCATCACACATCATGAGAATGAACCGTCCTTCCACCAACTTTTAAAATTTGAAGGATATGTAAACATATCCTTTTACATCGCATGCTATCTAGGAATACATAGAGGAGAACTGTCCTATAACAATGTTATTATAGGAGGCCACTTTATAATTAGGATTTGAAACTGATTTGATATCTTATCAAATAGTGTGATATTAAGTAAGCAAGGATACGCACCAGAAGTGATGAATATGAATTAAAGGAGGTGGGCGGATGAGAGAAGGGAAGTGCGTGACAAATGGAGCATTCAAGGAAGAGAAGTGGAGTTAGAAGAAAAGAAGATAAAGAAGATGCAAGGAAATTAACAAAAAATCTAAAGGATCATTTGAATAAGGCGATTACTAGAGGAAATAATTATAAATAGGTGATTAATGGCCCAAGGAAAATTGTTACCAATGTTAAAGAGAACTTGGATGGATTACATAGGATTATGGATTGGGCAATATTGGAAATTTTAATGCTAAAATAAAGTGATGACAATCCATTAGTTAAGCCCACAATTTAAGATGGATATGATGAAGAAGATGAGGAAAAGAGTAAAAACGAAGCTGATGAAGAAAAAGTGGAAAGTGAATATGAAGAGGATGAAGATGATAAAGAGAAATATTAGAACAATGTGAAGTTTGAAGAAGAATTATCGAATGGAGAACCTTCATATTATCTCCAAACTAATTATCCGGTGGATTTTTACAATATCACCAATAATGAAGATTAACAATAACAAATGGAATGGAATTTAGTTATTAGTATTAAGTTTTATTTTCTTTATAAGATTTGTCTTTTATTTTTAATTTTTTTTTAAATTTATTATACTTAATGCAATCCAAATTTATTTTGTGTGTTCGAAACATTCTTTGAAATTTAGGATGACGATAATTGTTCATATATGGTAAAGATTATGAAAAAAAAGCTACATGAGAGGTCAGCCAACTGTAAAAATAAGCAAAATATGTCTAGATGATAAAGGCGTTCAGTGCCTTAACAACACAAGCCTCTCTATCAACATTTGAATAATAAACGACGCTAATTGTTTGTGACTAGCGTTCATATTAGAAAATTAGCGTCGAGGAGAAGTCAATATGTGGCCTTTACAATTCAAGATAGTAAACTTTTAAGAAAATTTAATGTATGGTGTCCATGAATCATCTAGTAAAGGATATGTTATATTTTAAATGTGGAATTCTAGGTTTAGTGAAATCGTGAAACAAAAATGTAAACTTGTGTGGTATGAGGGATACTATATATTCTATGTTGTTTACTGAAATGTACCCCCACTTAAAAATATATTTTATCCAGTAAAGGTTGATGTCAATTTTCTAATTAGGATAAAAAGGAGTGAAAGAAAAGTTCCAATTATCAATTATGAAATATGTGAATTATGGAAAATTTAAATTTTTTTAATTGAGCTCAAGAGGAGAAGTCAATATGTGGCCTTTACAACTCAAGATAGTAAACTCTCAAGGAAATATAATGTAAGGTGTCTATGACTCATCTAGTAATAGATCATCAAGTAGAATTCTCGTTACATGGATTGTATCAAAAGTCACGGACACACATATGCGCATCAAATCTATGTATATCTGGAAAGAATTAAATTAAGGGGTATTTAGAATAATTGTTTATTGACTAATACTCATGTGCTCGAGCACAAGAAAATAGCAAGTGTGAGGTATTTTGATATATCCTAAATTATACATATTTAATGGATATTTTTATACTTTTCTGCATGATGTTGAAGATATTAGGTACTTAATTGTTATAAATCAGTATTTTGTAGAGTAAAAGGACAATATGTTAAAATGAAAGCTATAAAGGCATATTCTAGAACAAAATTCATAGCTTGAAGACTAAATGAAGACTTAATTAAGGATAAATCCAGAATTAATAAAGATTTCGAGGATATTTACTAATATATGCAAATTTCGCCGCATAAATTATTTCACACTGTGATTTATGTTGTTTCCCAGAACCTATAAATAGAGCCTTAATTTCATTAAAAAAACGAGAGAATGCAAAATAGAGAGAAAATCATAAGTAGAACATATCAGAAGGAAGAATGAGAAGGTTTCGAGTGAAGCTTTTAGCCTTTAGTTTGCATTATGTTTGACTTTCTAGTTTGTTTTAATTATTTAGTTTTGATTATGGGCTACTTCCCAATACTGTTATTTCGATATAGATGATCTACTTTTATTATGGTTTACTTCATTGAAAGGATTTTAATAGTATTTAATTTATTGTGTTAACGCTTAATTAAAGACCCATTCGTATTGATATTGATTTTTTTATGTTTATGTAATTGAGTGAATGATCTAAAGATTAAGTTCAGATTATGTATTTTGAATTAAATATTTAGTTAACAGATAAGAACTTGACCAGTTGATGCATAGACAAATCTGACTAGTGGAGTCATCCCTAGGTTAAACATAATAAACGTGGTTTAATATGCATGATTGATCTAATAGCTTGGACAATTTCGAGAAGTTGCCACTAACCTTGAGACTAATCATACAATTTGAGTCATTACATAATATTAACGAATAGATTGAGTCTAGGGGACCTATCATTACTGATGGAAAACTTAGAACCATAATGACTTGACTAGCTGATCTAATCAATTTACAAAAAACTGAATATCTATCAAAATTTTATAGAACCTCATATGAATTAACCATAGTTATATAGTGATTCTAGATTTAAATAAAAGTAATTAATTAATTATTAAATTTGCTTCATCATTTAGTATATTCTATTTATTTGTTATTTTTGTACACCTCAATTCCTGTTGAGTTCGATACCATTATTTATCTAGCTACTACGATTTATGATCAGATGCACTGCCTAGTGCTAATAGTAAGATTGGTTTGTTAGGTTTTATAATTTTAAAATTAGGTTTGTATTTAAATTAAGTTTATTTTATAGACATTAAAAACACATCAGTAATGTTTTAAAATGTTGAATGATAATTTGTATAATACTATTTGGGCGCTACTATATGTACCATCCGCTTACATAAAAAAAGTCAAACATGAGGCTACACACTCACCCTCTCACATAGCGGTACAACAAACAACTGAGAGGTACGCAGATATTTAGCCTAATACTAATATGCTAGAAGATTATGTATGTCATTTCATTCCAAATAATTACCTTTTAAATTTTAAATTCCTAATATAATCACGTATTATATACGTAATATAGTATATTATAGTTTTTATTAATATTATTGGTTCGTTTAAGTTCAGTTTGTAGTGTTTTATTTTAAGATGAAAACCGTAATTGAACCATATGTATTCGGTTAATGAAAAGTAGAAATTGCACCATCTTTTATAATAATGTATTGATTGAACTAGTTCGATTATATGGATTAATTTAATTTTGGTTTTATTTTTCGATTAATATGCCCACACTAAAAGAAAAGCAATCCTTTTTTCATGTAAGTGTGCATGATTTTTTTCGTTATTTGATAATTTTTTTGTTCATAATACTCTTCAAAACGGACCATACGTGCATTTTGGTGGCGTTTTAATTGATATATATATATATATATATATAATAGTTGAACTGACCATCGCTCCAAATAACGGCTTCATATGCTCTACATGTGACCAAGCCTCAATCTACAACTCAAATTACTCCATTTGACCTAAAGTCAAACTTGGTCAAAGTCAATGGTCCAAAAAGTCAAAAGTCAATATCCAACAAGTCGCCACACTGTGGCTATCCATTGGCCACGTCGTGGCAACGTCACGACAAAAAAAAAACGATTCTTACCCAGACGCCACACCATGGCAGCGTTAGGTCACGCCTTGGGGACTGGTCTAGGTAACTTAACCTATTAAGCCATATTCCTACAACTCCAAGAGCTACAAAGCTCAGATTTGGTCCTTCCTACGGTCTTGATGGATAACGTTTCCAACTTTATCCATTAAGAAACCTCAATAAGTCAAGATCCCGATCCCTAAATCCTTAAAAGTAACTAATGGCATGAAAATACTCATTAAGCCCCTAATCATTATAGTTACTATTCCAAAGTTTCAAGAAAGGTTTCCTACACCTAATGGACCATAAAAATCATAGATTTATGGAAGTGCGTGTCCAATGCATGTCCCTTCCATTTTAGGTCAAAAACATGGCAATTAGGAACTTAACGCTTGAGCATGGGAACAAATCTCCAAAAATTCTCAGATCTGGAACTTATGATACTAAGATGACCACAAGCGTCCATAAAGTTGCCAACTTTATGAGATCCAACCATTCCTAATACCCACACCATGAATATTAAGGGACAAAAGGTTTAGATCTAGATACTAGTAGCATATCATATCTTGAGGAGTTAGAAAGTCCAGAAAAGATGCACAAGGTGGATGGGGAGTGTTACTTGCTAAATCAAAGCTCAAGCGCACCTTCTTCTTCTTCAAAACACCATAAACTCCACAAAAGATCAAGAGTTAGCAATGGAGGTTTGGATTTTCTTTTGGAGGCTGAGGGTAGGCAACCATGGGCATCACATCCCCTAAATGGGGGCACAAACCCCATATTAGCGTTTTCCATTAAACAACAGCCACGCCGTGGAAATAGGTTGCCATACCATGACACTTACTTAGCCTCCACGAAATTACTAGCCATGGCCACGTCGTGGGATTCAATCACCACGTTGTGGAAATATTCGAAATATTAGCACACTTAAAAGAGACATACCCAAAACTTGGCATTACAATTCTCCCCCACTTAAACTAGATTTCATCCTCGAAATCCTCAGCTGAAAACAAATCTGGATAGTGCTCGTGCATCTCTGCTTCGGGCTCTCCTGTCCACTCGGAACCCTTCTGATGATGCCATTGGATCTTAACCAGAGGGACTACTTTGTTGCCCAAGGCCTTTGTCATCCTATCCAGAATAGCTACCTGCCTTTCCATGTAGTTTACGCACTCTTCGTCCTATATATCATCTAATAGAACCACTGCTGAATCATTAACCACACACTTCCAAAACTGTGAAACATGGAAGGTGTTCTGAATATGGCTAAGCTCCTCTGGCTGATCTAATCAGTATGCCACCTTTACTACCCTGGTCACTACTCAAAATGATCCAATAAATCGGGGACCCAACTTTCCCCTCTTCCTGATGCGTATAACACCCTTCCAGGGTGATACCTTTAGCAAAACCATATCTCCAACCCAAAACTCTAACTCAAATCATCGCCTATCAACATAACTTTTATGTCGGCTCTAGGTTGTCTGTAATATATGCCTGAACTGATGGATAAGCTCTGTCGGACCATGCCAGATGTAACGTCACAAAAAATCACAATAAATTTTAATTTATCAAAACAACCCAAAGACAATAATTGTTTACACAAACATTGTTTCAAAAGTAAAATTCATAAATTAGAGTAGCACAAAATTCAATAACATAAAATCCGAAGGATGTGCACGATCACACATTTGCCTTGCCTTGATCATCTGAAGTACCAGAAACCATAACTAAAACCATAAGCAAGAAGATTAGTGAGTTCCTCCAAAATACCAACACACACAAAACATATAACAACATATACTGGGTCCACAACTAAAAGACTGAATTACCCCTGAGCCCACAGTATTAGTCTGGCTTGCCTATCAGGCCCACAACTCATATTTGGCTTGATCTCGAGCCGACAACATAAGTCTGGCTTGCCCTCGGGGCCTACAACTTATGTCTGGCTTAATCCGGGTTTGTTGTCTACCGCACAAAGCAGTACCACCTCAACCCAACCATATTATGTCGACATATACATAACACATAACATATATCCAGCAGATAGATAAACATATAACCAGTCATCAGAAAAACATGCAGATCTACAGAACACTACTTTATACTACATCCTATTCACCAGGATACCGATATAACAGATCACTGCAACATATCAACATCCTTTATACCAGGATACACAATCTAGTGGGCAAGCATTGATGCCTTTGACCCACAAGTGTGGTGAGGAAAACTCACCTGAATCGAAGAACTCCGAAACACTGTGATACGATCCATTTTCTACACTGCTTGCACCCTTGAATCCACTAACACTAGAACCATATAAAATCTTAATCAATAGCCCAAATCCTCAAGTTTGACCCACGGTCAAACTTGGTCAAATGTCAACTGTAAAAAAAAGTCAAAGTCTAAAACTGGCTGTGTACGCCCAACGTACTCCACGTACACCCTGCGTATGCGATTCAAGTCCAGTACGCCAAGCATACTCCCAGGTACGCCCAAGATACGCTGGTTGTTCCCAACATTACATTAAACACTTCATCCCTTAAGACCTTTTGTCCAGAGCTCAGTTCTAGACTCAAAACATTGACTTAAGTCATAAAGTTTCAAACTTGATGACTTCTCGTGGCTACAAAAGGTCCAAAAGTCAAAACCATAACTTATAAATCCATTAATACATCATAAGTCTTGCATGGAAGGGATAGAAGGGCGAAGATCACATTTTTATGGTTCCTAATAACTCCATGATGGATAAAGTATCCAACTTTATCCATTAAAATGGTCCAAACAACCAAGATCTAGTCTTTAAGTCTTCCAAGGGACCAAAAGTGCATCTTTTTCAACTTAATCCATTAAGTCCAAGTCTCCAACCTTCAAAGCTGAATCAATATGATGTTTAGATGGATAAAGTTTCCAAATTTATCCATAACAAGGTCACAAACTTTCAAGATCTAAACTTTATGTACTAAAGTGTCCAAAAGCTCTTAACATTCAAAACTAGGAAGATCAAGATGAAGAATGTCTGGATCTACAAACTCCAAAGCAACCAACACTTCTCCTATGACGTCCTTATTCTCTAAGATGGACCAAGAACAATCCAAATCTCTCAACAACACCTTGTTTTGCTCAAAAGACTCAAACTAGGGTTAGGGTTTCAACAAAGGGTGTTGGAGAGATGAAGGATGAGAATGGAATGAGTTTGGGGAGGTTAAGGAGCTTAAATACGGCTCAAACCATGAAAATAGGGTTTGGGTACTGATCTTGTATGCGCGACATACTCATATATGCCAAGTGTACTCAGGGATGCCATAGTACGCCCAACGTACTTCCCCGTATGCCTAGTGTATGCGGCTTAATCCAAAATCGTCCTAACTTCGAACAGTCATAACTTCATCGTTCCAACTCCATTTTCGACGATATTTATATACACGAAAAGGTATTGAAGAGACCCAGAATATTATGTGGATATCTTGGACTCAAAACTTCCCAAACAAAAATCCATATTTCATGTAAGAATTTTGAAACATCCCCTTTTCTGTTTTGCCTGTTTGACCCAGCACAAACCAAGGGCTTGGATCGCATAACCAATATTATCAACATCCAATAAGGTCTAAACCCTATTCACTTGAAGCTCAAGGCCTTTACTTGATCCATTTGTTATCCACAACCCCAAAATAAGAAAGTTCTCGAAACAAGATGTTACACTAGAGACTGGAACCTAAACCCAACCGCACCGGTTCAAAAGCCCTCTGTTATGAGTGGCAAACCTTTTAATTTGACCCCTGATCCTCTCCTTCATCTAACTCTCCCTCCTGACTCTGTTGGCCTAATCCTACCTGATCAAATCCAAAAGTGGTGAGTCATTGGTCATTCTCAAACAATGCTCTCGAACAAGAGCGCAAGCCGCCTTCCGGTGCAAGGTGTCGACGATCACATTGGCCTTGCCTGGATGATAAAGAATTTTGCAATCATAATCCTTGACCATGTCAACCCACATGCGGTGCCTCATGTTCATATTTAGTTGATCCATAAGATATCTCAAGCTCTTGTGATCCATGTAGGTTGTACAACGGAAACTGTTAGAGATAATGTCGCCAAATCTTGATAGAGAAAACCATAGCCCACAAATCCAAATCATGTGTATGATAGCTAACCTCATTAGGCTTCAGTTTCCTGGATGCATAGGCTATGACCTTACCCCGCTGCATGAGTACCGCCCCTAAACTCGCGATTGACGCGTCACAAAATACCGCAAAATCCTTATCGCCCTCAAGAAGGGTTAATACTGGGACCTCACATAAGTTTCTCCCCAGCATCTCGAATGCAGCCTGCTACTCAGGCCCCCAATGGAAATCCACACTCTTTCACATCAGGCGGGTTAGAGGAACAGGAATCTTGGAGAAGTCCTGGATAAATCTATGATAGTAACCAACCAACCCTAGAAAACTCGTAATCTCATAGGGAGAATTTAGGACCTCCCACTGTATCACAACCTCAATATTGGCCGGGTTGACCAGAATCCCGTCTTGATAGATGAGCTGTCCTAGAAACTAGACCTCTCGTTAACAGACTCACACTTGGAGAACTTGGCAAAAAGCCTCTCCTATCTCAGTACTACAAGTAACTTTCGAAGATGCTCCTCATAGTGCTCCGTGGTCTTGGAGTAGACCGTACTATCATCAATAAAAATAAAAACCGACTGGTCGAGCATCGACCTGCTTATCCAGTTATTCAAATCCATGAATGTTGTCGGTGCGTTGGTGAGCCCAAATGACATCACCACAAAATCGGAATGACCATATCGCGTTTGGAACTTTTTCTTCTACATATCCTCCTCTTTGACTCTCATCTGGTGGTAACTCAACCTCAGATTACTCTTGGAGAACCAGGATACACCCTAAAACTGATCGAAGAGGTCAACAATCCTAGGGATTGGGTAATGATTCTTCACCGTCAAGTTGTTCAACTCTCGATAGTCTATGCACATATGATGAGACCCATCATTCTTCTTCACAAACGGAATCGGTACTCCCCAGGGTGAACTGATCGGTCTGATAAACTGCTTGCCCAACAACTCTTGAAGCTTAAAGGATAACTCCTGCATCTCTGGTGGTGCAAGACTACACAACGCCTTAGCAATTGGAGCAGTACGGCGGATCATATCGATCTTGAACCCTACTTGCCTCACAGGAGGCACACCGGGTAAATCCTCCAGAAATACATCTGAAAACTCTCTGGCTACTTGCACATCTGAAACCAAAACTCTCCCCTCATCCCGAGTATCGATCACATAAGCGAGATAACCTAAACACCCATGCTGAGGATACTGTCGAGCCATGGCAGCTGAACATAAATGCAAAACAACCCTGGTACCCTCAGCATAAATGGTTAGTTATCACCCACTTGGGGTTCGAACTACCACCAGTTGTTTCTCACAGTCAATCATGTATCCAAGTCCGCTCAATTAGTCCATCCTTACAATCATGCACACGTCCCCCATAGGGATGACAATCAAGTCAATCGGGTAAGACATCCCAAATATCTCCAAAGTACAACCCTTAAAAACACGTGAAGTAGAAACCATGTGTTCGTGGACGATGGAAACTCATAACGGACACTCCAACTCCCAAGAGTCATATCGAAATCCCTACTGAAGGACTGGGATACAAAAGACCGACTCGTACCCGAGTCAGAAAGCACAATAGTAGGCAAATAATTCACTAAGAAGGTACCAATCAGAAATACAAGCATATGTATAAACAAAATAACTGCACAAAATAAAAAATGAATACATAACAGTTACGAGATCAGACACTGGCCTGACCTCCTCTGCTATGAGCTGAAAAGCACAACCTCTGGCCTTCGGGGCCCATCCCTCCCTTTGCATCTACCCGTAATCCTCATAGTTGTCGGAGCTGGTGCCTAAACTCGTATGGCGGCGAGCAAGGGATAGTTGGCCTTCATATGGCCAACCTGGTCATAATTGTAGCAAATATCGGTGCTCGATAATGGAGCGTACTGACAACAATCCCTCTTAATATGCCCCTCCCTGCCACATTTGTTGCATCCAGTCGTTGATCGGTATGTCCCCCCATGTGTCTTCCCGCACTTGCCACAAGGGCGCCCCGTCTGACCTTCGGATCGCGAATCAGCAGGCTTAAACTTCTTCATTGTTGGTTGTGTGTGAACTGAAGCATGCCTCCTCTCTTTGGTCTGGGTCTCGATCTCAATCTCTCTCCTCCGAGCAAAAGAATGCAGCTCGGAGAGGGAATGGTATTACTGAGTTGAAAAAAAACCCATGATCTCAGTCTTGAGTATGCTCAAGTAATGGGACATCTGAACCTGCTCTGAAGCAGCATACTCGGGGCAGAAAAGGGCTCTCTCAGTTAACATCTTGGTGATCTCTGTAACCGACTCTGTCGTCTACTTCAACGACGGGTACTCCTAGTGATATTGCCATATCTATACATATATTTAGGCATTATGTTAATACATATTAAGTAATATTTTGGTTACTTGTAATGATATTTGATACTGATTGAATTAAATTACATTTTATAGCCAAATATGACACTCTTGAAGAATAAGAACCAGAAGTGATAAATATTAGAACCTGGAAGGACTGGAGCTAAAACAGGAGCTTAACCGAGTTTAAAAGAAGAAGATTCTAGCAAAATACCAAACTCATGACGTGAGAATTACAACCTCACAACGTGAGGAGCGTCATTCTAGAAGATAGATACGCTGAAGCCAAAATCCTTGCTAGACACGGATTCTACTGAGCTCACGACGTGAGATCCTAATTCTCACGACATGAGAAACGATTTTATGAAAACTATAAATAGCCTTTACACGTTTGACTTGAGAGATTTGGATTGGAGATATTGTGGAGAGATAGTCAATTTTAGAGGTCAGAATCCTGCAAAATTCAACTATTGGAAGAGGATATCGTTTGGAAATTGAAGATTGAAGACTACACATGACATTAGGTTTGAATTAGATTAACAAGGTCGAGATTTTATGAATTTATGTGCTTATTTACTTCCATGAGTAGCTAAAATATTAGGTTTTCGTTTAGTGTAGTTGAACCCTAGTACTATGTGCTAGTTTTATATATTTGGGTTTTATGATGTTGGTTTTATGCATGTGTTTGATTATCGTTACCTAGCATGTTAAAGTTTGCATATTTGTTGCTTTGATTCAAGTTAAGTGTAGGTTAGTGACCATTAAGTTACATGAACATGTTTACCTAGTAGTTTATGACCATTAAATTTCTAGAGCTAGGATTAACCACATCTTAGATTAAGTAATAAAGGTAACAACTTTTGGCTGTGTTGGAGAACATAATTTGATCAAAATTGTGTTTGATTAATTGTCTTGACCATAGATAATTATCTAGAGGACTTACATAGCCCAGTTATCATTATTAATCAATTATGTGTTTGCTTTTGTATGACCATTACATAGTAGTACCTGAATTGGTAAAAATATTAGTAGATCAGACCAAGACTGCTAATTACATCTAAATTGGTAACCAACTAAATAAGTCCATACTTAGAAAGTACACATAGGAAAAAGGGGGATTCGAAGCTAAATTAAAGTATCTTCTTAATCTTGTTTACAACCTTCTTTAGTTGAGTGTTTAAGTTAATCTGAACTTGGAAAATCAGATAAAAAATCCCCCTTTTAAGTATTTGCTTTTAGATTAAATTTTAGTAATTATTGTAGTATACTAAATCTGCTTCCTATGTTTGATACCCAACTTACTGTACTATACTATAAACTGACTAGGTACACTGCCTATAAGTGCATTAGTAGATAAGTAGTTTGGTTATAAATTTAAAGCTAGATAGGTATAACTTAGTGAACATCAAGTTTGCGGTGTCGTTTCCAGGGAATGACTATTTAGTTATTAGTTTAATTGCTTTAGGTTAATCGATCCTTTTTATGGGATAAAAACCGCAAAAAGTTACTTTTCTGCAAACATTAATTTTTTTTTCTAAAAATACTGAACTCACGACGTGAGCTTTCACTTCTTACGACGTGATCTTGGTAATATCATATTTGTTTCTTTTTTATATTCTGTTTTATTTTCTTTGATTTACCATGAGGTGGCAATAATTACCACGATGTGGTAATCAAACACGGTGTTTTTATTATCCAGATTTAGCTCGTTTTTACGTTTTAGTTTCGTTTTGTTTCAGTAGTTTATGACCCGTGGATCAAGGATTTTATTGAAACCACTATTTGAAGATCCTGAGTCAGCATTTCAAAGAAAGAAGCTGAAAAACGAAAGCAAGGTCGAAAGCTTTGAGAATACTCCTAGCAAAAAGGAAGTTGGTTATGAGCTTGAAGCAGAATCAGAAAAAGGATGCGAACCCGAAAGCGAGCCCAAAAAAACATGGCGGACATTGCTAACATGACGATGGAGGCATACAAGAAGAGAATTCATGAGAACACTGGCCCTGGCCTTATGCAACCTGAAATTCCCACCACCACAAACTTCAAGCTCAAGGTACATATCCTTTACGCGCTAAAGGATATGCCATTCTACAGAAAAGATCATGAAGATGCATACAAACACCTTGATTAAGTCAATAACATCGCCAATTATTTTAATATTTCGAATCTACCACGATAAATGGTGTTGTTGAGAATGCTTCTGGTCACCTTCAAATGAGCAGCTAAAGATTGGTTGAAGGCACTCTTACCCGGTGGAATTACAACATGGGCACAAATGTGTTAAGAATTCCTCCAACAATTTTGCCCACCATAAAAGGTGTCCAAACTTAAGAAGGTCATAGTTAATTTTTGCAACAAGCGGGGGAATCATTATATGAAGCATAGGAGCGATATAATGGATTGCTACAAAATTGTCCCTAAAATGATCTTAATGAGTAACAAGAAAAATCCATCTTTTATGATGGGGAAAACGTGACAACTACGAAACTCCTAAATTCTCAAGGTCCTCTCAAAAAGAAGAATCCCACTACAATCAAAAGAGATAATTGAAGAATTCTCCAAGCATTGAAGAGAATACCACAACCCTCGAAAGACGAAGCAAAGGGAAGTGAAAATGGTGCTTCGGAAGACATGGCGACAGTTTTGGCATTGTTGAGTAAAATGGATCGAACAATGACGAAAATGGACCAATCCATACACGGAATACGTATGGGTTGTGAAAATTTCAATGGGCTACATTTGACTAAGGATTGCCATTTAGACAAACATAGGAATAGAGAAGCTCAGGTTTGTTACTCTAGTGGAGACCGATTTGATGAAGATTAGAGAAAGCCAAAGAAAGAATAGTTGTCGTATGAAGAGTACAAAATGCAAAAAGAAGAAAAATATCGGCAAACTTGACGGGGCTTTTACCAAAAAGAATATCCACCACCCAAGAAGAAGTTGGACTTTGAGTCAATGCTTAATAGGTTCATGGAGGCTTCTGAAAAAGACATGATGCAACTGATGTTACCATTAGAAACCAACAAGCTTCCATCAAAAATATTGAGGCTCAACTCGAGCAATTGACGACACTAGTAAATAAACGGCTACCACCTAAAATTCCTGATCACAAGACGCAACCACATGTCATGGCCATATCCACTGAAGAAGACACCATTTCTGAGTTCTTGGAGGCATTAGAAGGACATACAAAGCAACCCAAATCAATGCCAAAGCAAAAGAAAATCAAAGAAAAAGATGAAGGTGATTCACTTTTCTCACGTCGTGAGGATCAGCCCCTCACGTCGTGGGCTGGGTCTGATAAGAAAAATCCTTTTTTTATCAATGCATATCAACCTCCATTACTATTTCCTTCTCGAGCGAGAGTGCATCCATTGAAACAAGAGCATAAGAAGTTTATGAATCAAGTCAAGGGTATTCCAATCAATACCCCATTTATTGAATCAATAGCCAATGTTCCTGAATATGCAAAGTTCCTTCAAGATCTACTCACCACTCGCCAACAATTAGCGAAGACTTCCAAGGTAGTCCTTAGTGCGAAAAGTTCAATGGTCATTATGGAGGGAATACCAAAGAAAATGGGAGATCCCGGACGCCTTACACTTCCATGTGAATTTGGAAATTCCACGAAGACATTTGTGTTAGCCGATTTCGGAGTGAGCATTAATTTGCTGCCATATCCGTTTTATCAAAAGCTTAACCTTCCCGAATTGAAGGCCACAAGGATGAAAATGATGGGTTTTGATCATAAAGAACAATCCATATGTGTGCATGCAACCCTAATATTCTTGGATCTATGTTTTCTGTAATTGAACATACAAGTATTGAACATCAAAAGGAAAAACCTATGAGACATATACTATTTTCGAAATCTATAACAAAAGATATGAAACATATCTTTAATTGTTATGCAGTAATAAAAATGTGAATCCAATACTTCTTGAAGCTTGAGATCAAGTGCCATAAGTGAAACACCTCTAATGGTTCACACCCACACCAAGAGGATGAGAGAGGAGAAAGGAGGAGAATGCTTGAAAAATTCGGCTATTCTTCTAGGGTTAAGAGTGGCCGAAATCATGAAGACGTACAACCCTTTATATAGCTGAGGTAGCTTAGAGCCAAAGCTAGGGTTTTAAGGAGGATGTTGGATTAAGTGTCTAAGCCCATAACTGTAGTTGGTATGTACTTGACCCGATAGTAGCATGGTCCTTTTGGGTTGCCTTCACCATAGCAACTTGACAGGATGAATTATGAGAAAGAGGTTGATAAATGATTTATTAATATATTATAAGAATAATATATTAGTTGAGAAATCATATTATTTAATTAGTATTGATCAGAAATTAATTTGGAATTATATAGTGATCAAAAGAGACTGACTAAAAGAATGGAGACTAATATTGCAAATCAATGATAGTTTCAATTGGGCTGATGGATCGCCTTGGAATAAGGTTGGACGAATTCTATGGGAAACCCATAGAGAATTCTTCCAAGGAGTATTCTAGAAAGTGTCCATGGGCTGCTTAAGGCTTAAGTAGTCAAATTATGGTTTCCACTTAAAACCCTAGCAGCCACAAGTATAAATAGACCCCATGGCTTACAGAATTCGGCACCCCTATGCTTGAAAGAGAACCATAGCCAATTTCAATAAGCCTCCATCCTCTCTCTCTCTTGTTTATCTTTTGGTTGTGGTGTTTGTGACTCCATTAGAGGTGCAACAATTGAGGCACTAAGCTCTTGAAGGTCAAGATCAACCAATCAATAAGGAAAAGGTATTCTTCTAACTTTGGTTTAGTTATTGATTTCGAAATTATGTATGCTAGATTAGGGTTTTGCTTTGGAAAATTATTATGCATGTATAACTTCAGAAAAACCTAGATCCAAAGCAATTAGGGTTGCATGTGGACTATAGGAATGTTGTAATGCTCAAAACCCATCAGTGGTATCTGAGCTTAGCTTGTTTTTCTGTTATATTTGATGCATTTGTGAATTGTTCAAAGCTAGAATAAAAATCATTTTTGTCTCTGGCTGATGAACACGATGTGTTCATAGTTGAACACGACGTGTTGGTCTTCCATGGCGTGTTATGGTCTGACACGACGTGGAGACCAGTCAGTTGGCAGATTTTTGGATTTTTGGCCTAAATTAGATTTGGATAATTACCATAAGTTGTTTTAAGGACTAAATTGGGATTTTAATAATATGGTAATGTATATCCTAATCTAATTTAAACATAATTGTCAAATTTTAAGATAATTATGAGATTTTGTGATAAATTAATTATTTGTAAAATTTGATTTGAATTTTCTTGCCAAATAAAATGGATAAGGTCAAATTTATGATATGGATAAATTATATGATTAATTTAAATTGTTTTAAATTTTGATCTAGAAGTTTTGAATAGTTTCAAAACTTGCCCTCAAGTTTTGGAATTTCAAATTTGATTAAAAGTTCTAATTTTGAAATATTAAATTCTAAAACCATAATGCTTTAAAGGTTTAAAATACAACCCTTATACTATTATAATATTATAAGTTTAATATATATATATATATATATATATATATATATATATATATATATAAGATGAGCCAGTCTTACCTTTAGTAGGCCTCATTCACGAAGCCGATCTCTAAGGGGGGTATAAGGAAACTGCCTATAAGATGGCGGTTGAATGTGTGTCGACTCTCACCCACCGCTTTCTTGATTGGTGGAGGGTCGTTAGTCGAACGGGTAGGATAGGACATTAATTCCTCATTAATAAGTATAATGAATATTATAAAGTAACTAAATGTTTTTATAAATTCCTAATCTTAGTTACTTTAGGAAAAAATTGAAAATGATGCTATTCCATGAAATTGCACTTTGCACCATGTCAAGTCGTTAGTGGAGCGTGTGTGGTTAACCGGCTCACTAATTTGGACTAACAAGAGTGGTGAAGGGTAGCTCGAGAATTATCATAGATTAATGGAGCGTGTGTGGTTAACCGACACATTGATTAGGTGGTAAATGACTTGAGAATGCTAAGCAAATTTGCATGGTTATTCACACCTTGTTTGTGATCCTCCGTATCCCAGTCACAAACTTCAAGGGCATAATAGAGATTAAACATGCCATTGAAAAGTTCAATGAATCTCAAAAGAATCTAGGAGTTTCATTTCATTTAAAACTTAATTGTTCATTTCATTTTTCGTGGTGGAATTGGTAAATCGCCATTTACCTACCTTCATATAATTTGCAATTGGATTACGGCATCTCTCTTCCGAATTGTGAATTATAGTGTTGGGTCCTAGCCTTAATGTTTCATTTGGGTGTTATATTCAGGATTGCTTATCTAATCTAAACTTTGTTTTGTTTTTCAGATGTCTGGCTCAAACAACGCTTCTAGCTCGAACTCCTCAAGCTCCTTTTCTCTTATGAACATTTTTGGGAGGGTCACCTTCGATGGGTCCAATTTCAATGATTGGATCCGCAACATCCGCATGGCCCTTCGATACGAGGAGAAAGAATATGTCCTCGACGAAAATCTCAAAGGGATAGATGAAACCAAAGCTTATGCTGAAGAGATAGCTGAGTATAGGGCTCACAAAAAGGACACGAAAAAGGTGTCGTGTATAATGGTAGCCACTATCACTCATGAGCTCCAGCGGTTCTACGAGGACTACTGGCCTTACGAGATGTGCCAGGATTTGATGGAAATTTACCATCAAAGTGCGCGTCAAGAAAGGTACGAGATTGTCGCCTCGTTAACAACGACCAAGATGAAAGATGGAGAGTCCATCACGAGCCACTTGCAAAGAATGCAAAGGTATGTGGATCGTCTGCTCAAGTTGAATGTCAACTTTGACAAAGAGTTGGCGATTGATATCATTCTCCACTCTTTTCCTCCTTGTCATGATCATTTCAAGATGACTTATCATATGAACAAGGAGGAAGTCACCTTGAGCAAACTTCAAGGTCTGTTAAGAACTGCTGAAAGTGGACTGAAAGGCAAAGCTGTCGTGTCAACCCCTAATGCTGTTGCCCCCGTCCTCGCAATAGGACATTGAAAATGGAAGCGGAGGAAAGCTCCCTCTAAGAGCCACAAGGGAAAGTCCCATGATGGATCCTCCTCAAATGGATCAAAAGGTAAAGTCAGTTCTACAGCTCCCTTATCCGATCCGAATGAAGGAACATGCTTCTACAGTCACGAGAAGGAGCATTGGAAACGAAGCTGCGCAAAATACTTGCAGGACATCAAGGATGGGAAGATAAAGCCCTCCTTCGCAGGTATTTATACTATTCAATCTAATAACTCATCACATGCTAGTTCTTGGGTCCTTGATACAGGATGTGGTTTTCACTTTTTTGTTCTAATTTGCAGGGGCTAAAAAGAAGTAGGGATGTGGAGCATGGGAAGTTGAACCTGATAATGTAGAATAGGAAATCATCTTCTGTCGCCAAGATCGGGTTTCACTCTTTAGTGCCTAGTACTGGGTTAGGTTTAGAGTTGAATGATTGTTGCTACTCGTCAGAGATGACGAGAAATATTATTTCTTTTCATGGTTTGTACAAACAAGGTTTTAGATTTTCATTTAATAATGAAATTGGTTCTATTAATTCTTTCTATAATGGTACTTTATATTTTGAAGCATTTCCTTGTAATGGTGTATATGAAACTGTGATGGTTGTAGACAACTTAGGGAATAATGTGTTGCATATCGATTCATCTAATGGTTTAGACAAGGCATGCTTGTGGCATTGTCGTCTTGGACATGTCAACAAGAAGCGCATAACCCAACCCCAAAAGGATGGAGTCTTGGAGTCATTTGACCTAAAGTCGGATGACACATGCGAATCTTGTTTGCTTGGAAAGATATCTAAATCACCTTTCACTGGTACTTGTGAAAGAGGTGAGCGATTGTTGGATCTCATAAACATCGATGTGTGTGGGCCCTTCAGATCTACCACAAGGGATGCTAACCGCTTCTATGCTACGTTCACTGACGATTATAGTAAATATGGGTATATCTACTTAATCAAGCACAAGTCGGAAACCTTTGAAAAGTTCAAAGAGTTGAAACAAGAAGTGGACAATCAATTGGGCAGGAAGATAAAGATGCTCAGATCCGATAGGGGTGGTGAGTATCTTAGTATCGAGTCCACGACTATCTTAATGAATGTGGAATTGTTTCACAATTGACGCCACCTAGGACACCGCAGCTCAATGGTGTGGCTGAGAGGCACAATCCAACCTTTTTGGACATGGTTCGTTCCATGATGAGTCGATCTTCGGTACCTATCTCATTTTGGGGGTATGCCTTGGAGAATGCCACCCATATCCTTAATCTAGTCCCAACTAAGAAGGTTTCCAAAACACCTCACGAGATGTGGACAGGGAAGGTTCCGTCGTTGGCACATATTAAGGTTTGGGGTTGCGAGGCTTTCGTAAGACGAGAGACTCACGAAAAGCTTGAACCTCGCAGTGAGCGGTCTATTTTCATCGGCTACCCACATAAATCTTTTGGATATCTTTTCTACAAACCTAGTGACAATGTGGTCTTCATAGCAAGGAGAGGGATTCTCCGCGAGAGAGAAGTCATATGCCCAGAGGACAGTGGGAGGAAAATTGATCTTGAAGACCTTCAAGAGTCAAGCGATGAAGGAACCTCTAACACCAGCGCTCAACTTGAGGAACGGATTCCTGTTGAACCAGTTGACGAGTCCTTACCTCTGAGACGGTTCAGTAGAGTTAGTGTTCCACCTGTGTTGTATGGTTTCCCTATAAATGCTGAAGGTGATACGTTTATCAGTGATAGTACACTGATAAATTTGGATGAACCTAACAACTACAAGGAAGCCATGGCAGGCCCAGAGGCTGCTAAATGGAAGGAGGCAATGGACAACGAGATTCAGTCCATGTATGACAATCAAGTTTAGAACTTGGTTAACAATGTGTTGGGTCGTAAGACGGTCGGGTGCAAATGGATCTTCAAGAATAAGACCAACATGGATGGGAAAGTGCATACGTTCAAGGCACGACTGCTTGCGAAGGGCTTTACTCAAAACCCGGGGGTTGACTATGATGAAACCTTCTCACCAGTGGCCAAGATCAAGTCTATTAGGGTTATGTTGGCCAACGCTATGTTTCATGATTATGAAATTTGGCAGATGGATGTCAAAACCACCTTCCTTAATGGGAAGCTGGCTGAAGATGTTTACATGTGTCAGCCAGAGGGTTTTGTAGATGCTAAGTATCCCAATAGAGTGTGCAAGCTTGAGAAATCCATTTATGGATTGAAACAAGCATCTCGCAGATGGAATCTTTGTTTCGATGAGAAAGTCAAAGAGTTTGGATTTTCGAGATGCAAGGATGAGTCCTGTGTATGTGAAGGCTAGTGGGAGTATAGTTAGCTTTCTAGTTTTGTATGTTGATGGCATACTGCTCATAGGAAACGACATCCCGACCTTGCTGGAGGTTAAGTCCTGGCTTGGGAAGTGTTTCGCTATGAAGGATCTAGGAGAAGCAACTTATATTTTGGGGATCGGATTTTGAGAAATAGAATTAGGAGACTAATAGGACTTAGTCAGAGTACTTACTTGTACAAGGTGCTGAAAAATTTTAGCATGGAGAATTCCAAGAAAGGGGAATTGCCCATCCAAAGCAATACCAAGCTGAGTAAGACTCAGAGTCCGAGTACCAATGCCGAGATAGCGGAAATGAGTCAAATGCCATATGTTTCCACCGTTGGCTCGATCATGTACGCTATGACATGTACTCGCCCTGATGTGGCTTTTGCGTTGAGCATGGTTAGGCGATATCAAGGGAACCCGGGTAGAGCTCATTAAACAGCAGTTAAGAACATTCTTAAGTACCTACAAAGGACTAACGACTGGGTCCTTACACTTGGTGGGAGTGATGACTTGAGAGTGAAAGGGTATATTGACGCAAGCTTTCAGAACGAAAGAGATAACTTTTGCTCTCATTCGGGATGGGTATTTACCCTAAATGAAGGAGCGATTACTTAGAAAAGTTCCAAGCAGGAGACCGTGGCTGATTCAACGTGCGAATCAGAGTACATAGCAGCGAGCGAAGCGTCGAAAGAGGCAATATGGTTGTAGACCTTCATTGGAAACCTTGGAGTTGTACGAGCCATAAAGGAGCCTATGGGGATTTTCTATGATAACGAAGGAGCAGTTGCCTTAACCAAGGAACCAAGGGATCATGGTAGATCGAAACATATCGATAGAAAATACCAGTTCATTAGACATCGGGTAGAAGAGGGACTCCTCGTAGTCAAGAGGGTATCGTGAGAGGAGAACCCAGCAGATCCCTTCACAAAGGGTCTCAGCAGAGTTAAGCACTTAGAGGATGTGAGGAGCATTGGTCTGAAGGACGATATTAGTTTTAGTGATTAGATAGATGTTTAGAAACTTGTAATAGATAAATAAAATTGACATTTGATGATTAATTAATGGAGATTTATTTATGAGTAAACTTTACTATCTTGTGTCAATTGTTTACTATTGTTTCACTTTTGCATGCTTTACTTCCAGAGTGATTAGATTATTTAAATTATCCACAGTCGATCATACTTTGGGAGTAAGTTATGAGGTTAGACTGTCATGAATTGTTTGTAGATTGTCTAAGTGCTAAGACATAGCAAAGGTTTGCTGCAACGTTCAAGATACTTCTGAAATAAGATTTGAGTATTGGATTAAACCCACGCTCATTTGAATCACTTCATGGAATCTATCATGAGTGATTGTGAGATGATAATATCGTATAATCTTTAGATCGAGATATATGAGTTGTTGTTTACAAGTCGGTTGTGCATTAATAATGCGTAAACACATCAGTAACTTGATGTTATAAATCGTGTTGTTGTGTACGATTAGACAAGTAAATAGTACAAACATATAAGTCAAAGTTTATATGTTCCTTTTATCCTAAGAGGGTAAAAGCAATATCTTGGGCCCCTTGATGATTTTGTGTTGACTTATGTGTTGGGCCCGTTCAGGACCAAATTGATGTATTCAATTAAGTTCTATGTCAAACAAATCAGAAGTCGGGAAACAAACTATTGGACATTGAGAATGATTATGTTCCATGTCTTTGTCCACGCGATATCTTGCAGAACGGATGATTATATGATCCATTATCTAAAGGACGTGTCATTGACTAGGTCAGAGTTCGACAGCGGCTTTAGAGAGCTACGATTGCTAATCGGATTTTGAAGTCATACTTGCAGTTATAGTTATTACACTTATCCAAGTGGGAGACTGTTGGATTAGGTGTCTAAGCCCATAACTATAGTTGGTATGTACATGACCCGATAGTAGCATGGTCCTTTTGGGTTGCCTTCACCATAGCAACTTGACAGGATGAATTATGAGAAATCATATTATTTAATTAATATTGATCAGAAATTAATTTGGAAATAATTTAGTGATCAAAAGAGACTAATTAAAAGAATAGGGACTGATATTGCAAATCACTGATAGTAGCAATTGGGGTGATGAATCGCCTTGGAATAAGGCTGGACGAATTCTATGGGAAGCCGATAGAGAATTCGTCCAAGGAGTATTCTAGAAAGTGTCTATGTGTTGCTTAAGGATTAAGCAGTCAAATTAGGGTTTCCACCTAAAACCCTAGTAGCCACAAGTATCAATAGACCCCATGGCTTACATAATTCGCCCCCCTATGCTTCTAAGAGAACCCTAGCCGATTTCAATAAGCCTCCATCCTCTCTCTCTTGTTCATCTTTTGTTTGTGGTGTTTGTGACTCCATTAGAGGTGCAACTGTTGAGTCACTAAGCTCTTGAAGGTCAAGATCAACCAATCAACAACGAAAATGTATTCTTCTAACTTTGGTTTAGTTATTGATTTCAAAAATATGTATGCTAGATTAGGGTTTTTCTTTGGAAAATTATTATGCATGTAGAACATGAGAAAAACCTAGATCCAAAGCGATTAGGGTTGCATGTGCACCATAGGAATGTTGTAATGCTCAAAACCCATCAGGGGAAACCCTAATTCCTTAGCTTAAGGCCTAAGCAGCCCATGGACTTCCCATCCAAGTCCTTTGGACGAACATTCTAGGGCCTTACTAGAAGTTTTCATCCAACCCTTCTAGGAAGGTCCAAGAGCCCAATTCCTCAACTATCACTATATTGCTAAACATCCCCTACACTTTTAATTGATACAATTAATCCCAAAATTAATTCCAATTAATTTCTGATTAACTATTAATTAACTAATATGATTTCTAATTAATTTTTTATTTTCATAATACATTAATAAATCATTTATTATAATTTATTATTCAAATAATAAATTCAACCTCTTTCTCCAAAAGCCATCATGTCCAGTTGCTAGTATGAGGGCAACCCAAAAGGACTGTGCTAGTATCAGTTCAAGTATATAGCAATTATAGTTATGAGCTTAGACACCTAATCCAAAATTATCCTACTTGGATAATTCTAATAACAATAGCTGTCAGTATTACTTCAAAAAATTGATTAGCAAATTGTAGCTCTCAAAGCCGCTGACGAACTCTGACCTAGTTAGTTATGTGTCCTAAGATAAATGATCATTTAATCCTCCATTCTGCAAAATATCATGTGGACAAATGACATGGAACAAAATCAATCTGATTGTCCAATAATTTGCTTCCCGATTTCCGATTTGTAATGACAAAGAACTACTAATCGAGTTACTGATGCGTTTTCTAACAATACGTTTTATAACATCAAGTTACTGATGCGTTTACGTATCATCAATGCATAACCAACTCGTAAACAAGAACTCATATATCTCCATTTAAAGATTATAAGATATTAACGTCTCATAATTACTCATCATAAATTCCATGAAGTAATTCTATGAGCGCGGGTTAATCCAATACTTAAATCCCCATTTCAAAAGTACTCATGAATACGGTAGCAAACATTTGCTATCTCTAAACACTTAGACAATCTACAGTCTGATTCATGATAGTCTTGATTCATTACTTACTTCCAAAAGTATGATCGATTGTGGATGTTTGAATAATCTAATTATTCGGGAAGTAAAACATGCAAAATGAAACACAATAATAAACAATTGACAAAAGATAGTAAACAATACTCATAAATAAATATCCATTATTTAATCCTCAACTGTCAACTACTTTTATTTTATTACAAGTTTCTAAATATTTATCTAACTACTAAAACTAATATCATCCTTCAGCACAATGCTCCTTGCATGTTGAACGTGCTTAACCCTACTCAGGCCCTTTGTGAGGGGATCTGCAGGATTCTCTTCTGATGATACCCTCTTCACGACGAGGTGTCCTTATTCTACTCTATGTCTGATAAAATGGTATTTTCTGTGGATATGCCTCGATTTGCCATGATCTCTCGGTTTATTTGTCAAGGCAACTGCTCCTTCATTATCCTAAAAAATCTCCATTGGCTCTTTTATGGCTGGCACAACTCCAAGGTCTCCGATGAAGTTCTTCAACCATACTGCTCCTCCATTAAGGGTAAACACCCAGCCAGATTGAGAACGAAAGTTTTCTCTATCTGTCTGAAAACTGGCGTCACTATACCCAGTTACTCTCAAGTCATCACTACCACCAAGCACAAGGACCCAGTCCTTAGTTCTTTGCAGATACATAAGAATATTCTTGACTGCTATCTAATGAGCTCTATCCGGATTTACCTGATATCAACTAACCATGCTCAAAGCAAAAGCCACATCTAGGCGAGTGCATGTCATAGCATACATGATCAATCCAACGGCGAAAGCATATGGAACTCGACTCATTTCTGCTATCTCTGCATCGGTACTCGGACTCTAAGTCTTACACATTTTGGTATCACTCTGTATAGGTAACTCTCCTTTCTTGGAATTCTCCATGCTAAAACATTTTAACACTTTATCCAAATACGCACTTTGACTAAGTCCAATTAGTCTTTTACTCCTGTTTCTCAAAATCCTTATCCCTAGAATATAGGCAGCCTCTCCCAGATCCTTCATAGAGAAACACTTTCCAAGCCAGGATTTAACCTCCTGTAAGGTTGGAATGTCATTTCCTATAAGGATTATGCCATCAACATACAACACTAGGAAGGTTACTATACTCCCACTGGCTTTGACATATACACAAGATTCATTTTCACTTCTAGAGAAGCCAGACTCCTAAACTTTCTCGTCAAAGCAAAGATTCCATATGTTAGAAGCTTGTTTCAATCCATAGATTGATTTCTCTAAATTACACACTCTATTGGGGTACTTTGCATCCATAAAACCCTCTGGCTGACTCATGTAAACATCTTCAGCCAACTTCCCGTTAAGGAAAGCGGTTTTGACATCCATCTACCAAATTTCATAGTCATGAAACGTAGCTATGGCTAGCATAACCCTAGTAGATTTAATCTTAGCCACTGGTGAGAAGGTCTCATCATAGTTAATCCTCGGGGTTTGAGTAAAGCCTTTCGCAACCAGTCGAGCCTTGAAAGTGTGCACCTTTCCATCCATGTCGGTCTTCTTCTTGAAGATCAATTTGCACCCAACTGTCTTACGACCTGGAACATTGTCAACCAAATTCCAAACTTGGTTGTCATACATGAACTTGATCTCGTTGTCCATTGCCTCTTTCCACTTGGCAGACTCAGGGCCCGCCGTAACTTCCTTGATATGTGCCAATGAGGGATCCTTCCTTATCGACATCTCGTGAGGTGTTTCGGAAACCTTTTTTTTGGACAAGATTAAGAATATGGGCGACAGTCTCTAAGGCATACCCCAAGAATGAGATTAGAAGTGAAGTTCGACTCATCATGGAACGAACCATGTCTAACAAGGTCCGATTATGCCTCTCAGCCACACCAGTAAGTTGTGGTGTCCTAGGAGGTGTCATATGTGAAACTATTCCACATTCCTTGAGGTAGCCTTGGAATTCGATACTAAGATACTCACCACCTTTATCGGATCTAAGCATCTTGATCTTCCTGCCCAATTGATTCTCAACTTCTTGTTTGAACTCTTTGAACTTTTCAAAGGTTTATGACATATGCTTGATTAAGTAGATATAGCCATATCTGCTATAATCATCAGTAAAAGTCACATAGAATCAATTTACATCCCTTGTGGTGGGTCTGAAGGGCCCACACACATTTGTGTGTATGAGATGCAACAATCCTTCACCTCTTTCACAAGAACTAGTGAAAGGTGATTTTGTCATCTTTCCAAGCACACAAGATTCACACGTATCATCTGACCTCAAGTCAAACGATTCCAACACTCCATCCTTTTGAGTTGGGCAATGCGTTTCTTGTTGACATGTCCAAGACAACAATTCCACAATCTTGTTTTGTCTAAACCATTACAAAGAATCAATCTGTAAAACACTATTAACTAAATTGTCTACAACCATCCCAGTTTCATACACGTCATCACAAGGTAAAGCTTCAAAATTAAATACACCATTTTTGAAAGCAGAAATAGATCCATGCTCATTATTAAAAGAATATCTAAAACCTTTTCAATATAAACCATGAAATGAAATGATGTTTCTTTTCATCTCTGATGAGTAGAAACAATTAGTCAAATCTAAACATAACCCACTACTAAGAACTAAGTTATAAACACCAATCTTGGTAACAGGTGACGATCTCCTATTGCCCATGATTAGGTTTATTCTTCCAGGCTCCACAACCTCAGTTTTTCTTAGCCTCTGTAAATCAGAACAAATGTGAAAACCACATCCTGTATCAAGGACCCAAGAATGAGAATATGATGAGGTTTTAGATAATATAGTGTAAATACCTGCCGAGGTTGGCTTCACCTTGTCATCCTTTATGTCTTCCAAGTATTTAGAGCAGCTTCATTTCCAATGCCCTTTCTCGTGGCAGTAAAAGCAAGTAGCCTCTTTAGGGTCAGAGGCGGGATGAGCATCAGAATTGGCTTTGCCTTTGGTTCCATTGCTTGATGACCCATTCTGGGAATTTCCCTTCCAATTCTATTTAGGAGGACCTTTCCTCTTCTTCCCCATTCCTTGCTCGATGGCCAAGACAAAAGAAACTACACTAGGAGTGGAGCCAACACTTTTTCCCTTCATTCCACTTTCAGCATTTCACAATAGGGTCTAAAGTTGAGCCAATGTGGTTTCTTGGTTGTTCAAATGATAAGTCATGATAAACTGATCATAAAAACAGGGTGATGAGTGCAAGACAATATCAATATCCAGTTCCTCATCAAAGTTCACATTAAGCTTCACCAAGCGTTCCACGTATCGTTACATTCGTTGCAAGTGGATGCTGACGGACTCTCCATCTTTCATATCGCTGGTAATGAGGGACTTTACTACCTTATACTTTTCATGATGAGCTCGTTGGTGATACTTTTCCACCAAGTCCTTGTTCATCTCGTATGGCCAGTAATCCTCGTAGAACCTTTGGAGCTCGGGTGTTATAGTAGCCACCATGATGCATGCCACTTTGGTTGCATCATTGTAGTGTCTCATATACTCAGCTAGTCCTTCAGGAGTAGCTTTTATTTCATCAATCTCGAGAAGTTCCTTTTCGAGCATATACTCTTTGTCCTCCAAACGTAGATCCATCGTGAGGTTTCGCATCCAATCATTATAATTGGTGCCATCAAAAGTAACCCTTGAGCAGATGTTCAAGAGTGAGAAGTTGTTGGAGGAGGAACTAGAAGTATCGTTGGGAGTTGACATCTGAAACATAAAAAGGACAAGTTTTGGTTAGATAAGAATATTCCTCAATATAACACCCAAATAAAATATTGTGGCTAGGATCCAACTAGATCTTTCACAACTTCGAAAAGCAATGTTGTAATCTAATTGTGAAATAAATAAAGGTAGGTAAATGACGATTTAGCAATTTCACCACGAAAACGAAATATTAAACGAATTAGGTTTTTAATGAAATGCCTAGATCTTTTGAGATTCATTGAATTATTCAATGGCATGTTTAATCTCGATTATTCTCTTCCGTTTGTGATTGGGATACCGAGGATCACAAACAAGATGTGAATAACAATGCAAATTAGCTTGGTACTCTCGATGTCATTTATCATCTAATTAATGTGCCAGTTAGCCTCACACGCTCCATCAATCAATGATAATTTACAAGACACCCATTGCCACCCTCTATTAATCTATATTAGTGTGCCGGTTAACCACACACCCTCCACTAACGACTTATATAAAGTGCAATGTGCAATTTCATGGCTTAGCATCAAATTCACATTTTTCCTAAAGTAACTAAGATTGGGAATTTTATAAAAAATATTTAGTTACATTATAATTTCATTATACTTATTAATGAAAATTATTTATCCTATGAAATCCGTCCGGCTAACGACCCTCTACCAATGAAGGAAGCAGTGGGTGAGAGTGGACACCAATTCAACTGTCATTTTATAGGCAGTTTCCTTATACCCCCTTATCATTTCGGCTTCTTGAATGAGGCGTACTAGCGGTTCGACTAACTTGTCTTATACATATAGTAAATATTAAACATTTAATTTTACATATAGTATAACGTGTATATTAAACATTTCAAAATACTAGGGTTTTGTAATCTTATAAATTTTCGAAATTAAACAATTTAATTTAACTTTTAAATAATTGGATTTAATAACTATCAATTAATTAAACCTTTAATTAATTTATTAAATCATTTGAGGACTATCTAATTAAATTAATCAAAATAATTTAACCTAACCCTCTCCCCTAATTTTCTAAAAACATGGGAGGGACATTCAAATTTTATAATTATCCAAATAATTACATAAAGAGATCATTACCAAAAATAAGAAAACCCAATCATGAAACCCTAATTTTCGAAAATCATAAATATTGGGGAGGAACGCAAGGATTTCAATCCTTTCCTAAATTTTGAAAATCTAGAGGGTTAGGAAACCCCAATTTTTGAAACTTGAAGGACAAGGGAAAGGGTTAAAACCCTTTTCCAAATTTTCGAAATCTAGGGTTAAGAAACCCTAATTTTCAAAAACCCTAAGTTCAAAGGGTTTAATTGCCATAAAAGATAATTTATCAAGTTCAACAAATTGCAATCAAATTCAATAGAAAAAAACCAAGGCTTTGATACCACTGATGAGTTTTGAGCATAAAACAATCCCTATGTGTGCATTCAACCCTAATATTCTTGGATCTATGTTTTCTCTAGTTGAACATACAAGTATCGAACATCAAACGGAAAACCCTAGGAGGCATATACCATTTTCGAAATCTATAACAAAAGATAGAAAACATACCTTTAACTGTTATGTAGTAATGAGAGTGTGAATCCAAGACTTCTTGAAGCTTGAGAGCAAGTGCCACAAGTGTAACACCTCTAATGGTTCACACCCATACTAAGCAAGAGGATGAGAGAGGAGAGAGGAGGAGAAGGCTTGAGAAATTTGACTATTCTTCTAAGGCTAAGAGTGGCCGAAATCATGAAGGGGTACAACCCTTTATATAGCTGAGGTAGCTTAGAGCCAAAGTTAGGGTTTTAAGGAGGAAACCCTAATTCCTTAGATTAAGGCCTAAGTAGCCGATGGACTTCCCATCCAAGGCCTTTGGACGAATATTCTAGGGCCTTACTAGATGTTTTAGTCCAACCCTTCTAGGGAGGTCCAAGAGCCTAATTCCTCAACTATCAATAAATTGCTAAACAACCCCTCGACTTTTAACTAATATAGTTAATCCCAAAATTAAATCCAATTAATTTCTTATTAACTATTAATTAAATAATATGATTTCTAATTAATTTATAATTTTCATAATACATTAATAAATCATTTATTTCAATTTATTATTCGAATAATAAATTCAACCTCTTTCTCCAAAAGTCATCATGTCCAGTTGCTAGTATGAGGGCAACCCAAACGGACTGTGATACTATCAATTCAAGTATATATATATATATATATATCAATTATAGTTATGGGATTAGACACCTAATCCAACAGACAATTCATATGTAAAATCGTTTGGTGACGCATCCTCAAGGCATAATTGAAGATATATTCGTAAAAATTTGAAAATTTGTTTTTCCAATCGATTTTGTGGTGATAGACATGAAAGAGGATGAAGATGTTCATATTATCCTTGGACGCCCATTACATAATACCGCACGTGCCTTGGTATATATTCGTGAATCAAATCTTACCTTGTGAGTGGCAAAAGAGGAGATGACATTCGCAGCTGAAGAGAGTTTTGAAAACTTTAAAGCTCAATTGAAGTGTTGTTTACAGATGAAGACAGTGAACTTGAAGAGTTAGATAAATTAATGGAAGAAGAGGTCCAAACAAGAGAAAAGCCTAAAGGACAAGCTAAGCCTACTAAACCAAGAGCCTCAATACCAATGATCTTTGAGTTATTTGCCTTTACTTCACCAAAAATTCAAGAGGAAGAGGTTTGTGTGAGTGAAGATCTAAGTTCAAGTGATGAAGAGGATGATCATGAAAGAAATGAGGAAATTGTTGATATAATGAAGGACAAAAAGGGGCTATCTGAAAACCAAGGGAAGAACTCGAAGGATGCAAAAACTCAAGGAGTTAAGAGAAAGCTTGAGGTGTGCAACGTTCAAACAAAGAAAGAAAATTCCATGAAGGCGTATATCAGAAGGGTACAAGCCTACAAAAAGAGGTGGAAGGAACAAAAGTGCAACGGGAAATCGCACCCCCAACCGCAACAATGTAGGGCAGAAGGGATTCCGACTCATGTCTGCATAAAAAGAAGCGCTTGTCATGAGGCAACCCGAGCGCGGTTTGCATTTTCTTTTCTTTTCTTCTTTTATTTCTTTGTTTTTGCATTTTAGGATAGATTTCTTTGTCATTCTCCAATTTTTTTTTGAAATCAAATGTGGATCCAAATCGTAAGTGAAAAATACTTTTCAAAACTTAATAATGAAAAAATGATGATAATTAATAGAAAAAATCACGAGTAAAATTTATTTAGTGAATTGAGTTTGTGACCCAACATTAGCTGCTCATAGAAACGGCCCAGACAAGGCTCGCGACGTGAACCCATATATTTCACGATGTGAGAAGTAAAAACACGAAACACTTAAAGATCAGAAGTCACTTTCAATTGCACTTTCACTTTCAACTCAATTACGACGTGAACTCGATCTGTGTGACATCCCGAAACTTAGGTCACAGAGTGCGAAGAGCTAAATTACAGTAAATCTTTTTGTAATTTAACTCATTGAGTTTTAGTGCATCTAACATGAAATAAAAGAGTTCATTTCAAATATTACAAGATATCAAATGATACCTTACTTCCAAACGTGTAAACAGTCAAACGAATTAAACAACTCAAACTACAACACTAGTTAATGCATCTGAAAAAACTAAAAATTTGTATTAAGCAGTTACGAGAAAAACAAACATTAAAACTTTATAGTACTTGTTCCCGTATTTCTGAAAGTATGAAGAACATCCAAAACGAAGTTCGTATGCAAAAGATACGATAGTTTTAAGAAAACAAAAAGTAAAACACTTTTTTCTTTAATCAAATAAAACTGAATCGATCCGTTGAGGCACTTGCACACCTCTGATAGAAATTCCGATAGCGTTTTTGGACTTAGGCTATGGCCAAATATTTGATTTCATACTCAAAATGTTTTTAGCAAAAATATTTGAAAAAGTCGAAAATCGAGCGTTATGAGCTACTTATACGCGAAACTTTAAAAGCGATTTTCCGGAGTTTCGCAACTTGAAAAATTAATTCATTCGGTTTTTTGGAATCCTTGAATTAATCTCAATCTAACGACCCTTTCGGAAATAAAGTCTGACGTACCAGATCCCGATACACCAAAAGATGATGTTTTTAGACCATTTAAGAGAGTATGACACCTTGTATGACCCACCAAGACCACTTTGGCTCAAAAATCTGATCTTTCTCTTTCTCTCCCACACATTTCTTTCTTCTTATTTCTTTCCTCTCGCCCTTCGTGTGCACTCTTACCCAAAGGTACAAAGTAAGAGGGTGAGGTATGCCCTTAAGATTATGTGTGTGTTTATTTGGACTGTAAAATAGAGCTCATGCAATCACATTTCACACACCAAAAAAATCTCACCTCTTCTCTCAATCTCTCCTTCCATATATCTCCATATCTCTCTATTACAACATCACCACCATCCCACCACCACAAAACTACCACCCCAATCCATTTCTGCTATTGTTTCCAATCACCACAGCGGCCTCCCTTCTCCCATTTGTCTTCCCTATCGAAAGTAAGTAAGAAGGAAGCAAAAGGCCACCGAAGTAGCCTCCTGCTGCCCATCGCCACCCACTGCCGCTTCCATCAATAATCACCACCACCACCCTCTGTGAACTGCAGTGCAGCTGTGTAACCTTCCCCGACCCTCCCCCATCTGCCTTCTGTCGTGTTGCTGCCAGAAAGTCGAGGAGGAAACGAGGCAGCAAGCCCGGTCACCCTCTCCTACTCTCGTCGGAATCTCCACTGCCACCCTTCACTGTCGGTTTCCACCACCTTTTGTTGCTCCGGCTGTTGCTTGTAAGTACCCAAAACCATCTCCAGTATTTTTGTTATCCTGTCATCATCGATCGCAAAAAAAAAAAAAAAAAAAAAAAAAAAAAAAAAAAAATCCGCCGCAGACCATTGATGTGTTTGCTCGTCGCATGCAACGTCCAAGAACAGGAGGTGATCACCTCCTGTTCAAACTGCAATTTAAGGTGTTCAAATCTACCCCTCCATTTCGAAAGTTTTTACAAATCAGGTCTCCACGATTCAAACTTTATTACAAAATTAGTTTTAAACACCCTCCATTGAAAACTCTTTACAAATTTGGTCCCAAGCCTCAAAACTTCAATTAAAATATATAAAACCTACCCCTATATTGACAATCCTTTTCAAAATAAACCCTAAATTAAAAATATAAAAATCTAATAATTCATTTTATATATATATATATATATATATATATATATATATATATATATATATATATATATATATATATATATATATATATATATATACTAATTTTAGTTTTATTAAATAAATAGATCCTAAATAACTTTTCCAAATATTAATTTATATTAACTTTTATAGAAAAATAAATTAGTCTCAAAATTTCAAATTCACGGCAACGCATTTCGATTTCTCGCATCCAATACTCGAAGCAAATCGATAGTCACACGTTAAGGTGAGTGTTACGACCCCTCTTTTATAAATTTTCGGGGGAGAATACATGTACTACTTATGCTAAGATAATACAAAAATACACATAAAGTATTAATTTATGTAAAAACGATAACTAGTTTATAAATTATTGGTTTAACTTTTATATTTTACGAACACATAAACTAATTTTAAACTTCAATATTCTCAAATATTATGTTGTTAAAATAATACATCCTTTAAAAATAACATATGTCTTTTTACTACAAAACCCTATGAATTTTTTTATTTAACATCGTGTGTCATGAAATGCATGTCATAAAACTTTGTAGTATTCCTAAGGATTTGAACTATACATGCATATGTCCAAAGTTAATACAAGAAACATACTTAGTTTATAAAAGCTAGTTTCTAATACTATACATGTGTACCAATTATGCTCGACTTTTATAAACTCTATACGATTCATTATGCCAAGAACTTATCCACATTTATGTTAGGGCTAAGAGTTATTCATACTTTAGTTAAGGGATTTATAGTGAGACACTATTCATTAGCTAAAGTCTAAACACTTAGAATACCCACACTACTATAACCGTTAATCCTCAAAGCGAGATACATATGTATAGATCTATACGGGGATCCCCACCTACGGTTGCTAGCTACAACCTCGAACGATTAATCAAAGCAGGTGATAAGTGTCTACAATCGTTACTATGACGTCCATCGAAGCGTTGTAGCTAGGTACATTCAGTCACATAGCTCGGTTATAGAACTCACTATAAACTTTAACTCGAATCTCTCCCTCTCTCTCTTTTTCTCTCTCTATCTCTCATACTACAACTCATCAATTTGATACTTTCAAAACCGTTTTAAGCATGAATTTACTTATACCAACACACCTTTTGGATTTTTCAAAACTTATTTAAACATGGTTTACTTATAAAGAAATACTTTTTGAACGCTTTTAAAAGTATCATTACTATTACTGGTAGAAAACATGTATCTCTCACCAACCTTGTATTGACCCTTAAAACTACATGTATTCTCAGGGAATCAGTAATCACACAAATTCAGACGATGGATAGTCACGGATCTCATGAAATTTAGTTTACTACTTTTTGTTATATTCGCCTACCTGTTTAAGGCAATTCATATATTACATACTATGATTATCTTTAAGAATCATGTATTCAAACATCAAGATGGAATACAAATGTTGTTTTGTTTATTGTTGTACTTGTGCTATATATTCAATTTACATGTGATCCATGAACTAAGTTGCACAACCCGGCATGTTCCACCGCCTCGGCCGGGGGTGTGACAGATTGATATCAGAGCTAAATTGGCTATAGAGAACTCGTATCCTTGAAAGGGAATACAACTACAGCAACTAGCTTCTAATAAAATATTATTAATATTAATAACACTACTTCTCGACTGCGTACAATATGGGGAAACTGAATTGAAGGACAGCTTGAGTTGTTGGATTTAGAACGGCTTAATTGCTAAAATGATCATGCCCTCCGGTGTTTCTTGTCTGCCTTCGTTTATGCTTGGTAGTCTTCGAGTACAAAAAAAAATTAATAATACTACAAACCTCACCAACACTAATATATAAGATTTTATATATACTCTGACCCGTGATGAGAAAATTTAATAAAAATTCTAAACATCCCTTCAACTAAAACTACCAATTCAACATTTTACGTCAAACGTCTCAACTAAGGTTAGTATCGTACATAAGTCATATCACAAATAAACCTGGAACGCGCGCCTATGTTATTTATTGTCGGGTCGATGCACAACCAAACTTGAGCAAGGAGTTTGATAGACTACAAGGATTGAAAGTTTTAGAGATTGAAGAATGTTCTCAAGATTCGCTGCAGATACCTAGTACCTTAGAAACCTTATATCAACCCCAAAACAACGTATATATTTTAAATCATAAATATACTTAAAAATATGGGATAATGTTCATATTTTTCTAGTTCACCTAAATCCGAAGAATCAATAACTCTGCTACCTTCGTAACAGAGCAACCCATAAGTTCTCGGTCAATCATTTAGTAGTCTCGAAACTTCTCTCTTCCAAAGATGACAAAGATTTCGATTTTCTCTATTATTTGAAATCTTAAGGACTTCAATTCCCTCCCTATCATTTGGAAATCTAAAGGATTTCTGAATCAATCACATTTCCCTTATCATTTGGAAATCGGTAGAATTTCAGGAATCAATCACACTCTATAATTTGGAAACCTATGGGATTCTAGGAACAAATTATACTAACACCACACAATACAACTCCTACATACTTGTTTATGATTAAGTAGTATAAACAACTTAAGTGTATAAAGGCCCCTCGAAGGAATCCGCGAGTTCACCCACCACCAACATTTCGAATGGACTAAATACTAATGCAAATCGTTATTGCACAAGGGATTTCCACAACCTTATCTACGTAAGAGCTTCCCAGAACGAATCTTCTATGAACAATGGAAATGATGGCGGTATTCCAGTCTTTCACAAAAACAACCCCAAATCCTGTTCTTACAAGGATTCCATAGCCTACCAACCCCAATCCTTCTTTGGTACAAAAGGAGACATTGGTCTATCTCGTTGGATAGAGTTGATGGAGGTAGTGTTCCGCATAAGCTCTTGCGCTATTGACTGTCATGTTAAGTATGTCACTTGTATGCTAATGGATTCCGCCCTTACTTGGTGGAATAACCATACCAAGTTTATAGGAATCGATGCAGCATGTGCCATTACTTGGGAATCCCTGAAACATATGCCGATTGAAGAGTATTGTCCTCGACAAGAAATCCAGGCCTTAGAACAAGAATTGTTGAACCTTATTACGAAAGAGTTAGAGGTGAATGTTAACACCTCCCAGTTTAACTGCCTCGCCAACCTCTTCCTGGGTACAGTAAAATTGGAATACAAAAAGATTGAAAGGTACATTTGGGGGGCTAACTCCCCCGTTCAAGGTATTGTTGCTGCATTTAGAACCACTACCTTTGATAATGCTAAATTGGCCTATCATTTGACTGAACAATATCTCCGTCTGAGTACCACAACCCAACAGACGGAGCAGAACCGGACGAAGGGTACGAAATGGAAGTTCCACGAGTAGTTCAAAGGGAACTTCAAACTACTCAATCCCAAATCAGAACCTATGACTGTCTACGACTCAAACACTCATACTCCATCCAAGTCCTACTCTAGGACTCTACCCCATTATACCAAGTGAAAATTTCACCATGTTGGGAATTACATGGTCTGTAAGAACTGTAAATTAAGAAGTCACACCACTAAGTTCTTCAGAAAGACCTCTACCACTGATGTATGAAAAATGTGTAACTACTTTAAATGCAACCAACCGGGACACTTCAAGAAGGATTGCCCTTAGCTGAAGAATCAGGGTGGCAAAGGAACAACATAGTGATTGATGCAGGAGATGCTCGCCAGGAACCAACTGTCGTTACTGGTACGTTTCATATTAACAATATTTATGTTTCCGTATGATTTGATATTGATACCGATATAAGCTTTATTGACCATATTTTTAGAAACGCGATAAAACATAAATTCTACAAACTTAATAAGGCTTACACAATAGAAATGACAATCAGCCAAATAGAAAACACTTTAGAAATAATCATCAATTGCCTTCTCACCGTAAATAACCATGTCTTGCACACCGACCTAATGCCTATGACCATTGGAAGTTCAATGCGATCATCAAAATGGATTGGTCATCACCTCATCGAATGGAGGTTTAATGATATGAAAAATCTGTTCGACTACCTTTACCCAACAATAAGGCTCTCTTCATTTACGAAGATAAATCAGGGAAGAGCTTAAGAGTCATTACTTGCATGAAGGCAAGGAAGTATTTGCAGGAGAGATGCTTCAATTTCCTGGCCCACGTGGTGGATATGCAAAAAAAGGTTAGGAAATCAAATACATACCGTAATTGTACGACTACCCGGACGTATCTCCACTGGATCCGCCTGGAGTACATCCAATCAGACAGGTCAAATTCCGAATTAACCTAATCCCATGTGCACCACTAGTGGCATGATCTCCTTATCGCCTGACTCCTTTGGAAATCCAAGAACTATCTAGTCAACTTCAAGAACTTATTGACAAAGGATTTATTCGACCAAACTTCTCTCCATTGGGAGCTCTGGTATTTTTTGTAAAAAAGAAGGATAGATCGTTCAGGGTGTGCATCGAATATCGAGAGTTGAATAAAATCACCATAAAAAACTGATATCCACTCCCGAGGATTGACGACCTATTCGACCAACTACAAGGATCCTACTACTACTTGAATATCGACCTAAGATCCGCCTACCATCAACTTAGAGTTAAAGAAGCTAGATATTCCAAATATGGCATTCCGAATTAGATAGGTTAGTACAAGTTTCTGGTTATGTCATTTGGACTGATCAACGCACGAACCGTATTCATGGACCTTATGAATCGGGTGTGTAAACCCTGCTTGGATAAATTCATGATCATCTTCATCGACGACATATTGATACATTAACGAACCAAGGAAGAACATGGCCAACACTTGCGTTTCATTTTGGAACTGTTAAGAAAAAAGAAACTTTATGCAAAGTTTTCTAAATGTGAGTTCTGGATTAACGAAGTGCATTTCCTTAGCCAGATGGTCAGCAGTAAAGGGATTGATGTCGATCCCGTAAAGATCAAAGCGGTTAAGGATTGAAAAGCACCAACAACACCAACCGGAGCATGCCAATTCTTAGGGCTTGCAGTCTACTATCGGAGATTCATCGATAAATTTGCCTAAATAGCCAAACCTCTCACCGCACTAACCCAAAAAGACAAGAAGTTTGATTGGGGAGACAGCCAAGAGTCTGCCTTCCAGATATTGAAGCAATTGTTGTACAGTGCACCAATTTTGTCTCTTCCTGAGGGAAAAGAAGTCTTTGTAGTGTTCTGCGACGCCTTGTACCAAGGGTTAGAATACGTACTAATGCAGAGAAATAAATTCATTCCACACGTATCCAGAAAACCTAAGCCAAAGAGGACAAACTACACCACCTTAGCAGGGACGGACGCAGGAACACATAGTAGGTGTTGCCGGGATGAATAGGTGTTGCCGATACATGAAAAATAGGTAAAAAAATCGAAAAATCAAAAAAATTTCCACTGCGGTCAGAAAAGTTAGGGGTTGCCGGTGCCACACCGGGAACCCCTTAAAACTGTCTTTGCACCTTAGGAACCAAACTAGACATGAGTACAACATACCACCCTCAAACGGATGGCCAGAGTGGAAGAACAATACAATCTCTGGAAGATATGCTCCGCGCCTGTGTGATAGTCTTCGGTAACACATGGGACACTCACTTGTCGTTGGTTAAATTCTCATACAACAATAGTTATCACACTAGCATCAAGGTTGCTCCATTCGAGGTCTTGTAAAGGCGCAAATGTCGTTCTCTGATATGTTGGGCAGAAGTTAGAGAGACTCAATTAGCTAAAAAGCATGTTGGAGACACTCTACTCACTGGTCCCGAGATCATTCATGAAACAACAGAGAAGATCATTTGAATAATGGAACGATTAAAAGTCGCACGTAGTTGACAGAAGAGTTATGCTGAGATCAGACACAAATCATTGGAATTCAAAGAAGGAAATCATGTCATAATAAAGGTTTCTCCATGGAAGGGTCACATCAGCGGTGCTCCTCCCACTAGTAGAACGACTTAATGATAGAACAAAGTTAGCCTAGAACCTAATAATTTCGAGACGAAATTCCCTTAACGGGGAGGTAATGTGACATCCCAAAATTTTGGACATAGACTACAAACGACTAAAATACAACAAAGCTTTTTGTAATTTAACTCATTGAGTTTTAGTGCATCTAACGTGAAAAAAATGAGTTCATTTCAACTATTATAAGATATCAAATGATACCTTACTTCCAAATGTGTAAATTGTCAAACGAATCAAACAGCTCAAATTGCAACACTAGTTAATGCATCTGAAAAACTGAAAAATTGTATTAAGCAGTTATGAGAAAAAAAAACATTAAAACTTTATACTACATGTTCCCATGTTTCCAAAAATATAAAGAACGTCCAAAACGGAGTTCGTGTGCAAAATATACGACAGTTTTAAGAAAACATACAGTAAAACACTAGTTTTCTTTAATCGTGTAAAAACTGAATCGATCCGTTGAGGCACTTGCACAACTCCGATAAATATTCCGAGAACGTTTTTGGACTCAGGCTATGGCCTAATATTTAACTTCATACTCAAAAAATATTAGCAAAAATATTTGCAAAAGTCAAAACATCGAGCGTTACGGACTATTTAGATGTGAACTTTAAACGCAATTTTCCGGAGTTCCGTAACTCGAAAAATTAATTTGTTTGGGTTTTTAGAATCCTTGAATTAAACTCTATGTGACGACCCTTTCGGAAAAATTTCCTACGTCGGGATCCCGATACACTAAAATAAGATGTTTTTAGACCATTTAAGAGAGTATGCCACCTTGTAGGACCCACCAAGACCCATTTGGCTCAAAAATCTAATCTTCCTCTTTCTCTCCTATGTTTTTCATTCTTCTTCTTTCTTTCCTCTCACCCTTCCTAGTTGTTTCTTTCTTTCCTCTCACCCTTCACGCAATCACATTTCACGCACCAAAAAAATGTCCGCTCTTCTCTCAATCTCTCCCTCCATATCTCTCCATATCTCTCTATTACAACATCACCACCACAGCACAACCATCCCTCCACCACAAAACCACCACCCCAATCCATTTTTGCTACTGTTTTCAATCACCACAGCCTCCTCCCTCTCCCCTTTGTCTTCCCTGTCGAAAGTAAGTAAGAAGGAAGCAAGAGAAGGCCACCGACGCAGCCTCTGCTGCCCATCACCACCCACTGTCGCTGCCATCAAGAATCATCGCCACCACCCACTGTGAACTGCAGTGCTGCTGTGAAACCCTCCCCCACCCTCTCCTCTCTCCCTACTATCGTGTTGCTTCCAGAAAATCGAGGAGGAAACGAGGCAGCAAGCCCCGTCACCCTCTCCTACTCTCGCCGGAATCTCCACTGCCACCCTTCACTGCCGGTTCCCACCACCTTGTGCTGCTGTTGCTGTTACTTGTAAGTACCCAAAACCATCTCCATTATTTTTGTTATCCTCTAATCATCGATCGCAAACAAAAAGAAAGAAAGAAAAATCAGCTGGAGACCATTTATCTGTTTACTCGTCGCATACAACGTCCAAGAACAGGAGGTGATCACCTCCTGTTCAAATTGCAATTTAAAATGTTCAAATCTACCCCTAACTTTCGAATTTCTTTTACAAATCAAGTCTCCACTATTCAAATATCATTACAATATTAATTTTAAACCCCCTCTATTGAAAACTCTTTACAAATTTCGTCCGAAGCCTCAAAACTTCAATTAAAATATATAAAACCTACCTCTATATTGACAATCCTTTTCAAAATAAACCCTCTATATATATATATATATATATATATATATATATATATATATATATATATATATATATATATATATATATATATATATATTAATTTTAGTTTAATTAAATAAATAAATAGGTCATAAACTTTAGTTAAAATACCAAATAATCTTTCCAAATATTAATTTATATTAAATTTTATAGAAAAATAAATTAATCTCAGAATTTCAAATTCACGGCAATACATTTCAGTTTCTCGCATCCGATACTCGAAGCAAATCGACAACCACACGTTAAGGTGAGTGTTCTGGCCCCTTTTTTATATATTTTCAAGGGAGAATACATGTACTAATTATGCTAGATAATACAAAAATACACATAAGTTATTATTTTATGTAAAAACTATAACTAGTTTATAAATTATTGATTTAACTTTTATATGTTACGAACACATAAACTACTATTAAACTTCAATATTCTCATATATTATGTTGTTAAAATAATACATCTTTTTAAATATAACATATGTTTTTTTTACTACAAAACCCTATTATTTTTTTTTAATTAACATTGTGTGTCAAGAAATACATATTATAAAACTTTGTAGTACTCCTAAGGAATTGAACTATACATGCATATGTCCAAAGTTTATACAAGAAACATACTTAGTTTATAAAAGGTAGTACCTTATACTATACATGCATACCAATTATGCTCGACTTTTATAAACTCTATACGATTCATTATATCTAGAACTTATCCACTTTTAAGTTAGGGATGAGAGCTATTCATACTTTAGTTAAGGGATTTATAGTGAGACACTATTCATTAGCTAAAGTCTAAACACTTAGCATACCCACATTACTATAATCGTTAATCCTTAGAGCGAGATACATATCTATAGATCTATATAGGGTTGACATCCCCACCTACGGTTGCTAGCTACAACATCGACCAATTAATCGAAGCGAGTGATAAAGGTCTACAATCCTTACTACGACGTCCAACGAAGCGTTGTAGCCGGGTACATTCAGTCACATAGCTCGGTTATAGAACTCACGATAAACATTAACTCGAATCTCTCTATCTCTCTCTCTATCTCTATCTCTCTCTCTCTCTCGCTCTCTCTCTCTCTCTCTCTCTCTCTCTCTCTTTCTAATAGTACAACTCATAAACTTGTTTTTTTCAAAACCGTTTTAAGCATGAAATTACGTATACCATGACACCTTTTGGATTTTTCAAAGCTTATTTAAACATGGTTTACTTATAAAGAAAATACTTTTTGAACGCTTTTAAAAGTATCATTACTGCTGCTAGCAGAACACCAACAACTCTCACCAACCTTGTGTTGACCCTCAAAACTACATGTATTCTCAGGGAATCAGTAATCATGCAAATTCAGATGATGGATAGTCACGGATCTCAGGCAATTTAGTTTACTACTTTTTGTTATGTCCGCCTACCTGTTTAAGGCAATTCATATATTTTATACTATTATTATTTGTAAGAACCATGTATTCAAATATCAAGATTGAATACAAATATTTTTTTGTTTATTCTTGTACTTGTGTTATATATTCAGTTTACATGTGATCCATGAACTTAGTCGCGTAGGACGACATGTTCCGCTGCCTCGGCCGGGGGTGTCACAGATTGGTATCAAAGCTAAATTGCCTATGGAGAACTCGTATCATCGAATGGGGAATACAACTATAGCAACTAGCTTCTAATAAACGTATTATTAATTCCACTAATTTTCAGAATTTAGGACTTAGGGTTTATGCTCAATTTTGGTTTAGCCCCAAATTCCCCCGAATTGGTACGAAATAGGAGTTGCATGTTAGATTTTGGGACCTTCAAATGGCATTATAGAAAACCCTTGGCAATGTTTTGGACTTCTTTTTCCTTATTATGAATCGAAATTGAATCTGCCATGTTCGAAGCTCACAGCGTGAGCATTAAGGATCACGATGTGAGCATTGGGTAAATGGATTTTCTATTGTTTTTTTTCTAATTATTAAATCCTTGGTATTCTTTTGGGTTTTGTTTGTTGTTTGTTTTATAGAAAATGGCATCAAGGAGAACCAATGAACAATTCCAAGGAAATGTTTTCGAACTCCACCCATTATATCAACTTCCCATTAATGTTCCTCAAAATGTGGTCAATAATTTCAAGAATAAATTGGGATAGTTGTATAGTAGGGAGTTTGCTATTTCTCCATGCATTGATTTAGCCAAATTGGAAGAAATTGGAGTTGTGGCAAGGTTGACCCAATATTTAACAAAAATATTCATTGGGGATGGATTTTCTTTCACACGCAATGGGTGGAAGAATTTGTTTGCCATTAGTGATCTGGTATTCAAAGAATTATGTGACGAGTTTTTTGCATCGGTCTCATTTGAAGAAAGCACGGAAGATCCTTACTATGCACGGGCCCTAGTTTTTCGTCTTGGGGGCGAATATCGTGAATGCAACTTGGCCGAATTTTCATGGAGAATGGGGATTTATGAGCAAAATGAAAAAAGTTCTCGAACTCTTGGTATATTTTTTAGGGCATCTACAAGAGAATATTCTTTGGGGGTAAATGGGTATGATTTTTGGACTACAATTTCTAATGGGGCATTTCATTTGGGTGTTTCACAAGAAAGCGGCATCTGTTCACCTATTCAACGACTCCTTCATTGTTTTGTGACTTTTTCTATCAACCTTAAGGAATATGGAGACAAGGTCACGAGTCTCAACTTTCCTTACCATCTTGTTAGCTACTTAGGAAGCAAGGCAGTCACTTCATGAGTCGGGAGACCTATAGCGGGTGGTCATTTTGTCACTCGCTTGGCATGGTCGTATGGTATTTTTACGCCATGGTTGAATCGTACGTTGACATGCAAGGAAGGAGATGATTTTTCTTTAGGTTATTTGGAATCCATGCATGTCATTACAAATATGGGCACACATTGGAGTATTCCTGCTGAGAATGAGGTTGGACAACTGGGTCAACCTGAGGAGGAACCACGACCACAAGGACAAGAAACGTGAGGGCAAAAGGAGACCGGGGCCAACAACAACAATCTCACCAATTTGAGGGTGGTGTACAAACCGACCAGTTTCAAAGTCAGGTTGGTACATATATAGATAAGTTACGCGAGGGTGTGAACTATCACAACCAAGCCATGGATGTTTTGTTTTTGCACCTTTACATTGAGCGACCACCCACCATGCCACCTAATTACACCTACATATCGACATGGGAGGAGCTTTGGTAACGACAAGGAGATGGAGTCGCGCCTAGGGGAGCGGGAGGCAATGGAGATGATGATTGATATTTATCCTTTTCATTTATTTTTCTTAGTTTATTTTTGGTGTGTTTTGTGTGTTTTTATTTTTATTTGGTTTGTTTTTAAAAACATGTAACCGGATGGTATATGTTAATTTTCTAGTACAACCATTAGTTTGTTTGTTCACAGAATCATTTCGTATCGAGAAAGAAAGAAAAGAAAAAAAGAGAAAGAAGTCGTGAGTGTTAAAGAGAGCAAATCAAAGGCCATAGTGTTTTATTAGTGTGGGGTGACCTTCATGTGTGACGATAGAGTAGAGAAAACAAGAAATTCCATCAAAATGGGTGTTAATACAAGTCTTAATGATTTTAGAAGACAATGAAGATCACATACATAAAAGACTTGTAGAAAAAATGCAATCTGCCAGCATCCAGTTCTCACATCGTGAGTATCTACTTCTTACGACGTGAGGCATATATCAACGTGATTTAAAAAACGATCTGAACAATACTCACGCCGTGAGTCACTACTTCTCACGTCGTGAATCGTTACCTATGGCATTACATTATATTCTTTCAACTTATAATGTGGTGTATGCTTTCCCACATTGAGATGATTTATTTTTGAAGATTTTATGCACCATAATTTTTGAAGATGCAAGTTTTTGGTTTATATTTTATTTAGCACAATCACGAGTACCAGAAAAGTCCAAGCTCCAGTTACATATTCAAGATGTTCGAGTTTTCCACACTTTCAGAATTCGATCTTGCCACTACTACCTAGGGGAAGGTTCATAAGGATTGTGAATATTTAGGATCGGGGAAGTTTTTAGGAATTGTAGACACAAATATGTGCATTATGGTCTTGGTGTAATGGTTGGGTTCTAAATGGATTGTTTTATGCAATGTTGGTGATGGAAGGTTAATTTAAAAGATTAGTTTTGCTTGAGGGTAAGCAAAAGATAAATGCGGGGTATTTTGATATTGTCATATCTATACATATATTTAGGCATTATGTTAATACATTTTAAGTAATATTTTGGTTAATTGCAAAGATATTTGATACTTATTGAATTAAATTACATTTTGCAACCAAATATGACATTCTTGAAGAGTAAGGACCAAAAGTGACAAATATTGGAACCTGGAAGGACTGGAGCTAAAACATGAGATTAACGGAGTTTAAAAGAAGAAGATTCTAGAAAAAGAGCAAGCTCACTACGTGAGAATTACAACCTCACGACGTGAGGAGCGCCTTTATAGAAGATAGATACGTAGTAGCCAAATTCCTTGCTAAACACGGATTCTACTGAGCTCATGACGTGAGACCCTAATTCTCACGACGTGAGCTACGATTTTATAAAAACTATAAATAGTATTTGCATATTCGACTTGTGAGAGTTGGATTGGAGATATTCTGGAGAGATAGTCGATTTTAGAGGTCAGAAACCTACGAAAATCAACTATTGGAAAAGGATATCATTTGGAAATTAAAGATTGAAGACTACACATCACATTCAATTTGAATTAGATTAACAATGTCGAACTTTTATGATTTTTTGTGCTTATTTACTTCCATGAGTACCTAAATATTAGGCTTTCGTTTAGTGTATATGAACCCTAATACTATGTGCTAGTTTTCTATATTTGGATTTTATGAAGTTGGTTTGATGCATGTGTTTGATTATCATTACCTAGCATGTTAAAGTTTGCATCTTTGTTGCTTTGATTCAAGTTAAGTGTAGTTTAGTGACCATTAAGTTACATGAACTTGTTTACCTAGTAGTTTATGACCATTAAATTGCTAGAGCTAGAATTAACCACATCCTAGATTAAGTAATAAAGGTAACAACTTTAGCAGTGTTGGAGAACATAATTTGATCATAATTGTGTTTGATTAGTTGTCTTGACCATAGATAATTATCTGGATATATCTTACATATCCCAGTTATCATTATTAATACATTTTGTGTTTGCTTGTGTATGACCATCTAAATTGGTAACCAACTGAATAAGTCCATACTTAGAAACTATACATAAGAAAAAGGGGATTCGAAGCTAAACGAAAGTATCTTATTTGTCTTGTTTACAACTGTCTTTAGTTGAGTCTTTAAGTTAATCTGAACTTGCAAAATCAGATAAAAACCCCTTTTTAATTACTTTCTTTTAGATTAATTTTTAGTAATTATTTTAGTATATTGAATCTGTTCCCTGTGTTCGATACCCAACTTACTTTACTATACTATAAATCGACTAGGTACACTTCCTATAGGTGCATTAGTAGATAAGTAGTTAGGTTATAAATTTAAAGCTTGATAGTTATAACTTAGTGCACATAACCAGGGCTAACCTCTCCCTCTCAACTAGTGGAACATACTCAATGCAGAAGATATCAGTAAACTGGTCCCAAGTCACTGCAACTTTCTTCGCAGGAGAATAAGCACCGGTCACCAGCTTCCACCAATCCTTCGACCCTAGAAGAAGATGGTTCAAGGAGAACTTTACCTTCTGGTCCTCTGGCCACGAGCATGTGAAGAAACAACCCTCCACATCCGATATCCACCTCATAGCCATGATCGGGTCCTTAACCCCATTGAACTTTGGGGGCTGCGTATTGCTGAAGTCCCAATATTGCATCATCCTTCTCCCCTGGAGTCTCACAACAATAACAGTTGTAGTGGCTGTGGAAGCAGCATCCTACGAGACTGACACATAACGCTCGTCAAACATCTCAATCATGGCGGTCTTGATAGACCTAAATACCTATGGGATCGCCTCCATAATATCCATGTCACCTGGGTGGTTATCATCTCATGAATCTCTTCATCAGTCAAATTTGGCCTCTACAGGCCGCCAAATCCTGATCCAAACCGTCTAGTGATCGCCATACTAAAAACCAAAACAGAAATACATCAGAAAAGCCACAATTCATACTATTACATGATTATGGGATAACTAAATCCTCGGGGTTCGTGACTTCCTTGATACACGTACAGGTCCTATGCTTCTAGTAGTACGAGCCCATACGACTTTACAAACCTACCCGTATTCATCTTAAAGGATTGCCACGGACCACCCGACCACAAAGCCCAAAAACTAGGATACTCATACATCCTACTCTCTCTCTCTCTCTCTCTCTCTCTCTCTTTAGAGAGAGAGAGTGTGTGTGGCTAATCATTCATCATGCTGACCTTCTACAAACCATACTCACTCATGAAACTTCCACTAACCTTGTAGTCGCTGGTGTATGCTAATCATACATAACAACGGATTTGATAGATAGTCGAATACTTGAGTCTACCCTATGCCTACAAGCAGACAAGGAACATGAAATAAGGCTAAATAAAAAATTCACAGGCTATAGAATCTTATTTATGTACAACTATGATGCACACACTAAGGAACCACAACAATAATGCCAGTTATGTATAGCATATCAAGAAATTCTCGTAGGCTATCAGGCATCATAAATCACACACTTCTATCCTTTAATTCCTGAAGATCCCCAACCTATAAACTAGCACCTAATTCTGTCATATCATCAATACACAAAAAAAAAGTGTGGGAACACATAACATCTTACCTGTTTGTCTTTTTAGAGTTAATTTTGAAAATTATTTTGCAGATGCTCAGTTTGAGTCTGGAATCACACAAGTGTTCATCCAACTCACTCAAACCAGGGCTCGGATACCAACTTGTAACATCCCAAAAACCATAGTCAAAAATTTCATTTTTCAAAGACCATTTTTTAAACCACAAGTCATACAAAACAATATTTCCAAAACATAGTCATAAAAATCAGAGTATCCAAAAATATCTCTTAACATAAATCCAAGGATGATAAATATGATCACGTCCTCGCCTAGCTTCGATCATCGGGTGTACCTGAAACCTTGAAATCTAAATGTAAGCCCAAAGCTTGTGAGTTCCTCCAAAACCCCAAACTACAAAACATATAAAAACAAGAATACTGGGTACATAGTCATCAAATTAGATTATCGCTCAACCACATCATAAGACTGGATTGCCCTCCCGACCCTCAGCTGATGACCAGATTTCTCCTGAGCCAACAACATTAGACTGGATTTTCCTCCCGACCCTCAGCTAATGTCTGGATTACTCACGGGTTTGTTGGTTTACCACACAAAGCAATTCCACCTCAACTCAAACACACTATATCGACATATGCAACAGATAAACAATAACTAGAAAGTGCATGTAATCATACAGACCTACCAATCTAAAAGATCACTATAACATAACAATATCCTATATACAAGGATACATGACACAACCTAGTAGGTCGACATTGGTGCCTTCGACCTACGTGTACACTGAGGAAAACTCACCTCAAAGTCTAGAAGATAGCTGACTGATCACTGCTCCAAATACCGGCTCTACATGTCACCTATATAACACACAGGGACTAAGTCTCAATCTACAACTCAAATTACTCCATTTGACCTAAAGTCAAAGTTGGTCAAAGTCAATGGTCCAAAAACTCAAAAGTCATCATTCAGCGAGTCGCCATGTCGTGGCCATCCATTGGCCATGTCGTGGCAGTGTAACGACAAAACAGACGGTTCTTACACACTTGCCACGCCGTGGCAACATAAGGCCACGTCGTTGTGACTGGTCTGGACAACTTAACCTATTAATCCATATTCCTAGAACTCCAAGAGCTCTGAAGCTCAGATCTTGTCCTTCCCACGGTCTTGATAGATAAAGTTTGCGACTTTATCCATTAAGACACCTCAAGAAGTCAAGATCCCAAACCCTAACTACTTAAAGTTAACTAAAGGCATAAAAACACCCATTAAGCACCTAATCACTAGAGTTACTCTACCAAAATTCCCAGAAGGGTTTCCTACAATTAATTGACCATAAAAGCAATATATTGATGGACATGCATGTCCAATGTATGTCCCTTCCATTTTAGGTCCAAAACATGACAATTAGGAACTCAGAGCTTGAGCATGGGGCCAAAACTCCAAAGATCCTCTAATTTGGAACATAAGACACTAACATGACCACATAGATACATAAAGTTGTTAACTTGTTGGATCCAACCTTCCAAATTCCCACACCATGAAGATTAAGGAACAAAAAGGCTAGATCTAGAGACAAATAACATAAAAATCGGATCTTGAGGACTTAAAAAGTCTAGAAAACATGCCCAAGGTGGATAGGGAGAGTTTTTTGCTGAAACAAAGCTCAAGGGGACCTTCTTTTTCTTCAAAACACCACTAAACACCATAAAAACTCAAGAGTTAGCAATTGAGGCTAGGGTTTTCTTTTGGATGCTGAGGGAGAGTGTTTGGGGCTGAGGGTAGGCAACCCTAGCCATCATATCACTCAAATAGGGGCACAAACCCCATATTAGGGTTTGTCATTAAACAACAGCCACACTGTGGCAATAGGTTGCCACGTTGTGGCACTTACTTAATCTCCACGAAATTACTGGCCATGTCCACATCGTGAGACTCCATCACCACATCGTGGCCAACAAAAATCTAAAATTCAAAATATTAGCACACTTAAAAGACACATACCCAAAACTTGGTGTTACAATTCTCCCCTACTTGAACTAGATTTCGTCATCGGAATCCTGAGCTGAAAGAAAATTTTGGATAGTACTCGCGCATCTCTGCTTTGGGCTCCCATGTCTACTCAAAACCCTTCTGATGTTGTCACTGGACCTTAACCAGAGGGACTACCTTGTTGCACAAGGCCTTCGTATTCCTATCTAGAATATCTACAAGCCTTTCTACATAGTTCAGGCACTCGTCGACATGTATATCATCTAATAGAACCACTGCTGAATCGTCAACTACATACTTCCGTAACTGGGAAACATGGAAGGTGCTATGAATCTAACGAAGCTCCTCAAGAAGATCTAATCGGTAGGATACTTGCCCATTCTGGCCAGTACTCGAAACGGTCCAATAAATCACGGACCGAACTTGCCCCTCTTCTTGAAGTGTAGAACTATTTTCCAGGGTTATACCTTCAGCAAAACCATATCCCTAACCTGCAATTCTAAATCGGATCATCGCCTATCAACATAAATTTTTTGTCGGCTCTAGGCTGTTTGTATAAGCTCTGTTGGACCGTACCAGAGATTGGAACCCCAACCTAACCGCATTGGTTCAAAAACCCTCGGCTATCATTTGAAATATACTAATATGACCTTTGATCCTCTCCTTCTTCCAATTCTCCCTCCTGGCTCCCTCTCCCTAAGCCACCCTGTTCAAATCTAGAAGTAGTGAGTCGATGGTCGTCCTCATATATTGCTCTCAAATAGGAGCGATAACCGCCTTACCGCTCAAGACGTCGGAGGCCACATTGACCTTCCATGGATGATAAAGAATCTTGTAATCATAATCCTTAACCACGTCAAGCCACTTGCACTGCCTCATGTTTAGATTTGGCTGATCCATAAGATATCTTAAACTCTTATGATCCATGTAAATGGTAAAATGGACCCCATAGAGATAATTTTGCCAAATATTGAGGGGGAAAACCTCAAACCCCAACTCCAAATCATGTGTCGGATACCTAACCTTATGAGGCTTCAGTTTCCTCAATGCATAAGCTATGACTTTATCCCGCTACATGAGCACTGCCCCTAAACCCCTGACTGATGCATCACAAAATACCAGAAAATGCTCAACACCCTCAGGAAAGGTCAATATCGGGGCCTCACATAACTTCCTCCCCATAGTCTCAAATGCAGCCTGTTGCTCAGGCCCCCAACCAGTGTTGTAAAATTTTCCAAGTTGGCCGAATACTTAGCCGAGTACTCCCTACTTGGCCCCTTACCGAGGCGAGCTACAAAATCTGAGTACTCCCCGATCGACCCTTTACTGAAGCGAGCAATGTTGTAAAACTCGAGAAACTTGGTGATTAATATGTATAATATACTTAATGATTTTTTTAATAACACACACACACATGTGATTATTACTACATATATATCTTCAGTAAGTATTCATGAAGTGAGACCATTGTGTGTTTTTCAGTTTTTATGTATTCAAATGTATCTAATTTTGTTATATATTTCAATCATCTTATGATCTTTACTTATGATTTTGAAATAAAATTATAATATCCCTAAAAATATTTCTACATGGATTACCAATCCGAGTACTCCCTGAGTACTCCCGAGTACTCACTACTCGGCAGTCAGCCGAACAGGTACCGAGTAGCGAGTTCTACAACCTTGCCCCCAACGAAAATCCACACTTTTCTTCGTCAGGTGGGTTAGAGGAACATAAATCTTACAGAAATTTAGGATAAATCTCCGATAGTAACCAGCCAACCCCAGAAAACTCCTAATCTTAGATGGGGACTTCAGGACCTCCCACTGCATCACAGCCTTAATCTTGTCCGGATCGATCAGAATCCCATTCTGATTGACTAGGTGTCCCAGAAACTGGACCTCTTGTAACAAGAACTCACACATGGAGAACATGACGTAAAGCCACTCCTATCCCAGTCCTCCAAGTAACTCCTGAAGATGCTCCTCATGCTGCTCCCTGGCCTTGGAGTATACAAGAATATCATCAATTAAAATAATAACCGACCAGTCGAGCATCGACCTGCATACCCAATTCATCAAATCCATGAATGCTATCGATGCATTGGTGAGCCCAAACGACATCACCATGAACTCATAATGACCATAACGAGTTCGTAACACGGTCTTATCCACATCCTCCTCTCTAACTCTCATTTGTTGGTAACCCGACCTTAGATCAATCTTGGAGAACCAATATGCACCCTACAACTGATCGAAGAGGTCATCAATCCTAGGGATTGGGTAACGATTCTTCATCGTCAATTTGTTCAACAACCCGATAATCTATGCACATATGATGAGACTCATACTTCTTCTTTACAAACATAATCGGTACTCCCTAGGGTGAACTGATCAGTCTGATAAACTGCTTACCCAGCAACTCCTAAAGCTGAGAGGACTACCCATTCATCTGTGGTGGTGTGAGGCGATACAACGCCTTAGTAATCGGCGCCGCCCCGGGAATCAGATCGATCTTGAAATCCACTTGCCTCACGGGAAATCCACTAGATCCTCAATAAGCTATTCTCTCTGATTTATTCTAGCTGTGAACTTGATTTCACAAAAAACATGTCATTTTGGAGTAGGTTGCATGTTACATTCTACTTCGAACCATGTGGTCAATCGTGTTAAGCAACATGGACATGACGCGTTTGAAGGTTCGAAGCCTTTCCCAAAGAGATTAAAAAGTTCTTGATTATTGAAACTTTGTGTCGATCGGATACACTTCAAGTGTAATAAACAAGAACAAAATTACTATGCAGATAAAGAATAGTAAAAAATAAAGAACATAAAGGATTCACCAAATTGTCTTTCACCAAGAAAGGATTTGTTTTCACCAAGAAAATAGGTTGTCACAAAGACGGTTATCAAGAAGTAATACATATTAGGGTTTCACCCTAATGTTGAATATATACTAATCTATACAAGTATATTCCTTGATTGAAGGGATTGTATCTTATCTATACTAAGAATCGAGCTTCATCACAAAGATATCGGATATTCAATCTATTTTATACATATATTTATCATTACTTAATATACAAATATTACACAAGATAAATATCTACACACTGATGATGATAAGGCTTGATTCACTAAAGCAGATGGTGAAGCTGACGTTGATGCTTATAGTTAGCATGTAGAGTTTTTGACTCGTCAGATCATAAGGTGTGACCTTACAATCTCCCTATTCGATGATATCAAAACTAATCTTCAATAATTTCTTCAGCTCGTCCTCCCCCTAAGATTAAGATTGAAACTTTATGTTTTTCAATTCTAACGAATCCCCCCCCCCCCCCCCGAGAAATTGTCGTATATAACTCCACATTTATATTGATGTCTGATATCAGCTTAGTTCCCCCTTATATTTTGCATCTCTTCAGATCAATAACACTTAGTAGTTTGCAAGTTTCTCCCCCTTTTTTACGTCGGCAACAAATATGAAATTTGGAGGAAGCGATCAGTGAATCAAAGTTGCAGCTTGTAATCCATTGAGTTTGTGATGTATCTTGATAGTGTGGGCTCAAAATACAATTCACTGACATATTATTGAGAGATTTCATCACTGTTTGGTTTCATACGCTGTCTCGTTAATCATTTTTAATAGTAGAAAAATGAGAGATTGGTATGATGCATTTAATACATTCCAGTATGAAATGTACCCATTAGCAAAGATTTTTCGAATTCTCATCAGTTTCTGGCTTCATATGCTGAATTATATAATTCTAAAGAATAATATATGGAGAGAGTGGATTGATACGTGTAATAAGTTGTGGTGTTTTAGCTTAACCATCGACATAGATTTTTCAAGCTCTCATCAGCGTATGGTATATTACGATGAATCATAAAGCTTTAAGGAATAAAAATGAAATAATGAGTTGTTTCAGTCACAAAGAGATGGAATCAGCGTGAATCATTAACAATGATAACCCATCATCAAGTAGTGGTTAAATCCTGGCATCATAGAGTTAGTTGGAGTCTAGAATCATAGATTCACCATTAATTCATAATTGTACCATGTCATAACTTAGTCTAGGAGGTCAAGGACATGAATAACCCTTTTGTCATTTATGGACTAGACAAGTAACTCTAACGCTGTGACTATGCAATCAGGGTAAGCCATTGGCTTATGCTCAATGTTTTTGCAGAACATGAGACTTGATGCATACGGCAAGCATGCTTCCAGGGACGATTGTTTGTAAAAACTTATATACTTGGCTTATGAAATGCCATCGTCAAATCCTTTTTTTTATGAAAAAAATACATAAACAAAATATTAAATAATATACAAACAAAAATTTAGTCAAACGAGGAAATAAAAGCATGGGAAATAGTCAATAGAAAAAAAGAATAGTTAAAAAGGAATATATAGAGATTTTTCAGAGGCTCTCTACATAGCCTTTTTCAGATTAATCATAAAGGCAGAAAATCTTTTGAGTGGAATCATCAAAAGCTAGAAGGTAAATACATCAATATATAAAACAACTTACTACAAACCAAGAATAATGAGGTCATTAATCGATGAGCTATTGTAGATGGATTCCAAGCTTCATGTTCATCAAGAGAAATAGAGGAGCAGATAATAGTCTTTATAACTAATGAGTTAACTGGCTCAAATCCGTGAAACCATTGTATTGATAAGATCAACAGGAGGGCATTTGAGGTTTTATCGGATTATGAGTTAGTAGATGAACACAAGACTCATTGTTTTGATGGTTGCCCCTTGCATTCATAATACCGAGTGGAGGAGCAAGAGGGCATTATCAACAGTAAGAGGACATGATGCCACTAGTCTTCTTAACACCAATAACATTTAGAACATTTTAGATGACTCCTTCTCTTGAAAACTTTGGAGGAAGGAGGTGCATATAGATCTTAGATAGGCCTGAAGCATAGTTAATAGATAAAAAAGATAATACTAGTAAATAATAGAATCCTAGCTTAAGAAAACTATGTAAAGATCTTTAGACATAATAAAAGAAGCACGTGTTTTTGTGTTTTTTTTAGAAAGCAAACAAAATCAATGTTAATTAGAACTAGTTAGAAAACAATTAAGTCATTAAAAGCATGCCAAGATCTGTAATTAATTTGTTTAGTGTCTTCTCGTCCAATGCCTTGGTGAAAATGTCAGCCAGATCATCAGTGGATGGAATGTAGAACAACTCCACTTTTCCCTTTTGAATGTCCCTGATGAAGTGATGACAGATACCAATACGCTTGGTTTTGGAATGTTGCATTAGATTTTGTATCATATGAATAGCATTGGTATTGTCACATCAGATAGGAGTCTTTAAGAAGTTTAAACCATAATCCAATAGCTGATTTTGAATCCATAGAATCTGAGCACAACACCTTCCAACGACTACATATTCAACTTAAGCAGTAGAACAAGCCACTGATGTATGCTTGAATGATGATGGGAGAATCAGGGGCATAAGGACCTTTGACGATATTAGCGTTAGGGAAAATCATAAAGAGGTTTTGACATTGTGAGAGCTTGAGGAATATGATGGTTGAGAGATCCTTTGAGAGAGAGAGAGAGAGCTGATTGCTTGAATAGCTTGTAAAAGTGACCTCGGACGGAGTTTTCCCAATTTATAAAAGAAAGTTTCTTCCCTTTTACATAATCATGATACAAGAGATCTGCACCGTAAAAATCTCGTGTCCCAATATATTGATAGTCTTTTTAATCGTCATCCAAAAAGTTACCTTTGAGATAAAGAAATTACATCAGTGAGACATTGCAATAGCGACAATGGTCATCAACAAAGAAATCATCGTATCAAAGTTGACTGATGTAGATGAGATTGCTTTTTAGACCCATTACATAGAGCACGTCCTTCAGCTTGAATGCCCTGCACTGAAAAGTTTTAAGACCCATGACAGCTTCTTCATTGTTGTCGCAAAACACCACCATAGGACCATCTTTCTCCATAAAGTCTGTTAAGAGGGACTTAAGACCGGTCATGTGTCTAGAGCACCCACTATCTAATAACCAAGTATGTTCTAGATTTTGACTTGACCCTTGGACAGCTTGAGAAGTATCAGCATCACACATGTTGAGTTTACCATCAGAGGAAACATTGATAAGATGCATTAGGCCCTTAACATTCAACCCCTCATCTTCATATGTCTCTTCTTCTTCCGCCCATTCTTCACGATCGTCTTGTCTTGAAATGAAAGCTTTTGGGAGAGAGTTGTTCTCTTTGTTCATGTGGGCCAACAGCTTCTTACAAGACTTCATTGTTTTCTTGACTTTAAGCTTCTTTCTTCTCCACGCAGTCCCTGGAAAAATGGTCAGGGCTTCTATAGTTAAAACAAGTACCCGAGCTCTTCTTTTCTGAAGTGGATCTCCTTGCTGAACCGCCTCCCTTGAACTGAGCTCTTCGACCCCCATTTGATCTGCTTTCTTCATAACATTTCACGATAAGTGCAGCGCAAACAACTAGTTCAGCGGTGATATCTTTACCACTCTCTTTACCCTAATGTGAGTCATATGAGTTCTTCAAGTGCTTCATTGCTTCCGTTCGAGAAACCAATGCTTCAGGCTTTTCCTTGCTTGATTCCTTCATGATACCTTTACGAAGAGCTTTGGTTTCTTCGTAATTTCGAAGGTTTCCAAACAAGGAGTTCAGATCCATGGTATCGATCTTTTACTGTTTCTAAGGACATCAACATGATGTTCCCATTTTTTCCCAAGAGAGTCCAGGAACTTCAGAACTAACTGAGAAGAATGTTTGACATATCCTAGCTTCTACATATCATTAACCAAGCAATTAAATGTATTAAACGTGTGGGTTAGTGATTCACCTTGTTGATTGAAGAAGTGCTCATATCTCCGATTGATATTATTGATGGTTGTTGCTTGTACTTCCATGGTGCCTTCATAAGCCACTGTTAGCATATCCATCATCTCTTGAGCTAACTCTGTTAGGGTGCAAAGTTATGCATGTATGAATTTGTAATGGTTTGACTCTTGTAGACCCACTTGCATGGGTAGAGTAACCTTGTGACATGAGAGAGAGATAGAGAGAGAGAGATGTAAACACCTCTATATATATAGTGGGTTTCATACCACTTGTAGAGGTGTGCTTGAGAGATGTAGTTCATAGTGACTAGTGAGTGAGATATTTATGTAGTTCTAGTCTAGTACCCTTTTTGTACTCATTTACTATGATCGAATACATCTTTCAGCACCAAAATCACCATGTTCTTTGTGTTCATTTAATTCCACATGCCAAATAAATGCTCGTAATTCACATCAGACTCACAATTATGTACAAGATGATACACGTGATAGGGAGGATAGTTTCCTATCATAGCCCTAACTTTCACATCAATACTGATGATCTGATGAACCGAGAATATAACAAATCAGAGTAACAAATATGAAATTGAACACACGATGTAAATATGATCTTGATTCAGCTCTATTATGCTTTCAAAGATTACAGAGAGAAAAATAGACAAGTTCGTACGAGACCCTTATCTAACTCTAAGTAATGTCCCTATTTATAGGAAACATGAAAGCATACAAAAAATTACAAGGACTGAACATTACACTTCGTTACAAATGTGCCTTGTAAAATAAACTTATAACTTTGACATATTACAATCAGGTCTTCGACCCTTATATTCTCCACCTTTGTAGTATTGTCGACCTTCTTCAGTTCAAGAGAATCTGTATAGCATACAGCATTACCCTTCGGATTTCAGTGTACCACGAAATAATCTTCTTAAGCTCCTTCTTGTCACCAACATTATTTTTCGAACAATTATTCATACGAAAAATAAAGTTTGTATACTGGGACGTTGTATATCTTTCAATTTCGTTGGTCTGGAACGAAAACCTTTTTGCCTTCCCATTCTTGTCCTTTCTTACGAAGACCATTCCAAATGGCTTTAAGCAGATCTCCCCATCTGCAAACTTCTTCAACTCAGCCTGAGCCTTCGAAAATTCCATTGGAACTTTCACTTCCATTCCCTTCGCAGTAGCTAACTCCACATGAGTAAGAGCTAAACACTCATAGTAGTCGTCTATGAATATCTTGATGTGAGCAAGCCCAAGATGAAAATCTTCAGGATCAGTTTCTCGAAGATATGAAGCATCTTTATCTTTTAACAACAATGCAACTTGTATAAGATCATACAAGTTCATCAATGGAAAATCTGCTACTGAGAAATCACAAACTTGACCATTCGCCCTTGAAACAAAGAATCGAAGATTCTGCATCATATTCTCGAATAAAACATCCCTCTTTATGCTTATCACCCTCTTTATCTTCACGATTGACCATATTTCCTCTAGACGTTTCCCAAGAACAGCATGAAACCTGATTTTCATGTATGTGTACTCATCATCATTGTCAAACTTCTCAGCAATTTTGTACTGAGCCATGATGAACATCATCTCATTTATAGGAAAATCCAGTTGATTCATGTCTGAGTTGGCAACAGCATAGCTCTGCTTCGGCTTCTTCTCAAAAGCATACATACGATTATATGCAACTTTCGACTCAATCGTTTCATAGTTGTAATGCTTAGCAGGATCACCCTTGTTCATTCCAGGTGGAACGTTTGCATGAAGTCGCATTATGCTTCGCACTATTCGTAACTTTTCAACCTCAGCCTTTGCTTCAGCTTTCTTCTCTTCCTTCGATTTTTCAATCACTATAGTCTTTCCTTTATCTTTGATCGAAGAGCCATCAACATTTTCTTTTGGCTTCGAACTACTACCACTTCCAGCAGATGTACCAATAACAATCCCTTTCGAAATTGGCTTTGTAATTGGTATTGCAGTAACCACTGTTGAAGTAACTGGCCCAGCAGTCGAAATTATTGGTTTTGTTGTTGAAACCTTTGATGAAAAGACTTTGCCAACCGTTTTCACTTCTTCATGCGAAACCCCACTAACTTTCTCATCACCAACTTTCTTTTCTCCCCCTTGCACCCCTGTGTTAACAGGTGGAGCATCTGTTGGTAGAAGATTCGAGATTCTGGACAAAGGGGCCAACTGTTTGTGTAAAACAGCTTCGAACTGTGAAAACTTTTGAGACAGGAATTTGGGAGTTATGATCGAATATGAAACAGGCTGTACCGAAAATTCTTTCAGTTCTTTCAGTAAAGTGATAACCTCCACGAAACTTTGACTGTCATTTGTAGAAAGTTGAGTAATCTGAGGACTCAAACTTTCGTACAATTTGACATATTTGGTGACTTCATCACAAATGATATCCATCTTCTGATTGAGAGATGCATAATCTTTCTAAACAACAACAATCTCTTTTACCATGTCGTCACGAAGTTCTTGAAGCTTGAAGTTGACATCTTCACGCACTTGCTTCACATCCTTAATAAACAGGACATTTCTTTCTTTAGCTACCCTTCGTAAATCTTGAACTTCACCCAGAAAATTCGAAGATTGAGACTTCATTCGTAATTCATTGCTCTTATCATTTTGATCCATCTTCTCCAATAATCGAGATTCAAATTCAGAAACCAACCCAGGACACATATTAAGCATTCTTGCCTCTACAGATTTCAGCATGGCATCTATTTCAAAACTGGAGACAGACTGACTTCCTCCCATGTCAGCTTGAGATTGAATTATGGAATTCAATTTCTTATTCAGAATCTTGAATTGTTTCATTGACATCAACATGTGGTCAGTAAAATTCTCTTCCTCTTCATCAAATTCCAGATCTCCGAAAGTTCCCCCAAAACCTCCTTCATCTGTGTCAGTTTCCAGTTCACCAACTCCTTTGGGTGGATCAGTGGATTGAGATGAGAAAAGTGTTGTAAACGGATTCTTAATCACATGCTCGAACGTAGGTGAGTGTGTGATGTTTGAAATAGAAATGTTGTAGGGTGGCAAAGAGACAGTAGTATCCACTTGAGAACAAATAGGAATACCTTGTGTGGACAATGGAGGCACAGTAGTCGAAACTCCTTCACCCATATTGACATTTACATCCGTATCAGATATGTTTGTAGTGATGTCTGAAGTTCAAACCTCCTCAAATATTGACTCGGTTAACGAAACTGCGGGTGGTATGACCTCAGTCTTCTCAGGAATTGATTTACGAAGAATAGTTTCGGTTGTATCAAGAACTATCTCCTCTTCGGACGACTCCTCTTGTATAACCAACTTTCGTTGCTTTTTATTCTTCTTTGAAATATGTTTAGCCATGTCTTCAGCTCTTCGTTTCTTTGATGAAGGCGAAACAGGAGCTGGAACTTCATGAATAATTACCCCTTGATGAGTAATTTGTGGTTTACGAACATTTGAAGGAGAAAATCGAGATGATCCATCTTTAGACTGTCGTTGACCACGAGCTATCTTCTTTAGTCTTCGAAAAACACCAGACTTGGATGGAATGGTTTCCTTGATATGATCATCAGTAACAGGTTCCACAGGCTCTATCATAACAGTCGAAACATGTTCTTCTAGCTTCTCAGGCTTCTGTGTGACTTTTTGGATTCGTGCACAGGCTTCTCAGGAGTAGCCTTTGCATCTTTCTTAGAACGTTTTGGTTTCTTCGAAGGACCAGCATCTTCTTTAGACAATAACCTTCCAGTTTCATCATCAGGGTTGATTGTCTTCCAATACTCAACCAACACCGAATTTGTTGGCTCAACCCTCTTCAACATTGCATCAGGAATCCTGGAAATGTGTGTGAACACTTCGGCATCATCAGAAACTTCCTTTGGGAAGTGATACTTCATGAACTCAGCTTTCTCTTCATCAGCAGGCACCACAATTCCTTCTTTGTCATAAAAATAACCAAGGATCAAACTCCAGTACCTTGCACACGAAATGCCTTGAACAACATTCGTGTTTTCGACACTCTTCTGGAATTCCTTCCATAGCTATGTAGAGTAGTCTACGGAAATATCATAGTACAAGCCTGCTACCATCGCATAAACCTCCATTCGACCTTTGTCCAATCCAACACTGCGACAAGTCAAGCAGCGTAGAAATATTCCGAACAGAAAATTCCAAAGAGTTGGAAGACATGACCTCTTGAAATCACTGATCTTGGTGAGTGGGGTTGATGACCCATCTCATTAAACATGTGGATTATTTGAGCAGAAGAAAGATCAGTATATAATGGAGAATTAGGGATATCAAGAATTTTACAGAAGATCTTCTTGGACAATCGAATTTTCTTGTCATTCACCAGTTGGAAAGTAATGATATCCATAGCTTTGATATAAGTAGCACTGGATCCTACTTGTGAAAGCCAAGAAAGAGGAACAACATCTTCAACTCTTCAGGATACAAAGAAACATCCCCTTCAACTTGATAATTCGTGCTTTGAATCTTCATAATTGGTTGGAAGTGAGGTCCTCAGTTGTTCGGGAAGCAGAATCAGCACCAGCCATGATTAGAGTTTTGAAGATTTGAAGAACAGAGAGAATTTGGGAAATTTTCTTTTGTGAGCGTAAACAGACAAAGAACCCTTGAATCCCCTTTTATATGTAACCCTGGAATTTGAATTGAACGCGGGATAAGCATTAACTGAGATCTGACGTGGCACCTTGAAAGTCGCACCAGTCTGCCGATAAAGTTGCCATGCGTCAAAAAGTAACTGTCACATCGCCTTGAAAGTCGAACTGAATACAAAACGTCTCATCAGACAGTCTGTTCGTGTCACCTCATAGAATAGTAACCGTCACCAACCTTCGGATGGAGGTAAAGCTCTTTCGTCTTTGGGTTTAGAGATGAAGTCATTTGCTAGACTTTCGAAATCATCAGCCTGAGTTGGTAGTACTCAGAGCCTCAAGGATTTCGTGAGTGCAGTGTGCCAAAGATAAGATAAGAAGCAAATTAACGAAAATATTGATCTGTGATGTTGAAAAACAGATTTTCGACACAAAAGCAAATAAACCCTAGGCAATGATTACTTCATTAATTATCAAGAGAGATAATCAACTGCTTGTGCATGTTCCCGTGAATTTCAATCGACTACTTATAAAGAAGTATCAAAGGGCTTATTTTGCAAGGCTTTGTGGGTGGTTTACAATTTCTTTACATATCAACCTAAACATAAGGTGAGTAATTGTAACCGAAATTACCTGTTTGACCAGTGTAGTCAGGGACAAGTATGCTTTGACTTATTTTGAAAGTGACTTGGAAATCAGATGAAACTCACACGGAAATCATATTCATAAAAAAAATTTATACTGGACCCTGTTGGGTAACAAACATCGTGGGCTTCGACAGTTTGATCAAGACCATGCATAAGAAATGAATATGATTTGGAGTTTCGAAAAGCGGTACTGAAACAAATGTTTCGTGAAAACTGGAACTTGGTTCCCCGTCAATTCCTTATAAGGGTTCGAAAGATTTGGTTTCACTTCCATCACGGTTTCATGATGTTAGATCATTAACACAGATTTTTGACATGCCTAAGTCATGATTGGTTTGATCGATGACCTCTCGGACATATGTCATTGTGTGTGAAATGTGTTAGAACTTTGTGATGAAAAAGATTGGTTTTGAGAAACGAATTGTACCTCTGTTATTTTCGGACAAAACAGAAAACTCTTAACTCATGCGAGAAGAGTAAGGTAGCTCAATTGACTAATTTGAATATAAGCTTGACTTGGGAAGAAATTTCCGTATGAAAAATTTCATTAATGCTTTCGTAAACACACATTGAGTCTACAGAGGTTTGGGTCGACATGTTGCAGCATGCTTCTAGGGACAGTCTAACTAGTACACAGTTGTCGAAATTTTACCTTCCCATAGAAAAGAAAACATGACCCTTGAAAAACTTTCGTGTATTCTGCACAAAGGAAAACAAAGAAAATAACAAAAATCTTTTTGATATTTTTGATTTTCTAACAGAAAGAAAATATTTTTGCGTTTTTGTGAATTTTTCGAAAAAGAAAACAATGAACAAAAGAAAATCTTTTTGGAATTTTTGGTTTTTCGAAAATAAAACGACAAAACAAAAATAAATTTTTTTTGCAGTTTTTGATTTTTCGAAAATAAAGCTAAGATACAAACTTACGAAAAAGATTTTTACAAACATACGAAAATTTGTAAACTAACGAAAATTTGACAAAATAACGAAACTTTGTACCACATAACCAACATGCACATTGTCGAATTCGAAGTGTGTCGAAGCGTTGACTATGAACAGTAACCGCCGAATAAAGTATTATTCCCTCTGAATCGACACATTTGTATAGCACTCCTTTGTTATACATTCGAAATCATTCCTAGAATGGAACTCGCTTCGATCATTCCCAAACCTGTCAAAATTCGAACAAATGATTTTTCATCCAAAACTTTTGTAAAAATATCAGCAAGCTGATAAGTTGTTTTTACAAAATGGACTTCAATGTTTCCATCTTCCACATGATCTTTGATAAAATGATAACAAAGAGCAATATGTTTTGTTTTCGAATGTTGTATTGGATTATGACAAATGCGTATAGCACTTTGAGAATCACAGTACAATGGAATCTTTTTCATATTCACAGCATAATCTCGCAACTGACTCTGGATCCAAATAATTTGTGAAGTACAACCAGCAGCTGCAACATATTCAGCTTCAGCAGTGGAAATCGAAACACACGTCTTCTTCTTCGACTGCCAACTGACCAACTTTCCATCCAAAAATTGACAACCACCACTTGTGCTTTTTCGATCCAAATTACACCCTCCTAGATCTGCATCTGAAAATGCCTAAATGAAAAATCTTGTTTTCGAAGGATACCACAATCCTAACGAAATCGTTCCCTTGAGATAACGAAAGATATTCTTCATAGCAGTTAAATGTGGTTCTCGAGGATTTGCTTGATACCTAGCACAATTACATACAAAAAACATGATATCAGGTCTACTTGCAGTAAGATAAAGCAATGAACCTATCATGCTCCTGTATAATGTAAGATCAACTGCAAGCGTTTCTAACGAAGGTGATAGCCTTGTGCCAACTGCCATTGGTACCCTTAACTTCGTGCTATTTGTCAATCCAAACTTTTCGAGCAAATTCCTTGTATATTTTTCCTGATTGATGAAAATGCCTTCTCTGCTTTGATAAATGTTTAAGCCAAGAAAATTATGGATTTTACCCATCATGCTCATTTCAAATTGGCTTTTCATCAAATTTTCAAATTCATTAGATAAAGCAGGGTCAGTAGAGCCAAAAATAACATCATCGACATAAATTTGAACAAGCATTATATGATTCCCAACTTTCTTTCGAAATAACGTGGGGTCAACTGATCCTTGTTTAAATTTCCACTGTTTTAAGAAACTGGTAAGAGTTGCATACCATGCTCTTGGTGCTTTTTTTAACCCATATAGAGCTTTATCTAAAATATATACATGATCAGGATGCATTTCATTTACGAAACCTGGAGATTGTTCAACATAAACAGTTTCCTCAAGTTCTCCATTGAGAAAAGCACATTTCACATCCATTTGATCGACATCGAAATCCTTATGAGCTGCATAAGCTAAAAATATTCGAACAGCCTCGAGTCTTGCAACAGGGGCAAAGGTTTCTTCATAATCAGTACCTTCTTGTTGCGAATATCCTTTTACGACTAATCGTGCTTTATTTCGTACAATATTTCCATCTTTGTCGGTTTTGTTTTTGAAAATCCATTTTAATCCAACAATCGAAACATTTTCAGGTTTAGGAATTAATCTCCAAACCTTGTTTCTTTCGAATTCAACTAGTTCAGATTGCATTGCAACAACCCAATCTGAGTGTTCCATTGCAACCTCAACTGTCTTTGGTTCAATTTTAGATATGAAAACATTAAACATGCAAAATTCTTGATGAGTATTTAATACCTCATTCTTCGCACGAATCTGAGCCCTTGTTAACACTCCATCTTTAGGATTCCCAATGACTTGATCTTTCAGATGAGTTTTTGTCCATTTCTCTAACGGTAGATATGCTGGATCAAATTCTAAAGGTGCATCTTCGTACATCTCTTCATTTTCAGATCCTGCAACAGAAAGATTATCATTTATTTCGTGAAATTCATCATTTTGATCAAGATTTATTATATCGTCATCATTATGTCTACTTTCGACAGAATTATCATTCTGATGCTCCCCCTCAACAAGATGCTCCCCCTCAACATCTTCAACTATTCTCCCATTCTCCCCCTCAAAAGAATGCTCCCCCTCAACCAGAGTATTCGAATCCAAGTGCTCCCCCTCCACTGGATTATTATGCATACTTTCCCAACTTCTGGAGAATTCCTTGTTGAAATCCTATCACCAATATTTTGAATGTGTTCGGAGTCATCAATATGCTTCGACAATTTAGATTGTTGGTTATCATTTGCACGAACTTCAGCATCCACAGCCCTGTCAGGAATACCAAAAATTAAATCATAATCAAAATCAGATGAACTCACAATTTCAGATTCATTTGTTAATTCATTAATAATTCGCTTTTGTTCGAATTGTTTTTCAACTTGTTTGACATAATAATCATCAAAAGTAAGATTAAATGTCTCTTCGACTTTGCGTGTGCGCTTGTTTAACACTCCATATGCCACCGAATTGTGCGAATATCCCAAAAAGATTCCTTCGTCATCTTTTGCTTGAAATTTCAAAAGATTATCCTTGAGATTCATGATAAAGCACCTACATCCAAACACATGAAAGAATTTAACATTTGGTTTTCGGTTATTGATAATTTTATACGGAGTGATGTTAAAACATCGATGAATAAAAGAACGATTATGAGTAAAACATGTTGTTGACACCGCTTCGGCCCATAGATACTGAAGAAGATTCGCATATGTTAACATAGTCCTTGCTGCTTCACAAAGTGATCTATTTCTTCGTTCAACTACACTATTTTGTTGTGGTGTATATGGAGACGAAAAGTTATTCGAAATTCCTTTCTTAACTAAGTACGAATCCATCATATTGTTTTTGAACTGAGAGCCATTATCACTCTTGATTTTTCGAACATTCTTTTTCAAACTCATCTCAATTTTCTTGATAAAATCAATCATTGTTTGAGCGACTTCCGATTTTAACCTGAGAAAATACACCCCAGTGAATCGAGAAAAAACATCAACAATAACCAAAATGTACCGTTTCTTTTTGAGAGTTTCAACAGTTGATGGTCCACAGAGGTCAATACGAAGAAGTTCCAACGGTTCCACAATTTTCAAATCTATCACAATTGGATGACCTTTCCTATGCTGTTGCCCTTGTTCGCAAGCTGCACATAAGGTATCATTGTCAAATTTTAAAACTGGTAAGCCTCGAACAAGATCATTAAGTACCAACTTATTTAAATTGCGAAAATTTAAATGTGATAATCGACGATGCCATAACCAGCTAACTTCAGATGTGGCTTTTGAAAGTAAACAAACTGAAGGTTTCCCAACAATCGGTTTTAGATCAAGAGTAAATATATCGCTATAACGTTTCGACTTCAGCAACACTTCGTTCGTTTCAATCTTTGAAATAATACTCCCTTCTTCGTTAAACACAACTTGATTGCCAGTGCCCACAACAAGTTGTGAAAAACTTATCAAATTATGTTTCAGACCTTCGACATAAGCAACGCGATTTACAGTAAACTGTCCATTTGTTACTTTCCCATAGCCTTTCACTTGACATTTATGATTGTTTCCAAATTTCACAACACCTGCATTTTCCAAGCTTCGAAAATCTCTTAAATTTTCCTTTCGTCCAGTCATGTGACGTGAGCAACCACTATCGATATACAATTTCTCATCATATTTCTCGTCACATAGCATCTGCAATCAATGAAAGAATTTAGGTACCCAAGGCTTTTTGGGTCCTTGGAAATTAGCTTTGAAAACATAATGAAATGTAGAACCTTTAACCCAATCACAAACTTTAGTTTTGAGACTATCAATTAAGTCGACATCACTAGGTAAAGGATCAGAAACATAAGTTTTTGTTAGTTTGGGATTGTCACTGACACATGCCTTCGTCTTTTTAGATTGAGTATGAAAATGCTTTTCTTTCGAAACCGGTTGCCAAGTTTTTACTGAAACATTCGAATCTTTTGAAGATGAGCTTTCAGTTGACGAAGTATTCACATACATCTCATAAGCTTCTTGAATTTGTTGTTGAGAGTATTTCCTTGATTGATACATTCGTCCTTTTCCTTCAAGCCAATGATCAATGTTTTTGTCACGAGACAACCCTTTTGTATACGACACTTTTAAGTTTTGTTTCCCTGAAGGATTCGAAAAATTCGGTTTTTGTGGGACGAAATCAACATTTGATTTCAGACGAAATGTCATTGCATATCGACTTCCATCATTGTTTCCAATACTTGAATTTTAAGAGAAGCGATTGTGAGTTTTTTGTTTTTGAGAAAATGTTGATTGTTGATTAGAAGAAAATCATTGTGTTGAGGATTGATTTTGAAAACTCTTTGAGGTATTTTTGAAATTTGAGGAAAACTTTGTATTTTGATCTTTCAAAGAATTTGTTTTTGGATAATATTCAGATTTTATTTTGTTTAATTGAGCGGGTTTTGTCTTTTGATCTGAATAAGATGCTGAATTTGAAGACATGTTCTCAACAGATTTAATATTTGTGAATTCAGACGTTTTCAATGTCAAACCATTTTGTTTCTTTCGAGACTCCATGGTTTGCCAAAAAAAATTCTTTCGAGCTTGTCTTTTTGAAATTTCATTTTCTTTTGAAAACTTCTGTTACCACTTTAGATTTTTCAACCCATTTTCGTTATGGTTTTTGTCTTTGAAAAACATACGAATTCTTTGTTAGGCTATTTTCGACGGTGCTTTGATTTGAAAAGAATCCTTCGTCTGTTGTTTTCTTGTTGTCATCTTCGACCAATTTGTTAAATTCTGGTTTAATGTTCTTAACATTTCCAGTGGTGACAAACACTTGATTTGGGAAAACAACATCATCAGTACACTTGAAATTCGGATACACCACTTGATTTGTTTCCAAATAATGGGCTCCTTTTTCAGACCACACTTTGTCGAAATTTTTAGTGTCCCCAAATACTTGATCAACAACAACAAGTGGAATTTCTTTTTCTTTCGAATCTTTGTTTGATGAGACCTTTTTGTCAGAATTGTCATCATCATTTTCATCATCACTGCTATCCGTTTAACTATCTCGGATATCCACAAAATCAGAATCACAATCTTTCGAAGTTGAAGGTTTGTCAGTGTCAATCTTAACCTTTAAATCCTTAAGTTTTTCTTTTCCTTCAGATTTTGATGCAACATTAATGACAAACAACCGAGAACAATCAACATCCTCAATATCACTAATTTCGCTAATATTGTCAGAGTTATCTTCAATATCGGCAAAAATAGATTGAGAATCAGATGTCGAATTCTCAGTCTTTTTCAAAAATTTTATTTGTTCTGATTTAGTCAAAGTATCATTCACAATATTAACTAATTCATTCGAATCCAGACATTCATCTATTTTGACAATTCCATAAGCATATCTATCATCAGGAATTTTGTCAAACTCAGCAATAGTTTTCTCACAATCATACGAAATATTATCAACCTTCTCTCTCTCATATTCTAAGAAAGGTAATAATTTCCTATGTTGTTCTTTGCTAATGTCACACGAATGATTCAATGCAGTTAATTTGCCATACAGACGTTTAGCAGAATTACAATATATATTTCGTTAAGCAAGTAAGAGTTTTACATCACTAGATAACGAATCTCTATCAACCATTATGTTCGTAACTTGCAATTCTAAACATTCTATTTTGGCAACTTTCGAATCTAACCTCTTCTGAGTCTCTAACAACTGATTGCTTAATTTCTTAGCTTCATTGCTAGCAGAAACAACCAAATTATCAAAATAAGCAACAGTATCATCAAAAGCAACAATTTCAGAATCATATGCACTCAGAGGAATATTGAAAGATTGAAGAATATTACGTACCTTAGTTGTCATCGGAGACTTATCAGCAGATTTTGACACGAAACATCGGCCCGTCACCTCTTCGTCCATATCTTCCTCAAGCTTCGCATACATGGCTCCGTGCGTAGGATTACGCATCTCTTTATCATCTGAGCCCGAAGACCAAATCTGATACGTGCCATCGTCCACCTGTTCAGCTTGAGCAACCAAAGACAAATTTTTAGCTTTCGCACGTACCTCCTCCAATCTCTCCACATAATACGCTTCGTCCTTCACTTTATTCTTTTTCTCATCCTTCTTACGAAGCATGCAATCATTCGCTAAATGATTTGCTCCATTGCAATAATGGCAATCCATACCCGAATCTCCTTTGAGTTTCTTCTCTTTCTTTTCCTCAGCCACCTTCCCATCATTCTTCTCATATTTCTTCTTCTCCTTTCCTCCAGCCTTGTTCACAAAACTTCCTTTACTCTCACTTTGCTTCACTTTTGGATTAAAAGGTTTCTTGAAAAACTTTTTGACTCGGTTGTTCGAGTAAAAAGCTATTGCCCCATCATCTGAATTCATGATAAACCCTTCTTCATCATCAGAATCACCTTTTTCGACTGCTTCCTTTTCAGATACTTTAGAGACAAGTGCCAATGGACCTCCTAAGCTAAGCTTCGACTCTTCAGCCATTTCATTCACCTCACTTTCGTGAGTTTTCAGTTGATTGTACAAATCATTTAGAGAAGATGTGTCGAAACTCTCTTGATTTTGCACCATCATACTAACACTCCTCCATTCTTTACGGAGTCCCATGACAAATGTGAGATTGAATTCCATAGAAGACCTCGTGATCCCATAACGATTGCATTTGTAAATCAACTCATTCAGCCTATCATAGTAACTTTCGATTGTTTCACCATCCTTTTGCTTGAAATCCTTCAATTCCATCAAACAATGCTTCACTGAATTGATTTTCGTCTTCTCGCTACCTTGAAACTTTTCTTTGAGATTATTCCAGATTTCTTTTGCAGTTGTACAACTTCTGACATAGTTATACACAACTGGAGGCAATGCACCACGTAACTCCCTTATGCATCGTTTTTCAAGCTTCTTCATTCGATCAGATTGAGCATCCACACTCGTAGTACCAGACGAAGATCCAATAGGTTGAAGATTAGTCGGAAGAGTAACATTTCCATAAATGCAAGACCAAAGCTCTTCATCGAGTCCATTCAAGTAATCTTGCATACGATCAGACCACTGATCATAGTATTCCGGAATGAGCATAGGAATCTTCGTTGAAGATCCTAGCAGATGAGAGTATGATGTCATCGAGTTGAGATTGAAGTTCGCCATTGATGTAAGGAAGAAATTTTTTGAGAATTTTTGAGAAATCAAAGAGAAATTGAAAGCAGATTGCTGAATTGATCAGAGAAATCAAGTAGAACACTCGATTCAACAAATCAGTTGCAGAATCAAATCACAACTGAAGATCTAGAAAACTTTTTCACGACAAAAGGTGCGGAACTTTTTGAACCAGAAATTTGATTCAAAAACTTTTTGAATCAGAGTGAAAATCAGATCGCAATTATGATTCCTGCTCTGATACCAATTGATGATCTGATGAACCGATAATATAACAAATCAGAGTAACAAATATGAAATTGAACACGCGATGTAAATATGATCTTGATTCAGCTCTATTATGCTTTCAAAGATTACAGAGAGAAAAATAGACAAATTCATACGAGACCCTTATCTAACTCTAAGTAATGTCCCTATTTATAGGAAACATGAAAGCATACAAAAAATTACAAGGACTGAACATTACACTTCGTTACAAATGTGCCTTGTAAAATAAACTTATAACTTCGACATATTACAATCAGGTCTTCGACCCTTACAAATACTAAGCAGTTTCTTGTCATCGTCATCATAACTCGTCTCTGGTTTTTGCTTTAAAGGACCAACGGGAGCATTGTTAACCATAGGTTGATACAAAGGAACATGAGGACCTTTACCAACAATTTTACGCATCTCATCGTCCATGGTTTCAAGAACAACCATGGCCTTAGTTTTCCACATGGCGAAGTTGTGCTCATCGAAAGGAAGTCGACATTATTACTTGAGTGTATTAAAAACCTTCTCTGATACCAAATCATTGTTCATAATTCACATTGATTGGTATCAGAGCGGGTCTTCGAAGATCAAAGCAATTTTTGAAGAAACAGTTCTCGGTTTGGCTACATTCACCACAATTGGAATGTTTATGGTGAGTCTCTCGATGATCTCTCTAAATATTTTTTATTCGTGCTTGCGTTCTTGAATTTTTGATCATTTTGACTCATTGGATTAAATTTTTTTGAAAAACCCAATTGTTATGATCCAATAATTTTTTCATAGATCAAGCCCAATCCAATCTTATTTTTTTGTTCGATTTGATTCTCAATTGAAATTGTTTCTTTGAATCAAGATTTTGCCCCAAAATCATATTATGGATCCATTATTAGACTTTGTTATCTTGAGTACATAATTTCGATGTCCATGACTATTACTCGATATCTTAAGCCCACAGTTTCGAATTTGTTACTGTTCATCAGTTTTAAGCCTATTAATCACTTTGATCCGACATCAACATGTTTGAGCCCAACAATTCATTAAATCTATTTGATATAGAGTCAATGTTGTACGATTCTGAAAAATTCATTGGTTCGTCATTGCATTCCATGGTTGTACATTCTGATGATCGAAGTTTGTTCATTTGTTGTGTTTTTGTTTTCGGTTCTTCATTCCTAATAATCAATCAATATTATTAGTGATTCTAAACTTGTGAATCGATTTGATTTAATTTGTTCAATCATAAATCGATGATGATCAAGTTATAGCTAAGAAATCGACAATAGACTTTTTGATTTTGATGAACTTGATCAAGAACACTTGAAAGAGGTGAAGAACAGTTGATTGATCACGTTTTGATCTGATATTTGTTGTTAGAATCATCAATTTCTTGTTTGTTGATCTTTGACTTCGAAAAGTCAAACATAGAAAATATCAAACTCGTTTTTTATGTGATGAATCAACGAATTGGAGGATGAAATTAGAAGATACAAGTTGTATTTGGGCTATGGATGTCGAAATCAAGGTTGATCTGGGGTTTAATTTCTAAAATTGGTTGGTTCTATGTTCTTGATGTCGAACACAGTAAGTGAATGTCATTCGATACTTGAACAAGGATTTGGAAATAGAAGCCTTTTTGTGGTCAATGTTGATATTGAAGCAAGATACTTGAAAATCTAAAGGAGTTAAGATTTGATATCGATGGTTAAAGGGATGATATCGAATGGTTAAAGGTCATGATCGAGTTTTGATCAGGAAGGCTGATAATGAAGGCTTTATTGTAGACTGTATTGAGATTCGATTGGGAAGGTGTGATGTAGAGTGTCCGATAATCGAGCAATCGATGTGTTGGAGTCGAGCATCAATATGTCACATTGAAGGTTTAAAGTCGATGGTCGAATGCCTTGGGAACGAACACGAACTGGGAATAAAATCGATGTTGGGATTTTCATGTGATGGTTGAATGGTTGAAATCAATTTCGAATTGCATCGTGCTTATGTCGACAAGAGAAATTGGGATCGATTTCGAAGGGTTGAAGGATTCATTATGAGTATCGACATTGAGGGTCAACTGATTGTGGAATCGAAATCGAAGGGTCATTTACTGTAAAACGAAGGCTATGTATTTGATGTCGAGTATTTATTTGGGATCGATGTCGAGGATTTGTACATGGTTCGATGTCGACTGGGTTTAACTTGGGTATCGACATTGTGTGTCCGTCAATGGCATCGATGTCGATGGTCGCCAGTTGGATTTCGAAGGGTTGGAATCGAGCATCGGAGTCGATGGTCGATACTAGCTCCTTATATGGAATCGATATCGTAGGGTTGATTTTGATTTCGTAATGGGAGTCTCGACTTGGATGGTTTGATTTCGAAGGGTAGGTATCAACATGAATTGGGCAAGAAAGAAAAGTTTTCAGTACGAATCCCTTAACTTTCACCATCATGACAGTTTTAGTCCACAATCGAAATTGGAGGAAAAAAAACTTGTGAAGTGTAAAGAAGTTTCGCATTGAATGCCTGAAGTTTTGAAAACTTGGCAAAATTTACCCAACTTCGCAATTGGGCTGAAAATTCTGAGAAAAGGGAACATTTTTGTATCAGGCCCTTGCAGTTATGCAAATTTACACTTTATGCCCAGTTTCGCAATTGGGGTAGAGTTTCGCATCTTAGGCTGTTTTTGGCGCAACGGGTCACTTCAGAATTTTGAAATTGACAGTTTCTACCCAAATTTGTGAAATTTTGTCAAAGGCGGTCCGTGAACGAATTCGAAAACTGAGATTTTTTTGATTTTCTGGATTTATGCAAAAAGTTTATGCCATGTGTTAAGGGGGAGTTTTGGATATAAAAAGTCTAAATTTGAAGGCTTTCACATTCCGTTTTGGTTTTATAATCATTTTTTGATTATAAAAAGGGGGAGAGAATTAAGTATGGGAATTCGAAAGTTGAATTTTTCATCTTACGCGGACTTGAGGACTGAAGTGACCTTGAGCAATGAAGTTTATGAAGTGATTCAACTCGAGATTCAGAAGTGATTATTTCATGATGGGTTTGGACTTATAAAAGATTTTTGGGGTGTGCTTTTATGCTTAAAATTGGGTAACTTTGTAGAGGTTTGGATACTCATAATTGCCTTTTGATGCTCGGTTTGGAAGGTCTCACACTCTAGAACCCGGATTGGAAGGTCATTGAAGAATTGAAGATTTGAAGTTCATCTCTACATGTGTCACAATTAAGGCTTGGTTCGTGAAGTTGCTTGATTTTGGAAGATTGAAGCGGGTCATCCATTCCTAACTTTGAGGGGGAGAATATTGAGGTGTAAAGTTATACATGTATGACTTTGTAATGGTTTGACTCTTGTAGACCCACTTGCATGTGGTAGAGTAGCCTTGTGACATGAGAGAGAGAGAGAGATGTAAACACCTTTATATATATAGTGGGTTTCATACCACTTGTAGAGGTGTACTTGAGAGATGTAGTTCATAGTGACTAGTGAGTGAGATATTTATGAAGTTCTAGTCTAGTACCCTTTTGTACTAATTTACTATGATCGAATACATCTTTTAGCACCCAAATCACCATGTTCTTTGTGTTCATTTAATTCCGCATGCCAAATTAATGCTTGTAATTCACATTAGACTTATAATTATGTACAAGATTATACACGTGATAGGGAGGAGAGTTTCCTATCATAGCCCTAGCTTTCACATCAATACTAAGCAGTTTCTTCTCATCGTCATCATAACTCGTCTCTGGTTTTTACTTTAAAGGACCAACGGGAGCATTGTTAACCATAGGTTGATACAAAGGAACATGGGGACCTTTATCAACAATTTTACGCATCTCATCGTCCATGCTTTCAAGAACAACCATGGCCTTAGTTTTCCACATGGCGAAGTTGTGCTCATCGAAAGGAAGAATCTTGTTGAGACCAAAGGATTTGGGATTATTGGAAGTCGACATGATTACTTGAGTGTATTAAAAACCCTCTCTGATACCAATTGAAAGTTTGTGTCAATCGGATACAATTCAAGTTTAATAAACAAGAACAAAATTTCTAAGCAAATAAAGAACACAGAGGATTCACCAAATTGTATTTCACCAAGAAAGGATTTCTTTTCACCAAGAAATTGGGTTGTCACAAAGACGGTCACCAAGAAGTACTAAACATTAGGGTTTCACCCTAATGTTAAATATATACTAATCTATACAAGTATATTCCTTGATTTAAGGCGTTGTATCTAATCTATACTAAGAACCGATCTTCATCACAACGATATTAGATCTGTTATCTATTCTATACATATTTGTATTATTAACTAGTATACAAAGATTACGTTAGATAACTATCTACACGCTGACGTTGATAAGGCTTGAGGCGCTGACCCCGATGGTGACGCTGACGCTTACAATTAGCGTGTAGAGTGTTTGACTCATCATATCATAAGGCGTGACCTTAAAATTGTGTTTATCTTGCTTAATATATCGCGTCATATGAATGTACATGTCGCATATTGCACCGTATGTCAATATTGCGAAAATTGCACTTCAGCCTCTTAGGATGCGACCTTACACTTGAGATATGCCAATACTACACAAAAACACCAACTAAACTTTTTTGATGAGTGAAATGTTGTAAAACAACAAAAAACACAACATTATGAAAAATAAGAAAATTAAAGCGAAACGAATAAACCAAACCAAACGACGAGTTGCCTCCCGCAAATCACTTCTTTATTAAGGAGTCTTTAGCTGTATTCCACCCCGCACTTAGTTGGAATAAAGATTTTTCTTTGTGAAACTCATAAGAGTATTTGGAATCCTTCATTAAATTTAGCCATCATTTCTTCTAACTTTTGTTTCTCTTCTGGAACAGGTTGTTTTAATAGGGGCCCCTTTGGTAGAATCCTTGTCCACCATGCTTGTATTTTCCTAGAATCTCATTTTGATATTATTGTAAGGCCTCTAGTTATTGTTGCGGGACTCCCAATCATTATATTTATCATCAAATGAGTGGCAAACTTGCGCTTTTCTGTTTATGTCTTCGTTTAAAGGATGTCTTTTACAAGGTGAGGTCCACTTCAGTTGTCACACCCCACCATGAATGGAAAGGATATGTTTGATTCACCTTCTCCATATCTCTTCCCAATGGATCCAATTTTGCATTTAATCCTGCAAAGTTCATTGAGCTTTCATCAATTGACTTTTTCCTCGTTGATGAATCTCTTGAAAAGTGTCACTGATGTGTCTTGGGTGACTTCCTCAATTAAAGCACTTCCGTCAGTTGTATTCTTCTTGGGAATATATCCCTAAGATTAACCAATTAACGGGTAAACACGTTGATCCTATTGTAAGAAGTTTTGACTACTTGGTGAGCATTGAGATCATGTTGTGGGCAATTTTGAAGCATCTCCTTGTGTCGGTCTGAAGCATCATATAACATCTCGTCATATAGTTTTTGAAAATAACTTCATATTCATATTGTCTATCTTTGACTGTGGGTTGAACTTCTTGACGAACTTTGTCTGAAATAGTTCCCATATGGTGGTCGTTTTAGTAGGTTTAGATTTCAACCAATGCTTTCTATCACCGTTAAGTGTTATCGAAAACACCCAAAAAATCACAACATCCTTGGTGACTACTAGAATGTTAAAATAATCAACAATCTACATTATGGATTCACATGTTTATATGCATCTTCATCATCTTTTCTAGTAAGCATATTTTCTCTAAATAAGTGGAGGAGTTACCCCTTGATTTCAAAATTTGTTATAGTTGGTATCTCGAGACGAACAAGTCCCAACCCTATTCCATCTCTTGTACGAATCGCATATTCCTCTAATGACATATTATCAACTTCAACCATTAGTTTTACTTTGTTCTTCTTGTTCAATCTATCAAATTCATGCTCCGGTTGTGTAATTAAATTGGCTTCTAAGCTCTTAGTTATGCACTATTAACAAAAACAAAGAACAAAAAGTAGTTAAATGGAACAAAAGTTAAATACGAAATATAAATCTGTTGGGAAGCAGATCTCGTCACGTAATCCTAGGATTACACATCGTGGAATGCGACTAAACATAAAATGAAATTAAACTACACAAATTAACTTTATGTGAGAAATCCCATAGAAAAGATCGATTAAGTAACAACCAAACAAGTTAAACTAAATAAAATTGTTCCCCACCAACAACACAAAAAAAATTGATGAGTAGGATCTAGTCTCTAATTTATAAAATGATTTCACCAAGGTTAGGGACTATTAGGGACTATTATAAAACTAAGAAATTCTAGCTAATCAAATAACAGTATAGCTTTGGTAAGATCGGAATATCGAACTCAAAAGGAAGGAGTATGATTCAGTTCAAAAAATTAATTTCTAATTAAACTAAAAATAATAACTAAATTGGGAAAACTTGTGTAACTAAGAAACTAAGAACGAGAAATAAGACAAAAATGGAAATTACATTTAAAAATAGATAACAAAGGTACTTTCCTTCGGTTTTGGTTGATTTCTATGAAATACAATGGATATTAATTGTCATTTACTGATTTCTAATATGGTTAAGCATCTTGTTCTAATTCAAACCCTAGTAATCATAATGGCGTTTACCATAGTGGCCATGTAATTAACTAGCCCTATTATTAGTATTTAGTTCATATCATGCAAGATTTGATTTTTATTGATCTTAATGGTCATGAAAATCAATAATTACATTGAATGCTCATCATATGTAACTCACATATATCAAAGTTAATTAATTTATAACCTAACCCTAAGATTTGGTCCATCACTAATCGTAACAATGTTAATGGTCATAAAATGATTATGTTCAAAAAAACATAGTCAGATCGACACTTTAGATTATATTAACTCAACAACATATCATAAATATTGAAATTTTAACACATGTGGATCTTTAATCAAGCAAACATGATAAATTAAATAACTAAAAATATTTGAATCATAGAAATCCAACCAATACTTAAGGGTTTATCTACTCTAAGTGAAACCAAAAGATTTTTAGCAAATAATCAGAAGCATATAACACAAAGAAACATCAAAAGTATGCTAAGCATATTGGATTAATTAAACTGAATGATTCTCATATGATTTAACTTTTGATCCTTCACATCTTCGCTCCATATCGCATCTATAGACTTGAAATCGCCTAAGAATGACTTTTGGTCGCTCAAAAAGGGTTGTTGCTTGTTGCACACAAAATCCCCTATTTGTACATTTATAATCCACCGATAAACGTATCATGTATGGTCTATGAATGTGTGACATACGTCAACAATCCACGTACAACATTAAGTCTTCAAATCCAACGAGTCACTTATTGTGATATTTAGCCATGCTCTTGCTTTTGCGATTCCGATGTTGATTCTAGCTTATTTCACCCAAAAACTATATTTATTACCGAAAGTATAATGTCAAACATTATAAATATCTTAAATATGAATTTTCATCAAAATACAGCTCACAACATTAAAATGTCGCATGATATATATATATATATATATATATATATATATATATATATATATATATATATATATATATATATATATATATATATATAGTGATATCAGTACTTAGAAAGAGTTTGTTGATTACAAAAGGAGTATCAAGTTGGTTGAATAATATTATGTCCTTTTTTGAGTAATGTAGTTAATAATATCAACAATTTTAACCAATATTGACATCACAAAGTTTTTTCTTTTCCTAAATTTATTTTATGTTAATAATTATATTAATTAATGTTGTTTTATGAATTTTGTCTGTTTATTAACATGTTTTTACATATTGAATATATGTTCGTTGAAAGCTTTAAAAAATATGCTTGAAGTTTTTAGAAATTAAATTGATTTTAATTCTAATTAAATTAATTTAAACATAATTCTTAATTTGAGAATGGTAGTTTAGTAATATTATATGGTTTTCTGAATTTTAGATATTTTTTTCAATATAAAATTAGATTAATCATAATTAAAATATTAGCTTGAATATAGATATTAACGTTATAGTTTTAGGCGAATGTATATGTAATTTAAAATTTGTAAGAATTAGGCGAATGTATATGTAATTTAAAATTTGTAAGAACATATGAGTAATATTTAATGCTTGCAAGGATATGAATGAAATTTTATGTTTTTTATTTTACCAGGAAGACATTGTAGAAATGAAAAAAAAAAATATGTGTCCATGTCTACTCCATGAAGAAGACATACATATATTTTTAAGTTCCCGGTCTTTTAAAACAAAAACAGTTTGCAAGAGGAAACATCTTCGTCTTGTCTGCGCAACATAGAAAAAAAAATAAAAAAAAAAAATTAGGAAGCTCTTCTTGAAAAAAAAACACCTAAATTATTGTGACGATGGTCATATTTCTGATACTATTTGATGATTAAACATCATATGGTTCACTTTTGCAAGACATGTTCCCCTCTTAAGCCTTGAAAGTATGTGTATCTAATATATACCATTCATTTTATCATTAACATATGCTGTCAATATAATGTGAGTTTACAAATAAAAAAGAAACCACCATGAACAAGGCCTTTTTAGAAAATGAATTGGTTTCTCCTTTAGGAAACAACATCGTCTTTTAAAGAGAAACATCCACGTTAACCTATTCCAATCTTTAAATTGTATTGTATGTGGATAATTCACATGGCCCGAGGTCGAGTTTGGTTGGAATAGTGGCATGCGGTTGAGTTTTGTTTTTAACATAAACAACTTTCAACTGTTGTTGTTTGTATAATAACCTATCCCAATCTTTAAATTGTATTATATGTCGATAATTCAAATACAAAAAGAAATACAAAACTTGTCACCTTTAAATAAGAACATAGAGTATAATTGTTTCAAAATCGTGTGATATATGGAAATCTAAATGTTTTGGATGAAAATAATATCTAGTTTATTTGGGTAGTTGCTTCCAATAATTGAAAGATGTTGATGTATGAATAGATCTGAAAAGGGTGATGGATGGGTTTGGGAAAACATGGAATGTTTGCCTTAAAAAAGAACATTTATGAATAATGGTAGACAAGATATGGGTAATAGGGGGTATGCAAAGGTGTACAATCAATCCATCTACCCACTTTATATCACCCTCAAGATCCTCTTATGCCTTACCACGTTATCAACCCTAAACCTCATATTGATTTGTTCATGATTCGATCAAACAAATATAAATAAGATGAGATCTTTTGTGATAAGTTAGTTTAAAAGTCTTATAAATTATTTACAAGTGTCTATCACATTTATATATCGATGGTCACTACTTTATGTTTGGTCTAGCATTAATGATAGAATCACCTATTTTTACGAAGATATTTTGGATACGATTTTTTAAAGTGTTATAAGTTCCCTATAAGGAGTCACAAATTCTAAGCTTTATATATATATATATATATATATATATATATATATATATATATATATATATATATATATATATATATATATATATCCGGTAAAAAAAATTTAGTAGGAAGGTAAGAAGTTTTTTTTCTACATATTTTTTTGACGAACAAAATAAATGAATCATTAGATGATTCATTTGTAAGATGATTCACAAGAAAAAATTCTCAAAAAAACATCTTTATGATTCATTTTTAAGTTAATTAAGAAAAAATTCACTTTTATGACAATTTTAGTGAATAACAACAAAATCATTGTATAAATGAATCATCAAGATGTTTTTTTAAGAATTTTTTTCTTGTGAATCATCTAATGAATCATTTTGTTTGTTTGCGAAAAAAATATGTAGAAAAAAAAACTTCTTAGCATCCTACCAAAATTTTCCTTCTTATTTGATCTTGACTCTCTCTCTCTCTCTCTCTCTCTCTCTCTCTCTATATATATATATATATATATATATATATATATATATATATATATATATATATATATATATATATATATATATATATAGGGTGAGGTTCAATAGAGAACCATAATTAACCAAGGAACCAATCGTGAGCGTTAGAAATCATAACGATCAACGGCCAAGGAAATAGATTTACACTTTGACATTGGACGCACACACCGGATTATACCAAAAAATCCACCCTTTACAAAAAAAACTCACCACTTTTTTTCGTTTAAAATTTTTTTAGGCCATGTTTTTTATAAAAAAAACCCAATATACCGTTGTTCACGATTTTTCGTCCTCTTTCCATAGGGACCATGATGATATATACAAAACGAAATTTTTTTTTTCGAAAAAAACCCACTTCATTTTCTTTGATGAAAAAAGTTAATGTCTATTTTTTATAGGAAAAAATTAATAAATATATCAAAATTCATATTTTTTGTACTTTTTAAACATAGATTCATATTCATGTTAAAAAAAAGCAATATTTCAGTTCAGATTCATATTGTAAACCTGTTCAGATTCATATTGTAAATCTGTTTAGATTCACATTGTGAACCTCCTCAGATTCATAGTGTGCATAATAGTAAGTCAGATTCACAATGTGAATCTGAACTGTTCAAGATTTTTCATATTGTGAATGTTAAAAATTGAAATATTTACAGTTTAGATTCACAGTGTGAATCTACACTGTTCGAGGTTTTTTTTTAAATCGGTGTCGATGTTTATTAATAGAGTACAAAACATTAATATTTTTGGTATAATTATTTTTTTTTTTGATAAAAATAAACTTAAATATTGAAAAAACTAAGTTGGTTTTTTTCAAAAAAAAAAGTTCGTTTTTTATATATCATCATGGATCTCTATGGAAAGAGGACGAAAAATCGTGAACAACGGTATCATCATGGATCTCTATGGAAAGAGGACGAAAAATCGTGAACAACGATATATTCGGTTTTTTTTTTTCGATAAAAAACTTGGTCTAAAAAAATTTTTAAATGAAAAAGAGGAAGTTGGTTTTGTTATAATCCGGTACATATGCGTCCATTATAAAAGTTTACAACCTTTCCTTTTACCGTTGATCGCTTTAAATTCCGACGCTTTGGATTGGTTCCTTGGTTCATTGATTAATAATGGTTCTCTATTGAACTTTTCCCAGTATATATATATATATATATATATATATATATATATATATATATATATATATATATGGTTAGGTATTATGTTCTAACTATCTATAATGTGCATGTAATATTAATTGTAGTCCAACCATTTTAGTTATTTTAATAAAGTAATTAATGTATATTAGTTGTTGAAGATATAATGAGTATTAATTAAAGGGAAATTTCCAGAAAAGTCCCAATATTTACGGAAAAGCTACACTTTTGTCCCAAGATTTTTTTTTTTAACAAAAAAATCCTGAAAACCGGCAAAAATTTACAGTTTGACCCTTTTTGACCAGTTGAAACCAGTACCAAATTAAATTGGGACTATTTCGTAAACTAACCCAAAATATTTGGACTTTTCTATATACAAAAATATTATGATTTTTCTGTAGACAAAAATATTATGACTTTTCTACAAACAAAACCCTTATTATTATTATTATTATTATTATTATTATTATTATTATTAGAGTAAATTACTGAAATCGTCCCTGTGGTTTGGTCAAAATTGCACGTTTGGTCCCTAACTTTTTTTTGCACTCGGATCGTCCCTGTGGTTTGATTTTGTTGCATTTTCGTCCCTGTGGTTTGATTTTGTTGCATTTTTCGTCCCTTACATACATAAAGTTAGGGACCAAACATGCAACTTTTACCAAACCATAGGGACGAAAAACACAACAAAATCAAACCACAGGGACGACCCGAGTGCAAAAAAAAAGTTAGGGACCAAACGTGCAATTTTGACCAAACCACAGGGACGATTTCAATAATTTACTCTTATTATTATTATTAAACATATAAATAAGAATACTATTTTTTGAACTTGTATTATTAATATTGTTAATAAAACATATAAATACATTTAAATGAAAAAATAATGACATTGTTTAAGGTTGGAGGTGGAGGAGATGGTGATGCTTTTAGCATTGAAATCATGATTTTCTGCTTGTATATTTTTACTTTGTATATGGTCATTTCACATTTGTTATTATTGTTTTCAATTCAGAATATTAATACTTAAAAATTTAAAAGAAATTGCATATTTGTAAAATTGTTTATAAATAGTTTATGGTAGAAGGATTTCTCACTTTGTATATAAAATTGTTTAAGGTAGAAGGATTACTTTCCAAATCCAACAGATCACTACAAACATCTACAAATGTAGCCCATATCAAAATTCAAAAGTATTAATTATAATATCTTGTTTAATAAAAAGTAATAGGAATAATTCAAAAGTATTATTATTATTATCATTATTATTGTCATTATTATTATTATTATTATTATTATTATTATTATTATTATTATTATTATTATTATTATTATTATTATTATTATTAATATTAATATAAATAAGAATACTATTTTTTGAACTTTTATTGTTAATTTTGTTAATAAAACATATAAATGCATTTAAATGAAAAAGTAATGACATTGTTTGTAACACCTGTTCCGGGTATTACTTAATTTAATTAAGATTTAGGGTTTTGGTGTGTGGACTCGGCGAGCTGGGAGTCCAACTCGTTGAGTAGAGGGCATTTCAAGGACGCGGAATCTACACCCTACTCGACGTGTTGGAAGGCCGACTCGACGAGTAGGTGCTGTAATGATAAAACCCAAATTTTAGGGTTTGCACCCTATATAATCTCCTTATGAGCCTTGAGGCTGACCTCCCATCAGCCTCCAAACCCTAAGAACGTCTGTGCTAACCCTAATCCCCATTCTCTTCCATTTTGTGAGCTAGAGTGACCTTTACAACTTAAGAAGAAGGAGATAAGGAGAAGATCCAGCAAACCAAGCACTCATCCTTGAGCTTAATCATCTTGTGGACTACTGTAAGTCTTCAAGACTCGATTTTTATTAAAGGATATGGCTAGACCTTGAGTTTACCCTTCATTTTCATACCCTTCTTGTTGAATGCATACATGGGATTCATAAAGTTTGCAACTTTATGAATCTCCAGAGCAAAAGGCTCCCAAAGTGGGCTAGATTTGGCTTTTGGTTGAGCAAGGACACCATGCAAGGGTTTTAGGGCATGTTTCCCTCTTTTTGGCCATTTTGACCTAGAGACATGTATTGGACATGCATGTCCATAAAGCCTCCACCTTTGGAACGTTTTGAGGAATAGAAACCTTTCTAGGAAGGATGGATTTTAGATCCCTAGAGTTTTGGACCATATGGCAAAGCCTTGGAACTTTCTAACCTTCGTTAAGGGCCTTGGAGCATTTGGAACGGTTCTAGAAGGTAAAGTTAAAAACATTATCCTTCTAGACACCTTAGGGTTTTAGATTTAAGCCATGGAGTCCCTGTATTCAGTGTATCATCACAACAAGCAAAAGGAAGGGGGACTCGACGAGTTGCTCTAGGAACTCGACGAGTCGGTTTGGGTTTCCTCGCCTTCTGGATATCAAGTGAACTCGGCGAGTTGATGAAACAACTCGGCGAGTTGGCTAGGGTTTGACCAGGTCTTCTTGACTCGGTATGAACTCGACGAGTTGCTAGATGCACTCGACGAGTTGAGGTCAACATGGACTGTTGACTTCGACTTTGACCAAGATGGACCAGGGTTGACTTTGAGGGTAATAGTTTGTATATAAAATTGTTTATAAATAGTTTAAGGTAGAAGGATTTCTTAGTTTGTATATAAAATTGTTTAAGGTAGAATGATTAATTTCCAAATCCAACAAATCCATTACAAACATGTACATAGAAAGGTAGCCCGTATCAAAATTCAAAATTATTGATTACAATATCTTGTTTAATAAAAAGTAATAGGACATGTTTTTTGGATTAATACTTTTGAATTTTGATTAATACTTTTGAATTATTCCTATTACTTTTTTTTAAACAAGATATTATAATTGTTTAAAGTAGATGTTTGTAGTGGATCTGTTGGATTTGGAAAGTAATCCTTCTATACCTTAAACAATTTTATATACAAAGTGAGAAATCCTTCTACCATAAACTATTTATAAACAATTTCACATATATGCAATTTCTTTTAAATTTTTAAGTATTAATATTCTGAATTGAAAACAATAATAACAAATGTGAAATGACCATATACAAAGTAAAAATATACAAGCAGAAAATCATGATTTCAATGATAAAAGCATCACCATCTCCTCCATCTCCAACCTTAAACAATGTCATTATTTTTTCATTTAAATGTATTTATATGTTTTATTAACAATATTAATAATACAAGTTCAAAAAATAATATTCTTATTTATATGTTTAATAATAATAATAATAATAATAATAAGAGTTTTGTTTGCAGAAAAGTCCTAACATTTTTGTTTACAGAAAAGTCATAATATTTTTGTTTACAGAAAAGTCCCAATATTTTGGGTTAGTTTACGAAATAGTCCCAAGTTAATTTGGTATCGGTTTCAACCGGTCAAAAAGGGTCAAACTGTACATTTTTGTCGGTTTTCAGGACTTTTTCGTTCAAAAAAAATCTTAGGACTAAAGTGTAACTTTTCCGTAAATATTGAGACTTTTCTGACAATTTCCCTTAATTAAATATTCAACATTTAATAACTAAAATGATTGTTCTAGAATTAATCATACATGTACACAATAGATAGTAAAAACATTTGAACCTAACACACACACACTCTCTCTCTCTCTCTCTCTCTCTATATATATATATATATATATATATATATATATATATATATATATATATATATATATAGAGAGAGAGAGAGGTTGATTAAATCGAGAACATTAGAAAGGTTGAGAACGCAAGAATATATCACAACCAACCAAATAATTAGATCTAGGGCTGATATACAAGGGACCATTTATGTCAATTTCAAAATTAAAGATATCAATATGTAAATAATAAAATCACCTAAAGAGTATGAACGTAATTTTAAATTTGTTAATTTCCTTAAAATTTGCTTAAATTTATTTTGGTTGGTAACAAATCCACAATATTTGTTCATAGATTATGAACGTCAGCATAACGTCTACGCCCTAACCTTTTGTTCTCTCTCCCATCGGTGCATCACCCACACATTTTTCAATCGTAACAGTTCTCATTTCATGCTCGCAGTCTTAACTGGACCAGAGCAAGTCGCCGATTAGTGGCGTTTCTAATATTTTATTTGTTTTTCCGGCGGAGCAAGAAATCGTTGGGTTTTGGATATGGTTTTCTAGTTGGTGTATCCGGTGATATCTCATGGTTTATATGGGGGTTGTTTTTGATTTTCCGCAACACCTGCTTTGGGATCGAGTGTTGTAGAGGGAACTCAGATATGTTCATAGTGCTAAGATGATTAAGATTAAGGAGATTCAGATATTCAAGACTTGAAGACAATAAAGATGTTGCTTACCGATGATAATCATAAAAGAAAATTAATATGACATGGTTACTTAAAAAGGTAAACGACATCTTTCATAATTTTTGTGAAGCTTTTTCTTATAATTTTTCAATCTTAAAAATTGCTAAGACGCACCCTTTTTATATGAGAAATTACCTCCGTGAATTTGGTTAAAACTGTATCACACCATTTTTTTTTATATAAGTTTATTCATTGTGCCAAATAAGGTAAAAAGAACGTACTCTATTTATTTTATAAATATAGATTTAAAAGCAAATGTGACATAATGGTCTATTTATGAATAAACTAATATATGCAAATTGGTAATTTGAGTTCGTAGTTCCTTTGGTTGAAGTTTCATATGTATCAAAAAGTAGCTATTAATCATTGTTAGGTTATAATTTGTTCAAGTTGATAATATATGTTGAAAAGAAACAGTCATAGCGACAAAAATATAGCTTTGATCGAAAGACTGAGAATGTGCTTTATTAATTTAAATGATAATTTCATATCGAATTTGAAATAATGCCCAATCATTAGTGAACATGCATATAATTTTCTGAAAACAACTTATCAAATTATCAAATTATTTACATGTATCTCATTATATAGTTGTAGTTTTTTTTTTCTTTCACTTTTTTGATGTTTATATCTTAATTTGATTAAGAAAATAGTATGTTTAACTCTATTCTTTATTGTTATAGGTTCATGTTTGTACTTTGAGAAAAAAAGACAAGATCAACATCATCTCCGTTTGAAGGAACAAAACATATGTTTAATTCATTTGTGATCTCTGTTTGAAGGAGCAAAACATATGTGTTATTCATTTGCGATTATAATTGTATGACTACGTTTCAATCCAAATGTATTATAGAAAAATAATCAATTATAGTATCTATGAATACAAGTTCTCATTTTTTGTTTGAGTTTAATCATTTTTAAATATATCATCATCAATATAAATGTATGAATTCAGTTGTAGTATAATCATTTATGAATTTAATTGTGTAAACATTTGAATCCAACTTTGTCATATTCATTTATGAATACAACAATCACTAAATTCATTTATCAACGAATAAAAACCCATTATAATATTTATCTTATTCATACCATTAATTTATATTAAATAAAAAACTTAAATTAGATATTCATTAATGAATACAACAATTTTTTTTTGAATAAATATGGATTTAGTTGATATATGAAAAAAAAAATCAAAGTTATTTAGGTATAACATTATTTAAGTTTCAATGGAAATGAACTCATTCAATTTAATTGTTGTATATTAATAAAAAAAACCAAATTTTTTTGAAAAAAAAATTGAATTAAATGATGGCAACATTATAGGAAACCCCTATTAATTAAGTTGACTATATCATTAATGTAATTGTAAAATTCTTATATTGTCTATTACAAAATGATTGGTCCACAATCGTTCTCACGTTCTCAACCTTTTGATGTTCTCAATATAACTTTTCCATATATATATATATATATATATATATATATATATATATATATATATATATATATATATATATATATAAGATCAACAACGAACTCTTTTTAGAGTAGCAAACAAACGAACCGTTTCTTTCCCTCGTTTTGATCAGCAGCGCGCATGTTGAAATCGCATTGTCCTGTTGCCAAGACTTTCTCCCGGAGTGTCTATGTTGGTTATTCCGGTAACCACCCTAACCATCGCAAATGACAATCATTACGGGTAACTCATCACCGATCCCCCATGCTCTACTGCTAAGCGGAGACACAATCACTGTTTTCGATTTCAACTTGAAGCTACGAAGATCTTGTTCTGACGAATACATTTTCAATCAAAATTGAAATCAGATACGAATTCCGATCCAAATCGATTTTAATTATGCATGCACAATTATCACATATAAGTTTTATTGTTTCAATTTAATCAAATTGAATTCAAATCTTTCATTGATTCATGTTCAATTCCTTCAACTTCTGTATGGATTTGGGGAACAAAGATGAATCCCACAAGTTGTTTGATGAAATGCGTGAACGAAACAAGATTTCTTGTTTTTTTTAAAAAGAAATCTTCTGCATTTGAATGATGCATGACTTTTTTAGGATAATTTCCCAACAATATTTATTATTTTTCCCTATCTTTCTAGCGTCGTAACCCGGTCGTACGAACTCCAATTTGGGCAAACTTTATATCGTTAGAAAGCCTGTTAGGAGTACTACAAGTTTCATATTATTTATTTTGTCTGGGTATGTCTAGAACGGGAGTTATTCAACTATGAACATGACAAGTCAGAATATTACAACATTTCAAGTGTTTGAACAACCAACTTCAAACGACCATATCTCATTTACTACATATCCATTTTGTCAAATTCTTTTTCCTGTGTAATCTTCGTTTTTTAGACTACAACTTTTCTTTATAATGTTATTTATATTTATCTATGAATATCGACTTATTAAGCTCCAAAGTTGACACGTTACAGCTGTTAAAATCCCAAATCAGCTTTCCATTAAGTTATCCAACTTTTGCAACCAAGTAGATTTTTCATATGAACTCCTTCTAAGATGATTTTGTTTGTTATTGCTTCATTTTCAAGTCTACTATAAGTTACCTTTTTACCCTTTTTCCTTTCCTTTCCTCTAGCGTTGACTTTTATGGCCTCAAAGTTGACATTTTATCGCTTTTACATGGAATTACAAATTTCATATTCTTTTCCAGTTTTCCCTTAAACTTAATCGATTACACCATAAGCATATAAAACTCATATAACTCGTACAATGGTTACATATTTACTATTATATCCTTGTTGGTTATGTAAAATAACCAATTTACCCTCTTTGACTATTTTGCCATTTATTGCAATTTGTCAATTTTCAAGTTATTTCCTTTTCTTTCCCACATTCTAAAAATCCAGATTTTGGATGTTACACATATTCATATAGTTATTTATATGCTTATGTATATAATTATTCTTATGCATATGCATATTCATATACTTATTCATATACGTAAACATAATATATATGTATTTAATAGCCTTATGAATATACTTATTCTTATGCATATGCAAATACTTATGAATATGCATATGCATATATTTATGAATATTCATATGTCATATATTTATTCTTATGCATATGCATATACATAAGCATAATCATATGTATTTAATTATCTTATGTATATACTTATTTTTATGCATATGTATATGCATATACGTACGCATATGCATATGTCATATACATATGCATAAGCATACTCATATGTATTTAGTTGTCATATGCATATATTTGTTCTTATTGTAACATTTTGTTTAAATTAATTAAAATAAATAATAAACCCGGAGCCCCAAGATGTAAATTTATAATTTATATTATTTAATATGGCCCTAAAACCAATAATATTTAGCGGAGATTGGTTTCGGGGAGCCAAATGATATATATTTTAGACTTTCGGGGGTCAAGGTGTAATTTCAGGATGTGTTTTGTAAAGATTTTTAGAAGTTAAGGTGTGTTTGGCAAGTATTGGACCTAAGTTGAAAATGATTTGTAAAGGGAGGGGCTACTTGGTAAAATTTCGGACCTGATTTGTAAGGAATTTCAAAACGCAGGGTTTAAATGTTAATTATTGGAACTAATTTGAAAAGATTCGTATGGGGAGGGTTGTAAGTGTAAAGATGAAACAAGATTTGAAGGTTACGGGTATAACCCGCCACCCTCTCATGCTGCCTTCATATATAATGTAACAAACCCTAACCCTAGGGAACTATTCCTAGCCTCCACCTCCACCCTTATGCCTCCCACCACCGGCCGCCACCCCCCTTCTTCACCTCTGGTCGCCGCTAGCACCTTAGGAGTCCTCCTCAGCCGTCGTTGGCATCATCGAGCCTAACAACCACCGTATCCGCTGCTGCATCACCTGCGTTGAAGATGAGAACCGCCGATGTTTTCACTCCGTTGCAGACCGCCGACGAGGTTGTGGCGTCCGCTGCCACCCTCCTTTGTCATCATCTCCTTCTGCCTTCTGTCGCTTCTACTGCTAATGTTCATTTCATCCCTTCTCCTCCTTCAGTTAGTTGTTGCTCCGCCACCCACTGTGTTGCCATCGTAGCGTCATCGGGAACCCGGAATAACTTCAACGATGCCCGCCGCCAAGTCGGTGGTTGAGGGCTGCTGTTTCGCGTCTCTTACGTGTGTGACGTATTGATGGGCAGTGAATCAAGAAACAAACCACCGCCACCACCGTGAGGTGGTGGCTGTCATCGCAAAACACTGCTGCTGCCGCCTTCCCGTTTTTGTCACCGTCGTACGTCGCTAGGTCGATGGCCGGGTCCACCTTGCAATCAGAAGCATGTATATGTGTGTTTATTTCAGTGGAGAGGTGTGTGGGTGTTTTTTTTGGCTTGAAAAAGCCACCACCACCACTGTGAGGTGGTGGCTGCCACCATCTACCACCGCCGGCCACCACAAGGGTGGTTGTGTGTGTGTGTGTGTGTGTTTATCTATTAGTGTGTGTGTTATTTTTGGATTAAAGCATTGTAAAATGTAATTAGAGATTAGAATAATGAAAAGAAACTCATGACCACCACCGTGAGGTGGTGGTTGCCGCCTCCTGCCGCCACCAGCCACTGTGTGTTGGGTGACGGTGTGCCTTGTTTGTGCTTTAACTCGTTTGGGATGCTTGGACAAAGTGGGCCTAATAAAACCCTAATGGGCCCAATGAAGCCCTAATGGACCTAAAAGCCCAACCATGTGATTAATGGGCTAGTATTGGGCTGGAACCCCTAATTAGGGTTTGGAAAACCCTAATGTCATGAAACCCTAATTTTGGGGATTGATCGGGACCCGCACTTGAATTATTCACTAAACTTAAAATGTTAATTAATAATCATTTGCAAATTAACCTAAGATAATATTGTACTTAACGGATTAAGCTCTTAATGGGTTAAGTAGGAACACTTAACCCAAATCGTCATTTCATGTGAAAAGACTAAGTTCACTTGGGCCTTGAGTTGGGCCTTTCTATTGGAATTTGGTGATTGGGTTATTAATGGGCCATCCAAAATCAAGCATATGGACTAGAATAATTTAATGGGCTTTAGGGTAAGGCCCATGTAAGGGGTTTGGGCCCAATTTGTAAAATTGGGCCATAATTGGGCCTTGATGATTATGAGATATTGGGCCATTGGTATGCCAAGTGTTTGGACCAGAATAGGTGGTTATGCCTTAACGTAAGGCCCATGTGAAGGGTTGGGCCCAATTTGGAAAATTGGGCCATATGTTGGGCTTTGGCCCATTACTTGAATTTTGGGCCTTTGGAGTATGAGTTGGACCTTGGGCTTGGAACCAATTATTATTTGGGTATTGTTTGATGTTGGCAGTTCGGGAAGCTGTCAACCAACAGCTGGAGTTTTATTTGCGGGACTTCAGCAGTGCCAAGTGAGTTGTCCTCACTATACTAAGGGGTCTAAGGCACCAAGGATGGCCCATTGGATTTGATATCCTAGTAGTTATTGATATGTTGAGTATGAGTTAGTGATGTATGCCAATTGATATGCTAGTCTGGTAGATCTATAGGACTACATGTGATACTGTCTGATTATCTGTATGTGCACTTATCTGTTAAATGTCGACATGTTATGTTATGTGGTTGGGTAGAGGTTGCACTGCTCTGTGCAGTGGCCAGCAAAACCTAGAGTATACCAGATATGAGCTGAGGGCCAGGGAGGGCATACCAGACTCATACTGAGGACTCATATGCATTCCAGATACGAGCTGAGGGTCGGGTAGAGCATGCCAGACTCGTACTAAGGGCTAATTAATTATATTCCAGTCCAAGGACTGAAGGAGAAAGCCAAACATAAGTTGTGGGCCTGAGGGCAAGCCAGACTTATGTTGTGGGCTCGAGAGCAAGCCACACATAAGCTGTGGGCCGGAGGGAAAGCCAGACTTATACTGTGGGCTCGAGAGCAAGCCAGATATGAGCTGTGGGTCGGGGAAGGCAAGCCATACTCATACTATGGGCTCTGGGGTAATCCAGTCTGTAGAGCGGTGGACCCATTGCATGCTATTTTGTTATGTTATGTTATGATATTGCTAGTATAGTTATGAGGACTGTGTGTGTATCGGAATTTTGGGGGTAACTCACTAAGCTTTCGAGCTTACATTTATCGATTATTGTTTCAGGTACTTCCGATGATCGCGGGAAGGTGAAGGCGTGATCGTGCACCTCCTTATGATTCTATGATTTGATTCTGGGAAACTCTGATATTAAACCATTTTGAAAACATATTTGTAATAACTATTGATTTTTGAATATCTTAAAAAGTTTTAAATTGGCATGATTTTTATGGATGTTACACTTATGCATACGTATATGCATATATTTATTCATATTTATATGTATATGTATATGCTCACTCTTATGCATATATATAGAGGCATTAAAAGTGTTTTTTTTTTTAAATATGCATGTGTATATGCACCTGTTTTTCAAAAATATGCATATACAGAAAAAAAAATATGAATATGCATTAAAACTGCATTTTTTTGAAAACTCTTTTTTTAAATATTAATTTCGAAATGTAAGATATATTTTTGCTGATTTAAAAAATATAAATAAAAAAATATTTTTTTCAATAAGTGAAAATATACCTTTCATTTCTAAATTAAGATTTAAAAAAAAGAATTGATAGGTCATAGATTAGTGGCTTGGGCTCGGCAATCATTTGTATAAGTCTTATAGGGTCTTGGTCATGTTAGAGGTGTTTTGTAGCTTGTTGATGTGTGTTTACGGCTGAGTTGGTGTTCACGGTCGTAAACAGGTTTACGGCCGTGAACTTGTTTACGGCCAGTCAGTCCTTATAAATAGTATGTGTCTGAGTCTGTCAGAAGTGACGTATCCATAGTGTTTACGGTCATTGTGTGTGTGTATCTTCAAGGTGTACCAGACGTTCTTCCTTAATATATGTGTGCAATGCTTGATAATTCTCTTCTTCTACTCATTCTTGTTGTTGATTGTTTTGATCACTGGTTTGGATCTTATAATTGGGACCTTAGAATTGGTATCAGAGCAAATCTGGTGTCAAAACAAACTTTAGTGGTGTTTACGGTTGAAAGAATCTTCAATTTCTTTGTTGTTCAAGGCTTGGTTCTGCATTAGATCGTGTTTTCACAGCTAAGGGAATCAAGAACTGACTGAAAAACACTTGTTTTCATCGTTTCTGGGGGTTTACGGTTATTGGTGTTGAAGGGAGTACGGCCGTAAACATTTTATACAACTGTAATCCATTGATCTTCAAAGGCCGTAAATAGCTAATCTTTTAAAGTAGTAAACAGTTAATCTTCAAGGACCGGAAACTCTTGCTTGACTGTAATCTATCGAACCGTATTCAGTATACGGCCGTAAACTAGTGTGAATTGATTACGGCCGTAAACCATCTCGTATTCTAATTTTTGTTTTCAAGTACCTTTTCACTTAAATTAGAAAATTATAAAAAAACAACAACAGCAACAACAAAAAATTAAAAAATGGATTCACAAAATTCTCACCATAAACTTGATTCTGTTATGGGCACTACCACTCGTATCCCCTGTTTGTTATCGGCCGAGGGGTTTCCGGAATGGAAATATCGTATGGAGAAATATATCAAGATGAAAGATTTCAAAATTTGGAGATGTATTTTGAAAGGACCTATCAGAATCACCACAACACTTCCGGATAAAACGATCGTTGACAAGGCTCTCGAAGAGTATACCGATGACGATTTCGATAAAGTTGAACAGCAAGAAAGAGCACTTGCTACACTTACTATGGCTTTGTCACCAGAAATTGCTCAAGGTTTTCGTGAATACACGTCTGCAAAGGCACTATGGGAGGCACTTAAAGAAGTTTATGAAGGGAAAGAGGATATGAAACAAAGCCGACAGGATATGATGAGACAAAAGTTTAACATGTTCAATCATATCTTGGGAGAATCTCTTGAGGCTCAACTGCAGAGGTTCACTGCTTTAACAACTGAGATGAGCTCTGCAGGCATCTTGGTCACCAGGTCTGAAATAAACAAGAAGCTACTCAATTCTCTACCGAAGTAATGGGACATGAACGTGTATGTGATTAAGAAGACGAAGGACCTTAACCGTCTGAGTCTAGCTGAAACCATGGCAATTATTAAAGCTTGTGATCTGGATGATAAGCAAAGGGAGATCAATCACGTCAATTCGTACTCCACTGCTAATCTTGGGATTCAATCTAACAATGCATTCTCATCCTTCACCACTCCTCAAGTTCAGTCGTTTGTTGCTCCTCAACCATCATCATATGCCACTCCATTCATGCAAAGTGTTCATCCTCCAGTATCTTATCCACAAGTTGCTTCTTCCTCAAAAGCACCTGCTCCAGCTCCTGCTCCCAAGGAAAATGATGAAAATTTGGCTCTCGCTACTGGTCTTGTCAACTGCTACAATGCTTTTGTGGCTGGCGAGATACCTCCTCAACTATCTTTCGCTGATTTGGATCAAATTCATCCCGAAGATGTTGAGGAGATGGATATTACATGGCAAGTCGCTATGGCAGTGTTCCGGGCAAAACAGTTCTCCAAGAAGACTGGCAAAAATAATTGGCGTATGAATGCCGAAAAGAAGGTGGGGTTCAACAAAGGCAAACTCCAATGCTTTAACTGCCATGAACCTGGCCATTTTGCCAGAGACTGCCCGAAGCCTGACAGGAGAGAAAACAACGAAAGAATAATGGTGCCAGTGGGTAACAGCAGGGGAGCTACCACCAGCAACCAGACTGCAAACCTTGTTGTGGTAGCTCAGTCGTTTGATTGGTATGACCAAATTCAGGCCCTGAACATCTCGGTACCTGAAAATGCACATCTTGCTCAAATCAACGACATTGTAGAATTAGAAGTTGAGATGGATCCGGAGGAGGAGATGATGAATCTACAGTTTGCATTCATGGTTCAAACTACGCCAGATCTTGAAAAATATAAGGTCATTGAAATCACTTGCTCTCCATCTTGTATTAAAACTATCAACTTTTTTCGTGAACAGGCTGATTTAATGCGTAGAAAAATAGAGGAACTAAAGTATGAAGGATACCAACTTAGGAAATGCCAGAAACCATTGAAAGACCAATTAGAGGCCAACACAAATGACTATAAGAAATTATAGGCAGACTATAGTGACAAGTGTGTTCATTATAGATATCTTAAAAAGGATTTTGATGTTGTAACTACAGAACTTGACACATTGAAAACTCGTTTTGCAAATGCTGATTTTAACTTCAAAAATTCGATGTGTCAAGTGAAAGAGTTGCAACAATAATTGAAAAACAAATGAAATCGAAGGATCAGAAGCAAGTAGGAATACGTTATGAGAGTGTCCCTCCCCCATTCAATCACACTTATATTAACACTCCATTAACTCAAGTTGAAATAGACCGAGAACCATTTATGGTTTATGGTAAACCAGCTGCTGAACAGGCAACCGAATGTAGTGCTACGAATTTAGATACTAACGTTTCTACTTCCGATGCAGATTCATCAGTAAGCCAGGAAAAGCAGGAGAATGGAAGAATTGAGTCTGATAATAAGTTTGTGTCAAAATTTGGTGTTCCTATTTCAAAAGATGATGAGTCTATTTTTGATGTTAAGACTGATGTTTTAATTTGTGATGATTTGGTGTCAAATGTTAATGTCTCTAATAAATGTGGTGTTGTTTCTGTGAAACCTACTGAATCTGAATCTGACACTAGCACATCCACATCTTCTACACCTGTCACACAATCTGACTCCTGCACTTGCACGTGTGGGAAAGTTAGAAAGTCAATAAGAGAACGAAATCTGATAAAGGCGGCACCAAGTCTAATGATAATAAGCAAATATGTTTCAACTGTGGTACTGCCGTCCACATTGCTCGAAATTGTTTCAACATGGCATTTGTGAATTTTTCATCACCGAGGAAAGAAAACGTGTCTCGAGGAAGGTCTCTGACGAGAAAGTCCTCGAGATCTCGTCTTCGTGATGATGATCGGAAAATTCATTATAATAAGAAAATTGTTGATCTTAAATTGAACAAAAAGTTTTTCTCTAAACCAGCTACATGTACTTTGCCGAAATCGACTGCGGCTGAGCCAAGGTCAATTTCGTCAAAGGGTGCGTCTAGATCTTCGACTAATTGTAGCCGAAAATCTAAACGCTCAAAGAAAAGGAAAAATGTTTCTAATTCACCTGTGAATACTTTAAAACCTAACTACCAATGGGTGCCCAAATCTACAATTGTCCGATCATCTTCATCCTCTGAAAGTGTTTCAGATATTAATGCAAATTTGAAAAATCAAAAGGATAAATCTGTCAAAGTCAAGGGTACACCCAGGGTTGTAATGACCTGGGTTCCCAAATCTAAATAATCCCGCTCATTGTGTAAGAACAGCTGCGGAGGAATGTCGCCAGACCACGGTATGTTGACAACGGTTGTTCCAGGCACATGACAGGAGACATCTCCCAACTGCACAACATTCAGAATTTTAATGGGGGGTTCGTTTCCTTTGCGGGAGGAGATGGCGGAAAAATCATTCAAAAAGGAACTGTTTCCAATGGAGTGCAGAGCTTCGAGAATGTCAAATATGCGCCCGAGTTAAAGCACAGTTTGTTGAGCGTCTCTCAGATTTGTGACAAGGGTTATTCGACGCATTTCACAGATAAAGAATGTCTAATTTTGAAGCCAGGCATTGTCATTCCAGAAGAATGGATTCTTGTGAAATCAAAACGGGATGGCAATGCATATATCATTGATATGAACAACAATCTTCCTGAACAAGTCACTTGTCTTTACTCAAACGTTTCCGAGAACAATGCTATGCTATGGCATCGAAGACTAGGACATGCTAACACAAAGAACTTGAATCGTCTTGCTAAAAATGAAATAGTGTGCGGGCTTCCTGTCAAGGATTTCATCACGTTTGAAAAGTGTGTGGCACACGCCCAAGGAAAACGTCACAGAAAGCCACACCTACCTAAACAGGTCAATTCAATCAACCAGGTGCTCCAATTGTTACATATGGACTTATTTGGTCCGGTCAACGTCCTCAGTATCAACAGAAATTCATATTGTCTAGTTGTCATCGATGACTTCTCGCGGTTCACGTGGGTTTTCTTCTTGTCCAATAAGGCCGGGGTTACTGACTTGATTAAGAAGTTTATTGTGATGATAGAGAACCAGACTAACCACCGGGTGAAGGCGCTCAGAACTGAGAGCGGGACAGAATTCAAGAATGTTGTTCTCGATCATTTTTGTGCAGAAAAGGGGATAGTGCGTCAATACAGTGCCGCTCGCACTCCTCAACAAAATGGTGTTGCTGAGCGGCGGAACCAAACATTACAAGACGCCGCAAGGACGATGTTATGTGACTCCAAACTTCCGGTTTTCTTTTGGGCCGAAGCGATCAACATGGCATGTTATGTTCAAAATCGTGTTCTGATCAACAAAGCTCAGATGAAGACTCCATACGAAATTCTCTACGGTCACAAACCATCTGTTAGTCACTTCCGTATTTTAGGATGTCCTTGCACCCCCCTTCATCTGGAATCCAATCCCAAATTCAACGCCAAAGCCGATGATTGTTACTTTGTGGAGTATGTTGCTCGTACGACATATAGGGTCTACAATAAGAAGACAAAGCAAATCGTAGAATCCTTCGACATACGCTAGTTGGAGGAGAACGAAACGGATGCCATAGTCGGTCCAGATTGGTTGTTTGATTATACATCTTTATTCAAGTCGTTCAATGTGTTTTCAGATGATTTGTCTGGTTCCATCTCTGGTTCGAAGGCTGTGATTGAAGATGAAGACGAAGAAGTTGTTTACAAACCGCCGGTGGTGTCCTCTACGACTCCTACAGTGGATGCATCTGTTCCAAGTGATTCTTCAGAGTCTCCATGTCAACAAAATATTCCAGATGCTGATGCTACTCCTCTTACTCCTGATGAAAGAGAGTTCATGTCCAAAGATGCTTCTGCTGTTACTGAAACATTCATGGAACTTCTCTTTCCCGAACCGATTGCTAATGAGTTTGTGGCAGGCCCCTCTCATGATTCCAGACCGTCTGAGGTGGATCATTCAGCAGATGATGGATTTGTCAATATTCACAACCTTCCCGTAACGCTCAATGACATCATCCAGGAGCTACCTTCCAGAATTCAACGCGATCACCCGATCGAAAATGTCATTGGTCAGCTGGGCGACGGTGTTCAAACGCAGAGCCATAGTGGAGATGTAAACACATGTCTCTATTCTTGCTTTATATCTCAAATAGAGCCAAAGAATGTTGAAATGGCTTTGAATGAGCCCAGCTGGGTTGATGCTATGCATGAGGAGTTGAATCAGTTTGAAAAGCTTGGGGTTTGGAAGCTGGTTGAATTACCTAAGGGCAAGAATTCACTCAACACGCGTTCGGTTTATAGAAACAAGCAAGATGATTCAGGGGTTATTGTGTGGAATAAGGCCCGATTGGTCGTACGTGGATTTCGCCAAATTGAGGGTCTTGACTACACCGAAGTTTATGCTCCAGTGGCTCGCTTGGAGGCTATTCGCATTTTTCTCGCGTACGCTTCTTACATGAACTTCACGGTTTACCAGATGGATGTCAAGACTACCTTCTTGTACAGCGCTGTGAAGGAAGAAATCTATGTTGATCAACCTCCTAGGTTTGTCAATTCGAAGTTTCCAAATTACGTCTACAAGTTGGACAAGGCTTTATACGGGTTACATCAAGCTCCAAGGGCGTGGTATGCAACTCTTACGAAGCACTTGCTCGAGCATGGCTATTCTGGATACAACATCAATTATTGGACTACGGTTTGAATTTTCTAGAAACCCCTATTTTTTGTGATAATGAAGCTGCAATTCAAATTGCTAAAAACCCAGTCCAACACTCGAAAACCAAGCACATCGATATCAAAGTGCATTTTATTAGAGAATGTTATGAGCGTTCGCTCATTCGGTTGGAACAGGTTCCCACTGCTAATAATGTGGCGGATTTGTTCACAAAACCGTTTAACAAAGCTCGATTCGATGTGCTTGTGGGATTTTTAAAAATGATTCGCTTTGAGGACTAATTTTTGTCTTAGGTTAGTTTAAATTTGCACATTTAATTTTCATTCTCACCCATGCACAAATTTAGGGGGAGAAATTAAACAAAAACCAAAAAAAAATCGAAAATTATAAAACTCTAAAAACAGTTATTTTTCTGTAAGTGTTGTGTTGGGAAGTGATATATTCATGTGATAACAGGCAATTTGAATATGTGTGATGTACCAAAGTTGAAGTGTCTAGGCTCTGTGTTCGATGCGCTGGTAGGCACGAAAGATTTAAATGGACTTGACTAGGTATAGATGAACTTAAGGAATCTAGAGACTTGACAAACTTTAACCTAGATAGTTTCGTTTATCCTGAGAACACGACACTTGGGTAGGTTGATCAGGGAGATATACATGAGAATCCACCGGTCACATTAAAGTAATCTGTATCTAGAACCGTTGTTTAACTCTTCCTCGATGGACGGTCTCTGTCCTTAATTCCGGTATTGATGGGGCGACTGGGGAATTCTGATAAAGTAGGTCTGTAGGAAATTATTTTCTTGCTTTCTTTCTGTTAGTCATATGTTTCCTCCTCTGTGTGATTGAAATACATCCGACCTGGACTGCAACATATGCAATTATATTTCTCTGCATATTCTATCTATGCAATTCTTCCTATCTGTTAGTCATATGTTGTCTCCTTTGCGTAATTGAAATACATCCGACCTAGTACACAGCATACGCACCATTCTACTTCTCAATCCCTCTAAATCTGGTTAGTCGTATGTTTCACCCTCTGCAAGATTGGAAGAGATCCGACCTGGATGTATAGCATATGCATTCTACATCTGACTTCTCTCATAATAATTGTCTGCTCACCTAAAGTAAGGAGTACTTTGGAAGTTCCTGATTATTGGGGTATGTCAGGAAGCGGGAAACATGTTCTAGTACATTTAAAATTGAACAATCACTAGGTTGTCTGTAGATCTCACTGCTCAATTTAGGTGGACAACAATATCCTTGGTTGACGTAAGATAAATGGCCCTTAGGAATTTTATCTAGAAACGTAAGGTCACAATGCCTTGTCATTTGTAGTATGTCAAAAATTTGTCACAATCTTTCGTGTTTAAGTGGACCACAATACTGGCGATCGACCAGATCTAGACATGAAGGTAGAGGTACCAATAAACGGACTTGGACTGTCTAAAAACTTTGATCCCAATCTCATAAAATTTTATTAGTGTTAGTTGAAGTGAAATTAGTGTTAATTCATTTTAATTTCAAGTTTTATCTTTATGTTAATTTTTACTTTTATTTTTATCTTGATAAAAATCAAAAAAATAAATAAATAAATTAAAAATTAAAAATTGTTTAGTTTAATTGTTAGAATTTGTTTTATTTTATTTTTATTTTTATTTTATTTTTTTAGTCCTAAAAATGCATTATTTTTAATTGATTTTGGGTATTGGGCTTAATTTTTGAAGCTTTTTGGGTTGAAGTCCATGGGTTTTGGATCGGGTCTTGGGTCCGGGTATATAAGGTATTGAGTCCGGCTGTACACTTTTTTTTCTCTCACTTTTCTTTCTACGGCCGCAAACACCTTCCAATCCTCTCAAGGCTATTCATCGATTCATCCTACTTTGTGTTTATAACTCGAAATTTACTGGTTACTCTTGTAGGTATGCATATTCTGACCACCAAAATGCTATTTTAACAAGAAATCGACCGTGAGTCGAAGGATTAATCAATGAAATTGAATCTGTCGGCGTTTACGGCTCTTGAGCAGTTTACGGCCATTGAAGGGCATACGGCCGTACACCCGTTTACGGCCGTACACCTCCTACATGACCGTACACTCAATTTTTGGACATTTGAACTATTTTTATCACTTAGTCACCATTAAAGCCTAATTAAATTGTTACATGAGTAAAACCTTAGTCTTAAATGATTAAATAAGTTGTTTTCTCACTTGGCTTGGTTAAGTGCTGATCAAATGGCTGGACTCAAATTTGTTGATAGTCACAATTTGGCGATCTTTTTGGTTGACCCTCCAGCAGCTCATGGTGAATTCAAGTCTATGATCCATGGTTTGAAGAAATGTTGTTTAGCTACTGCTCTGACTCTAAATCCAGTGGTCTATCAAAGTCTGATTCAAGAGTTCTGGAAGACTGTAGTGATGAAAAAGGGGGATGATGGTTCAAAGTCTATTGAAGCCACTGTCAAGGGATGCAAAGTCATAGCAACATAGCAGATCATCCGGGAGGTGCTAAGAATTGAAGATCAACCAGGTTTCCCCACTGAGATTGCAATGGATCAAGCTCAAGAACTCCTTGGTAAAATGGGATATGAAGGAGATTTTCCTCCTACTCTCAAGAAGCTGTTACCACCATACTGGAGGTTTCTAGCTCATGTCTTTGTGAGCTGCATCTCAGGAAGGAGATCTGGGGCAGACGAAATCTCTCTACGGAATACAGGCGCAATCGATGCTCTGGCTGCAGGGTTTGATTTCAACTTCTCCAAGTTCATCTTGGACGAACTTGTCGAGAACCTTGAAGGAAAGAATAGAGACAAATTCTTCATGTATCCAAGATTCCTTCAAGTGATCATCAATGAGCAATACCCAGAGATTGAGAAAGCAGGAGAAACACTTGATATGAAATCTCTTGGATCAAACATTGTTGGTTTAATCAAACAAAACCGTAAGGGTAAAGTCATGTTTCAAGGAAAATATCCTTTGGTGAAGTTTGGAGCATTTACGGAGCTAAGTGATTCATCTGAGTCTGAAGAGTCCTCTGAACATTTGGAATCTGAAGATGATGTGATAAATGTCTCTGACCATGAAGATGAGAGAGTTCCTCCTATTGCAATTGTAGCAGAGGAACAAGATAATATGGTTAGTGTGGAAGTGCAGAGTGACTTTCATGAGAGTGTAAATATTGGTGATGATGGTGGTGAAGAAGAGGGATTTGAAGATGATGATTCAATTTTTGGAGGAAATATGTATGGGCCATGCATTTTCAACATGTCAGGACTAAATGATTTTGACTTGAACTTCGGATTTGGGAATGATTATTGCCCTACAAACGAGGACCTTGACATGTTCTTTGACAATGTCCATGAAGTTGCTCAACCGGCAACGGAGACACGGGAAGTGGATAATGTTTAAGAAGCTGCGCCTCCTTCCTCAGCACAGATGGCCAGTACTCCAATAGATACGGATACAACATCAAGGATTCCTCCCCTTAATGTTGATCTTCCAATTTCTACGCCATTTGTCAGTGATCCGCATGTGACACACACCTCCCAGCCTCCATTGAAGCGAAGAAAACATGATCCGAGGTCGGGGGTGCTAATTTGGGATCAGACCTCACCGATTCAGCCTGCAATCACAACTCAAGATTCTACGCCAATCATTCAGACCCAAGAAGGACCAAGAACCTTTTATGAAGCACGAAGTTCTTCAGCTCCTGGAGTTTCCTCCCCCCCCCCCCAAGGCCTGATCATGACATCGCTTCTGAAAAACTCGCACATGCCTTGGCAGCACAAGAAGCAACAGGACTTCCTCCTCACGAAAAAGGCATATCTATTGAGGAAGGTAGATCCGGGGGAGTTGAGCCTTCCAACACAGAGCTCAAGGTTGAGATTGGTGTGTTGAAACAGACGATCATCGAAAAATATGTTTTGATAGGTAATCTTGACATTCGTCTTTCAGATGTTGAAGCTGACAACAGGGCCAAGACAAAGCAAATAACTGATCTCCAAACTCACCTTGGAGCTCTGACTGAATGCTTCTATGACTTGAAGAATAAAATTTATGAAGAATTTGGTGACAAATTCAAGTTATCAGTGGATTTGTCTGCAGCCACTAAAGGTCTTTCTAGTATCCCTGTCCAGCCCTCTCAAAATGACAACCCTATGGATCCTCCACCTCCCAGAACCACACGAATTGTCGATCGATTCGAAACTGAGCCTGTCAATGCCAACTGTCGAATCACTATCAAGCACGCTAAGAGAAAAGTTTCTGCTCAGAAGAAAGAAGGATGGTTGTTTATAAAGAACTCTGATGAGAATCGAAGTGGAGACCAGCCTCAACTCACAGTAACTGATCTTGAAAAAAGAAGATTTGGCGACAAGTTTGGACATCGTTCGGGAATTAAGATGTGGGGATATCATCTTGACTTAAAATTGTGGTTGGTGAAGAGGAACTTTGGCCCTCCTGAATACTACAAGAGTACACACGGCTTTTGTTCTTAGACAAGAGTCGATCTTACAGAACTCTCAAATGCTCCATTCCACAATCCCTCCAAAGATCCTCAGGTTTTCAATTTCAAATTCTTTTTGGAACGGCAGGTGAAAGAAAAATTCTCTGGAATGAAGACAGCTAATTCTCTGATTAGAAGATATCCAGAGGTGCTTGATCCCAAAACAAACGACCCAATGAAGATAGTGTTGTGGCCTGCTACTAAACAGCTGAAAGAAATTCCAATTCCTCAACATTTTCAAGATGGATATCTGGATCGGATGGAATTCTGGGCTTACGATGAGGCTACAGCCACAGTAGCAATCAAGTTTTCAGACAGCGATATTTTCTGTCAACTTGTTGATTCTAAAGATCTTCTGAGGTTCAGGGAAAGAGATATTCACATCTTGGCAAGTCATCAGATTATTTGCAAGTCGGAGGTTATGGAGCCTGCTGCCAAAGAGTTCATGGCCATGGTTGCTAAGATAATTGACAAGAGGCTATGGATGGGGGCAATATATAGATCGGATGTGAGGCTGCTAGAGAACCCATGATAAAAGAATACCGAGCTTATGCTAGCCAAAAACCAAGGGGGAGATTTATAGGTCATAGATTAGTGGTTTGGGCTAGGCAATCATTTGTATAAGTCTTATAGGGTCTTGGTCATGTTAGAGGTGTTTTGTAGCTTGTTGATGTGTGTTTACGGCTGAGTTGGTGTTCACGGCCGTAAACAGGTTTACGGCCGTGAACTTGTTTACGGCCAGTCAGTCCCTATAAATAGTATGTGTCAGAGTCTGTCAGAAGTGACGTATCCATAGTGTTTACGGTCAGTGTGTGTGTATCTTCAAGGTGTACCAGACGTTCTTCCTTAATAGACGTGTGCATTGCTTGATAATTCTCTTCTTCTACTCATTCTTGTTGTTGATTGTTTTGATCACTGGTTTGGATCTTGTAATTGGGACCTTACAAGAATTTTTTTTAAAAATGCACTTTTAATGCGTATTCATATTTTTTTGTGTAAATATACATTTTCAAAGAAATGTGCATATGTACATGCATATAATTGTTTTTTCAATATTTTTCTTTCTTTTTTCTTTTATTATTTATTTATTTATTTATTTATTTATTTGCATTTGTCTTAGATATATGTGTATACATTCACATGTGAAAATTGATAGCCAAATGCATATGAATAAGTATATGTATATATGCATATGCATATACTTACTATTATGCATATGCAGATACTTATTTATATGCATACACATATACTTATTGACATGCATATGCATATACTTATTATTATGCATATGCATCTACTTTTTATATGCATCTGCATATACATAAGCATAATCATATGTATTTAATTGTCATACGTAAATATTCATTCATATACATATAGATATGCATATGCATATATATATATATATATATATATATATATATATATATATATGCATATGCATATGCATATGTATGTATGTATATATATATATATATATATATATATACACACACACACATGCATATATATGCATATGCATATGCACATGTTTATTCATATGTACATGTATATTCCTAAGCACAATCAGATCTGAAGGTTTTTTAACTAGATCTGAAGGAAATGAGATCTGAAATCGCGAGCATGAACAACGAAAAAACACAAAATCATGGAGGCGAGCAGATCTGGAGGGGTAATGTAACACCTGATTTGTCAGGTAAAGCTCTTAGAAAATTATTTCACTTATTTCTTGTCTTGGACCCGAGTACGCCGGGCGTACATAAGGTACGTCGGGTGTACTCCTATGCATGCATGAGGCAGGGGGACCCTGGTACGCTGGACTACCCATGCATATGCAGGGCGTATGTGAGTCAGGGCCATTTAAACACATTAAGTCCCCCAAAATTCCTCACCTTATCAGCCTTCATTGCCTTTTTGAGCTAACCTCGAAACCCTAATTGATTTCTCAAAGAGATTGGGATGTGTGTGTGTGTGTTTTGTGTGAGTTTGGTGCTTATTAAAGAAGAAGAAGGCTTGAGGACAAGCATTGGACAAGAAGGAGCTTGTAGATCCAGAGGTTATTCACCATTTCTCGCTCATTGGAGGTATAAAGTCTGAAACTTGTTCATCTTATGTTTGAATCTAAGTTTGGGGAAAATTTATCATATTTTGGTCCCATGGATAAAATCTTATGAGTAAATGCTACTCCTGATATTATGAGACGTCCCTTTTGTTGTTTCGAGGTCCATTAATCCATAAAGCTTGTATCTTGATGTTTGTAGATCAACCATGCATGAGTTAGCGACCATCTAATGGAAGTAGAGTGTTAAATGTATGACTTGAGTCCCATTAAGGCGTGCAAAGGGATAAAGTTGACAACTTTATTGTTCAGGACGTCTTTAGGAGGCTAGATCAGAAGTTGGACATTAGGTCTTAACTGATTAAGACCTTAAAAAGGGAATTTGATAAATTCAGTCTGGGGCGTACGCAGTTTTACGCTGAGCGTAAGCGCTTGGGGTCCCGATCTCGTGAAGCATCCGAGTACGCCCAGCGTACTGAGAGAATACTTAGCGTACTCACGAAAGAGGGTTTTTTGGCTTTTAGTTTCGGGCCATCTTGGGCTATAGGGTTTTAGACCCTTGTAAAACAGTCTTTTACCCTTAATGCAGGAATTTAGGGTTTGGTCTCTCGGGTTGCGTTATTGACCTAATTTCTAATTAGGGTTTTATTATTTGTGATTTAGTGAGAGGATTTCACGATTCAGCAGCTCAAGTGTGATTTGATATCTTCAGTCTGAGGTGAGTTTCATTCCCTATACACGTTGGTCGAAGGCGCCAATGCCATCCCACTGGATTATGTTAGTAGGATGATAGTTGTCTTCGTGACATTCCCTGTATTGCGTGTAAATGTTTATTGTATCTCTGACTCTTACTGTTATGAAGAGACCGAAGGGATTGAAATAGACCCGACCCTGGTTGAAAGAGACCGAAGGGGTTGAAATATACCTAGTACCGGTTGAAAGATACCAAAGGGGTTGAAATATACCCAGTACTGGTTGAAAGTGACCAAAGGGGTTGAAATATACCCCTTACTGGTTGAAAGAGATCGATGAGGGCAAAATAGACCCAAATATATTTTGATTGTATGTGTGTATAGTATGAGGTATTTTGGGGGAGCTCAACAAGATTTATGCTTACGGTTTTCAGTTTATGTTTCACGTACTTCCAGCTTGAAAGGGAAGGGCCCAGATTGATCGCTCTGCATCCGCCATGTTTTCCGCATTATATGGTTTAGGGATTTTGTACTCTGATGTTATTTTACAATGATACATTTTCATTTGTTTTGACATGATTGTTAGATGTTTGAAATGAATTTAAAATGAAATTTTTTCTGAAATTTTTGGGTTGTTACAAGTTGGTATCAGATCCTTGGTTTGAGGGATCCGTGCATACTCTCGGGTGTGCCTGAACTTAATTCAAGGATTTGGTAGATTTTCCATAGAAATGAACAGTTTAATTAAGGGTTTTTCATAAAAGAAAGGGGTGTGAGGCATGCAATCAACCGAGCTCAACTAAGTCTTCCCAAGATACCCCTATATATTAAATGTTTCATGCTATGATATGAGAATCGCATGCTAGATTAGGACTATGGATCTGCTCAGGATTACATGATAAAATGCTAGGAGAGATGCCTTTATGTGCCTATTGTATGAGCTTATAGACTTGCATTCTATTACTGGTTAGTAAGTGATAGGTTGGCCTGTTTAGGTTATACTTTGATTCCAATTACTCGATGCTCAAATGGTGCTTGCCTTGTGCTTTTTTAAGAGTTCCCATTAACATCAGCAAACAAGTAAGCAAATATGCTAGGTTACATATTATTGTGACTAGATAATTTTAGAAGTTTAGGTTTTAACTCTATTGTGCAACTCTTGTTTGAGTCTAACCGTTTTAGTGTGAGACATTTCATTCAAAGAATTATGTGGTATCGATGGTGTGTAATTGTAGTCGTAAACTGGTCAGAGGGGGTTAGGGGGAGTTCCTTCTGTAGCTGATGACGGGGAGTGGTAAGGAAAGGAACCCTAGGAAGTTCCTGGAATATGTCTTGGCATATGGGACGCCTTATAGTATTAGGAGAGTATTAGATAGGAAGGAGGGACTTGGAGGATCAAGGGTAGTCCTTGGGGAGGGTATAGATAGGTGTGGAAGGTAGTATTGGGCCCGTACTACTGGAAGCACATGATCTATACCCAAGGAAAGGAAGACCATGATGAATCTAGGGAACTCGAAAGTGTAAACCTATTCGTGTGTGTACTGATTGTTTATGTGTTATGTTTCAGCATGGTGATGACACGTGGTGGAGCAAGAGGTTCAGGATCTGGATCTGGTTCGGGCACGGGCACAGAACAAATTGATGAGGGTTTACGTGAGTTCATTGCATCTGAGATTACTATAGGCATCCTTGATGCGACCCAAGTGATGTTTGGGTCGATCAAGGAGGGTATCAAAGAGCTGATGGAGGATCGCGTTTGTATCTTTAGGGTCGATCTAGCCGCTAGCTTGTCTGGGGCCCACAGTCTATCCTTTAAGGATTTCAGGGCATGTGGGGCGCCATAATTCTTTGGGGTGAAGGTCCAAATTTCCTCCAAGCATTGGCTAGCAAATATTGAGTGTGCCCAGATGACGATCTTCTGCCTCGAAGGGTCGAAGGTGAGGTTCGATGCAGGATGTCTGAGGGAGCAAGCTCGGGATTGGTGTGTAACACCATATTTCGAATCTTTTCATAATACAGGGACGTGACCCGATGACTGATTATCATAAGGCTTAGGGCCTTTTGGAAAGAGACTTAGTCCCCTTTGAGTGTGGATATAAAGATTAGATGATTGGGGAGTTCGGTTTCTGTTTTTTAGTTCAAGGTTATATCAGTAAAGTGGCTGTGTGGGCCTTTTATGAGTTTTAGATTTTATTCAGAAAACTATATGGCAAGGGGAGTTAATAGAATTGTAGAGCTTCTCATTACATTTATGTGGATATAAGGATCGTCAGAATCAGAATTAAAACGAAGGAGTTGTGGCCATTTGAAGTAAACAAGGAATTGGGGCTAAGCCGGGTAAGCTGGGCGTACAAGGAGCTAAGCACATTGGGCTCAAATGATCGCAGATCATCACCCTTGTATGTTGGGCGTACTGTATGTACGCTGGAAGTACGTGGGTCAGATGCAAACCCTAAATTTTAGGTTTGAACCCTATTTAAGCCTTATTAACTCTTATAACCCTCCCCATTTGAAGCCTCCATCCCTCTCAACCTATAATCTCAAAACCCTAAGTGCCTCTTGTGATTTTGGGCTTGAAAGTGAGCTTTGGTGGTGTTTTACTGAAAGAAGAAGAAGGAGAACTTTTGGTAATTTCTTGGAGGGATAGCTTGACCTAGTAGATCTAGAATTCCCTTCTCATTTGCAAGCCTTTTGAGGCATAAAGCTCTCACCTTGATGGTTAATTGTGCTACATCTACTTTATGGTGTTATTTGTGCATTTTTGAGTATTTTGAGTAAGAGTTGAGCTTTTAATCTACTGCAGAAGCAATGGATGCTAGATCTTAGCTCCATTAAGGTCCCATGTTCATAAAAAATGAAAATTTTATGAAGGATATTGGTCCATGCATGTATTAAGATCTTCATTAAGCTTATTTTTTAGTATTGTGTCCCATTAATCCATGCATGAGTATAAAGTTGCCAACTTTACGTGATAAGTTACTCTTAGGGACTGGATCTCAGAGTATAGCAAAAGGTCTTAACTGTTAAAGTGCTTAATGAAGAGGACTAGTGGTGAGGGGAGTATGCTGGGAGTACAAGCTGAGTACGCCCCGCCCCACGTACTCAGCAAATGGGTATTTGGGCTCGACAATTCTTGGTTTTAGGCCATGGTTTGGATTTTTAAGTTTGGGCCTTGTTGAGCCATTAGAACTCTGATTTGGGCTACTGAATAGTATTTTGGGCTTCCTTGGATTTAGGCCCATGATGGGGTTTGGGCCCAATTTGGAAGATTGGGCCATAATTGGGCCTTGGGTTGCCATTTAGGATTTGGGCCTTTTCGGTAGTTGGATTGGGCTTTGGTTTTGGGCCAAGTAAGGAAGAGGGTAAAATGGTCTTTTACCCTGGTTATGGGCTAAATATCTTACATTCTTGGCTGGGTCGAGATCCAATTAATAATTAGATATTATGCCGAAGTTGCTAGCGCGGGGATTTTTCGGACCCGCAGGCAAAGATTCTTTTGCGTATTTCAGTAGCTAAAGGTGAGTCTTCCTACGTAGTACCCATGGGTCGAAGGCGCCAATGCTGACCCACTAGTTTATGATGTAGTGTGATGATTGTCTTTGTGACAATTGTCAGTTATGCATGTAGATGACTCTGTGATTTTTGTTATGATATTATGTGGTAGTAGGAGGGTGAAATAGACCCGGTAGCCAGTTGAAATAGACCGAAGGGGTAGGCAAACACCCAAATATTCTTGATATTATCTGGTTGAAATAGACCGAAGGGGTAGGCAAGCACCCATATATGCTCGACAGTATCTGGTTGAAATAGACTGAGGGGATAGGCAAGCACCCAGATATGCATAGCAGTATGCTCATTTAGTATGTGGTATTTTGGGGAACTCACTAAGCTTTTTGCTTACGGTTTTCAGTTTATGTTTTTAGGTACTTATGGTACGAGGGGGAAGAGTCAAAAAGATTGTAGTGCACACACCACCTCATTCTGCATTTTATAACTACTCTGTTGTTTTATGATGTAGTTAATACACTTTGTTCCACCATTATTTTATGATGATGTTTTGGATAATAGTTTTATTAATTTAAAAACGAAAATTTTTGGTCTTAATTTTTGAGACGTTACAAGTTGGTATCAGTTCCTTATTTTGAGGGATTCTAACATACTCTCGGGCGTGTCTGAACTGAAACTGAGGGTTTGGTAGATTTTTCAAAAAGAAATGTTTTATAAAGGGGTTTCCTAATAAAAGAAAAAGGGTGTGGTGAATGCAATCGACCGAGCTCAAGTAAGTTTTCTCAAAATACCTATACATGTTTTATTATATGATTTGCTTTGTGAATCTATGAATCACATGCTAGTTAAGGTCAAGGATCTGCTAAGAATTTGCATGATAGGATGCTAGGAAAGATGCCTTTATATGCCTATTGTATGAGCTTGTAGAATTGCATACTTATACTGATCAGTCAGTGATAAGATGGCCTGTTTAGGTTATGCTTGTTCCGATTACTCGATCCTCGAATGTTGCTTGATTTGTGCTTCTAGGAGTTTCCATTAACCTCAGCTAACTAGTAAGCGAGTATATTAAGTTACATATTGTTGAGACTAGATAATTTTAGAAGGTTAGGTTTTAACTCTATTGCGTAGCTCTTGTTTGAGTCCAACCGTTGTAGTGTGAGACCTTTCATTTGAAGAATTATCTGAATTCGACGATATGTCATTGTATTCGTGAGCTAGTTAAAGGATGTCAGGGGGAGTTCCTTATGCAGCTAATGACGGGGAGTAGTGTGGTGGTTGCCCTAGGTACATCGGTCCTTTTTAGGGTTTTGGCCTGCGTGGGCCGGGTTGCTTATCGCCTAGATCTTCCCAAGTTGTTTACTTAGATCCATAGCGCGTTTCACCTCTCTCAGTTGTGAAAATGTTTGTTGGATGGATTGGCATGATATGTGATACCTTGTGGCCTAACAGAAACTGGATGTTACGCTAGATTTGAAATCTTTCTTGGTAGGAAGTGAGATTAAAATATCCTCTGTTTGGTGGTGACTTGGAGTGTTGTTGCACGAATGCTGCTTGCTTTGTGCTTTGTGGGACTGGCGATGATGCGAGTTAACTATTAAGTGAATATGTTAAGTCACATGTGACATAGGTTAAATAATCTCAGAGTGACGGATTTGACCCTACTACGCAACTCTCGTTTGAGTCTAACCGTTGTAGGGATGAGTATTTCACTTGAAGGAATATCTAATCTTTAATGCGTGTGATTCTATTCATGAAGTAGTTAACTGGAATTATTGGGAGTTCTTCAGCAGATGCTGACAGGGTGAGGTCGGAAACCTAGGAGCACCTAGGATGTGTTGTAGTGGGTTGGACTACGCTGTTTAGTGCTGGGTATTGGATAGGTGTGGAAGGTAGTACTGGGCCCGTACTACTGGAAGCACATGATCCATACTCGACTCGAGGAAAATTTGGGGGATCCTAAGGAATTGGTTAAGGAAGGTGGCACGGTTTGGCACCATGATTTGTTGCGGTGTATTTCTGCCTTTATCAGTTTATCGGGTATGATCGTCCAGGCTGAAGATGGGTCTAATGATTGTTCGAGTAGTGACAGTTGAGTCGTGGGACTCAAGAAGGAGGTGAGTGTGATGAATCGCTCGAGGACTATAGTCGGAGATTAAGTGAGTGGCAGATGGATTGGGGTTAAGTACTTCCAGCTTTCTGTAGTCGGAGGAAAGAGATAGTGGTCATGCAATTTTCAGGGATGGTATGTATTCCCGACATGAGTATAGAAGATTGTGGCCTCTTGTCGACGGGTATGACAGTGTAAGAATGCACAAAAGGGTTTTTGCGGTGTCGTTGCTTTGAGATGAGATTAGGGGTCTGTTTCCTTGAAATTAGTTAGGTGAAGTGCTAGTTGATTGTTTCAGGAACCAAGGGAAGTGAATCAGCAAGAGCAACTTTTGTTGCCTCTGATGTATCCTGACTAAGAGAACGATGCTTCTTATAATTATGAGTAACGCTCGCGATAAATTGTTGCTGGGAAAATAGGCGAGGCATGTGGTAGTTCATTTGTTCTACATGGAGAATTGGTGTCATGAGCGGACATAATTATTGTTTGTACCTCTTCATGGGATTCTGATATTAGAGGTGGTTATGATTGGGAGGTTTTCGAGGTTCCCATCAGAGATCTGTGATAACTTTGTGTTTGCTTAGTCATTCACTTTGTGATTATGATTGGGAGGTTTGGGATGTGGTATGTCTGCAACGTCATTTGGTGGTAGTTCGAACTGTAAGTGGGGGAGAATCCGCTATTTTGGTTGACGGATAATTGCTATATTGATTTTAGGATTTCAACATAATGGGTCTTAGGGATTTGCGGTTCGGGTACGCGGAACGTCGTTTCAGGATTTGGTTAGGATGGAGGTGCAGAGCAAGTTACCATTAGATGTATGGGTTGAGGAATGCAAGAGTCATCTACTCAGCAAGAAGATGTTGGATGAGGAAGCTTGTTGTAGCCAGTGTTTCCTTTCAAAATATTGTTGAATAGATCAGGAGGCGTTGGGTCACGTAGGTTGAGCATCGAGTGTTGGGGCGACTTCCTCAACTCATTGTATAGATTGATATCTATGTTCTAGGGTGCGCAGTTTGATCGGTAAATCATCTTCAGAGTTTGGTGTGTCTAAGCACGAGTGAATTTTAGTGCAAGAATTGTGTTGGGTTATTGGGTTAGGTGTCAATGCATTCTCGATCGTTGGTCTTCTTGTTCATCATCAAAGTGGAGGTCCTCCGAAAGTCTCGAGTTGTGTCAATTGAATATCAATGGATGCATTAACCTATCATGAAGTTTCCTATGCATTATATTTTATTGGGTTTCTGGGTATGTTTACCCTTAATTGTGGTGTGGAATTTTGGTCCATAGAAGGCTCAAGTTTGGCAGTTATCCTTGATTATTGGAAGTTCGGATTTTGGGAAACGTCGTTCAACTTTCCTGTTTTGGCAACATTTCTAGATCACCTTGGAAGTTTCCCAACTTATTGAGAATTGTTGGAATTTGTTCGGTTTCAATCAAGGTGTGGGATCTTGTATCGATCGTTCATGAGGATGTTTCTGTTAACGGTTGAGGTTTGTCATTTCGTTAAATCTATTAGTACCTCACCCTTTGGGTAACGATGTGAGGACGAGAGGATACAGTAGATCCAGGGTTGGGTATGTGTCTCCCCTTGGGGATGTACATTGTCATAATGCCTCAATTATGGACATGAGGGGTACAAGTGGACTGAGTAAGATAACTTGAGACCTCTGGATTAGCATTGTTGGTATGGTGATTATTTGGGTTATAATTTTTGAATTGGGACAAGAGTATGATTGCCTATCTCCTCCTTTGGTTGTGCGCGACCATATTTTCATCCAATTTTACGTTGGTATCAGTCTGTACTGTGTAAGGAAGTGTGTATGATAGAAGAGTATTGCTCATGATTGTGTTTGGATAGCATTGAGAAGGATGTTGTTTGGGTTCCTGAGAGTCGGGGGCCTGCTAGTTGGGTATCTTAAGGTCCCTGTAAGGCTGGTCGCGCTTCTTCAGGCTATGGATGTAGTGTCAGCAAGATCGGTTTAGTACCATGACCTTATTGTGTAGTGGATAGCAGGTGTCACGAGGTATCGTGAACCGATGGTTGTATGATTTATATGGGTAAGACTCGTCGGTCTTTTGATTGAAGCTCTTAGGTCTCGGATCGTTAGCTTTCTTGGCCCATTTGGTTATTAGTGCATTGTGGGAGTCGAGAGATTCGGTGTCCAGCTGGTTTGGATCATGTGAGCAGTTAAAGGTTGTTAGGAATTATAGTTGTGCATTAGTAGCTGCTTGCAGAGTGTTTGCAATACGAAATTTGGTTGCTTGAGGATTGCCTATCAGGATTTTGATTACCAATGTTGGGCATCGGTTATGGAATCTCGAGCCATAGCTGACATGGGGTATTGTTGCAGCCTGAGAACTTTGTGGATTGAACATCCTTATGCTCGTGAGATCCGAATGTTGGTGATGACTTTTCAGGAAGTCGAGTGCTTATTTGAAGTATAGAGCTTCTCATTACCTTTCTGTGGATATAAGGATCTTCGGAATCGGAATTAAGATGAAGGAGTTATGGCCATTTGAAGTTAATAAGGAATTGGGGCTAATCCGAGTACGTTGGGCGTGCAAGGTGTACGCTGAGCATACTAGGCTCAAATGATCGCGGAGCATCACCCTTTTACATTGGGCGTACCATATGTACGCTAGGCGTACGTGGGTCAGATGTAAACCCTAAATTTTAGGGTTTGAACCTTATTTAAGCCTCATTAACTCTCGAAGCCCTCCCCATTTGCAGCCTCCATCCCTCTTGGTGATTGCTTGAAAGTGAGTTTGGGTCTTGAAAGTGAGTTTTGATGTGTTTTAGTGAAAGAAGAAGAAGAAGAAGAAGAAGAAGAAGAAGAAGAAGAAGAAGAACTCTTGGTGATTGCTTGGAGGGATAGCTTGAGATAGTAGATACATAAATACCTTCTCATTTGCAAGCCTTTTGAGGTAAAAATATCTCACCTTGATAGTCAATTGTGCTAGATCTACTTTATGGTGTTATTTGTGCATTTTTGAGTTTTTTGAGTTAAAGTTGAGCTTTTAATATACTCTAGAAGCAATGGATGCTAGATCTTAGCTCCATTAAGGTCCCATGTTTATAAAAAAAAATACAAAATTTATGGAGGATATTGATCCATTCATGTATTAAGATCTTCATTAAGCTTCTCTTTGAGTATTGGGTCCCATTAAGCCATGCATGAGTGTAAAGTTTCCAACTTTACGTGATAAGTCACTCTTAGGGTCCGAATCTGAGAGTATAGCAAAAGGTCTTAACTGTTTAAGAGCTTAATGAAGAGGATTCGTGGTTATGGGAGTATGTTGGGCATACAAGCTGAGTACGCAGGCATTAGGGCACGACAATTCTCGGTTTTGGGCCGTGGTTTGGATTTTTAAGTTTGGGCCTTGTTGGGCCATTAGAATTATGATTTGGGCTATTTACTAGTACTTTGGGCTTCCTTGGATTTACGCCCATGATGGGTTTTGGGGCTAATTTTGAAGATTGGGCCATAATTGGGCCTTGGGTTGCCATTTAGGATTTGCGCCTTTTGGGTAATTGGATTGGGCTTTGGTTTTGGATCAAGTAAGGAAGAGGGTAAAATGGTATTTTACCCTGGTTATGGGCGAAATAGATTAGATTCTTGGCTGGGATGAGATCCAATTAATAACTGGATATTATTTCGATGTTGATAGTGCGGGGATTTTCCGGACCAGCAGGCAGAGATTCTTTTGCGTATTTCAACAGCTAGAGGTGAGTCCTCCTTCGCAGTACCTGTGGGTCGAAGGCACCAATGTCGGCCCACTAGTTTATGATGTAGTGTGATGATTATCTTTGTGACAATTTTCAGTTATGCTTGTATTTGCTTGATGACTCTGTGATTTCTGTTATGATATTATGTGGTAGTAGTAGAGGTGAAATAGACCCGGTATCCGGTTGAAATAGACCGAAGAGGTAGGCAAGCACCCAAATATGTTTGATCGTATCCACTTTAAATAGACCGAAGGGGTAGGCAAGCACCGAAATATGCTTGATAGTATCCGGTTGAAATAGACCGAAGGGGTAGGCAAGCACCCATATATGCTAGACAGTATCCGGTTGAAATAGATCGAAGGGTAGGCAAGCACCCAAATATGCTTAGCAATATGTTCGTTTAGTATGTGGTATTTTGGGGATCTCACTAAGCTTTGTGCTTATGGTTTTTCAGTTTATGTTTTCATGTACTTCTGGTACAAGGGGAAAGAGTCGGAATGATTGCAGTGCACACACCACTTCGTTCCGCACTTTATAATTACTCTGATATTTTATGATGTAGTTGATACACTTTGTTCCACCATAGTTTTATGATGATGTTTTGGATAATAGTTTTATTAATTTAAAAAACGAAATTTTTTAGTCTTAATCTTTAGGACGTTACATGGTGGGAGGAGGTTGGCTATACTTTGGGAGCCCCAACCATTGAGGCCATGTCATGGTCGGATTTTGTGACCCGGTTTCGAGAGGAGTTTGCACCAGCTGTTGAGGTGCAACAGCTAGCGATGGAGTTTCTAGATATGCGACGGACGACTGAGACTGTGGCGGAGATCACTGCCAAGTTCAGAGCGAGAGCCCTATTGGTACCTCAGTATACCGCAGACGAGGAGATGCGGAAGACTCGGTACCATGACATGTTGAGACCAGATATTCAGGAGTTTGTCAGTTTTTACGCCTGCCTGACACTGGACGACATGATATCGTGGGCTCGGGAACGGGAGATTGATTTGGAGCACATAGGGAAGAGGAAGGCAGAGCAAGGGCAGATGAATGGGGTTTTGATGAAGAAACCCAAGTGTATCGATTCTAGATCGAGGGGCTAGCAGGGTCGGGGCTACTGTGGCAAGTTCAGCAAGACGCATCATAGAGTCTGCATGGCGGGTAGCTCGGGTTGCTATAAGTGCGGTAGGATAGGGCACTTCGGTAGGGATTGTACCACCACCATTTATGTTGGATTAGGTGTCTAAGCTCATAACTATAATTGGTATGTACTTGAATTGATAGTAGCATAGTCCTTTTGGGTTGCCTTCATACTTGCTACTAGACAGGATGACCTATTGAGAAAGAGCACGAATTTATTATTTGGAATAAAAATTTGATATAAATGATTTATTTATGTATTATGGAAATAATATATTAATTAGAAATCATATTATTTAATTAATATTTAATTAAAACTTAATCTGGAATTAATTTTGGGATTAAAGGAATTAATTAAAAGTGCAAGGTCTATTTAGCAATTTATTGATAGTTATGGAAATGGGCTCTTGGACCCTCCTAGATGGGGTGGACGAAGTCTTCTAGAAAAGCCCTAGAAATTTCGTCCAAGAGCCTCTTGGATGGAGTCCATGGACTGCTTAGGCCTTAAACTAAGGAATTAGGGTTTCATCCTTAAAACCCTAGCTTTAGCTCTAAGCTACCAACAACTATATAAAGGGATATACCCGTCATAGTTTCGGCGATGCACTCAAACCCTAAGGGAAGCCAAAACTGTCGAAGCATCTTCCTCCTCTCTCTTCTCATCCTCTTGCAAAGTGTGTTTTTGAGCCATTAGAGGTGTTACGCTCGTGACACTTATTCTCAAGCCTCAACAACTTAAAGGAATTGTTGTTATTGCTACATAACAACACAAGTTTAGTTTACTATCTTTTGTGTTTTCGAATTGTTCATAGGGTTAATAAGGTTTCCCATAAGTAGATCAGTCATTGCATGTTCAATTAGTAAAACATAGATCGGGAAATCTAGGGTTGCATGCACACTTAGGAATTTTGTATGTTTTGCATGAAACCCATGAGTGGTATCATAGCCTAGGGCTTTGTTTTATGATTGAATTGGTTGCAATAAGCTATTTGATCGAATAAGGAATGAAAATCGAAAATACCATGCTCACGACGTGAGCAGTGTGGCTCACGACGTGAGCTCGGAGCAGTTCCGAAAATCTGCACAAAAACTGCCTAATCTTGTTTTAAGAGATAATTTCTAGCCATGTTTATCTTCCAAATCTGATTTTAAAAAATATTTGATAATAAATTGAATCCCGTGAAATTGGGAGATAATTATTTGATTTGATTTATTACTTTTTATAATTATAATTGTTAATCTTTTAAATGTTTAAAATAATTAAATTGAATATTAATTGTACGTGATAATCAATGTCAAATATATCGGGTTAAAATTTTAATTAAAAAATTAAATGGTTGAATTTTGCAAAAACAAATTTAGAACCCTAGTATTTTAAAATATTTAAAATACACCTTATATATTATATACAATTAAATGTTTAATATTATATATATATATATATATATATATATATGTATAAGACGAGTCAGTCGAACCGCTAGTATGCCTCATTCACGAAGCTGATATATAAGGGGCGTATAAGGAAACAGCCTATAAAATGATTGTTGAATGGGTGTCCACTCTCACCCACCGCTTTCTTGATTGGTGGAGGGTCGTTAGCCAAACGGGTTTGATAGGACACTTAATTCTTATTAATAAGTATAATGAAATAAATAAAGTAACTAAATGTTTTCAAAAATTCTCAATCTTAGTTACTTTAGGAAAATATGAATTTGATGCTAATCCATGAAATTGCACATTGCACTTTATAAAAGTCATTAGTGGAGTGTGTGTGGTTAACCAACACACTGATATGGACTAATAAAGGGTGGAAATGGGTATCTCGTAAATTATCATTGATTAATGGAGCGTGTGTGGCTAATCGGCACATTAATTAGGTGATAAATGACATCGAGAGTACCAAGCTAATTTGCATGGTTATGCACACCTTGTTTGTGATCCTCGGTATCCCAGTCACAAATAAAAAGGGCATAATCGAGATTAAACATCTCATTGAATAGTTCAATGAATCTCAAAAGATCTAGCAATTTCATTTAAAAAAACATAATTCGTTCAAATTTCGTTTTTCTTGGTGAAATCGATAAATCGTCATTTACCTACCTTTAAATAATTTGCAATTGGACTACGACATCCCTTTTCTGAATTCTGAATTATTTAGTTGGGTCCTACCTTAATATTTCATTTGGGTGTTATATTAAGGATTATTCCTATCTAATAAAAAATTATTCTTCTTCTTTTTCAGATGTCAACTTCCAACAATGCTTCTGGTTCCTCCAACAACAACAACTCCTCCAACAACTTCTCGCTATTAGGAATTTGCTCAAAAGTCAGCTTTGATGACACCAATTATAATGATTGGATGCGAAACATCAAGATGGCTCTACGATTCGATGACAAGGAGTATGTGCTCAAAAAACCACTAGACAAGATTGAATAACACAAAAGCTACTCCTGACGAACTAGCTGAGTATAGTAGGCACTACAATGATGCTACCAAAGTGTCGTGCATCATGGTGGCTACTATGACTCCTGAGTTGCAAAGGTTCTACAAGGATTACTGGTCGTATGAGATGAACAAGGACTTGATGGAACAGTACCATCAACGAGCTCATCATGAGAGATATGAGATAATAAAATCCCTTATTACCAGCAAGATGAAGGATGGAGAGTCTGTCACGACCCACTTGCAATGCATGCAACGTTATGTGGATCGTTTGCTGAAACTGAATGTGAACTTCGATGAGGAATTGGCCTTGACATAGTCTTGCACTCATTACCCAGTTGTTATGATCAGTTTATCATGACTTATCATTTGAACAAGGAGGAAACCACATTGAGTCAACTTCAAAGCTCGCCAAGAACGGCTGAAAGTGGAATAAAGGGAAAGAGTATTGCCTCTACTACTGCTCCTGCTACTCCTGTCTTGGCAATTGGCCAAGGAAAGGGGAAGAAGAGGAAAGCTCCCTCAAAACAAAATTGGAATGAAAAGTCCCTAGCGGGATCCTCTAGCAATGGACCCAAAGTAAAGGTCGGTTCTGATGCTCATCCTGCCTCTGATCCTAAGGAGGCCACTTGCTTTTAATGCCATGACAAGGGGCATTGGAAACGAAGCCTCCCCAAATCCTTGCACGATATAAAGGATGGCAAGGTGAAGCCAACCCTGGCAGGTATTTACACTATTCTATCTAAAAACTCATCACATTCAAATTCTTGGGTCCTTGATACAGTATGTGGTTTTGACATTTGTTCTGACTTGCAGGGGATAAAAAAAATGAGGATGTGGAGCATGGGAAGATGAACCTGATTATGGCCAATAGGAGATTGTCACCTGTTACCAAGATTGATGTTTATTCTTTGGTGCTTAGTAGTGGGTTGTGTTTAGATTTAAACAGTTATTGCTATTCGTCATAAATGACGAGAAACATCATTTCATTTCATGTTTTATATAGACTAGGTTTTAGATATTCTTTTAATAATAAGAATGGTTCTATTTATGCTTATAAAAATGGTGTATTTTATTTTGAAGCATTACCTTGTGATGGCTTGTATGAAACTGTGATGATTATAGATAACTTAGGAAATAGTGTGTTGTAAATTGATTCGTCTAATGGTTTAGACAAATCATGCTTGTGGCATTGTCATCTTGGACATGTCAGCAAGAAGCGCATTGCCAAACTCCAAAAGGATGGAGTGTTGGAATCATTTGACCTAAGGTCAGATGATACATGCGAGTCTTGTTTGGTTGGAAAGATGACTAAATCACCTTTCATTGGTTCTTATGAAAGAGGTGAAGGATTGTAGGATCTCACACACACAGATGTGTGTGGACCCTTCAGATCCACCACAAAGGATGCAAATCGATTCTATGTGACTTTTACTGATGATTATAGTAGATATGGCTATATATACTTGATCAAGCGTGAGTCAGAAATCTTTAAAAAGTTCAAAGAGTTCAAATAAGAAGTCGAGAATTAGTTGGGTAGGAAGATAAAGATGCTTAGGTCCGATAGAGGGGGTGAGTAACTTAGTATCGAGTTCCAAGACTACCTCAAGGAATGTGGAATTGTTTCACAATTAACGCCTCCTAGGAGACCACAACTTAATGGTGTGACTGAGAGGCGTAATCAAACCTTGTTGGACATGGTTCGTTCCATGATGAGTCGAGCTTCACTTCCAATCTCATTATGGGGGTATGCATTAGAGACTATCGCCCACATTCTTAATCTTGTCCCAATAAAGAAGGCTGCCAAAACACCTCACGAGATGTTGACAGGTAAGGTTCCCTCATTGGCACATATTAAGGTTTGTGGTTGTAAAGCTTTCATTAGACGAGAGACTCACGAAAAGCTTGAACCTCGAAGTGAGTGATGTATTTTCATCGGCTACCCACAAAAGTCATTTGGATACTTGTTCTACAGACCTAGTGAAAACGTGGTCTTCGTAGCACGAAGGAGAGTCTTTCGCGAGAGAGAGATCATATGCAAAGAGGACAGTGGGAGTACAATTGATCTTGAAGAAATTCAAGAGTCAAGCAATGAAGGAAAATCTAACACTAGCGCTCAACCTGAGGAAGAAATTCCAGTTGAACCAATTGATGAGTCGTTACCTCTTAGACATTCTAGTAGAGTGAGAATGGCACCTGAGTTTTATGGTTTCCATATTACTACAGATGGTGATACGTTTATCAGTGATAATACACTGGTAAATTTGGATGAGCATTCTCACTACAAAGAAGCCATGTCAGGCCCTAAGTCTGCCAATTAGAAATAGGCAATGGACAGCGATATCAAGTCCATGTATGAAAACCAAGTTAGGAATGTGGTTGACAATGTACCACGTCGTAAGACAGTTCAGTGCAAATGGATCTTCAAGAAAAAGACTGAAATGGATGGAAAGGTACACACTTTTAAGGCTAGAATGGTTACAAAGGGCTTTACTCAAACCCCAGGGTTTGACTATAATGAGACCTTCTCACCAGTATCTAAGATTAAATCTATTAGGGTTATGCTAGCCATAGCTGCGTTGCATGACTATGAAATTTGGCAGATGGATTTCAAAACTACTTTCCTTAATAGGAAGCTGGCTGAAGATGTTTACATGTGTCAGCTAGAGGTTTTTGTGGATGCTAAGTACCCCAATAGAGTGTGTAAGCTTGAGAAATCAATTTATGGACTAAAACAAGATTCTCGCAGATGGAATCTTCGCTTTGTCGAGAAAGTTAAAGAGTTTGGCTTCTCTAAAAGTGTGGATGAATATTGTGTATATGTCAAAGCTAGTGGGAGTATAGTGACCTTCCTGGTTTTGTATGTCGATGACATACTACTTATAGGAAACAACATTCCAACCTTACAAGAGGTTAAGTCTTGGCTTGGAAAGTGTTTCGCTATGAAGAATCTGGGAGAGACTGCTTATATTGTGGGAATAAGGATTTTGAGAAGCAGGAGTAAAAGACTAATTGGACTTAGTCAAAGCACATATTTGGATAAGATCCTAAAGCCTTTTAGCATGGAAAATTCCAAAAGAGAAGAGTTGCCTATCATGAGAAATACCAAACTGAGTAAGACTTAGAGTCCGAGTATTGATGCAGAGATAGCAGAAATGAGTCGAGTTCCATATGCTTCCGCCGTTGGATCGATCATGTATGCTATGACATGTACTCGCCCTGACGTGGCTTTTTCTTTAAGCATGTTTAGCCGATATCAAGGAAATCCAGGTAAAGCTCATTGGACAACAGTCAAGAATATTCTTAAGTATCTGAGAAGAACTAAGGAATGGGTCCTTGTGCTTGGTGGCAGTGATGACTTAAGAGTTGCTGGGTATAGTGACGCCAGTTTTCAGACAGACAAAGACAACTTTCGTTCTCAATCTGGTTGGGTATTTACCCTTAATGGAGGAGCTGTAACTTGGAAAAGTTCCAAGCAGGAGATAGTGGCTGATTCTACCTGTGAATCAGAGTACATTGCAGCAAGCGAAGCATCAAAGGAGGCTATATAGTTGAAGAACTTCATCGGAGACCTTGGAGTTGTGTCAGCCATAAAGGAGCCAATGGATATTTTCTGCAATAATGAAGGAGTGGTTGCCTTGACAAAGAAACCAAGAGATCATAGTAGATCCAGACACATTGAAATAAAATACCACTTTATCATATATAGAGTAGACAAAGGACACCTCGTGATGAAGAGGGTATCATCTGAAGAGAATCATGTAGATCCCCTCACAAAGGGTCTGAGTAGGGTTAAGCCCGTTCAGCATGCAATGAGCATTGGTCAGAAGGATGATATTTGTTTTAGTGATTAGATAGATATTTAGAAACTTGTAACTAATAAATGTAATTGACATTTGATGATTTAGTAATGGAGATTTATTTATGAGTATTGTTTACTTTCTTTTGTCAATTTTTTATCATTGTGTTTCACTTTTGCATGTTTTACTTCCCGAATAATTAGATTATTCAAAAACGTCCACATTCGATCATACTTTAGAAGTAAGTAGTGAATTAAGACTGTCATGAATCAGACTTTAGATTGTCTAAGGGGTTAGACATAGCAATGGTTTGCTGAATTGTTCATGAGTACTTGTGAAATGGGGAATTTAAGTATTGGATTAACCCACGCTCATAGAATTACTTCATAGAATTTATCACGAGTAATTCTGAGACGATAATATCGTATAATATTTAAACAGAGATATATCAGTTGTTGTTTACGAGTTAGTTGTGTATTGATAATGCGTAAATGCATCAGTAACTTGATGTTATAAAACGTATTGTTGAGCATGATTTGATGAGTAAATGGTGCAAGCATATAAGTCACATTTTATTTATTCCTTTTGCCCTAACGGGAAAAGCGGTATCTTGGGCCCTTCGATGATTTTGTGTTGACTTATGTGTATGGCCCGGTCAGGACTTAATTGATGTCTTCAATTGTAGTTCGTTGTCATTACAAATCAAAAATTGGGAAACACAAAGTAGGACAATGAGAATGATTTTATTCCATGTCATTTATATACTTGATATCTTGCTGATAAGGAGGGTTATATGATCACTTATCTTAGTACATATATCTGACTGAGTCAGAGTTTGACAGTGGCTTTGAGAGCTACAATTTGCTAGTCAATTTTGAGGTCATACTTGCAACTATAGTTATTAGACTTATCTAAGTGGGAGACTGTTGGATTAGGTGTCTAAGCCCATAACTATATTGGTATGTACTTGAATTGATAGTAGCATATTCCTTTTGGGTTGCCTTCATACTTGCAACTAGACAGGATGACCTATTGAGAAAGAGGATGAATTTATTATTTGGAATAATAAATTGGTATAAATGATTTGTTAATGTATTATGGAAATAATATATTAATTATAAATCATATTATTTAATTAATATTTAATCAGAAATTAATTTGGAATTAATTTTGGGATTAAAGAAATTAATTAAAAGTGCAGGGGATGTTTAGCAACTTATTGATAGTTGTGGAATTAGGCTCTTTGACCCTCCAAGATGGGGTGGACGAAATCTTCTAGTAAAGCCCTAGAAATTTCGTTCAAGGGCCTCTTGGATGGAGTCCATGGGCTGCTTAGGCCTTAAGATTAGGAATTAGGGTTTGATCCTTAAAACCCTAACTTTGGTTTTAAGCTACCAACAACTATAAAACAGGTTGCACCCTTCATAGTTTTGATGATGCACTCAAACCCTAAGGGAAGACGAAATTCTGAAGCATCTTCCTCCTCTCTCATTTCATCCTCTTGCAAAGTGTGTTTGTGAGCCATTAGAGGTGTTACACTTGTGACACTTGTTCTCAAGCCTCAAAAACTTCAAGGAATTATTGTTATTGCTACATAACAACACAAGGTTAGTTTCCTATCTTTTGTGTTTTCGAATTGTTCATAGGGTTCATAAGGTTTCCCACAAGTAGATCAATCATTGCATGTTCAATTAGTAAAACATAGATCGGAAAATCTAGGGTTGCATGCACACTTAGAAATTTTGTATGTTTTGCATGAAACCCATCAGATTACCACCCAGGGACCTGATATGATTTGCTTCTACTGCAATCAGAGGGGCCATAATAAGGCCAATTGCATGAGTTTGGAAGAAGTGGGACCAGTAGCAGCACCTGATTTGGCGACTCTGAGGATCGCTGATGGCTTCCAGGGCAAGGCGGAGGCACCAATTGTTCGGAGCAGGGCATTTCAGCTAACAACCGAGGAGGCTCATGCAACATCAAATATGATGAAGGGTATGTATCTTCTCCTTATCTGCTTATTTATGTTATTTATCATTCCTATATGTTTTTATTGTTGTTAGTGTCTTTCCTTGTGAACGGTATCTCTGCTCTTGTTTTGTTTGATTCGAGGGCTACCCGATCCTTTGTATCTCTCGCGCTCAACAAGAGATTTTCCAATGCTGCAGGGGAGATGGATTATCCACTAGAGGTTGACATTGTTGATTACCGTCTGGTGCAAGTGTCGAGGGTTCATCGGGGATGCAATTTGGTGTTATTCAGTGAGAAGTATCCGATTAAATTGGTTCTGATTCCCGTGCGCAAGAGCAAGGTCATTTTAGGGATTCATTGGTAGAACCCCAATGAGGCGATGATTGATTGTGGGCTTCAGATGGTACGTGTTTGGAACCCAAGTGGGGGAGGGTTGGTGATCCACGGTGAGGGTGCTCAGTGTTGGCCGACTCTCTGTTCGACAGTCGGGCCAGGCGTTATCTTCAGTAGGGATGTTCCGGGTTTGTGGCCTATGTGATTGATACCCAGGAGAAGGGTGAGGTGATTGTAGATGATGTATTGATCATTCGGGAATACCCAAAAGTGTTCCTGTAGGATTTGTCGGGAGTGCCTCCGAAGAGGCAGGTGGATTTTCAGATTGACTTGGTTCATGGTGCGGTACCGATAGCCAAAGCACCTTATCTGTTAGCACCTCCAAAGTTGCAGGAGTTTATCTACATAGTTGTATGAGCTGTTAGACAAGGAATTTATTTGGCCAAGTAGTTCACCATGGGGAGCATCAATTTTGTTTGTGAAAAATAAGGACGGGTCGTACCGGATGTGTATCAACTACCGGGAGTTGAATAAGTTACTGGTGAAGAACCATTACCCGCTCCCGAGGATCGACGATTTATTTGATCAACTTCATGGCGCATCTTGGTTCTCCAAGATCGATTTGCGTTCGGGTTATCACCAGATGAGGGTCAGTGAGGAGGACATGCAGAAGACGGCCTTTGGGACTCGTTATGGTCATTACGAGTTCGCGGTAATGCCTTTCGGGCTCACAAATCCTCCAGCCGCATTCATGGATCTCATGAATTGCGTATGCAGGACCATGTTGAATCGGTCTGTGTTTGTGTTTATTGATGACATCCTGATCTATAACAAGACACATGAGCAACATGAGGAGCATCTGAGGGAGGTATTGGAGACTCTAAGGAGGGAGAGACTGTATGTGAAGTTCTCCAAGTGTGTTTTGGTTGTGGGAGGTGCAGTTTCTGGGGTACCTTGTCAACTAGAACATCATTTTGGTCGATTCGACCAAGGTCGAGGTGGTGATGAGGTGAGAGGTTCCGAGGTCTCCATGTGAGATTTAGATTTTCCTTGGATTGGCAGATTACTATCGGAGATTCATTTAAGATTTCTCCAAGATAGTGGTTCTTTTGACTAGGTTGACGAAGAAAACCGTCACTATGTGTTGATCATGGGTTTTGGTACAATATTGATGCAACAGGGGTCATGTTATTGCTTACGCTTCGAGGCAGTTGAAGCCTCATGAGGTAATTACCCTACGCATGATTTGGAGTTGGGGGCGGTTGTGTTTGCCCTCAAGATTTGGTGAAATTACCTCTATGGGGCCCGTTGTACTATCTACACGAATCAAAAGAGCCTAAAGTATTTGATGGATCAGCTGAATCTGAACATGAGGAAGTGTAGATGGTTGGATGTGGTAAATAATTATGATTGTGAGATCCTTTATCACCTAGGGAAGGTCAACGTGGTGGCTGATGCTCTCAGCCGCAAGGCGGCCGCGGCTCCGATCAAGGATTTGTGTTTGAGGATGACAGAGATTACCCCATTATTAGAGCAGATTTGAGAGGCTCAGGTTCAGGATATGAAGGAAGAGCACCGGAAGAGTGAGTGTATAGTGGGTCAGGTGGCTTCCTTCGATTATGATAGTCGGGGATTATTAACCCTTCATCGGTGTACGACAGATTCTGATGGAGGAGGCGCACAAGTCGAGGCTCTCTTTTCATCCCGGAGCAACAAATATGTATAGAGATCTCTATCTTGATTATGGTGGCCGTGTATGAAGTTAGATGTGTCCTGGTATGGGGAGAGGTGCTTGACTTGCAGGAAAGTCAAGGTCGAGCATCAGCGACCTCCCATTAAGATGCAACCGTTAGACATTCCCATTTGGAAATGGGAAGAGATTACTATGGATATCATCTTGAATTTGCCTCGGACAACTCGCGAAGTGAATTCGATATGGGTCATCTTGGATCGATTGACCAAGAGCGTGCATTTCATTCCGATTCACGAGAGTATCTCTGCTGAGAAGTAGGCCGACATCTACATCAGGTAGGTTGTGGCATGGTATGGGGTGCCAGTTTCTGTTTTCTAGAAGAGATTCCACGAGGAGCTGGGTACTCATCTACATTTCAGCATGAATTTACACCCACGGACTAATGGACAGAATGAGCGAACTATCCATACCTTGGAGGATACACTTTGGTCATGTGTATTGGATATCGGTGGGAGTTAGGATACGTACCTCCCTTTTCTGGAGTTTTCGTATAACAGCAGTTATCACGCCACCATCGATCGACCTCCTTGTGAGATGCTCTAAGGGAGGATGTGCAGGACCCCGATATGTTAGGGAGAGGTCGGTCAGCGAGTCATGGGGAGTACTGAGGTAGTACTCAAGACTACCGAGATGATTCCACAGGTTTGTGGTAGACTTCAGAGAGCACAGATTCAGAAGAAGAGCTATGCGGACAGACATCGGTCAGACTTGGAGTTCCAAGTCGGGGATATGGTACTCCTTAACGTGTCACCTTGGAAATGTGTCATCTGATTCATGAAGCAGGGCAAGCTAGGTCCCAGATATATTGGACCTTTTAGGGTTTTAGCCCGGGTGGGTAAGGTGGCGTATCATTTGGACCTTCCGGAGGAACTCGGTCAGATTCACAACACTTTTCACGTCTATCAGCTGCGGAAGTGTTTGGTTGATGATTCCGCAGTGGTTTCATTGGAGGATATTCAGGTGGATGACCGTCTGAATTACATTGAGAGACCGGTGGCAATCCTTGACCAGAAGACGAAAACATTAAGGAACAAGGTTGTGGGATTAGTGAAGGTGCAGTGGCAGCACTGGAATATATGAGCTTGAGGTAGAGATAAGGGAGCATTACCCAAAGTTATTTGTGACATCGGACTTTGAGGACGAAGTCGAATTCAAGTGGGGGAGAATTGTAAAACCCGATTTGTCAGATAATACTCTTAGCAAATTATTTCACTTATTACTTGTCTTGGACCCATGTACGTTGGGCGTACATAAGGTATGTCGGGCGTACTCCTGTGCATGTATGAGGCGGGGAGCCCCCTGGTACGTTGGGCGTACCCATGCGTACGTGGGGCGTATGTGAGTCATGGGCAAACCCTAATTTTTAGGGTTTGGACCCTATTTAAACACATTAAGTCCCCCCTATACCCTCACGTTATCAGCTGCATTTCCTTTTTGAGCTATCCTTGAAACTCAAACTGATTTCTAAAAGAGATTGAGCTTGTGTGTGTGTTTTGTGTGTGTGTGGTCCTTATTGAAGAAGAAGGCTTGAGGAGAAGCATTGGACGAGAAGGAGCTTGTAAAACTAGAGGTTATTCACTATTTCTAGCTCATTGGAGGTATAAAGTCTGAAACTTGTTCATCCTATGTCTAGATCTAAGTTTGGGGAAGAACTCTTATGTATTTTGGTCCCATGGATGAACTCTTATAAGTAAATGCTACTCCTGATGTTCTGAGACTTCCATTTTGCTATTTTTAGGTCCATTGATCCATAAAGCTTGTGTCTTGATGGTTGTAGATCAACCATGCATGAGTTAGGGACCATTTAATGGAAGTGGAGTGTTAAATGTATGACTTGAGTCCCATTAAGGCATGAAAAGGGAATGTGGCCAATTGGGGCGTATGCAGGGTCTACACAATTATACACTGAGCGTACGTGCCTGGGGTCCCGAGCTAGTGAAGCGTTCGAGTACGCCGGACATACTGAGGGTACACTAACGTACTCACGAAAGAGGGTTTTTAGGCTTTTAGTTTCTGGCCATCTTGGGCTTTAGGGTTTTATACCCTTGTTGGACCACAAGTTTTTTCTAAGCTGGGCCTTTATGGATTTGGGCCCATATTGGGCTTGGAATGCCTTTTGGACTTTTGGGTTAGCTTAGATTTGGGCCTTGGAATGTTAGGCCCAATAAGGGAAGTGAAAAGCAGCCTTTTACCCTTAAAGTTGGGATTTAGGGTTTGGACTCTCGGGTTGGGTTATTCACCTAATTTCTAATTATGGTTTTATTATTTCTAATTTAATGAGAGGATTTATTGATTTAGTAGCTCGAGTGTGATTTGATATCTTCAGTCTGAGGTAAGTTTTCTTCACAATACATGTGGGTTGAAGGCACCAATGTTGAGCCACTAGATTATGTTAGTAGAATGATAGTTGTCTTTGTGACAATTCCCTGTATTACTTGTATATGTTTGCTGTCTCTGTGACTCTTACTTTTATGATTATATGCTAGCTGTAGGCAGAAATAGACCCGATACTAGTTGAAAGAGACTGAAGGGGTTGAAATATACACAATATCGGTTGAAAAAGATCGAAGGGATTGAAATATACCCAATACTGGTTGAAAGAGAACGAAGGGGTTGAAATATACCCGGTACCGGTTGGAATAGACCGATGAGGGTGAAAAAGACCCATATAACTTTTCACTGTATGTGTGTATGGTATGAGGTATTTTCGGGGAGCTCACTAAGCTTTGTGCTTACAGTTTTCAGTTTATGTTTCAGGTACTTCCAGATCAAAAGGGAAGGGTCTGACTTGATCGCACCGCATCCGCCCATGTTTTCCACATTATATGATTTTCGGATTTTGTACTCTGATGTTATTTTACTATGATACACTTTCGATTGTTTTCACATGATTGTTGGATTTTGAAATGAATTTAAAATGAAATTTTTGTCTGAAATTTTTGGGATGTTACAAGTTGGTATCAGAGTATGAATCTGTGCAGATTCACATCTACACAATGTGAATCTGTACAGATTCACAATATGAATCTGAATTCACACGATGAATCCGAAAAATATATAATTATTTTTTAGCATTCAAAATGTGAAGTTATGAATTTTGATATTTTTAGTTTTTTTTCCGATAAAGAATTAACTCTAAAACTTGAAGAAAAAAAATTGGTTCCTTGGAGAACAATTTATAATGGTTCTCTATTGAACTTTTCTCTAAAGTGATGTTCAATAAAGAACCATTATTAACAAGGAACTAAGGAACCAATCGTGAGCGTCGGAAATCATAATGATCAATGGCCAAAGTAATGGATGTACACTTGTACATTAGACGCACATACACCAGATTATACTATAAAACGCACCTGTTTACCCAAAAAAACGCATCTCTTTTTTTTCGTTTAAAGTGTTTTACGTCGTATTTTTTATCAGAAAAAAACCGAATATACCGTTGTTTACGATTTTCCGTCCTCTTTCCATAGAGATCTATGTTGATATATATAAAAAAACTTTTTTTCAAGAAAAACCCACTGCGTTTTGTTAATTTTTTTTCGATATTTAAGTTTATTTTTTATCCAAAAAAACTAATTATACCAAAAATCAGAATTGTCTGTCCTCTATTAATAAATATCAACATCGATTAAAAAAGACTCGATAAGTTTAGATTCACACTATGAATCTAAACTGTAAATATTTTAATTTTAACATACACAATGTGAATCTGACTTACTATTTCAATTCTTTGATTATTCACAAATTAAGTGAAATTTACATATGAATCGAAATATATTTCCATGTACTTTTATAATATTTTAGTGTTTTGATTACTCGTATATTAGTTTTGTAAAATCAACAAATTGATTTATTCACATTGTGAATCTGAACTTTATATAATTTAGTTTTCAGAATTCACAATATGAATATGACTTACTATTATTGATACTATGAATTTGAGCAGATTCGCAATGTGAATCTGAACTGAAATTTTGATTTTTTTTAAACATCAATATGAATCTATGTTTAAAGAATAACAAAAAAATATGAATTTTGATATATTTATTAATTTTTTCGATAAAAAATAGATCTTAACTTTTAAAAAAACAAAGAAAATGAAATGAGTTTTTTGAAAAAAAAAAAGTTCATTTCTTATATATATCAATATGGATCTCTACAAAAAGATGATAAAAATTATGAACAACGGTATATTCGTTTGTTTTTTTTTTTCAATAAAAAACATGGTCTAAAAAAATAAACTGAAAAAAAAATTGAGTTTTGTTATAACCCGGTGCATGTACGTCAATTGAAAAAGTCTACAATCCTTTATGTTGACATTGATCGCTTTAAATTCTATTGCTTTGGATTGGTTCATTGGTTCTTTGATTAAAAATTGTTCTCTATTGAAGTTTCCAATATATATATATATATATATATATATATATATATATATATATATATATATATATATATATATATATATATATATGGCTAGGTTCATGTGTTTCTTACATTTATTGTATACTAGAGTAATTTAGTAAAATTAAATAATTATTTAATTAAATAAAGATAGATATTAAATGGTTTCCATAGTTGTATGTATATTAAATGATATCCATATTTATAATTCTCTTTTTTATGGAAACTAATTAAAATCTTCATTAATCTCAACAATAACATTCTTTCAGAATAAATTGTCATCTAGGTTTTCATATATGTGTTTGTGTTTTGTTTATGAACTCACTCACTTAAAATACAACAAAGTTGCATGGAATATGAATAACTAGATTGTATTCTACTAGAATACACTCTCATCTCATTTTACTAGAATACACTCTCGTTCTCCATGTTTTACGCAACTTTGTTGTATTTTAAATGAGTGGGTCATGAAACAAAATACGAACTCATACATAAAAACTAGATGTGAATTCATTTAATATACATATAATTATGGAAATCATTTAATATCTATCTTTATTTGATTAAATAATAATTTAATTTTTACTATATTTTTATTGGTGCATTCTATCACACAATAGATGTGAGAATCATTTGAACCTGACTCTCTCTCTCTCTCTCATAAGGGTATTTTGGACAATTAATTGTATTTAAAAAAAGAAAATTTTCGGATTTTTAGGGATAATTAATTCTCCTAATTTTAAAAATATGAATTTTTTAAATTAATTCAATTTTAATTCTAACGTAATTTTTTATTGTAATCGAATTTATTCTATTAGGATAACAGAATGTCAACCATAAAGTAGTATAGATATTTATGATTTTATTCTTAAAGAATATAGTTCCAATTCAGATATTTTTGATAATTAACCTGATTTAAGAATTCTACATATTCTTCATATACATCCAAGTCGGTCTATAATTTTATTCTTTATAAACATCCGAACTTAAATATAATTTGATACATATTTGTACAGATTAATAGCCTTATACATTTTAATATAAGTATACATATTGTAACAGAATATCATCAAAAATGATATTAAAACATAACATTCTTAAATATAAAATTATTGAACAAATACACTTGATCTTTTTCAATGGTCCAAATAATCCACTTGATTCTAACTATTCTTACGAAAATATGATATATTGTCGTAAGAATGTAATTCTTCTAAAATATACTTGTTGAACTCGATTCCAAATTTTTCGCTTGTATGATTAATATTTGATTATTTCTTCAAGCCATTCTGATAGAAGAACATGCATAAGTCGTTAGTATTAACAATTTTTTCTTAAAGACATTCTAACAGAATGCATTTATACAAATAAATTCTGACAGAATACACTAAAAAATGCATTTAAACCATAGTTTTTTTTTCTTGTATATGACAAAAAACAAAACAAACTGTAAATCATAGTAGAAAGTTTTTTACTTTTTCTATCTTGACAAATAAGGAGATTGAAATCGAATTCTGTCAGAATAATAAGCATCAAATCTATGAGTGTTACAAACCTAATTCTAAAAGAATAATATTGTGTTTTCTCAATATGAAAGAATTTAGAACCATGTGAGAAATATCTTTGACTCCTTCCTAGCAAAATACTCAACCAAATAGTTTTCCCTAAAAAATGATTTTAAGAGCATAACTTTAATGGTAAAAACCATGAAACATGTAAATTAATTACCTATGAAAAGTGAAAATATGCTTTTATCATTCTCTTATTAAAAACAAATGTGCCTCTAGCTCCTTTTTTACAAAAGAAACAACCGCCAAACGTGAACTCAAAATCAAGAATTTGTTTTTAATTTTAGTTGGCTCAATGTAAAGAAGTACAAATAAATCCAAAATCAGATTGAGAAACGAGCATAAGGACTACGGGGAATTTAGGTCGCAATTTTCAATGAAGTTTAGTTTTTTACTTAATATTCTCTATTTTCGATGAAAATTTTATAATTACACATAAAGTTAACAGAATTAAGATTGCTATGAAATAAATTGTTTGCTTACCTTGAATGGATTTCCACTCCAATGCATAACATCTTCTCCTTAGCGACTGGAATTATTTTGATGTTGAGAAGTTTAAAAATCAATAAAACTGAGAGGCAGTATTGAATTAACGCAAATAAATCCAACATGAGTTGTCTAGTGGCCATGAAGGTTGACAGAATGATGGTCACCTAAAGGCTAGTGGTGACAGACGAACAAGCGCAAGAGGAAAATATGAGAGAGTCGCACAAGTTAGAGATGCAACGAGATTTTGAGGAATTGACCTATTATTTTAGAGATTATAATTTTGGTGTGTTTTCTTTTGTCGATCTACTCAAGAAGAAGAAGCATCGTGTTTTATAAGTGAGAGATTTGGTCAAACATATTTATTTTCTTTCCTTAAATGCTTAAATGTAGAAATTTGATTAAATGATCTTATTAATTAAAAGTGTAAAAGCTCCAAAATATCCATATTGATTTAATAAATTATTTAATTTTTGTTAATTTGTGATTGTTACATGAAACACAATTGTTTTCAAAAACATATGACCTCCCCCTCTTTCTCCCTCTATATATATATATATATATATATATATATATATATATATATATATATATATATATATATATATATATATATATATATATATATAACAAATGCGATACAGAAAATTTGATATTCATATTTGAATACAAATTTAAGTATATTCATATATGAATCTACCACCTACCCTCTTCTCTGCCACCTCCATCATCACTACCACCACCATTGTCACCTCCACCGCTACCCCTGTTACCACCACAACCTACGCCAGTGCCACCACCACCTCCTTTACTATCCACCACTACCTTAGCCGTCGTTTCCACCCCCACATCCGCCATCGCCATCGCCACCACCTCCACCATTGCCACCACCACGCTAACCTTGCCACCACCACCACTAACCGTTATAATCATATATGAATAATCACATGCGAATATACTAACTCATATATATATATATATATATATATATATATATATATATATATATATATATATATATATATATATATATATATATATATAAAGGTCAATTTTAATGCACCATATGTATTTAAGACTTCTAATGCAATTCAAAAAAAAATTAACTAATAGTTAATTATTCACTACAATTCAAAAGTTTCCTAACTTATTTTCATATATAATTATTTATGTATACTTATGATTTCAACTTTAAAATAATTAATCACCACAAGTAAATAGTTTTTTAAACTTATAGTTAGTAAGTGGTAATTATTATATTTAATTAGTTGATATAAAGATATAAATATTCCACATGTATACATCATGATATTGCTAGATTTTGATGCATAAGATGGAGAAAAATGATTTAGGAACACAAAAAAACTTTACGTGGTGGTGAAGATATTCATATTGAATGAGGAAGATGAATATGCAAATTTGGACGATTCAAAATCATATAAGCAAGGTCAACTCGGCGTCGTCATCTTCACTATCTTAAAAGTTACACTTGTTAAAAAAAATAAGTTAAAAATTAATCTCAGTTATTTGTATGACACATAATATGATCAATAATTGTATATATCTAAATATTTATATATATTATTTTTTAAAGTTTTTCTTTTTAGTTTTGTTTATAGTGTTTACAAATAATACGAAACAAAATTTCTGGATATTTTGTTCTTTTGTATATGGTTTATGATTTACTTATCTTCTGATATTTTAAGAACACAAATCTACCACATGAAATGTATGGTTATTTTGTCTATTCTATACGGTTATTATTTATTTTGTTTAAGATATATTAAGCACACAATAATAGGATATTTACATGTGGCATTTGTTTTATTAGCAAAATATTTTATTTTTAATGTTATAATTCATAAATATTATTAAATGAGTTGTTGATGTTGGTTATATTAATGTATTGAACATAAGATTGTGTTTTATGTATGAGTTTAATGATGAAAATATTATTATTGCTAGATAATATGCATTGTGATGACCTAGCTATAATTAGTTTTGTGTTAAAGTTATATCCAAACTTCGTAGGTTCATATATAATATACAAAACGTTTTTATCATATTTTTTTAATCCATCTCAATGCGGGGGCATACGTCTAGTATGTGTGTGTTTATATATATATATATATATATATATATATATATATATATATATATATATATATATATATATATATATATATATTTATGTGTGTGTGTATTGGTTCAAATAAGAACAAAAAAAAACTTAGGAACTTTAGGAACCATTTTTTTAACTTTTTCATTAAATGTATTTTTGAAAAATCCAATATTAATATTATATTAAGCAAATCTCCTATTCCCTGGTTTACAACTAGTTGCCATTTATTGTCTGTCTATCGTCGGACCACCGCCATACTAACAACAAATTCAGTGTCATTTTTCTAGTTGTATTTACAGCGTAAAAAAAACAAATATTATAGCTCTATTTTCTTGGTAATACTTTTGAACTTATACATTTTTATTTTTGCAGCCAAATATACAAAAATTTATTAACAAACTAGAATTATGACTTGACAAAATTCAATTTGCTCTCTTCTAAATTGTAGATCTTTTTAAAAAATGTATTGTTTATAAGACACATTTACAGTTTAAAAAATCTCATATTCACGGTTTATTAAACATATTAATACATTATTTAAAAATCCTATTATTTTCATGCATATATTTCATTCATATGTTAACATAAATTTTTTATAAAATACACAACTTAATATGACCCATTTTAAGTGTAATACATAAAATTAACAACTTAAGACATCCATGACAAATTAATTCATATATTTGGAGAAGTTAAACTCAAGCACCACCACTCGTTGCCACCAGCCATCCCATCGGTGTCATTGTTGCACTCATCATTCCTTCCAAATCATACTTGTACATAAAATCATGGATTCACAACTTCAATATTGTTTTCACAGTTTAATAAACCAATTAATTCACTAATTCATGAATTAGTGCAAAATAATTATAAAAACTAATACATTCTTACATATTTATACAAGACAAAAAATAAGTGTATACACAAGAAATTAATACAAACATTCATACATAAATCATTCATATTTTAACACAAAATTCATTAAAAATTCATAATTTAATTTTGTCAATTCATAGTTTGGTACACAAAATTCGCAATTTAATATAACAAATTCAGTGTTTAAAACACAAAAATGATACATACACATACATAATATCAAATTAAAACTTATATTTATACCATCAAATTTATAGCCTAGTGTTTCTTTCAAAGTTTATTTACTCAAATACTCACAATTCAAAATTTACATACATTAATAAAAATTTAATAAAATTAGATCTGTGTGACATCCCCTATTTTTTAGAATCGATTTTTTTTTCTTTACGCTTTCAAAACCATATTATCTTTGTTTGCGAAAAATCCTAGTAGAATAAAACATTTTTGAGGAAACTGTCTCAATTTGTTAAAATAGCTTGGGTAATGATGTTGTTTCACAAATACAAAATCATAAGGATGTCATAATTAGTACCGTACATAAATTATATCGTAAAGACGTAAGGGTCTTGAACTCTATAGCAGGCTTGTCTCTTTAATCACTCGACATCCTATTCAATATCCAACTGCCTTAACAACGCTACCTATGATGCATATAGATTGAGTGAGTCAAGTTTTGGAAAATCTGGTGAGACACATAAGGTTTTCAATCCCATAATATTATTATGATAATAAATCGTAATTATCAAACCTGCAAAACCAACTGTTACCAAACAATATATCATATAACATAGATATCCTATAAGATAGTATACCCTTAGTTACCGATTGATGTGGTAATTTCTTATATCAAAATTATATTTAGAGTTTGCACTTATTTTCTTCGAAATCACTACATGATTACGCAAGCGGACCTATTCGTTTTGTAATATAGAATTAGTAAGAAAGGGTTGTCGAACACTTGGGGAACAGGAATGACTCTTAATAAATTATCTACTGCTAAATAAAGAAATTAAAAAGGGAGGATTTTGATTTTTACAAGTTCAGAAAACTTAAGACTTCAACTAATTAACTAAAAAAACTGACAAAATAAATGTAGAGAAACGTTTCTAGAAGGAAATCATTAAAGAGAACTTTCATTTAGGTTTGATTAGCGAATTCAATATGGTTGATTCATATGATAGTGTAATAAATCTAATTTCATTGGTTACCGATTCCTAATGTGACAGGTAATAACGGTCTTATTCCATATCCTATGATTTAGTATAATTATCAACTCAGTGATCAGGTGAACAAATAATTAAACAACCCAGCTTTTAGTTCGAATTATACTAGACTTGAATTGTAAAATGTCATTAATGGTCATAACTTCAATTTAATATGTGAATGATCATTACATATATGCTTACACATTTAAGTTACCAAATTCTCTATTTAACCCTAGGTTTATGATCAAAGTCTTAGTCATTAAACCTAGTGGTCATAGAATTCAATGATTCAAGCAAGTCAAGAAATAATGGTCATCTCACCCTAACAATGCTCAACAATTAACAAAAAATATTAAACTTTTAACACAATGATCTTTATCAAGCTAGTATAATAAATAACCAACTAATTAAACCCATAATCGTAGAATGAAACCATAGTTTCAAAGCTTCTATACCCGAAAAAAAGTTGAGGTTTATAGCCTACTATCATGGCAGTAAAAACAATCAAAATAAAGCAAACTATCATCCACATGACGGAAAACAATCTAACTAAGTTATTAATTATAATTATGCTAAAGATCCCTTCTAGTATTGCTTCTCTAATGGATTTTGACTTCCAAGGCTTCTAATATGGTTTTCCTGTCGTTCTACTTCGAATTATGGTTGTGAACTCTCTAAAAAGTTCGCACCCTTGGACTTCTAATTTATCCTTTATACAGAAGAAAAAATTTCCATAAACTAGCCACCAGTCTGTGGCCAAATTGTAACGTCCCAAAAATAAGGCCCAAAAATTTCATTTTTCAATTAATAAAACAATATTCCAAAACACCATCATATAACCCAAGTGGAACAAAGGTATCAAACATCATAAAATATCAGAGTTATCATAAAATGCGGAACAATATCGTGTGTGCACTACAATCACCCCAAGTTCTTCCCTTTTGCACCAGAAGTACCTGAAAGATAAACTGAAAACCGTAAGCACGAAGCTTAGTGAGTTTCCCTCAAGTGCCACATACCACACATATAAAACATATAATGGGCCCCACCCGATGAGTGTAACAGGCCCCGCCCTAATTCGCATAACATGCCCCGCCTACTAAGTAGAACAGACTTCTCCCCAAGTTGTATAATGGGCCCCATCCACTTAGTATAAAAGGCCTTACCCTAACTCTCACTACGGGTCCTACCAAACATACAAACATACAATTATAACAAGTAATGGCATACAGATTACCCATTGGGCCCCGCCCACTAAGCATATAAACACATACACATACAATTGTCACGCAGACATCTAACACCCTGACATAATAACCATGGGTTGGAATTAGTGCCTTCGACCCGCTAAACACAGTGAGGAAGACTCACCTCAAACTGCTAAATCTCACAGATCAATCTCTAGATGCTGGTCCGAAAATCCCCACGTTATCATCATAAAATAACATCCAATTAATATATGCATCCCGACTCATACTAAGAGTCCAAACTAGGTTAAAAGACCATTTTACCCTTTACCTAACACGGCCCAAGGCCAAAGCCCAAACCAATTACTCAAAAAGGCCTAATTCCAAAAATAGTCACCCAAGCCCAATTATGGCCCAATTTTCCAAATTGGGCCCAAACCCCTTCATGGGCCTTCATCCAAAAGAGTCCAAACTAGAAATCTGATGGCCCAACAAAGCCCTAAACTCCTAAGGTCCACACATGGCCCAAAACCGAATAACCCAAAACTGAAGCCCACGTGCTGAGTATGTTGGACGTACTCAGCTTGTATGCTTAGTGTACACGCTTTGAGGCTAGTACGCGCAGCGTACAAGCTTGTACGCCCAGTGTACTCCCTAGTTGGTCACCCCACATTAATAAGCACTTAATCCATTCATCCCCTACTCGAAAATCTCAGATCTTGTCCCCAAATATGATTTATCACGTAAAGTTGGCAACTTTACGTGCATGCATGGCTTAATGGGGCTCTAAAGCTCAAAAGAGCTTAACAAAGGGTCTTAAAACATGCATGAGTCCATATACACCATAAAGTTTGCATTTTTATGCTCAAGGGACCCTTAAATATGTCCAGATCTAAGAAGTTAAGCTTGTGAAACGGCCTTAGCTCACAAGGACCAACCAAAAGGGACTAAAATAGCCATAAACAAGTCCAAAAGAAGATCTATACAAGGAGTCGACAAGTTAAGGAATTTATACCTTAAAAGTCATGAAATGAAGAAGCTAAATTTGGATCTTTAAGCTCTTCTCCAAAGAATGTGTCTTCAATCTTCTTCTACCACTTCAAGATACATAAAAACACTCCAAAATACTTTACAAGAGCTCAAGAACACCACAACAAAGGCTAAAGGAGAGATTAGGGTTTTCAAGATATGGAGGCTGGTCTACAATGGTCATGGGATGGGTCTAAGAAGTTTAAATATGGCACAAACCCTAAAAATTAGGGTTTGTCCCAATCCAGCGAATGCACCGCGTAACACCACGTACGCCCAACGTACGTGGTCGATGCCCGCGATCCTGATCCAGCTACTAAGCTAAGTGTACTTATAGAGTACGCCCCGCGTACTATCCAGAGGAGCAAAAATGCAATTATACTATTTAGCAAGGGTTAAATGCAACTTACAAGGTCCGAATGTTACACAAATATTTGCCACGCCATGGGCAACGCTTCCTAATTGTAATCGGCAAGGAAATTTTCCTTGATCGAGAATCTTCTTGACACCATAGCATGGGAAAGAGCTTATCGCATCGTAGCTATCCTATTGAAACACACTTTTGAAGCTTCTTCTTTTTTGAAATCATATTCCAACCTTTAACTTCCATATTTGTACAGTTTTGGTCCCTATTCTTGAAAATGCCTTTTTTTAGCTACAAAAAAGTATTTATACTAATAAATACCAAATAAATTTATATTTACCTAAATTATAACTCAAATGTATTAAAATAGTGCATAAATAAATGTATAGATATGGGAATGTCAAAATACCCTATACTTGTCTTTTGATTGTCCCCAAGCAAAACTTATTTCAATACATCACAGCCAAAACATCGCTCACCCACATTGCACAAAACAATCTAATTTAAACCCACCAATTACGCCTTGCCTGAATGCATGTATTTGTGTCTAAAAAAAATCCTAAGCACTTCCCAAGCCCTAAATACCCACAATCCTAATAAACGCTTCCCACTTATTTTGAAAAACATTCATTTTATGCATCCCTCCGAATATATCCTCAGAAAACTTTCTTGATCTCAAGGTAAGTTTTGGCTAAGTTCGCAAGCATACATATGGTAAAATAGCCTACAAAGAGAAATTGTAACATTGAATAATATGCCTTTGACTTTTGGCAATTTTTCCTTATGATTCACTTTCTTCAACTTGAATCTTCGATATTTGTACCTATTAAACTTATCTTCATAATTATTGATCTTTATACTTTGTAAGCTCTTATTCACTCAACAAACTTTAAAAAAAAAATTCTCAATTTTTCAATATTTTTATTCTATTTTTTACTCAAAACTAAAAACGTAAAAAGAAAAACATATGCTTAAGCAAGAGAACTTAACTTCAACCCTTATTGGTTAAAGATATTAGTTTAAAGTGAAATGACTACATAAGCTTTCCTGAACACATTTCAAATACACGGTACTGAACTTTTTATGTTCGTCAAACTTCACAAGGTTGTGTTTTTGTTTCATGATATCAATAGGACTGGGAAACTACAAATACACTATAACATATTGGCTCAACTAAATTTTAGAGCTCACATGGAATCATCACACACATAACTAGCAAACTAGTCCTAACGCAATAATATCAAAGCTTTAAAAACGTACAAGATTTTCAAAATTAGACTATTTTTGCATTCTTTTTCAATAAATTTTAAATCTAGCATAAAAAACTCTTTAATACTTAAAATCATTTATCGATCCCCTCTCACACACTTATTTAATACAATGCCCTCATTGTATGCAAAAAGCAAAGTGTAAAATTCGATTCCAGGTACCACTTTTTTGGTCCCTTCAGTTTGAGATAAATGGAAAAATTGTTTGCTCGTACGCTAGGCGTACGTTTGGTATGCTTAGTGTACGAGAACATTTGGTTGTGGGGGGTTTAAGCGCGTACGATGGGCGTACGTGGTATACGCGGGGCGTATGACTGCTTGGGTCAAGCCCTAATTTTTAGGGTTTGAACCCTATTTAAACATCATTATGTCATTTGGACACCTACCCTCATCAACCTCCATTGTTCATTTCGTCCCATTGAAACCCTAATTCATCCTTTGAGTGTTCTTGACCTTTGAAAGTAATTTTAGGGCATTTTTGTGTGTATTCAAGAATAAGGAACTTGGAGACCAAGCATTTGTTGAATTTGAGCTTTTAGATAAAGAGTCTTCATCAACTTTGTGAAATAGAGAAGGTATAAAGTTCTTGCCTTGATGATTCATTTTGATAGTTTGAGATTAGGGCTTGTTGTGAGCTTTATTTGGTCCTATGGGTTCTCCTTGTGAGTTTGAGCAACTCCACGAGTTAGATATGTTAGATCTCATCCTCTTTGTTGTTCATGATGCATAAAAATGTCATCTTGATGGATATTATGGGTCCATGTATGAGTTAGAGGTCTTATTATGAATATTGTTTGATAAAAATGGATGTTGGGTTCCATTAAGACATGCTAAGGGTTAAAGTCGCAAACTTTATCTATTAGAACCCTAAAATGGAATAGATCTAAGAGTTAGACCTTATGGCTGAATGGATTAAGCACTAAATGGCTTAGAGTGGCAAGCAACCCAGTACGTTGGGCGTACTAAGTGGTACGCTGCGTGTACTGGCGGTCGTGTACGCTGAGCGTACAATGCGTACGTGGAGCATACTCCTCGCAGTGGCTCTTTGTGGACTTTTGATCTTTGGTTGGGATTTGTACTTTTAGGCATTAGTTAGGCTTTGGTCCTTGGATTGTTCGAAGCATGTGTGGGCCTTAGGATTTTGTTAGCGAGCTTTAAGTTATGAGAGTTAGGCCTTTTGGGCCTTGGGGGCCATTATTGTGTTATTGGGCCAAGTTTGGGTAGGACCATTTTGGGAAGGGTAAAATGGTCATTTACCTTAGGAGTTTGGTTTTGGGATTTAGACCCACGGTTATGGTTTATAACCTAATTTTGATTAGGGTTATTTCTTTGTGTTTAGTATGAGATCTTCCGGTTCTATAGCTGAGCATCCAGTTATTTATCAACAGACTGAGGTGAGTTTTCTCACTATATCCATGGGTAGAAGGCAGCAATGTCGGCCCATTACTTGTTACGTGAAATTCTAGTTGTCTCTATAATGCTTGCATGAAAGACTAGGACCTGGCACCTAGAAATTGTACGAAAGACCAGGATCTGGCCCCTGACATATGTATGAAAGACCAGGATATTGCCCTTGGCAGTTGTATGAAAGACCAGGATCTGGCCCCTGACACTTGTATGTAAGACTGGGATTTGGCCCTCGGCACTGCAAGGATAGACCATGTGGTATTCCATGACACTTGTATGTTTTGGTATGTGGTATGCTGGGGAACTCACTAAGAATTATGATTACAGTTTCATATTTATGGTTTCAGTTACTTTCGGTTTGAAAGGGAAGGATCCGACGTGACTGCATAGCATCCCCAGAGTTTTTCGTATTGGCAGTTATTGATATTACTCTGGTGTTGAAATGATATTTTCACTTTGATCGGTTTTGGAAAAACTCGTTTGTATGATTTTTTGTTTTAAAATGAAAAAAAAAAATATTTTGGATTTTCGTGACGTTACAAGTTGGTATTAGAGCCTTGGTTTGAGGGAATCAGGCACACTCTTGGGTAAGTCTGAACTCAAACTGAGGAATTTGTGATCTTTTGAATGAAAATAAGTTTCAAAAAAGATTTTTGTAAAGAAAATAAGTTTCTGAAAAGATTTTTATAAAGAAAAAGGGAGTGTGATGCGTGCAATCATCCGAGCTTAAGTAAGTGATTCCCAAAATACCCATACATGTTGATATGATATACGATATGATTGTTCACATGCTAGAATAAGGCTAGGGCTACTTTCAGGAATTTCATGATAGATCGGCCTGATATGTGATGCCTTGTAGCCTAGGAAGCATCGTATGCTATGATTGGGAATATATATTGGTAACTGTAATTGCTAAGTGTATGCTTTAAAAATTGTATACGGTTAGGATCATATAGCCCTAGAATGACTGATTTGAACTTATTTCCTGTTCCTTGTCTGGTTGTGGTCCTATGGTATAATCTTTTATTCGATTGTGTATTTGATCCAAGATTTTGTATAATTTTCATGCATATTGCAACTGAAAGTGAGAGTAGAAGTTCCTAGCATGGTAGTAGCAAGTGAGTGTGGGATGCCTTTTGTTTGTTTTATATGGATTGGTGTGTTACTGCATGAATGTTGCTTACTGTTTGCTTTGAGGAACTCTTAGTGATGTGAGTTAACTAATCAGTGAATATGTTAAGCCAAATGTTGCAAAGTTTAAATAATCTCATAGTGATGGATTTGACTCTATTGCTTAGCTCTTGTCTTAATCTGACTGTTGTAGGAAGAAGTATTTTACTCGGAGTATTATCTAAGCTTTGTTGCATGTGATTGTATTCATGAAGTGGTTGGCTGACATTTTTGGGAGTTTTTCAGCAGCTGGTGGCAGGGTGAGTTTGGGAACCTGGGAGAGCCTAGGAAGTTCTTTAGCGGGTTGGGCTGCGTTGTTTAGCAGGTACTCGAAGTACCGATTTGAGAAGGTGACTTGGAGGATTTGGGATAACTCTTGAGGAAAGTATAGGTAGGTGTGGAAGGTATTATTGGGACTGTACTACTGAAAGCACAAGATCCATGTATGACAACCAAGTTTGGAATTTGGTTGACAATGTGCCAGGTCGTAAGACGGTCGGGTGCAAGTGGATCTTCAAGAAGAAGACAGACATGGATGGGAAAGTGCACACTTATAAAGCGCGATTGGTCGCGAAGGGCTTTACTCAAACTCCTGGAGTTGACTATGATGAGACCTTCTCACCAGTTGCGACAATAAAGTCTATTAGGGTAATGCTTGCGATAGCTGCGTTTCATGATTATGAAATTTGGCAGATGGACGTAAAAACCGCTTTCCTAAATGGGAAGTTGGCTGAGGATGTTTACATGAATCAGCCAGAGGGTTTTGTCGATGCAAAGCATCCAAATAGAGTGTGCAAGCTTGAGAAATCCATTTATGGATTAAAGCAAGCGTCTCGCAGATGGAATCTTTGTTTTGACGAGAAGGTCAAAGAGTTTGGTTTTCTGCGAAATGAAGATGAGTCATGTGTATATGTCAAGGCCAGTGGGAGTATAGTGAGCTTCCTCGTATTGTATGTCGATGACATACTACTCATAGGAAACGACATCCCAACATTGCAGGAGGTCAAGTCCTGGCTTGGGAAGTGTTTCGCTATGAAGGACCTCGGAGAGGCTGCATATATTCTGGGAATAAGGATAGTGAGAGACAGAAGTAAGAGACTGATAGGACTTAGTCAGGATACATACTTGGAAAGGGTACTAAAACGTTTTAGTATGGAAAATTCCAAGAAAGGGGAGTTACCAATCCAATGCAATACCAAACTGAGTAAGACTCAGAGCCCGAGTACAGAGGCAGAAATAGCTGATATGAGCCGAGTACCTTACGCTTCCGCAGTTGGCTCAATTATGTACGCTATGACCTGTACTCGCCCTGATGTGGCTTTCGCTTTGAGCATGGTCAGCAGATATCAAGGGAATCCTGGTAGGGCACATTGGATTGCTGTCAAGAATATTCTTAAGTACCTACGAAGGACTAAGGAATGGTTTCTAGTCCTGGGTGGGAGTGATGACTTAAGGGTGCGAGGGTACAGTGACGCTAGTTTCCAGACAGATCGGGATAATTACCGATCGCAGTCGGGCTGGGTCTTTACCCTGAATGGAGGAGCAGTGACTTGGAAAAGTTCCAAGCAAGAAACCGTAGCTGATTCAACGTGCGAATCAGAGTACATTGCGGCGAGCGAGGCGTCAAAGGAGGCTATATGGTTGAAGAACTTCATTGGAGACCTTGGAGTTGTGCCATCCATAAAAGAGCCCATGGAAATTTTCTGTGATAATGAAGGAGCGGTTGCCTTAACCAAGGAACCAAGGGATCATGGCAGATCTCGTCATATCGACAGGAAATACCATTTTATTAGACATCGAGTAGAAGATGGACTCCTCGTTGTGAAGAGGGTATCGTCAGAAGATAACCCAGCAGATCCCCTCACGAAGGGACTGAGTAGGGTTAAGCATTTGCAGCACGCTAGGAGCGTAGGGCTGAAGGACGATATTAGTTTAGATTAGATAGGTAGGAAACTTGTAATGGATGATCATGTATTCAACATTTGATGATTAAATAAAGGTGTGTTATTTATAAGAAAGCTTCTATCCTGTGTTGATTATTTATCTATTGTTTCAATTTTGCATGTTTTGACTTCCTGAATAATAAGATTATTCGAACAGTCCACAATCGTTCATATGTTGGAAGTAGATATGAAGGAAGATTGTCATAAATTTGTTTGTAGATTGTCTGAAAAGTTTTAGACATAGCAAAGGTTTGCTGCAAAGTTTATGAGTGCTTATGAGATTTGTATTGAGCATTGGAATAGACCCACACTTGCTGGTATCACTTCATGAATGTTATCACAAGTGATCGCAAGATGATAATATCATATAATCTTTAAACCTAGAGATATGGTTATTGTTTGCTAGTTGATTATACATTGATAATGCGAAAACGCATCAGTAACTTGATGTTATAAAACGCATTATTGTGTGTGGTTTAACTAGTAAATGATAAAGGCATATTAGTCGACGTTTTTATGTTCCTTTTATTCTATGAGAATAAAAGCGATATCTTGGCCACTTGATGATTTGGTTTGACTTATGTGCCGGGCCCGGTCAGGATGAAGTTGATGTGTTCAACTGAGTTCTATGTCGAACAAATCAGAGATCAAGAAATAAAATGCTAAACAATAAGTATTGTTAGCATGATATCTAGAACAGAGGATTATACGATCCCTTATCTGAAGGACAGATTATTGGTCAGAGTTGACAGCGGCTATTGAAAGCTACGAATGCTAATCGGATACGGAAGTCATATGTGAGATGTAGTTACTAGACTTATCCAAGTGGGAGACTGTTGGATTAGTGTCTAAGTCCGTAACTATATTTGGTATGTACTTGACCCGAGTGTGCATGGTCCTTTTGGGTTGCCTTCACCAAAGCAACTTGACAAGGTAATTTGATATGAGAGAGAAGATATTATGGTTTATTAATATATTATAAGAATAATATATTAAAGGAGAAATCATATTTATTAGTCATAAATTAATTAGGAATTAATTTGGTGACTAAAAGAGATTAATTAAATAAAGGGGTATAAACTGTCAAATGTGTGATAGTTGAGTTTTGGGCTGGGAAACCTAATGGACTAAGGGGGAACGAAATTATGATGAGGGATCATCATATTTTCGTCCAAGGGCCTCATTCCAGAAGGTTCCTTGGGCTGCTTGGTGGCTAAGCTATCCATTAGGGTTTAGACTGAAACCCTAGCACCCTACAGTATAAATAGATGCCCTATGCTTCAATTTTAGGCCACTTGATTCCAAGGGAAACCCTAGGGCCGAAATTAGCATTCTTCCCCTCTCTCTCTTAATTGCCTTCTTGCTTCAAGGTGTTTGTGAGCCATTAGAGGCACTACAATTGTGGTGCTTGCTTTCAAGAGTTCAAGAGATCAAGGAAACTAGTTGTTATTGCAATATAACAACAAAGGTATGTATACTACACTTCTATATGATTTTCGAAAATAATAGAAGCATGCCAGGGTTTATTTTGTGTTCATATAGTTGTATGTCTTATAGTGAAAACATAGATCCAATTAGGGTTGTATGCACACATAGGATTGTTTGTATAAAACCTATCACTTAGACACTAATCCAACAGTAGTTCGGCACGGGGTGCCAGTGTCGGTGGTCTCAGACCGGGAGGTTTGTTTCACCTCCAGGTTTTGGAGGAAGATCCATGAGGAGTTGGTATTCAGTTGCATTTTAGTACAACATACCACCCTTAGACCAATGGATAGAGTGAGCGAATGATTCAGACGCTCGAGGATATGCTTTGGGCTTGTTTGTTGGATTTTGAAAGGAGTTGGGATACTAATATTCGACTGGCCGAGTTCTCCTACAACAATAGTTAGCATGCTAGTATTGCTCGACCAGCATTTGAGATGTTATATGGGAGGAGGTGTAGGACCCCGGTCTGTTGGGGAGAGGTTGGTCATCGGTTCATGGGAAGCACCGAGGTGGTGCTTAAGAGAACAAAGTTGATTCATCAGGTGCACAACAGGTTGCGGGTCGCGCAGAGCCAACAGAAGAGTTATGCTGATCAGCGACATTCAGACCTTGAGTTTCAGGTAGAAGAGTTGGTGTTGCTGAAGGTGTCACCTTGGAAATGTGTCATCTAGTTTCGGAAGCAGGACAACTTGGGCCCCCGATTTATTGGTCCTTTCAGGATTACTGCTTTGGTGGGTAGGGCTGCTTACCATATGGCTTTTCCAGATGAGCTCAGTCAAATCCATAACACTTTCCACATGTATCAATTATGGAAGTGTGTAGCCGATGATTCAGTAGAGATTTCGTTGGATGATATTCAAGTGGATGAGCGCCTGAGTAACATGGAGAGACCATTTGCGATTCTCGACAGGAAAACTAAGACTCTGCATAATAAGGTCGTGAATCTGGTAAAGGTACAATGGCAGCACCGAAAGGGCTCTGAGTGGATATGGGAGCCGGAGGGCGAGATGAGGGAGCTCCAGCCATACTTGTTTGCACTAACGGAGTTCGAGGACGAAGTCCAGTTTAAGTGGGGGAGATCTATAACATTTGATTCCAGGTACTACTTCTTTGGTCCCCTAAGTTTGAGATAAATGGCAAAATTGGTCCTTCGTATGTTGGGCGTATGTGTATATTAAAGAAGAAGGAACTTGGAGACCCAACATTTGTTGAAGTTCAGCTTTTAGATCCAGAGTCTTCATCAACTTTGTGAGCTAGAGAAGGTATAAAGTTATTACCTTTACGATTCATTTTGATAGTTTGAGATTCGGGCTTGTTGTGAGCTTTATTTGGTCACATGGGTTCTTCTTGCGAGTTTAAGCAACTCCAGGAGTTAGATATGTTAGATCTCAGCCTCTTTGTTGTTCATGATGCATAAAAATCTCATCTTGATGGTTGTTATGGGTCCATGCATGAGTTTGAGGTCCTATTATGAGTATTTTTGGACAAAAATGGATGTTGGGTTCCATTAAGACATGCTAAGGGTTAAAGTCTCAAACTTTATGTATTAGAACCCTAAAATGGAAGAGATCTGAGATTTGGACCTTATGGTTGAATGGATTAAGCACTAAATGGCTTAGGGTGGCAAGCATCCCAGTACGTTGGGTGTACCAAGTGGTACGCTGCACGTACTGGTGGTCATGTATGCCGAGCGTACTCCTTGCAGTGGCACTTTGTACTTTTGGGCCTTAGTTAAGTTTTGGGCCTTAGACTGTTCGAAGCATGAGTGGTCCTTAGGAGTTTGTTAGCGGGCCTTAATTTGTATGAGTTGGGCCTTTTTGGGCCTTGGGGGCCATTATTGCGTTATTGGGCCAAGTTTGGGTAGGCCCATTTTGGGAAGGGTAAAACGGTCTTTTACCCTATGAGTTTAGGTTTGGGATTTAGACCCACGATTATGCTTTATAACCTAATTTATATCAGGGTTATATGTTTGTGTTTATTGTGAGATCTTCCGGTTCTTTAGCCGAGCATCCAATTATTTATCAGCAGACTGATGTGAGTTTTCTCACTATATCCATGGGTCGAAGGCACCCATGCCAGCCCGTTACTTGTTACGTGGAATGCTAGTTGTCTGTGTGATGCTTGCATGAAAGACCAGGATCTGGCCCCTGGCAATTGTATGAAAGACTAGAATCTGATCCCTGACAACTGTATGGAAGACGAGAATCTGGCCCCTGACCGTTGTATGAAAGACCAGGATTTGGCCCCTGACACTTGTATCTAAGACCAGGATTTGGCCCTCGACACTACAAGGAAATACCATGGGGGTAGCCCATGACACTTGTATGTTTTGGTATCGAAAAAGAAGGGTTCGGCATGACTGCACAACAATCCCCAAAGTTTTATGTATTGGCAATTAATGATATTACTCTGATGTTTAAATGATATATTCACTTTAATCGGTTTCGGAACAACACGTTTGTATGACTTATTGTTTTAAAAATGAAAAAATATTTATCTTGGATTTTCAGGAAGTAACACAAAGTAAAACAGAAAGTAACAAATGAGAGAAAAATGAACAGACTCCCCTAAGATATTACTGTCAAGATCGAAATTGGGAACAAAGGTTGAAATTCTTGACAAAGCATATAATTTCTGGAAATAGAATATGAGGAACCGATAAGGAAACCATCCATTTATTTTGGTGAAAAATTTCTAGTCACCATGCCGTGGGATAGTACCACGTCGTGGTGCCTTCTTTTATAAAGCTCTTATCATGAATAAAACAACCGCCATGCCATGACACACGAATAACCATGACATGGGATCTTAAAACAACGTTTGTTTGATCTTTTGAAAATAATGCCTTTCGAAGGTTTAATTGTTGAGCCTCCGAGATAACTACGAATTCAGTGCTATAAAATCTAATATTTCAATCCAAACTCATGCTTGAAACACATAAACTCTCCCCTCACTAGAATCTCATAATGATCTCGGCTAAATTCCTTCAATGTCCCCGTCTTATAATGCCGAATATACTTTCACCTATCTAAATTCCGTGAGATCAAAAACACAAGACAATTAATACTAGGAAAACGTCCAACATAATTAAAACAATTTACCATCATCCTAAATAAACAAAAATAAAAACAAATAAAAATAAAAATTGTTCAAACATCACCAAAATATAGAAGGAAATCACTACTCATCATCCGAGCGATAGGTACCACTCGTTCCAAACCCACTTTCTCGGACAAACCAACATTCCTCCAATGTTGGAATGTACTCGTAAGAGGAAGCCATATCTACAAGTCAGGGAATATCAATGCGCTGCATTACCAAATCCAATTATCTCCCGATATAGTACATACCCCTACCGAGATCTTCCTGATAAGCCATGGACATAACAGAGTATGGGTCCATAGGCAGTCCCTGCGGTAGTTCCCGTTCTTTCTCCTCTTCTCTCCTCCTACGACCATGTCTCTATGGCTGCTCCTCCGATACTTATACCGGGTAATTAAATGGAACAGAGTAGTACCCGCCCGTAATCACTAACAATCCTCTTTTTTTTTAAAAAGCAGGGATTCAGTAGATGGCCGTCCTTCCTTGTCAGTATCATGTAAATTGGATCATCAAACACACCGAAAGAATGAGCTAGTCTCTTCACCAACATGCCCCATACGTAGGAGATCCTGTGCGCTGCTTTGCAACCTGCTCAGAAAGAAAATCGACAATTGCATAAGGGAGATTGCAGTGAAGGTGATCAGATAGTGTATGAACCGGGGAACATTTTCCCCTACATTTTTCTGATTCACAGTGAAGGTGATCAGATGGTGTAACAATGCTCCAAAAATAAAACAAACCCAATCGGGGAACATTTTCCCCTACATTTTTCTGATTCACAGTGAAGGTGATCAGATGGTGTATGAACGGGTGGATCGGAGACCGATTATTACCCTCCGTAGTATACCCACCATGTACATTCCATTGGAAATAGTTGCCCATTTTCTGTAATCCACCACCCCCTGAGGGAAAATACAGTGGCAGACATTCAGGATTGAAACAAAGTGGTCTGTTATGGCATCCAAGCGGATGTACAGATCTAGTCTCCAAGCCAAATCGACAAGATTATGCTCTCGGTTAACCCCTTCGAGGCGGAATGTGAAATTTTCGGGGTCCCACATGTCTTCATGTCTCATGAAGCTCAATGTGGAGAAGAACTCCATGCAAAGTTCCTTGTAGACTGGCTCCTTAATCTGGAACAATCTCCTCTAGCCTGTGCAAGTAAATTAGAAACCATCTCCAATGAATCTCTTCCTGAAGTGACGGATGGATGTTTCACCAAGTCTAGCATTATCTACCCATTCCCAGTCTACCACTGGTGGCAAAGCTAATTCTCGTTTCCTTAACCACTCCAGTCTTGCTTTCCATCGAACGACTTTTACAGGGTTCCCATCCTCAGGAAAAACAATACCATTCAAACAAAGGAGCTTCTACATCCCTTCGCGGTGCCATATTCCTTCAACAACAATCAACAAAACACACACATACACATCAAAAGATATTAGAAATAAAATACAATATTAGAAGGTTTGCACATGTACCACAACGTGGTGTCTTGCTAGACCACGTCGCGGCTAACGAACAAAACGAATTACAAGCCACAGATTAGGCTTAATCAACCAACCTAATCACATGGATTTGTTTTAAAGCGATGTATTAACCTATTAAGCGTGAAATCTTGAATATGAAACCATCAAATATCCCTAAATCGATAATCCCTAAATTGTAAAACTAGGGTTTAAAAAAATCGAACCGAAAATCGATTGAATCAATGCTAAGTAACAGCTACCTAAAATTTTTGAGTAAAATAATGTTACTTGGATGATGAGAAAAATGCAGAACAATGATGAATCGAACCACGTTGTTGATAGTAGCTCGGAGGGAAGTGGGCACGTTGCAAGGGTGTTTTAGATGAAAAGTGAAAACATTTTAAGGGTCTCTTGTTTTACAGTCCGTTCAAGACCACGCCGTGGTGAGTATATGACCATTTCATGGCATCTCAAATATACGCGTAAATTGAGTTTTGACTGGTACGTGGTCTTTTATTACTACTCTGTGGAACTGGGAATTTTCTCAAAAATTATATTTTGAAAGTATAAATTTTTCATAATAATTTCCACCCTACACACGTTCGCTTACTCGCCCTCAAAGGAACCATCACTAAACGGACATATGATTGACTGAAATAAAACTAAACTAACTAAAAGAAAAGAAAGAAAAAGCAAACCGCGGGTTGCCTACCGAAAGCGTTTTTTTTAGGAGTCGTTAGCTGGACTCCTTCCCGCTCTACATTACAACAGGTGTGTTGAAACTTACTTCTTCTTCTCTAATGTATTCATCTAGTATCCTTTCCTCGTAATGTTTGACCTGATGCCTATTAACTTTGAATTTAGTTCCTTACCATCAGGTTCTTAATTTTCCGGGAAATAGCTTTAATCTAGAGTTGAAAACTAACACCTTTTTCCCTAGTTGGAAAAATTTATTTCCCCTTAATCTTGCATCATGTCATTTCTTGGTTTTAATCTGATAAATAAGTGAATTGGCGTATGATTCATTTCTCAGTTCTTCCAAAGCATTCATTTGCATTAATCGGTTTGTTCTTAGTTTTGGTAATTCAAAATTGCATGTCATGAGTGCCCAATAGGCTTTGTGCTCAATTTCTACAAGAAGATGACAATTATTCCCATATACCAACCTATATGGAGTAGTACTAATATGTGTTATAAAAGCGGTGTGAAATGCCCATCACGCATCGTCGAGTTTCTCCGACCATTATTTCTTATTATTACCCACAAATCTTTCCAAAATTCTCTTTAGAGCTCGATTTGTGACGTCAGTTTGTCCACTTGTTTGAGGATGATTTGGTGTTGCAAACCTATTGTGTATGCTATATTTCTGTAATACATTTGAGATTTTTTCATTACAAAAGTGAGTACCTCGATCACTTATTAATGATTTAGGCATACCAAAACGAGAAAACAACTTCTTGAGAAACTTGACTACCACTCTAACATGATTGGTAGGAAGGGCCTGTGCTAATGCCCATTTGGAAACGTAGTCAACTGCTACTAAAATATATTTATTACCCCTTGAGGCTGGAAATGGTCACATATATTCGATTCCCCATATGTCATGAATGATATTTTGGGGTATCTCCTTACGAGCTGAAATATTTCCCAAACGGTGGCATGATTCACATTCTTTGATAAATGATGTTGCGTCCTTGAAAATTATGGGCCATTAGAATCATGCATCAAAACTTTTCCTTGCAGTGTAATGAGCTCCATGGTGTTCACCGGTAGGTCCTTGGTGACAATGGTGAATCATGTCTCGAGCTTCCTTCCTCGACACTCATCGTCATATGACGTTATCATCACATCTTCAAAACAAGTATGGTTCGTCCCAAAAATATTATTTGAGATCGGCAAAGAACTTTCTCTTTTGTTGGTAACTAAAATGTTTCACCGCATACCTACTAGCCAAATAATTAGCAATGTATGCAAACCATGGTACTTCTCATATTATTAGCATCAAGTATTCATCAGGAAAATTGTCGTCGATTTCTTCTTCTTACAACTGTTCAAGCTCTGGATTTTCTAATATTAAGAGGCGGTCGGGTGCTATATTTTCTACTCCTTTCTTTTCTTTGATTTCAATATTAAACTTTTGTAATGAAAGAACCCATTGAATTAATCTTGGTTTCACATCCTGTTTGCTAAGAAGATATTTCAACATTGAATGGTCAGTGAATACTATTGTTTTGGACAAAATCAAATAAGACCTAAGTTTATCAAAAGCATAAACGACGACTAATAACTCTTTTTCAGTGGTTGTATAGTTCTCTTAAGCCAGATTTAGTGTATTGATGGTGTAGAAAAATGGTTGATCCTTTTTCAATTCTTTGTCCTGGAACTGCTCCTAGGGATCACTAGAATCACACATAAGTTCAAAAGGGAGATTCCAATTAGGGTGGATCATGATTGGGGCAGTAGTTAATTTTTCTTTCAATATGTTAAAAGCATATAGACAATCATTGGAAAAATCAAATATCGCTTCTTTCAAAAGTAATTGAATTAATGGGCGTGCAATTTTACAAAAATCGTTTATGAATCGTCTATAAAAACGACATGTCCTAAAATAACTACGCACCCTTTCACCTATGTTGGAGGTGGTAGTTTAGCAATTGCATCAATTTTCGCCCAATCCACCTATATTCCTGCTTTTGATACTTTGTTACCCAAAACAAGTCCTTCAATTACCATCAAGTGACATTTTTCCTTATTTAGGACTAAATTGGTTTTTTCACACCTAGCGAGCATAACATCAAGATTAGTTACACAATTCTCAATAGAAGAGCCAAGAATTAAGAAGTCATCCGTGAAAATGTCCATGAATTTTTCCACCATGTCATGGAAAATTGCAGTCATGCATCTTTGAAATGTGTCAGGTGTGTTGCGTAGCCCAAACGACAGTTGTCTGCAATCAAATCTTCCATATGGTCATGTGAACGTCGTCTTCTCTTGATCCCTAGGGTCGATCGAAATTTGAAAATATCCTGAAAAACCATCTAAGAAACAATAGAATTGGTGACCATATAATCATTTAAGCATTTGATCCATAAAAGATAAAGGGGAACATTCCTGCTTGTGCCTTCATTTAACTTTTGATAATAAATGCACACCCGCCAACCCGTTACTGTTCTAGTAGGAATTAGTTTGTTATCTTTGTTCTTGACCACCGTCATTCCTCCTTTCTTTGGTACTACATGTATTGGGCTCACCAACAGGCTATCTGAAATTGAATATATAATCTATACATCCATCAACTTAACCACTTCGTTCTTTACTACATCTTTCATTTGTGGATTTAGTTGTCTTTGGGGCTGCACCACTAGTTTTGTATTTTCTTCCATTATGATTTTATGTGAGCAATAAGAAGGGATTATTCCTTTGACGTTGGTTATTTTCCATGCAATTATGATTTTTTGTTTACAAAAACATTAACCAAACTCACTTTTTCTTCTGGTGAAAGGCCAGATGCAATGATAACTGGTTTCTGATTATTATCTTCTAGGTAAGCATACTCCAAATCATCGGGTAAAGTATTTAGATCATGAGAGGGTAGCTTCTCATCCACCACAACTTGGTAATCTAGAGTGCCGCTTCGTGGTGGTTTTTCGAAATTCGTAGATCGCGATTCTTTCGATGCCCATGTTGTGACATGTGAAAGGCCACATCTTGGAATCTGATGCTTTTGAATTTTGATTTGTTTTTCATTGGTCTCCTTTAAAAGTTTCGATATTTCCTCCAGGTCTCTTTTTGCATCAAATTCTCCCTCCTTTAATGGCATGAATCTTTCTATTTCATTTTCCTTCCACTCATTTATGTCATCTTTCAGAAAAGCATCGAAGATGCATTCGAGAACACCATATAGTCACTAATGTTTGAATACTTCATTAATTGATCAATTCTAAGTGTGATGGCCTCATCTCTGACACTTAGGGTCAGCTTTGATTCTCGTATGTCAACCAAGGTCTGTGCGGTGCTAAGAAAAGATCTTCCTTGAATTATTGGAACATGGTTATCTTCTTCCATATTGAGTACTAAAAAATCGGCCGGGAAAACAATTTTGTCAATTTGACTAATAAATCCTCAATTGTTCCTAGTGGGAATGTTACCTTTTGATTGGCAAGGTGAATATCCAGTCGAATTGGTTTTGGTTCTGGAAGACTTAACTTTTTTTAGAATGAATAAGTCATGAGATTCATACTTGCTCTAGAGCCGGCAGGAGCATGGCTAGTGACTAGGTTCCCAAATCAACATGGAAATGTTAGACTACCTGGGTCTCACATTTTCTTTGAAAGTTTATTCATCATGGTGGCAGAATAGTTCTCATTTTGGATAACACTTGAAGCTTCCTCCAACTTCTTTCCATTAGAGAGGAGATCTTTCAAAAACTTAGCATATTTGGGCATTTGAGCAACTACTTCACCAAACGACATGTTGATCTTTAACGATTTTGTGTGCTCTAAAAACTTATTGTATTCTTCATCCTGTTTATCCTGTTTCCGTCTGCTGGGATACGGAAGCGGGGGTTTGTAAGCTTTAATAGGAGGTGGTTCGATAATGTTGTCGTTGTGTCGCGGCGTGGTTTCGTGTTCTCTATGTCGTGGTATCTCCACAACTTCTTCTCTTTGAATTTGACTCCTTTCCTCCGGCTTTCATACTTTAGGCGAATCGTCTATAGTTAAAGGCGTTGAAGGATCTACGGTTTTCCCACTTCTTGTTGTAACTGCTTTGATATCAACTTTTGAATTAGCTTTTGTATTGCTTGGGAGTGTTCCCAGAATCCGCTCGTGAAGTAATATTGAAAGTTTTCCGACTTTTTCTCGATACTCAAGATTGTATTCTACTGGTTTCTGAGTGTAGCATCAGTCACATCATGACTTAAGTCTAGTGTTGCGAACCGGGCAATGATTGTTTCAAATTCATTTTTGTAACATTCAAAAAATAGTGATAAAAATTTTCATTTTATAAATCATTAACACCACACATCAGATGTCTGAAAATAAACTACGATATAGTAAATCATAAGTCATGAGAGTAAAGGTAGTCATAAACATGGAATCACGAGGGGCATGATGTGTGATCATGCGTGGCCCTTCCCTTTTGTACCAGAAGTACCTAAAACTATAAACATAAAACTGTAAGCACAAAGCTTAGTAAGATCCCGAAATTACCACATACCATACATACAGTTGGGCCCAACCCTAGGGTATATTCCAACCCAACATATACTCATGGGCCCAGTCCTGGGGACCATCCCTAGGATATGTTACAACCCAACCATGAAATAATGGGCCGAACCCAGGGGTTTATTTCAACCTAAGCATAAAATTATGGGCCCAACCCTAGGGTTTATTTCATCCCAAACATGCAAACGTGAAAGAGTCACAAATACAACTAGCATCCTACATAACACAACCTAGTGGCCCGACATTGGTGCCTTGGACCCAAAAGTACAGCAAAAAGACGCATCTCGATCGATAACAAATAATTCTTAAACATGAGCCGCTGGTCCAAGAGCCTCCTCAAACTATGCATATCAAAACCAACCCTAATTAATAACTATGGTAAAAATCATAATAAAGGTCCAATACATACTTTCTGTCTCTACGGTAAAACACCATTCTACCCTTTCAAAGCTAGTCCTTTCCAAACATGGCCCAAAGCCCTAAAATGACCAATTTCCTCTTCTAGGAGTACGTCGTACATACTCCTTCACTACACCATGTGTAGTGTGTTTTCACAGAAAATGGGGCCAAACCAAGCTACGCACTGCAGAGCCAAGTTTATGCCATTTGTACTCGCTACTTCATCAACTTTCCTCATTAAGTCCATAATGCCTAAAGACTAATTGTCTAACTCATAGATCTTTATCTAAGGGATGTCTTAACTAATAAATTCATCGACTTTAAGCTTTTACATGGCTTAATAGAGTATAAAATCAATTCCTAGATCCAAAATACACTCCAAAGTCTAAGATCTCATGCATGGAAGAAAGAAAGTGTCCAAGTTCCCATTGTTATGACTATACACGTCCATAAATGGCTAGAAATGGTGCTCAAGAGTTCTGGAGTAGCTTATACTCACAAGAATCAGAACTATAGGACCAAAAGCATGCAACTATTTAAGCTAACCTAGATCTAAACCTAGGAATCATAAAGGATCAAGATTTATCCCTCCTAAGGCTTGCAAATGGGATGAAAGTTTTGGATCTTCAAGCTTCAAACTCATCAATGCTTCTCCAAGGGATTCCTTCTTCACAAAATATACAAAAGCGCACTCAAAATGATCAAGATCCTCACAAAGTGGCTAGGGTTTCGAAATGACTGCTTGGGGACGTGGAGGTTGAAGATAAGAGAGGCCTCAAGGACTTAATGTCCTTTAAATAGGGTCTAAACTCTAAAAATTAGGGTTTGAACATTGCAGCTCTACGCAATGCTTGCTCCAGGGTATGACCTATGTAGAGCACTAAATGTTTGCGTCCCATTTCTCATGCTATGCCATGTGTAGAGGAAAATTACGCCCCATACAAGGACCATATTTGCAAAGAATTTAATACTTTAAGCTGAAAATGAAAGTACTTGGAAAACTGGTGTTACAGATTTTATTTTCGGTGCACGGTTGTTTTTGTTTATAGAAGTCGTGATTTAGATGTATGTATTTTTCCTATTTACTTCTTTTGTACTCTAAATAAGGATTCCATTCCTTTTTGGGCTTCTTTCGGTATCTATCACTATTTGGGCTCCTTTTTTTCATCATAATTATCTAAATCGCAGTCCCTTATCATATGTTGACCATCACATTCATCGCATATTGATTGAATCATATGTATTGAATCCCCCATTCTTGTTATTTTGTTATGCATAGTGTTAATGGATCCCAGTTTTTTTGATTCTCCATTCGCCGTTCTTTTCGCGTCATATTCTTTTGAATTAAGGTATTCTCTCAAGTGTTTTGCAAATTCTTCTATTAATGCTTTATTGGTTGTTAGGTGTTTCTTTGTCATTGGTTCTTGCGAATCAAGGAATTGCCTTGTGCTTACATTGACTCCATTATAAAAGATTTTGATCTCTTATTGTACATTGAGATCATGTTGTGGGCATTTTCTTCGTAAACCTTTGTAGCGTTCCCAGGCCTCGTAAAGCGATTCTCTACCGAGTTGTTGGAAGTTCCTAATATTCCTTTTAAGCTTTGAAATTCGGAGGGAGGAGTGAATTTTTGCATAAATTTGTAGATTTAAGATAGGCCCATGTTCTGATTTCTACATAAGGTAATGAGTCCATCCATTCCTTTGTGGTATCTTTAAGAGTTATTGGCAACAATCGTAACATCACCACATATTTAGTGACATTTGGAGCGTGAAAATAGTTTGCAATATCCACCACTTCTCTGATGTATTGGTATGCATCTTAATAATCCTTCCCATAGAATGGTGTATCTTTCAGCATAGTCAGGATGTTCGCTGGTAGTTTGAACTTTGTAGCGTTCCAGATTTCACGTGGTACGAGCTCCGATCAATTTTACTTACTCACATGTCGATTCTATTCTTATATCATCATTTTTGTTATGTCCCCCATATCTTTGTGAGATCTGTCTTTTTCGTACCAACTAAATTGAATAAAATCATAAAGACGAACAAAAACTATAGACTAATTGCTAGATCATTTACCATGACGTGGTCATTAGTGACCACGACGCGAAAACTGGGCGGAAGAAAATAACTTCTGCAAATTTTACTATACAAAATGATCCAAAACAGTTGGCAGATAATTCTACTAAAAATAAAATCGTTCCCTAGCAACGGTGCCGAAAACTTGATGTTGTAATTTCTTATATCAAAAATATATTTAGAGTTTACACTTATTTTCTTCGAAATTACTACACAATTAGGCAAGTGGACCTAATTATTTTGTAACCTAGAATTAGTTACTATGGGTTGTCGAATACTTGGGGAACAATAATGATTCTTAATAAATTATCTACTGTTAAATAAACAAATTAAAAAGGGAGGATTTTGATTTTTGCAAGTTTAGAAAAGTTAAGACTTCAATTAATTAACTAAAAATGACTAAATAAATCCAGAGAAACGATTCTAGAAGGCAATAATTAAAGCGAACTTTCGTTTAGGTTTGATTAGCAAATTCAATATGGTTGATTACTATGATAGTGTAATAAATCAAATTTCATTGGTTACATATTCCTAATGTGACAGGTAATAATGGTCATATTCCATATCCTATGATTTAGTATAATTATCAACTCAGTGATCAAATAATTAAACAAACCAACTTTTAATTCGATTTATACTAGACTTGAATTGTAAAATGTCATCAATGGTCATAACTTCAGTTTAATATGTGAATTATGATTACACACATGCTTACACATTAAAGTTACCAAATTCTCTATTTAACCCAAGGCTTATGGTCAAAATCCTAGTCATATAAACCTAATGGTCATAGAGTTCATATGATTCAAGCAAGTCAAGATAGAATGGTCATCCCACCCTAACAATGCTCTGCAATTAACAGAAAAGGTAAAACTTTAACACACAATGATCTTTATCAAGCTAATATAATCAATAACCAACTAATTAAACCTGTAATCATAGAATCAAACCATAGTTTCAAAGCTTCTATACCCCAAACGAAAGTTGGTGCCACGACATGGGAAAGAGCTTACCACGCCGTGGCTATCCTCCTGAAACATGCTTTTGAAGCCTCTTCTCTTCTCAAATCATATTACAACCTTCAACTTCCAGCTTTGTACAAATTTGGTCCATTTTTCTTGAAATTGCTTTCTTTTAGCTATAGAAATAGAACTTATATTAATAAGTACCAAACATCGTTGTATTTTCCCAAGTTATAGCTCAAATGTATTAAAATACTACATAAATAAATGTATAAATATGAAAATATCACCCATCCCATTGATCGTCACATACTGGTCCGATAATAGTGATCTTATGAGATCTATCTTGATGGATCATTGTAACAGATGACCAGACATACCCAATGGTATCTTGACATAGACACACCACTTTTGGTTGTCTAAAAGGAGGGGGAATACTAATATAGTGCTTTTGTACACATCCGTACCCCATCAAGCCCCCAATGTCATCGAACATAGTTCTACCCTCCGTTCTAATCTCACACACACTCTTAATATGATGCTACCCAATATCAAAACTTAATTAAACTTAGCAACCCATTTAGGTCTTAGTGTATAATTGGACAAAATTACAATACTCGTAATCAACACAAATTTCCTGTATATGTAAGGTCTTTGCAATACATGGCATGACCAAACACTCTTTTAACTTAATTCGAACTAAATATCATTGATAAACCGTAGTCTTTCCCATTCCAGCAATATTATCATGATATAGGGTATGACTCTACTATTTTCCAACTTAATTAGATCTAAACCCTTTTATACATTTGAGTTTAAAATTTTTACTAGACCATAATCCCTACAATCAACTTTCAATACTAACCTTGTTTAGGCAACACTATCTTAATTAGGTGTATATATTTAACACATAATATCAGGTATATAATAATCTTTTAAGTAATAACACTTCTATTAGATTTTCATGTAATAATACCACATATATGAAGGGGTTTTCATGCACTAACGTAGATAAATCCTTAACACTTAAGGGTACATGCAACCTAATGATCTATGTCGTAACAGTATTGAAGTAATATTCTATTGAACAACAAAAGCCTATGAACCCTATGTCAAATTAGAAAATCACATACAAGTTAGGCTATACATACCTTATAGTTATTGTAGTAAATAACTAATCAAAAACCTTCTTGAAAAACTCTTGGAAGCAAGCACCACAAGTATCGTACCTCTAATGGTTCACACTCAAACCCTAACAACCAAGGAGCTTGAAGAGAGAGAGAAGAGAGGTGAGAATTTCATGCTAACTATGGTCTAGATGTCATAGCCAAAATTTGCAAGGTATAGGGATCCTTATATAGTGCAATTTGGAAACAAAAGATAAGCCCAAAACCAATATAATAACATAATCTTGAATTTGTAATTATCTAGCTTCCTAATTATCCTCCAAGGTGGGTGGTGATGATATATGGTGGTTTTCGTGGGTGATAGGTGGGATGGTGGTGACGGATGGTGGTGATGGGTGATGGAGGTGGGTGGTGGTGACCGTGGTCGGAGGTCGGTGGTGATGGTTGTAGGTGGTGGCGGTCTTGGTGGGTCAGGGTGGTTATGGCGGGTGGTGGTGATGGGTGGTGATAGGTGGTGATGGTGGTGTTGGATTAGGTGTCTAAGTTCATAACTATTTCTGGAATGTACTTGACCCGGTTGGCATGGTCTATTTGGGTTGCATGACATTGCAACACTTGGATAGACTAAATGAGAGAAAGGACACTTATGGTTTGTTAATATATTATAAGTTCTAATATATTAATAATATTATTTAATTAGTATTGATCAAGAATTAATTTAGAATTAATTTGGTGATCAAAAGGAGACTAATTAAATATATAGGTTTGATTGTGTAAATCATCCATTCTTGTAGTGTGGGCTAATGATCCATGGTTTATATGAATTGGGCTAAAACCCATAAGGTGCTCCATGGATAGTCCATGGAGGTTATAAACCCATGGATCATCGAATATGAAAAGCCATGCACATTAGGGTTTACATGGAGTAACCCTACATGTGGCATACTATATAAGAAGCCCTATGGTAAGCAAAATTGGTCACTAAGTGAAGAACTAGAGGGCTAGCTGATTTTGAGTGTTAGTGAACTTATCTTAAGGTTATTCCAAGTGTTGTGGTGTTGTGTGAGACATCTGAGGCATCACACTTGAGGTGCTAGGCTCACAAGGTTCTCAAGGAATCCAAGAAACAAGAAAGGTATGTTTTCTTACTTGCTTTTATGATTCAAGTTCCCCATGCCATGCTAGATAGGTTAAGAACCTTGGAAATCAAATTTGCATGTATCTTAGTAAAACATAGATCCAAGGTTTCTAGGGTTGCATATACACCTTAGGAGTGTTAGAATGCTCAAAACTCATCAGTGGTATCAGAGCCTAGGCTTGTTTTCTTGATACTTGATGCAACTTGTTGAAAAACTCATGTTTTCTGCATTTTGCGACATAAACTCGCCGAGTCCATGTGATAATTCATCCTACTCGTTGAGTAGGTTCTTGCACTCAACGAGTAGGAGCCCCTGGATGCAAATTTTCGAGTTTTGCTGCTGGAAATGGACTAGAAACATTACCCTAAACTGTTTTGGTCTTATAAAACTTGTTTTAGATGGTGTAATGGTTATGCTAATCCATTTACAATGGCTATTATCAAAATTTCAAGTTTTGTATGTCTTGTTTATGATTCTTGGAATTGTTGATATGCATGTTCATGAACTTATGAATTTGGTAGATCATAGGAATTACTTGGTAGTTTAATTCTTGATCATTATGTGTTGTAATGGAATCCATAATTTGTCCTCAACTTATGGATTACCAAAAGTCTCACTTTTAAAGTCCATGAAAGAAACACATAGGTTACATAAAATGAAAAGTCTCTCATTTTAATAAACCATTAACTCATAAGTTATGAAAGATGAAAAGTTTTGAAAGTTACAAAACTTGCCCTCAAGTTTTGGAACATGTAAAGTCTCACACATTTTAGTAAACTTTAGTTCCAACCCCTAGAATTTTAAAAGTTAAAATTCCACCCTTATACTTTATACTATTATAAGTTAATAATATATATATATATATATATATATATATATATATATATATATATATATATATATATATATATATATATATATATATATATATATATATATATATATATATATATATATGTATGTATAAGAACAAGTCGTTTTACAGTTAGTAGGCCTCATTCACGAAGCCGGTCTATAAGGGGGGTATAAGGTTGTTGCCTATAAAATGACATCTTAATGGGTGTCCACTCTCACCCACCGCTTCCTTGACTGGTGGAGGGTCATTAGCCGAACGGGTAGGACAATGACTTTAATCCTCATTAAAAGTATGATGAATGTAAAGTAACTAAATGTTTTTTATAAATTCCCAATCTTAGTTACTTTAGGAAAATGTGAATAAGGTGCTAAACCATGAAATTACACTTTGCACTTTGATTAAGTCGTTAGTGGAGCGTGTGTGGTTAACCGGCACACTAACCTGGACTTAACAAGGTAGGCAAAGGGTGGCTTGAGGTTTATCATAGGTCGGTGGAGCGCGTGTGGTTAACCGGCACGTCGATTGAGTGATAAACATTAAGAGTACCAAGTAATTTGCATGGTTACTTCACACCTTGTTTTGTGATCCTCGACATCCCAGTCACAAAACTTGAAGGGCACACTCGAGATTGGAACATGCCATTGAAAAGTTCAATGAATCTCTAAGAATCAAGGAGTTTCAAAACCAATTAAAACCTAATAATTTATTTCGTTTTTCGTGGTGGAAATTGGTGAATCGTCATTCACCTACCTTCAAATATTTTATAGCTTGGATTACGGCATCCCTCTTCTAAGTTATAAAATATTGTGTTGGGTCCTAGCCTTAATATTACATTTGGGTGTCTTATTAAGGAATATCTTTATATCTAATCTAAACTTGTCTTTCTTCTTTTCAGATGTCTTCCAACAATGCTGCTTCTGGCTCAAACCCTACCAACTCCTTCTCTCTCATGAACCTTTGTGGGAGAGTCATATTCGATGGATCAAACTTTATGGATTGGATCAGGAACATCAGGATGGTCACTCGGTATGAGGACAAAGAATATGTCCTTAACAAGGAACTTAAGGAACTTGATGAGTCGTCTGCTACTCCTGAGGAGATCGCTGAATACCAGGCACATGAGAGAGATGCCACCAAAGTGGCATGTATCATGTTGGCCACAATGACAGTTGAGCTCCAAAAGTCCTATGAGGACTATTACCCTTTTGAGATGCACCAGTACTTGATGGACCACTACCATCAGAGTGCTTGTCAAGAGCGGTATGAAATCATCTCCTCCATGATAACAACCCGGATGAAGGATGGTGAACCCATCACGGGCCACATGCAGAAAATGAAAAGGTATGTGGACCGTTTGCTGAACCTGAATGTGAACTTCCCAGAGGAGTTGGCAATTGATATCATTTTGCACTCCTTACCTTCGTGTTATGATTAATTACGAATTACATACCACATGAACAAGGAGGAAGTTACACTCAGCAAGCTTCAAGGACTTTTGAAGACCGCAGAAAGTGGTGTTAAAGGTAAGTCGGTTGTTACTACTCTTACTCCTACCGCGGCCCCTGTCTTGGCATTCGGGCAAGGCAAAGGAAAGAAGAGGAAAAGCCCTTCGAAGGGTACCAAGGGAAAGTCCCTTGATGGCTCCTCTTCAAGTGGAACCAAGAAAGGTTTTGTCACTCCTTCTGCTAACCCTAAAGAGGCTGAATGCTTCTATTGCCATGAAAAGTTGCACTGGAAGCGAAACTGCCAAAGTACCTGCAAGATGTTAAGGATGGGAAAGTAAAACCCAACCATGCAGGTATTTACACTATATTGTCTAATAACTCACCCCATACTAATTCTTGGGTCCTTGATACTGGTTGTGGTATTCACATATGTTCTGATTTTCAGGGACTAAGAAGAAGTGAGAATGTGGAGCATGGGAAGATAAACTTGATCATGGGGAATATGAAAGCTTCATCTGTCACCAAGATTGGAGTTTATTCTTTGTTGCTAAGTAGTGGGTCAATGTTAGATTTGAATAAGTGTTGTTACTTGTCTGAAATGGCGAGAAATATTATTTCCTTTCATGGTTTATACAAACAAGGTTTTACCTTTTCGTTTGATAATGAATGTGGTGGTATTAATGCTTTCTTTAATAATGTTCTTTATTTTAAAGCATTACCTTGTGATGGTGCGTATGAAACTGTTTCGGTTGTTGATAACCTAGGAAATAATGTATTGTGTATCGATTCTTCCACTAGCTTGGATAAAGCATCATTATGGCATTGTCGTCTTGGACATGTAAGCAAGAAACACATAGGCCAACTCCAAAAGGATGGAGTCTTGGAGTCATCTGACCTAAAGTCGGATGATAGTTGTGAATCTTGTTTGCTTGGGAAAATGACAATGTCACCGTCCACTGGTACTTATGCTAGGGGTGAGGGTTTGTTGGACCTCATACATACTGATGTGTGTGGACCCTTCAGAACTACCACAAGAGATGCTAACCGCTTCTATGTGACTTTTACTGATGATTATAGTAGATATGGATATGTCTACTTAATCAAGCATAAGTCAGAAACTTTTGAAAAGTTCAAGGAGTTTAAACAGGAAGTGGAGAACCAGTTGGGCAGGAACATTATGATGCTTCGATCCGATCGTGGTGGTGAGTATCTTAGTACATAGTTTCTTTACTATCTTAAGGAATGTAGGATTGTCTCACAATTGACACCTCCCAGAACACCACAGCTTAATCGTGTGGCTGAGAGGCGCAATCGAACCTTGTTCGATATGATTCGTTCCATGATGAGTCGAGCTTCGCTACCAATCTCATTCTGGGGGTATGCCTTAGATACTTCCTCCCATATCCTTAATCTAGTCCCTACCAAAAAGGTTGCCAAAACACCTCACGAGATGTGGACTGGAAAAGTTCCCAATCTGGACCACATCAAGATTTGGGGTTGCGAGGCTTTCGTGAAGCGCGAGACTCACGATAAGCTCGAACCTCGAAGTGAGAGGTGTATTTTCATCGGCTACCCACAAAGATCCTTTGGTTACCTCTTCTACATACCCAGTGATAATGTGGTCTTTATAGCAAGGAGAAGAGTCTTTAGCGAGAGAGAATTCATAAGCCAAGGAAACAGTGGGAGGCAAATTGACCTTGAAGAAATTCAAGAGTCAAGTGGTGAAGGAACCTCAAACCCTAGCAATCAACCTGAAGAGGAAACTCCTGTTGATCTGACAGATGAGTCTGTACCTCTGAGGCGTTCCACGAGAGTTAGGAATGCACTTGAGCATTACTATAGTTTCCATATTACTGCGGAAGGTGATACAATTACCAGTGATAGCACACTGGGAAGTCTGGATGAAACTAATAGCTACACGTAAGCCATGGAAGGCCCTGAGGCTGCTAAATGGAAAGAGGCTATGGACAGCGAGATACAGTCCATGTATGACAATCAAGTTTGGAACTTGGTTGACAATGTACTAGGTAGTAAGACAGTCGGGTGCAAATGGATCTTCAAGAAGAAGACCGACATGGATGGTAATGTACATACTTATAAGGCGCGACTAGTTGCAAAGGGCTTTTCTCAAACTCCGGGAGTTGATTATGATGAGACCTTTTCACCAGTAGCGAAAATCAAGTCTATTAGGGTTATGCTAGCCATTACTGCATTTCATGACTATGAAATATGGCAAATGGATGTCAAAACCGCTTTCCTTAATGGAAAGTTGGCTGAGGATGTTTACATGAGTCAGCCAGAGGGTTTTGTCAGCGCAGAGTACCCTAATAGAGTATATAAGCTTGAGAAAACCATCTATGGATTGAAACAAGCACCTCGCAGATGGAATCTTTGTTTCGATGAGAAAGTCAAAGAGTTTGGCTTTTCGAGGAGTGAATATAAGTCATGTGTATATGTCAAGGCTAGTGGGAGTATAGTTAGCTTTTTGGTATTGTATGTGGATGACATACTACTCATAGGAAATGACATCCCAACTCTACAGGAAGTGAAGTCCTGGCTTGGGAATTGTTTCGCTATGAAGGACCTTGGTGAAGCTGCCTATATCCTTGGGATAAGGATTTTGAGAGACAGGAGTAAAAGACTAATTGGACTTAGTCAGAGCACCTATGTGGATAAAGTGTTGAAAAGGTTCAACATGTAGAACTCCAAGAAAGGTGAGTTACCGATCAAGAGTAACGCCAGACTGAGTAAGACTCAGAGCCTGAGTACAGAGGCTGAGATAGTTGATATGAGTCGAGTACTATATGCTTCCGTTGTAGGCTCGATCATGTATGATATGACTTGTACTCGTCCTGATGTGGCCTTTGCGTTGAGCATGGTCAGCAGATATCAGGGGAACCCTGGCAAGGATCACTGGACTGCGGTAAAGAACATTTTCAAGTACCTGCAGAGGACTAAGGACTGGGTCCTTACCCTCGGTGGGAGTGATGACTTTAGAGTAGTAGGGTATAGTGATGCTAGCTTCTAGAATGATAGGGATAATTTCCGCTCTCAGTCAGGCTGGGTCTTTACCTTAAACGGAGGAGCAATTTCTTGGAAAAGTTCCAAGTAGGAGACAGTGGCTGATTCAACTTGCGAATCAGAGTATATAGCGGCAAGCGAGGCAGCAAAGGAGGCTATATGGCTAAAGAACTTCATTGGAGACCTTGGAGTTGTACCAGCTATAAAGGAGCCTATGGAGATTTTCTATGACAACAATAGTGCGGTTGCCTTAGCCAAGGAACCGAGAGATCATGGTAGATCCAGACACATTGACAGAAAATATCATTTCATCCGACACCGAATAGAAGAAGGACTCCTCGTGGCAAAGAGGGTATCATCGGATGAGAACCCAACAGATCCCCTCACGAAGGGACTGAGTAGGGTTAAGCATCTTCAGCATGCAAGGCGCATAGGGCTAAAGGATGATATTAGTTTTGGAAATTAGATAGCTTTGAAATTTGTAAAGAATAATTGACATTTGATGATGAATAAAAGTTGTTGTTTATTTATGAGTAAAGCGTTGCTATCTTTTGTCAATAATTTATTATCATTTCATTTTGCATGTTTTAACTTCCAGAATAATTATGTTGTGGTATATCATATTATTTAAACTCTCCACAGTCGATCATATGTTCGAAGTAGATATGAATCAAGACTGTCATGAGTTGGCTTGTAGATGTCTAAGATGTTGGACATAGCAAGAGTTGCTACAACACTCATGAGTGCTCATAAGTTCTGAGTATTGGATTCAACCCACGCTCACTTGTATCACTTCATGGAATTTATCTCGAGTGATCGTGAAACGGTAAAATCATATAAGTCTTCAAACCTAGAGATATGAGTTGTTGACTATGAGTTGGTTATACATTGATTGTACGAAAACGCATTGGTAACTCGATGTTATAAAACGTGCCTTTGTGTATGATTCAACAAGTAGTAGAACAAGCATATGAGTCGAAGTTTATCTGTTCCTTCTTGGATTAGAAGCGATATATGGGCCCCTCGATGATTTTGTTGTGACCTATGTACCGGGCCTGGTCAGAACTAAATTGATGTGTTCAATTAAGTTCTATGTCAAACAAATCGGAAATCGGGAAACAAACTACTGGAAAATAAAGAAGACATTGTTCCATGTATTTTTCTGGCTGATATCTAGAATAGAGGATTATATGATCCCTTATCTAAAATGGCGCTTCATAGTTCAACAGAGTTTTAAGAGCTACGATTGCCGGTCGGTTCCTGAAGTCATAATTGCAACTATAGTTATTAGACTTATCCAAGTGGGAGACTGTTGGATTAGGTGTCTAAGTCCATAACTATATTTGAGATACACTTGACCCGACCCGGCATGGTCCATTTGGGTTGCACTTCACCCGAACAATTTATATGCATAATCTTTTGAGATTAGTATAAGTTCTGATTTATTAATATATTATAAGTTCTAATATATTAATATGAAATCATATTATTTAATTAGTATTGATCTAAAATTAATTTAGATATAATTTGGTGATCAAAAGTGTGACAAATTAAATATGGACTCTTGTATTTATATAGTGTGGGCTAATGCTTCTTTAGAATGGGCTAGGCTTGCATGGTAAGTCCATGGAGCTTTAACCCATGGATCTCATGGAAATGAAAAGTCAAGGGATGCCGTAATCATAGTCTCAATTGTTTAGACCTTTGCCATTTCTCACAAGTCCATGTTAGTGTGCCGGTTAACCACACACGCTCCACTAACGAATTTGAGAATGCAAATATCACACTTGCTATTTACCTAAAATCTACTTAGTGAATGCGTTTCCTCACCATCATTTTCATGAATCGGAGAGAAACCTTATGACACTTAGATTTTATGGTGTATGTGTTTCTATCCATGTGAATTTGTCAAAACCATAATCTCAAGACAAGGTTAGTGAAAAATCTAAACTCATATGGATTGAACTTGTGCAGTCTTAACTTCTTGCCACCTGGCAGCACAAGGGCCTGCCATTCATTCCAAGTTGTTATCCAATCAATTGAGAACTCTCAGAACTCATATGCAAAGCCAACTTTCACTGGAATGGGCACAAAAGTAGGAATATGTCAACATGATAGGTTATAAACCTCAAGTCGTGAGCTAGTGAGAAACTACAGGTTTTATTCTTGATTAGATCTTGAAATTCTTTCAGGATCTTTTAGACTCCCACTGTCCTCTTGACATATAATATTCTCTTGCCAAATATTCAAGAGATAGTGCGAATTCTTTATCAAGACAAACACTTCACACAATTGGCCTTAGTTGGTCTTTGTTTTATCCAAAATGTCACAACTTACCAATTTCAAAACAAGAGTAGGACACTTTTACTCTTACATTTGACAACTGTTATAAACCTTTTTTTTAAGATATGTCACTCAACTTACAGTCTTGGAGTATTAATCTAAGACTTGATTTTGGAACGAATTATGACTCATCTTCTTGATTTAACCATTCCAACAATTCAAGATTCCTCTTCTTAGTCATAAGAATGCACTAAGATGTCCTTAGAGGACTAATTGTGACATGATTTCTAAATCATTAAGATGATCACAAAACATGATACTGAAGTACTCTCCCATCTTTTCAGATTTGAGAAACGTTTATCCTTCTGCCTAATTTGATTCTTCTCATTCGTTCTACCATACATCGAAACTTTTCCAATGTTTCAGAATTATACTTAAACTTGTAAGTATAACCATATTTACTAGGCTTTAGTAAATCATGACGAATAGTCTTATCGATCTTTTGTGGTGGACTTGACTAGTACACAAGAATGTGTACTCAATCCCTTAGTCCTTCACTTGACTCACATATAAATGTGAACAAGGAATTAGTCTTAATTTTCCAAAGGTGAAAATTCTCATTCATCATACTATACAACTTGTATGATTCCAAGTCTCTATCCACCTGAAAACTTGGGTGATGAGAATCTTTCCTTATTTGGTAAATTTAGAAACTACCACAAAAGAAAAAATCAAATTCATATTTGCATTATTGCTAGAAACATACAAACATCAATTTTCCATAAGTGCCATTGCAAGGACAGATAAAATAAAACAAAATTTTATTTATTTATCAAATGCGGAAAAACTTTCCTTACAATGCAACTTTAAATGGAAACTATGCCATTACATATTTCCTAGCAATCTATCATAACTCTCTAAGTTGTAGCTCAAGAATCCGATCTTCGAACCATGCGATTGAAATCCATCTTTGCGATCAGATTCAGCATACTCTTTTTCTAAGTTCCCTTCCTTTTGCTTGATCCTGGCATACATTAAAAATGTATTAAGAATCTTCAAATAGGAACTTAAGAGAGTTAGATAGTCGACTTACCTGAAGTAGAGTCAAGCTTTTTGACTATACCTTCTCTCAGATCTTTCAGGTAGTTAAGGCAGCTTCACAACCAATGCCCCTTCCTTTGGCAACAGAAACATATGGACCCTTTGGGAATGGTGCACTGGACTATCTCAGACTTGCCTTTCTCTTTACCATTTGGTCAACCGAGTTGACTATGGCCAATCCCTTTCCATTGGGAAGAGAAAGCTTTTCTGGATATCCAATGTTACCATTTTTAAAGTCCATGGAAGATTGGGAAGTTGATCTTCTAATCAAATTTGCTCTACTAGTGCTCCAAATCCTTGATGATTCAGCAGCACAAAGCAAATAGATAAGATCATTAAGGGTCATGTCATAGTATTTTACATAGTAGTCCATAAAGAACTCACTATGTGTCTTAGGAAGTGATTAGTCAACATCCAACTTCCTCAAGACTTTGACATCCAACTCTCCCAGCTTGTCAATATGTGACTTCATCTCCAAGATGTGAGCACACATAGACCTTGCTTGCCAATAGGGCTTGAGTGGCCTTGAACTCGTGGGTTAGGGAGAATAATGGTGGAGGGAATGAAGAATGATTTTTGTGACATCATCTTCATTAGGAAAACTTGTTCCAAGAATTTTTGGGAAGATCATAAATGTCTGAACCAGACATCTTTTTGGGAGATATTCAAGATAGTTGATTTAAAGTCCTTAATATAACACCCAATATGAAATATTAAGGCTAGGACCCAACACAATATTTTATAACTTGGAAGAGGGATGCCGTAATCCAAGCTATAGAATATTTGAAGGTAGGCGAATGGCGATTCACCAATTTCCACCATGGAAAACGAAATAATTTGTTAGGTTTTAATTGGATTTGAAACTCCTAGATCTTTTGAGATTCATTGAACTATTCAATGGCATGTTTCAATCTCGAGTGTGCCCTCTCAAATTTTGTGACTGGGATGTCGAGGATCACAAAACAAGGTGTGAATAACCATGCAAATATACTTGGTACCCTTAATATTTACCCCTCAATCGATGTGCCGGTTAACCACACGCGCTCCACCGATACTATGATAAACATTAAGTTACCCTTTTCCTACCTTGTTAAGTCAAGCTAGTGTGTCAGTTAACCACACGCAATCCACTAACCGACTGAAGCAAAGTGCAAAGTGTAATTCCATGGGTTAGCACCAAATTCACATTTTCCTAAGTAACTAAGACTGAGAATTTATAAAAGTTTAGTTACTTAGTATTTATCATTAATACTTTTAATGAAGGGAGAATTCTAGTCCTTGTCCTACCCGTTCGACTAACGACCCTCCACCAGTCAAGGAAGCGGTGGGTGAGAGTGGACACCCATTAAACTGCCATTTTATAGGCAGTAACCTTATACCCCCCTTATAGACCGGCTTCGTGAATGAGGTCTACTAACGGTAAGACTGACTTGCTCTTATACATATTTATATTATTAACTTATAATACTATAAAGTATAAGGGTTGAATTTTAACTTTTAAAATTCTAAGGGCTTAACTTGGAATTAAAGTATTCATAAGGGAAAACTTTACAAACTCCAAAACATGAGGGCAAGTTTTGAAACTATTCAAAACTATTCAATTCCATAACTTATGTGTTTAAAGTAGTTTTAATTCAAAAAACTCTTCAAGTTCCATAACTTGAGGACAAGTTATGGAAGACTTTAAACTACTAAAAGAATATGACTTTTCTTTATTCATAACCTATGGAAATATTTATGAGTTTTGTGAATCTTAAATGTGACTTTTCATATAACTTGAGGACAAGTTACAAAAAACACATTTTAGAACCAACTCTTAGATTTATTTGGATTGAAAACAACAATTTCACATAACTTTTCTATTAATCTAAGCAACTCATAAGAACAAGATAATTCAATCAAACTTTTTCATGTAATTAGCCTAACCATTTAACTAATACAAAACATGAATCTATTGAAAATTATCTTTGAAATTGGATTAGCATGAACATTACCACATCAAAAACAGGTTTATAAGTTGAAAAACAGCTTAGGGTAATGTTCCTAGCCCAATTCCAGCCAAAACAGTCGAAGATATGCTGTCTGGGGGTCCAACTCGTCGAGTGCATGAACCAACTCGGCGAGTTGGATGAGTTTAGCCTTGGACTCGTCGAGTCCCTCCATGGACTCGGCGAGTCTGCTGAGCAGACAGCAACAAACTTCGATTTTTCAGCAAATTTTAAGAGTATAACAAGAAAACAAGCCTAGGCTGTGATACCACTGCTTGGTTTTTAGAATTCTAATACTCCTAAGTGTACATGCAACCCTAAATACCTTCGATATATGTTTTCTCTATTATACATGCAAATATGAATATTCCAAGGTATTATCCTAACTAGCATACAAAACATGATTCATATGGAATAATATAAGTTAGAAGACATACCTTTTGATGTAGCTTGATTCCATGGAGCTTAAGAGCCTAGTGCCTCAAGTGTGACACCTCAAATGGTTCACACAACACCAAATACACTTAGAATAACTTGAGAGAAATGAGACACTTCATGAAATCGGCTAGCCCTCACCATTCCTTCATAGTGGCCGATTTTGGGTAGAATAAGATGCTTATATAGTGTGTCACAAGTAGGGTTACACCATGTAAACCCTAATTGTCATGGCCTTTCATTTCCATGACCCATGGGCACAAAACCACCATGGAGCATCCATGGAGCATCCTATGGGTTTTAGCCCAACTTGATAATCCATGGAGCATTAACCCACTATACAAGTATGGATGATTTACACAATCAACCCATATATTTAATTAGTCTCCTTTTGATCACTTAATTAATTCCAAATTAATTCTTGATCAATACTAATTAAATAATCTTATTAATATATTAGAACTTATAATATATTAATAAACCTTAAGTGTTATTTCTCTCATTTTAGTCTATCCAAATGCATGATGCCATGCAACCCAAATGGACCACGCCAATCGGGTCAAGTACATACCAAATATAGTTATGGACTTAGACACTAATCCAACAAAATTTTCGTGTTTTACCCTATATAAGCTTTATGTTATCCTCTTTTGATAATTTCCTAGCCATCCTCCATTACGTAAAAAACCTAATTCGATCCATAGTCCAAGTTTGGTGATCTAGAGCTCTTGTGAGGTTTTTGTGGTGGGTTTTGTGGACCTAGAAGAAGAAGAAGCTTGAATACTTGTTTATTGAAGGAAGGCTTTAAGAACCAGCATTAGCATCTTTTTTTGGTGGCTTGGAAGGTATAAAGCTCCAACCTTGCCATTTCATTTCATAGATCTACTTTTTGGCACATTTTGGTCATTTTGATCCTTTTTGGTTGGTGATTGAGAGTTAGGGTCTTTTTTGGAGCTCAATCTTATAGATCTAGGTATATGATGAGTTCTTTGGGCATAAAGATGCAAACTTTATTTTGGTCCCATGCATGTATTAAGTCAAGTATTAAGCTCCTTTGAGGTCTAGAGTCCCATCTAGCTATCCATGCACATAAAGTTGGCAACTTTATGTGATTAACCACCTTGGGGAAGTCAGCTCTGACTTTGGATAAAAGTCTTAATACATTAATAAATGATTTTGGAAAGTTGGCCATGACTGGTGAGTACGCTGGGCGTACAAGTTTGTACGTTGCGCATCCAAGCCTTTCATGAAGTATGCTGAGCATACAGGCTGAGTACGCACCGCGTACTCAGCAGGCTTGGACTTCTTTGTTTTGGGCTTCAGTTTTGGGCTTGGTTGGCTTGTGCCATGTTGGGCCATTTGGATTTTATGGTGGGGCTTTTGTGACTCTATTGGACTTTCTTGGGTGAAGGCTCGTGAAAGGAAGTGGGTCCAATTTGGAAGATTGGTCCTTATTTTGGCCTTAGATGCTTATTTTGGATTTTGGGCTTTTGGACAAGTGTTTTGGACTAGGAAAAGTTAATGGGCTTTAGGGTAAGGGCCATGTAAGGGTTTGGGCCCAATTTGGAAAATTGGGCCATAAGTGGGCTTTGAATGGTTATTTAGTTTGTGGGCCTTTTTTATTTTAAGTTTGGGCTTTAGTCTTGGACCAAGCTAGGCAAGGGGTAAAATGGTCTTTTTACCCCTCACCTTGATTGTTGGTTTTGGTTTGGGACCCAAGTGTTAATTGGGTGTTATCTGATAGTGATAGCTTGAGGAATTGTCGGACTAACAGCTGGGATTATCAGTGTGATTCAGCAGTGCGAGGTAAGTCTCCTTACTGTACTATGGGTCGAAGGCACCAATGCCAGCCCATTTGGTTTATGTATTATAGGAAGACCAGGTGTGGCCCTTGGCATTTGTATGAAAGATTAGAAGGTGGCTCCTAGCATATCTTTATGAAAGACCAAAGTTTGGACTCTGCCAGTTAAGTAGATAACCAGTTGTAGATTATGCTAGTGGTCTTTGTGATGCTTGCATGGAAGACCATGAGGTGGCTCCTGGCACTTGTCTGTAAGACCCAGGGTTTTGGCCCCCGGCCTGGCAAGGAAAGACCATGATACGGCTCGTGGCATGCTAGCAAGACTATGGTTGGCACATAGAACCTCCTATTAAATGTTGGATATGTATGTTATGTTTGGCTCGTATGTTATGTATGGTATGTGCTATTTGGGGAACTCATTAAGCTTTGTGCTGACAGTTGTTGTATATGGTTTCATGTACTTCCAGTTCAAAGGGAAGGGCCCGACTTCATCGCAGCGCATACACCAATATTTTCCGCAACCTTGAGATTTTGGGATTGTACTCTGATAATTTTTCTATTATAAAATATCTTTGAGGATTTGTTTAAATAATAAATGGGTGTTTTGATTGTTTTAAAAATGAAACTTTTACCCTCGTAATTTGGGATGCTATAATATATATATATATATATATATATATATATATATATATATAATTGTATCTGCTTCGCACAGAGTATGTTATCTATTATACAATTAACATGTATTCCAGGTAATAAACATTTAATCATGTTCATCAAAAGTAACTATGCACTCACTTGAATGATGTGGAAGACTTGCGAGAAAGTCAGATCCTTTATTGACGCTTTATTTTTTCCTTTGAAACGACCTAAGTACGGATATTACTAAGCCATAATATTCATTTGTGTTTATAAAGTTTATATTAGTGGTTACCAAATTATTCAATAACCCAAACGAATACATCAGGCTCTACGTGATAAAGAATGACCAGGTAACATCACTCTAGTGGTAGGATCTATTTCGTAATAAAATGTACCGTTTGGAAAAATCCACTTTAAGCACCTCATGGATGTAGCCTAGACATCACTCCTTTAAGTAGATTAATCTATATAACGACCGATCTTACTCATAAATCTAATTTATAAGTTCATAACAATGACAATGAATATAAATATAAGTTATAATTAAAGCATAGCAAGGGTAACTAAACTTATAGAGTTTATTGAAAAAAGTTCAGAAAGTCATACACAAAAGTTCGATACGGAACCCTTCTTTCTGTTGGGCTTTCTGTCATAGCAACGCCTCGTTGCAAACACTTAGAGAATCCAAAAAGTCATAATTTTAGAGAGTAAGGGCTTCTAGAGAGAGAAACCTATAATGGGAAAATGTGAAGAATGAGGAGTGTTTGCAAGCTATTTATAGGAATTCTGCTAGGGAGGTGCATCGTGCCTTTTCCTAGACGCGTTGTAACATCCAAATTTAAGGTATGAAGTCTTAACATAAAAATTATGAATTTTTAGAGGGCCATGATGTGGTGGAGGTATCACCACGACGTGACATGGCCTCTGGAAGCACACATCTCTTTTAGCCAACACGACGTAACAGTATATTAGTCACGACGTGGGGACTGATTATTGGAAAACCCTAAATTTTCGGGCTTAAGGCCCTATTTAAAGGAAGTGATGTCTAGGGTTTCCTCCACCCTCAACCTCCATCACGTCGAAGAGCCTTGAAGCAAAACCTAATTCCCTCTCTTCTGTATTTGAGCTTATTCTTGATCTTTTGGTGCATTTCGTAGGAAGAAGAAGAAGTGTTAGTCCAAGAGTCAAGCAAACAACTCCTCCCCAATTTTTTAGATCACTATGTGGACCTTGGTAAGTGCTCTTTTTTTAATCTTGTTGGTTAAATTTCTTTAGATCTAAGATTTATGGGTTTTCCTTCATGATTCTTGGTGTTTTGAGTGGTTGGACTTAATAAAGTTTGCAAGTTTATTGACCCTTTTTGTCCTTAGAGGGTTGGATGTCCTAGAACTGAAGAGTTATGGATCCTTGAGCTCATGCATGTATCATGGATCCTATTTATGCCAATTTTGACCTAGATGAGAAAATGGCATACATTAAACAATCATGTCAACAAAGCAAGGATTTTTATGGACCATTCGGATCCCAAAAAGCCAACTAGAAAGTATGATCAAATGAATTAAATGATTAGGGGCTTAATGCATTACCCTGCTCCTGTGCAGTATTCATGACGTGGCCTTATGGATGCCACGACGTGACGATGTGGGGGGGAGTCAACGACTACTTTAGAAGGAATCTGTCACAATGTGGTGGCATGACCACCACTTCGTGACAATATATTTAATCATGACTGAGTTGGATCATGACTGAGATTTTGATTGAGCTTGAGTTCGTTTTCCATGACGTAACCATGGATTGATCATGACATGAAAGTCAGCTAACGTTGACCTTGATTGTTGACTTTGACTATGTTTGACTTTTGGTAAAATGTTAGTTATAAAAGGCATACTAAGGGTTTACCTTATATGATTCAGTAGGTAGTGTGTGGTGCACATTCTTGGCCGTGTGAGTTGTTGAGCTGGTGACTATGTTTCAAGGGGAGTCTTCTCACAATATTATGTAGGATGTTAGTTATCTTTCTGATATTTGCATGAAAGATTAAGGTTTGGCCCCTAACATTTGTATGAAAGACCAGGGTTTGACTGGTGACATTTGCATGTAAGACTAGGGTTTGTCCCTTGGCGATTGTATGGAAGACCAAACTCTGGCCCCTGCCACTTTTACATGTAAAGACCATGATTTGGCCCATGGAAAGGAGTAAGACTATGATTCATCCCATAACATCTTCTTGGGTTAAAACATACCTCTTGTATTTTGTTTGGTATGTGGTATTTTAGGGAACTCACTAAGCTTTACACTTATGGTTTTATTGTTTAAATGTTCCAGGTACTTCTGGTTCCAAAGGGAAGAGTCTGCCATGATTGCATTGCAACCATAAGAGATTTCATATTTATGATTTTTGTTACCACTCTAATGTTTTGGACATACTTTTTATACTATTTCTATTTTTGAATGAATGCATGAATGATTTGGTTGATTTAAAAACAAAAATTTTGTCCAATATTTTTTGGATGTTACAAGTTGCTATAAGAGCCTTGGTTTGAGGGATTCTTGCACACTCTCAGGTCTGTCTGAACTCAAACTTAGGAATTGAGAAATCTTTTTGTAAGTAAAATAAATTTTCTAAAAAGATTTTAACAAAGAAAGGGGTGCGATGTTTTCAATCAGCCGAGCTCAAGTAAGTGATTCCCAAAATAACCATACATGAGTATTATGCTTTTGTATGCTATTATGTGATTTGCATGCTAGACTAGGGCTTAGGATACCTTCAGGAATTGCATGTTAGAACTTCATGATATGAGTGATGCCTGATAATTAATGTTATGTGCTACTTGGAGTCTAGATTGACAAAGTTCAATGCTAAGTATATGTTTAACAATTGTATACGATTAGGATCATACAGGCCTAGAATGATTGATTTAGCCTTCTTTACTATTCTTTGTTTGGTTGTGGGTTTAGGGTAGAATCATTTATTTGACAATCCACATAATCTAGTATTGCGTATAATTTGCATGCATAAGGCAACCAACGTAGTTGGTAGAGGTTCCCAGTAATGCATAGACAAGTGAGATGAGAATTCCTAGGAGTGTCTAGGGAGTGTTGTAGTAAGATATGTATTAGGGATGTGCTTCGGACTGGAGCCAACCTGAATCCGAATAACCTGAAACCCGAATTGTATAAAAAGTGGGAACCAAAACCCAGACCGATTATACTAATACGGGACCGGTTCGGTTTGGGTAATACGGGTTTTGGTTCGGTTGTTAACCTGAAAGGACTGAAATAACCCAAATAAACATTTACACTATGCTTTTGAATCGAATCACCCAAATAAACCGAAATGGCCCGAATAACCGAAATAAGGAAATTCTATATCTAGTTCAAGAAAAAAATATTAGTTTAATATTTTTTTTCTTGAACTAGATATACAATTTCCTTATTTGGGTTATTCGGAACATTTCAGTTTATTTGGGTTATTCGGGTAATTTCGGTTTATTTGGGTTATTCGGTTCAAGTGACTATTCACTTTTCAGGCCAATCTTTTTGGCCTGATTAAACTTTTATTTGTGTAACATCCGGATTCCCAGGTATCTTATTGTAATTATTTATCTTGAGTTTTATGGAGGGACTCGGCGAGTAGACGCTCAGACTCGCCGAGTAGGATCGCGAGTTCTTGTCTGGATTAATGACCAGACTCGACGAGTCGATGAATGGACTCGGCGAGTCCGTGCTGTAAAGTGAAACCCTAAATCTCAGGGCCTGAGCCCTATTTAAAGGCCCTTATGGCCGTCATTTGCGGCCACTACTCCCCTGTGAAAACCCTAGAGAGAAAAGAGAGATTAGAGAGTAATTTGGAGGCTAATTCTTCATCCTTTGGTGTGATCTTGCAAGAAGAAGTGGGAAAATCCAAGCTAGATCGATTGTGGAGCTTGGATCTGTGTTGTTGACACTGAGATTCACATTTTGAGGTACAAGTTCCTTCCCATTTCATGTATTTGATAGATTCCTTGAATCTAGGGTTTCCTTTGCACAATGGTGAGTTAGATTGTGAAGCATATGAGGTCCCTTTGGGTATAGATGATAGATCTGGACCTTGAGAGGTCCAAAAGGTCCCATGTTTCCAGATTTATGAGGTTTCATGTGAGCCTTGAGAGTAGAACCCCATTTTAAAGGTTATTTCTCCGTTTTTGGTCTTATAAGCATTGCATGAACGTAAAGTTTGAACCTTTACGTGACTTTCGAGTGTTAGAAGGTTTGATCTACTGGTTGGTGAAGCAGATCTGACCTCAAAAGATCGTTTGAATGTTTTCATGGGAGGAACTCGCCGAGTCCATAAGGGACTCGACGAGTCGAGTCGGGTTGCCCAGCGATTCGCGACCTGTGATAACCCGTTGAGCGTAAGGCTGACTCAGCGAGTCGAGTAAGGACCAGGGCGAAGAGGACATGCATGGACTCGCCGAGTCACACGAGTGCACTCGACGAGTCTGGTCAAAGTTGACCGTTGACTTTTGTTGACTTTTATGGTTTGGTCAACAATTGGACTTATGGACCATTTGAAGGGTAAAATGGTCTTTTAGCCTTCTTAGAGGACATGGAAGAGACTAGTCTAGCCTTGAGAGCCGTTATTGATTTGAGATAATTGTTTATGTGTTTAGGCGGAGGCTAGATCAGTGTATACGTGTGCGAGATTATCCGAGATAGCCGAGGTGAGTCTTCTCACTATACATTACCTAGAGTGGTATTTATGTGTAGACCGGAGGGTCTTGTATGCTATGTGTATATATGAGATTATGTGTATTATGTTATATGTATGCTATGTGTTGAACAGACCGGGCCGGAGGGCCCAACGATATAGACCGGACCGAAGGGTCCAACGACACAGACTGGATCGCAGGGTCCGACGATCTATGACCGGACCAGAGGGTCCAACGAGCTACGGGACTAGAGGGTCCCACTGAGACACATCGACCGGAGGGTCGTACTGTAGCCTCGAGTGGCGTATGTGTTGTATGTGGTATTTTGGGGAACTCACTAAGCATTTATGCTTACCGTGTTATGTGTTATGTGTTTCAGGTACCAGTGAGGATCGCGGGAAGGCGCCGGCATGATCAGTACACACTCATAGAGATTATGTTGAGATTCTGGGAATTGTTTTGTGATGATGACATTGGATACATTATGTTTTGATATTGTTTTATGATTAAAAGTATGATTTAAAAATGAAAAAAAAATTGTTTTGGAAATTTACGTTGTTACAATTTGGGTAACCCGAAACCCGAATTAGGCAAAAATAGATACCCGAGAACCGACCCATATAACTTATTCGGTCCTAATTCGGGTCAGTCCGGTCCGGGTTTCAGTTTCGGTTCGGGTATTCGGTCCAAACGTACATTTCTAATATTTATGTTGATTAGCGTAAAGTTCATGAGAGACACTATAGTGAAGTAACTTAGATGATTCAGGATGATTCCTGAGGAAAGTACAGATAGGTGTGGAAGGTAGTATTGGGCTCGTGCTACTGGAAGTACGAGATATGTACTCGAATCAAGGACAATCAAAGATATCCTAAGGATCTGGTATCAGGAGATACCCCTAGCTTATGTTCCAATCATTTTTATGTTTTCCTTTCCGTAGGGTAGTGAGCACTCGAGGAGAAGGTTTTGGTTTAGGCTCTGGTCCTGAGTCGATTGATGAGAGGACACCTGAGTTGATTACGTTAGAGATCACTGCAAATATTTTGGATGCAAATAAAGTGATGTTTGGCACCATTGAGGAGGGGATCATTGATTTTTTGGATGAGCTCTTAGGGACCCTTCATGCAAACATATCAGTTGCTCAGTTTGGGGCACGAAATCTCTCCTTTTAGGAGTTCAATGCTTGCGGAGCCACATAGTTCTTTAAGAAGAAGGAACCAATCACCAGCAGGCGATGGATTCCAGACATGGAGAGCGCTAAGTAGACAAGTTTTTCCCTTAAGGGATCAAGGGTGAGGTTTGTATCATGCCTTCTTAGGAATCGAACTCGCGACTGGTGGCAGGAGGTTTTTCATGCCTTGGGAGCTTAGGTCTTGGAGGCCATGACATGGAATGATTTTGTTATGAGATTCAAAGGGGATTCGCACCTACTATTAAGGTGCAACAATTTGCGAGGGAGTTTCAAGACCTTCGTCAGATGATAGAGACTGTAGCGGAGATCACCACCAAGTTTAGGGATTGGGCTTTACTGGTTCTATAGTATGCTAAAGATGAGGAGATGAAGAAGACGAGGTGTCATGACATGGTTAGGGATGACATCAGGGAGTTTGTTAGTATTTTCGGATGCATGACATTGGAGGATATGATTTAAAGGGCTCGAGAGAGGGAGATTGAGTTGGAGCTTCGGGAGAAGCGGAAGCTAACTCGGATGCATGTAGTTGACATCCCAAATAAGATGCCCAAGAATTTTCATTCACGATCTAGGTGCCAACATGGTTGGGGTCATTGTGGCAAGTGCGGTAAGCTGCATGATGGAGTCTATTGATCAATAGGTTTAGGCTGCTATAGATGTGGCAAGACTAGTCATGTCAGACGGTATTGCCCTCAAAGATCGGGTCCGATCTGCTTTCATTACAATCAGATGGGCCGTAAGAAGTTTGATTACTGGAGATTATCCGGTGTAGCACTGAGAGAATCTGCTCCAGCTACATTGAGGATTACTCATGGCCGTGTGGGCAAGAAAGTGGCTCCTGTGGTGAGGAGCAGAGATTTTCACTTGATTTCCAAAGAGGTCCGAGTAGCGCCATATATTGTCACTCATGTGTATCCCTATCATGCCATTCCTGCTTTCATTATGTATGCTTATGTTTTATCTGATCATGTATATGGATATTTTTAGTCAATGGTATGACTGTTCATGTTCTTTTCGATTCAAGTGCTACTTGATCTTTTGTGCCTCTTACACTTAGCAAGAAGTTTATTCATGCTCCGAGAGCTTTGGATCAATCGTTGGAGATAGAGATTACAGATGACCGTACTGTGAGTGCCCCTAATGTTCATTGTGGTTGCATTCTCAAGTTGTTCCACGAGAAGTATTCAATAGATCTAGTCCCTATTCGTGAGTGAGGCACTAAGATTATTGTGGGCATGGATTGGTTGAGCCAGAATAGGGCTATGATCGATTATGAGCATGAGATGGTGACAGTTCGAACCCCAAGTGGAGGAAAACTGGTTATTCATTGTAACATCCCAAAAATTGTGATAAAAATTTTCATTTTAAAAATCATCAAATCCATACATCAGATGTTTCAAAATCAATCATAATATATTGAATCAAAATCATCAGAGTAAAATAGTCATAAATACATAATCATGAAGGGGATATTTTGCGATCACACCGGGCCTTTCCCTTTCAAATTGGAAGTACCTGAAAATGTTACATCACAAAACTGTAAGCATAAAGCTTAGTGAGTTCCCCAAAATACCACATACCATACTAATTAGTGGGCGCATCTCTGGGGTATATTCCAACCCAACATACAACAATGGGCTTAACCCTAGGGTATATTTCAACCCAAACATACAATAATAGGCCCAGCCTTGGGATATATTTCAACCCAAACTTAAAATAATGGGCACATCCCCATGGTGTATGTCAATCATAACATATATGCAAGAATCACAAAGTTAACTAGGATTCTACATAACACAATCCAGTGGGCCGACATTGGTGCCTTCGACCCATAAGTTCTCAGATGATAATCACAACTCTTATTGCTGAAACTACAGATGTTATACGCCACCTATATAGTCATACAACGTAAACACTTAGCCATCCTTCCAAAACTAAGAATTTGAATAAGCGTCAACATAAGTCAAAAGTCAACGATTAATGTTGACTTCATTTGACCGCCACGTCGTAGCCATCCATGGCCGCGTCGTGGCCATCCATGGCCATGTTGTAGCCCATAAACTACAACCCACACGGGGATTTCCTTGATGCCACCCCGTATCAACCCAAGGCCACACCGTGGGCACTAGGTTCATAACAGCTTAATGGGTTAAGTTGTTTTCTTCGATTCCAAGACTTCCAAAGCTCAGATATGTTCCTTCCTCCGATCTAGATGGATAAAGTTTCCAAATTCATCCCTTAAGACTCTCCAAGAGATCAAGATTTCAAACTCTACATCCAATAAAGGCAAAACATGATATGGATTTAATCATTAAGCGCTTAATCTCGAAAATTCTTAGTTTATCAATTCTAAAAGAGTTTCCAAGACCAAAACTAACCTAAAAGTTGGTGCTTTATAGACATGCATGTCAAATTCATGTCTTGAGATCATATTTAGTAAAAAATGAGGATTATGATCAAAATCCCATGCATGGTTGAACAACCAACCAGACTTCGAATCCAAAAAATCAATTACTCCAAATGACCTATAGAGTCATAAAGTTGCAAACTTCATGGGATCTCACCATCCCAACTAACAAGAACATGAAGCAAATGGGACAAAACTAAAGATCTAGCAAGCTAGCAACATAAAGTTGTAGTCTTGGGCACTTATAAAGGTCCAAAAACGTTCTAGGAAGAGAAATGGGAACTTGCTTGCTGATTCTTGGCTCACTATTTCTTTCTTTTCCTTCAAAATCTTCCAAAAGCACCAAAGTAAGCTTCAACAATGGAGGAAAACGAATTAGGGTTTCTTCAGAGTTAAGGAGGGTGGTCAAGGATGATGATGATGAGCAAAACCTAGGTTCCTCATTCCTTTTAATAGGGTGCAAAACCCAGAAAATAAGGGCTTAACTCATCAGTGGTGGCCACACCATGGCCTATACCTGCCACGTCGTGGCTGGTCAAAAGAGGTAAGCGACTAAAAAAGGCTCGCCACATCGTGGCGATCCTTCACCACACTGTGGCAACTCCTAAAAAGCCAAACTTCTATAAAATAAAATGTACCTCATGATTCGGATGTTACAACTCTCCCCGACTAGAATCATACTTTGTCCTCGAGGTCCGATGCTACAAATAATTCCATGTAATGCTCTCTTATCTCCTCCTCAGGCTCCCACGTCCACTCTGAACCATTCCGGTGCTACAATTACACCTTAACTATGCTAACCACCTTGTAACACAAGGTCTTCATTTTCCTATCAAGAATAGCAATGGTCTCTCCATATAATTTGCACGATCATCCAGTTGAATTTTACCAAATGGAACCACCGCGGATTCATCAGCTACACATTTCTGCAATTGAAAGACATGGAATGTGTTATGGATATGATTGAGCTCATTCGGCAGGTCCAACTAGTAAGAACCCTTGCCCACCCGGGCGATATTCCTGAAGGGACAAATATACCTGGGCCCATCTTGCCCTACTTCTGGAATCGAATGACACCTTCAGAAGCACAAAATCTCCCACCTGAAACTCAATGCCTGATCGCTGCCAGTTAGCATAAATCTTCTAATGACTCTGCGTAGTCTGCAGTCAACCTCGCACCTGCTGAATCAACTCGGTGGTCTTGAGCACTACATTAGTACTCCCCATAACCCGATACCCGACCCCACCCTAACAAATCGTGGTCTAGCATTTCCTCCCATAAAGCATTTCTAAGGGAGTTTGATCGATACTTCCATGATAACTGTTGTTGTAGGAGAACTTGACCATTTTAAGATAAGTATCCCAACTCCCGCCAAAATCAAGATGTAACATCCCAAAATTCCAGCCCAACAATTTCATTTTTAATTAAATATTTCACAACTCAGTTTACCAAAATATTTCCCATGCCATGTCATTGTAAAAAGAAACATAACAAAGTGTCTGAAAATCATGTCGTCAAAAGTAAAATAAATCAGAGTATATTCCCAGAAAACTCCATGCGGAAACCATGTGTGTGTGTGATGCGCTGCTACACCGCCGACTCTTTCCCCTTGGACGAAGAGGTACCTGAAACCAAAACTGAAAATGTAAGCACAAAGCTTAGTGAGTTCCCCCATCATACGACATACCATACAATCACATAGCATACATACTACCGGGCAATTCTTGGGCGCCCGTCCTACCCATGTCAAGCCATTCTGGGGTGCTGACCTACCTATGTCAAGCCATTCTGGGGTGCTGACCTCCGGTCTATCTCAACCGAACACGGGGAATATTTCACCCACTACTACTAACACATAATATCATATCATAACCATGCGGTCAAACATATCTGGGGTGTCCGACCTACCCATTGGTCCTAGCGACCGGATAGGGGACTAGTCCCCTACTACTGATACTATCTCACATAACATAGTAACTAGCAAACTAGCATACCCATATGTCCAGCAATCTAGCATACTCACATATCCAACAATAACAGACCAGACGATTATCACAAAGATAATCGTCCCAACTAACAATAACTAGTGGGCCGGACTTGGTGCCTTAGACCCACTTCTACTGGAAGGTAACTCACCTCAATGTCGTGTAGCGTTTGTACTGTCCTCGGTGTGAAGGTCGGCTCTCCTCGACTCCTCAATCCCTACACGACAATCCTCAAGTCATGGAACAGAACATATGACCCTAGCCAGGCTTAATACCATAAACCGTCAAAGTCAACCTTGGCCAAAGTCGACACCTAGTTGACCTGACTCGCCGAGTTGGTCTACCAACTCGTCGAGTCCATGCTCCACTAACCTGATCCAACCCCGACACCACTCGTCGAATCTAGCAAGAACTCGACGGGTTCTCCTTCATTCAAACCATCGGGACCATCTTTATCCGACTCGCCGAGTTCGTTCATGAACTCGTCGAGTTCATCTTCATCCATAAGAAGATGCTCAGTCTATGACTCACCGAGCTCCTCTCGAACTCGCCGAGTCCATCTTCATAAGTTGGGAGATTGCCTTGGGACTCGCCGAGTCTGTTCTAGCACTCGTCGAGTCCCATGATTTCCAGGTCCAAGGCAAACCCCTAGCAGGCTGAGCGTTCCTTCCACTCAACCAAAACCATTTCCAGAAGACGTTTTTGGGAAAAAAGCGTCTCGACTCGCTGAGTCACCCAAGTGACTCGCCGAGTCCCTCCTTGTCCATTACTATATAGTCGATTTCAGTGGGACTTAATGCATCCAAAACATAGATCTGACCTCCTAGGGTCCCTTTTATTCGTAAAGTCACGAAATTGGTGCACATGCATGAGGTCTTTGACTCAAGAAGCCATAAAAGATGGCCTACAAGATTCATGGGGTGTTTATGGCAACAAAGTTGGCATCTTTATGCCATAAAGACCCCCAATGGCCCCAGATCTGAAGTCATAACTTCATATTACACTTCACAGCCCGAAAATGGCTTAGAAAGCCCTAAATATACCAAGATCCAAGCCCTAGAGATGATTACTTACATGGAAGATCAAGATAGGAGCTTTTTACCTTAAATGAGCTGGAAATGGAACCCAATCTCTGGATCTCTAAGCCTCAACTCGAACTCACAAGCTTCTTTATTCTTCTCAAGCTTCACACTTCACTAAATGCACCAAAATGACCTTAGAACACACAAAAACGGCTAGGGTTTCGATATACAGCTCTCTGGGAGTGATAAGGGCAATGGAGGCTGAGATAAAGTGTTTAAATAGGGTGCAAACCCTCAAATGTAGGGTTTCACTCAAACAGATTCTACTCGCCGAGTCAGTCACCGACTCGTCGAGTAAGTCACATAAACTTCCCGCGGATCCCGTCTCTATTCGACGAGTTGGGCCACCAACTTGTCAAGTCCCAGAGAAAATACATTCAATTATTGAATTAAAGACATACCAGGAATCGGGTGTTACAAATCTCCCCCACTTATCTTAGACTTCGTCTTTGAAGTCTGCTGCTCGATCCTGAAAAAGCTCGGGGTAATGCTCCCTAATCTCGTCCTCCGGCTCCTAGGTCCATTTCGAGCCCTTTCGGTGCTGCCACTGCACCTTTACCATCTCCACTCTCTTCTTCCTCAGATTCTTTGACTTCCTGTCAAAGATTTCCACTGGCCGCTCGATGTAGTTCAAGCTGTCTTCAACCTGAATATCCTCCAAAGGCACCACCGCCGAATCGTCTACGAGGCATTTCCGCAACTGGGAGACATGAAATGTGATATGTATCTGACTGAGCTCGGCTGGCAGATCCAGCCTATATGCCACCTTTCCCACCCAGGCTATAATCCTGAAGGGTCCAATATACCTGGGGCCCAGCTTGCCCCGCTTCCTGAATCGAATGACGCCCTTCCAAAGCGACACCTTCAGGTGCACCATATCCCCGACCTGGAACTACAGGTCCGATCGACGCTTGTCGGCATCACTTTTATGCCGACTCTGATCGGTCTGAAGCGTGCTCCGAACCTGCTGGATCCTCTCCGTAGTCTTGAGTACCACCTCGGTACTCCCCATGACTCTCTGCCCGACCTCTCCCCAACATATCGGGGTCCTGCACTTCCTCCCATACAACGTCTCGAAAGGAGGACTGTCAATGCTCGCATGATAACTGTTATTATAAGAGAACTCCGCCAAAGGAAGGTAAGTATCCCAACTACCTCCGATGTCTAAAACACACGCCCGCAGCATATCCTCCAAAGTCTGGATGGTCCGCTCACTCTGACCATCCGTCTGCAGGTGAAAAGCGGTGCTAAAATGCAGACGAGTACCCAACTCGTCATGAAACTTCTTCCAACACCTGGAAGTGAACCGCACATCCATATCTGAAATCACTGAAACTGGCACCCCGTGCCGCGCCACTAGCTCCCTAATATAGATGTCGGCTAACTTTTCGGCCGAAATACTCTCCTGGATCGGAATATAATGGGCGCTCTTGGTCAATCGATCAACGATGACCCAAATAGAATCCACTCCTCGCGCGGTCCTGGGAAGCTTCGTAATGAAGTCCATAGTAATATCCTCCCACTTCCACAGCAGGATATCCAACGGCTGGACATTGCCGTGAGGTCTCTGGTGCTCAGCCTTGACCTTCCTACAGGTCATGCACCTTTCCACAACCTAAGCTATGTCCCTCTTCATACAGGGCCACCAATAATCGAGACGAAGATCCCTGTACATCTTTGTCGTCCCAGGATGGATAGAGAACCTGGATTTGTGCGCCTCTGCCATCAATACCTGGCGCACATCCCCATGATAAGGGACCCACACCCAATGGTGAAGAGTCAACAATCCTTGGCTATCATAGTCGAAGGAGGAAACCTGACCCACAATTCTCTCACTCTTCCGAAGTTTCTCCTTCATAGCCTCCTGCTGGGCCTCCCGAATCTGCTCCAACAACGGAGTCACAACTGTCATCCTCAGACAAATGTCTCTGATCGGTGCTGTATTACGGCTAAGCACATCGGCCACGTCATTGGCCTTCTCCGGGTGGTAGAGGATCTCGCAATCATAATCCTTTACCACATCAAGCCACCGACGCTGCCTCATATTCAGATTTGGCTGGTCCATGAGATACCTCAGGCTCTTGTGGTCCGTGTAAATGGTACAACGAACCCCATAGATGTAATGGCGGCAAATCTTGAGGGCGAAAACAACAACCCCCAGCTCCAAATCATGCGTCGAGTAATTCGCCTCGTGAGGCTTCAGCTGCCTCGAAGCGTAAGCTATAACATGCCCTCTCTGCATCAATACCGCGCCAAACCTCAGATGGACGCATCACAATATATAACAAAATCCTCCATGCCCTCCGGCAGGGCTAAGATTGGCGCCTCGCTCAATCTCTGTCTCAATGTCTCAAACGCAGCCTGCTGCTCAGGCCCCCAGCGAAAGACCACGACCTTCCTTGTCAGTCGGGTCAGGGGCACGACTATCTTGGAGAAGTCCTGAATGAATCTCCGATAGTAGCCTGCCAATCGCAGAAAGCTCCGAATCTCAGATGGAGACCTCGGAACCTCCCATCTTATTACGGCCTCCACCTTGGCCGGGTCAACCGAAATCCCGTTCTGATTGACAAGGTGCCCCAAAAACCGCACCTCGCGCAACCAGAACTTGCACTTGGAGAACTGCGCATACAATTTCTCCCTCCTCAAGGTATCCAGAACCTCTCGTAAGTGCTCCTCATGCTGCTCTCGATTATTGGAATAAACCAAGATGTCGTCAATGAAAACTATCACAGACCGATCCAACATCGGTCTACACACAAGGTTCATGAGATCCATGAACGCGGCAAGAGCATTGGTGAGCCCGAAAGGCATCACCACAAACTCATAGTGACCATAGCACGTCTGAAACGCGGTCTTCTGCACATCCTCCTCTCTGACCCTCATCTGATGATATCCTGAACGCAGATCAGTCTTGGAGAACCAAGATGCTCCCTATAGCTGGTCAAAGAGGTCATCAATACTCAGGAGTGGGTAATGGTTCTTTACCGTTACCTTATTCAGCTCCCGATAATCTATACACATCCAATGTGACCCGTCCTTCTTCCTCACAAACAGAATTGGGGCTCCCCTGGGTGAACTGCTCGGTCTAATGAATCCCTTGTCTAATAGCTCATGCAGCTGTGTAGACAGCTCCTGCATCTCAGGAGGAGCCAACCGATACGGTGCCTTGGAAATCGGAGCCGCACCAGGGACTAGGTCGATCCTGAACTCTACCTGCCTTTCCGAAGGTATCCCAGGCAACTCCTCGGGGAATACATCCGCAAACTCTCGTATCACTCGCACATCGCCCACTGTCGCCTTACCCGCCTCCCGGGTATCCATAACATAGGCGACAAATCCTGCGCAACCCTGCTGAATGTAGCGCCTAACTCTCGCTGCTGAACATAAAGCTGGTCCTCGCTGTGGCCTCTCGCCCTGAATCACCAGCTCACCCCCACTTCGGGTCCTGATCCGCACCAACTTTTGCGCGCAGTCAATCACTGCCCCATTGGGGCTTAGCCAATCCATACCAATAATAACCTTGTTTCCCCGTAAAGGTATGGGAACCAAGTCTACTAGATAACGCTGCGCGCGACTCCTCGGCTGTCAAATGAAATGCTCGGCTCCGCACCACTGGAGCCTCTACCTTGGCCTTCCGGCCATCCGTAACCCGCACTCTCGCTGGCATCGGCGCCGCCGCTAGCGCTGCTACTGTCGCTGCTGTCAATTTAGGGCAGTTGGCCTTCTTATGGCCCTTCTGAATGCAATGGAAGCAAATCAGGTCTGACATCTGCACTGTGGGGGCGAGGGCAGTATAATCTCTGCCAAAGTGCCCATCTTGCCGCACTTGTGGCAGTCGGTCGATCCCGCTCTACAAGCTCCCTCATGCGGCCTGCCGCATTTCCTCTAGCGGCTCTGGCCTGACTGGGCCTTCGACCTAACGTCGGATCCCTTGGGTTTCTTCCCCGAAACCCCTGTCACCTGCTCAGTCTCTGCTTTCCTCTTCCCGATGTGCTCCAAATCGAGCTCCCTCTCCTGCGCCCTGGCAATCATAGACTCCAGGGTCTGGAAGGCTGAATAGCTGACATGCTCCCGAATATCAGCCCTCAACATATCATGGTAGCGGGTCTTCCGCATTTCCTCATCCCCCGCATACTGGGGTACCAACAGGGCCCTCTCCCTGAACTTGGTAGTGATCCCCGCCACTGACTCAGTCGTCTGCCTCATGTCCAAAAACTCCCTGGCCATCTGCTGAAGCTCCACAGCCGGCGCAAACTCAGCCCTGAATCTGGTCACGAAATCTGACTACAACATAGCCTCCACGGCTGGGGCTCCCATCGAGTCACCAACCGACTCCCATCAATCTCTAGCTCTATCCCTCAAACATCTCGCAGCAAAGCGGACCTTCGACCCTTCCGGGCAGAAGCTCGTTAACTGCGCAGACTCAATGTCTGCGATCCATCTCCTCGCAGCAATGGGGTCCTTCACCCCATGAAAGTCTGGTGCACCACTCCCTCTGAAGTCCTTGAAGGACAGTGTACGCGTACCCGCTTAGCCAGATGCCAAATCACTCCTGAATGATCGGAGGCGATCCTCCATCAGCTCGATAATCCCCTCCTTGATCGACCCGAAAATAACCGGGGTCGACTCAAGGATACCTCTCGTGATCTCAGACGCGATGAACTCGCGTAGCCCGTCGTCAACCTGCTCGGATCCTGCACCCGAGCCCGATCCTGATCCTGATCCAGAACCTCCTGCTCCATGTCGTGTAACCACCATACTGAAAATAAACACGCAATCGTCAGGATCATACATACTCTCGAGAGGTCTCACACACTCTCCAAGTTTCCTGGTTCCATCTCGGCCCTCCCTGACTCGAGTACGGATCCTCTGCTTCCAGTAGTACGGGCCCATACTACCTTCCACATCTATCCGTACTTTCCTCAAGGATTGCCTCAACTTCGCCAAGTCCCTTAACCAATATCCCTTTCCAACTAATCTCATCCTAGGCTTTCCTAGGGCACTCTCCGACCTACTCTCCGCCATCAGCTGCACTAGGAGTCCCTACCACCCTTCCCTAACTAGCTTGCGGATACTGTTACATATCCACTAACTAGTTAGTTAAAGTTAATCAGGACCCCTATAGCACAAAGCAAGCAACATTCGTGCATCGAGTAACCACATCAAGCATAACCTAACCAGGCTATCCTACTGCTAACTAGACTGTCCTAGCATACAGCTCATACAACAGGCATTCAAGGCATCATCGTAGATCCTTACCCCTAGTCTAGCATGCAGTGTCCAGAATCATATATCAGGCATACAAGGCATCCTCCTAGATCCTTAGCCCTAGTCTAGCATGCAGTTTCCAGAATCATATATCAGGCATACAAGGCATCCTCCTAGATCCTTAGCCCTAGTCTAGCATGCAGTTCTCAGAATCATATATCAGATGACATAACATAACAAGTATGGGTATCTTGGGGAAAACTTACTTGAGCTCGGCCGGTCGCACGCATAACACACCTTGTTCTTTCTCAAATTCCTTGACTTAAATTTTAGAAAACCATTTTCTTTGTAAAAATATTTTAATCCCTCAGTTTGAGTCCAGACACCCCGAGGGTGTGTCCGAATCCCTCAAACCAGGGCTCTGATACCAACTTGTAACATCCCAAAATTCAAGCCCAAAAATTTCATTTTTAATTAAGTATTTCACAACTCAGTTTACCAAAACATTTCCCATGCCATGTCATTGTAAAAAGAAACATAAAAAAGTGTCTGAAAATCATGTCGTCAAAAGTAAAATAAATCAGAGTATATTCCCAGAAAACTCCATGCGGAAACCATGTGTGTGTGTGATGCGCTGCTACACCGCCGACTCTTTCCCCTTGGACGAAGAGGTACCTGAAACCAAAAATGAAACTGTAAGCACAAAGCTTAGTGAGTTCCCCCATCATACCACATACCATACAATCACATAGCATACATACTACTGGGCAATTACGGGGCGCCCGTCCTACCCATGTCAAGCCATTCTGGGGTGCTGACCTACCCATGTCAAGCCATTCTGGGGTGCTGACCTACCCATCTCAAGCTATTCTGGGGTGCTGACCTACCCATGTCAAGCCATTCTAGGGTGCCGACCTACCCTCCGGTCTATCTCAACCGAACACGGGGACTATTTCACCCCCTACTACTAACACATAGTATCATATCATAATCATGCTGTCAGGCATATCTGGGGTGTCCGACCTACCCATTGGTCCTAGCGACCGAATCGGGGACTAGTCCCCTACTACTGATACTATCTCACATAACATAGTAACTAGCAAACTAGCATACCCACATATCCAACAATCTAGCATACTCACATATCTAACAATAACAGACTAGACAATTATCACAAAGATAATCGTCCCAACTAACAATAATTAGTGGGCCGGCCTTGGTGCCTTAGACCCACTTCTACTGGAACGTAACTCACCTCAATGTCGTGTAGCGTCTGTACTGTCCTCGGTGTGAAGGTTGGCTCTCCTCGACTCCTCAATCCCTACACGACACTCCTCAAGTCATCAAACAGAACATATGACCCTTGCCAGGGTCAATACCACAACCCGTCAAAGTCAACCTTGGTCAAAGTCGACACCTAGTTGACCTGACTCGCCGAGTTGGTCTACCAACTCGTCGAGTCCATGCTCCACTAACCCGATCCAACCCCGACACCACTCGTCGAGTCTAGCAAGAACTCGACGGGTTCTCCTTCATTCAAACCATCGGGACCATCTTCATCCGACACGCCGAGTTCGTTCATGAACTCGTCAAGTTCATCTTCATCCATAAGAAGATGCTCAGTCTATGACTCGCCGAGCTCCTCTCGAACTCGCCGAGTCCGTCTTCATAAGTTGGGAGATTGCCTTGGACTCGCCGAGTCTGTTCTAGCACTCGTCGAGTCCCATGATTTCCAGGTCCAAGGCAAACCCCTAGCAGGCCGAGCGTTCCGTCCACTCAACCAAAACCATTTCTGGAAGACGTTTTTGGGGAATAAGAATCTCGACTCGCCGAGTCACCCAAGTGACTCGCCGAGTCCCTCCTTGTCCATTACTATATAGTCGATTTCAGTGGGACTTAATGCATCCAAAACATAGATCTGACTTCCTAGGGTCCCTTTTATTCGTAAAGTCACGAACTTGGTGCACATGCATGGGGTCTTTGGCTCAAGAAGCCATAAAAGATGGCCTACAAGATGCATGGGGTGTTTATGGCAACAAATTTGGCATCTTTATGCCATAAAGACCCCCAATGGCCCCAGATCTGAAGTCATAACTTCATATTACACTTCACAACCCGAAAATGGCTTAGAACGCCCTAAATATACCAAGATCCAAGCCCTAGAGATGATTATTTACATGGAAGATCAAGATAGGAGCTTTTTACCTTAAATGAGCTGGAAATGGAACCCAATCTCTGGATCTCTAAGCCTGAACTCGAACTCACAAGCTTCTTTCTTCTTCTGAAGCTTCACGCTTCACTAAATGCACCAAAATAACCTTAGAACACACAAAAATGGCTAGGGTTTCGATATACAGCTCTCTGGGAGTGATAAGGGCAGTGGAGGCTGAGATAAAGTGTTTAAATAGGGTGCAAACCCTCAAACTTAGGGTCTCACTCAAACAGCACCTACTCGCCGAGTCAGTCTCCGACTCGTCGAGTAGGTCACTTAAACTTCCCGCGGATCCCGTCTCTACTCGACGAGTTGGGCCTCCAACTCGTCGAGTCCCAGAGAAAATACATACAATTCTTGAAATAAAGACATACCAGGAATCGGCTGTTACACAAGCAAATGTGCCCTGAGCATATCCTCGAGTGTCTGAATAGTCTGCTCACTTTGTCCATCCGTCTGGGGTGGTATGATGTGCTACAATGCAACTGAGTACCCAAATCCTCATGAAATTTCCTCTAAAATCTAGAAGCGAAGCGGACATCATTATCCAAAACCACCAAAATTGGCACCCCATACCGAACCACCACCTCCCGGATGTAAGTGTCGGCCAACTTCTCAGCAGGTATACTCTCAGTGATTGATATGAAATGAGAACTATTGGTCAATCTAGTAAGGATGAACCAGATACAATAAATCCCATATGTCGTCCTCGGTAACTTCGTGTTAAAATGCATGGTGACCTTTTACCATTTCCACATGGGAATGGGGAATAATTGCATCTTTCCATGGGGTCTCTAATGTTCGGCCTTGACATTCTGGCAAGTCAAGCACTCCTTTACAAACCATGCTACCTCCTTCTTTATATAGGGCCACCAATAACTTATCCTTAGATCCCTATACAACTTTGTGGTCACCGGGTGGATTGAAAACTTTGATTTATGAGCCTCCTCCAATAGTGTTTGTCTAACCCCACCATCAACCAAAACCCAAACGCTACACTATGACAGTAACCCACGGTTGTCCCTGACAAATAAAGGAATCTGACCCCGGATTCGCTTCGCCTTCAAATTTTCCCTCTTCAATCCTTCCACCTGAGTCTCGTTGATCATATATAACAAGGGAGAATAAATAGCCATCCTCAAACACAGATCCATGATGGGTGTTCTCATGGCCTTGCGGCTCAAGGCATCGACCGCCACATTCAGTACATCCAACCACATCATTTGTCTCATATTTAGAATCAGATGATCCATCAGGAAACTCAGGATCTTGTGGTCGATGTAAATAGTGCACCTAACCCCATGCAAGTAATGCCTCTAAATCTTGAGGGCGAAAACTATACCCCCAACTCCAAATCATGTGTCAGGTAATTCGCCTCATGAGGATTTAATTGCCTTGAAGCATAAGTAATCACGTGTCCCCTTTGCAGAAGAACTGCACGCAATCCCAAAACTTATGTGTCATAATAAACCACGAAGTCATCCATGGCCTCGAGAAGATTGAGAATCGAGGATTAGCATAATCTCTGTCAAAATATCTCGAAAGCCACATGCTGATCAGGCCCCCATCAGAAAGTGACATTCTTTTTTGTAAAAGGGATCAATGGTACAAAAATCTTAGAGAAATCCTGAATAAATCTTTGATAATAGCCCGATAAACCAAGAAAACTCCGAATCTCAGAGGGTTTCCTCGGAACCTCCCACCCATCACCGCCTCAATCTTGTCCGGATCGATCAATATACCCTTCTAGTTGATGATATGCCCTAAAAAATACACCTCACGCAACCAGAACTCGCATTTGGAGTATTTGGCATAAAGCCTCTCTCTCATGAAGGTCTCTAATACCTCCTATAAATGCTCTTCATGTTGCTCCTTGGTCTTGGAGTAGACCATAATATCATCAATAAACTCAATCACTGACCGGTCCAACATCGGTCTGCATACCTTGTTCATGAGATCCATGAACGTTGTTGGTGTGTTGGTGAGCCCAAAGGGCATCACCATGAACACGTAATGACCATAACAAGTCCTGAAGGCCTTCTTCTGCACGTCATTATCTCTAACCCTCATCTAGTGGTATCCTGACCACAAATCAATCTTGGAGAACTAAGATGTGTTGGATTAGATGTCTAAGCCCATAACTATTATTGGTATGTACTTGACCCGAGAGTAGCATGGTCCATTTGGGTTGCATATCATCAGGACAATTTGTTAGGATGGACTTTTGAGAGAAGGTTATTTATGGTTTATTAATATATTATAAGTTATAATATATTAATATGAAATCATATGTTTTAATTAGTATCGATCAAGAATTAATTTAGTGATCAAAAGAGAATAATTAAATCTATGGGGACTAATTATGATAATTAGTTATATTTATATGTGTTGGGCTTATGATCTATGTTGGACCAAGTTTATGTATAGATACATAAAGAGTTGGGCCACATGAACCATGGATCATAAAACCCATGGGTATGGATTATGGGTTATACCCATGACCCTTGGAATCCTACATATAAATAGGTTACTCCATAGCCAAAATCACCACTTCTTTTCTTAGAGACATATGGAGGTGTTTTGGTGCATGGAATTCTCTCTCAAGAGCCACCTTTGTCCTAGGTGTGTTGTGATTCCATTTGAGGCATTTCATACTATTGGTGCTAAGCTCTTAAGGCCAAATACATAAAGACTTCAATCCACATAAAAGGTATGTTTCCCTAACTAGTATATTATATGGTTTATGTCAAATGCATGCTAGTTATAGGTTTAATGCCTTGGAAACCATTTGCATGTATAAGTAGTGAAAACATAGATCCAAGGTATTTAGGGTTGTATGTGCACCATAGGATGTTGTATTATACCAAAATCCAACAGTGGTATCAGAGCCATGGGTTGTTTTCTATTATATTTGATGCAAATGTATTTTTTTTTTCAAGTTGAAGGAAAAAAAAAGAAAAAAAAACATGAAGTTTGTCAAATTTTATGATAATTACTTGATTTTATGAAAAACTAATTATTTATAAAATTTGAGTCACTTTACTACAAGAGTTGAATTAGGTCAATTTATTAAAAGATAGAATGATATGATTATTTTATTTGTTTTAAAAGTTTGATCTAAATGGTTTTAAGGAGTTACAAATTTTGTCATAAAATTTTGGAACTCAAAAGTTTTTTTTTAAAGTTATGATCTTAAGAGTTTTGAAACTTCCATAAGTTATGGATGTGAAATGTCTCATTTATTAACTCTTTAGGTTATGAATTCCAAGAGTCTTCAAAGGATAATTGTCAAAGTTTCAAGATTTGTATTAGTTTATATGATTATCTAATTTCTTGAAAATTGTTGATGTGAATTATCTTTACTTATGAGTTTAATCTAGATCATAGAAAAATTATTTGATTATTGTGTTAATTGGAATATATTTGATCTTAATGGTTTTTATGTACTCCATAACTTGTCCTCAAGTTATGGAAAGTGAAGAGTTTTTCTTTTTAAAGTGTCATTAAGTCTCATAGGTTATGAAAATAGAAGAGTCACTATTTTTAATGTCATCATTAAATGATTTAATGTCTTCCATAACTTGTCCTCAAGTTATGGAACTTGAATTTTTTTTTATTAAACCTTAATTAAACTCATAAGTTATGAAAAATCCAAGAGTTTTGAAAGGTTTCAAAACTTGTCCTCAAGTTTTGGAATTTGTAAAGTTACCCCCCATGTATACTTTAATTCCAAACTAGACCTTAGAATTTTAAAAGTTTAAAATTCAACCCTTATACTATTATTATAATTTTAATTATATAGACATGTATAAGATAAAGTCAATCTTACCATTAGTAGGCCTCATTCACAAAGCCGGTCTATAAGGGGGGTATAAGGTTACTGCCTATAAAATGACAGTTTAATGGGTGTCCACTCTCACCCACCGCTTCCTTGACTGGTGGAGGGTCATTAGCCGAACGGGTAGGATCAGGACTATAATTCTCCCTTCATTAAAAGTATAATGATAAATACTAAGTAACTAAACACTTATAAATTCCTAATCTTAGTTACTTAGGAAAATGTGAAATGGTGCTAACCCATGAAATTACACTTTGCACCTTTGTTAAGTCGTTAATGGAGCGTGTGTGGTTAACCGGCACACTAACATGGGACTGACAATGTGTGGCGAAGGGTAACTTAAGTTTATCATAGATTGCTGGAGCGTGTGTGGTTAACCGACACATCAATTAGGTGATAAAGTTGAGGGTACCAAGTCAATTTGCATGGTTATTCACACCTTGTTTGTGATCCTCGACATCCCAGTCACAAACTTGAGAGGGCACAATCGAGATTCAAACATGCCATTGAAAGTTCAATGTATCTCAAAAGATCTAGGAGTTTCAAATCCAATTAAAACTTAATTATATTTCGTTTTTATGGTGGAAATTGGTAAATCGTCATTTACCTACCTTCAACTATTTTATAGCTTGGATTACGGCATCCCTCTTCCGGTTATAAATAGGTTGTTGGATCCTAGCCTTAATATTTCATATTTGGTGTTATATTAAGGACTTTAAATCAACTAAACTTGAATTTCTCCCATTATAGTTGTCTAGTTCAGACAACTATGGTCTTCCTAAGTCTTTAGGAACAAGCTTTCCTATTGAAGATGATATCCCACATGGCAATCAAGGTGAAAGATTAATCCCTTTGTTGTGCATTAATGGGACTGGAAATCATGCTTCACTTCCTCCACCTCCTCCAATTATTCTCCCTAACCCACAAGTTCAAGGTCACTCAAGCCCTAATGGCAAGCAAGGTCTATGTGTGATCACATCTTAGAGATGAAGTCACATATTGACAAGCCGGAGAGTTGGGTGTCAAAGTCTTGAGAAAGTTGGATGTTCAATCACTTTCTAAGTCACATAGTGAGTTCCTTTGGGACTACTATGAAACAGACTATGACATGAACCTTAATGATCATATCTATTTGCTTGGTGCTGCTGAATCAGCAATGATTTGGAACGATAGTAAAGCAAATTTGATTAGAAGATAAACTTCCCAAAAACTTTATGGACAGTGACAATGGTGACACTGGAAATCCAGAAAAAACATTCTCTTCCCAATGGAAAGGGATTGGCCATAGTCAACCCGGTTGACTAAATGGTAAAGAGAAAGGCTAAGTCTGAGAAAGTCCCATTACCAAAGGGTCCATATGTTTATTTTGCCAAAGGAAGGGGCATTGGCTGCGAAGCTGCCAGATTTACCTGAAAGATCTAGTAAAGTCAAAAGTTTGACTCTACTTCAGGTAAAGTCCATTGTGTAACTCTATTAAGTTCCTACTTGGAGATTCTTATTACATGATGTGACTGGGTCACATATTGATGTCTTAAGATTCAAAGAAAGGAGAGGAAGCTTAAAGGAAGTATATGATGATTCTGATCGCGAAGATGGATTTCGGTCGCATGGTTCGGTGATCAAAATTTTGGGCTGTTACTTAAAGAGTTATGATATATATTCCTTAGGAATATATAACAACAAGGTTTTCATATGGATTGTAAGGATAAGAAGTTTTTCCGCAAAGTTTTAAAATAAAAGAAAAAGGTTTTATTTTTATTTATTTTAAGTATCCTTACAATGGCATTTGTGAAAAATTGTTGCTTATATGATTCCATTAAGAGCAATATTGGAAAATGGATTTGATTCTTTCATTTGTGGTAGTGTCTAAATTTGCCAAATAAGGAAAGATTCTCATCACCCAAGTTTCAAATTAGACCGAAACTCGGAATCATGCAAGTTGTATAGTATGATGAATGAGAACTTTTAGCTTTGGAAAAATTAAGACTAATTCCTTATGTGAACAAGGAAAGGACTAAAGGATCGAGTACACATTCTTGTGCACTGGTCAAGTCCACCACAAAAGATCGATAAGACTATTCGTCATGATTTACTAAAGCTTAGTAAATATGGTTATACTTACAAGTTTAAGTATAATTCTGAAACATTGGAAAAGATTCAATGTATGTCAGAACGAATGAGAAGAATCAAATTAGGCAGAAAGATAAAATTTTCTCAAATCTGAAAAGATGGGAGAGTACTTTAGTATCATGTTTTGTGATCATCTTAATGATTAAGAAACTATATCACAGTTAGTCCTCTAAGGTCATCTTAGTGCATTCTAATGGCTAAGAAGAGGAGTCTTGAATTGTTGAAGTGGTTAAATCAAGGAGATGAGTCATACTTCGTTCCAAAACAAGTCTTAGAGTCATACTCCAAGATTGTAACTTGAGTGACACGCCTTAAAGAAGGTTTATAACACTAGTCAAATGTAAGAGTAGATTATGTTCTACTCTTGTATATTTGAAATTGGTAAGTTGTGATGTTTTGGATAAAACAGAGACCAACTAAGGCTAATTGTGTGAAATGTTTGTCTTGATAAAGAATCCGAACTATCTCTTGAATATTTGACAAGAGAGTCTTATATGTCAAGAGGACAGTGGGAGTCCTATAGGTCTTGAAAGTCTCAAGAGCTAATCAAGGATAAAAACCTGAAGTTCATCACTAGCACACGACTTGAGGTTTATAACCTATCGTGTTGACATTTCTGTGCCTACTCCAGTTAAAGTTGGCTTTGCATATGAGTTCTGAAAGTTCTCAATTGGTTACATAACAACTTGGAAGCAATGACAGGCCCTTGTACTGCCAGGTGGCAAGAATTTAAGATTGCACAAGTTCAGTCCATATGAGTTTGGATTTGTCATTAACCTTGTCTTGTGATTATGGTTTTGACAAATTCATATGGATAGAACTCATACACCATAAAATCTAAGTGTCATAAGGTTTCTCTCCGATTTATGAAAATGATGGTGAGGAAACACTTTCACTAAGTAGATTTTAAGTAGACAACAATTGTGATATTTGCATTCTCAAAGTCGTTAGTGGAGCGTGTGTGGTTAACCGGCACACTAACATGGACTTGTGAGAAATGGCAAAGGTCTAAACAATTGAGACTATGATTACGGCATCCCTTTTCATAGTTCTTAAATTATTTAGACACACATGTGAGCTATCTAAGGAAAAGTGTATGATTTTGATAAAGTTCTATCAAAGCATCTCGTATTAGAAATCTGAACTTTGGGAGCATAAGTGTTATGCTAATGGGAGCATAAGTGGGAGCATAAGTGTTATGCTAATAATCATCATGTTCGTGGGAGCATGATTATTAAGTTTAGTATTGCAAGTTAGCAATGTTAATTATAGAAAACAAAAGTTTCAATTCGTGGAGTTGCAGGGGTTGAAAAGTTGTTTTGCTATAATTAAGGGAGAGGAATTTATACTTCATTTCAATTCTAAAAGCTTAGATTGAGGTTTTAATCATCTTTAGTCAAGGATACATATATGAATTTTGTGTTGGAATGGCTGAACATAAGGAAATTCTATATATGGGTCCATTATTTGCGTTCTAAAATTCGATTATGATTACAACATCCCTTTTCATAATCTGAATTATGAGAACTTGGAAAATAGAAATAGAAATATTGTAGCAAAAGACTGGTTTAGTATCATGTCTTTATGTGAGACATCATGAATCGTGTCCCATATGCTTCGGATATAGGATCGATTGCGTGTGCTATAATATTCATCCTTTCTAAATTTTCCAAATGCTTAGGGCATTAAGAAGGGAAAATTCTAGAATTGGATATGACTAAAATGATTAAGCAATTTTCGAGGACAATCTAAGGTTTACCAAAGATTGGTTGCTCAAGGATAGTTGGAAGTATAATGTTAATTTTAGAAGGACCATATTGACTTATTCTGTAAGGAGGCAACTCTTATTCAGAAGTGATAGTCAAAATGGAATATGGAAATGTTTCAAAGTTGGAAATTATTCAATCTGTGTAAGATTAGAAAACTTAATGCAAGAAGGATGTTTCCATGGAGTTGATCTTCATTGGAATACTCTGTAATGTCTTTTGACAAGTCTTTGTGACTTTGTTCATAATCATTACAAGAGGATCAGTGCATATAAGTTTAAAATCTAATAGATTTAAGTAAATGGTAGGAATTTGGAATTCTTACATTTACGATAAGGTTTTGGGACTGTGAAATGAGAATCATTGGAGTTATGTTCAATCGATCTATTTCACAAAGTAAAGATCATAAACAAACTTAGTGTGTATACTTGGTGTATGGCATAACTAATGTTTGCACAAACATAGTATGCATACTTGGTGTATGGCATGACTAGTGTTTAGAAAACATGGTGTACATGCTTGGAGCATGGGACAACTAGTGTTTTAATTCAAGTATAAAGTTGATAATTTGAAACGGTATACAATGAATAATGTGTAATGATATGGTGATAAATAAAAGGTGTTTTATTTATATTCATAAGTTTTGAGACCATATTGGATTCGATTATTATTGTGTTTCACTTTGCAGGTTTTGACTTCCAGAATAACTATGTCGTTCTTCTCGAATTACTAAGTTATTCAAACCATCCACAGTCGATAATACGTTGGAAGTAGGTATTAAGGCAAGACTATCATGAATCGGGTTTGTAGATGTCCAAGGTAGTGAACATAGCAAGAGTTGCTGCAACATTCATGAGTGCTCGTAAGTTCTGAGTATTGGATTCAACCCACGTTCATTTGAATCACTTCATGGATTTTATCACGAGTGAATCATGAGACGATAATATCTTATATTCTTCAAACCTAGAGATATGAGTTGTTACTATGAGTTGGTTATACATTGATTGCACGAAAACGCATTGGTAACTCGATGTTATAAAACGTGTCTTTGTGTATGATTCAACAAGTAGTAGAACAAGCCATATGAGTCGAAGTTTATCCATTCCTTTTACCCTTAAAGGGATAAAAGCGATATCTGTGGGCCCCTCGATGATTTAGTGATGACACCCTAAGTGCTTGGCCAAGCCTAGACTGATTTGATTTGTTCAATTAGTCGGTCGTCATAAATCGGAAATCGGGAAACAACAAATGGACAGAGAGAATGATTATAATCCATGTCTCAGTCCATATGATATCTAGAATGGAGGAATATATGATCCCTTATCTAATGGACGCGTTATTGATTTGTTTAGAGTTCGACAGCGGCTTTAAGAGCTACGATTGCTAGTCGGGTTATGAACTCGTACTTGCAATAATAGTTTTAGACTTATCCAAGTGGGAGACTGTTGGATTAGATGTCTAAGCCCATAACTATTATTGGTATGTACTTGACCCGAGAGTAGCATGGTCCATTTGGGTTGCATATCATCAGGACAATTTGTTAGGATGGACTTTTGAGAGAAGGTTATTTATGGTTTATTAATATATTATAAGTTATAATATATTAATATGAAATCATATGTTTTAATTAGTATCGATCAAGAATTAATTTGGAATTAATTTAGTGATCAAAAGAGACTAATTAAATCTATGGGGACTAATTATGATAATTAGTTATATTTATATGTGTTGGGCTTATGATCTATGTTGCACCAAGTTTATGTATGGATACATAAAGAGTTGGGCCACATGAACCATGGATCATAAAACCCATGGGTATGGATTATGGGTTATACCCATGACCCTTGGAATCCTACATATAAATAGGTTACTCCATAGCCAAAATCACCACTTCTTTTCTTAGAGAAATATGGAGGTGTTTTGGTGCATGGGATTGTCTCTCAAGAGCCACCTTTGTCCTAGGTGTGTTGTGATTCCATTTGAGGCATTTCATACTATTGGTGCTAAGCTCTTAAGGCCAAATACATCAAGACTTCAAGCCACATAAAAGGTATGTTTCCCTAACTAGTATATTATATGGTTTATGTCAAATGCATGCTAGTTATACGTTTAATGCCTTGGAAACCATTTGCATGTATAATTAGTGAAAACATAGATCCAAGGTATTTAGGGTTGTATGTGCACCATAGGATGTTGTATTATACCAAAATCCAACAAGATGAACACTGAAGCTGGTCAAATAAATCGTCGATCCTCAAGAGCGGATAACGGTTCTTCACCATTAACTTACTTAACTCTTGGTAGTCCAACCACATCCTGTGTGAACCGTCCTTCTTTTGCACGAACAGGATTAGTGCTCCGCATGATGAACTACTCAGTCTGATAAATGCCTTGTGTAACAGCTCCTCAATCTGTGTAGACAACTCCTACATATCCGGAGGTGGTAATCGATATGGTGCTTTGGCTATCGGAGATGCACCGAGAACCAAATCAATCCGGAACTCAACCTGCCTATCGAGAATCCTCACGAAAGACATCATAAAAATCCCGAACGATGGGAACATCACTCATGGTCTTCGCGCCCTAACTCGAGTGTCCGCTACATAAAAATCTAGAACAACCCTGCTGAAGATATCTCCCAGCTGTTGCTGCTGAACAGAGACATGGTCCACGTTGAGCACCTTCACCATGAATAACCAGTTCTCCCCTACTTCGGGTTCAAACTCTCACTAACTAGTGCTCACAATCAATCATAGCCCCATTGGGCCCCAACAATCCATCCCCACAATCACCTTCGACCGTGGAAGAGGAATCAGAACCAAATCAGTAGAACATCTCTCGCTGAACATATTTCAGATACATCCTCGATGAACCCTTGAAGCACTCACTGAACGATCATCCATAATCTATACCTCTAGAGGATAATCTAAAATCCTAAGAGCATAAGTAAACCTATTGCTAAGCGCAAGAGATACAAAATATCGGGTAGCAACCGAATCGAATAGAACATGAGCAGACATACCATTGACTAAGAAAGTCCCTAAAGATGATCAGATAAAACATAAGCATAAACAAAGAAAGCAATAAAAGATAAAGTAAAGAGACATACTAGTAACCACAACAGGTGTTGCACGCACCTCCTCGACTGTCAATTGGAATACCCTACTCTTCACAACAGGTGCCTCCGCTTTGCCCTGGTGGCCATCACTCATCCTCAAAGTGGTTGGTGTGGGGGCCACCACTGCTCCTCCTTTCAGTCACGAGCAATCGGCCTTTTATGGCATGTTTGATTGCAATGGAATCAAATCAGTGCACCCTGAAGGCAATCTATACTTATATGACCAATCTGTCCACATCTAAAACAACCCGATCACGCTGCTCGACATACCCCACCATGCGGCTTGCTACACTTTCCACAACAGTTGCGGCCCTACTGGCCTCTACGATGTGAATCGGTAATCTTGGGCCTTTTTCCCACTACTACCTATACTTGATCCGGCCTGCGCTTCGCCGAAAGCCTAAGGTCAATCTCCTGTTCCTGGGCTCTAGCACTCATATCATTTAGGGTCTTACACCCCGACAAGCTCACAAACTTTCTGATTTTATCTCTTAGCATATCATGATAACTCGTCTTCTTCATATCCTCATCTCCAACATACTGTGTAACCAATAAAATCCTCTCATGAAACTTGGCGGTGATCTCCAGCACATTGTCAGTAGTTTGGCGAAGGTCCTGTAACTCCCTTGCCAGTAGTTGCACCTCAATCGCCGATGCAAACTCCTGCTGGAACCTCGTCACAAACTCTTCCCAAGTCTTGGCCACCACAACCGCAGATCCCAATGCATGACCGATCTATTCCCTCCAATCACGGGCTCGGTCCCTTAGAAGGTAGGATGTAAACCCCACTTTCTCCCCCCTCATGGCAGAAGCTCGTTCATACGGCATTCTCCATGTTATCGATCCATCAGCGGCAAGAAATTGGGTCCTTATCCCCAAAGAACTCTGGAGCTCCATAGGCCCTGAACACCCAAAAAGAGGGAGTCTGCGCTCCTAACTGTCCTGCCGCGATCTCGGCCCAAAAGGCCCCATAATGCTCATCCAGAAGCTCCATAATCCCCTCCTTGATGGTACTGAAAATCAATGGGGCGGCCTCCATAATACCACGAGGGAACTCCCACTCTACAAGCTCCTTAGAATCTCCACTCTGCCTGCTCCTAGGGGATTGGATTCTATAAGGAATCACACACATCATACAATTCTAGCATATGATTTCTGAAAGTATCTTTAGCCCTAGTCTAGCATGCAATTCACATAACAAGAATACTAGTCATAATGCATTGGTACTAGTATTTTGGGAATCACTTACTTGAACACGGATGATTGCACGCATCACACCCCCTTTTCTTTGTAAAATCTTTTTAGAAAAGTCATTTTTCTTTTGAAAAGATAATCAATTCCTTAGTTTAAGTTCTAACACACCTGAGAGTGTGTCTGAAACCCATCAAACCAAGGCTCTGATACCAACTTATAACATCCTAAAAATAGTGATAAAATTTTTCATTTTAAAAATCATCAAATCCATACATCAGGTGTCTTAAAATCAATCACAATACAATATATCAAAATCATCAGAGTATAAATAGTCATAAATACGGAATTATGAGGAGGATGCTATACGATCACACCAGGCCCTTCCTTTTCGAACTGGAAGTACCTGAAAATTTTAAACCACAAAGCTTTGTGAGTTCCCCATAATACCATATACCATACTAATTAGTGCGCCCATCCCTAGGGTATATTTCAACCCAAACATACAATAACGGGCCCAGTCGTGGAGTATATTTCAACCCAAACATAGAATAATGGTCCTAGCCATGGGGTGTATCTCTACCTGAACATACATGTAAGAGTGACAAAGACAACTAACGTTCTACATAACACAATCTAGTGGGCCGACATTGGTGACTTCAAGCCACACATACAGTGAGAAGACTCACCTCTTAGACGATAATCAACTGCTACTGCTCTCACTATCGAAACTACGAATGATATACGCCACCTATATAGTCATCCAGAGTAAACCCTTAGCACTCCTTCCAAAACTAAGAATTTGACCAAAGGTTAGCTCAATTCAAAAGTCAATGGTCAAAGTTGACTTCTGTCGACCGCCAGTTCGTGGCCATCCATGGCTACGTCATAGCCCATAAATGACAACCCAGACAGGGATTTCCCAGATGTCACGCCGTGGTGACCCAAGGCCACACCGTAGGCACTAGGTTCTTAACAACTTAATGTGTTAAGTTGTTATCTTCAGATCCAAGAGTTCCAAAACTCAGGTCTGGTCCTTCTTGTGGTGTAGATAGATAAAGTTTCCAACTTTATCCCTTAAGACTATCCAAGTGATCAAGATCTGAAACCCTAGTTCCAATAAAGGAAAAACATGACATGGACTTAATCTCGAAAATTCTTAGTCCATTAACTCTAGAAGAGTGTGCAACACCAAAACTAGCCTAATAATTGGTGTTATCTAGATATGCATATCCAATGAATGCTTGAGCTCAGTTTTGGTCGAAAATAGGGATTTATTACCAAAATCCCATGCATGGTTCAACAACTAACCATACTTCAGTTCCAAACCATCATTTACTCGAAATGATCCAAAGATTTATAAAGTTGCAACCTTTATAGGATCTCACCATACCAACTAACAAGAACAAGAAGAAAATAGGACAAAACTAAAGATCTAGCAACTTAGTAACATAAAAGTGGAGTCTTGGGCACTTACAAAGCTCCATAAATGTGCTAGCAAGAGAAATGGGAACTTGCTTGTGGATTAATGGCTCACTCTATCTTTCTTCTTCCTTCAAAATCGTCCACAAGCACCAAAGTAAGCTTCAACAATAGAGGAAAAGGAATTAGAGTTTCTTCCGAGTTAAGGAGGGTGGTGGATGCTGACGATGAGCAAACCCTAGCCTCCTTATTCCTTTAAATAGGGTGCAAAACATGAAAAATTAGGGTTTAAGTCATCAGTGGTGGCCATGTCGTGGCGTGTACATGCCATGCCGTGGTGGGTCAAAAGAAGTCCACGACCAGAACTGCCTCACCACATCATGGTGATCCTTCACCATGCCTTGGCAACTCACAAAAATCCAAACTTTAATTAAATAAAATGTACCTCAATATTTGTATGTTACATTCATGGTGATGGCACCCAATGAGTACCAATTTTTTTTGTCAGCCGCGAGGGAAAGGAAGTATTTACAACATGGATTCTATAGATTTGTGGATTATGTTATAGATACGCGGGTCATAGAGAGGAATATAATGGTTGATGTCCATGTCGTTCGAGATTTCGTAGATGAGTTTCTTAAGGATTTATGGGGAGTGTCTCCTTAGAGGTAGGTAGAGTTCCAAATTCATTTGGTTCCAGGTGTGGCTCCGATAGCTAAGGCACCATATCACGTAGCACCACCGAAGACGTAGAAGTTGTCTACACAAATGCAGGAGATATTAGACAAGGGATTCATCAACCCAAGCAGTTCACTGTGGGTAACAATGATACTATTTATGAAGAAAAATGATGGTTCCCACATGATGTGCATTGATTACCGAGAGTTTAACAAGTTGACAGTAAAGAACTATTATCCACTTCAAGGATCGATGATTTATTTGATCAGCTCCAGCGTACATCTTGGTTTTCGAAGATTGATTTAAGATAGGTGTATCATAATATGAGGGTCAGGGATGAGGATGTGCAGAAGACGGCCTTCAAGACTCGTTGTGCTCATTATGAGTTTATCGTTATGCCATTCAGGCTCACCAACTCACCGGCAACATTTATGGATCTGATGAATCGGGTGTGCAGTCTGATGTTAGACCGGTCTGTAATTGTATTTATTGATGATATGTTGGTCTATTGTAAGACCAAGGAACAATATGAGAAGCACCTGCGAGCGTTTTGGAGACTTGAAGGAGGGAGAGGCTTTATGCCAAGTTCTCCAAGTGTGAGTTTTGGTTGTGTGAGATGCAGCTCTTAGGCCACCTCATCAACCAAGATGGTATATTGGTCAACCTAGCCAAGATTAAGGCAGTGATGCAGTAGGAGGTTTCGAGATCACCATTTAAGATTCGAAGTTTTCTTAGGTTAGCAGGTTATTACCGGAGATCACCATTTTAGATTCAAAGAAGAATGTTACTTTTTGCTGGGGGATTGAGTAGCAAGTAGCATTTGAGACTTTGAAGCAGAGATTGTGTGAGGCTCTGATACTGACCCTTCCTAAGGGTATTGATTATTTTGTGATATATTGCGATGCATTATTTATAGGTTTGGGTGCATTGCTTATGCATAGGGGTCACATGATTGCTTACCCTTTCGAGGTAATTGAAGCCTCACGAGGCGAATTATCCAACACGTGATTTGCAGTTGCGCTTGTGATTTTTGCCCTCAAGATTTGGGTACATTATTTGTATGGAGTTCGGTGTACCATCTACATGGATAACAAGAACCTAAGATATTTGATGGATAAGCCGAACTTAGACATGAGGCAGCAAAGATGGATGAATATGGTTATGGATTATGACTACAAGGTCTTTTATCATCCGAGAAAGGACAATGTTGTGGTCGATGCCTTGAATTGTAAGGAAGCTAGTACACCCATCATCGATCTATGTTTCAGAATGGTAATCATTTCACCACTGTTAGATTTGATCAAGAAATTGGAAGGAAGAGAGAATCAGGGGGCAAGTTCCTTTACTTTTCAGCGATAGTCGAGGATTGCAGACTCAGTGTGATAGGGTATGGGTTTCGGTTGCTGGAGGGGTTACACATACTTTTTTGGGGGATGCACGTAATTTGAAGTTTTCAATCCATACCAGGGGAAAAAATGTATAGATACTTGAGATAACATGGTACGTTGAGCGGTGCCTGACTTGCTGGAGAGTCAAGGCCGAACATTAGATACCCCATGGCAAGATGCAGTCGTTACCCATTCCCATTTGGAAATGGGAGGATATCACTATGGATTTCAGCACGAATTTCTCGAGGATGACGCATGGGGACGATTCTATATGGGTTATTATTGACCATTTGACCAATAGCGCCCACTTCATCCTGATTCAGGAGGGTTCATCAGCAGAGAAGTTAGTTGATATCTACATTAAGAAGATTATTGTACGGCATGAAGTATCGATGTTAGTTGTCTCAGACCTAGATGTCCGTTTTACTTCTAGGTTTTCGAGGAATTTTCAGGAGGACTTGGGTACCTAGTTACTTTTTAGTACTAGTTACCACCCACAGACGGATAGATAGAGCGAGCGGACCATTAAGACTCTTGAGGATATGTTGTGGGAATTTGTGTTGGATTTTAGTGGGAGTTAGGATACCTACCTTCTTTTGGCCAAGTTCGCCTACAACAATAGCTATCATGCCAACATTCGCATGCCTCCCTTTGAGTTACTTTATAGGAGGAGATGTCAAACTTTGGGTTGCTGGGGTAACGACGGTCAGCGGGTGATGTAGAGCATCGAGGTGGTGTTCAAGTGCACTGAGTTGATTCAGTAGGTACGAGATAGGTTGAGTACTGGCACAAAGCAAACAAAAGAGTTACATTGATCACCACCACTCCGGCCTTGAGTTTTAGGTGGGATATTTGGTGCTTCAGAAGGTGTCATCTTGGAAAGGCGTCATCCGGTTTCAAAAGCGGGGAAAGTTAGGCCCCATATTCATGGCCCATTCAGATTTATCACCTAGGTGGGCAAGGTTACATACCAATTAAATTTACCCGCCAAGCATTGCCAGATTCATAACATACTTCATATCTATCAACAACAAAAGTGTTTATCCGATGAATCCATGGTGGTTCCTTTGGATGATATTCAAGTTGATGAGCATCAAAGTTATATGGAGAGACCAGTTGAGATTCTCGACAGGAAGACGAAGACCTTGCACAAAAAGGTAGTGGGCTTAGTGAAGGTACAATTGTAGATCCAGAAGGGTTTCGAGTGGACTTAGGAGCATGAGAAGGAGATGAGGATCATTACCTTGAGTTATTCGTAGTAGTAGACTTCGAGGATGAAGTCTGATTCAAGTGGGGGAGAGTTGTAACCTCTGAGTATCATGTATGAATTCTTAATGTAAAAATTATAAATTTAAGGAGGGTTAGGATGTGGTGGAGGTATCACCATGATGTGGTATTGCCTCAGGAAGCACGCATCTCTTTTAGCCACCACGACGTGACAATATATAAGTCACGACATGGCAAATGATTATGGTTAAACCCTAAATGTTTTGGCTTAAGGCCCTATTTAAGAGAAGTGATGGCTAGGGTTTCCTCCACCCTTAGCCTCGACCACCTCCAAGAGCCTTGAAGAAAACCCTAATTCCTTATCTTCTATATTTGAGCTTATTCTTGGTGTTTTGGTGCATTTGGAAGGAATAAGAAGAAGTGTTAGTGCAAGATTCAAGAAAACAACTCCTCTCTAATCTTTGAGATAACCTTCTAGACCTTTGTAATTCTTCTTTTCAAATATTGTTGGTTAACTTTTCTTAGATCTAAGCTTTATGGGTTTTCCTTCATGATTCTTGGTGTTTTGAGTGGTAGGACATAATAAAGTTTGCAACTTTATTGATCCTTGTTGTCCCACGAGGGTTGGACATCCTTGATCTGAAGAGTTATGAAGCCTTGTGCTCATGCATGGATCTTGACCCCTATTTATGCCATTTTTCGTACCTAGATGAGGAAATGACATGCATGTTATCAAAGTAAGGATTTATGGTCCATTAGGGTCCCAAGAAGCCTACTGGAAAGTATTATCGAATTCCTTAAAGGATTAGGGGCTTAATGCATTAAGCTTCCCCTTTGTAGTGTTCACGACGTGACCATATAGATGCCATGACGTGACTAGGGGGCTAAGGGAGTGTTTTAGACAGACCCTGTCACAATGTGGTGGGATGACCACCACAACATGACAATAAATTTAATCGTGACTGAGTCGGATCGTGACTGAGATTTTAATCGAGCGTAAGTTTGTTTTCTACGACGTGACCATGGATTGATCACGACGTGGAAGTTAGCTGATGTTGACCTCGACAATTGACTTTGACGAGGGTAGACTTTTGGTAAAATGTTAATTATAGAAGGTAGACTAAGGGTTTACCTTTTGTGATTCGGTAGGTGGTATGTAGTGTATATTCTTGGTTGTGTGAGCTGTTGAGCTGTTGTCTATGTTGTAAGGTGAGTCTTCTCACTATACTATGTGGGATGTTAGTTGTCTTTTTGATACTTGCTAGGAAGAACAGGTTTTGGCCGGTGATATTCGTATGGAAGACCAGGGTTTGGCCCCTGCAATTTCATGTAAGACCAGGGTTTGGCCATTGGTGATTATATGGAAGACCAGGATCTGGCGCCTGGAACTAGAATAAGTAAAGACCATGATTTGGCCCATAGCAAGGAGTAAGACTATGATTCGACCCATAGCATCTTCTTGGGTTGAAATATACATGTTGTATTTTTTTGGTATATGGTATTCTACAGAACTCACTAAGCTTTGTGCTTACGGTTTTGTGGTTTACATGTTTCAGGTACTTCTGGTTCCAATGGGAGGAGTATGACATGATTGCACTGCATCCACAAGAGAGTTCATATTTATCACTTTTGTTACCACTCTGATGTTTTGGAAATACTTTTGATACTATTTCTCTTTTTGAAGGAATTAACGAATGTTTTGGTTGATTTAAAAACAAAAATCGTATCCGGTATTTTTGGGACGTCACATGTATTGTGCCTCAACGTAGGCAACAAGGTTCATTTGTGGTGCCGACACGTGCAGAAGTAGGTATTATCATAATTTTAAAAAATCACATCTCTCGCATATGAGCTCCGTTTTTTATGTTGTTTATATCTATGGTTTCGTATGGACGAGTACTACAACTTTCCTTTAGACTTCATTGGGTAATTCACATTTTATTTTTCATTTTATAATCTGAGAATGTTACAATATAAATGATGCTACGAAACTCCTAACTTCTTCAGGTGAGCTTCACTTTGGGTGTTCTCTAAATCAATGGGTATCGTATTGTCAAGTACTACAACTTTTCTTTAGATTGTTTTGTCCAAGAAGCAACTAATCTCCATTTCACTTTTTATGAAACACATTGTTGTGGTGGGTTGAATACAAAACTTCAAAAAATTATAACTTCCTCATACGAAGTCATATTTAGACATTTTTTTATACTCATGATTTCGTAATTATGATTACCATGACTTTCGTTTAGATCGTTTATCCTAAATAATCTTTTCTTAGAAATGTAATTTTATGGCTTAACAATAAATTTTATATTAAGGTTTTCTACAAATATTATATAATCTTAATATTTGTTCACATAGGATGTACACAATAAATAAATATTTATATAACTTGTAACACGTACGAAGAACAATTATCTTATTCAAGAATTTTAATTGTTCGATAATATGGATACTAATAACCATTATCCCTTAAAAGTCTAGCCCAAAATTGTGGGCATTATAATCTGCGTATAATTTTTCTTTCATATCATATTTTAGAAGAAAAAAAAGAATTCATAAAAACTTCACATATTAATTAAGTCAATTCACAGTTGAATATAGTTACTGGAGCGGCCAAGCAACAACGGTGGTGGCCATTGATGGAGGTTTTAGATCTGGTTACTTAATCGCACTGAAACTCATAGATTTGAATGCATAAATTGTAAATCTAGTGGTAAAAATCATAGATATATCATTGAAGATCATAGATCTACCACCAGAGATTGTATATTCGGACCAGAACACTTCAGATCTGATGAAGACAATGGGATTTAGAGGTCGACGGATGGACGCCGTGGTTGGTGGAGGAGGTGGTGGACTAGATCTGAATAGATCTGGCGGCGTTTCATTGAGGCTGAGAGAAAAAGATAGAGACGAGATAGATATGTGTCTTTGAAGCAATGTCATAAGAGCGGTAAGAGTGGTAGAGGAGGTTTTGCACCGGTAGGAGGTCCATTTCTGAAGATAAAGATACACTCTTGTATCCAAGTAATCAACGAAGAAGATGTATGATATGTGATACAGAAAGGGGAATAAATGACTATGATGAAGACAATGATGGTTAATGGTGGCGGATGAGGTAAGTTGTGATGATGGAAAGCTTTCGGAGGTAGGTGGTAGCAGTGGAAAGTCTCTTCGGTAGGAGGGATATGAAGGGGTTGATATGTTTAATGAAAGAGAAGAGAATGAGGTTTTGAAGATATACTTCTTTGACCTAAGGTTTGAAGTTTTAGATCTAAGAATATAATCTAATAATGTGTTTGTGAAAAATAGGCTTAGAGTTTATTTTATTTATAATGAGCATGGACTCAAATGCCCTTAATTATATGCTAAAAATAGTGGTCCTAGAGTTCCTAACCTTAAATGGTTATCCTTTGATCTTTTACCTATATATATATATATATATATATATATATATATATATATATATATATATATATATATATATATATATATATATATATATATATATATATATATATATATAGAGAGAGAGAGAGAGATGTATGTTCTTTTGAGAACCTAACCAATATGAAAGAACCTGAGAACTAATCCGCTCATTGTTTTTCAACACCAACACCACAATTAGATTGAAAATGTTGTGTCTAAGAGATTCACGCTCCAAAATAATTTTACGAACATTTATTTTCTTCGAAATGTTCATAAATGCACATCTGAATGTGCATGTGTGAACATTTATGTTTTTTTGTGTTTTACTTTTTTTAACATTTTCAAATTACGTTTCTCTTAAATGATATTATTAGAGTCACACTATTGTGTTGCTTCTTTTTTTTTTGAAAGAAAACATAATATATATATATATATACACACACACACACACACACACATATATATTAAGGTTAAACCTTATACTCTGATGAGTCAAACATTTATCACACTGAATAAACAACATCGATGTTATTAGACGCTTATCATGCTTCAGGAACAACGAGATATGCATCTTGTTAGTTAAGTTTTATGATTCATTATCTTGGTGACAGGATCTATTTTCTATAATATATATCTTTAATATATGGTAGTTATCATAGTTATTCAATTCCATGATAAGTTGGGATTTGAATCTAGAATAGTCATCAACCTAGTGTATAAGTTACGCTAAGGTTGCATGTAAAGCTATCGCTTTGTGCACAATCTCTTTGTTAGAGATTTCTTAGTCGAATTTTGTTTTTAATCAACATCTCTTCCTGTTCATGTTATTGATTGATAATTTTTGTTCTAATCTCGATCCTTCATTTGGTATCTGAGCATGTACTCCTATCTCACAATGACTAATCCATATTCTTCTTCTGACTCTAAACTCTACTCAAGTACCACTTATGGAAACAAAATTCCAACTTTCATTGAAAAAAACTTTCCTATGTAGAAAAACAAAGCTATGGTTTTTCTTGAAACCATGGATCATGATATCATAGATATTATCAAAAAGGGTCCACATGTTCCCACCTACGATGAGACATATGATGGCGTGATGATTGGTGTCATTAAGAAAACTCCTAGACATTAGTTTCGTGAAGATGATATACGCTTACGTAACCTTGATGTTCGAGCTCGCGATGCAATAGGAAAATCTCTTCCTAATTATATCTATAACCTCGTTAAGAACTATGTCTCTACCAAAGAGATGATAGATACACTGATGGTAGCATATGAAGGAACTAAAGAAGTCAAAGTCGTAAGGGAAAACAGTCCCAATCGCAAATATGAGCATTTCTTTGGTCAAATGAATGAATCTCTTACTCAAACTTTTAATCATTTTAATTGTTTAATTAATAACATGAGAAGATTTTATATTTTCAAACATGAATCTGTTTTAGTTCTAAAGTTTATAGATTCTCTCGACGACAAATGGAACATCATATTGATGTGCTAAAGAAAAATGAGAAAATTCACCTTATGGATCTTCATAGATTGTATGGAAATTTAAAAATATTCAAAGAAATAAAGGTTCTGAGAAAAGAGATAATGAAGGAAAACTTCAAACAAAGATATTCTGCATTGTTCACAAAAAAGTCAAGGTTTGTCCCTAAAAGTTAATGTGACAAGTTGGATAATGCTGTTTCCAATGAAGAGTATAATGATTTTGAAGCACTTCGAATAGACTTAAAATAAAAGGTTCGGTGGAGCAAGAAAGTTTCCAGCAAAGTCTAGCCCATCAACATCTAAAAATGTTAACCCTGGTAACACCATAAAGGATGATGGTAAGTGCTTTAATTGTGGAGTTGCTGATCACTTTGCTCGCTACTGCAAAGTTAAGAAGAATAATCCCAAATATGAAGACTATGTAACAATGTACGAACATTTGTTTACCTCTCTTAAGAGGGAAAATATGGACTCCAAGGTTCTTGTTGCTGAAGAAGAAGAAGAAGAAGAAGAAGAAGAAGAAGAGTGAATTGATGATGAAGAATCATCGGATTAAGAGGTTATGAAAGATGTGTATTTTATGGCTTCCACTAGTGATTTTCTCATTGATCAAAGTAGTAGCCTCCCTAGTAAGTTTGAAGTTGATCTTGCTAAATCTAAAAGTGGTTCAAAATTTCAGAACAAGGATTCTTCATCATTGTTTCAGGCTAAAAATTGTGTAACTTATTCTGAAAGTGAAAAATCTACAATGTTTTCTTATCCGTGTCTTGATCTTTCAATATAAAAATAAGAAATCATTAATCTAAGAAATAAAATTGATTCTTTAGCGAGAAGTGTCTTTCATTGATGAGTCTGCAACTTCGTAATGTTTCTATTATCAATCACGATCTCAACAACAAAAAGAACTTTCCCATTGAATTTTCTCAAAAATGTAAAAGTATTACAAATAACTAGGCTCATTCTGATTTTATAACCTTCAAAATTGTCAATGATCAAACTCATCATCAATATGAGAAAATTATTGGGCAAAATTTTGATAAAGTTGTTGTTATTTTCAAACAAATTGAAATCGAACAAAGTTTCCAACTAAAACTGAACTTACTCATGGATACAAAAGTAAATTTCTAAGTTGTGGAATTGTAAATCATCAAGACCTAATAGACAAATATTGTGTCACAGATTATGATGGTATTACCTCATGTGTTTCTCCTCTAACTGATATTGACCCTTCTATCAAGCTCCCTGATCGTGAGTATGAGAGTCCAAAAACTACTACTATAATAAAATTTCATATCTCTAATGGTCATATTCATACTGTTAAGGATAGTCTCTGTGAATTTCCTGAATGTACCATTACAACTACAATGCTTACGATTTCACAGTGACTTCTGACACTGTTGAGCATCAATGCTACATGTTATCTAAAACCAATTGGTGTTAGAAAGGGCGCAACCTTACCCATATAGCGCATTCAGCCCTCCAGGACCAGGCATTCGATTGCGGCACTCCACGCCATCGTGCGAGGACTTGTTCGATGCCATTTCTGACCACCAACAATCCCCCTCAGAAATTACTCCCTGAGAGAATCGAACCCTCGCCACTGGCCCAGATACCACTTGTTGAGCATCAGCGCTACCGGTTGATCTAAAACAAATTGGTGTTAGAAAGGGCACAACCTTACCCATATAGCATATTCATCCCTCGAGGACCAAACATTCGATTGCGGCACTCCACGCCATCGTGCGAGGACATAGGTCGATGCCATTTCTAAATCCCAACAGACACTGATGATTCTGGATGTTCATCTTCTGAGCATAATACCTCTGAATCCACATCTTGTAGTTATGATCATTCTCATTTTTGTAGAGCTAAAGAAAGACTTTTTAAACTAAACAGAAATTCTTCTAGTCCATTAAAATCTTAGTTGTTTGAAAAACAAAAATCTTACTCTAAAATAAAAACATGTTTTAGAATTAGGAAGTGCTACAAATGTGTTGATCCTTGTCGTAAGGTTGCTAAATCTACCTTTAGGGAACATACAAAAAGAGAAGAAAATATTTTGATTCGAAACTAAAATTGGTTGAAGAAAGAAAATTCCTCAATCTGTCTTCCTGTTGAATGTTATAACATTTTTGGATCAGCTAAAACTTCCATTTTTAAACCCCTTGCAAAAATGGTTCATTAAAGTTTTCTAATTGTGTATGAGTGATGCAAGGTTAAGAGCATATATGGTATCTCGATAGTGGATGATCTCGACATATGACATGATTTAATTCTCTTTTGGAGGATTATGAGAAGAAAGATGGACCTGTAGTCATGTATGGAAACAATGGAAATGGAAAAGCAAACGGTTTTGGAACCATCATGTGCAAGTCAGTTCAATTCTCAAATGTGTCTTATTTCAAAGGTTTGAAGCACAATCTCATCTCTATCAGACAGTTGTGTGATGCTAATTATGAAGTTCACTTCAACAAGGATGATGGAAAGGTTATTGATTCCAACAGTGTTATTGTTCTATCAACTAATCATCGAAGTGATATCTACATTTTAGATATGTTTTCTGTTGATAACTCTATTAGGTGTTGTTTCTTCACTCAATTTCATATGAATTGGTTATGACACAAAAGACTTTGTCACATCAATTTTAAAACAATATCAAAGATCTCTAATGATAAGCTTGTGAGAGGGCTACTTAAGATGAAGTTCTTCAAGGATAAAGTTTGTGTTGCATGTGAAAAGAAAAACATACCAAGTCTTCATTTAAACCCATGTTATGTTCATCTATTTCACATGGAGCTTTTTGACCCTGTTCCAGTTGAATCTCGCATTGGCAAGAAATACTCATTGGTTATTGTTGATGAGTTTTCAAGGTTTACTTGGTTTATATTTTTACGCAACAAATGTGATGCTACTAATGAGATCATCCATTGATAAAAAAAGTGAAGTTATATATGATCTAAAAGTCATGCAACTTAGAAGTGATCATGAAATTGATTTTCGAAATGAATCACTAGAAAGCTTTTACAAAGAAAAAGAAATTGTTCAAAACTTCTCTGTTGTTAGAACTCCTCAACCAAATGGAGCTGTTGAATGATGAAATCATACTCTAATAGAAGCTAGAAGAACAATGGTTGTTGATGTTAGATTAGGTGTCTAAGCCCGTAACTATAATTGGTATGTACTTGAATTGATAGTAACACAATCCTTTTGGGTTGCCTTCGTACTAGCAACTAGACAAGATGACTTTTGGAGAGAGAGAGGTTGAATTTATTATTTGGATAATAAATTGGAATAAATAATTTATTAATGTCTTATGAAAATAATATATTAAATAGAAATCATGTTTTTTAATTAATATTTAATCAGAAATTAATTTGGAATTAATTTTGGGATTAAAGGAATTAATTAAAAATACACGGGCTTATTAGCGATTAATTAATTAGGGTTTCCACCTACAAACCCTAGCTTTGGGACTAAGAAACATTGACAATAAAAGGAGCCTCACCCTCTAGGTTTCGGTCACCCATTGTGAAACTCTAGAAGATTCGAAACTTTGAGCAATTTCCCTCCTCTCTCCTCTCATTCTCTTGCTTGGTGTGTTTGTGATCCATTAGAGGTGTTACACTTGTGACACTTGTTCTCAACGTCAAGATCTTCAAGGAATCCATTGTTATTACAATATAACAATAAAGCTATGTGTTCTAATCCATGTTTTGTTAATTTCAAAAATACTAGAAGCATGCTAGGGTTTCTTGTTTTTGTGTTCAATGCTTGTATGTCTAATAGAGAAAACATAGATCCAATTATTTAGGGTTGCATGCACACATAGGATTGTTTGTGTGATCAAAACCCATCAGTGGTATCAGAGCAATTGGTTTTGTTTTCAATTAGATTTGATGTAATTGATTGAATTTTACAGAATTAGGGTTTATCACAATTAAACCCTCGGCCTTGTTTTTTTCGCAAATTAGGGTTTCATAGCTCTGGTTTTCGAAAATTGCTAAGGGTTTTTAAATCCTTTCCTTTCACCTCTAACTTTTTGAGATATAGGGTTTCCTAACCCTAGGGTTTTCGAAAATAAGGCAAGGATTGAAGGCCTTGCCTTCCACCCCAATTCACGGATTTTGAAATTAGGGTTTTTGGGTGGGTTGTTATTTTTGGTAATTATCTTATTAATTGTTTAATTAGATAATTAAAGATTTTGGTATATCCCTCCCACATTGTCGAAATCTAGGGGTAAGGGATTAGGTTAAAATAATTTATTTAATTTAATGGATAATCCTTATTTGATTTAATAAATTAATTAAAGGTTTACTTAATAGATAATTATTAAATCAAAGTTTTTAAATTTTAAAATTTAAATTGAAATTGTTTTTAATTTTCGAAATTTTAAATGGATTTAAAAACCCTTGTATTTTGAAAAGTTTAAAATACACTCTTATATTATATGTAAAATTAAAAGTCTAATATTTACTATACGTATAAGACAAGTCAGTTGAACCGCTAATACGCCTCATTCACGAAACCGATCTATACGGGGGTATAAGGAAACTGCCTATAAAGTGACGGTTGAATAGATGTCCACTCTCACCCACCGCTTCCTTTATTTGTGGAGGGTCGTCAGCCGAACGGGTTTGGTAGGACACTTAATTCTCAATAACAACTACAATGAAATAAATAAAGTAACTAAATGTTTTTATTAAAGTCACCATCTTAGTTACTTTATGAAAATGTAAATTTGATGCTAATCCATGAAATTGCATATTACACTTTATAAAAGTCGTTAGTGGAGCATGTGTGGTTAACCGACACACTAATATGGACTTATAAAGGGTGACAATGGGTGTCTTGTAAATTATCATTGATTAATAGAGCGTGTGTGGTTAACCGACACATTAATTAGATGATAAATGCCATCGAGAGTACAAAACTAATTTGAATGGTTCTTCATACCTTGTTTGTGATCCTCGGTATCCCAGTCATAAATGGAAAGGGCATAATGGAGATTAAACATGTCATTGAATAGCTCAATGAATCTCAAAAGATCTAGGAATTTCATTTAAAACCTAATTCGTTTAAATTTTGTCTTTCGTGGTGAAATTGGTAAATCGTCATTTACCTACCTTTAAATAATTTACAGTTAGATTACGGCGTCCCTCTTCTGAATTGTGAATTATTTAGTCGGGTCCTAGCCTTAATATTTCATTTGGGTGTTTTTTAAGGATTTCCTTCTCTAATCAAAACTTGTCCTTTTTCATTTCAGATGTAAACTTCCAACAACGCTTCTGGTTCCTCCAACCACTTCTCGCTCTTGAGCATCTGCTCAAAAGTCACTTTTGATGGTACCAATTATAATGATTGGATACGCAACATCAAGATGGATTTGTGCTTCGAGGACAAGGAATATGTTCTCAAAAAGGAGCTGAACGAGATTCATGAAACAAAATCTACTCCTGAAGAGATAGTTGAGTGTAGGAGACATTCTAATGATGCCACCAAAGTGTCATGCATCATGGTGGGTACTATGAATCTTGAGTTACAAAGGTTCTATGAGGACCATTGCCCATATGAGATGAACAAGGACTTCATGGAAAAGTACCATCAACGAGCTCGTCAAGAGAGATATAAGATAGTCAAGTCCCTTATAACAAGCGAGATAAAGGATGGAGAGTTCGTCATGAGCCACTTGCAACGCATGCAACGTTGTGTGGATCGTCTGTTGAAACTCAATGTGAACTTTGATAAGGAATTGGCTATTGATATAGTCTTGCACTCATTGCCTTGCTGTTAGGATCAGTTCGTTATGACTTATCATCTGAACAAGGAGGAACCACATTGAGTCAACTCCAAAGCTTGTTGAGAACCACTGAAAGTGGAATGAAGGGAAAGAGTATTTCCTCCACTCTTGTTATTGTTGCTCCCATCTTGGCCATTGGGCAAGGGAAGGGGAAGAAGAGGAAAGCCCCTTCAAAACAGAACTGGAAGGGAAAGTCCCAAGTCGGGTCCTCAAGCAATGGACCCAAAGGAAAAGCTAGTTATGAATCTCCCCTACCTATGATCCTAAGGAGGCTACTTTCTTTTATTTTCATGACAAGGGGAATTGGCAACGAAGCTTCCTCAAGTACTTGCAAGACATAAAGGATGGCAAGGTTAAGCCCAACTTGGCAGGTATTTACACTATTCTATCTAAAAACTCATCGCATTCTAATTCTTGGGTCCTTGATACAGGATGTGGTTTTCACATTTGCTCTAACTTGCAGGGACTAAAAAGAAGTAAGGATGTGGAGCATGGGAAGATAACCCTGATTATGGGCAATAGGAAATCGACGCCGGTTACCAAGATTGGTGTTTATTCTTTAGTGCTTAGTAGTAGGTTGAATTTAGATTTAAACAATTTTTGCTATTCTTCAGAAATGACTAGGAATATTATTTCTTTTCATGATTTATATAGACAGCGTTTTAGATATTCTTTTGATAATGAGAATGGTTCTATCTATGCTTATTATTGATGGGTTTTAAGCATAAGAACAATCCTATGTGCTCATACAAACCCTAATGCTTGGATCTAGGTTTCTCTATTGTACATGCAATGAATCCAAGACTTACAAACCCTAGATTTGTCAAATAAGAACTGAAATAAGGGTTTAGTAATTACCTTTGATTGTTATATAGCAAGAACAATCAATCCTTGCTTTGATTGGCTTCAGAAAGCTTAGTGCCTCAAGTGTTGCACCTCTAATGGAGTCACAAACACCACTAAGCAACTTGGATGAAGAGGGAGGAGAGAGGAGGCACCAAAAACGACTGGAAACCCTAAAGGATTACTTGTCCACGTTTTTGGGGCTTAAGGGTCCTTTATATACATGTAGGCCATTAGGGTTTACAACTAAGAAACCCTAATCTGGCTGCTTAAGCCCTAAGCAGCCCATGGACTCCTTTAACATATCCCTTGGACGATTTCTAATGGGCTTCCCATAGAATTCGTCCAACCTATATATTATTAGGTGATCCATAGCCCAATTGTAATTATCTTATAACTACAAATCCAGTCCCCTAAGTTTAATTAATCTCTTTTAGCCACTAAATTAATTCTTGACTAATACTAATTAAACAATATGATATCTCCTTTAATATATTATTCTTATAATATATTAATAAATCATAATTAAACCTTTCTCTCCTTAATTCATCCTACGTATTGCTATGGTGAAGGCAACCCAAAAGGTCCATGCTCATAATCGGGTCAAGTACATACCAAAATAGTTATGGACTTAGACACTAATCCAACAGTCTCCCACTTGGATAAGTCTAATACCTATTTTGCATAACTTCAGAACCTGATCGACAATCTTAGCTTTCAAAAGCCGCTGTCAACTCTGATCTTATCAAATACGCGTGTCCTTTAGATAAGGGATCATATATTCCTCCATTCTAAAAGATATCGTATAGACATGAGACATGGATTGAAATCATTCTCTTAGTCTATGTGTTGTTTCCCGATTTCCGATTTATGACGACTGACTAATTGAACAAATCAAATCAGTCCTGGCCCGGCCGAGCACTTTCCTTTGTCATCACTAAATCATCGAGGGGCCCACATATATCGCTTTTATCCCACTTTGGGTAAAAGGAATGGATAAACTTCGACTCAAATGCTTGCTTGCACCTACTAATCGAATCACACACAACAATAAGTTTTATAACACCAAGTTACTGGTGCGTTTACTTATCATCAATGTGCAATCGACCAACAAATAACAACTCACACGTCTCGGTTTCAAGAATATACAATGTTATCGTCTCACCAATCACCCGTGATAAAACCATGAAGTGATTCAAGTGAGCGTGGGTTTGATCCAATACTTTAATCTTATCAAAGCACTCATGAACTCTACAGCAAACTTGTGCTATGTCTAAACACTTTAGACAATCTACAGACAGATTCATGACAGTCTTCCTTCATACCTACTTCCAACGTATGACCGACTGTGGAGGTTCGAATAACCTAGTTATTCTGGAAGTCAAAACATGCAAAGTGAAACGCAATAATAATATTAATCCTATATGGTCCCAAAACTTTTTGAGCGTAAATAAAAAAAACACTTTTATTTAAACACCATATTGATTACTCATTATTCATTGCTTACTGTTTCAGAAAATCAACTTATTACTCGAATCATAACCACAATTGTCCCATGCTCCAAGCATGCACACTTTGGTTTCCTATGGTCCATATATTGTGAAATAGATCAATTGAAAAAATTTTCCAATGAAACTCATTTCACAATCCCCAATCCAAATTCTTGCCACTTTTAGAATACGTCAGATTCTAACATTTTTGGCAATGATTCTTTCGTAATGTCATAGCACAAAAGTCACCAAGACCCGGCTAATGAAATTATTGTTGGGTTTTGAGCATTCTAACACTCCTATGGTGTACATGCAACCCTATAAACCTTGGATCTATGTTTTCTCTATTATACATGCAAATATTAACTATTCCAAGGTTTCATCCTAACTAGCATATTATGAAGCACCTATACTACAAAGTTCTAGTTAGATGACATACCTTTTGATGTAGCTTAATGTCTTCAAGCTTTAAGAGCTTAGCCCCAATAGTGTGGAAGCCTCAAATGGAATCACAAATCACCAAAACACCTTGGAAGAACTTGAGAGAATATGTATGCACACTAAAATCGGCCCACTCTTATTTTCACACACTTGTGCCAATTTTGTGAGCCAAGGACCCCTTTATATATTATGGAGGATTAGGGTTACATCCATGTAAACCCTAATACCCATGACCTTTCATTTACATAGGATCCATGGGTTAAAAGCTCCATGGACCATCCATGAAAGCTTAGCCCAACCTAAATGAACTTGGCCCATTCCATATATATAAGAGTCCATATTTAATTAGTTCTTTTTTGATCACTTAATTAATTCTAAATTAATTCTTGATCAATACTAATTAAATAATATGATTCCATATTAATATATTAGAACTTATAATATATTAATATAAATCATAAATATACTATTCTCAAAAGACTATCCATATAAATTGTGTCGGTGAAGTGCAACCCAAATGGACCATGCCGGGTCGGGTCAAGTACATACCAAATATAGTTATGGACTTAGACATTAATCCAACAGTCTCCCACTTGGATAAGTCTAAAACTATTATTGAGTATGACTTCAAAACCTAACTGGCAATCGTAGCTCTTAAAGCCGCTGTCGAACTCTGACCTTGTCAAGGACTTGTCAATTAGATAAGGGATCATATATTCCTCCATTCTAGATATCATATGGACTGAGACATGGATTATAATCATTCTCTCTGTCCATTTGTTGTTTCCCGATTTTCGATTTATGATGACTGATTGATTGAACAAATCAAATCAGTCCTGGCTTGGCCAAACACTCACATGTGTCATCGCTAAATCATCGAGGGGCCCACATATATCGCTTTTATCCCGAAGGTAAAAGGAATGGATAAACTTCGACTCATATGGCTTGTTCTACTACTTGTTGAATCATACACAAAGGCACGTTTTATAACATCGAGTTACCAATGCGTTTTCGTGCAATCAATGTATAACCAACTCATAGTAACAACTCATATCTCTAGGTTTTAAGAATATAAGATATTATCGTCTCATGATCACTCGTGATAAAATCCATGAAGTGATTCAAATGAGCGTGGGTTGAATCCAATACTCAGAACTTATGAGCACTCATGAGTGTTGTAGCACCACTTTGTCCACCAACTTGGACCTCTACAAACCAACCCATGACAGTCTTGATTCATATCTACTTCCAACATATGACCGACTATGGATGGTTTGAATAACTTAATCATTCAGGAAGAGTGACTTAGTTATTCTGGAAGTCAAAACATGCAAAGTGAAACACAAGAATAAATGAATCAAATATGGTATCAAACCCTATGAATATAAATAAACACTTTTATTTATCACCATACTGATTACTCATTATTCATTGTTTCGGTTTTATCAACTTTATACTTGAATTAAAAACACTAGTTGTCCCATGCTCCAAGCATGTACACTATGTTTTTCTTAAACAATAGCTTTGCCATACACCAAGTATGTACTCTATGTTTGTCTATGATCCTTACTTTGTGAAATAAACCAATTGAACATAATTTCAATGATTCTAATTTCACACTCCCAAATCCTTATCGAAAAATGTGAGAATTTTAAATTCCTATCATTTATCGAAATCTGTTTAGATTTTAAACTTATATGCACTGACCCTCCTGTAATGAATATGTACAAAGTCACAAGACTTGTCAACAGTCATTATAAGGTATTCCAATGGAGATCAACTCCATGGAAACTAAGTCTCATATTCAAAGTACATTGCTTTGGGCATGCTTCTTGCATTAAGTTTTCTAATCTTACACAGATAACTTCCACCTATGGAGACAACTCCATATTCTCATTTTGACTATCACTTCTGAATAAGAGATGCCTCTTTTCAGAATATGTCAATATGGTCCTTCCAAAATTAGCACTATACTTCCAACTGTCCCTGAGCAACCAATCTTTGGTAAACCTCAGATTGTCCTCGACAATTGCTTAATCATTTTAGTCATATCCAATTCTAGACCTTTTCCCTTCTTAATGCCTCTGGGCATTTGGAAAAATTTAGAAATGACAAATATTATAGCACATGCAATCGATCCTGTACCCAAAGCAAATGGTACACGATTCATGATGTCTCACATAAAGACATGATTCTAGATCAGTCTTTTGCTACAATATTTTTATTTGCCATGTTTTCAAAATTTGACTATGAAGAGGGATGCCGTAATCATAATCGAATTTTGAGAACGCAATATATAGAATTTCCTTAAGTTGAACCAATACAACATGAAATTCATATATATATTCTTGACTAAAGATGATTAAGGTCTCAATCTAAGCCTTTAGAACTGAAATGAAGTATATCCTCTCCCTTAATTATAGCAAAACAACTTTTTCAATCCCTACAGCCTCACAAATTGAAACTTTTGTTTTCTATAATTAACATTGCTAACTTGCAACACTAACAATAATTATCATGCTCCCACTAACATGATGATTATTAGCATAACACTTACGCTCCCACTAGCTTTGACATGTACTCAGAAATCAGCTGGACTTCTAGAAATCAGTACTTTATTGACTTTCTTACCAAAGTTCAGATTTCTGATACGAGATGCTTTGATAAAACTTTAACAAAATCAAACACCTTTCCTTAGATAGCATGCATGTGTGTCTAAAAAATTTTAGAACTATGAAAAGGGATGCCGTAATCATAGTCTCGATTGTTTAGACCTTTTGCCATCTGCTTCAAATCTACTTGGTGGAAGTGTTTCCTCACCATCATTTTCATGAATCGGAGAGAAACCTTATGACCCTTAGATTTTATGGTGTATGTGTTCTTATCCATGTGAATCGTCAAAACCATAGTCACAAGACAAGGATAATGACAAATCCAAACTCATATGAACTAAACTTATGCAATCTTAACTTCTTGCCACCTGGCAGTACAGGGCCTGCCATTGCTTCCAAGTTGTTATGCAACCAATTGAGAACTTTCAAAACTCCTATGCAAAGCCAACTTTAACTGGAATGGGCACAGAATATGTCAACACGATAGGTTATAAACCTCAAGTCGTGTGCTAGTGAAGAACCTCAGGTTTTATTCTTGATTAGTTCGTGAAATTCTTTTTAGGATCTTTAAGACTCCCACTATCCTCTTGACATATAAGACTATCTTGCCAAATATTCAAGAGATAGTGCGGATTCTTTATCAAGACAAACACTTCACACAATTGGCCTTAGTTGGTCTTTGTTTTATCCAAAATATCACAACTTACCAATTTCAAATGTACAAGAGTAGGACACTTTTACTCTTACATTTGACAAGTGTTTTAAACCTTTCTTTAAGACATGTCACTCAAGTTACAATCTTGGAGTATGACTCTAAGCATTGTTTTGGAACAAAGTATGACTCATCCTCCTGATCTAACCATTTCAACAATTCATGACTCCTCTTCTTAGTCATAAGAATGCACTAAGATGACCTTTAGAGGACTAATTGTGATATGATTTCTAAATCATTAAGATGATCACAAACACGATACTAAAGTACTCTCCCATCTTTTCAGATTTGAGAAACTTTTATCTTTCTGCCTAATTTGATTCTTCCCATTCGTTCTGCCATACATTGAGACTTTTCCAATGTTTCAGAATTATACTTAAATTTGTAAGTATAACCATATTTACTAAACTTTAGTAAATCAAATAGTCTTAACGAGCTTTGTGGTGGACATGACCAGTGCACAAGAATGTGTACTCGATCCCTTTAGTCCTTCACTTGACTCACACATCCATGTGAACAAGTAATTAGTCTTGATTTTCCAATGCTTGAAAGTTCTCATTCATCATACTATTCAACTTGCATGATTCCAAGTTTCGGTCCAATTGAAACTTGGGCGATGAGGAACTTTCCTGATTTGGTAAATTTAGACACTACCACAAATGAAAGAATCAAATCCATTTTCCAATATTGCTGTCAGTGGAATCATATAAGCAACAATTTTCCACAAATGCCATTGTAAGGATACTTCAAATAAATAAAATTAAACAATTTTCTTTTATTTTAAAACTTTGCGGAAAAACTTATCCTTACAATCCACATGGAAAACTATTGTTATCTATTTCTTAGCAATATATCATAACTTCTTAAGCAACTGCTCAAAATTCTGATGCGATCGAAATCCACCTTCGCGATCAGAATCAGCATATACTTCCTTTAAGATTTCTCTCTATTCTTTGATTCTTAAAACATCAACATGTGACCCAGTCACATCATGTAATGAGGATCTCAAAATAGAACTTAACAGAGTTAGATAATGGGCTCTACCTGATGTAGAGTCAAACTTATTGACTTTAACATCCTTAGGTAAATTTGGCAGCTTTGCAATCAACGCCCCTTCCTTTGGCAAAATAAACATATGGACCCTTTGGTAATGGGACTATCTCAGACTTAGCCTTTCTCTTTACCATTTGGTCAACCGGGTTGACTATGGTCAATCCCTTTCCATTGGGAAGAGAATGCTTTTACTGGATTTCCAGTGTCACCATTGTCACTGTCCATAAAGTTTTTGGGAAGTTGATCTTCTAATAAAATTTGCTTTACTATCGTTCCAAATCATTGCTGATATAGCAGCACCAAGCAAATAGATATGATCATTAAGGTTCATGTCATATTCTGTTTCATAGTAGTCCCAAAGGAACTCACTATGTGACTTAGAAAGTGATTGAACATCCAACTTTCTCAAGACTTTGACACCCAACACTCCCGGCTGGTCAATATGTGACTTCATATCTAAGATGTGATCACACATAGACCTTGCTTGCCATTAGGGCTTGAGTGACCTTGAACTTGTGGGTTAGGGAGAATAATTGGAGGAGGTGGAGGAAGAGAAGTATGACTTCCATGAGCCAAACTCGGTAAGTCATATTCATTAGGAAAGCTTGGTTTGGGAAGATCATTCTTGTCTAAACCAGACATCAACAATGGGAGAAATTCACGTAAAGTTGATTTAAGTCCTTAATATAACACCCAATATGATATATTAAGGCTAGGACCCAACAAACTATTTTATAACTTGGAAGAGGGATGCCGTAATCCAAGCTATAAAATATTTGAAGGTAGGTGAATGACGATTCACCAATTTCCACCAAGATAAACGAAATGTATTATTAGGTTTTAATTGGTTTTGAAACTCCTAGATTCTTTTGAGATTCATTGAACTTCTCAATGGCATCTTTCAATCTCGAGTGTGCCCTTCAGGTTTTGTGACTGGGATGCCGAGGATCACAAAACAAGGTGTGAAGTAACCATGCAAATATACTTGGTACCCTTAATATTTACCCCTCAATCGATGTGTCGGTTAACCACACACGCTCCAACGATACTATGATAAACATTAAGTTACCCTTTGCCTACCTTGTTAAGTCCAGGTTAGTGTACCGGTTAACCACACACGCTCCACTAACAGCTTAAACAAAGTGCAAAGTGTAATTTCATGGATTAGCACCTTATTCACATTTTCCTAAGTAACTAAGATTGGGAATTTATAAAAAGTTTAGTTACTTAGTATTTATCATTAATACTTTTAATGAAGGGAGAATTATAGTCCTTGTCCTACCTGTTCGGCTAACGACCCTCCACCAGTCAAGGAAGCGGTGGGTGAGAGTGGACACCCATTAAACTGCCATTTTATGTAACCTTATACCACCCTTATAGACCGGCTTCGTGAATGAGGCCTACTAATGGTAAGACGACTTGCTCTTATACATATAATATAATAAAATTTTAATATTATAATAGTATAAGGGTGTATTTTAGACATTTAAAATACTTGGTGGTTTAATCTATTAATTAAACTATACTCTTAATTTAATTAAATTTAAACCATGTCATTATGGAATTATTAATTCTCTTTTAATTAAACACTTTAATTATCTATTAATAAAGTCCATAAGAGTTAATTGAATTATTCAATAAAAACATCATAATTCCAATTGTTAAATTCAAAATTAAAACCATTTAATTAATTGTTTAAGTTATGAACCGGAGAGTTTTAGAATTCAATTCTTTTTTTTTATCATAAAAAAACTTTTTCCAAATTCCAAAACTTGAGGGCAAGTTTTGTATCTTGAAAACTTTTGGATTCCATAACTTATGGAGTTAAATACTTGTTTTATGATGAAACTTTTCATGTTCCATAACTTAAGAACAAGTTATGGAATTCTTTAAAACATTAAGACCAAGTTTTGTAACTCCATAAAAAACTTTGAATCAATTTTTTTAAAAACCTTTTCATATCCATAACTTATGGAGGTTTCAAAAAACTCTTTAGATCAAACTTTTAAAACTAATAAAATAATCATATCATTTTATCTTTTACTAAATTTGACCCAATTCAAGTCATATAGCAAATGATTCAAATTTTACAAATAATTAGTTTTTCACAAAAACAAGTAATTATCTTAAAATTTGACAAACGTCATGTTTTTTTTTTCTTTTTTTTTCCAACATTGAAAATAAAACATTTGCATCAATATAACAGAAAACAACCCATGGCTCTGATACCACTGTTGGGTTTTGAGCATTCTAACACTCCTATGGTGTACATGCAACCCTATAAACCTTGGATCTATGTTTTCTCTATTATACATGCAAATATTAACTATTCCAAGGTTTCATCCTAACTAGCATATTATGAAGCACCTATACTACAAAGTTCTAGTTAGATGACATACGTTTTGATGTAGCTTGATGTCTTCAAGCTTTAAGAGCTTATCCCCAATAGTGTGGAAGCCTCAAATGGAATCACAAATCACCAAAATACATTGGAAGAACTTGAGAGAATATGTATGCACACTAAAATCGGCCCACTCTTATTTTCACACACTTGTGCCAATTTTGTGAGCCAAGGACCCCTTTATATATTATGGAGGATTAGCGTTACATCCATGTAAACCCTAATACCCATGACCTTTCATTTACATAGGATCCATGGGTTAAAAGCTCCATGGACCATCCATGAAAGCTTAGCCCAACCTAAATGAACTTGGCCAATTCCATATATATAAGAGTCCATATTTAATTAGTTCTTTTTTGATCACTTAATTAATTCTAAATTAATTCTTGATCAATACTAATTAAATCATATGATTCCATATTAATATATTAGAACTTATAATATATTAATATAAATCATAAATATACTATTCTCAAAAGACTATCCATATAAATTGTGCCGGTGAAGTGCAACCCAAATGGACCATGCCGGGTCGGGTCAAGTACATACCAAATATAGTTATGGACTTAGACATTAATCCAACAATTATAAGGTATTCTATCAGAAATTGTTACAAGACAATTCCATAGACGTGAAGTCTCACATTCATCCTTCTTGCATAAAAGTTTCTAATCTAGACATATTTGTTGAAAAATGTCTTTGTATGTGACATTGTATGTAACCATCACTGAAATAAGACGAGCTTTATTTGTATTATCTAACAAATATTATCAGTTATTTCAGGTTGCATTAATGCGTGATCAAACGGAATATACGAAAACACGTGAATGACAGAAAACGCATAGACGAGAAAATTTAGCTGTGCGACTAAACAGTTTCAACAATATATATATGTATGTATATTATATATATATATATATATATATATATATATATATATATATATATATATATATATATGTATGTATATTATATATATATATATACATATTGTATATTGTATATATATATATATATATATATATATATATATATATATATATATATAATGGAAAGAAATGAACAAAGCAAAAAGAACCCAACACCATGTGTGCTACCAACTATTACATCCACCAAGCTATTTCTTTTTCATAAACAAACACAAGTGGAAGAGTTGTTTGATTCATTTTTGCATATATATATGTATGTATACGTGAGTTTTGAGGGAGAGTGGAAGTGTAAGTGTTTTAGTCTTTGTTTGTAATATTTCTCATTACTCACTCAACTCCAGAAGAATAAACACATAGCCAAACTCAAAATACTCTCCAAACACCCTCCAAATACCCTCCTTAAACCTCCTCCAAAAACCATTTCAAATCACCACAACCATCACCACCTTGCTGTTTTTCGACATCAGAATTTGCAAGTTAATAAAAAATTCACCGAGCACAACTCAACAAGATAATACGGGAGAGATTTGCACCGCAAATTATTCAGGACCTTACCTACATCCAAGAATTTTCCTCGATGTTTTTGACCACTGCAAACCCCAGAGAGACGCGAGAGAGAATTGACTATCCAGAGAGATTTACTACGAAAATCTATATTCGTAACCACCCAAAGCTCTTTCAACATCACCCTCTTTGTTACCTTATACCACCAAAACTACAACCTTATTACACCTTCTACCACCCTCCAAATACCCACTTCAACCTCATCAAATCACCTTAAAAAACCCCATACCCACATACAAAAAAACATTACCCGTGTACTTTGTATCGTTTTGTAAACAATTCATTGTTACATAAAAAGAACTTATTGTTACTTACCGGATTGAACTTTGAACAAATAGAGACACAGTCTATTAAGATCCAGTCCAACCCTAAGCCTGTTAGTCATTTATTTGACTAACAACTTGAGAAAACAGTCGTTCCACAAGTCCCGTTCTAACACCACCTACTATATATATATTTATATATTTTATTAACGCTTTATGTCATTTAAATACTGTCATTTATTTCATTTATAGCTTTCAGTCATTTATAGCTTTCCAGTATTTATTTATTCCGCACTTCTTATCTTTCCGCATCTAATCTCATTAAATATATATATCTGTCACCCAGTAACTGGTAACCGAGCCTTTTATTCGTGGTAATCAGATTGTTATATATTTGCAACAATTGGTATCAAAGCTTGTGTGATTTACCTTGAAATTTTTGTCGAAAACTTTTGGTTAGCGTTTATAAACCTTCCATAAGCTTTTCTTTAAAAATTTCATTTTAATATCACTTGGTCAAAATCCTTAAAAAAAAAATTAAAAAAAAAACAAAAATCTTAAACAAAAAAATTCAGAGCTTGTGTGATTTACTTTGAAATTTTTGTCGAAAACCTTTGGTTAACGTTTTTTTTAGAAACCTTCCATTAGCGTTTCTTTAAAAATTTCATTTTAATATCACTTGTTCAAAATCCTTTCAAAAAAAAAAAAATTATTATGTCTTCTGCTAATTATTCCAACATGAACTCTGTTTCTATTGCTAACAGCTTGGGATCTGGTTCACGGGCACCCATACTTATTCCCGAAGAGTATAATTCATGGGTTGGCCGTATGAATCTTCATCTCAACTCCATAAATGAAAATGTCTGGAATTGTGTAGAAGGAACATATATTACTCCAGAAGACATGGCTACTCTTGTTACAAATCAAGCAACTCTTGCTGAAACCGAAAAAAGGCTGCAACTCCAAGCCAAAAAGGAACTTGTGTCTGGAATTCCCCACAGTATTCTAAGTCAAATGGATGACATAATACTGTTGACTGCAAATCAAATCTGGGAAAATTTAAAAAATCGTTTTTGTGGATATCAAAGAATTATTGGAAACAAAAGAACATCTGTTTTAAATGAATTCGATAATTTCAAGATGCTTTCATCAGAAACCATCCATGATGCTCATGATAGGTTCAATTTTATCATGGTAAAAATGAACAATTTGGGCATCAAAAAGACACAACACGAGATAAATCTCAAGTTTCTAAACAATCTTTACGAAAGCTGGAAGATGGTTAAACTCATCATTCAGGGAAATCCAGCCATTCATACTGAAACTTTATACAATTTGTATGGAGAACTTCAATCGTATGAATCCTCGATTGACCCACCAACCACTACAGCTTTTGGAGGACCACTTGCTCTCGTTTCCACATCTTCTCAAAACCAAACACCTTTTAATGAACAAAACTTCAATCATTTTAATCAGACATCTTTTCAAAACCAACCCTGTTTGAACAATTCTTTTGATCAATCTGATTTAAATGATGAAGCAGACTACCAACAACTGTGTGCTTTGGTAGCAAACACAAACCTCCAGAGATTTATTCCAAATCACGGTCAATCGAATTTCAAACCAAATTTTACAAACCGACCATCATTTGGACAAAATAATTCTGGATTTCAACCAAGACCTCAACCTGTTCAAAACAACTCAGGTTTTCAACCAAGACCTTATTTTGGACAAAATTTTCAAAGACCTTCCTTCCAAAACAATTCAAACCAAGGTTTTCAAAACCAGGGATTTCAAAACAATCCCAACTCAAGTCATCAAAACAATAACCAAAACAACAGTTTTCAAAACCAAAACAGAGGATTCCAAAATCAAGGTTACACTAATCAAAACAATGGCTTTCAAAACAACCAAAATTTTGGATTCCAACATAACCCTTCCCAATCTTCCCAACAAATCCAAACTCAAGCTCCTGAAAGACTTCCGATTAAAAGTCAAAAGGATGACAGTGATGAAGAAGTGATCATTTGTCACAACTGCAAAGGAACTAATCACTATGCCAGAGAATGCCGAGCCAAAAACAAAACCAAAGTCAAAGACTCAGCATACTACGCTCAAAAAGCCGATGAATTAAAGAAACAGGAAAATCAAGATAAGCAAAGAGCATTGATGGCAATCCATGAACCAAACGTGGAATACTGGCCAACTTCTGAAGACGAAGCTGACAATGAACCAACACAATCAAACTTCTGTTTCGTAGTTGGTGTTGATAGACCTTCAAGAGCTCCAAACGTCATAGAACAGGTATGGTCTATGATCTCTGAACTTGGTCTTTCGAAATCAATTTTTGAGTCCCATATAACCAAGATTGAGAAAAGTCTAGAAGCTGATCTCAAAAAATATCATGACACAATGATCAATTCCGATATCTGCAAATCTGAGTTACAAACCTTGCAACTCAAATTTGGAGAATCAACAAGGATAAAGAACAAATTGGAAAGAGACGTTGAAAGAAAATCAGAATATTATAATCACGTCTTGGAACAATTAAATCAAACCCTAATTCAGAAAAAGGATTTGGAACAAAAAAATCAGTCAGTCATTTCCTCTGAAACAAAAGATGTTTTAGAAAAGGAAATCCTTCAGTTGAAACAAAACTTTCAAGAATCAACTGAAAAATACAAAACTTTAAATGAAAAACTGACTGATTCTTTAAACCAAACCAATTTTCTTGAATCTGAAAACAAAAGATTGACATGGAATATGAATTCTATCAAAATTGCTAGAAAACTAAGTGATGATGTTTTCACCAAAGCAAACACCTTAGGAACTGGCAAAATTGATACGAATTACAGACCAGGAATTGGAAGAGAATCCTTTGAAAATGAACTAGCTAAACAAGAAAACATGACAATTTGTGAAAACTCTGAATCCACTCTTCCAGATCTTTTCACATCTGCTAATGAGGAAGATTCAGATGACGAAACAGTTATCAACTGTAGCCCAGATGACACTGCTTTCACTGTTTCCAAAAAGTCTATCAAAAGAGTTGTAAAATCTGAAACAAACTCTGCTAGTTCTTCAACAAACCAAATCAAACATACCAATGAAGCAACCATAACCCCACTTAACAAACCAAAGGCTTTTGAAAACAAACCAAAGAAACCTGTTAAACCATACGTCATACCTCAAAAACAGGTTTCCAAACAAAAACCAAAACCTTTTCAAAAACCTTTTGAAAACCGCTTTCAAGAGATCACCTTTAAAAATTCAAGGAACTTTCAGAAACGACCAAATCAGAAAGTTTCAAAACATCATCTTCAAAAAGCCTTTCATAACCGCCAATCATATCCCAGATATGAAGAGAACTTTTCAAAAAAAATTTCACATCTAGGCTATCATTCACCAAATCACAAATTTTATCAACCAACGAATTTTCAGAAACAAATCACTTTTTGGGAAAATTTGATAAATAAAATCAAACCTCAACCATTCCATCCTTATAAACCAAACTCTTATAGCAATATGAAGTCAAATGCTACAAGAAGTTCGGTAAACAAAAAACCCAAAATAAAAACAACTAACAAACCAGGACCCATTCAGATTTGGGTACCTAAATCTTCTGTCTAAATTGCAGGTATCTAATGCTGGAGAACCCAAGGATGATACATGGTATATTGATAGTGGTTGCTCCAAGCATATGACAGGAAACCGAAACTACCTTCGTGACTTCAAACCCACCCAAACCAATCAAGACGTTACCTTCGGCAACAACATGACGGCAAAAATCAAGGGTTATGGAAACATAACAAATGGTAACTTCACCATAAAGAAAGTTGCCTATGTCGATGACCTGAAACACAACCTCATCAGTGTTTCTCAACTGTGTGATAACAATCTTGAAGTCCTATTCACCAAACAAAGAAGCTTGATCATGGACGCCAAAACCAAAGAAATCATTGTTGATTCTTACCGTGCCGGAAATATGTATCCACTTGACATGGATCTTATCTATGGTAAACCCGATATATGTCTGCTATCAAAAGCCCCAGCAGATATCAGTTGGTTATGGCACCGCCGCCTTTCCCATCTACACTTTGGGTACATCAACAAACTGATCGGCGATGATCTTGTTAGAGGACTACCACTTCTGAAGCTTGATAATGAAACTCTGTGTGCCGCATGTGAAAAAGGAAAACTTTCCAAATCAACTCACAAAAGCATCTCAGAATCTAGTGTATCCGAACCACTAGAATTGTTGCACATAGACCTTTGTGGCCCTGCCAAAACCCAAACCATACAAGGGAAGAAGTACATTCTTGTTGTCGTTGATGGCTTCTCGCGCTTTACTTGGGTCTTCTTCTTAAGACTAAAATCAGAAGCACCTGAAGAGATTATCAACTTCATAAAACAAATCGAACTGAAGCTCAAACGACCTGTTCGAAAAATCCGAAGTGATAATGGTTTAGAGTTCAAAAACAAGACTCTAGATTCATTTCTCAAAGACAAAGGAATTGAACATAACTTCTCAGCCCCATACACTCCACAACAGAACGGCGTTGTCGAAAGAAGGAACAAAACTCTATGTGAAGCTGCAAGATCAATGCTTATCTTCGCTGATCTGCCACAATACTTCTGGGCAGAAGCAATAGCCACAGCTTGCTACACTCAAAATCGTTCCTTAATCCATAAACATCTTCATAAAACACCATATGAAGTCATTAACAACCGAAAACCAAACATCAAATTTTTCCATATTTTTGGTTGTCGATGCTTCATAAAGAACAATAAAGATCACCTTTAAAAATTTGAATCAAGGTCGGACGAAGGAATTTTCCTTGGTTACTCGTTTTCCTCAGCTGCTTATCGAGTACTGAACAAACGTACCAGAGTAATTGAAGAAAGTACCGATGTTCATTTCGATGAATTTTATGTCAGGAAATTGGATCGTGAACATTTTGGTTCAAAAATGATCGATAATATTTTTCAAAATCCAATTCAACAAACACCTTCTCCTGACAGAGATATTGAAATCGATCTTGATTTACTTTTTGAACAACCCAAAACCGCTTACAATTCTGAACTTCTAACTACTTCTATTGATTCTACAGGAACAACCACTGAAGGAACTCCACAAACAAACCGAAATGATGCAGATCAATTCGAGGGGGAACCACCTACACATACTTCTTTATTGGAACAAACACCAAATCCTCCTTTAAATACCCCATCCCCAAATATCCAAAACAATCCCGATGCATCATTTATGAGGAAACCTTCAAACCTATTCCAAGATGAAACTCCCGGAGAAGAACAATGGGATACTGAAATTCCAATTATTATAGCGGAAGAGAATCGCTTAATAAAATGGACCAGAAACCACCCAACTGACCAAATCATCGGAGATCCAAACTCAGGCATCCAAACTAGAGTCGCAACTTCTAATGATTGTTTATTTAGAGCCTTCTTATCCATGACTGAACCCAAAACCATACATTCTGCTCTCAAAGATCCAGACTGGGTAAAAGCTATGCAAGAAGAGCTAGAAGAATTTGAAAGAAATGACGTATGGAATCTTGTCCCTACCCCACCCGATGTTTTTGTTATAGGTTCAAGATGGGTATTCAAAAACAAAACTGATGATCAAGGAATCGTTTGTCGAAACAAGGCACGTCTCGTAGTCAAAGGATATTCACAACAAGAAGGAATCGACTACGATGAAACATATGCTCCAGTTGCCAGAATTGAAGCAATTCGCATCTTTCTTGCATATGCTGCACATAAGAACTTCAAAGTATTCCAAATGGATGTTAAATGTACATTCCTACATGGAGAGTTAGATCGCGATGTATACATCCAACAACCACCAGGTTTCGAAGATCCCAAATTTCCTGATCACAGCTTCAAATTGCAGAAAGCTGTCTATGGCTTGAAACAAGCACCCCGAGCCTGGTATGCCACATTGACAACCTTTCTGGAAGAATCAGGTTTTAAAAGAGGCTCAATCGATCAAACCCTCTTTCGTAAAATCTATAATAAACATCTTTTAATCGTACAAATATATGTTGATGACATTATTTTCGGTTCTACTGATGAATCTTTGAGTATTAAGTTTGCATATCTAATGAAGAGCAAATTTGAAATGAGCATGATTGGGGATATGACTACTTTTCTCGGACTTCAAATCAAACAGTCAACTGATGGCATTTTCATCAACCAAGAGAATTATGTCAAAAACCTACTCACTCGCTTTTCAATGGACAAATCCAATACCGCAAAAACCCCAATGGCTTTTGGATACAAAATCGATGCAGACTTAAATGGCAAACCTGTTGATCAGAAAAGATATCGTGGAATGATCGGATGACTCTTATACCTCACTGCCAGCAGACCTGACATCATGTTTTCTACATGTGTCTGTGCCAGATACCAAGCAAATCCTATGGAATCCCATGTAGTTGCTGTGAAACGCATCTTCAAATACCTAAAAGGCACTCCCAAACTTGGCCTTTGGTATCCAGCTAAATCCGATTTTCAGCTGAACGCTTTCACCGACTCAGACTATGGAGGATGCAAGTTAGATAGAAAGAGTACATCTGGTAGCTGTCAATTCCTAGGAGGTAGACTAGTGAGTTGGACTTCAAAGAAACAGACTTGTGTATCCACATCAACAGCAGAAGCTGAATACGTCGCTGCCGCCAGCTGTTGTTCGCAAGTCATATGGATGCAAACTCAACTGCGAGACTATGGCTTCAAAATTTCACAAATTCCCATATTTTGTGACTCAACCAGTGCAATTGCCATTTCTCACAATCCCGTTCACCATTCCATGACAAAGCACATCGACATTCGATATCATTTCATCAAAGACAACATTCAAAAGGGTCATATCGAATTGCACTTCATCAACACCGAAGATCAAATTGCCGATGTCTTCACTAAGGCTCTCGATGAAACAAAGTTTCAATACTTCCTAGGCCGTCTAGGAATGTTAAATCCAGATAACATCTATCCTTAAACTTTTACTTTTTGTTTGTACAAAAGTGTGTTTATTTTCATTCAAAAGGAAAATTCAAAAACAATTGAAAATTGATTTCCATTCAAAAATACCAAAAACATTCAAATAACCAATATTTCCAAAAACATTCAGAAAAACAAATCTTCAAAAAAAATTAATAAAAGACTTGCCATAATAAGCTTTTATAGAACCTTGTGATTAATCTTCTCTTGACTTAATTTTCAGATGCTTATGCTCGATGAAGATTTTAAGTCATATTGATTCTCAATTGGAGTGAAGGTTCAAATATCCTACTTTTCATAATGTATATAACTTTATTTCCTTCGATTTTATTTCATTATTGACGATTTTAAACAATCAAGGGACATAAGGTTAGGAGGTTCAGATGAAAACAAAAACCCATGTGAGAATTTGTGCCTCGTCGATCTAAATCATTGTGGAAATCATTTCTTGTGAGCTTAGGTGTGTCACTATTGCTTATAAGGTATACCCAATTATACCTTGTCACGGTCTCATTTTTGCTTCGATATCAAAATGACCAGGGACGATACATTCATTTCTTACATACTAGACAAACTGTCTTTTATGCCACCTATCCCTACCTAGATAAAAGCCAACCAAAAATGAAGACTTGCGATCCCATGATCCATCAAGCAAACAACGACATATCCTTACAAGAAAACCAAAGGAAAAACAAATATCTATCAACATCCAATCCTCAAAGACAAATCAACAAGAAAACAAATGGATTCAATAAAGATATACCAAACAAAACAAAAAAATATTCTATATTTGGTATTTTCAAACAAACTTTCAACCAAATGGTTATTTCAAAACAAAAATCATAAAATCCCGCGATTTGTTTTAACCATTTTTCACAAAAGAAGATATCTCAATCACTCAAGTCAAATACTCTTAAAAAGGTCTCAAATGTAGCAAATTCTCAATGCTAAAACAAAATATCTTTTTACAATAAATAGATATTGATCAACAAACAGGATACTATCAAAGAAGAAGCTGCAACAACAATGGATTTCCCGGGATACTGTAGCCTTAATCACTGAAGAATCTTAGTTGCAAACTGCACTATGAAAATTGCTAAACCCCTCTACATGTATTTCCCGACGGAGAGAGAGTGAACTTTAATGGCATGAATGAAGAAACCCGCTGAGTAATGCCGAAACCAGTCTTATGTGATTGATTATCTAATAATGAGACTAAGTGACTTTACAGGAAAAGCATAGCTGAACACCTCCGATATGAGTGTGAGTCGTCAGAGAGAGATATCACTCATTTTTAGTGATCATTAACTTGTTCTGCTGCCAGAACAACCAAACACCCAAGTGAAGTGTGAGCTATACCTATGAGCGTTCATCTGAATCGACCTGTTAGACCACTTGTCGTCATTAATAATGCTATAAAATCTAAGGAAATTTCTTTAGATACATATATGACTACCCTTTGATAACCGAACCAAAGACTTTGATTCGGAAACAAATTTCTGAAAATCTTTTACATAAGATATGTTAAACCAAGTCAAAAAACTTTCAAATCAATTACTATGGTTTTATATATATGTTATCTATTGACAAATCTTTTATCTCGAATCATCAAAAGTTAAACTGTCAATGTGATTATATCATACCTGTCCTTATTTCAGCAATGATCACATAGGGGGAAATTGTTGAAAAATGTCTTTGTATGTGACATTGTATGTAACCATCACTAAAATAAGACGAGCTGTATTTGTATTATCTAACAAATATTATCAGTTATTTCAGGTTGCATTAATGCGTGATCAAACGGAATATACGAAAACACGTGAATGACAGAAAACGCATAGACGAGAAAATTTAGCTGTGCGACTAAACAGTTTCAACAATATATATATGTATGTATATTATATATATATATATATATATATATATATATATATATATGTATATTATATGTATATTGTATATATATATATATATATATATATATATATATATATATATATATATATATATATATAATGGAAAGAAATGAACAAAGCAAAAAGAACCCAACACCATGTGTGCTACCAACTATTACATCCACCAAGCTATTTCTTTTTCATAAACAAACACAAGTGGAAGAGTTGTTTGATTCATTTTTGCATATATATATATATATATATATATATATATATATATATATATATATATATATATATATATGTATGTATACGTGAGTTTTGAGGGAGAATGGAAGTGTAAGTGTTTTAGTCTTTGTTTGTAATAATTCTCATTACTCACTCAACTCCAGAAGAATAAACACATAGCCAACCTCAAAATACTCTCCAAACACCCTCCAAATACCCTCCTTAAACCTCCTCCAAAAACCATTTCAAATCACCACAACCATCACCACCTTGCTGTTTTTCGACATCAGAATTTGCAAGTTAAGAAAAAATTCATCGAGCACAACTCAACAAGATAATACGGGAGAGATTTGCACTGCAAATTATTCAGGACCTTACCTACATCCAGGAATTTTCCTCGATTTTTTTGACCACTGCAAACCCCAGAGAGACGCGAGAGAGAATTGACTATCCAGAGAGATTTACTACGAAAATCTACATTCGTAACCACCCAAAGCTCTTTCAACATCACCCTCTTTGTTACCTTATACCACCAAAACTACAACCTTATTACACCTTCTACCACCCTCCAAATACCCACTTCAACCTCATCAAATCACCTTAAAAAACCCCATACCCACACACAAAAAAACATTACCCGTGTATTTTGTATCGTTTTGTAAACAATTCATTGTTACATAAAAAGAACTTATTGTTACTTACCGGATTGAACTTTGAACAAATAGAGACACAGTCTATTAAGATCCAGTCCAACCCTAAGCCTGTTAGTCATTTATTTGACTAACAACTTGAGAAAACAGTCGTTCCACAAGTCCCGTTCTAACACCACCTACTATATATATATTTATATATTTTATTAACGCTTTATGTCATTTAAATACTGTCATTTATTTCATTTATAGCTTTCAGTCATTTATAGCTTTCCATTATTTATTTATTCCGCACTTCTTATCTTTCCGCATCTAATCTCATTAAATATATATATCTGTCACCCAGTAACTGGTAACCGAGCCTTTTATTCGTGGTAATCAGATTGTTATATATTTCCAACAATATTTCTTAATATCCAACTCCCATTAATGGAAACATTTCCATATTTGCCATATGACAACTCATTCTTAATAGAATCTTATCTATTCATAATAATGTCAATATAGTACATCCAGTACTATACTTCCAACTACTCACAAGCGAGAAATCTTCAGTGAACCTCAGATCGTCCTTTGATAGTTGTTTAATTATTTTAGTCAAAACCATTTCTAGTCCTTTTTCCCTCTTAATGCCCTAGGCATTTGAAAAATATTAGAATGGTCAAATATTATAGCATATGCAATCGATCCTATACCAGAAGCGTATTGGACACGATGCATAATGTCTCACATAAAGACGTGATACTTTATCAGCCTTCTGCCATAATATTTTATGTGCCCTGTTCCCACAATTCGAACTATGAAGAGGGATGCCGTAATCATAATCGAATTTTGAGAATGCATTATGTATCCTTGACTAAATTTATTAACGTTTCTCGATCTAAGCTTTAGAATTTTGAAACGAAGTATAATATTCTCTCCCTTAATTATAGCAAAACAACTTTTCAACCCTTGCAACTTTGCAAAGTGAATCTTTGTTTTCTATAATTAATATTGCTAACTTGCAATACTTACCATAATAATCATGCTCCCACTAAAATGATGATTATTTTCTCACCAGCATAACACTTATGCTCCCACTAGCTTGGACATGTATTCAGAAAACAATTGAACTTCTAGAAAACAATGCTTATTGAATTCCTTAAGTTCACATTTCTAATACCTAATGCTTTGATAAGCCTTTATCTAAGCTTTTTAAGCTCATACACCTTTTCCTTAGATAGCTCACATGTGTGTCTAAAGAATTCCAGAACTTATAGCAATAAGTCTCGATTGTTCAAACTAATTGTCAAATCTCACAATTCGAACTATGAAGAGGGATGCCGTAATCATAATCGAATTTGAGAATACAATTTTCACAATTGCAATCTTCTTAAAATCTCTCTTCGCGAAAGCATTTCCTTACAATCATTTTCATGAAGGAGGGAAACCTTATGACACCTAGATTTCATGATGTATGTGTTCCTATCCATGTGAATTTGTCAAAACCAAAGTTTGCGACAAATCCAAACTCATATGGACCGAACATGCTCAATCTCGACTTCTTGCCTCATGGTAACATGAATGCCCACCATGTCTTCCAAGCAACTCACCCTTTCGTATCAATGTACTTTCCATTGATCAAGGTGCTTTGTCTTTATGCATTCAAATGAGAACTCATAGAACTCACATGCATAATTAACTCAATTGGAATGGCACAGAAAAAGAGTATGTCATCCACGATAGGCTTTAGACCTCAAGTCGTGTGCTAGTGATGATCAACTAGGTTTAACTCTTGATTTGTTCTTGAAACTTTTCAAGACCATTAAGACTCCCACTGACTCCTTGACATATAAGATTCTCTTGTCAAGAAACATTCCTTGACAAAACAAATATTCAAGAGTTAGTGTAGTTTTTATCAAGACTATCACTTCACATAATTGGTTCTAGTTGGTCTTTGTCTTATCCAAGACATCACAACTTACCAATTTCAAATGTGCAAGAATAAGAAAACTTTTCCAAATTCCACATCTGACGAGTGTTATAAACCTACTTAAGACTTGTCGCTCAAGTCACAATCTTGACTCTAAGACTTGATATTGGAACGAAGTATGATTGACTTCTTAATTTAACCATTTCCACAATTCTCGATTCCTCTTCTTAGACATATAAATGCACTAAGACTCACTTAGAGGATCAATTGAGATATGGTTCTTAATCATTAAGACTTATCATAAAACACAATAAAAGGTACTCTCCCTTCTTCTTGAAATGGAGAAACTTTTATCTTTCTGCCTACTTGATTCTTCTTATTCGTTCTGCTATTGATTGAAACTCTTTCGATCAACTCAGAATTATACTTAATCTTATAAGTATAACCATATTTACTAAACTTTAGTAAATCATGACGAATATCTTTATCACTCTTGTGGTGGACTTGATCAACGCACAACCTAGTGTACTCGATCTCCTAGTCCTTCTCTTGACACTTAATCAAAGAATTAGTCTAATTTCCAAATATGAAGTCTCTCATTCATCACACAACCAAGTTCCATGACTCCAAGTTTCTGTCCAACTGAATTAAGAATTCTCGACATTTCCACAAATAACATAATTAAGAATCAAATCCATTATAGAAACAATTAAACATCAATTTTTCATACACACCATTGCAAGGATAAATAAATAAGACAAAATCAAAATTTATTTTATTGCGGAAAAACTTGTCCTTACAATGTAATTCAACTGAAAAACTATGCTATTACATATTTCTTATCAATCTATCCTAACTCTAGAGTAGCATCTCAAAAATCTGATCCTCGAGTCCATGCGATCGAAATCCATTTCTTCATGATCAGATTCAGCACGCTTCTGCCTTAAGCTTCCTCTCTTTTCTTCGATCCTGCAAGAACATCAAAATGTAACCTTATCACATCATGTATTAAGAATCAAAGAATAGGAACTTATAGAGTTACTTAATAGATTTTACCTGAAGTAGAGCCATACGTCTTGACTCTCCCATCTCTTAGATCTCTCAGGTAAACAGGGCAGCTTCGTCTCCAATGCCCCTTCTCTTGGCAGTAGAAGCAGATGGACTCTTTTGGAATGGCACAAGGAACAATCTCAGAATTTACCTTTTTCAGGATTTCCAATGTCATCATTCTCAATGTCCATTGAAGTTTGGGAGTTTGATTTGCCAGACAAATTTGCTTGATCAGCACGCCAAATCATTTCTGATTCAGCAGCTATAAGCAAATAGGTCAAATCAATGAGGGTCACGTCATGGTCCATCATATAGTACTCTCTAACGAACTCACTATGATTCAGGAAGTGACTGAAGAACCCAGTCAACAGCCAACATTTCTGAGATATCGACACCCATCATCCTTAACCTATCAATGTGTGACTTCATCTCTAAGATGTGTGCACACACAGGTTTCCCATCTTCGTGTTTACTTACCAAAAGGGCTTGAGTGAGCTTGAACTTTTCAAGCCTTTGAACTTGTGGGTTAGGGAGAATAATTGGAGGAGGCGGAGGAAGTGAAGCATGACTCTCATTTCTTTGATCGTATCGTGGAACGTCATCTTCATTTGGAAAGCTTGTTCCAAGGGACTTGGGAAGACCATTGTAAGATTTAGACATCTACAAAACGGGAGAAAATTCAAGTTAGTTGATAAGAATCCTTGATGTAACACCCAAATGAAACATCAAGGCTAGGATCCAACACAATACTCTACAACCAAGAAGAGGGGTGCCGTAATCTAGTTGCAGAATATTTGAAGGTAGGTAAATGACGATTTACCAATTTCCACCATGAAAAACGAAAAAGACTTTTAAGTTTTAAATGAATTGAAACTCCTAGATCTTTTGAGATTCATTGAACTTTGCAATGGCATGTTTAATCTCGATTATGCCCTTCAAGTTTGCGACTGGGATGCCGAGGATCACAAACAAGGTGTGAATAACCATACGAATCACGTGGTGCACCCAATTGCTACTATCACCTAATCAATATGCCGGTTAGCCACACACGCTCCATTGATCTATGATAAACATCGATCCACCCTTCGCCACCAATGTCAATCCCAAATTAGTGTGCCGGTTAGCCACACACGCTCCACTAACGTTTGACAATGGTACGAAGTGTAATTCCATGGATTAGCATACAAATTCACATTTTTCCCTAAAGTAACTAAGATTGGGAATTTGTAAAAGCATTTAGTTACTTTGTACTTCATTATACTTATAATGGAAGGTTTCGTCCTATCCTACCCGTTCGGCTAACGACCCTCCACTAGTCAAGAGTGCGGTGGGTAAGAGTGGATACCCATTCAATCGCCATTTTATAGGCAATTTCCTTAAACACCCCTTATAGACCAGCTTCGTGAATGAGGCCTACTAACGGTAAGACTGACTCTTTACTCATATATATAATATTAAACTTTTAATGTTACATATATATAGTATAGGGTGTATTTTACACTTTTAAAATACTAGGTGGTTTTATTAACTTTCTCTTTTAATTAAACTTTTAATTAACTTAACAAAACCATGAGGGTGTAATTTGAACTTTTCAAAATACTAGAGTTTTAGAATTTAAATATTACATAATTAAACTATTAATCAAAATTTTAAATTCAAAAACTTGAGGGCAAGTTTTGAAACATTTCAAAACATTAGGTTTTAGAATTTAAATATTTCAACATTAAACTTTTAATCAAAATTTTAAATTCCAAAACATGAGGGCAAGTTTTGAAACTTTTCAAAACATTAGGGTTTAACAATTTAAATTTCAAAAACAAAACTTTTAAGTTCAAATTTAAACTATAAAACCTAAAGGGGGTAATTTGAAACTATTCGAACTTACTAGGGATCAAATAACAAATAATATAAATCAAACAATTAATTTTGTGATTATCTATATTTGACATAATCCAATTTTAGTCACAAGATAATTACCAAATAATTTGAATAATCTATATTTATCATATAAAGAAACTATAATTCAAAAGATTTGAAATTATCTTTTGTTTTGGTAAGGATAATCATTAACATACAATAAAATTCGGATTGTATTATCAAAACACGATTTTGGCATCAATCCTACAGCAAAACAGCAAGTAAATCCCGAAATATACTCTGTCAGACTCCCGGACTCGCCGAGTCAGTCCTGAACTCGCCGAGTAGGGCCAACTCGCCGAGTCTAGATACTGACTCGCCGAGTTGAGTCGGGCAGAGGCAAGAAAAACGATTTTCAGTAGAAAAACAACAATTGCATCACATACAACAGAAACCAATCAAGGCTCTGATACCACTGATGGGTTTTAAGCATAAGAACAATCCTATGTGCTCATACAAACCCTAATGCTTGGATCTAGGTTTCTCTATTGTACATGCAATGAATCCAAGACTTACAAACCCTAGATCTATCAAATAAGAACTGAAATAAGGGTTTAGTAATTACCTTTGATTGTTATATAGCAATAACAATCAGTCCTTGCTTTGATTGGCTTCAGAAAGCTTAGTGCCTCAAGTGTTGCACCTCTAATGGAGTCACAAACACCACTAAGCAACTTGGATGAAGAGGGAGGAGAGAGGAGGCACCAAAACCGGCTGGAAACCCTAAAGGATTACTTGTCCACGTTTTTGGGGCTTAAGGGTCCTTTATATACATGTAGGCCATTAGGGTTTACAACTAGGAAACCCTAATCTGGCTGCTTAAGCCCTAAGGAGCCCATGGACTCCTTTAACATATCCCTTGGACGATTTTTAATGGGCTTCCCATAGAATTCGTCCAACCTTTATATTATTAGGTGATCCATAGCCCAATTGTAATTATCTTATAACTACAAATCCAGTCCCCTAAGTTTAATTAATCTCTTTTAGCCACTAAATTAATTCTTAATTAATTATTGACTAATACTAATTAAACAATATGATCTCTCCTTTAATATATTATTCTTATAATATATTAATAAATCATAATTAAACCTTTCTCTCCTTAATTCATCCTACATATTGCTATGGTGAAGGCAACCCAAAAGGACCATGCTCATAATCGGGTCAAGTACATACCAAAATAGTTATGGACTTAGACACTAATCCAACAATTATAATGGTGTATTTTATTTTGAAGCATTACCTTGTGATGGCGTGTATGAAACTGTGATGATTGTAGACAATTTTGTTGGGATATTTTTGATGGGTTTTGAGCATTCTAACACTCCTATGGTGTACATGCAACCCTATAAACCTTGGATCTATGTTTTCTGTAAAATACATGCAAATAAGAATTTCCAAGGCTTACATCCTAACTAGCATGGCATGGGGAACTTGAATCATAAAATTACTAGTAGAATGACATACCTTTTAGTGGTGGTTGATTGCTTGGAGTTTGAGAGCCTAGCACCAATAGTGTGGATGCCTCTAATGGAAATCACAAATCACCAAAAACTTTGGAAAAACTCTTGAGAGAATAATGCACTCTCTTGAAATGGACACCACTCTTGTACACACACAACTAGTCCCCATTTCAAGCATCATAGGCTCCTTTATATAGTGTGGAGGATTAGGGTTACATCCATATAAACCCTAATACCCATGACTCTTCCTTTCCAAGGATCCATGGGTTAAAAGCTCCATGGACTATCCATGGACTCCCATGCATGTCAAGCCCATACTAAATAAGCATTAGCACACACTATATAAATACAAGAGCCCATATTTAATTAGTCACCTTTTTTATCACCAAATTAATTCTTAATTAATTTAAGATCAATACTAATTAAATAATATGATTTCATATTAATATATTATAACTTATAATATATTAACAAATCAAAAACATATTATTCTCAAAAGGTTATCCAAATCGGTCGGGTGAAGTGCAACCCAAATGGACCATGCCGGGTCGGGTCAAGTCCATCTCAAATATTGTTATGGACTTAGACACCTTATCCAACAATTTTGTGTTGTGTAAATATTGTATTGTATTGTTATAGTCCCTCTTTTGTAACGGGTTTGGCCTGTCCACACGGTTTTTAATGTGCTAGGGTTAGACTATTTATAGTGCATGCGTGCACCATGATTAGTATCGATTGTATTTACCCTAAACTGCCTTTACAGTTGAAGTACTTTATCGAGCTCTTCTAAGGCATTGGTTTTTAATCATATAGCACATTTTCGATCATTGTGTTATTGGTTTTGACTCATATACATGTTTAAATTCTATCGATCTACTATTTATTATTCTAACAATTGGTATCTGAGTAAGAGATTGTGTAAATCATACGCAACTCTTCTGTCGAAGTGTTATTAGGGTTTTTCCACTTTTATTGTATATTTTCTAGCCATCTTCATCGTTTTGATCGATTGTTGACGTTGGATCTTGATCCTTATTACGCCCTAAACTCGTTTCTAGTTTACACATCTGATTCTTTACGGGTTTTAAGTGAATCAACAACATGCAGCATGAAGATCCACCCACTCTTTCTTTTAATCTTTCAAGCAACATCGGATCCACTACCATGATCCCTATTCTCTTACCTCAAGACTATGAAGTCTGGGCTTTTCATTTTGAGGATTACGTCCTAGGTCTTGAAGATAATAGTTCCTTGATATGGGAAGCCATGACCGTTCAGACATCCCCTCATAATGCTACAAGAAGGGTCATTAAAACTCAAAATGAATATAACAATATTCTTCTGGAAGTTGCTGACGTTCCTAAGGACGAAAAAGAAAAGTTATTATGTAATGTCAAGGCCATGAAGATAATCAGACTTGCTTTACCCCAAACACATTTCTTCTGGTGAGTTCCTGTGAAACAGCGAAAGAGATTTGGGATAGGCTCAAAGAACTCTACACAAGTGATGCAGATCTTGAGCATTCAATTCAAATTATCTTGCTTTCGGAGGTTGGAGCCTTTGTTCAGAAGCCAGAGGAAAAGCGTAATCAAACGTTTAACTGGTACAATCATCTTTCAAGTAGGATGATGAAGCACAAAATAAAACGTGAATTAATTGAACAAAAGGTCACGTTTATGAACGGTTTGAGACCTAAATGGAAAGGAGTAGTGTCAACTGTTAAAGCACATTAACAGTTTAAAAACTAATCCTTGGCGAAGCTGGTGGGAATTCTTAGGTCCCATGAGGATGAAGTGACAAAGGAAGGAAAGATGGTTTCTGGTATGGGTTTGTTGGCCTTGGTTGCAAAGGGCAAGAAAGTTGTAGAAGAAGAAGGTTCGGAGTCTGATCTCTCCGATTGCGAACTTACAAAGGAGGAATACGCACTAATGGTGTCAAACCCCAGAAAGTTTGCAAAGAAGAACTTTGGACGCTCCAAAAATAGGAAATGGCAAGGGATTTATATTTCTGACAAGGCGATGGAAGAAAGCTTTAACAACTCACCGTAGGATGAGATGAAGAAATAAAGTAAGCTGGTAGAAGATTCTGGATATGACTATAATTACTGTCATGAAAAGAATCATTTGGCAAAAGAGTGTATGTTGAAAAGGCTAAATGAGAAGAAGGACGAAGGAGAGAAAGATGAAGCTTACTATCTTCAGAAGATAGACGAGATAAAGAAAAAGAAAAATGCGGATAATGCTAAGCCTGCTTTGATTGTGCAGGAAGATGATGACGAGTTCGGAAGAGTCACACATGGTAAGTGCTTCGTTGCAAAGGTTGATGTCCCTAAATACAAGGGAATGTGCATGATGGTTCACAATGAAGTTTTGGTGCAAAGAGGATATGCTTCAGACAACTGCTTCGCTGCAAAACCTGTCATTGAGTAGATTAGTGAATGTGAGAAAGTGATCAGTAAGGTACATACTATTCTCAAATCTCTAAATATACATGTCTCTCAGTATGGAAGTGAATTAGATGATTTAAAATTTACAATCTCTACTTTCAGTGATAGTCTAAAAAGAACCTGTTTAAATAATTCTAACTTAACTGATTAAATCAAGAGGGTTACGAACAAAAGTGAAGAGAGGGGAATGTGGATTGAGAAGTTAGAGTTGGAGTTATCTAGGTCTAGGGATGATTTGATTTATTTTCAACGAGACAATTTAGGGCTTTTGAAACGTCGAAACATTTTTTTTATTGCTAAACGTCTTTATTCTAATATCACTCAGCTACATATTGACTGTGAAATAGGGGAAAAATCTATAAAATGATTTTTCCCTTTCTAGAAATGAAAGAGGACGAAATCGATGCATAATGCTTCAAATGTGAATCCATCATGTCATCTGACGAAGTCTCTGATGCTTATAGAATTGGACTGGACAAAATTGAATCTTATATACAGTCCAAAGATCATAAGAACATGGTGAAACAAATTTTGATCGAAAAAGATAAAGAGCAAATTAAATCTGATATTGTACAGATATTTGATTCATTATGCACTAAATTGAGTTCAGAAAATTCACTTAACTTTGAAAATGTATATGAATTTGATGATGATAGTGACATGAGTGAGATTTCAGTCGAGGATGAGGTTGATTGTTCAGAATTTGTAGAAAGTGAACCTGAACCTGTGAAAATTTTGATTTCTGAAAATTCAGTTGTGTATGTTTGCATTTCTGAAAATGGTTCAAAAGTTTTAAAAGAAAAGACAACTATTTTACCAACGGTTCAAACTGTTCCGAATCAGGTTTTTGCAACTTCCGGACATAACAAAAATCAGACCAGAGAACTATTGTCCCTCGTAGAAGAAGACAACGTTGATGGATGCAACAAATATTTTTGGTCAGTCCCCATTGACAACGCAGCTGAAACCAAAGGTCTCTATGAAATGACCTCTTGGAAGACAAAGGGAAGATATGTGGAAGAACCTTTGAACAAGGTCAACTCAAGCTACGACAAAGGAAGTCCGAGTAGAACCAGAAATGTTCCAAGTGATACATCGTCAGAACAGGCTGAAACACCTGTTAGAAAGTCGAAACCTAGGACTGGTTATCATAAGTCTGCTGAGTAATTTACGGCTTAGAAACATCAATGAAATGCTAGATATAATAAAAATCTAAAAGAAAGAAACAATTTCTGGAGATCCAGAAATTCCAACTTTTTTTATCAAGAAACATTAGCAAATCTAAGTGTTAAAGTCTCTTCAAATCTGAATCCTAAAAGTTTTTCAAAACCTTAGTCTACTTCTCCATCGATTTTAAAAACAAAAGTTTTTCAAAAACCCCTGTTTTCAAAACAAGCAAAACCTTTTGAGCAAACAAAGCCTGATTTCTCTCAAAAATCTAATGTTTCCCAATCTGTGAAAATAGCGAAAGATATAAATGGAAAAGGAAAGGTTGTTTCGGAGTCAGAAGTTCTTTTCAAAAACTCCGTATAAAACTTGAAAAAGGAAGAAAAGAAGGTTGAGAAAAAGGTTGCTAAGCAACAAATCAAAGATAAGCAAGGAAAAACCTATTTTCAAAGGAATACTAAAGATGACAGGATCGTCGTTTTTAAAATAACTAAGAGAGATAATTCCACTTTGATTAAGCGATCTTACTTGGTTGATGAAGCAATAACATTTCATGTTTCTGTGAAAGCCTCACGAGGACCCCAACAACTTTGTGTTCCTAAATCTCTTTAAATTTTGTAGGTGATACGTGACGAGCAGTTTCACTCCGAATAGTATATTGATAGTGGCTGCTCGTGTAACATGATAGGAAAGAAAGAAGAGTTGAGAGAGTTCAGATCGTTGAAGGATGGAGGGAGAATCAAATTCGGAAACAACCCACTCGGTGAAATCAAAGGATACGGAATGATCAAGAAGGGGGAATTTTCCATTCGAAAGGTAGCCTACGTGGAAGGCCTGCAATACAACCTAATTAGTGTTTCTCAATTGGTTGTAGGTACCGGGTTGAAAGTGTCATTCGATGATGAGGGATCTAAAATTATCGAAAAGGAGACCAAAACAGTGCTTCTAAAGTTCAAGCGAAAAGGAGAGATGTTTCCATTAAATCTAAACCCTATCAATGGTAAGCCGGCCATATGCCTTCTTACGAAAGCACCTTCGGACTATAGTTGGCTTTGGCAACAAAGGCTCTCGCACTTAAACTTCAAGGATATCAAAAAACTCATGTTAGGTGATCATGTGTGAGGCTTGACACTTCTAAAGGTTGAGAAAGATCATTTATGTGCGGCCTGCGAACTTGGAAAGCAGAGCAGGAAGCGTCATCCAAGAATAGTGAACACTAGAGTGATCGAGCCTCTTGAGCTACTCTATATAGATCTTTGTGGTCCTTCGGCTATCGAAATCATTGGTGGTAACAAATATATTCTTGTAATTGTTGATGATTTTTCTAGATTTACCTGGGTATACTTTCTTAAACAAAAATCAGAAGCCACGCCTCAACTCAAGGACTTTGTAAAGCAGATCGAGAATCAACTAAGAAAGCTGGTTCGTAACATTTGCAGTGACAATGGTTAGGAGTTCAAAAACCAAGCGTTTGAAGAATTCCTGACTGAAAAAGGAGTAGCTCACAACTTTTCTGCTCCTTACACTCCTCAACAGAACGGGGTCGTTGAAAGAAGAAACCGGTCTCTGTGCGAAGCTGCGAGAACCATGCTATCATTTGCAAACCTGCCACTTTATTTCTGGGTAGAAGCTACCGGAACAGCCTGTTTTACACAAAATCGATCTCTCCTAAACAAAAGATTTTCCATCACCCCTTATGAATTTCTTAATAAAAGAAAGCCTAATGATAAGTTCTTTCATGTCTTTGGTTCCAGGTGTTTCATTTTCAATTAAAAGGAGCAAAAGAACAAGTTCGATGTGAAAGTAGACGAAGGAATCTTCTTACGGTACTCTCTAACTTCGAAGGAATATAGGGTTCTCAACAAAAAATCCAAAAAGATAGAAGAAACCTACTATGTCACCTTTTATGACTCTTATCTTAAGAAGTTCCAGACATCGGATCGTCAATCTGAGGAGATATTTCCAGTGCAGAATCCCATGACCATTCCTCTCTCAAACCTTTATGATGAATTCCTAAACTTGTTTGATGAGCCAGAGAAAGCGATCTCTTTGGAATCTAAAGCAGTTGATAAGAAGGAAGACGAGCTTAAGAAGATCATTGATGATGCTGCGAAAGATCTTGAAACCGAGCTCTCAATTCCGAAAACTTCTGAAATACCATCTCAATCGCAAGCCGCGAATGCTTCGATTCAGGGGGGGTTCTAAATCAACCTCCACTCCTAGCACACCTATTTAGGGGGAACATTCAACTCCTCCAATAAACCACGAAAGTCCAATCCAGGGGGAGAATCTAGTTCCAAACGAAGAGCCAAATCCATCATTTGAGGGGGAGAATGAGAATGCAAATGATGATTCGAATGCTTAATCGAAATTTGAAGATATGAATGCTGAAATGGATCCATCTTATGATCTACATTATCCTCCTCTAACCAAATGGACCAGAGATTATCCAAAAATACAAGTAATTGGAGAAACATCTTCAGGAGTTCTTACGAGAGCATAACAAAAAGAGAAGCAGACTGCATTATTCTCTAAAGTGGAGTTTTGCATGTTCATATCGTTTATCTTCAAAATTGAGCCTAAAAATGTTAAGATTTCTCTTGATCATTCTGATTGGGTGCAAGCAATGCAGGAGCAGCTCAATGAGTTTGAACGCAATAAGGTCTGGAGACTGATACCCACTCCGAATGATGTATCTGTTGTAGATTTAAAATGGGTGTTTCGTAAAAAGCTTGACAAATAAGGTAATGTGATACGAAACAAGGCTCAATTACTCATTAAAGGGTATTGCCAAGAGGAAGGCATAGATTACGAGGAAACTTTTGCACCAGTTGCAAGACTGAAGTCAGTTCGCATCTTCCTGGCATGTGCAGCTCACAAGAGATTTGAAGTATATCAAATGGATGTCAAATGTGCCTTTCTGAACACGGAACTTGAAGAAACAGTCTATGTGGAACAACCACCAGGATTCGTAAACGAAAAGTATCCCAACCACTGTTACATTATGGATAAAGCAGTCTATGGTCTGAAGCAAGCTTCACGAGCATGGTATGAAACTCTTAGTAGATTCTTAAAACAATCTAAGTTTAAACAAGGCTCAGTCGACCCAACCTTCTTTCGCAAGAAATATGGTGAGCATTTAATGATTGTCCAAATCTATGTTGATGATATCATTTTTGGATCTACTAATCCTAGATTAATTGTTGAGTTCCAAAAGTTGATGGAAACTAAGTTTGAGATGAGCTCAATGGGTCCGATTAACTTTTTCCTTGGTATGAATATAAGTCAGAGTCAGGAGGGAATCTTTATCAACCAGGAGGCTTATACGAAGACCTTACTTGCAAAGTTTGGAATGGTGGGAGATTCGAAGGTGAAGGTTCCAATGGCATTTGGAATGAAGCTAACACCGTCTTTGGACAAACCAACTACTAATATGACACTCTATCGTCAAATGATAAGTTCATTGATGTATCTAACTGGTAGTCGTCCATACATCATGTTTTATGTTTGCTATTGTGCCAGGTTTCAAGCAAATCCTCGCGAACCGCACATGACTGATGTTAAGAACCTCGCTCGGAATTTGGTACCCTTCAAGCTCAGGGTTCTTTGTGCAAGCGTTCTCTGACGCTGATCTCGGAGGTTGCGGTCTAGATCGAAAAAGTATAATAGGAGGATGTCAATTTCTTGATGGCAAACTCGTAATTTGGCAATCTAAGAAGCAAACCTGCGTCTCCCTATCGACTGCTAAAGCTGAGTACATTGCAGCCGCCTCTTGTACCTCGCATGTAATCTGGATACAAAGTCATCTTCGTGACTATGGGATTAATATGAATCGAATCCCCTTATACTGCGATTCTGAAAGTGCCATTCGCATCTGCCACAATCCAGTGCAGCTCTCCAAGACCAAACACATCGCACTGAGGTACCACTTCATAAAATATCACGTGGAAGATGGAAATGTCGAAATCCACTTTGTTAGATCCGTTGATCAGCAGTCCAACATCTTTACAAAAGTCTTACCTGAACAAACCTTTAATCACATTCTTCAAGACTTAGGAATGATAGAAGTTGAATCGGTTCCGAAACCACCTTCGCACTAGGAAAGTATTGGTTAAACTGCGAAAGGGTGCGAACGCTCATAGTGATTCGTAGTCCACTGTTCACACTGTGAATTGGTGCGAACGCTCGTAGCAACTCGCAATCCACTGTTCATTTGGAGGTTCGGAAATTCTTGTATACTTTTGTATATTTTGTTTGTTACCACTTATTTAATTTTTCTGTTTTTATTTCTTTCTCAGAAAAATCAAAAATCCAAAAATATTTTATTTGTTTTTGTTTTCAGAAAAATCAAAAATCCAGAAATATTTTATTTGTTTATGTTTTTATTTCTGTTTCAGAAAAATCAAAATTCGAAAAATATTTTCTATTTTTATTTCTCTATTAAAAATAATTAAGCAGTATTGACGGAACATATCATGATTCTCTCAAATTATGAATGATGGGGCAGATATAGAATTCCGAATCTTTGCACTAGTTAAGTGTCCCTAGAAGCATGCTGCTGCATGTAGTCCAAAGCCTCTGAGACTCTATGTTTGAAGCCTTAATGAATCGATAATACCAATCGTTTTTTCCCAATCAGGCTAATATTCACATAAGTCATTGAGCTACCTTACTCTTCTCATATTGAGTTAAGAGTTGACTGATTGGTCACTATCGTATAGCAGAGGTACATTTTTTTTCGGAACCACCTCCCACTACTTCTCCATCATTTTCGTTTCACATTCGTAACCCTTGAGACTCTCAGATATTACCACTGAGGTTTATGGTTACACAAATTTTGTGTTTATGATCATCAATTCGTTATCACCACGAATTGAGTGAAACCCACAATCCAGCACATATCTAAGAATTGGCGGTGAACAATTAATATGTTCTAGCTTTTCACCATAGAATTAACGAATATCCACCTTCATAGTTAGTACCTTGAAATCTCTTTTTATTTTTGTGATATCTTAATGAAATGTTCAAGACCTAAGACATTTCTTCCCATAAGATCTAGTTTTTATTTTTTATTGAGATTTCTATATTATCCAGCCACTCAAAAATTTCCAAATCATACTTGTTCTTATGACTACAATGGTCAGACAAGTACTTCTTCCGAACGTTCGGACTTATATTGAGTTTCGGAGTTTGGTTGAAGATGAAGCCACCCTTTCGCCTTATCAAAAAGAAGCCTTTCACTATTTCTCAACGAACATATGATCGTAATTCAACGGGATACCACACATACACTTCAGAGTCTTTCTTGACTCCGAAGGAAGATATCGTTGCCCGTGATCCATTTGCTTTATGTTAATTGAGACATCACTATAATCCCATATAATTATATTGATTTATTTCTTTATCTTTGGCACACTCTTGCAAGAAGATCCTTGTGATTCTCAAAAAGTCTGGTTCGTAGTCCTAATCGTTACTTTCAGATTTGGAGTACAAGATATGGTGATCAATTACTGTCACACCCCCAAACCAGACGGCGGAAACGTCTGGGGGTGGAGGACTTGAATTGTAGTATCACAACACATGCATCATAGTAATCAAAGTAGAAACAAACATTGTATTTAAAAAATATAAATATTTACATGTGTTCAATCATTGTATATTGAACCAAAATATAGTTATACAAAAGAAGATATGACTCAAAAAAGCTCCATCTTCTCAAAAGCTCGCGGAGTACCTGTGTATTATTTCCCTGAGAATACAAGTAATTTGAAAAGAGAGTATCAACATAAAGTTGAGTGAGTGCATAAATGTTTATGTTTGAAAGAGTATCTCTGTATCTTGTATATGTAACCTGTTCCAGAAAATCCTATATTTTCTGTTTGTATATAAAAAGTAGTTTTATTCCCATAAAACCCTTCTCTGTGTATTAATGTTTTGTATTTGTATTACTTATGAAAACATGTAACTGAGAGTGTGCCTGGCTCCACCAGCTGTTGTTGAAAATTGTATTGAATCTTTGTATTTTGTATTCTGTAAACTAGTACTTTGAAGGTGTACTTTCGTTTAGTTATTTATACACTAACGTATTGTTAATATCTTTTTAATGAGTTATTATAACCATACTATGACTGATGGCCTGAAACAAACGCTTTGTGGGCGTTTAAACTGGTGATAACAATTGCCACTCATCTAACTGTAGCTAGCAGCCTGAGTGCGGGGTTGTCAATCCCGATATAGATCTACACACGCTTGTTTCGATCCCCGGCTGGAGATTCTGGTTATAATGTCAGGACTTTTCTATGTTGTCTAAAATGAATTAAACAACCTGAATCTAGTGTCTCATAAAAAGCATATAAACGTTACATGTATATTAGTTTGAAAACTCAATCATAAAAAGCATATAAACGTTACATGCATCACATGCCAATCTGTCACGCCTTTTTAGGCGCTTTTTCAGAGATTATGGAACGTCAAAAACATGATTTCTCCCTCTAATCATACTGTATAAAAGAAAAATCGTCAATTCATTCTACCTTACCACTTTAAAAACAATCGATTTTCTCTCGGTGAATTCTCTCTCTCTTACTGTTCATCTTCTTCACCAAGCATCAATGGCAAACTCATCTGAAACTCCTTCCGTCGCCGAACAAATGGCTTAATTAACACTGCTAGGCATCAAGGCTAACCAGAATCTCATCCTAGACCTTGATCCATTCAAGTACGACGCCTTTCTCCAACCACTGATTGAATGCCTGAGACACTCTCCGTTGGCCACTGCTCTATCGTAGACCGAAAATGTTCCTTTGGAACTTCTATCCAAAGATTTATCTACTGCTCATTATGACGCAAGCGGTGCTACTATTACATATGAGCTGGGTAATCAACAAGTATCCATCACCATGTCACACTTCATTCGATTATTGGGATTTCCTTCTGACAGGGATTTGGTCGATCCAGAATTCGTCCCTAATTCCGCTATTTTGAAGATGTTCTTCCTGATGGGATATCGTGAGTATATGGCTGTCGTGTCCAAGTTTAAGAAGCCCAACCTTCCTCCTATGTGGAATGGGCTATTTACTCTAATTTTCAAGAGCTTCTCAGAGAGGGTAACTAGATCAGATTGCGCAAGTAAGCTCTTTCTTACAATTATGTATGGTGTCTATTCTGGGGTAAATGTGGATTACGGGTCAGTGCTTTGGGCTCAACTTGTTCAAAGCACTCTTCCTACTACAAGGCACAACAAGATTTATTGTGCTCGCTTTTGGGAAATCGTTGTTCGGAGGGCGATTGATCGCCTCGATATTCTGGTGATAGAGGATTCGATTATTGGTGCTATTCCAGTCCTTGATCCATCCAAGTACAAAGCCTTTCACCAACCACTGATTGAATGCCTGAGACACTCTCTGTTGGCCACTGCTTTATCGTAGACCGAAAATGTTCCTTTGGAACTTCTATCCAAAGATTTCTCTACTGCTCATTATGACGCAAGCGGTGCTACTATTACATATGAGTTGGGTAATCAACAAGTATCCATCACCAAGTCACACTTCATTCGATTATTGGGATTTCCTTCTGACAGGGATTTGGTCGATCCAGAATCCGTCCCTAATTCCGCTATTTTGGAGATGTTCTTCCAGATGGGATATCGTGAGTATCTGGCTGTCATGTCCAAGTTCAAGAAGCCCAACCTTCCTCCTATGTGGAATGGGCTATTTACTCTAATTTTCAAGAGCTTCTCAGAGAGGGTAACTAGATCAGATTGCGCAAGTAAGCTCTTTCTTACAATTATGTATGGTGTCTATTTTGGGGTAAATGTGGATTACGGGTCAGTGCTTTGGGCTCAACTTGTTCAGAGCACTCTTCCTACTACAAGGCACAATGAGATTTCTTGTGCTTGTTTTTGGGAAATCGTTGTTCGGAGGGCGATTGATCGCCTCCATATTCTGGTGACAGAGGATTCGATTATTGTTGCTATTGTAGTCCTTCACACTTCCAACGTTATATTGTCTGATAGTTCGTGATTTACCTTCATCGGATCTATTCCAGAACCGATTCTTCGCAATGTTCCGGCAGACAGTGTTGTTATCACTGAATATCGCAAACAATCGGCTTCGGGTGCTCGTCCTTTAACAGCTGCGAAGCGATGGTTTTTAGAAGAGGCCGACAAGCCTAAGAAAGGGGGTAAGCGAAAAATCAAGGATGGACCCTCCGAGCCTGCTCAAACTCCAAAGAAGAAAGTCAAGCAAATCGCTCGCAAGCCCAGGACGCCTACACCAAGTGATGAGGAGGATTCGCAGTCTAACACCATCTCCAACATTCGTACACAAGATCAAGTCCAGCACGAAACCATTGACATAGCTGCGACTTCGCATCCTATTGTTTCGGAGCCATCAACAACAAATCTTGATATAATGTTTTCAGTGCCCACTTTTCTTCCCATAACAGATGATTTTTTCCAAGATTTTTCTCCACCTTCTCCTACTGCTACCACAATCACTCCTTGTCGAAATGTCTCTGTGGGAGTCTCGCAACCACAAGTTTCTGTTACCCTATCTACTCCTTTATATACAGAGTCCACTACAACGACAACCACGACCAATAGTTCACCACCGGTCACTGTCAACGTATCTGATATGGGGGCAGGGAATTTTGGTTTGTCTTCTGGTGTTGGTACTACTCCCATCTTACCTTTACGCCAATATGATCCGGATACAATATTTGGTGATGATCGGGATGTATTTGAAGACTTTCACTACAGTCCTTTCCATGTTCAACAAAAAAGTGACGAAGATGATGCTCCAATGACAACAGGGCAGTTCAAGGCCCTAAATACTAAGTTGGATTCTTTACTTGAGTCCATCAAAGCCTCATCCAGTAGTGATTACTCCCAGGCTTCTGTCAAAGCCTTCCTTGAAACACTTACTAAGAAGCATGTTGCAAATCTCACCCTCACAAACAAAGCAGTTGTTGCATCTGAAAAGACGTGTAAGGAGGCGACCGAAAAAGTCGACAAACTACTTTCGGATATTAAAAACTTTATGGAGGATTTCCACACTTCGTCCGAACGCAAAACCGCATGTGCGAACACAACCATCAACAGCCTTGTTTCTACTATCCAAACTGAAAATGCGGCACTTACAAAGGTTCGCTTTGAGATCCAAACTGAAAATTCTGATTTCCAAGCATCCATCTCCTCTAAAATTGAAAAACTTCAGGATGATTTTGCTCTTGAGAACAAGATAATGGATGAGCTCGCTGTTAAAACTGAGAAGGTGAATGTTCTCTCATTGAAGTTATCGCATGCGAATTCCCAGATTGCCAAACTGAAATCCGAGAAAGCTGTTATCCAAAGTTGCGTTGCTGATGTGAATGCCGATTTGCACAGTCTGATCAAGACTCATAATTCTCTCCTCACAGTCTATGTTCGTCAACATCTAGCAGAGAAATTGAAGCCTATCTTCTCCATGCTAAACAGAATTCGAGGTGTTTCATAATCTTCTATTCAAAAACAAGGGGGAGAACCGACGAGAACTTCTGGTGTTTTAAAGAAACTGGTGGTGAAAATGATCAAGAACAAAAGCCAAAGTCAAACAAACCGAAGGTTAATGTAGCTTTGGGTTTGAGAGGAAAATAAAAATTGGTCGATGATAGTGAAGAGGCAGAAGAAGATGAAAATGAGAAATTATGAAGGAAGGCTCATCGTGCAGAAATTGACGAAAATCATCGCATTGTCAGGGAAGCTGAAGAAAAAGAAAGGAACGCCTATGAAGCCAAACTCACTTTGGAAACACAAAAGATTCTTTTCCCTCTCTGTTCAATGGAACGAATCCTGAATGAAGCCATTGATAATCCGAATATTTATTGGTTAGAACCTGTTACGTCATTCGAATTGGAGAACTCTCCTAATTCACAGCTTGATCTACCAATTACTCCAAAGGCTTTTCAGTTTCGTTGCTTTGAGAAAGTTGTGAATGCTTCTCTTTCTGATAATGGTGTTGATCAGATGCTCTTCTCGTTTTATCTAAAGCACATGAAGCCACAATACGAGACCTAGAGTTCAAATAAAATTACAGTTGTGAAGGTTTCTGGCCCAATTGAAACCGAAAGCTTTCCGAATGCTCGTTTCAAGGTGGCACGAGGAGCTGCGAGTTCAGTCTTTGAATTCACATTGGCTGATTTGTCGTGCCTAAACCTGTATGATTGGATATTTCTACTTCATCTCCATCTGAAGGATCAACAGAAATATGAACCTATTATGGCTCATCTCAAAAGGATGTTGGTCTCATACATACAGGAAGTTGGTAAAATGGATGTACAGATAGCGGTAGTTCTACGAAAGAAGCCAACAGTATTACCCAAGGAAGCTCCAGAAGATTTTGACAAGATAAAGATGGGTAGAATACGAAAGGATGGTTGGTGTATGGCATTCCAAATACGTGAAAGATTTGATGTTGAATTTCATAGAGATTGCTTCACTTTGGCTGATAAGCATCTCTACTCCACCTCATGTCTGGAATACATTATGGAGTTAATGAATCAATGCAAAGAGAACAGTGTAGGGGACAAGAAATGTTTCTTAGATATGATAAACCGGTACATCTTAGTTCGCAAGACTCTTTTGGGGATTATACTGAAACTGTTCGTAGTTCAAAAGCGCCAACAACAATGAAGAATTTGCTTTCCTTATTGACACAAAGGGGGAGATTGTTGGGATATTTTGTTTTCTATCAATATTGTATTGTTTTTTTATAGTCCATCTTTTGTAAAGGGTTGGGCCTGTCTACCCGTTTTTTAATGTGCTAGGGTTAGACTATTTATAGTGCATGCATGCACCGTGATTAGTATCGATTGTACTTACCCTAAACTGCCTTTACAATAAAAGTTCTTTATCGAGCTCTTCTAAGGCAGTGGTTTTTAATTATTCAGCACAATTTCGATCATTGTGTTCTTGGCTTTGATTCATATGCCTGTTTAGATTCTATTGATCTACTATTTATTATTCTAATAAATCTAGGTGATAGTGTTTTCCATATTGACTCGTCTAATTGTTTAGATAAAGCATGCTTGTGGCATTGTCGTCTTGGACATGTCAACAAGAAACGCGTTACCCAACTCCAAAAGGATGGAGTGTTGGAATCACTTGACATAAGGTCAGATGATACATGCAAGTCTTGTTTGCTTGGAAAGATGACTAAATCACCTTTCACTAGTTCTTGTGAAAGAGGTGAAGGATTGTTGGATCTTATACACACAAATGTGTGTGGGCCATTAAGATCCACCACAAGTGATGCAAATCGATTCTATGTGACTTTTACTGATGATTATAGTAGATATGGATATATCTACTTAATTAAACATAATTCAGAAACCTTTGAAAAGTTCAAAGAGTTCAAACATGAAGTCGATAATCAATTTGGGGTTGTGAGGCTTTCTTAAGATGAGAGACTCACGACAAGCTTGAACCTCATAGCGAGCGATGTATTTTCATCGGCTACCCACAGAAATCCTTTGGATATATCTCCTACAGACCGAGTGACAATGTTGTCTTTGTTACGAGGAGAGGGGTTTTCCGAGAGAGAGAACTCATATGCCAAGAGGACAGTGGGAGGCAAATTGACATTGACGAGCTTCAAGATTTAAGTGATGAAGGAACCTCAAACACTAGCACTCAACCCGAGGAGGAAACTCCTGTTGAACCTATTGACGAGTCATTACCTCTTCGACGTTCCTCTCGAGTTAGGATGGCACCTGAGTTTTATGGCTTTCATATTACTACTGAAGGTAATACGTTTATCAGTGATAGCACACTGGTAAATTTAGATGAACCATCTAACTATAAGGAAGCCATGGCAGGTGTGACATCCCCATTTTTCACGGCCAGAAAAGACCGATTTTTTTTATGCTTTATAAAAATCAGAGTACCTCTTTTAATAAAAATGTTGTGGGATTTGTTCCTAGAAAAACATGATAAATACGTTATCAAATCATTTCCGAAGAAATCTATTTTTATCCATTTTAAAACATTTGGGATTTCATCGTGATTACATAAACATAAGCATAAACAGAACATACATTCATTTACACTAGTGATCTACATCTCTTTTAAATCCCTCGGTGTAAAGTAGCTTCATATCGACACATTTCATACAAATAAGCTTGAGTAGGTCAGGTTGGGAAACTTGGTGAGTACATAGGGTTTTCAACCCACAATAATATAACTATTATTTAAACATCAAACAATCAACCCAATTACCCATCCCCATTATCTTCTTTACTCTTAAGGATCTACCCTAAGATTCAGCTATTCCTCATTCATTCATTCCTAAGGAGTATCCTAAGGAATCGGCACTAAGTCTGCATAGTCGCCAGGGTTTATCTCGTTTATTGATAGTATTGTTTTCGAGAGTCCACTCCTAATACCTGTCAATGGGTTTTCAGAGCGCACCGGGTGAACACATCGTTCACAACACCTACAGGTTGCGAGCCTGCTAGTGTTCCACTAGACTGTCTAGAATAGTATGTGGTTGTCATCCATACTCTGCTAGATGATGGGGTCATCGCTTGGGTCATCGTTTGGCTCATCGTTTTGGCTCATCATTTTGGCTCATCGCTTTGGCTCATCGTTTTGGCTCATCATTTTGGCTCATCGCTCTGGCTCATCGTTTTGGCTCATCGCTTTGGCTCATCGCTTAGGTCATCGCTTCGCACCATATTTTATCACTCATATATTATTGCTCATCATTCATCTCATCTTTCATCGCTCATCAGTTATCTCATCTTTCATCGCTCATCATTTATCTCACCTCTAATCTACCCATGTTTTACCCATCACATTTTGTAGATATAAAATACATATACAATTTAGATCATTTAAAACATGTATAAAACATTTCATCCAGCATAGACAGCAAGTATTCAGACAATATACACACATAGCACGTAATTTATATAAAATACTTCATATCTATGTGTAAGATGAAAGTAATTGTGCATTCACTTGTTAAAGTGATGACTCCAAACTCGGGCAGCGCTTTGCTTTTAACGATTCTATTTTTCTTCGACGAAACCTAGCATTATTATCACTAAGTTTTAGTCTAATCTTTATTGCGACTAATTATTAGTCTAGATTCATCATTAACTCAAAGTCTACTTTCATGATCTATCAAGTAAGGAACAACCAGGTAGGATCATATCGGAGGTAGGGTCTATTTGGTATACGAAGTATACTGTTTGGAAATCCCACTTTAAACACCTCACTAAATCACAGCCTAGACATCATTCCCGTAAGTAGATCAATCAGTATAAAGACTTTGAATCACTGATAAATATTATTTCTAGGTTCATAATAACGATATTATATTTAAATATAAGCAATATTTAAAGTATGGTAGGCTTATTTCACTTGCAGCGGGTTTTATTAAAAACCTGGCTCCGCTGGAGCGGAGCTTCTGAGCCGAAAAGCTCTTTTTCTCGGAGCCTTCGTGCACTCTGGGGCTTTCTTCTAGCGCTAGGGAAGTTTCCTAGGCTTTAGGGGGTTTTAGGGAGTCTAGAGAGAAGTTAGAGAGAGAAAGAAAGGCTTATGGTGTGAACAAAATATGAAGAGTTCATCTCTTATTTATAGGGGCTTTCTCGTAGAGTAGGCCCTATGTTTCGTCTGTATCTTCCGCGTACGAGCTCTGTTTTCTATGTTCTTTATATCCACGCGTTGGTATTTACGAGTACTACAACTTTCATTTAGACATCGTCGTCTAATTCTCATTCTATCTTCGATTTGCGAAACTGTATCGAATTTATCGCGCTCGAAGAGTAGGGACTAAGTTTCATCCATATCTTTCACATACCAGCTCTATTATCGATGTTCTTTATATCCACACATTGGTATTTACGAGTACTACAACTTTCATTTAGATCTAGTCGGCTATTTCTCACTCTATCTCATATTTACAAAACTGTATCGAATTTGCCGCGCTCGAAGAGTAGGGACTAAGTTTCATCCATATCTTTAACATACGAGCTCCGTTTTCGACTGTCTTTTTATCGTTGAGCTCCTATTAATGAGATCTTCAATTCTCGTTTAGACTGTTTTGGTTAAAAATCGACCGATCTAAAATTCGAATTTCGGGATGTGCATTACTATGCTAAATCTTAGATAAATCATAACTTCCTCATACGAAGTCAGATTTGGATGTTCTTTTTATGCACACTCTCGTTTTAACATATACTACGAATTTTGTTTAGATCGCTAAGGCTAGAAAGTATTTTATCGTAAATTCAGTTTTTACGATTCCCGGTATCGTGCCGGTTTTGCCGTAAAACTTCGACGGGTCATAACTTCTTAGTTATAACTCGGATTTCGGCGTTATTTATATGTACGGAACCCTTGTGACATATACTTTAACTTGGTTAAGATTACTCCTTCTAAATAATCTTCCATCAAAAAGTCATTTTTTGACGCTCATTGTCTCTAAATTGACTAGCCCGAATCTGCGGGCGTTACAACAAGCCCCGAGTCAGCTAAATGGAAAGAGGCAATGGACAGCGAGATTCAATCCATGTATGACAATCAAGTTTGGAACTTGGTTGACAATGTACCAGGTCGCAAGACAGTCGGGTGCAAATGGATCTTCAAGAAGAAGACTAGCATAGATGGGAAAGTACACACATATAAGGCGCGACTGGTTGCGAAGGGCTTTAATCAAACTCAAGGAGTTGAGTATGATGAGACCTTCTTACCAGTAGCAAAGATTAAATCTATAAGGGTTATGTTAGCCATAGCTGCATTTCATGATTATGAAATATGGCAAATAGATGTCAAAATCGCTTTCCTTAATGGAAAGTTGGCTGAATATGTTTACATGTGTCATCCAAAGGGTTTTGTCAATACAAAGTACCCTAATAGAGTGTGTAAGCTTGAGAAATCCATGTATGGATTGAAACAAGCATCTCGCAGATGGAATCTTTGTTTTGATGAGAACTTCAAAGAGTTTGGTTTTTTGAGAAGCGAAGATGAGTCATGTGCATATGTCAAAGCTAATGGGAGTATAGTAAGCTTTCTGGTATTGTATGTAGATGACATACTTCTCATAGTAAACGACATCCCAACCTTGCAGGAGGTTAAGTCCTAGCTTGAAAAGTGTTTCGCTATGAAGGACCTTGGAGAAGCTGCCTATATTCTAAGGATAAGGATATTGAGATATAAGAGTAAAAGACTAATAGGACTTAGTCAAAGTACCTATTTGGACAAGGTGTTGAAGCGTTTCAGCATGGAGAACTCCAACAAAGGTGACTTACCTATCCAGAGCAATACCAAACTGAGTAAGACTCAGAGTCTGAGTACAGAGGCTGGGATAGCAGAGATGAGTCGAGTATCATATGCCTCCGCGGTTGGCTCGATCATGTACGCTATGACTTGTACTCGCCCTGATGTGGCTTTTGCTTTGAGCATGGTCAACAGATATCAAGGGAATCCTGGTAAATCTCACTGGACCGTAGTAAAGAACATTCTTAAGTACCTGCGGAGGACTAAGGATTGGGTCCTTAACCTCGGTGGGAGTGATGACTTGACAGTGACAGGTTATTGTGATGCCGGTTTTCAGACCGACAGAGATAATTTGCGCTCTCATCCGGGCTGGGTGTTTACCCTAAATGGAGGAGCAGTAATATGGAAAAGTTCCAAGCAGGAGACTGTAGCTGATTCAACGTGTGAATCAGAGTACATAGCAGCGAGCGAAGCATCGAAAGAGGCGATATGGTTGAAGAACTTCATCGGAGACCTTGGAGTCGTATCATCCATAAAGGAGCCTGTGGAGATTTTCTGCGATAATGAAGGGGCGATTGCCTTAACCAAGGAACCGAGAGATCATGGTAGATCCAGACATATCGACAGAAAGTACCACTTCATAAGACATCGAGTACAATAAGGATTCCTCGTAGTTAAGAGGGTATCGTCAGAGGATAACCCAACAGATCCCTTACGAAGGGACTGAGTAGGGTTAAGCACTTGCAGCATTCTAAGAGTATCTGGCTGAAGGACGATATTAGTTTTAGTGATTAGTTAAAATATTCAGAAACTTGTAATAGTTAAAATGTAATTGACATTTGATGATTGAATAAAAGGAGTTTTATTTATAAGTAAAGTTACTATCTTGTGTCAATTCTTTACTATTGTTTCACTTTGCATGTTTTGACTTCCGGAATAATAAGATTGTGCAAAATATCCACAGTCGATCATACTTTGGAAGTAGGTTATGAGGTTAGACTGTCATGAATTGCCTTCTAGATTGTCTAAGGAGTTAGACATAGCAAAAGTATGCTACAACGTTCATGAGTGCTCTTGAAATAAGATTTGAGTATTGGATTAAACCCACGCTCACATGAATCACTTCATGGAATTTATCACGAGTGATTGTGAGACGATAATATCATATAGTCTTCAAACCAAGATATATGAGTTGTTGACTACGAGTTGGCTGTGCATTGATGGTATGAAAACGCATCAGTAACATGATGTTATAAAACGTATCATTATGCATGATTTAACGAGTAGTTAGTATAAGCATATTGTTGGGTTTTGAGCATTCTAACACTCCTAAGTGTACATGCAACCCTAAATACCTTGGATCTATGTTTTCTCTATTATACATGCAAATATGAACTTTCCAAGGTATTCATCCTAACTAGCATAATAACACTGATTCAAATGAATATCTCAAGTTAGAATTACATACCTCTTTGATGTAGAATGTCTTCATGAAGCTTGAGTACCTAGTGCCCCAAGTGTGACACCTCAAATGGTTCACACAACATCAAATTCACATGGAATGACTTGAGAGAAATTGGAACACTTCATAAAATCGGCTAGCCCTTTTTCCTCACACATAGTCACCGATTTCTTGAGCCATGGGATTCTTTTATATGGTGGATATTAGGGTTACACCATGTAACTCATAACTTTACCCATTCCTTATGCTCCATGGATTTTAACCTCCATGAAGTATCCATGGGTCACCCCATGGACTTAGTCCAACATAAGGAATCTTGGATCACAAGCCCACATATAAAAGAATGAATGATTTACACAATCAACCCATATATTTAAGTAGTCTCCTTTTGATCACTTAATTAATTCCAAATTAATTCTTGATCAATACTAATTAAATAACCTTATTAATATATTAGAACTTATAATATATTAATAAACCTTAAGTGTTATTTCTATCATTTTAGTCTATCCAAATGCATGATGCCATGCAACCCAAATGGACCATGCCGGTTCGGGTCAAGTCTTACCAATTATAGTTATGGACTTAGACATTAATCCAACAGTCTCCCACTTGGATAAGTCTAAAACTATTATTGCGTACGACTTCAAGACCGACTGGCAATCGTAGCTCTCAAAAGCTTCTGTCGAACTCTGACCTTGCCGATGATCTCTGACCTTTGTGAATGACTTGTCCATTAGATAAGGGATCATATATTCCTCCATTCTAGAAATCATATGGACTAAGACATGGATTATAATCATTCTCTCGGTCCATTTGTTTTTTCCCGATTTCCGATTTATGACGATTGACTAATTGAACAAATCAAATCAGTCCAGGCCCGGCCGAGCACTTACATTTGTCATCACCAAATCATCGAGGGGCCCACAGATATCGCTTTTATCCCGAAGGTAAAAGGAATGGATGAACTTCGACTCATTTGGCTTGTTCTACTACTTGTTGAATCATACACAAAGGCACGTTTTATAACATCGAGTTACCAATGCGTTTTCGTGCAATCAATGTATAACCAACTCATAGTAACAACTCATATCTCTAGATTTGAAGAATATAAGATATTATCTTCTCATGATCACTCATGATAAAATCCATGAAGTGATTCCAATGAGCGCGGGTTGAATCCAATACTCACAACTTATGAGCACTCATGAGTGTTGTAGCACCACCTTGTCCCACATTTTAGACCTCTACAAGCCCAACCCATGACAGTCTTGATTCATATATACTTCCAACATATGACTGACTGTGGATGGTTTGAATAACTTAATCATTCAGGAAGAATGACCTAGTTATTCTGGAAGTCAAAACATGCAAAGTGAAACACAATAATAATCGAATCCAATATGGTCTCAGAACTTATGAATATAAATAAAACACCTTTTATTTATCACAATATGATTACACATTATTCATTGTATACTGTTTCAAACTATCAACTTTATACTTGAATTAAAACAATAGTTGTCCCATGCTCCAAGCATGTACACTATGTTTTCTAAACACTAGTCATGCCATACACCAAGTATGCATACTATGTTTGTCTATGATCTTTACTTTGTGAAATAGGTCAACTGAACATAACTTCAATGATTCTCTTTTCACAGTCCCAAATCCTTACTGCAAATGCAAGAATTCCAAATTCATGCCATTTACTGAAATCTGTTAGATTCTAAACTTATATGCATTGATCCTCTTGTAATGATTATGCACAAAGTCACAAGGACTTGACAACAAACATTACAGAGCATTCCAAGGAGATCAACTCCTTGGAAACATCCTTCTTGCATTAAGTTTCCTAATCTTACACAGATTGAATAATTTCTAACTTTGAAACATTTCCATATTCCATTTTGACTATCACTTCTGAACAAGAGTTGCCTCCTTACAGATTATGTCAATATGGTCCTTCCAGAATTAACACTATACTTCCAACTGTCCTTTGAGCAACCAATCTTTGGTAAACCTTACATTCTCCTCTACAATTGCTTAATCCTTTTAGTCATATCCAGTTCTAGACCTTTTCCCTTCTTAATGCCCCAGACATTTGGAAAATTTTAGAAAGGATGAATATAGCACATGTAATCGATCCTATATCCGAAGCATATGGGACACGATTCATGATGTCTCACATAAAGACTAAACCAGTCTTTTGCTATAATATTTCCATTTCAATTTGCCAAGTTCTCATAATTCAGATTATGAAAAGGGATGCCGTAATCATAATCGAATTTTAGAACGCAAATAATGGACCCATATATAGAATTTACTTATGTTGAGCCATTCCAACATGAAATTCATATATATATATATATATATATATATATATATATATATATATATATATATATATATATATATATATATATATATATATATATATCCTTGACTAAATACGATTTAAAACCTCAATCTAAACTTTTAGATTTGAGATGAAGTATAATTTCCTCTCCCTTAATTATAGCAAAACAACTTTTTCCCAATTGAAACCTTTTGTTTTCTATAATTAACATTGCTAACTTGCAACCTTTATCATAATTATCATGCTCCCACTAACACGATGATTATTAGCATAACACTTATGCTCCCACTAGCTTTGACATGTACTCAGAAATCAGCTGAACTTCTAGAAAAACAATACTTTATTGACTTTCTTACCAAAGTTCAGATTTCTGATACTAGATTGCTTTGATAAAACTTTATCAAAATCATACACCTTGCCTTAGATAGCACACTTGTGTGTCTAAACAATTTTAAGAACTATGAAAAGGGATGCCGTAATCATAGTCTCAATTGTTTAGACCTTTGCCACTTCTCACAAGTCCATGTTAGTGTGCCGGTTAACCACACATGCTCCACTAATGACTTTGAGAATGCAAATATCACAATTGCTATCTAGCTAAAATCTACTTAGTGAAAGTGTTTCCTCACCATCATTTTCATGAATCGGAGAGAAACCTTATGACACTTAGATTTAATGGTGTATGTGTTCTTATCCATGTGAATTGTCAAAACCATAGTTACAAGACAAGGATAATGACAAATTCAAACTCATATGGACTGAACTCAATCTTAATTTCTTTCCATCTGGCAGCTCAAGGGTCTACCATTGCTTCCAAGTTGCTGTGCAACCAATTGAGAACTCTAAGAACTCATATGCAAAGCCAATCTTTAATTGGAATGGACACAGAAATAGTCAACACGATAGGTTATAAACCTCAAGTCGTGTGCTAGTGAAGAACTTTAGGTTTTACTCTTGATTAGTTCTTCAGACTTTCAAGACCTTTTAAGACTCCCACTGTCCTCTTGACATATAAGACTCTCTTGTCAAATATTCAAGAGATAGTGTGGATTCTAATCAAGACAAACACTTCACACAATTGGCCTTAGTTGGTCTTTGTTTTATCCAAAACATCACAACTTACCAATTTCAAATGTACAAGAGTAGAAACCTTTTACTCTTACATTTGACAAGTGTTTTTAAACCTTCTTTAAGACATGTCACTCAAGTTACAATCTTGGAGTATGACTCTAAGAATTGTTTTGGAATGAAATATGACTCATCTTCTTGATTTAACCACTTCAACAATTCATAACTCCTCTTCTTAGCTACCGGAATGCACTTAGAGGATGAATTGTGATAAGGTCTCTTAATCATTAAGATGATTATATAACATGATACTAAAGTACTCTCCCATCTTTTCAGATTTGAGAAACTTTTATCCTTCTGCCTAATTTGATTCTTCTCATTCGTTTCGCCATACACTGAAATTTTTTCCAATGCTTCAGAATTATACTTAAGAGTGTAAGTATAACCATATTTACTAAACTTTAGTAAATAATGACGAATAGTCTTATCGATCTTTTGTGGTGGACTTAATCAGTGCACAAGAATGTGTACTCGATCCTTTAGTCTGTTACTTGACTCACACATCCATGTGAACAAGTAGTTAGTCTTAATTTTTCCAATGCTTGAAGGTTCTCATTCATCATGCTCTATAAATTGCATGATTCCAAGTTTCGGTCCAATTGAAACTTGGGTGATGAGAATCTTTCCTTATTTGGTAAATTTAGACACTACCACAAATGAAAGAATCAAATTCATATTTCCACTCTTGCTCTTAATGGAATCTTATAAGCAACACAGTTTTTCACAAATGCCATTGTAAGGATATTTTAAAATAAATAAAATCAAAAGATTTACCTTTTATTTTAAAACTTTGCGGAAAAACTCATCCTTACAATCCATATGAAAACTTGTTGTTATCTATTCCTAAGCAAAATATCATAACTCCTAAGATGTAGCTCAAGAATCTGATCTTCAAACTATGTGATAGAAATCCATCCACGCGATCAGATTCAGCATATTCTTTCTTTAAATTTCTTCACCTTTTCTTTGATTCTTAAAACATCACCATGTGACCCAGTCACATAATGTATCGAGAATCTCAGAATAGAAACTTAGCAGAGTTAGATAGTGGACTTTACCTGAAGTAGAGTCAAACTTATTGACGTTAACATCCTAAGGTAAATTTGGCAGCTTCGCAACCAATGCCCCTTTCTTTGGCAATGGACCCTTGATAATGGGACTATCTCAGACTTAGCCTTTCTCTTTACCATTTGGTCAACCTAGTTGACTATGGCCGATCCATTTCCATTGGGAAGAGAGAGCTTTACTGGATATCTAATGTTATCATTATCAATGTCAATAAAGTTTTAGGAAGTTGATCTTAGCAAATAGATTAGATCATTAAGGGTCTTGTCATAGTCTGTTTCATAGGAGTCCCAAAGGAACTCACTATGTGACTTAGAAAGTGATTGATCATCAGCTTCCTCTAGACTTTGACACCCAACTCTCCCGGTTTGTCAATATGTGACTACATCTCCAAGATGTGATCACATATAGACCTTTGCTTGCCAATAGGGCTTGAGTGACCTTAAACTTTTCAGGAACTTGTGGGTTAGGGAGAATAATTGGAGGAGGTGAAAGAAGTATGATTTCCATGGGACATCATCTTCATTTTAGGAAAACTTGTTTCAAGAGATTTGGGAAGATCATCTTTTGGGAGATATTCAAGATAGTTTATTTAAAGTCCTTAATATAACACCCAATATGAAATATTAAGGCTAGGACCCAACACAATACTTTTATAACTTGGAAGAGGGATGCCGTAATCCAAGCTATAAAATATTTGAAGGTAAGTGAATGACGATTCACCAATTTCCACCAAGATAAACGAAATGTATTATTAGGTTTTAATTGGTTTTGAAACTCCTAGATTCTTTTGAGATTCATTGAACTGTTCAATGGCATGTTTCAATCTCGAGTGTGCCCTTCAGGTTTTGTGACTGGGATGCCGAGGATCACAAAACAAGGTGTGAATAACCATGAAAATATGCTTGGTACCCTTAAGTGTTTACCCCTCAATCGATGTGCCGGTTAACCACACACGCTCCATCGATACTATGATAAACATTAAGTTACCCTTTGCCTACCTTGTTAAATACGAGTTAGTGTGCCGGTTAACCACACACGCTCCACTAACCGACTTAAACAAAGTGCAAAGTGTAATTTCATGGGTTAGCACCAAATTCACATTTTCCTAAGTAACTAAGATTGGGAATTTATAAATGTTTAGTTACTTAGTATTTATCATTAATACTTTTAATGAAGGGAGAATTAGAGTCCTTGTCCTACCCGTTCGGCTAACGACCCTCCACCAGTCAAGGAAGCGGTGGGTGAGAGTGGACACCCATTAAACTGCCATTTTATAGGCAGTAACCTTATACCCCCCTTATAGACCGGCTTCGTGAATGAGGCCTACTAACGGTAAGACTGACTTTCTCTTATACATATATATATATATATATATATATATATATATATATATATATATATATATATATATATATATATATATATATATATATATATATATATATATTATTAATTTATAATATTATAAAGTATAAGGGTTGAATTTTAACTTTTAAAATTCTAAGGGCTTAACTTGGAATTAAAGTATTCATAAGAGAAAACTTTTCAAATTCCAAAACTTGAGGGCAAGTTTTGAAACTATTCAAAACTAATTAATTCCATAACTTATGTGTTTAAAGTAGTTTTAATTAAAAAAACTCTTCAAGTTCCATAACTTGAGGACAAGTTATGGAAGACTTTAAACTAATGAAAGAATGTAACTTTTCTTTATTTTTGTAACTTATGGAACTAATTAAGGTTACACATTTTATTACTTAATGAAGTGACTCTTGAACCTCCATAACTTGAGGACAAGTTATGGAGTCATAAAACCATTCAATGAAGACAAGACTCTTCATTTTGTAACCTTTGCCAACTTTTATGAGTTTTAAGAAACGTTAATGTGACTTTTCATGTAACTTGAGGACAAGTTACACAAACACATTTTAGAATCATCTCTTACATTAAAATGGATTGAAAACAACAATTTCTAATAATTTTTCTATTAATCTAAGCAACTCATAAGAACAAGATAATTTAATCAAACTTTTTCATGTAATTAGACTAACCATTAAACTAATACAAAACATGAATCTATTGACAATTATCTTTGAAATTGGATTAGAATGAACATTACCACATCAAAAACAGGTTTATAGGTTCAAAAACAGCTTATGGTAATGTTCCTAGTCCATTTCTAGCCAAAAACCTCGAAGATATGCTAACAGGGGCTCCTACTCGTCGAGTGTATGAACCTACTCGACAAGTAGGATGATTTTCTTCATGGACTCGGCGAGTTCATCAGTGGACTCGGCGAGTCCAATGCCCAGAATGCCCGAAATTCGACTTTTTCAGCATTTTTCAGCAATTTGCATCAAGTATAATTGAAAACAAGCCTACGTTCTGATACCACTGTTGGGTTTTGAGCATTCTAACACTCCTAAGTGTACACTTAATAAACCTTAAGTGTTATTTCTCTCATTTTAGTCTATCCAAATGCATGATGCCATGCAACCCAAATGGACCATGCCGGGTCGGGTCAAATCTTACCAATTATAGTTATGGACTTAGACATTAATCCAACACATATAAGTCGAAGTTTATCTGTTCCTTTTATCCTAAGAGGATTAAAAGCGATATCTTGGGCCCCTCGATGATTTTGTTTTGACTTATGCGTAGGGCCCGGTCAGGACTAAATTGATGTGTTCAATTATGTTCTATGTTAGACAAATCAGAAATCGGGAAACAAACTGCAGGACAAAAAGTACGACTATGTTCCATGTATTTGTCTGCATCATATCTTGAAGAACATAGGAAAATATGATCCCTTATCTAAAGGACGCGTCACTGACTAGATCAGAGTTCGACAACGACTTTTGAGAGCTACGATTGCTAATCGGATTTTGAAGTTGCGTTGGCAGTTATAGTTATTAGACTTATCCAAGTGGGAGACTGTCGGATTAGGTGTCTAAGCCCATAACTATAAGTGGTATGTACTTGACCCGATAGTAGCATGGTCCTTTTGGGTTGCCTTCACCAGTGCAATTTGGCAGGATGGACTTTTGACAAAGAGGTTATTTGTGATTTATTAATATATTATACGCATAATATATTAATTGATAAATCATATTATTTAATTAGTATTGGTCAAGAATTAAATTGGAATTAATTTAGTGATCAAAAGAGACTGATTAAATATATGGGGACTGATTAAGTAAATCAATGATTCTTATAATGTGGGCTAACAATCCATGGTTGATTAGGATGGGCTAAAAGGTTTACCCATGAAGCCTAAGAAATATGAAGGGTCATGGTGCACTAGGGTTTGCATGGATGAAACCCTAGTCTTTGCCACACTATAAAGACACCGCCTTAACCCTAAATCGGTTGCCCATTCATTCTAAGAGAGTGATACTCGGTTTTGGAGCTAACTAGTCTATTCTCTCAAGCCTCCCCTTGCATTTGGTGTGTGTGACACATTAGAGGCATCACAATTGAGGTGCTAAAGCTTTCTAAGGCCAAGAACTACAAACTACATCAAGACGTATTCATCTAACGTTTTTTTATGTTGTATATCTTCTATTGTATGCTAGTTAGGATTTGTGCTTTGGAAATAAGTTTTAGTGTATAATTAGAGAAAACTTAGTTTCAAAGCATCTAGGGTTGCATGTGCACCATAGGAGTGTTATAGTGCTTAAAACCCAACACTTGTTTCTTTTATGAAAAAACTAGACACTAGAAGAGGATTTTCTCCTCTTATTTGGAAAGAAAGTCTGGAAGAGACTAGTACTTCTAGTCTAGATAGAACTCATACTTTTCATTTAACACTTAGGTACTTGACACTTAAATGTTAATATAATATTTGTAAATGGCTTGCAAATATTTATTGAAGAGTAACCAAGCTGAGCACAATCAAGTTGGAACTACACTCTAGGAGTTTAGTTTATTATTTATGCTTAGAAAAAAAATTACTTGTAATGTAAAACAATATTTGTTTTGGAACAAAGTATGTTTTAATTTAGCATGTCTAAATTTATGTCTTAGTTATTTTATTCAAATGTTTGATAATTTACTTAATCGTTTTTCATAACGATAATATTCATATTCTGAAATGATTAACTTCTATTTATGAGACTAGATCTCTTAATAGAGTTATGAAGTAAATATCGATATTTTATAAATAAAACCAAGTTCTATATACAAGCACTTTTGACTTAAACTTGTTTTAAATCAAATTTATCTTTGACATTGTTATCTTTATTATATAAATGGCAATCACATGTTTCAACTTCAAGAAAGGCATCTTTGAAGGCAAATAATGTAGTTTATTTGACATATGCGAACCTTATTTATATGTAAAGGATTCCTAATGATATTTTCACTAAGGTGTAGAGAAAATAATTAAGGAACTATACACCTTGGTGTATGACTTCCTTTCTAATGAATGTCTGAGATTATGCACAAGATACGAAATCAACTTTATTAACAACTATAGTAGTTTTAATTATATTTTACGTGGTAATGCATAATTATGAAATCTTTGTTCAAGGTTTCAAAAGTTGAGATACAAACTGGTAAGAACCATCTAAGGCCTTAATGATAATAAAGGATGAATTAAATCTTACTTGGTATGATTTAATTTCTAATCGGTAGAAACATCCTCCTTTAATCTTTTTGGGATAATACTTAAATCACTATTAATTGTATCTTGAATACAAATACCAACTAATAAGTAGATTAAACACTTTATAATATTTAGTATGGAAATGATCCATCCTCATCTTACTTAATGTTTTGTGGATTTAAAGCCAATGTTGGACTAAAGCTTCTAGACCCAAAATCTACTAAACACATATTTGTATAATACTCTAAATGTGGCTTAGATTATTATATGAAAACCCGCCAAGCATAAGTCCTCTTATTCTTGTGAAAGCTAAGTTACTAGAAAGCAAGCTTCTAATGACAAAGCGAGTGGGAGGTACATGGAACATGAAGCAGTTCAAGAGCCATAACCTTATGTAGTAATAGTTGGCACTAGTTTTAACAAGGATTAATAGAATTAAATAATAGCTATTCACAAACACAAATTGTTCGCATTAATGGTAGAATTCCTCTATGACTTGATTAATGTGGAATCTCTCATTGATGATATTTTATTGATGCTTCATGAACATGAGATGTAATCCATGTATGATAATCAAGAATGGGCTTGATTAAAATTTGTCCCTGTAGCAAGGCTAGAAGCAGTAAATAATTCTTCTAGAAAGAATAAATTACATGGATATCTATACACATTTAAAGCAAGACTTGTAGTAAAGGGATTTTCTCATACTCATGTTATTGACGATGGTCCTCGTCATACTCATGATATTGATTGTGATCAAACCTTTTTCACAGGTAGCTATGATTAGATCAACAATGATATTATTTGCTATAAATTCATATTCTTAATATGAGATATAGTAAATAGATTTCAAGAAAGACCGTTTTTCTTAATAGACATCTACTGGAAGATATCTATATAGATTAGCCTGGAGGTTTTCTTAATCCATGTTATCCTAAACAAAATGTGTAGAGATTGAGATCCACTTGTGGAAATAAAGCAAACATCTCAATGTTGCAATCATCATTTTAATGTAAAACCACAAGGTGTGTTTTTATATCAAAATGAATAGAACATGTGTGTTTACTAAGAACTAGTGGGAGCATAGTGAAATTCCTAATCTTGTATGAGTGAGACATACTTAATCATTTGAAATCACATTCTGAATAAGCAAGGTCGTTTTCACCTTGACTCAGAAAGTGTTTCTAAAATAAAAAACTTAGGAAGGAGAAGATGTATTCTTGGAATATAAAATCTATCAGAGATAGATAAAAATGAATGTTAAAAGCTTCATGTCCTTATAAATATATTAGCAATATCTTGAAAGGGAACAAGACACACAGTTCTTTTCGAGAATTCTTGGCATTGTCATATGGCACCATTTTGAGCTAGCCTCAAAAGTACATAGCTCATAGGTTTGAACTAGATGAAAGGATTTATATTCTATTTTCTTGGAAAATGAATTCATAATTTACGCAATATTATACATAGGACATGGTATTTGATCATGCGTAAGCATGTTATAGGATACTAATTGAATACATGGTTAGGTCACTGGATGACTAAGAAAATATTCTAAGAGTAATTTAGAAGAACTTAGAGAATGTATATGAGACAATCAGTTTAGAAAGGATCTTTATGGAAAGAGCTACACAAGATGTTAATTTCTAAACATATATGAATAATAATGAATTATAATTTGATTTTGAATTAATTATGAAATGAAGGGTAAGTTTTGTTGGAATGGGGTCCAAGCACAACATAATGACACAATCTACTACAAAATAAGAATACACTACTTTAGAAGTTGAATTCAAATATGATTGGATGAATGGGATCATTGAAAAACTATGTTGATTTCTGCCATTCAAGGATCATATAGAAATCTTTGTAACCTCGAGAGTATACTTAATCAAGCTAAGAGACTCTATGTCACGAAAGAACACCAATCGTATTCTCCAAGATATTTAACTATACCTAGAGTAAAGTTAAGTATGGAGATGATAGTATTCACAAAATTCACACAAATTAAATTTTGTCAGATCCATTGATAAAGACTTTATTATTATAGAAATGGGATTTTGATTTGGATTTTGTATTTGGATATTGGAACATTATAACAAAAACTATTAGATAATGTTACGATATATTGGGATATATTCATCACATTAATACTTGTTGTGTTCTATATTACCATGTTTAATCCATGAATAATGTTATTATTCTAAAGTTCATAGTCGGTTATAACTGTGGGAGCAATTATGAAGTAAGACTAATATGAATTGGATTGGTTGACTCTTACTAGATGAAAGTAGGCAAGTGGTTGTAACCAAGTTTCATAGGTACATATCAGAGAACTAATATTGAACTGACCCGCATCAAGATCATCTCATGGATCGCTATCATGAATGATACTCGATTAAAAGGTACTATGTTTGTATCCTTAACACCTGAGATACATAGTGGGACTTAAGTGTAGGGAGTACTATGCTTTGATAATGGTCAAATGTTGTTCCTTAACCGGGCAGTTATAAAATCCACTTTCAGGTATGGTGCGTACTATGCAAGAGGCTTATGTAGTCAAGATGGGATTTTTTTCTCTTATGTGTTGAGAGTTAGACATCTAAGGCGCCTTACCAAAATTTGAACAACTAATGATATTGATCGCGATCCAAATCTCATGTTCAACATGATGTCTGTAGTAAATGGATAACTGATAAACTTACCTTATACACCAATTGTAGTTTTGAGCTTTTGGGAATTGAGCATTGATAGAATGGAACAAACAGTCGTATGGTCTTAGGGTAGTGAAATGTTGCTAGATGTTCACCACTGTCTATATCAGTCTAATATGAGTCTGGCGCAAGTGGGAGATTGAAAGGTCCACTATGCTCAAGAGTCGTATTAAAGTGATATTGCTAAATAACATATGATACTAATGGGTCACACTAACAACAACTTGATACAATTGATTATTTATTAGAAATTAATTTTAATAAATATTCAATAAAACTTTTATAATTAAATTGGAAATTATTTATTTCATGGAAATAATAAATTCCATTACCAAGTAACTTAATATATATCATATGGTATGATTTATAATTCATGTAGAAACTTTTGGACTAGTTAAATCCTTTTGTCTTTTTCCTAAAAGACAAGGTTTATATTTTATAAAAAAGTTTATAAAAGTTTGACTTTCTTTCTTTTTATTTATGCAATTTTCGAGATATGCATAAAAAGAAGAGGTGAATGACTTGTCTAATCATGCTTTAAAAGCATGGGAGACATGTTTATGACAATGGGGACAAGTTTGCTTAAAGTGCTAAGGACTATTGGTTACTACCTTCACTTTATGCATATAAATAAGAGGCTTGCACCCTTGAATGAGTGCGTCATTCCTTCTTCCCTACTAGTGGAAGAAACTACTTTCTTCCCTCTCATTCTCTCTTGTTTTGCTTTGAAGACTTGGAGATTACTTGCTTTCTCATGCCTTCTTTAAGTTCATATTGGTTATGAACTTAAAGCTTAAGGGTTTAAGAGTTTTGGACTAGTATCTACATCAAGTTGAGTCATTGTTGGTGTCACAAAGGTTCCACATTCTTCATCAACTTCCAAGCCTCCCAAGAGGACCCAAAGAACTACAAAGGTTGTTATTTCTCCACCTCTTCTTTGGTTGGTGTTTTAATCTTTCTATAACTTGCAAGAAGATCCTTGGTGGGTGTAAAATGTTTATGTTATTTCAAAAATTAAAGTCTTCAGTTGCCATATTTTTATAGTTTATGAAACTATTTTTGAACTAAAACCCAACAGGTGATACATATATCAGTGATAATACACTGGTAAATTTGGATGAGCCTTCTAACTACAAGGAAGCCATTGTGGGCCCTGAGTCTGCCAAGTGGAAAGAGCCAATGGACAGCGAGATCAAGTCCATGTATGACAACCAAGTTTGGAATTTGGTTGCAACGTACTAGGTCATAAGACAGTTAGGTGCAAATGGATCTTCAAGAAGAAGACCGACATGGATGGAAAGGTAAAAACTTTCAAGGTACGACTGGTTGTGAATGGCTTTACTCAAACCCCAGGGGTTGACTATGATGAGACCTTCTCACCAGTGACTAATATTAAATCTATTATGGTTGTGTTAGCCATAGCTGCATTTCATGATTATGAAATCTGGAAGATGGATGTCAAAACCGCTTTCCTTAATGGAAAGTTGGCTGAGGATGTTTACATGAGTCTGCCAGAGGCTTTGTGGATGCTAAATACCCCAAAAGAGTGTGTAAGCTTGAGAAATCAATTTATAGATTAAAACAAGCTTCTCGCAGATGGAATCTTTGCTTTGAAGTCAAAGAGTTTGGTTTCTCTAAAAGTGAAGATGAATCATGTTTATATTTCAAAGCTAGTGGGAGTATAGTCACATTTCTGGTATTGTATGCTGACGACCAACTACTCATAGGAAATGTCATTCCAACTTTGCAAGAGGTAAAGTCTTGGCTTTAAAAGTGTTTCACTATACAGGATCTGGGAGAGGTTGCTTATATTCTGGGAATAAGGTTTTGAGAAATAGGAGTAGAAGACTAATTGGACTTAGTCAGATCACATATTTGGATAAGTTGCTAAAGCGTTTTAGCAAGGAAATTTCAAAGAAAAGAGAGTTATCTATCCAGAGTAATACCAAGCTGAGTAAGACTCAGAGTCTGAGTACCGATGTAGAGATAGAGGAAATGAGTCGAGTTCCATATGCTTGTGCCGTTGGATTGATCATGTATGTTATAACATGTACTCGCCCTGGCGTGGATTTTTCTTTTAGTATAGTTAGTCGATTTTTAGGGAAATCCGGGTAAAGATCATGGGATAGCGGTCAAGAACATATTCGCAGAGAACTAAGGGTTGGGTCCATTTGCTTGGTGGCAGTAATGACTTGAGAGTTACTGGGCATAGTGACGCTAGCTTTCAGACAGACAGAGACAACTTCCATTCTTAATCTGGCTGGGTGTTTTCCCTTAATGGAGGAGCTGTGACTTGGAAAAGTTCCAAGCAGGAGACCGTAGCTGATTCTACATATGAATCAGAGTATAGAGCTGTGAGTGAAGCGTTAAAGGAGGGTATATGGTTGAAGAACTTCATTGGAGACCTTGGAGTTGTGCCAACCATTAAGGAGCCCATGGAGATTTTCTGCGATAATGAAGGAGTGGTTGCCTTGACCAATAAACCAAGAGATCGTAGAAGATCTAGACATATCGATAGAAAATATCACTTTATCATACATCGAGTAGAAGAAGGACACCTCGTCGTATAGAGGCTATCATCTTAAGAGAATCCAGCAGATCCCCTCACAAAGGGTCTGAGTAGGGTTAAGCACGTTCAGCATGCGAGGAGTATTGGTCTGAAATATGATATTAGTTTTAGTGATTAGATAGATATTTAGAAACTTTTAACAAATAAATGTAATTGACATTTTACTATCTTTTGTCAATTATTTGTCATTATGTTTCATTTTTCATGTTTTACTTTCCGAATAATTAGATTATTCTTATATCCACAGTCGATCACACTTTGGGAGTAAGTAGTGAATTAAGACTGTCATGAATTGAGTTGCAGATTGTCTAAGTGTTTAGACATAGCATAGGTTTGTTGCAACATTCATGAGTACTTTTGAAATGCGGATTTAAGTATTTGATTAAACCCACGCTCAGTGAATTACTTCATGGAATTTATCTCGAGTAATTCTGAGACTATAATATCGTGTAATCTTTAAACAGAGATATATGAGTTATTGTTTACGAGTTGGTTGTGCATTTATAATGTGTAAACGCATCAGTAACTTGGTGTTATAAAATGTATTGTTGTGCATGATTTGATGAGTAAGTAGTGCAAGCATATAAGTCAAAGTTTATCTGTTCCTTTTTCCCTAACCTGGAAAAGCGATATCTTAGGCCCCTCAATGATTTGGTGTTAATTTGTGTGTCGGGCCCGGTCAGGACTTAAATGATGTGTTCAATTGTTGTTCCTTGTCATTACAAATAATAAATCGGGAAACAAATTGTTGGACAACGAGAATGATTATGTTCAATGTCATTTTTCCACATGATATCTTGCAGAACAGAGGATTATATGATCACTTATCTTAGGACACGTTACTGACTAGGTCATAGTTCGACAGCGAATTTGAAAGCTACAACTTGCTAGTCAATTTTGAAGTTATATTTGCAGTTATAGTTATTAGACATATCCAAGTTGGAGACTATTGGATTAGGTGTCTAAGCCCATAAATATAATTGGTATGTACTTGAACTAATAGTAGCACAGTCCTTTTGGGTTGCCATCATACTAGCAACTAGACAGGATGACTTTTGGAGAGAGAGGTTGAATTTATTATTTGGATAATAAATTGGAATAAATGATCGATTAATGTATTATGAAAATAATATATTAACTAGAAATCATGTTGTTCAATTAATATTTAATCATAAATTAATTTGGAATTAATTTTGGGATTAAAGGAATTAAACATACAGGGGCTTATTAGCAATTAATTAATAGTTGTGGTTTTGGGCTCCTGGATAACCCTAAAGAGGGTTGGACGAAAACTCTAGGGAGGCCCTAGGGATTTTCGTCCAAGGCCTTGAGAAGGGGAGTCCATGGGTTGCTTAGGCCTTGAGCTGGAAATTAGGGTTTCCACCTGCAATCCCTAGCTTTGGGACTAAGCGACCTTGACTATAAAAGGAGCCTCACCCTCTAGGTTTCGGTCACCCCTTGTGAAACCCTAGAAGAGCCAAAACATTGAGCAACTTCCCTCCTTTCTTATCTCATTCTCTTGCTTGGTGTGTTTGTGAGCCATTAGAGGTGTTACAAGTGTGACACTTGTTCTCAAAGTCAAGATCTTCAAGGAATCCATTGTTATTACAATATAACAATAAATGTATGTGTTCTAATCCATGTTTTGTTAATTTCGAAAATACTAGAAGCATGTTAGGGTTTCTTGTTTTTGTGTTCAATGCTTGTATGTCTAATAGAGAAAATATAGATCCAATTATTTAGGGTTGCATGCACACATAGGATTGTTTGTATGCTCATAACCCATCAGTTGATGCTGGTCTTTCTCTCTCATTCTGGACTGAAGTTATTAATATTGCATGTTATACCCAAAATTATTCAATAATTGTGAAACAACATGATAAAACCTCTAATGACCTAATTAAAGGTAGAAAGCCTAAGATTTATTATTTTCATGTGTTTAGTCTTGTTTGGTTTATTCTTAATTATAAGGATCAAGTTTCAAAGTTTCAAGCAAAAGCAGACAAATGCATTTTCTTGGAGTATTCGTCCATTTTAAAGGGTTTTATAGTGTTTTATTGAACCATATTATTCCATTGATTCTGCTTCGGTTGTTCCAACTATCTCATCATCTCATGATTTCCCTTCCTTTAAAAGTCATGATTTTGATGTTATTGTTAATGACGATGATTCTCCAAAAACGTAAGTTGTTGATATTCACACTGATGTCATCATCAAAATTTTGCATGTTTGTTAATTTTGTTTCTCTTTTTGAATCTAAAATCATTAAAGATGCTCTGGATGATGTTGACTGGATTAGAGCGATGCAAGATGAATTACATGAATTCAAAAGGCACAGCATATGGACTCTTGTTCCACGTTTACAAGGGAAAATATATGTTGGTAACTGTTGGGTGTTTCGTAACAAGTTGGATGAAGATGGAATAATGTCACACCCCCAGTCAGCGGCGGAAACATCGGGCGCTGAGACGACATCATTGATCCCAATAATAAGCATAAATTGAACATACAACAATATAGTACTAGGATATGTACCTTTATTCATTGAAAGAAGTAGATTACAATCTCCGTAGTATAGGGTACAAGAAAAGTACAAAACAAGCCTTAATAGATAGGTAACGAGGGAAACACTGAAATATAAAAGATGACTACAATCCCATGATCATCCTTGTAGTATGTCTTCCAATAGTCTAACCTCTTGAAAATACATGCATTTTGAAAGAGTGCCATCTAAAAAGTTTGTACGTTCACAGGTTTGTAATAGCTGAATCAAAACATACTTTCTCCCTAAAGTGTAGCTATATTAGAGTTTGTGTATACCTTTCAAAATCGAAAAACATTATTTGGATATATAGATAGATTACTATCCTATATATAAATGTAGCTTCATTATCCTGAGTTCTATAACTAATTTCTTGATAAAAAGATATTCCTTATAGGCATTTCAAGTTTTGTATATTCCTTTATATGTTATAGGTATTTTAAGTTTCCTATACATATTCCATTCACTGTGAGTTCCATAACCGAGCTATTTCATACTGATATGCCTCTCCCGACACTTCATCAAGGCACTAATTAGTAGAAAAGTCAATTATCACCTAGTGTGACTTGACTTTCAAGGTTGTAGCTAGCAGCGATAGGTGGGGTGTCAACTCGTATAGATCTATACATAATTCTCTCGCTCTTGTAAGTAACGGTTATAATCCAAAGGTCTTTCTAAGTGTGACATTCAAGTTTTTGGTAAGTTTCCATTTATCCCTTTACTAAAAATTGTTAACATTTTGGTCTGTGGCTAGTACGCAGGGCGTACTCTATGAATACACTTAGCGTACTAACCCATTCATGATCGCGGGACTCATCCACGTACGCGGGGCGAACGTGGAGTATGCATCGCATACGCGATTCAGGGGCGAACCCTAATTTTTAGGGTTTGCACCCTTTTAAACAACTTTTTTGACCTTGAGATACCCTTATGATCAGGCTCCATCATCTTATGCCCTAAAATCGAACCCTAAGTGCCTCTTCTAAGATTTTGAGCATATTAGTGAGATCTTTGTGGTGTTTTAGTGAAAGAAGAAGAAGAAGAACTCTTGGTGATTGCTTGGGAGTAGCTTCGGCTTGTAGATCCAGCTTTGTCATCATTTCAAGCCATTTGAGGTACAAAGCTCTCAGCTTGATGGCCTTTTGTGTTAGATCTAGATTATGGTGTTTTTTATGCACTTTTGAGTCTTTTGAGTTAAAGATGAGCTTTTGATCTACTCCAGAAGCAATAGATGCTAGATCTTAGCTCCATTTAGGCCCCATGTTCTGAAAAATTCAAAATTTATGGAGGATACTTCCATGCAATCATTAAGGACTTTATTACGCTCCTTTTTGAGCTTTGAGTCCCATTAAGCCATGCATGAGGGTAAAGTTGCCAACTTTACGTGATAAGTCACCCCTAGGAACCAGATCTAAGAGTTTGAAAAAAGGTCATAGCTTTTTAAGTGCATAATGTAGAGGAATAGTGGTTAGGGGAGTACGTTGGGCATACGAGTTGAGTACGCCCCGCATACTCAGCAGATGGATGTTGGGCTTGGCGATTCTCAGATTGGTCCATAGTTTTGAGGTTTCTAAGTTTGGGCCTTGTTGGGCCATTAAACTTCTGATTTGGGGCTTTTGGCTGGTATATTGGGCTTCTTTGGATTTAGGCCCATGTTGGGCTTTGGGCCCAATTTGGAAGATCTGGCCACAATTGGGCTTTGGGTTGCCTTTTACGATTTGGGCCTATTGTGTAGTTGGTTTGGGCCTTGGATTTTAGGCCATGTAAAAAAGGGTAAAATGGTCTTTTACACTGGTTATAGGCTAATTAACTTAGATTCTTGGTTATGGGTCGAGATCTAATCAATAATTGGATACTATTTTGATGATGATAGCGAGGGAATTTTTTCGGGCCAGCAGGCAGAGATTCATTTGTGTATTCATCAGTTAGAGGTGAGTTTCCTCATTGTGTTTGGCAAGTTGAAGGCACCAATGCCGGTCCATGGTTTGTTATGTTAGGATGCTAGATGTTTGCGTGACTCTTGCATGTGTTATGTGATTAGATGCTTACTAGGCGGGGCCCGATGACTATCATGTATGCTATTTATCTTTGTGATTATTCCATGTGTTCGTATGATTATATGTTTATATGTTTATATGTATATCGGGCGGGGTCGATGACTGACAGAGTTGTATACCGAGCGGGGCTCGATGTCGGGCCGGGCCCATATATGTTTATTATGTATGGTATGTGGTATTTTTTGGAACTCACTAAGCATTGTGCTTACGTTTTTCAGTTTATGTTTCCAGGTACTTCTAGTTCGAAGGGGAAGAGCGCGGGATGATTTCAGTGCACACACAACCTTATTCAGCACTTTTATGTTACTCTAAGGTTCTGTGATGTAGTCGATACATTCTCTTTCACATGATTTTTATGATGATGTTTTGGATAATATTTTTAATAATTTAAAAACGAAAATTTTTGTTCTTAGTTTTTGGGACGTTTCAAGTTGGTATTAGAGCCTTAGTTTGTGGGATTCGGACATACTCTTGGGTGTGTCTGAACTCAAACTGAGAGTTTGGTAGAATTCTTCAAAAATAAATGATTTATAAAAAGGTTTCTATCAAAAGAAACGGGTGTGGTGCATGCAATCGACCGAGCTTAAGTAAGTTTTCCCAAAATACCCATACATGTTTTAAGATATGCTTTGATTTATAAATATGTGAATCGCATGCTAGTTAGGGCTAAGGATATGCTCAGGATTTTCATGATAGAATGCTAGGAGATATGCCTTTATATGCGTACTGTATGAGCTTATAGACTTGCATGCTAGTACTGATCAGTCAGCGATAGGATGGCATGATTAGGCTATGCTTGATTCCGATTAGTCAATGCGCGAATGATGCTTGCTTTGTGCTTTTTAGGAGTTGGCACTAACTTCAGCTAACTAGTAAGTGGGTATGCTAAGTTACATATTATGGAAACTAAATAATTTTAGAAGGTTAGCTTTTAACTCTATTGCCCAACTCTTTTTTGAGTCCAACCGTTATAGTGTGAGTCCTTTCATTTGAAGTGATATGTAAATGTATTCATAAGCTAGTTAGAGGGTACTGGTAGGATTTCCTTCTGCAGCTGATAGCGGAGAGTGCTATAGTGATTGCCCTAGGAAAAACTAGGAAGAGATTTCATGTTGGGAGCCTCGTCTTGCGGATGATTATTTGTGTGGATAAGGAGTGACTTGGAGGATTCAAAGCGATCCTCGAGGTAAGTACGAATAGATATGGAAGGTAGTATGGGCCCGTACTACTGAAAGCAAAGAATCTATACTCGAGTCAACGAGAACTGCGATGAAACCAGGGGACTTGTAGAGTATCAGACTCCTCGATATATATATATATATATATATATATATATATATATATATATATATATATATATATATATATATATATATATATATATATATATATATATATATATATATATATATATGCATATTCTGATGGTTTATATGGCCTATTTTCAGTATGGTGACTCTTCGAGGCAGATTGCTTAGTTGTTCTGGTGCTGGTGAGGGTTCAGGCTCGGGTTCTGGAGTCGGGCAGTGGGATGATCAGACACGGGAGTTCATTTCGTCTGAGATTACCCACAGCACACTTGAGCAGACTCATGTGATCTTTGGTACGGTGAAGGAGGGCATTCTAGAAATTTTAGATGAGCATTTGAGCGCTTTTCTGTCTGAGATGGTGGCATTGATGGGGGCTCGCACGCTGACTTTCAGGGAGTTCCGGGCATATGGGGCTCCGGACTACTTCAGGGAGGAACCCATCGCGAGCAGGTATTGGTTAGCGGATGTCTCTAACGCCTTCCACACTAGCAGTTTCCCCGATGGGGAAAAGCTCAGACTTGCTTTCTGTCTTTAGAAAGACATAGCTCCAGACTGGTGGTACGAGGTTGGGCGCTCTGTTGATGATAAGGCTTTTGATTCGATGACATGTGATGATTTTGTGACCAGATTCCGAGATGATTTCTCACTAGTGATTGAGGTGCAGCAGCTGGCGAGGGAGTTCAAGGACCTTCTCCAGAGTACTGAGACGGTCATTGAGATCACCGTGATGTTCTGTGGGAGGGAGTTGTTGGTTCCGCAATATGTGGCGGATGAGGAGATGAAGAAGGCGAGGTACCATGAGATGCTGACGAGTGATATTCGGTAGTTTATTAGCCGATCCACTTGCAAGACACTGGAGGATATGATTGTGAGAGCCAGAGAGAGGGAGATTGAGATGGAGAGGAAGAGGAAGTCGGATCAAGCTCAGGTTTCAGGGGGACCGGGAAAGAGGCCCAAGGTATTTGATTCGAGATCGAGAGGTCAGTAGGGCCTAATCCACCGTGGTAAGTGCGGCAAGACGCACGATGAGGCATGCATGGTGAGTGGTTATGGCTGCTTTTAGTGCGGTCAGATGGGTCATATTAGCAAGGATTGTACTGCTACTACCACTACCACCCCAGTATATGATATGATTTCCTTCCATTGCAATCATATGGGCCACAAGATGGCCCATTGTCCGAGTTTGGCAGCAGCGAGACCAGTGGTAGCACCAGCTCCAGCGACTCTATGGATTACTAACGGCTGCCAGGGCAAGGCAGATGCGCCTGTGGTGAGGAGCAGGGATTTTTTGCTGACAGTCGAGGAGGCTTGCGGAGCACCTGATGTGGTCACAGGTATGTATCTTCTTCTTATCTCTTTATTTATATTTAATTGCCTATTATATTTATGTGTTTTACCTTAAGATCATTCCTCGTGAACAGTATTTCTGCCTTGGTATTGTTTGATTCTGGGGCTACCCAATCTTTTCTATCACTTGTGCTTAGCAAGAGGTTTGCTAGAGCTCTGGGGGAGCTGGATTGTCCTTTAGATGTTGATATTGAAAATGATCGATATGTCTGGATATCGTGGGTTCATTAATGTTTTGTTCTTCAGATGTTCAACGGGTAGTATCCGATTGATTTGGTTCTCATTCCTTTGCGTGGGAACAAGGTTATCGTAGGGATGAACTGGTTGAGCCCCAATGGGGCGATGATCGATTTTGAGCATCAATTAGTGCGTATTCGGATCTAGACTGAGGGAGAGATGGTGGTTCATGGAGAGAGAGCTCAGCGTGGGCCGATTCTATGTTCAGCGGATAGGGTCAGACGCTATATTCATCAGGGTTGTTCCAGATTCGTCGCCTATGTTATGGATACCCGAGATCAGGGTAAGGCGATCTTTAACAATGTGGTGAAAGTTCGGGAATACCCGGATGTGTTTCCGGAGGATTTTCCTGGAGTTTCTCTGAAGAGGCAGGTGGAGTTTAGGATTGACATGGTTCCTGGTGCAGTTCCGATAGCCATGGCACCATATCGGTTAGCTCCTCCAGAGATGTAGGATTTGTCTACACAGCTGCAAGAGTTGTTAGACGAGGGGTTCATTCGACCGAGCAGTTCGTCATGGGGAGCACCAATCGTGTTTGTAAAGAGGAAGGATGGGTCTTATCAGATGTGTATTGATTACCGGGAGTTGAATAAGCTAACGGTGAAGAACCGTTATCCACTCCCGAGCATTGATTATTTGTTTGACCAGCTTCAGGGTGCATCTTGGTTTTCCAAGTTTGATCTGCATTCGGGTTACCATCAGATGAGGGCAGTGAGGAGGATATACAGAAGATAGCCTTCCGGACTCGTTATGGTCACTATGAGTTCGTGGTAATGCCCTTCGGGCTCACCAATGCTCTAGCCGCGTTCATGGACCTCATGAACCGCGTATGCAGGCCGATGCTGGATCGGTCTGTGATTGTATTCATTGATGATATTTTGGTCTATTCCAAGACCTAGGAGCTGCATGAGGAGCACTTGAGGGAGATTTTGGAGACTTTGAGGAGGGAGAGACTTTATGCAAATTTCTCCAAGTGTTAGTTCTGGTTACGCGAGGTGTACTTTCTGTGGCACCTTGTCAACTAGAATGATATTTCGGTCGACCCGGCCAAGGTCGAGGCCGTCATGAGATGGGAAGTTCTGAGTTCTCCATGTGAGATTCGGAGTTTCCTTGGTTTAGCAGGTTACTACCGGAGATTCATTCAATATTTCTCCAAGATAGCGGTTCCTCTGACTTGGTTGACGAAGAAGACCGTCACTTTTCATTGGGGGCCTGAGCAGCAGGCAGTTTTTGAGACCCTAATGAAGAGGTTGTGTGAGGTGTCGATTTTGACCATGTCGGACTGTGTTAAGGACTTCATGGTTTATTGTGATGCGTCGATCATGGGTTTAGGTGTAGTTCTGATGCAGAGAGCTCGCGTGATCGCTTACGGTTTAAGGCAGTTAAAGCCTCATGAGGTGAATTATCCGATGCATGATTTAGAGCTGGGGGCTGTGGTTTTCGCCCTCAAGATTTGGCGACATTACCTCTATGTGGTGTGCTATACCATTTACACAGATCCTAATAGCCTGAGAAACCTGATGGATTAGCTGAATCCGAATATGAGGCAGCGCTGGTGGTTGGATGTGGTGAAGGATTATGATTGTGAGATCCTTTACCATTCGGGGAAGGCCAATGTGGTGGTCGATGCTCTTAGCCACAAGGCGGTCACAGCTCTGATCAGGGATATTTGTTTAAGGATGACCATGATTACTCCACTTTTGGGCCGGATTCGTGAGGCTCAGATCGAGGCTATGAAAGAAGAGTACCGGAAGAGTGAGCGCATAGTGAGTCAGGTGGCTTCCTTTCATTATGATAGCCGAGGCTTATTGACTCTTCAATGGTGAGTATGGATTCCATGTTGTGGTGGTGTGCATCAGGTTCTGATGAAGGAGGCACACAAATTGAGGTTCTCCATTCATCCTGGGGCGACGAAGGTGTATAGAGATTATCGTCAAGATTATTGGTGGCCCTACATGAAACGGGATGTAGTTTGGTATGTGGAGGTGCTTGACCTACAGGAAAGTCAAGGCAAGATGAAGCTGTTGGATATTCCCGTTTGGAAATGGGAGGAGATTACCATGGATTTCATTACGAAGTTGCCTCGGACTGCTCGCGGAGTGGATTCGATTTGGTTCATCGTGGATAGATTAACCAAGAGCGTGCATTTTATCCCGATTCAGGAGAGTATCTCAGTGGAGAAGCTGGCTGACATATACATCACGGAGGTTGTGGCTCGGCATGGGGTGCCAGTTTATGTGGTTTCATACAGAACGTCCAGTTTACTTCCAAATTTGGAAGAGCTTCCATGAGGAGTTGGGTACTCGTTTACATTTCAGCACGGCTTTCCACCCGCAGACTGACGGACAAAGCGAGCAGACTATTCAGACCTTGGAGAATATGCTTCGCACATGTGTATTGGATTTCGATGGGAGTTGGGATACGTATTTCCCTTTGGCGGAGTTTTTTTATAACAACAGTTATCATGCCGACATTAATCGACCTCCTTTTGAGATGCTCTATGGGAGGAAATGCAAGACCCCAATATGATGCGGTGAGGTCGGTCAGGGAGTCATGGGGAGTACTAAAGTGGTACTCAAGACTACAGAGTTGATTAAGCAGGATTGGAGTAAACTCCAGACAGCTCAGAGTCGGTAGAAGAGTTATGCCGACAAGAGCCGATCAGATCTAGAGTTCCAGGTTGGGGACATGGTTCTCCTGAAGGTGTCACCTTGGAAATGTGTCACCCGATTCAGGAATAGGGGCGAATTGGGCCCCAGTTACATCGTTCCTTTCAGGATTTTGGCTCGGGTAGGCAGGGTTGCTTATCGCTTCGATCTTCCCAACAAGCTTAGTCAGATCTATAGCATATTCCATGTCTCTTAGTTGAGGAGCTGTTTAGTGGATGATTCTTTGGTGGTTGCATTGGAGGATATTCAGTTGGATAATCACCTGAATTATATCGAGAGACCGGTAGCAATTCTTGACCGAAAGAGAAAAACCTTGAGGATCAACGTTGTTGAGTTGGTGAAAGTCCAGTGGCAGCATTCTTGACCGAAAGAACAAACCTTGAAGGAGCACTACCCAGAGTTATTGAGGAAGCAGAATTTGAGGACAAATTCTGATTCAGGGGGGAGAATTGTAACATTCAAGTTTTTGGTAAGTTTCCTTTTAGCCCTTTAATGAAAATTGTTAACGTTTTGGTCCTTGGCTAGTACGCGGGGCGTACTATATTAGTACGCTTAGCATACTAGCCCATTCATGATCGCGGGACTCATCCACATACGCGGGGCGTACGTGGAGTATGCATGGCGTATGCGATTCAAGGGTGAACCCAAATTTTTAGGGTTTTCACCCAATTTACACAACTTTTCTCACCTTGGGACACCCTTGTGATCAGCCTCCATCATCTTATGGCATCCATTGCTTCTGGAGTAGATCAAAAGCTCATATTTAACTCAAAAGACCCAAAAGTGCATAAAAACACCATAAATTGGATCTAACACAAAAGGACATCAAGGTGAGAGCTTTAGGCCCCATGTTCATAAAAATTCAAACTTTATGTAGGATATTGGTCCATGCAAGCATTAAGGTCTTTATTAAGATCATTTTGAGACTTGAGTCCCCTTAAGCCATGCAAGAGGGTAAAGTTGCCAACTTTACATGATAAGTCACCCTTAGGAACCATATCTGAGAGTTTGGCAAAAGCTCTTAACTGCTTAAGTGCTTAATGAATAGGAATAGTGGTCAGGGGAGTACGTTGGGCGTACGGGCTGAGTACGCCCTGCATACCCAGCAGATGGAAGTTGGGCTTGGCGATTCTCGGATTGGGCCATAGTTTGGGCTTTCTAAGTTTGGGCCTTGTTGGGCCATAAGACTTTTGATTTGGGGCTTTTGGCTGGTATATTGGGCTTCTTTGGATTTAGGCTGATGATGGGTTTTGGGCCCAATTTGGAATATTGGGCCATAATTGGGCTTTGGGTTGCCATTTAGGATTTTGGGCTTTTGAGTAGTTGGGTTTGGCCTTGGATTTTAGGCCAAGTAAAAAAAGGGTAACATGGTCTTTTTCCCTGGTTATGGGCTAAGTAGCTTAGATTATTGGTTATGGGTCGATATCCAATTAATAATTGGATATTATTTTGAAAATGACAGCGCTGGGATTTTTCCGGACTAGTAGGTAGATATTTATTTGCGTATTCAGCAGCTAGAGGTGAATTTCCTCGCAGTGCTTAGCGAGTCGAAGGCCCCAATGCTGGCACATGGTTTGCTATGTTAGGATTTTAGATGTCTGCATGACTCTTGCATATGTTATGTGATTGTATGATTACCGGATGGGGCCCGATGACTATCTTGTATGTTGTTTATAATTGTGATTATTACGTGTGTTTGTATGATTATATATTTATATGTTTATATGTATACCGGGCGGGGCCCAATCACTAACAGATCTATATACCGAGCGGGGCTCGATGCCAGGCGGGGACCGATGCCGGCCGGGCCTGATGACGGGCGGGGCCCATATATGTTTATTATGTATGGTATGTAGTATTTTGGGGAACTCAGTAAGCTTTGTGCTTATGGTTTTTAGTGTACGTTTTTAGGTACTTCTGGTTCGAAGGGGAAGAGCTCGGGATGATTGCAGTGCACACCTCCTCATTCCGCAGTTTTATGTTACTCTGATGTTTTATGATGTAGTCGATACACTCTATTTCACCATGATTTTTACGATGATGCTTTGGATAATAGTTTTATTAATTTAAAAACGAAATTTTTTTGTCTTAATTTTTTAGGACGTTTCACTAAGTATAGTGATACTTAGGTAGATGAATAGAAGGCTCATATGAATTTAAAGCACATTAATAACCTTAACTTTAATATCAAGGTTTTGGTTATTATTCTCATATCATTAGCTAATACTACAATTATTCCTTAAATTTTGGTTCCACAGTAAGACTACTGCATTGGGTATTGAAATCGATTTACTTACAATACAATCCTACTATATCATTTGTTTAACAGATTTCCGATATAGATTTAGTAGCATTTCTATAACCCTAATAGAAATAAACTGTTATTGCATGAAGTCCCCCTCCCCCCCCCCTCACGAAAACGATCAAAGACTTTAAATTGGGCCATAACATTCACTTAGTAGTCGAGGAACCGAAGAGAAAATGATTTTTCGAAATTTGGCAGTTTTGCACTCCGATGAATAGTAACTTTGACCGGTGAATAGTTTGGTTGACTGGCGTGAATAGTACCCAATCGGAGATTCCCACACATTTGGATGAAAAATTAGTCTGGCGATGGCGAACGGCGGAGGTAAGCGGTGACTAACGGCGGTCGGCAGCGACCGTCGGTGATCTTGGCTTCGTCGGAGCTGTTGATCGGAAGATGGAGAGTGATCGGATTTACGTTGATGATTACTCGCCGGAAACAGCATCGGCAGCCAGCTGTTCTTGCCATTGTCTTATCTCTGGTGAGGTAGAGGTGGGTTGTCGGCAGTGGCTCACGGTTATGACGGTAACAGAGAGAGAGAGAGAGAAAGAGAGAGAGAGAGAAAGAAAGAAAGAAAGAAAGAAAGAGATCAGTTTAGGGAGAGAAAGAGAGAGAGAGAGAGAGAGAGAGAGAGAGAGAGAGAGAGAGAGAGAGAGAGAGAGAGAGAGAGAGAGAGAGAGAGAGAGAGAGAGAGAGAGAGAGAGAGAAGGGGGAGAGAGAAAGAGAGGGAGATAGGTGAGAGAAAGAATGGGTGAGCCCTTCTTTATATAAGGAGCTCCATCTCGATCCAATGGTCACGAACAGATTCGATCCAACGATCCCCTAGCTTTTTAGCTATTATCCAACACAGGCGACAGGCGTTCGGGAAATTTTGAGAGGCAACGTTTTGGTTAACTAAACCAGATACCAGATGTTTTTCTAAGAAAACGGTTCAATTTATAGTCGCGAAGTAATATCTTAGTTATCCTCAATAAGCATTTGGAAGTGTTTTTCGGGCGCTTTCCGTTTACACTTACAAACTTTCACTTCGTAAAAGAGTCGAGACGACTTGAGGCGGAAAAGTTAGATCTTGAATATATATCAAAACTCGATTCGAAATATATAACTAACTTTTCTATACAAAACCCAGTAATGATTCTACAGATTGTACGAATATTACTTAGGGAAGAAGGCGAACCGTGGCCATCTAACCCTATCCTCAACAGCTCGAGGTATTTTCGGGCGTAAAAAGTTAGGACCATGATAATTTCCTAAACTGAATGAGACTCATGGGAAAATTGACCAGGAATAAAATTTCGTTTCCGAAGATGTCTTGTTTTTCATTTGAAGTCGGGTTTTAGCACATATCAGGCGGGTGAGCTATTACCCGGTTGTTCATTTTCTTAAAACAATCGTATCTTTTACATACAAACTCTGTTTTTGGCGTTCCTTATGTCCAAATTTGCCTATTTTCATGGATGAGGTGATGAGCCTATTCATACCCCATAATCATGTCTAATAAATATATCTATTTCAATCATATGCATTAACCCATTCCTTATGTATACTGAAACTTTTCATTTATTAGGGATTCATATCAATCCAAGACTTGATAGATATTTTAGATGTATTTGAATGTTTAAAACCCTATAAATAACAAAACCATGACTTTATTACCTATTAGATCTATTACAACAATGATTATGCTAACATTGTTCGTTTAATAAGGACTTAATTTCCACAGTTGTCACAAATAATCACACGAAACAAGGTTAGACTTGTTGCTCAGGGTCTTACTCAATTGGAAGGACTTGATTATGAGGAAGCTTTTGTTGGATTAGTGTCTAAGTCCATAACTATTTTGGTATCTACTTCACCCGATTATGAGCATGGTCCTTTTGGGTTGCCTTCACCATAGCAATATGTAGGATGAATTAAGGAGAGAAAGGTTTAATTATGATTTATTAATATATTATAAGAATAATATATTAAAGGAGAAATCATAATGTTTAATTGATATTAGTCAAGAATTAATTTTGTGGCTAAAAGAGATTAATTAAACTTAAGGGACTTGTTGTGTAATTATAAGATAATTATATAATTGGGCTATGGATCACCTTGGAATAATAGGTTGGACGAATTCTAAGGGGAAGCCCATTAGAAATCGTCCAAGGCATGTTCCAGAAGGGGTCCATGGGCTGCTTAGGGCTTAAGCAGTCAGATTAGGGTTTCCTAGTTGTAAACCCTAATAGCCTACATGTATATAAAGGACCCTTAAGCCCCAAAAACGTGGTGAACACTTCCTTTAGGGTTTACAGCCGTTTTTGGTGGCTCCTCTCTCCTCCCGCTTCATCCAAGTTGCTTAGTGGTGTTTGTGACTCCATTAGAGGTGCAACACTTGAGGCACTAAGCTTTCTGAAGCCAATCAAAGCAAGGATTGATTGTTATTGCTATATAACGATCAAAGGTAATTACTAAACCCTTATTTCAGTTCTTATTTGATAGTTATAGGGTTTGTAAGTCTTGGATTCATTGCACGTACAATAGAGAAACCTAGATCCAAGCATTAGGGTTTGTATGAGCACATAGGATTGTTCTTATGCATTAAACCCATCAGTGGTATCAGAGCCTTGATTGGTTTCTGTTGTATGTGATGCAATTGTCGTTTTTCTACTGAAAATCGTTTTTTCTTGCCTCTGCCCGACTCAACTCGGCGAGTCAGTATCTGGACTCGGCGAGTTGGCCCTACTCGGCGAGTTCAGGACTGACTCGGCGAGTCCGGGAGTCTGACAGAGTATATTTCGGGATTTACTTGTTGTTTTGCTGTAGGATTGATGCCAAAATCGTTTTTTGATAATAAAATCTGAATTTTATTGTATGTAAATGATTATCCTTACCAAAACAAAAGATAATTTCAAATCTTTTGAATAATAGTTTCTTTATATGATAAATATAGATTATTCAAATTATTTGGTAATTATCTTGTGACTAAGATTGGATTAGGTCAAATATAGATAATCACAAAATTAATTGTTTGATTTATATTATTTGTTATTTGATCCCTAGTAAGTTTGAATAGTTTCAAATTACTCCCTTTAGGTTTTATAGTTTAAATTTGAACTTAAAAGTTTTTTTTTTGAAATTTAAATAGTTAAACCCTAATGTTTTGAAAAGTTTCAGAACTTGCCCTCAAGTTTTGGAATTTAAAATTTTGATTAAAAGTTTAATGTTGAAATATTTAAATTCTAAAACCTAATGTTTTGAAATGTTTCAAAACTTGCCCTCAAGTTTTGGAATTTAAAATTTTGATTAATAGTTTAATTATGTAATATTTAAATTCTAAAACTCTAGTATTTTGAAAAGTTCAAATTACACCCTCATGGTTTTGTTAAGTTAATTAAAAGTTTAATTAAAAGAGAAAGTTAATAAAACCACCTAGTATTTTAAAAGTGTAAAATACACCCTATACTATATATATAACATTAAAAGTCTAATATTATATATATGAGTAAACAGTCAGTCTTACCGTTAGTAGGCCTCATTCACGGAACTGGTCTATAAGGGGTGTTTAAGGAAATTGCCTATAAAATGGCGATTGAATGGGTATCCACTCTTACCCACCGCACTCTTGACTGGTGGAGGGTCGTTAGCCGAACAGGTAGGATAGGACGAAACCTTCCATTATAAGTATAATGAAGTACAAAGTAACTAAATGCTTTTACAAATTCCCAATCTTAGTTACTTTAGGGCAAAATGTGAATTTGTATGCTAATCCATGGAATTACACTTCGTACCCTTGTCAAACGTTAGTGGAGCGTGTGTGGTTAACCGGCACACTAAATTTGGGATTGACATTGGTGGCGAAGGGTGGCTCGATGTTTATCATAGATCAATGGAGCGTGTATGGTTAACCGGCACATTGATTAGGTGATAGTAGCAATTGGGTGCACCACGTGATTCGTATGGTTATTCACACCTTGTATGTGATCCTCGGCATCCCAGTCGCAAACTTGAAGGGCATAATCGAGATTAAACATGCCATTGAAAAGTTCAATGAATCTCAAAAGATCTAGGAGTTTCAATTCATTTAAAACTTAAAAGTCTTTTTCGTTTTTCATGGTGGAAATTGGTAAATCGTCATTTACCTACCTTCAAACATTCTGCAACTAGATTACGGCATCCCTCTTCTAGGTTGTAGAATGTTGTGTTGGATCCTAGCCTTGATGTTTCATTTGGGTGTTACATCAAGGATTCTTATCAACTAACTTGAATTTTCTCCCGTTTTGTAGATGTCTAAATCTTACAATGGTCTTCCCAAGTCCCTTGGAACAAGCTTTCCAAATGAAGATGACGTTCCACGATACGATCAAGGAAATGAGAGTCATGCTTCAATTCCTCCACCTCCTCCATTTATTCTCCCTAACCCACAAGTTCAAAGGCTTGAAAAGTTCAAGCTCACTCAAGCCCTATTGGCAAGTAAACACGAAGATGGGAAACCTGTGTGTGCACACATCTTAGAGAGGAAGTCACACCTTGATAGGTTAAGGATGATGGGTATCGATATCTCAGAAATGTTGGCTGTTGACTGGGTTCTTCAGTCACTTCCTGAATCATATAGTGAGTTCGTTAGAGAGTACTATATGATGGACCATGACGTGACCCTCATTGATTTGACCTATTTGCTTATAGCTGCTGAATCAGAAATGATTTGGCGTGCTGATCAAGCAAATTTGTCTGGAAAATCAAACTCCCAAACTTCAATGGACATTGAAAATGGTGACATTGGAAATCCAGAAAAGGTAAATTCTGAGATAGTTCCTTGTGCCATTCCAAAAGAGTCCATCTGCTTCTACTGCCAAGAGAAGGGGCATTGGAGACGAAGTTGCCCTGTTTACCTGAGAGATCTAAGAGATGGGAGAGTCAGGACGTATGGCTCTACTTCAGGTAAAATCTATTAACTAACTCTATAAGTTCATATTCTTTGACTCTTAATACATGATGTGATAAGATTACATTTTGATGTTTTTGCAGGATCGAAGAAAAGAAAGGAAGCTTAAGGCAGAAGCGTGCTGAATCTGATCATGAAGAAATGGATTTCGATCGCATGGACTCTAGGATCAGATTTTTGAGCTGCTACTCTAGAGTTAGGATAGATTGATAAGAAATATGTAATAGCATAGTTTTTCAGTTGAATTACATTGTAAGGACAAGATTTTCCGCAATAAAATAAATTTTGATTTTGTCTTATTTATTTATCCTTGCAATGGTGTGTATGAAAAATTGATGTTTAATTGTTTCTATAATGGATTTGATTCTTAATTATGTTATTTGTGGAAATGTCGAGAATTTGCCCAATAAGGGAAGATTCTCATCACCCAAGTTTTAGTTGGACAGAAACTTGGAGTCATGGAACTTGGTTGCGTGATGAATGAGAAACTTCATATTTGGAAATTAGACTAATTCTTTGACAAAGTGTCAAGAGAAGGACTAGGAGATCGAGTACACTAGGTTGTGCGTTGATCAAGTCCACCACAAGAGTGATAAAGATATTTGTCATGATTTACTAAAGTTTAGTAAATATGGTTATACTTATAAGATGAAGTATAATTCTGAGTTGATCGAAAGAGTTTCAATCAATAGCAGAACGAAGAAGAAGAATCAAGTAGGCAGAAAGATAAAAGTTTCTCCATTCCAAGAAGAAGGGAGAGTACCTTTTATTGTGTTTTATGATAAGTCTTAATGATTAAGAACCATATCTCAATTGATCCTCTAAGTGAGTCTTAGTGCATTTGTATGTCTAAGAAGAGGAATCGAGAATTGTGGAAATGGTTAAATCAAGAAGTCAATCATACTTCGTTCCAATATCAAGTCTTAGAGTCAAGATTGTGACTTGAGTGACAAGTATTTAGTAGGTTTATAACACTCAACAAATGTGGAATTGGAAAAAGTCTTCTTATTCCTGCACATTTGAAATTGGTAAGTTGTGATGTCTTGGATAAGACAAAGACCAACTAGAACCAATTATGTGAAGTGATAGTCTTGATAAAAACTACACTAACTCTTGAATATTTGTTTTGTCAATGAATGTTTCTTGACAAGAGAATCCTATATGTCAAGGAGCCAGTGGGAGTCTTAATGGTCTTGAAAATTTTCAAGAACAAATCAAGAGTTAAACCTAGTTGATCATCACTAGCACACAACTTGAGGTCTAAAGCCTATCGTGGATGACATACTCTTTTTCTGTGCCATTCCAATTGAGTTAATTATGCATGTGAGTTCTATGAGTTCTCATTTGAATGCATAAAGACAAAGCACCTTGATTGATGGAAAGTACATTGATACGAAAGGGTGAGTTGCTTGGAAGACATGGTGGGCATTCATGTTACCATGAGGCAAGAAATCGAGATTGAGCACGTTCGGTCCATATGAGTTTGGATTTGTCGCAAACTTTGGTTTTGACAAATTCACATGGATAGGAACACATACATCATAAAATCTAAGTGTCATAAGGTTTTCCTCCTTCATGAAAATGATTGTGAGGAAATGCTTTCACTAAGAGAGATTTTAAGAAGATAGCAATTGTGAAAATTGTATTCTCAAATTCGATTATGATTACGGCATCCCTTTTCATAGTTCGAATTGTGAGATTTGGCAATTGATCTGAACATTTGGGACTTAGTACATAAATTCTGAATTGTTTAGACACACATGTGAGCTATCTAAGGCAAAGGTGTATGAGCTTAAAAAGCTTAGATAAAGGCTTATCAAAGCATTAGGTATTAGAAATATGAACTTAAGGAATTCAATAAGCATTGTTTTCTAGAAGTTCAATTGTTTTCTGAATACATGTCAAAGCTAGTGGGAGCATAAGTGTTATGCTGGTAAGAAAATAATCATCATGTTAGTGGGAGCATGATTATTATGGTAAGTATTGCAAGTTAGCAATATTGATTATAGAAAACAAAGATTCACATTGCAAAGTTGCAAGGGTTGAAAAGTTGTTTTGCTATAATTAAGGGAGAGAATATTATACTTCGTTTCAAAATTCTAGAGCTTAGATCGAGAAACGTTAATAAATATAGTCAAGGATACATAGTGCATTCTCAAAATTCGATTATGATTACGGAATCCCTCTTCATAGTTCGAATTGTGGGAACATGGCACATAAAATATTATGGCAGAAAGCTGATAAAGTATCACGTCTTTACGTGAGACATTATGCATCGTGTCCAATACGCTTCGGGTATAGGATTGATTGCATATGCTATAATATTTGACCATTCTAAAATTTTCCAAATTCCTAGGGCATTAAGAGGGAAAAAGGACTAGAATCGGTTTTGACTAAAATAATTAAACAACTATTAAAGGACGATCTGAGGTTCACTGAGGATTTGTCGCTTGTGAGTAGTTGGAAGTATAGTACTGGATGGCTATATTGACATTATTATGAATAGATAAGATTCTATTAAGAATGAGTTGTCATATGGCAAATATGGAAATGTTTCCATTAATGGGAGTTGGATATTAAGAAATATGTCTAGATTAGAAACTTTTATGCGAGAAGGATGTTCAAAGGAATGTACTTTGCATGTGAGACTTCACGTCTATGGAATTGCCTTGTAACAATTTCCGATAGAATACCTTGTAATTTCATTAGCCGGGTCTTGGTGACTTTTGTGCTATGACATTACGAAAGAATCATTGCATAAAATGTTAGAATCTGACAAATTCTAAAAGTGGCAAGAATTTGGTATTCTTATACTAATAATAAGGATTGGGGATTGTGAAATGAGTTTCATTGGAAAAGTTTTCAATTGATCTATTTCACAAAGTATGGACCATAGGAAACCAAAGTGTGTATGCTTGGAGCATGGGACAATTGTGGTTATAATTCGAGTTATAAGTTGATTTTCTGAAACAGTAAGCAATGAATAATGAGTAATCAATATGGTGTTTAAATAAAATTGTTTTTATTTACGCTCAAAAGTTTTGGGACCACATAGGATTGATATTATTATTGCGTTTCACTTTGCATGTTTTGACTTCCAGAATAACTTGGTTATTCGAACCTTCACAGTCGGTCATACGTTGGGAGTAAGTATGAAGGAAGATTGTCATGAATCTGTCTGTAGATTGTCTAAAGTGTTTAGACATAGCACAAGTTTGCTGCAGAGTTCATGAGTGCTTTGATAAGATTAAAGTATTGGATTAAACCCACGCTCAATTGAATCACTTCATGGTTTTATCACGGGTGATTGGTGAGACGATAACATTGTATATTCTTGAAACCGAGACGTGTGAGTTGTTATTTGCTGGCAGGTTGCACATTGATGATAAGTAAACGCACCAGTAACTTGGTGTTATAAAACTTATTGTTGTGTGTGATTCGATTAGTAGGTGCAAGCAAACATTTGAGTCAAAGTTTATCCATTCCTTTTACCCAAGGTGGGATAAAAGTGATATCTGTGGGCCCCTCGATGATGTAGTGATGACAAAGGAAAGTGCTCGGCCGGGCCAGGTCTGATTTGATTTGTTCAATTAGTCAGTCGTCATAAATCGAAAATCGGGAAACGACACATAGACTAAGAGAATGATTTCAATCCATGTCTCATGTCTATACGATTTCTTGTAGAATGGAGGAATATATAATCCCTTATCTAAAGGACACGCGTATCTAATAAGATTAGAGTTGACAGCGGCTTTTGAAAGCTACGATTGCTGATCAGGTTCTGAAGTTATGCAAAAATAGTTATTAGACTTATCCAAGTGGGAGACTGTTGGATTAGTGTCTAAGTCCATAACTATTTTGGTATGTACTTGACCCGATTATGAGCATGATCCTTTTGGGTTGCCTTCACCATAGCAATATGTAGGATGAATTAAGGAGAGAAAGGTTTAATTATGATTTATTAATATATTATAAGAATAATATATTAAAGGAGAAATCATAATGTTTAATTGATATTAGTCAAGAATTAATTAAGAATTAATTTTGTGGCTAAAAGAGATTAATTAAACTTAAGGGACTTGTTGTGTAATTATAAGATAATTATATAATTGGGCTATTGATCACCTTGGAATAATAGGTTGGACGAATTCTAAGGGGAAGCCCATTAGAAATCGTCCAAGGCATATTCCAGAAGGGGTCCATGGGCTGCTTAGGGCTTAAGCAGTCAGATTAGGGTTTCCTAGTTGTAAACCCTAATAGCCTACATGTATATAAAGGACCCTTAAGCCCCAAAAACGTGGTGAACACTTCCTTTAGGGTTTACAGCCATTTTTGGTGGCTCCTCTCTTCTCCCTCTTCATCCAAGTTGCTTAGTGGTGTTTGTGACTCCATTAGAGGTGCAACACTTGAGGCACTAAGCTTTCTGAAGCCAATCAAAGCAAGGATTGATTGTTATTGCTATATAACGATCAAAGGTAATTACTAAACCCTTATTTCAGTTCTTATTTGATAGATCTAGGGTTTGTAAGTCTTGGATTCATTGCATGTACAATAGAGAAACCTAGATCCAAGCATTAGGGTTTGTATGAGCACATAGGATTGTTCTTATGCTTAAAAACCATCAGCTTTTACTCTTGTTGCACGTCTTAAAGCCATCAGGTTATTTCTGGCCTATGCATATTTTATGAACTTTAAAGTGTTTCATAAACAACCTCCTAGTTTTAAATGTATGGAATTTCTTGATCATGTTTAAAGTTTGGATAAAGAGTTCTATGATCTAAAGCAAGCTCCTAGGGTGTAGTATGATATCCTAACATTGTATCTTCTTTAAAATGCGTACAAAAGAGGGGCTATTGACAAGACCCTATTCATCAAGGAGTCAGGAACATATCTTATTCTCGCTCAAGTGTACGTCAATGATACCACTACGATTCGCCCTAATATTGTGTTTGCTACAAGCATGTGTACACATTTTGAAGCTTTACTAAAGGAGTTAGATCTTCTTGCTATCGAGCATGTCTTTTGATATATCAAACATACTCCAAATCTTGGTCTTTGATATCTTCGTGATTCTGATTTCAAATTAGTTGGTTTCATTGATTCTGACTATGTAGGTTCTTGTTTAAATCGAAAAAGTACTTTTGGTGGTTGTCAGATCTTGGGGAATAGATTGATAAGCCAGTTTAGTAAGAAGAAATCCTATGTAACCTGCTCTACTCTTTAAGCGGAGTATGTTTTCGCTGGTAGATGATATGCTCAAATTCTTTGGATTCAGAATCAAGTTCTCGATTATGGATTCAGATCTCCAAGACTCCCATTGTTGTCACAACACAAGTACTATTCTCATCATTTAAAATCCAGTCTAACACTCTAAGACCAAGCATACTGAAATTAGACACCATTTCATCAAGGACAATGTTAAAAAAGGAAAGATAAAGTTGATGTATATTCCTACTAGATGAACAAAAGATCAACTTTCTTATTGGTGAATTGGGCATGATTTCCATGTTCTAAGATATTTGTTCCTTTTTATATATTTTTATTCTATTGTTTACTTTAAAAATACAAAAACAAGTATTTTTCTTTCATTATATCAAAAAAAAGACACAAAAATACAAGTCTTTATTTCATTTTCTTTTACCAAAGGAGTATACATTGCATATCTAAATATTTCTATTAATCCCTTGTGTCTTTTTCCTCTCAAGCTTAAGCCTCAGGATCATTCATCCTTTACATTCAAAAGTTGCTTCTCTAACCTTTTCATCAGTAGATCTTATAATTGAGCTCGGTTGTATAACCAGTCTCGATGGCTCTGCATCTTTTTTCAGCGGCTGCAACTTTTAATTTGAAGGTGGTGTTTGGCGATTCAACACTAAACAAAAGATAAGAGAGAACTGTGTCTGGACAGAATGTTCTAAATGCTCTCCTTGCCTCCTCAGAACCCATCACAAGTTGCTATGGAGTCAGATGAAAATAATAAGCATGGCACGTCAAATTTCCATAGACGCTCTCATTGCTACACTGAGATCCAAATATCTCATTGTCAAGAAAATGATTCTTGTATCTCATTTCATGGTTCATAATCTTTTGTCCCCTTGATTTTCCACTTGATGATTTATGTAACTCGGAGGTTACAAAGATTATAAACATTTAACTTAATGGTCACAAAGATTTTGTTGTGCGTAGCCTTTCTACATGACGATGAACGTGAAGCTTGCCATCCATTAAATGATGTTCTTATTAAGAAAATGGAATTTTCTTCCCTCATCTTTTTTGTTTGAAATTATTTCTGAGTTTGTGAAGTGTTTGCTAACATGTCTCTCTTTTATAAACATGTTTTTGTGTGGCAGATATCTTGAAAAGAAGAAGTACTTTAATGAGCATTAAATTCAAAAGATAATCCAAATCCGGATTTGATGATCAAACTAAAAAAGTTGCATGCTTCTCTTTTTGACTATTTCCTTGATGAATCATTTTTTTGTTTTGTACCATATCAAGGAAATGATGGAGAATCTTTCGATTGAAGCATTCTGTTGAATGTTTCTAAATCTCTTTAAGTATCTTATCAGTGAGACCATCTGCTGAGATTACATTGAGTCACTCATTCACGCTGATGATTTGGCATTGTTCATATCTTCAGGGTAAGATTGCTTTCTTCTTGTAAGAAAACTATGATATAAGGCTTGAGTGTTTTTTTTTCTTTTCATATTGTCTAATCTTCAGGCCCCGTCCCTGTAAAAATGTTGTCGTATGTATCAAGTCAAGCGTTCTGCTGAATCAATGTGCATTACCCAATGTCTTACCCTGATTTCATTATCATCATTGTAAGAGTTACTTTTCTGGTCCTTCAATGACAAAGGGTTTTTCTTTTCTTCAATCTCCTTCTGAGGTATGACATGGTATCATTATGAATTGACGATGGGTTGATTCCAAGATTTTTACTATCCTTTTCCTTGATGTTAATGATTGGCTATCAAACCAGCAGTTATTGAAATGTCTTTCCCTTATGTTAATGATCTTGTTGTGAAACTGATAGTTAGTGAAACGTTCTTAACACTGATGTGAAGGAATTTCCGTATTAAACCATACAATAAGTAAATTTCATCAACCCAACGTCTAAGATCACATTGTACTATCCCATACAGTGCGTGACGCATTACACAACAAATCGATGTCTAAGAACAATTGTAATAAAACATACAGTGTGTGAGCATCAAACTTTCACATGTCAAAGAACTCCTATATTACACCATAAAGTGAATGAGACATGCAATATCCCACCTTATTCTACTGTTCAAATGTGCTCTCACGGATTATTTTGCAAGAAGTCTTTCAACGTGCTCTTTTAAATGTTCAGCAATAGTAACTTTTGCATTACCATAGAAAAGTCGGTTATTGGGATTCAAGAATTTCGGAAAACTTTTCTCACACATGATTACTGATCACGACATAAGACTGTCATAATATTTCCATACCTATAAAAGGAAGATGCTTTTCCATTCAATGGTTTACAATCCTCATCTCTAAATAATTACTTATCAACAAAGCCCTCAATGAACCATAACCTGAAATTATGTCTTCATCACTTTTCGTCTACATTCCAATTGATGGTGTCATTAAGGATGATAACACACCAACAACTCCTATTATGATCAACTCCACAAATGTTGCATTCTCTAACGCTATTCCTGTCAAACATTGAAATAAAGGATTAGAGGGTTATGTTTAATTATTGAAAAGCCATCCTCTAAGATATGCTCTCACTGATTCTGTTGAATTATTGCTACCTAAGAACATCCACAAGTTCTACTTTAATTGCACGTATGATGATCAATTTGATGTCATTCAAGGAACCATTGGCGATGGACATCTTGGGATTTATTTATATGTATCAGTTCTCTGGGATGCTCTCCATCTTCCCAACTTGGTTAACTTTTCAGACCTTCCATCTAAAAAACAATGCAGGAAAGCCATCATGAAATTAGGCTACGATAAAACAAAGCAAGGAAAACGAAATCATTCGATCTTACGTCAATGTCTTCTTACTGGGTGGAAATACTTGTTTGGTGTGATTGGAAAGTGCCTAGGGCATAAAACCGAAAGTCTTGACCAGTTAAATTTATTTCAGATATGCATTTGATATGCAATGGTGAAGCATAAGCATCTAGACTTATCTTTGATTAGCTTGTGGTCTCCATCTCATGGAAAAAAGGATCTTCTTATGTCCCTTATCCGTGCTAGATTTCTCATGTTCTTTATCATGTTGGTACTGGTTATAATGGTGATGTTGATGACTCTATTGCATCGTATTTTATGTATTCAAATACGATCAATGCATCCCCTTCTCCAATAGATTCCCCTATTTCACCGTTTATGTCTTATATGATTCTGCACCCATATGTGCTCAAGCGTCCTTATATGCTTTTGATGATCATTCTGAGGAATCCATGTATTTTGAAGTTATAGAAGAAGAAGATGATAATGATGATGAAGAAGAATCTTCATAAACAGATTTAGACTCTGAGGATTCTGAATCTCCATTAATTTCTCTGATGAAGCCTGCTTTGAAATGCCTTGATCTCTCTACTTCTGCTGCTATTGTTCGTTCTCCACCACGATTCAACACTCATATACGGTTTCAATCATCCTCCTCATCCTCACAACATACTAAACCTATCAAGCTTACTTCTCATGTTCAAAATATTGGTATGAAACCAATGAAATCTTCTCAATTCCCATTGCCGGTGAAACTCATTCTGATCACCACTCTCAACCTCCTTATCAAACTGAGGGGGGATTTAGCGTCCGGAAGCAGATCAACATCATATTTAATCACAGATCCTTGTAGCTCTTCGAACACTCATTGGGCAAACTGATGTGTTTGTTGATCGTTAAAATAGATTGGAGACCGATATTGTAGATTTCAAACAAGATATTGTTGCCATTAAAAGAGTTATTCTTCATCTACCTCCACTGGACCATCATCAAGTAATCCACCTCCTTCACCATCACCATCATCTAGCGATCAATCACCACCAAAGGATGATAATAATCATCCACCTTCTCACACTGACCCTGCAGTTTATTCTCAAGTGCATGATGTTATTTTTCCTTCTCACGGCACTACTGCAATGGATGTCTCACCAAAGGATACTATTTCTCCTATATCTCCTTAACCTAATAAGGAAGATTGTTCTAATAATGTCAAAAGGGGGGGGGGAGTTCAATTTCCATGCTGCTAAAAAAATGTGTTTAAAGAAATTTGAAACACACTGATAAAAACCTTGTTTCTTCTAAAAATGAAGAATGATTTATTGAACTTGACTTCCTTGGTGACTCTGTCCAAGCCCATGCTTTTCCTCTCTCCCATCCGATTATCAGGCTTAGGGGGGGTCTCAGCCTGATAGAGAGTCTCAGACTCATGGGGGCATTGTAATGACCCAAAAATCCTTCCGTTAACAATGTTAGATTTCGTTACTCAAAAATTAATTGTTGTAAAGTTATTCGATTTTAAGGGTATAGAATGAAATAAATTAAATAAAAAGGGTGTCAATTAATGCCTAAAATAATTAATCGACAATATTGAAGGGGTATATAATTTATTTAAACATTTTTGTTGAAAAATAAGATATATGTAATCCATTAAAATATATAAATGATGTAGAAGGGTTAGATTGTCATTAAAATAAACTTAATATGTTACGTTATCTAGCGTTGGGGTAGGTAGTGTTCAGAACCAAAACATTAGTGATTCAGTATCAAAAATTGTTTATAACCTCCAATGGGCATGCAATCGACGGGAATCATTGTTTTGTGTGTTTTTTAGACTGTATCGTATACGGATGTACGCAATTGATTTGTGGGTTTCGTTTATTGCTTGCGTCGGTCAGCAGTGGAAGAAAAAATACAATTGGTTCTTGTGCTTGTTGTGTGCGACGATTAATAGAGAAAGAAAAAACAGAAGTAGGTAGTGCCAAGCAAGAGGAAGAGGGATCAGCACCCACTATTCTTGCCTTTTGGCTATTGGATGATCGGTCAGAGAAGAAAAACTGATCGATCAAGGGGTTATGGGAATTGGCAATGCAAGAAAATGGAAGGAGGATCTAACGAGTTTTATGGTGTGTTTGAAGGCTGTGAATTCGAATCAATTAGTAAGTTTCTTGATTCTCTTCCTCCTCATATGATTATACTCCAATTGATGGTGCTTTTATAGGAATTATGAATTTGTATTGCATTGCTTTGTTTTGATTAATCTTCTTCCTACTACTCATTCTAGTGTTTATGTGTGATCAATTCCTAACTACATTGGGTTTATTATTATTGACTTGTTTATGTGAAAATCCTCCTAAAACACTCTCTCATATGTTGGAATTGGTACTCAAGAATTTATCACAATCCTGGAGTCAAATTGTTTTGCTTTTGTGCTAAAATCTTGGTTCTTTTGTTGATATGTCTCTTGTTTATTGAATCACAAAATCATGTAGATTCATGTGAATAATTTTCTGTCAAAAGAACATGTTTAGAACCATCCAAAAGTTCTTCAAAACAGCCCCTAAAGGTCTCTATATGTGGCCTAAAGGGGGAGGAAACTCAAGCCCTTAATGGCGTTTTCTCTTTTAGCAATGTACTTTGATTCATGGTTTGAGTTTGAAATTGTTATTTTAAATCTTTGACATGTTTCTATTGTTAAGAACTCAATTTCCATATCTATAGTTGATTTTGGTTATGGATTAAGGGGTTAAGTTGTCAATTAACCCTTAAAATTCAAAGCTGGGAAATTCTGGAAAATTCCCATTTTGTCCCTATATTGAAAAAAATCTAGAAAAATCACCAGAAGTCGGATTGGGGATCTGTAAACTCTCAAAGCTTTCATTCTAAGTTCAATTTGTCCCGGATTTTTCCCAGGACCTGATGTTGTTTCTAACCAAGGTGAAAATCTTCATTTTCATTGATTGGTCAGAAATTAGCTGCACAGATATGTAGTTTTTTAAAATTCATAGAAATTTCTAGAAAAATGGTATGGACATGTGCGAGCACTTTCTTAAACAAAATTATAATTTCTACAGGCTTTGATGGTGCTAAATTAGCCTTGAACGGGTTGTTGTTTCAGGTCAAAATCTAAGAATTTGACCTAGTAACTATTTTGTACGTTTGGGGTATAGAATTGCTACTTTTGGTCTATTAAACTTCTAGTAATCTACTTGTTTGTGTTGTATTAGGGTAAAGCTTGATACCTCAAAGGTGATTGTTTGACAAAGGTGATTCAATCTTTATAGTTATTTAAAGTACTTATTAGGAATTTCACATCTTAGAATTGGAATCAAACTATGTCGTTTAGGTTGCATGTGCCCCAATTATGAATGATATGTTGATGTGAATGATGTTTCCTTCATGCTATTAATTTTTTTGCAATTTTGATGTGAGGGGGGTGATAGGTCCTTTATAAAAAGAGGGAGTTGTGTTGGTTGTGTGTGGTATGTGCATGCTACAATTTTTTGGAAGTACTTGTCTATGATGGTTAGACAATGCATGCTAGTGATATAATATGCCTTAATGATGAAATGATGATATGTGCATGATTATATAAAGTTGTAAAATGCCTTAAATGTTTATGTCTTGTTGCATGTTTACTTATTATGAAGTATGGAAGTAATATGTCATTTGATATTAATGGAAATATAGCATGATTACTTAAGGAGGTTTGTAGTGTAATCCTTATGTGATGAATTAATAATATGTTAATTAAAAACGGGAATATACTTAGTGGGGCGTAAAGGGTAGCAACCTAGACTTAGGTGTGTTTACCCTGTCTAGGTACTTGTGAGGGCCTTATAGGCTGTAAGATATAAAGGGAAAGAGCTTAAGCTAACAGTGACGCCGAGTGGTTTTTCTAGACAACCATTAGGTACATTTTTCATGGACACTAAGGTGTTCGAGGAAGGGAGTGATATTGGCATAGTGATGGCATTGGATCAAATATCATGTTTGGGTAGGAAGTTTCTAGTGATGGGAAACAATGATAAGCAGCACTCTCTAACGAAAACACGCATACTTGTATGTGCAACGTCGGAGTAGTGAACGTAGCGAACCGGGAGCAATGTTATGAGTAAGAGTCGTGCCTCACTTAGTGCATTGGGTCGAGTCGGTCACTTTAGTAGTAAATGAGGCTTTTACCTATTGGGATGGTGATGGACCCAGTGGGGGAAGGGTTGGGTCGTTCACTTAGTACTGAACGGGTTTTGCCTTCAGGTTAGGGATGGACCTACATATGGGGTGTCTACCTTATGGGTTAGTGATGGACCCATGTGTGGGGAGTCTACCTTGCGGGTTAGTGATTGACCCAGGGCTAGGAATAATTAATATTTATCTAATATTAAAGGATAAATAATAATGGTAGACCTTAATGAGACTCTTGTGGTGTAGATGTGAGTGATGCATATGAAGTATGTGATGCGTGTGAAGTATGTGTTGTATGTGATGTATCTGATGATATGCTATGTGTGTTTTCCTATTATTATACTTCTGTTTGACTAACTTAGCATTAACTGACACTTGTTTCTTTGCTTGTTATTTCCTTGCATTGGTACATGTAGCATAGTTTGTCGTCTTAGTGAGGATGGGGCTTTTGTGTAGTTACATTCCAGTTTATGTCTTAGTATTGATACCATTTGGACATGTCATGGAGTTTTCTTAACACTTGTTTTTGAAAACTTGTTTTAATTTGGTTTATCAACTTTATTTTGATGAATGATGTTTTTGGTAATAAAAAGTAACATTGGTGATGTTTTCATAAATTTCAAAATAAGACTTTTGCTAACATATTCTGTTAAATAAATGTGTTAAAATAAAAAAAATGGGTGAAAAATCATGATGTTACAAGAAACATGTCAAAAACGAATTGAATGAAATGATGATCTGCCTATGTCTAGAAAGAGAAAGTCTTCAGCTTCAACCTCTAATCATGTTAAACACACTACAGGTCATATGGTTACAAAGTTATCTGAAGTATATTTTGAGTGGGGTTTATCCATTGAAGATGCTAAAGCATTTGCTGCTGAGCATAATGCTGCTACTCGTGAATCCACTCATCTTAGGAAGAGTTCTTCCTGGTTAGCTTCAAAAGTTTCTCTTGCTAAGATCACAACGTCAGATCACTCTACTACAATTCAAATTTTTAATGATGAAGTGGACAAGAAAAAGAGATTAGAAAATATTATTTACAAGATTGACATATCAAAATATGTTGACGTCCTCAACATAAGATTTTCTCTGGAACCTATTGTAAAAATCATGTGCTCTAAACCTAAGGGAGAAAGAATTCTGAATATGAATTTAATGAGAAAAGATTCAAAGGAGAATATCCTGAAAAGATTTACATGTCCGACCTTGTCAAATATGTATACAGTGAATGTTTGGAGATTCAAGTTATCATAAAAAATAACAAGGGTATTCATGTAACATACTAAATTTCAAACCAAAATTTTCATTTAAAAATATAAGCATTTGATCAAATTACAACTTCAAATATCTAGATAAAACCATTTAATTCAAAACATTTATCAGAGTATCTTCATGAAATTATTGCTGAAATCTCCAATGGATGTGATGCAATAGAGTCGTGCCCTTCATTTAATATAAGAAAACATGAAATGGTTTAAACATAAAACCATAAGCACAAAGCTTCTTGAGTTCCCCAAGATACCACATACCAAACATAATATAACGGGTTTATTTCAACCCCAGGTGAATTTTATGGGCCAAATCATTGTCTTACAATTACTTCCTGCCATGGCCCAAATCATGATCTTTACTTGTACAAGTGTCAGGGGCCAGATCCTGGTCTTCCATACCGTTGTCATGGGCCAAATCATGTTCATCCTTGCAAATTCTAGGGAGCAAACCCTGTTCTTTTATACAAATGCTAGGGGCCAAACCTTGGTCTTCCATGCAAGAGTCATAAAGACAACTAGCATCCTACATAATATAGTAGGAAGACTCACCTCAGCTAGTCAACAGAAGCAAAACAACTAACTCAACAACAGAACATGTGACCCAAACTACCTAATGCCAAACTAAGACCATTCCTTAGCCAAATATTCAATTATACCCAAGTTTGACCAAAAATCAAACTGGTCAAAAGTCAACGAACAAATTCAACTTAGTGGACCACTATGCCGAGGTGAACTCTTGGCCACGTCGTTGCTGCCAAAAGACAAAAAAAATCACGATGAGTCCCACCACCAAGTCATGGGCCTTCTATAACACCCGCAGAGTGTGCATATAAAGAACATTAAAATCTCCCTTCATAAGAGGAATTTATGATTTTTCTAATATTTCAACGTACACGTATACGGTGCAGAAACCGAAATTGAGATCAGTCGATGGCTAGGAAAAACAATCTAAATGAGAGTTGAAGATACCATCAACACTTATCCGTCGATATGAAGATGGTCAAGAACAAATACAGTATGATAAAGTTATGAATTTTTAACGGACTTTCAACACTCTAAGCCTGTTAAAAAAATAACTTTAAAAATAAATTCAAAATTAGCCAACCGAATCTCATCGATAGCTACGCGTAGATATAAAAACCGTAAAAAACGGAGCTCATATGAGGAAGTTATGAATTTTCTAATGAAACAGGAAATTTTGCGTGTAGTCGCGCGCACGAAGAAGATGTGCGGCGCACATCTGACATCCACCCAAATCTCAACATGTGGCACCACTCATAGAATAACATGGCAAGCACCCTGACCATTTGTGTGGCACGCCCTAATAGAATGTGTGGCACACCCTAATAGAATGTGCGGCGTACATATCGTTTTTCAGCTATGAATACCTGCATCCGTATATGATTCTCATATCCCACCCCTATAGCTCAATCCACGAGTTCTCTCTACATTAGATCCAAATTTCCTTAGTTTCTCATATACCGGTGAAGCCCTGCGACACCTGAGTGCCCAAAAAGTAGGAGCTTTCGAGTAGAAGCTCTGTCAATGCAATTTCCGGACTTTTGTTTAGGGAATCTCTATAAGTTAAATTACACTCTATATTATTTTAGTGTAATTTATATTTAAATTAACAGTTGTTGTTATAAATTTATAAATAAGATTTGTTAGTAAATCCAATATCATATTATTGATTGATCTACTTACGGTGATGATGTCTATGCCAAATTTAATGAGGTGTTTAAAGTGGGATTTCCAAAAAGTATACTTTTTATACTAAACGAACCCAATTTCCTATATGATCCTACCTGGTTGATCCTTACTTGATCGATCTTTATGTATACATTGGGATTAGTGAGGAATCATCTAGACTATCATCAACCGCTAGGAATATTAAACTAAAACTTAGTGACATTCGTGTCTAGATCACATCAGAGGATAAGTCAAGGAGTTTGGCGGAGCGCTGCCGAACCCTCCAGTCACCTATCTAAGTCAGGTGAGTGCATATTTACTTTCAAACTAACACATAAATACAAGTATCATATATTCTTAAATGTTATGTGCGTTGTTTTTTGTTGTGTTTAATATATTCGTACTATATGATATGATTGTTACTTTATTTGATCGTACGTTATACTTAATAATATGATTGGGTAGTAATGGGTTGTGTAAAATAATAAATGAGAGGCTGTGATAGGGTTGTGTAAGATAATGGTTGTGATAGGTTAGTGAGGATAAGGGGGATGGGGTAACTGGGTTATTTAAATGTTGAAGATTATGTAATTAAAGTTTATAATATTGTGGGTTGAAAACCCTATGCGCTCACCAGGTTTCCCAACCTGGCCCACTCAGTTTCTCTATATCATAGGTAGTGATACCAAGGTACTGATAGATAATGTAGTTTTCTGCTGAGAGATTTAAGGAGCTCGTAAGCGGCTAAATAATTATGTAAGGCCTATTTATGCTTATGTTCTTGTATCCGTTATGACATCCCAGGATTTTAGAATATAATATCTTCTGAAATGCCTTGATTTTGATATTATATCATGTCAAGGAAATTTTGGGACCAATTCCTCAATAACAAATGTTTTAAATAAGCATAAACTAAAGGTTTTCAAAAGGCCATGAAAAGGGGGATATCACAGTTGGTATCAGAGCATTAGTTTAAACGAACTAGGAATTTTAGGAAATTTCTAGACTTAAAGTTAGAATGCTAAGTAATGATTGTGAGGTGAGTGTCTATTTTATTTTAGGTAGTTTACCTAAAATGACACATGCACTATAATACTTTAGGATAAATTCCTAAGTTGCTATTATGTGCTAAATGACTTATGTTATAACATACTTTAGGATACCTTCCTAGGATGTTGTTACATGAATGGATCTATGGTCTGTTATCGACCAAATCCAAAAACTTTATGTGTTCAAGTTTCTAATTGTATATTAAGAACTAGCATATAACTTTGGCAGTGATAAGGAGGAAGTATGCATCAAAAAATAACTAATACATCCCCTATCATAATAAACTCGCTTCTCGGTACCCTAAGCATCTGCTTCGGTGAATAGAAAACATGACGATCGTAAGGAGCGGGAGAGTCATCAATAATGAAGGAGGCCCAACACCTTAGAATGTCGGAGCAGGAGCTGCTCAACTCCCGATGGTTGAAGTTCGATTAATGATACAGAACATGCTAGATCAACAAAGGCGTGAGTTTATGGAACTCCTAACCCAAGGACTAGCTAACGCTAAGGGTAGAGTACTAGTGGTTAACGAACCGATAGTCAATGCACGAGTCAACAATGGACTAGTTCCCTCTCAACCAAGAACAGTTCTGGAAAGGAACGATGACTCGAAAAGTCATCAAGGACCACTATCTCCTCCGGAAGATTCAGATATACGAAGAAATAAGGAGTTGAGAGGTTGCTACAAGTATAAGGACTTCACGGCTTGCAAGCCATCATCATTCAGTCGAAAAGAAGATCCGGTACGAGTCATGGACTGGATTTCAAAAATGGAGCAAGCCTTCATAACCTGTGGTTGCACAGATAACTTGCAGACCACCAACGATGTAAGGCAATTCAAGGGTGCAACGATCTGTTGGTTGAATACGTTGGGAAAAAACCTAAGTCCTAACATGCCTCTGCAACTAACATGAGAAGAATTCTTGACCCACTTCAAGTGCAGGTTTTGCTCAGCAGAAAATATGTTGGAGTTAGAGAATCAACTCCTAATATTGAAGAAGGGAAGCATGTCATTTGAAGAGTACACAAATGCTTTCACCGATAAAATAGAGTTTACCCTATGTGTTGTTCTCGAAGAACTGGTAGAGATCGATAGGTATGCCAAGGGACTTCCATGGGAGTAGGTTGTGCCGGTTTAAACAAGCACATACTTTCGAAACAGCCATCTGGACAGTAAGATCAGTTCAAGACATGATCAAGAGAAGAGCCTCCGATAAAACTGAAGTTGGAAAGAAAATGAAGAATGAAGGAATCTTGAAGTCTGAAAGAAGAGTAAAATCTCAAGATCTGACCTCGAAGACAAGAGGTATGGGGTAATAATGAAGCATGGTGGTGAAATAAATGCAAAAAGAATCATGATGGGCAATGCAAAGTAGAAGTGGCCTGCTACAGGTGCAGAAGACCTGGTCATTATTCTGATGAGTGCAAGTACGATGGAAGGATGTGTTTTGAGTGTAGGGAAGAAGGGCATGTCCTGAAGGAATATCCAATGAATAAGGAAGCGGCAATGAAGAATGTGCCACCAAAACCAAAGGCATGATCATTCTAGATGATCCTGGATGCAACAGAAGATGGAACAGATGACGCTTGAGGAGATCAAGTAAAGGAAGTTGTTTACCCGAAGTTTAAGGCATGAAGTGGTGGTTCCACATAGATATGAATAGGATGTGTAGCCTCATATAAGAGGCATAATAAATTTTATAATCACTTCTGAAAGTTATAAAATTTTCTAGTTATGTTACATTGTTGTGACACTAAGAAATTATGATTTCAACATAATGGATTTGTTAAGAATAAATTATGGTATAGCGTGTCGTTTAGACAGGACACTACACAAGAAAGAATTTATACCAAATATTAGGAAATAAAAATAAGGTTGAAGATATGCATGGAAGAAATCCTAGTGGGGTCTAGGAAATTTGTTGTATATAATTACTTGGATACATCTATATGTGTTAAATTGCGTTTGTGATCTTTAGGAAATAGTAACTTGGGGGCTGTGAGACAACTCTTGGGATGAGTATGAATAGGTGTGAAAGGTATTATGGGCCCGTACAACTAGAAACATAGGATTCGTACTTGAACTAGGATGAGTCACAAGGTTACCAAGGCACTTGTATTTGATTTCGTTTTTTTCACGTCTGTCGTTGCCATCGTTTTGGTAATGACTACGAAGATGAATATTATTCCGACCTTAGTAGTCATAACGAATAGATTCCAAATAATCTACGAAGTGAGTTCAACGTAGCATCCGAATTTAACTAAAAGATCGAAGGGAAAGATAATCGAAGCGATCAATAGAAGCATCACAGTCGCTATTAGGATTAAGCAGCTTGTAGCTAGAAGTACTACATGCTAGAATGTGATTATATCATATTAACATGAAGGAATGTATCGTTGATACCAGAATCTGACTCAAAGAGAAATGAGTCTAGCTAATACATCATACAATTAAAGTTCATCACAGCATGACCCATCAGTCTGTTACGATAGTCAAAATAAAGACCTTATCTTAGGATAAGTTAATTCTAAAAGGGGCAGGAGCCTCCAACGGAGATCGAATTTAGAAGGGAGAGCAGGTGCAACATTGAACATCGCTATCAGTCAATAAGTCTAAAGAGTTATAATTTTTACTTAGGATGGAAAGGTAACGTGTGGAGTCATTATACAAGCCATGTTTTGTTGATGATTCTGTTACGTAATCATCCTAAGGGGGAGATAATTGTAACAACCGCATATTCAGGATAGTCATTATAAGCGTAAAAAATGACTTGTTGGATAAAGGATTATTTCGGATAAATAATATTAACCAAAGTTATAGTATATGCGACAAGGATTCCGTACATATAAAGAACATTGAAATCCGACTTTGTATGAAGAAGTTTTTCTTATTCGAAGTTCTTCAATTAATTCGACACGACTCTACGTATCATAAAAGGTGGATTTTTGATAGATTACTTATTAGCCTAGGTGACCTAAACGAAATTCATAGTAGTCTTAAAACCGAGAGCGTGCATATAAAAACGTTCAGATCTCACTTCATAAGAGGAATTTATGATTTTCTAATATTTCAGGGTGCATATAGTAATTTTTCTAAAACTGAGAGCGTGCATATAATGAACGTTCAAAAACGGAGCTCATACGAGCAAGTTATGAATTTTCTAAGAAAACAGAAAATTTTGTGTGCAACCGCACGCACAAACAAGATGTGCGGCATGCATCTAACATCCACACAAATCTCAACATGTGGAACCACTCAGAGAACGACATGTCAGCACCCCGACCATTTGCACGGCGCGCCCCGAAAAAGTGCACGACACGCATATCTTTTTTTGGCTCTAAATACATGCCTCTGTATATGCTCTCATATCCCACTCCTATAGCTCAATCTCTCAAGTTTTCTCTACATTAGATCCACATTTCCTTAGTTTCTAGTACATCGGCGAAGCCCTACGACCCATAAGTGTCGGACAAGTAGTAGCCTTCGAGTAGAAGCTATGTGAGTGCAATTTTTGGACTTTTGTCTAGGGAATCACTGTAAGTTAAATTCCACTTCATATTATTTTTGTGCAATTTATATTTAAATTAATAGTTTTTGTTATGAATTTATAAATAAGATTTGTCAGTAAATCTAACATCATATTACCAATTGATCAACTTACGGGGATGATGTCTAGACTGGATTTAGTGAGGTGTTTAAAGTGGGATTTCCAATAATATTAGACTAAAACTTAGTCCCCGATAATATTAGACTAAAACTTAGTGACATTCGTATCTAGATCATATCAGATGACAAGTCAAGGAGTTTGGTTGAGCGCTGCCAAATTCTCCAGTCACCTACCTAATTCAGGTGAGTGCATAGTTACTTTCAAACTTACACATAAATACAAGTATCATATATTCTTAAATTCTATGTTCGCTATTTTTCATGTGTTTAGTATATTCGTTCTATATGATATGATTGTTACTTTATCTAATCATATGTTATACTTAATATTATGATTGGGTAGTAACGGGTTGTGTAAAATAATAAATGAGAGGTTATGATAGGGCTATATAAGATAATGGTTGTGATAGGTTAGTGAGACTTGTGTGAAACAATAAGTCGTGACTTGTGGTGTTTATCCAAAAGTACTATTGTACTTTTGTGTCTATCCAAAGTAATATTGTACTAACATGCCTATCCAAAGTACTATTATACTGTCGTGTTGTGACCACAGTATTATCATGCCCAATCATTTAGGGGAATAGAGATGACTTCTGTCAAAGATCTATTTGAAAATATCTCTCGAGATCATCATTATATGATTAGGAAGTGAGGATAAAAGGAATGGGGTAATTGGGTTATTTAAATGCTGAAGATTATATAATTAAAGATTATAATATTGTGGGTTGAAAACCTTATGTGCTCACCAAGTTTCTCAACCTGACCCACTCAGTTTTTCTATATCACAGGTAGCAATATGAAGTATTGATAGATAATGTAATTATTTGTTGAGAGGTTTGAGTAGTTTGTAGGCTGCTAAAATATTGATGTAAGGCATGTTTATGCTTATGTTCTTGTATCAGTTATGATATCACAAGCTTTTAAAATATAAAATATTCTAAAATTCCTTGATTTTTATATTATATCATGTCAAGGATATTTTGGGACCAATTCCACAATAACAGATTTTTTAAATGAGCATAAACTAAAAGTTTTAAAAAGGTCATGAAAAAGGGTATGTTACACCTTCCTTGGCCACACTGTGGTTTCAATCTGAATGGTTTTTCTTCATTAAGGGGTTGATCCATAAATACCAAGGCTCATAACATCAAATCAAGTACCTAATAGCTTCATAATGGATAAATTCTCCAACTCTATCCATTGGGGTGGTCCAAACAACTAAGAACAAGACTTTAAGTCTCAAATGGACCAAGAATGCATCTTTCTCAATTTAATCTATTAAGTCTAAGTCTCCGACCTTCAAATCTGAATCAACACGATGTTTAGATTGATAAAGTTTCCAACTTTATCCTTAATAATGCCACCAACTTTCAAGATCTAAACTTTAATACACAAAAATAACCTAAAGGACCAAGATAACTTGCATGGCTTAAAGAGAAGGAAAAATATCATAACTTTCTTAGTCCATGAGGTCCAAGAAGCATTCCAAACTGATCAAAAGATGTTGGAGTCCACCCAACTCCAAGATCATCCATAAAATGGACCAAAAGTGCCAAAAACCACAAATGAAAATATCTAAAGAATTAAAGAGCAAGTTAGGAACTTTATACTCACAGTAGTCCAAAAAATGGAGTGGCTTTGATGGATCCAAACTTGAAACAAAATTCCTTGCAAACAAAAGAACATTCTTGATCTTCAAGCTTCATCAAAACACCACCAAAATCACCCAAAAGAGGAAAAATGAGAGGGGAGAAGCTCAAATCATGAAGATGGAGGCTATGGTTGCTCCCACGGAGTTCTAGATAAGATTGGGGTTGGGAAAAAGGACTAAAAGATGAATCCTCGCCTTTAAAAACATTGAAAACCATAAAAATTATGGGCTTGGGCCTGCCCAACTTCCACTATGTGGAAGACAATTCTCCGCTTCATGGCGATTTCCACCCCGTAGAGGACAATTCTACACTCTGTGGCGATGGGTTTCACCCAAATCCATTCCAGCTTCAAATAGTCATAACTTCTTTGTTTTACTCCATTTTCGGTGATCTTTATATGCACGGAAACGTATTGACATGCCCCACAATTATATCTAGTTACTTTTGACTAAAACCATATCGAAATAGAATCACTAATTCATGTAAGAAGCCCAAAATATCACCTTTTTAAGGTTACCCTTAGTTTCAAAGCACAATTTGTGGGCTTGAATCACTTAACCAACATTATTAACATCCAATAATGTATAAAATTTTATTCCCATGAATCCTAAGAACTTTGCATGATTGAATTACGACCCAAAATCTTAAAATAAGAAACATATCAAAATTGGGTCTTACAATTCATGCACATAAGCTAAAGATTGCTATCGTCTTAATGAACAACAAAGTTAGAAATTTGAATTTAGTTCTTCTCCCTTATACATCTCCAATACCTAATTCGTCATTCTCTATTAGGACTGGAAGAATATCCAAGAATCCAAGGTTCCTACTTCCCTATGGGACTGTGTACATCAATAATTTTCTTCCATCAAATGTTAAGTGCATTCACCATCTTTTCATCAGAGAACCTGAACATGGACTATTCTATGTCGACAACAATGATCATATGTGCTTCCAACGGTCTATTGATCTCTATAAAGCTCCTGCTGAAAATCTTTTTCATATGAGACTAGAATGCAAAGGAAAACATGAATCTGATTGCTATCACAGGATTATCTCTTATGACCTTGACAAAAGAATAGATGAATTAGCTAATGAAGATTACTAGTGGATTAAACCAGAGATCATTTTAGATTATGAAAATGTTCTTTTTAAAGATATTATGGAATCAGTTTTGACATCATCATATTGAGGGAGACTGTAAGATCAAACCTTATAATCAAATGAGTCAAGCCTTTATCACGCTGAATAAACCATCAGCATCAGTGCTTTCAGATGTTGATCAAGCTTATGGAATATATGTTTCTTGTTAGTTAAGTTTTGTGATCTGTTATCTTTGTGACAGGGTCTGTTTTGTATAGTCTATATCTTTAATATATGATACTTATCATAGATATTTAAATCCCTGATGTGTAGGGATTTGAATATATAATATTTATCAACCTAGTATATAAGTTACGCTAGGGTTTCATGTAAAACTATCTCCTTGTGCACTCTCTCTTTGTGAGATATTTTCTTAACCGAAATTTGTTTTTGATTAACCTCTCTTAATGTTCTTGTCATTGCTTGGTGTTTTCTGTTCTAATCTCAATCCTTCATATATATATATATATATATATATATATATATATATATATATATATATATATATATATATATATATATATATATATATATATATATATATATATATATATATATATATATATATATATATATATATATCCAAAAAAATCGTCAAATCTTTTTTAAGCCTATATATGGTTTAGACATGGTATTTGGAGACTAATGGAGGTCTTCATTTTGAAAAATGATGAAAGGATTAGGAGTTCTCAGGTCATCGAAAATCTTTTGGTTCTCACAATAACTCACCCCTCTTTCTTTCTCTCTCTCTCTCTCTCCCTCTCTCTCTGTATATATATATATATATATATATATATATATATATATATATATATATATATATATATATATAACTTTTATGAAAGAGGTCATCCAAATCAATATGATTCAAGATAAGGCATCTAAGTTGAACCATATTCGTTTGAAACCCTTAAACTCTTCAACTTACTCTAATTAATTAATATATTAATTGAAATAGTTTACCTATATAAGAATATTATTTCTCATGTTTGGTTACTCATACTATCTTGTTTTCTCTTTCAAATTTTGTTATGTAGAATACATGAAAATGAAGAAGAATGTTGTATTCGTCATATGTCTAAAATAAAGAGTTTAATGATGACATATGCTGGGGTGATACGATCTTCTTTTGGTATATCAAAGATTCAACGAATCAAGCCATTTGATTGATTTAAAGCAAATAATAGTAGAGATTCAAAGTCGAAGAAATGATACAACCCATTGTCTCGTGTTTTTTTCTATATTTTATAATATTATAATTTATTTTCAATGATATTTTTATGTTTCATATGTTATAATTAGATACTATAAATGCATTGTTGTGTATGACAACCCGAACCTTTTTCCGTTAAAGTTAGCCATTTCCCGTTAAATAATTTACGAATTGTATGTGTTCCATTAAATTCTTATGGTTTAGAAGATCGTTTTTATATGAGTCGGAACAAAAATCACGCGGAAACCCGAGTTTCTTCGAGAATCAGCGAAAACCGGTCTGACTAGTGTTCACGGCCGTGAACCCGATCACGGTCGTAAACCCGTTCATGGCTGGCGGACCCTCACAGACCATACCCCTAGCCTATAAATATGTGGTTCCTACCCTCATTCATACTTTTATGGCAGCAAACACACATTCTCTCTCTAAAAACCCCCACCCGAAAACCCAAGATTTCTCAAGTTTTCTCTTCATCTATCACTCCATCCACCTTAAAACACGTTTTGGAGCATCAAACACCAGCCTTTTCATCGATTCAAACATTGTTGATCTTGAGTTCACGGCCGTACACCCTTCAAATCTTCAAATCTTCAAGGGCCGCAATCCGTTCACGGCCGTGAACCCTTCAAACATTCATATTTTCTTCAAGAACACCGTTCACCGCCGTAAACCATTCAAGGGGCAGTTCACGGCCAAGAACAGTTCACGGCCGCAAACCTTCTCAAGTCGTGAACTTGGCTGAAAACCCGCTTTTCCGATTCAATCGAGTCCTGGTAACATTCCTAAACCAAAAGCAAGTGTTTTTCCAACACTATAATTAATGGCTTCGCTAATAAAATGCATATATGTATTTAACTGTAATTAGGATCCCGTTAAGTGCCGCGTACATCAACCTGAGGGTCTTCATTTCCAGTTTCGTTGTGCGACACTTTCACGCAACTAACAGTGAGTTCATACCCATACACTTTTAATGTTTTTAACGTTTTTAGGGGAAGGATACAAGCAAGACATAAATAAATTTGTGAGTTATATAAACAGGATTAAAACTCATGCGATTGATTCAAACTAAAGATTTTTTACATTTTATAAAACATTTAGATATTCATCCTTTTTGTAAAATGCTGAGCATAAGGGAAGTTTTCAACATAATCGTACAGTTTTCATTGTAAAACATGAATTGAATACATTAACGAATATATAAACTATAATAGGTATAATTTATTGAACAATTACCTTATCAACACACGAAACATAGATTCAATGCGAACAATCATATAAGCTATATAGGGTATAGTTTATGGGTCATAAAAACAGTGATTTAAATTCAATGGATTCATTTTATTCTACACTTAATCGTTAGTATAGCATTTTATGAGTGAGCATTCTTCGCATACTTACTTAAGTACTAACAAAAGTCCTGAGATTATAACCACAGTCTCCTTGAGGGATAACGTGAGTTTGTGTATAGATCTATACGGGATTGACAATCCCGCACCACAACTGTTAGCTACAGTTAGGCCGGCAGGCCTGGGTGACAAATTCATTTCGATTCCGACACCTGAAGAACGTCGTTCAGGCAATTCAATGGTCAAGTATGGTTATAACAACTCATAAATTTGGTACTAAATAATACGATTAATGTATGAATGGTAATAACTTCAATTAGTTTTATTTTAGATTAATAGAACTACTATACATACTGGAGGATTCCATAGTTTTTCATAACTTACTATATATACTAGTGATAGCCAGGTTTTTCATGTAAAAAGGACTTTTCATTCAAAACAACATTATACAACACATCTAGTGGTAACCAGGCATACGAACTAATTCATTATGGGATACCGTAACAAAAACACACATGTTAGAAAATATTGGATTTTCTTGGAAACATACAAATATTTTCATTGATTTATTAACAGGTTTACATTACAAAAACATGCTTATGAACTCACCAGCTTAATGATGATACTCTTTCAAAACCGCTTGTATTCTCAGGAAATCAGTAGACAGGTACACCGCAGACTTTTGAGAAGACGGAGCACATAGAGTTACGTCTTTATATTTTGCTAATTTTGATGTATATAAATATGAATCAAACAGATGTAAATAGTTTTTATATATTCAATGTAATGGTTGTGTTTACTTTGATTACTATGATCCAATTGTTGTGATACTATACATGACGTCCTCCACCCCCGAACGTTTCTGCCGTTTTCGTTTTGGGGGTGTGATAAATTGGTATCAGAGCTATTGTTTATTGTGAACTAAGTATACCGAACCTTACGTGGTATACAACTATAGACACTAAAGGGGCCGAAGCGCTCTGAAGCTAAAAGTATACTTTAAAAATACAAGTATTTTTACAAGAAGTATACAAGTATACATATGTACAAGAAGCTATAACATAGTAAGAACTACATAAAAGTATTTAGGGCGAGTTGGACACTATGGTTAAACCTGGATAGTTATGTAGTCATATGTGGGGCCAATATAACCTGATGAACTATATTTGTCCGAGATATGAGCAACATGTGTGTGGGAGTGACTGTGGTGTGCGACAAGTCTAAAACTCACCAAATCTTATACTAATGAATCACATAGTTAAAATACTATAGGAGTATTTTATGGTTCTATAACACTGCACATAATTGTTATAACTAGTACTAACCCTCACAAATGAAAGACTTGCAATTCCTTGTTTATGTTAGTAAACGTTTCTTGTAGGTCTCTGGTATCGTCGTAGGATAAGATATATCTTGCTCGAAAATATTCGATTCATGATCGTATAGGAGGCTTATCGTCATTTTCCCCTTGTCTCTTTTTAGAGAAAATATGCCTCCTAGAAAGAGACCCAATAAGAAGAACAACGATCCTTCGCCGCCACCACCTCCTCAGTTCGATCCTGTCATGTTCCAGGCAGCAGTTACAACCGTTCTGGCTGCTGCAATGTCGCAGATGAATCCTGGTGGCGCTGGCGGATCGGGAAGTGGACCCTACCCCCGTAATCTTGATCGTGGCTAGGGACACCCGAAGGAGTTTTCCTACAAAGATTTCATGAACGCGAAACCCAAATCCTTCGACGGCAATGGAGGTGTCATTGCCCTAACGCGTTGGTTCGAGAAGATCGAATCAATTTTCCAAATCTATGCGTGCTCCGAGGCGAGCAAGGTGAAGTTTGCCGCCTACACCTTCACCGATACAGCACTGACTTGGTGGAATAGCCGAGTCAAATCCCCAACTCTGCCAGTGGCCAATGCTATGAGTTGGGAATGTTTGAAGGAACTGATGCTCGCTGAATACTGCCCAAGGGGCGAGATGCAAAAACTAGAGCACGAGCTCTGGAACCTAAAGATGAAAGGTTCTGACATTGCTACGTACACTGGTAGGTTCAACGACGTGGCTCTTCTCTATCCTGGTATGGTCACCCCAGAAAGCAAGAAAATTAAGAGGTACATTTGGGGATTGACACCCCCAACTCAAGGGAATATCTTGGCTGCTAAACCTTCCACTTTTGACAGCGCCAAGTGCCTAGCACAGACACTAATAGATCACGGGGTTGATCATGAAACAGTAACAGCCATTCCCGAACCACCAAAGGAGAGTGGTGAGAAGAAAAGGTTCTGGAACAAACGCAAGGGCAAGTCTTTGCAGGAGCCCTCCAAGAAGCAACAAACAGTGGCAGTCCACACTGCTACCGTTCCTGCTGCTGTTCCCACTACTCTAACAACTCCCAGCCGTTATGCTGGAAATCTGCCCTTGTACAACAAATGCAACTTCCATCATTTGGGAGTTAGTAGAGAGATGCAATGTGACAAGTGTGGCAGAAAGGGGCACACAGCTCGTTTCTGCAGGACACCAGTCCAACCAACCAATCAGGCCTCTGGAGCTGGAGTAAGCCAAGTCTGCTATGGTTGTGGAGAAACCGGGCACTTCAAGAGGAATTGTCCCAAAGCAAAAACTGCTGGCAACACAGGGAAGGTACTAGCAATGGGCCAGGAGGAAGTAGTCGCTGATCCCACCGTAGTTACAGGTACGTTCCTCCTCGACAACTCTTATGCATGCATTCTTTTCGATTCTGGTGTAGAGAGAAGTTTTGTTAGTCATGCATTTAAACAGCTACTCAAGCATAAATCTCAACCTTTAACCGAAACATTCACCGTCGATATGGATAACGGAAAGAAAGAGAGCACTAACGACGTATTCATAGGTTGTACCCTTACCCTAAACGACCATTCTTTTCCAATCAACCTCATGCCAGTTTCCATAAAAAGCTTCGATGTCATCATTGGCATGGATTGGTTGAGCCCCAATCATGTTGATATCCTTTTTTATGAAAAAGCCATTCGCCTCAATATGCCATCAGGCGAAACCCTCATTATCTATGGTGACAAACTCAGCTCAAGCCTTCGTATCATTTCATGCATCAAAGCCCAAAAATATTTGCGAAAGGAGTGATATGCATTCCTAGCCGATGTCGTTAACGAGAAACAGGAAGTTAAAGACCTCGAGAGCATCCCCGAAGTCTGCAACTTTCCTGATGTCTTTCCCGAAGATCTTCCTGGAATTCCTCCCGAGCGCCAAGTCAAGTTCCGAAACGACTTAATCCTCGGAGCTACCCCTGTAGCTAAATCCCCTTACCGTCTAGCGCCGACGGAAATTCAAGAGTTAACCAGCCAGCTCAATGAACTACTCAACAAGGGATTCATCAGACCAATTTCCTCACCTTGGGGAGCCCCAATCTTATTCGTGAAAAAGAAGGATGGATCCTTTCGGATGTGCATATATTATCGTGAACTGAACAAGCTTACCATAAAAAACTGTTACCCCTTACCCAGAATCGACGACCTCTTCGATCAACTTCAAGGAGCCAGCTACTTCTCCAAGATAGACTTAAGTTCAGGTTACCATCAGTTTCGAGTCCATGAGGGTGATGTTCCTAAGATAGCATTTCAGACTCGATATGGTCACTATGAGTTTGTAGTGATGCCCTTTGGTTTAACCAACGCACCGGCGGTATTCATGGATCTGATGAATCGGGTGTGTCGCCCCTTCCTAGACAAGTTCGTAATAGTATTCATTGATGACATACTTGTCTATTCTCGGAGTGAGGCAGATCATAGACAGCATTTGAGGCTAGTGCTAGAAACTTTGAGAGCGGAGAAGCTATATGCAAAATTCTCAAAGTGCGACTTCTGGATCAGAAAAGTAACTTCCCTCGGTCACGTGGTTAGAGAAGAAGGCATACACGTGGACCCTTCCAAAGTTAAGGCGATAGAAAGTTGGTCAGCACCTAAGACACCCACAGAAATCCGTCAATTCTTGGGTCTTGCTGGCTATTATCGCAGGTTTATCCAAAATTTCTCCAGGATAGCTAAACCTTTAACCGCCCTGACTCAGAAAGGTGTGACCTTTAGTTGTGGAGAAAGTCAAGACACTGCGTTGCAAACATTGAAGCAGACCTTATGCAGCGCACCTATCTTATCCCTGCCATAAGGGACGGAGGACTTCGTTGTCTACTGCGATGCATCTAATCAAGGCCTAGGTTGTGTGCTCATGCAACGAGGAAAGGCTATCGCCTATGCCTCGAGACAGCTGAAAGCACACGAAGTCAATTATACAACTCACGACTTGGAGTTGGGAGCAGTGCTCTTCGCACTAAAGATTTTGAGACATTATCTCTACGGAACCAAGTGCACTGTCTTCACTGACCATAAGAGCTTACAGCACATTTTCGATCAGAAAGAGTTGAACATGAGGCAACGGCGATGAGTTGAGCTACTCAGTGATTATGAGTGCAATATACGTTATCATACCGGCAGGGCCAATGTGGTAACAGATGCCCTCAGCTGGAAAGAGTATTCAGGTCGCAGAGTGAAGGCACTTACGATGACTATCCATTCCTATCTGTCCACACAAATCAGAGAGGCTCAGTTAGAAGCCTTAAAACCAGTGAACGTGGTGGATGAAGCCTTGAAGGGAATGGAAAAGAACTTAGAGATCATGGGAGACGAAGTTTATTATTTCATGAACCGGATCTGGACCTCGAAGTTTGGTGGTTACAGATAGGTTGTTATGAGTGAAGCTCATAGTACTCGATACTCCGTTCACCCAGGTTCGGATAAGATGTATTTGGATCTCAAAAAGCTATATTGGTGGCCAAACATGAAAGCAGAAATTGCTACCTTCGTGGGCAAGTGTCTGACTTGCGCCAAGGTGAAGGTGGAATATCAAAAGCCCTCAGGTCTACTTCAACAGCCAGAAATACCTGAGTGGAAGTGGGAACGAATCACAATGGACTTCATTACCAAATTGCCCAAGACCCAGAGTGGCCATGATAGTATCTAGGTAATCGTCGACAAATTGACTAAGTCTGCCCACTTCCTGTCAATTAAAGAAACATACAAAATGGAGAGACTGACCTGACTCTACATCCAAGAGATAGTTCGACTGCATGGTGTACCTGTGTCCATTATCTCTGATCGAGATAGCAGATTCACCTCAAGATTTTGGCAATCTTCGCAGAAGGCTCTTGGAACAAAGCTGGATATGAGTACAGCTTACCATCCACAGACATATGGGTAGAGTGAGAGGACCTTTCAAACTTTAGAAGACATGCTGAGAGCATGCATTATCGACTTTGGTAAGTCGTGGGATACTCATTTGCCCTTGATCGAGTTCTCCTACAACAATAGCTATCATACCAGCATCAAGGCTGCGCCGTTTGAAGTCCTCTATGGCCGTAAATGCAGATCCCCTTTGTGTTGGGCTGAGGTGGGTGACACGTAGCTATCCAAAGGTCAAGTCCCCGATAGCACTCTCACAGTCCCAGAAATCATCCGTGAAACCACAAAAAAAGATCGTACAAATTAGAGAATGACTAAAAGCTTCAAGAGATAGACAAAAGAGCTACGCCGATAAGAGACGAAAACCTTTGGATTTCAAGGTTGGTGACCGTGTTCTATTGAAGGTCTCACCTTGGAAAGGCATGATACACTTTGGAAAACATGGAAAGCTGAATCCGAGATACATAGGACCATTCGAGATCCTCGCTAGGATCGGTCCTGTTGCATACAAACTTCGTTTACCCCAAGAACATAGCAACATTCATCCAATCTTACACGTGTCAAACCTTAAAAAGTGTCTACCCGACGAAACCCTTGTGATCCCTCTTGATGAGATCGAGATCAAAGAGAACCTTAATTTCATGGAAGAACCAGTCGAAATCATGGATCGGGAAGTCAAACAAACTAAACAAAGTCACATACCGATAGTGAAGGTCTGCTGGAATGCCAAGCGGGGACCTGAATTCACTTGGGAGCGTGAAGATCAGATGAAACAGAAGTACTCACATCTTTTTCGGAGTCCATGATTGTATTCTACGTTTGAATTTCGGGACAAAATTCCCTCTATCGGGGGGATGATGTGACAACCCGAACCTTTTTCCGTTAAAGTTAGCCGTTTTCCGTTAAATAAGTTATGAAATTTATGTGTTCCGTTAAATTCTTATGGTTTAGAAGATCGTTTTTATATGAGTCGGAACCAAAATCTCACGGAAACCCGAGCTACTTCAAGAATCAGCGAAAACCGTCCTAACTAGTGTTCACGGCCGTGAACCTGATCACGGTCGTAAACCCGTTCACGGCTGGTGGACCCTCACCGACCATACCCCCAGCCTATAAATACGTGGTTCCTACCCTCATTCATACTTTTATGGCAGCAAACACACTTTCTCTCTCTAAAAACACCCACTCGAAAACCCAAGATTTCTCAAGTTTTCTCTTTATCTATCACTCCATCCACCATAAAACACGTTTTGGAGCATCAAACACCAGCCTTTTCATCGATTCAAACATTGTTGATCTTGAGTTCACGGCCGTACACCCTTCAAATCTTCAAGGGCCGCAATCCGTTCACGGCCGTGAACCCTTCAAACATTCATATTATCTTCAAGAACACCGTTCACGACCGTAAACCATTCAAGGGGCAGTTCACGGCCGCAAACCTTCTCAAGTCGTGAACTTGGCTGAAAACTCGCTTTTCCGATTCAATCGAGTCCCGGTAACATTCCTAAACCAAAAGCAAGTGTTTTTCCAACACTATAATTAATGGTTTCGCTAATAAAATAAATATATGTATTTAACTGTTATTATGATCCCGTTAAGTGTCGCGTACATCAATCCGAGGGTCTTCATTTCCAGTTTCGTTGTCCGACACTTTCACGCAACTAACAGTGAGTTCATACCCCTACACTTTTAATGTTTTTAACGTTTTTAGGGGAAGGATACAAGCAAGACATAAATAAATATTGTGACTTATATAAACAGGATTAAAACTCATGCGATTGATTCAAACTAAAGATTTTTTTACATTTTATAAAACATTTAGATATTCATCCTTTTTGTAAAATGTTGAGCATAAGGGAAGTTTTCAACATAATCGTACAGTTTTCATTGTAAAACATGAATTGAATACATTAACGAATATATAAACTATAATAGGTATAGTTTATGGAACAATTACCTTATCAACACACGAAACATAGATTCAATGTGAACAATCATATAAGCTATTTAGGGTATAGTTTATGGGTCAAGAAAACAGTCATTTAAATTCAATGGATTCATTTTATTCTACACTTAATCGTTACTATAGCATTTTATGAGTGAGCATTCTTCGCGTACTTACTTAAGTACTAACAAAAGTCCTGAGATTATAACCAGAGTCTCCTTGAGGGAGAACGTTAGTTTGTGTATAGATCTATATGGGATTGACAATCCCGCACCACAACTGTTAGCTACAGTTAGGCCGGCAGGCCTGGGTGACAAAGTCATTTCGATTCCGACACCTGAAGAACGTCGTTCAGGCAATTCAATGGTCAAGTATGGTTATAACAACTCATAAATTTGGTACTAAATAATACGATTAATGTATGAATGGTAATAACTTCAATTAGTTTTATTTTAGATTAATAGAACTACTATACATATTGGAGGATTCCAGAGTTTTTCATAACTTACTATATATACTGGTGATAGCCAGGTTTTTCATGTAAAAAGGACTTTTCATTCAAAACAACATTATACAACACATCTAGTGGTAACCAGGCATACGAACTAATTCATTATGGGATACCGTAACAAAAACACACATGTTAGAAAATATTGGATTTTCTTGGAAACATACAAATATTTTCATTGATTTATTAACAGGTTTCCATTACAAAAACATGCTTATGAACTCACCAGCTTAATATGCTGATACTCTTTCAAAACCGCTTGTATTCTCAGGAAATCAGTAGACAGGTACCCCGCAGACTTTTGAGAAGACGGAGCGCATAGAGTTACGTCTTTATATTTTGCTACTTTTGATGTATATAAATATGAATCAAACAGATGTAAATACTTTTTATATATTCAATGTAATGGTTGTGTTTACTTGTATTACTATGATGCAATTGTTGTGATAGTATACATGACGTCCTCCACCCCCGAACGTTTCTGCCGTTTCGGTTTGCGGGTGTGACATTGTGTTAGATTGTAGGCATGAAAGATACTAGAGTAATCGACAATAAACATTGATTTGTATTTCATGATGTTGGATCATTCTTCAAATATAAAATTATTTTTTCTTGATCAAGTAAGTAATTGATTAGTTGTATTATAATTTTGTAATTGTAGCTGAAAAGGTTAGTGGGGCTAGGGGAATTTGTATCATGAATCAATAGATTGTATTATGGATATATTTTAACCTTTGTGAATTATTGAAAAATTTATGATTTGTTATTTTATTAGTATCTTTTTAATTGAAACATTTAATCTTAACTCTTACCATTTTCTAACATAAGATAAATAAACTAAGGAATATGAAGATATTGACATGCATATTAAATGTTATTTTAGATATTTAACTAGCTCTTTTAAAAACAATCATTTTTTGGATCATATACATAAAAACCTTTTTTTATAAAAAACAATGTGATTTGAAAATATTCTAAAAAAATCACTAATGACAAGTAGAAACACATTAATATTTGTATATAACTTTAACGAAACTTTGGTTTTAACAGAAATTTGAGTATTGGCATATTAGTAGTAATTACTGATAGTGTGCTATGAAAATTCAATATTGATGTTTTTAAATAGAAAATTAAAAAACATTCAAGTGAAATGCAAAAGAAAAAAATGGCAAATGAGTTGTGAAATAAATGATCTAAACCAATGATTACTAGCAAATCAAAACTTATATTTATTTTTATACTTAAAACATAATGTCTTTATATAATAACTCATAGTTTTATATAATTAATTTTATATAAATAATACACACAAAATATTAGAGACTTATAAGTAATTTTTTAAAAGGTAGGTTTAGAAAGTTTTGATATAATTATTGACCGAGACATTACATGATCATATTATTCATCTAATTGACTAAATACAGTTAGATTGTCTCAATCTCATTTAATTAAATCCCATAACTAAATTAAATAGCATAACTAAATTAAAAAGTAGTTTAATTATTTATAACCTTTATTTGACATTTAAAGAGTTGTAGTACTAAATTAAATCAGTAAATGTACTAACACGGTTAATATCTATATATGGTTTTAATAAAAATAGGGTTTTAATAGAAGTTTTAGTTTTAGCAAAATAGTATGACTTTAAAAAAAATGAAAAATACTAAAGTAAAATACAAAATCTTTTTATTTTTTATTTTTTAGCAATGGGTTATATAATAGTCTAAACCAATGTTTTAGTTGTAAATACATCAATTAAACGTAGTTGAGTAAATAGCAAATCAATATTTTTATTTATTTTAGGCTTAAAATAGAATGTTTTATATAATAACTCATAATTTTATACAATTTATTTTATATAAATAATACACACAAAATATTATATGTTTTTAATAATATTTTTAATAGCGGGTTGAAGGTTTATGATATAACTTTTGATCTAGACACTAGATGATCTTTTATATATATATATATATATATATATATATATATATATATATATATATATATATATATATATATATATATATATATATATATATATATATATATATATATATATATATAATCGTACACATCTCAATATATAATTAAAGTTGTCTTAATATACTTAAATGCAGGGTTGATCCAAACATATTTAAGGCCCGGGAGAAATAAAAAATAAGGTCCTTTGCAATAATAAAAAGTTAGTAAAGAAAGTTGGTCGTTAGGAAATTAATAGTTACATTGATGTCATTTTCATTCTAATTAACAACCATAAAGAGGCAGGATCATAAAACAAAGAGGCAGGATCATAAAACAAATTTTTCTAAAACTTTGAAAAATAAAAACAAAAAAGAGTTGGGTGAGATAGGCGAGTCAATGAGTAAAATGCCCTAAAACGGCACTATGGCCACAAAAGCGGGCTAAAACACGATTTTGCCTTTTTCCATTCCAGACTTTTTTTTTTTTTTATGAATTGCCGATCATGATACTGCTTCCATGATAATACTATGTGATATTATCAAGTTAGCCTTGCATTAGGCTTGAAAATAAAATTAAGTTTAAGAAAGTAAACTGACCAGAAAGGCGAATCCAAAATTGTTGTACCGTAATAAAACTTTGCTACTCCAAATATAATTCAGACTTTTATTGCAGAAATGTTTTTTACAGAGGAGGGATTACAAGAGAGAAATAGGAAATTGGCTTTCAGCCTGCCTAAAACATAAGGTAGAGGCTCCTTAAATAGATCAGGAGGACTCAAAAACAAACAAAACCTGAATTATTACATTTAGCATTGGCAGACAACTTTAAGAAAAGTAGAAATGACTTTTTGTTTGATTCTTCTGGCTTTAATAATGTCTGACGAGTATTTTCCTCTGTCTTCAATAATTCTTGAAGAATATATTCTTCTTTTATTTTGGTCCATCCACCTGTCACCTATAGTCTATTGTGGTGATGTCTTTTTGTTTTTTGAAAGATTCTTTCTTTGCGTGATTGACTCCTCAATCATGTCAATTATACAATCAATTGGGAGTTCTCCATCTGGAACTTCTTCATCATCTGGCTGGGATTCCCCTGCTAAGCATGGTGATTGGCATTGGCTTTGGTTATCAACTGACATATTATCTTAAATATCTTCATTTGAACCTTCATCTGTATCATGTTTTGAAAATCTTTTAAGATTTTCTTTTAATTCAGAACAATATAATCGGAATGACTTGATCATTTCCTCTTTAGTTAAATTAACTTTTTGAGGAGTTGAGGGGGTCACTTCTGTTGAGGAGGCTATTTCCGAAAAGAGTTTTTGGTCTTGGTATTTCTTAATTTGTTGATTGATATGATCAATTGTTTCCTGAGCATTAAGGTTTTTTGTTTCTGGATTCTTGTGAAGCATTTTAGGCCAAAATTTGGTAAAGTATGACCTTTGTAGGGAAGGAAATTTAGACGGAGTATAATCCACATATGGGGACCATTTCCAGATCCAAGGAATAGAAAATTCCATGAAAAAATGCATAGAAGATATTGCTTCCAATCCTTCTGATTTCAAGGGTATAACTTGGTCTCGGTATCTTGGAGAGACAGGTAACCATTCCCCATATAATTTCCTGAATGGTTCCTCAGGGAGGATATCTATACTCGGGCCGTATGAGATCCACCAATTAGTAAACCAATTTGGTATATCTCTGTTTTGGTTATAAACCTTTTCACATACTTTAAAAAACCAAGTATGCTTTCTCTGAGGATTTTCATATAAAAAGGCTTTATGAAAGCTTTCAATATAATCCCAATATGTAAATTTCATTGGTATTTTTGAAGGAGGGATTAAAAATTCTTTTTCCTTGAGGGTACTTAAACCCCATTCCTCAGGTGATATGATCTTTTTGATAATGGCTTTACTAAAATTGTAAATACTGGTATTACCTCCGGATGTAAAATGAGGAAATTCAACTGATCCGGTTATTTTCAAAATATTTTCATAATATAATCTTTGTTTGTAAGAATATCCAGCGTATGTCGCTGTATCCAAGTATCTGGTCATTAAAAACCATGGATCGTCATTATTCTCAAAATAAAGCATTATATCTTTATGTTCCAAAATAATAATATTATCTCTATGAGATGATTCCTTATATTCAAAATTATCGTTGATGGTTTCACCATCTGTGATCATTTGAGCGAGAGTGGGAGTATTTTCCCTTTTTGATTCCAAAAATGCTTTAAACTCCTCATATAATGGGCTTCCAGGAACTGGAAGAGATTGATCATTTGTTTGTGATGAATTTCCAGTTCTATAAGAACTGCTTGAAGCCGTAGGATTTCCCCGACCTCTATGATAACCACCTCTATATGAAGGATGGCCTCTTCCGCGATTGGGATTCATCCTGCAAATGGAAATGTTAATTTAAGAGTAATATGAGTTTGTTTTCAAGATTCTTGAGTTGGATCCTTAATCCTATCAATCTTAAATTAATTCTTGTCTTACTAGAATATGGTTCATTGGCTAAGTTGGCCAGTTCAACATCTGCCTTATTAATTAAATTTTTTATATTAGTAATATCATGTGATAATTGTCTTAGCTGGTGATAACTCATTTAGGAATTCTCTAGTTAGAAAATCGGGAAGACTATTATCACTTCTTTTTTTATATTGTATTTCAAAATCAAAACATGCTAATGTAGCTTGCCACCTAGTAAACATTTGTTTAGAAACATCATGTTTAAAGTCTTTATTAAACATGAATTTAGCTGCCTGACAATCTGTTTTGATAATAAAATGTTGATTATATAAATCATCTTGAAATTTGAGAATACATTTTACCAGTGCCAAAATTTCTTTAGCAGTAGTAGAATAATTTTTCTGACTAGGAGTCCATTTTCCAGAATGAAATCTGACTAAGAATTCTTGCTTACTGTTAGGGTGGATTTGTTTTAAAATTCCTCCAAACCCTATTTCAGAGGCATCTGTTTCTACTATTTTTTCCCAATTAGGATTAGCTAAAGATAAACATGGTAGACTTTTAACTTTATCTTTTATTCTTTTAACTGTCTGAGTATGATCATTAGTCCAAGCACAAGGATTCTTTTTCAATCTGTCGTATAAAATTGCACTATCTGCTGATAAATCCTTATAAAAAGGCGATATATAATTTAGGCTACCTAAGAATCTTTGTAGCTGAGTTTTATCTTTTATTTCATCTGGAAATTTCGCAGCAAAGTCTATACTTCTTTGTATAGGAATAATTTGTCCCTTTTCGATATTATGTCCTAAAAATCTTACCTTTGTTTGGAATAAGGACATTTTAGATTGTGATATTACTAAACCATTGTTTACTATTATTTTTTCAAAAGTATGCAAATGATCAAAATGTTCTTGAATATTCTTCGAAAAGACTAAGATATCATCTATATATACAATAATGAAATTGCTATAAGGATTAAATATATCATTCATTATATTTTGGAATTCTGAAGGGGCATTTTTTAGGCCAAATGGCATAACATTCCATTCATATTGTCCAAAAGGAACATTGAAGGCAGTTTTATATCTGTCTTTCTTATCAATCTGTATTTGCCAATATCCTGATTTTAAATCAAATTTTGAAAATATTAAAGAATCATGTAATCTATCTAATAAATCCTTTTTATTAGGAATAGGATACCTGATCCATTTTAAGACTTTATTAAGGGGTTTATAGTTTATAACTAGCCTTGGTATTCCCCTTTCTTGTTCAGAATGTTTATTTACATAAAAGGCAGTGCATGACCATGGAGATTTGGAAGGTTGTATTAGTTTTTTATCTAATAAGGAAGTTATTTCTTTTTTACATATATTTAAGTATTCGAAATTCATTTGACAAGGTCTTGCCTTGGTAGGAATCTGTTTTTCATTGAAGTCTTCCTCATAAGGAAGTGTAACTATATGTTTTTTCCTTTCCCAAAAAGCATTAGGATGATCATTACATATTTTCAAGGAGAATTGATTTGTTAAAAATTTAATTTTTTACTGTAACTTAGGTTGTTCTAGTTGTTCATCTATTTGAACATTTCTGATTTCTTCTTTCAGAAAATTTATTTGGTTTCTCTTTAAATTCAACTCATTGACCCAGATAGAATAAGGGTCAGAGACAAAATTTAGTATAACAGGTTGATTCTTATAAGATCCTATGATTTTATCTTTATCAATAGTTAGTGGTAATATCATCTCTAAAAAGGGATTTCCTAAGATCATAGTATTACTACTCATATTTTTAATTACCGTGAAATTAATAGGTATACAAACATTTTCTGTACAAATTTTTGCATCTGTTAATTTATATCTAATATCTAATTTAGAACCTGATACTTCTCTTAACGTATGTGTTGATTTTTGAAAATATTTAGTAGGTATTAAACCTTCTCTTATACAATTTAAATCTGCACCACTATCTATTAGGGCAACAAAACTTCTTTGGTAATTATAAGTAATAAATAAATTAATTGTGACATGCCATTTTCTAGATATTACTAATTCCATGGACTGAAGGAAATTATTATTAGTATCATTACTGGTACCAATATCTTGTTTATTTTGTAATTTTTCTAATTTGTTAATTCGTTGATTGCTTATTAGCTGATCATTTTTTATCTTAGATATATCCTGTTTTAGGTTTTGAATTTCAACCTGTAAATCTTGTACTGTAGGTGTATTAGTAGAATTTTTATTTCTTCTTTCTTTTAACATATCATGAACGTTTTTCATGGAATATATCCCTTCTTCTTGTGTACTCTGTTCCTTAGTATTTAGATTTTCTATTATTTTTTGCCTTATTTCTGGATCATTAATTTCTTTTAATAAGTTTGCAATATCATTACTAATTACATTTATGGTTAATTCTTCTTTGAATTGAGACTGTATTAGGTATAATTGGTGGTCTATGTTACATGAACATTGTTCTGAATTATCACAATTACATTCCATTTCTTCAGATTTTGACGAATAATCAGAATCATATTCTATTATGTTTATATCAGAATCTTCGTCTGAGAGCTCATCTTCGTCTGACGAATTATCTATCAAATTTATTAATTGTATTTTTATATCCCCACTTATATTCATATTATTAATTTGCTTTTTTATCTTTTTATTCCTGCATTTATTAGCATAATGTCCCATTTTTCCGCATGAAAAACAAGTAGGGGGTTTTTTATAATCTTTTCTATTAAACCTTTTTTTAATATGTTTATCTTTTTTATTAGGATCACTATGTTTTTTCTTATAAAATTTTTTCTTCTGTTGAAACTCTTTTTTCTGTTTCCTCTTATTGTTATTAGTTTGTATTCCGAATTGATCACAAAATTCTCCCAATTGTCTTTTTTCATTAAGATGTTGGGTTTTAATTTGGTAATTTAGTTTTATTTCACTACATAAGGCTAAACCTTCCTGTATACAAGTTCCTATCAATTTTCCATACATATAATCTTCATAAGGAATTGTATTATCTATTCTTAGTTGGTTTTTAACTATTTCAGCAAAAAGATTTGGTAAACCATCTATGAATTTGGATTTCCAGTAAACACTATTACAATCATTAAGTTCCATTACTCTACTTAAGAAAGTATCCTTATACCATCGAAAAGATGTAAGAGTTTTACAAAATAGTCCATTTAATAGAGTACGGATATTTTCAGAATTATCTGACCATCTTCCTGTAAAATGTTCTATTATGGTACAAGTTAGAGTATAAACTACATTAGGAGTGGTTATTCCATTTTCTGTTTTAACTGTATTAAGAATAGCTTGTTGTGTTTTTTCATCCACATAATTGTCCCACCAGCCTTTTAATTGGCAAGTAAATCCGGCAATTAACATATTAGCCACTTGTTTATCACTATTTCCTGTATTTTTAGCAATTGTACTATAGATTAACATTCTATGAATCATGTTATATATTTGTCTTTCAGTATAACCATCTAAATTCCATTCGTAAACATTTTTACCACTATAACTATTATTAATTTCATATTCTTGTTCCTCATGTAGGACATCTTGGGGGCTCGGTCTTGGATAATAATATAATCTTTGAACAGGTTTTCTAGCAAATTTGCTATCATAATTGTTAATTTTGTTTATTTGAGTATTATCTATATCTGAATCATCATCTGAGTCTCTATTTATAGTATTAATTTGTAATTTTTTCATTTGTTCTTGCAGAATATCTAGCATATAATCATAATTTTTAAGTTTATAACCAGTAATATTTGGTGGGGGTTGAATAGTAGCATTTATTTGTTGTTTTTTATCTTTTTTCTGTATTATTATATCTTTATTGTTAATGGGTGAATTTATATTTTCTAATTTTTTATGTAAGTCCATTAACTGTTCTCCTAATATTATGGAATATAAATTATGGAAATTTAATTGTTGAATCATACTATTAATATGATTGACATCTATTGTAAGAGTCTTTTCTTCAAAAAGTTTTTGGTAAGCCGAAAATTTTATAGTAACATTGTTATTTGTAATAGTAAAAGGGACTTGGGGTGGAAATATACTTGTTATTATTTTGTCTCCCGATAGAGTATAATCTCTTTCTATGTTGTGAATATTATGTAAAAAAGTATAAGCAAACCAAGGAATAAAATGTATAATTTGATTTATAGAGGATAAATATTCATAAAATCTATTTTGTATTTCTTGTAACTCTTCTTTAGAATAATTTTTAAATAACCATTCTTTAAAAAATGTCCATTTATTTGAATAAAATTCTTCTGAAATAATTTTTCTTGCCTGAGAACCAGGACTAAAATCTATTTTTTCTTTTAAATCCATTAAACTGTAAAATTCATTTCAGAAGGAGTAGATGCCTCCGCTTCATACACAATATCATCATGTATATTTAAATTGTTTATCTTTCTATTATCAACAGAAGCACGAGTAGAGGGAATTTTTACGTTATAATCTAGTGGTGATATGTATAAATGTGAAGATCTTGCAGATCTTGTTCGTTTTATTAGATCGTTATTATACTCTATTTCTTTGTTAAACTCAATAGTGCCGTTTTAGGGCATTTTACTCATTGACTCGCCTATCTCACCCAACTCTTTTTTTTTTTTTTTTCAAAGTTTTAGAAAAATTTGTTTTATGATCCTGCCTCTTTGTTTTATGATCCTGCCTCTTTATGGTATCAGAGCCATGGAATACTATGTGATATTACCTCATTTATTCTACTCTTCATGAGTATATTCAGTAGATTCAAAAATAGTAATAAGCAGGTGATTAAAAATCAATTAATAGAAGAATATGAAGTCCCAAAAAATTTAGACCTTCTTAATAAATGGACAATTCCTAGTATCAACCCTAAATTTATATATGAATTAGGAACTTTTGAAGAATTAGGTTTTATCCAAACTGTTAAAACTACAGAAGAAAATTTAACTATGAATGAAGATGACATGACAGTTCAGTTAATAACTCCACAAGATATTAATAGATATAAACATATTTATAATTATTTGCATATTGGTTTGGTGCAAATTGCTTTTAAACCATTAACATTACAGGGATTACCTGAAAGTTTTTTAGCAGTTCTTAGGGATGCTAGAAATAAAAATTGGAAACAATCTTTAATGGGTATAATAGAATCTAGCTTGTCTCATGGACCGGTATATTTTAATGTCTACCCAAATTTACAGCTTTCTTTATCTGATAAAAATATTTTTCAAGCCTTAACATTAAACGTCAAAACTCATGGTTATAATTACTTACCAGGATCAGAAGTAATATATATATGTTATCGTATATATTTTAAACCATTAAAAACTATGAATCCTAAATGTAAGATAGTTAATAAACCTATAAATGAAACAATTTTAATAGAAAGTAATTTTGATGTGTCAAAAATTACAACTAGAAAAGCTATAAGATGGGAGGAAATAAAATTTCCCCAACACTGGATTTTAGAAAATAATATACCACCTACACCTTTAATAAATAATAATATAGAAAGTATTATACAAACTTCTGATGGCGTTGTTACTATTGAGTTTAACAAAGAAATAGAGTATAATAACGACCTAATAAAACGAACAAGATCTGCAAGATCTTCACATTTATACATATCACCACTAGATTATAACGTAGAAATTCCCTCTACTCGTGCTTCTGTTGATAATAGAAAGATAAACAATTTAAATATACATGATGATATTGTGTATGAAGCGGAGGCATCTACTCCTTCTGAAATGAATTTTACAGTTTAATGGATTTAAAAGAAAAAATAGATTTTAGTCCTGGTTCTCAGGCAAGAAAAATTATTTCAGAAGAATTTTATTCAAATAAATGGACATTTTTTAAAGAATGGTTATTTAAAAATTATTCTAAAGAAGAGTTACAAGAAATACAAAATAGATTTTATGAATATTTATCCTCTATAAATCAAATTATACATTTTATTCCTTGGTTTGCTTATACTTTTTTACATAATATTCACAACATAGAAAGAGATTATACTCTATCGGGAGACAAAATAATAACAAGTATATTTCCACCCCAAGTCCCTTTTACTATTACAAATAACAATGTTACTATAAAATTTTCGGCTTACCAAAAACTTTTTGAAGAAAAGACTCTTACAATAGATGTCAATCATATTAATAGTATGATTCAACAATTAAATTTCCATAATTTATATTCCATAATATTAGGAGAACAGTTAATGGACTTACATAAAAAATTAGAAAATATAAATTCACCCATTAACAATAAAGATATAATAATACAGAAAAAAGATAAAAAACAACAAATAAATGCTACTATTCAACCCCCACCAAATATTACTGGTTATAAACTTAAAAATTATGATTATATGCTAGATATTCTGCAAGAACAAATGAAAAAATTACAAATTAATACTATAAATAGAGACTCAGATGATGATTCAGATATAGATAATACTCAAATAAACAAAATTAACAATTATGATAGCAAATTTGCTAGAAAACCTGTTCAAAGATTATATTATTATCCAAGACCGAGCCCCCAAGATGTCCTACATGAGGAACAAGAATATGAAATTAATAATAGTTATAGTGGTAAAAATGTTTACGAATGGAATTTAGATGGTTATACTGAAAGACAAATATATAACATGATTCATAGAATGTTAATCTATAGTACAATTGCTAAAAATACAGGAAATAGTGATAAACAAGTGGCTAATATGTTAATTGCCGGATTTACTTGCCAATTAAAAGGCTGGTGGGACAATTATGTGGATGAAAAAACACAACAAGCTATTCTTAATACAGTTAAAACAGAAAATGGAATAACCACTCCTAATGTAGTTTATACTCTAACTTGTACCATAATAGAACATTTTACAGGAAGATGGTCAGATAATTCTGAAAATATCCGTACTCTATTAAATGGACTATTTTGTAAAACTCTTACATCTTTTCGATGGTATAAGGATACTTTCTTAAGTAGAGTAATGGAACTTAATGATTGTAATAGTGTTTACTGGAAATCCAAATTCATAGATGGTTTACCAAATCTTTTTGCTGAAAGAGTTAAAAACCAACTAAGAATAGATAATACAATTCCTTATGAAGATTATACGTATGGAAAATTGATAGGAACTTGTATACAGGAAGGTTTAGCCTTATGTAGTGAAATAAAACTAAATTACCAAATTAAAACCCAACATCTTAATGAAAAAAGACAATTGGGAGAATTTTGTGATCAATTCGGAATACAAACTAATAACAATAAGAGGAAACAGAAAAAAGAGTTTCAACAGAAGAAAAAATTTTATAAGAAAAAACATAGTGATCCTAATAAAAAAGATAAACATATTAAAAAAGGTTTAATAGAAAAGATTATAAAAAACTCCCTACTTGTTTTTCATGCGGAAAAATGGGACATTATGCTAATAAATGCAGGAATAAAAAGATAAAAAAAGCAAATTAATAATATGAATATAAGTGGGGATATAAAAATACAATTAATAAATTTGATAGATAATTCGTCAGACGAAGAGGAGCTCTCAGACGAAGATTCTGATATAAACATAATAGAATATGATTCTGATTATTCGTCAAAATCTGAAGAAATTGAATGTAATTGTGATAATTCAGAACAATGTTCATGTAACATAGACCACAAATTATACCTAATACAGTCTCAATTCAAAGAAGAATTAACCATAAATGTAATTAGTAATGATATTGCAAACTTATTAAAAGAAATTAATGATCCAGAAATAAGGCAAAAAATAATAGAAAATCTAAATACCAAGGAACAGAGTACACAAGAAGAAGGGATATATTCCATGAAAAACGTTCATGATATGTTAAAAGAAAGAAGAAATAAAAATTCTACTAATACACCTACAGTACAAGATTTACAGGTTGAAATTCAAAACCTAAAACAGGATATATCTAAGATAAAAAATGATCAGCTAATAAGCAATCAACGAATTAACAAATTAGAAAAATTACAAAATAAACAAGATATTGGTACCAGTAATGATACTAATAATAATTTCCTTCAGTCCATGGAATTAGTAATATCTAGAAAATGGCATGTCACAATTAATTTATTTATTACTTATAATTACCAAAGAAGTTTTGTTGCCCTAATAGATAGTGGTGCAGATTTAAATTGTATAAGAGAAGGTTTAACACCTACTAAATATTTTCAAAAATCAACACATACGTTAAGAGAAGTATCAGGTTCTAAATTAGATATTATATATAAATTAACAGATGCAAAAATTTGTACAGAAAATGTTTGTATACCTATTAATTTCACGGTAATTAAAAATATGAGTAGTAATACTATGATCTTAGGAAATCCCTTTTTAGAGATGATATTACCACTAACTATTGATAAAGATAAAATCATAGGATCTTATAAGAATCAACCTGTTATACTAAATTTTGTCTCTGACCCTTATTCTATCTGGGTCAATGAGTTGAATTTAAAGAGAAACCAAATAAATTTTCTGAAAGAAGAAATCAGAAATGTTCAAATAGATGAACAACTAGAACAACCTAAGTTACAGTAAAAAATTAAATTTTTAACAAATCAATTCTCCTTGAAAATATGTAATGATCATCCTAATGCTTTTTGGGAAAGGAAAAAACATATAGTTACACTTCCTTATGAGGAAGACTTCAATGAAAAACAGATTCCTACCAAGGCAAGACCTTGTCAAATGAATTTCGAATACTTAAATATATGTAAAAAAGAAATAACTTCCTTATTAGATAAAAAACTAATACAACCTTCCAAATCTCCATGGTCATGCACTGCCTTTTATGTAAATAAACATTCTGAACAAGAAAGGGGAATACCAAGGCTAGTTATAAACTATAAACCCCTTAATAAAGTCTTAAAATGGATCATGTATCCTATTCCTAATAAAAAGGATTTATTAGATAGATTACATGATTCTTTAATATTTTCAAAATTTGATTTAAAATCAGGATATTGGCAAATACAGATTGATAAGAAAGACAGATATAAAACTGCCTTCAATGTTCCTTTTGGACAATATGAATGGAATGTTATGCCATTTGGCCTAAAAAATGCCCCTTCAGAATTCCAAAATATAATGAATGATATATTTAATCCTTATAGCAATTTCATTATTGTATATATAGATGATATCTTAGTCTTTTCGAAGAATATTCAAGAACATTTTGATCATTTGCATACTTTTGAAAAAATAATAGTAAACAATGGTTTAGTAATATCACAATCTAAAATGTCCTTATTCCAAACAAAGGTAAGATTTTTAGGACATAATATTGAAAAGGGACAAATTATTCCTATACAAAGAAGTATAGACTTTGCTGCGAAATTTCCAGATGAAATAAAAGATAAAACTCAGCTACAAAGATTCTTAGGTAGCCTAAATTATATATCGCCTTTTTATAAGGATTTATCAGCAGATAGTGCAATTTTATACGACAGATTGAAAAAGAATCCTTGTGCTTGGACTAATGATCATACTCAGGCAGTTAAAAGAATAAAAGATAAAGTTAAAAGTCTACCATGTTTATCTTTAGCTAATCCTAATTGGGAAAAAATAGTAGAAACAGATGCCTCTGAAATAGGGTTTGGAGGAATTTTAAAACAAATCCACCCTAACAGTAAGCAAGAATTCTTAGTCAGATTTCATTCTGGAAAATGGACTCCTAGTCAGAAAAATTATTCTACTACTGCTAAAGAAATTTTGGCACTGGTAAAATGTATTCTCAAATTTCAAGATGATTTATATAATCAACATTTTATTATCAAAACAGATTGTCAGGCAGCTAAATTCATGTTTAATAAAGACTTTAAACATGATGTTTCTAAACAAATGTTTACTAGGTGGCAAGCTACATTAGCATGTTTTGATTTTGAAATACAATATAAAAAAGGAAGTGATAATAGTCTTCCCGATTTTCTAACTAGAGAATTCCTAAATGAGTTATCACCAGCTAAGACAATTATCACATGATATTACTAATATAAAAAATTTAATTAATAAGGCAGATGTTGAACTGGCCAACTTAGCCAATGAACCATATTCTAGTAAGACAGGAATTAATTTAAGATTGATAGGATTAAGGATCCAACTCAAGAATCTTGAAAACAAACTCATATTACTTTTAAAATAACATTTCCATTTGCAGGATGAATCCCAATCGCGGAAGAGGCCATCCTTCATATAGAGGTGGTTATCATAGAGGTCGGGGAAATCCTACGGCTTCAAGCAGTTCTTATAGAACTGGAAATTCATCACAAACAAATGATCAATCTCTTCCAGTTCCTGGAAGCCCATTATATGAGGAGTTTAAAGCATTTTTGGAATCAAAAAGGGAAAATACTCCCACTCTCGCTCAAATGATCACAGATGGTGAAACCATCAACGATAATTTTGAATATAAGGAATCATCTCATAGAGATAATATTATTATTTTGGAACATAAAGATATAATGCTTTATTTTGAGAATAATGACGATCCATGGTTTTTAATGACCAGATACTTGGATACAGCGACATACGCTGGATATTCTTACAAACAAAGATTATATTATGAAAATATTTTGAAAATAACCGGATCAGTTGAATTTCCTCATTTTACATCCGGAGGTAATACCAGTATTTACAATTTTAGTAAAGCCATTATCAAAAAGATCATATCACCTGAGGAATGGGGTTTAAGTACCCTCAAGGAAAAAGAATTTTTAATCCCTCCTTCAAAAATACCAATGAAATTTACATATTGGGATTATATTGAAAGCTTTCATAAAGCCTTTTTATATGAAAATCCTCAGAGAAAGCATACTTGGTTTTTTAAAGTATGTGAAAAGGTTTATAACCAAAACAGAGATATACCAAATTGGTTTACTAATTAGTGGATCTCATACGGCCCGAGTATAGATATCCTCCCTGAGGAACCATTCAGGAAATTATATGGGGAATGGTTACCTGTCTCTCCAAGATACCGAGACCAAGTTATACCCTTGAAATCAGAAGGATTGGAAGCAATATCTTCTATGCATTTTTTCATGGAATTTTCTATTCCTTGGATCTGGAAATGGTCCCCATATGTGGATTATACTCCCTCTAAATTTCCTTCCCTACAAAGGTCATACTTTACCAAATTTTGGCCTAAAATGCTTCACAAGAATCCAGAAACAAAAAACCTTAATGCTCAGGAAACAATTGATCATATCAATCAACAAATTAAGAAATACCAAGACCAAAAACTCTTTTCGGAAATAGCCTCCTCAACAGAAGTGACCCCCTCAACTCCTCAAAAAGTTAATTTAACTAAAGAGGAAATGATCAAGTCATTCCAATTATATTGTTCTGAATTAAAAGAAAATCTTAAAAGATTTTCAAAACATGATACAGATGAAGGTTCAAATGAAGATATTCAAGATAATATGTCAGTTGATAACCAAAGCCAAGGCCAATCACCATGCTTAGCAGGGGAATCCCAGCCAGATGATGAAGAAGTTCCAGATGGAGAACTCCCAATTGATTGTATAATTGACATGATTGAGGAGTCAATCACGCAAAGAAAGAATCTTTCAAAAAACAAAAAGACATCACCACAATAGACTATAGGTGACAGGTGGATGGACCAAAATAAAAGAAGAATATATTCTTCAAGAATTATTGAAGACAGAGGAAAATACTCGTCAGACATTATTAAAGCCAGAAGAATCAAACAAAAAGTCATTTCTACTTTTCTTAAAGTTGTCTGCCAATGCTAAATGTAATAATTCAGGTTTTGTTTGTTTTTGAGTCCTCCTGATCTATTTAAAGAGCCTCTACCTTATGTTTTAGGCAGGCTGAAAGCCAATTTCCTCTTTCTCTCTTGTAATCCCTCCTCTGTAAAAAACATTTCTGCAATAAAAGTCTGAATTATATTTGGAGTAGCAAAGTTTTATTACGGTACAACAATTTTGGATTCGCCTTTCTGGTCAGTTTACTTTCTTAAACTTAATTTTATTTTCAAGCCTAATGCAAGGCTAACTTGATAATCTCACATAGTATTATCTTGGAAGCAGTATCATGATCGGCAATTCATAAAAAAAAAAAAAAAAAAAAAAAAAGAGAGTCTGGAATGGAAAAAGGCAAAGTCGTGTTTTAGCCCGCTTTTGTGGCCATAGTGTTAGGGCATTTTACTCATTGACTCGCCTATCTCACCCAACTCTTTTTTTGTTTTTATTTTTCAAAGTTTTAGAAAAATTTGTTTTATGATCCTGCCTCTTTTTTCATAAATTTATCTATATATCCTTTTAGAGAGAATATTAGTTGTTTGTGTTTATTTTTTTCTTCTCATTTCACTTTCAAATAAATGTTTTCTAAGCAACATTTCTCTATTTTAAACTTGAATAAAACAATAATAATGGGAAAAAATAAGTAAAGAAACAAAACACCTAGTTTATGATATCTATTGATTTCAATTATTAAATATGAAATTAGCAACAAGGCAACAAAAAAATAATATTTTTTCTCTTACTTATTTAATTTAACTACAAAAATAAATAGAAAAATAAAAAATATTGAAATAAAAAATTAAGAGAAACGAAAATCAAAATTTCAAAATCATTAAATCAGAAATCAATAAAATCATAAATCAATTTCAAAATCAAGAATGTATAAATAAGTTGTGTGAGAAACAACAAAATGACTAAAATAAAAAAAATCAGGAAAATAATAAATCTATTTTCAAAATCATTAATATAAAGTATCAGTTTTCAAAATCATTAAAATAAGAAATCAATTTCCAGAATCACAAATATAATAAATTAATTTTCAGAAACCAATAAAATCAAAATCAAAAAATTAGACTTTAGAACTCAAAATCAGAAGATCGGCTTTCATAAACTAAACTTTAAAAAAAATTATAACCATGGAAATTAGAATTCATAATTTATAATCAATAAATTAGACTTATTGTTTGTTTGTATGAAAGAGCCAAAAATCAATCAATCAAATAGAAATGGATTTTTAGAATCCAATATTCAATCTTTTATATATGTATCAATTTTAAGAAACACTGTTGGAGATTTTTTTTTAATCTTTCTAGTTACTAAGAGAGTGCCAAAACGAATAATGAGGGCAAAGGTGAGACTTAAGTGTGAGAGACCGAGAGCCAAATTGCCGAAAACTAAGGCATATAACTAAAAATAAAAAATTTAGCATTTCTGATGTTTTTGGCTCCAGTCAGTTCCATTTTGTTGTCTGTTGGCTTTAATCTAATATAGTAGAGTAAGACATAAGGAAAAAAAAGGAGAAATCTTCAGAAAAGTCTTAATATTTTACCCTAATTTACAAAAAATTTCCAAACTAAAATTTATTTACGAAAAAGTCCCAATTACCGCTAAAAATGACGATTGAACTCATTTTTCCCGGTTTACCGTTTTCATTACTTACCCGTTTCATTAAAGTCTTATTATTTTACCTTAATTTACGAATAAGTCCCAAAATAAAATTAAGTAATGATTTGGCACTTTTCTCCATTTAACATACATTTTATCGGGATCATTGCTGATCTGAACGTCTAGTCATTAAATTAGCTGATAAGATGGATATAATAGGTTATATAATGCTACGTTTACCGTAAAATTTGATATCCATCTCATCAGCTCATTTATGATGTATCCAGGTCAGCAATGAAACCGATAAAATGTATATTTTTGGGAAAAAGAGTAGGAAATGAACCGATGAGATAGATATACTAGGTTACATAAGATTAGATAGACAATTTGGAATTTCTTATAAACTTAAAAATGACGAATTTGTTGCTAGTTTATTTAATTATTGTAGTTTTCGTTGGATGCATTTTATATTTCAAAAAATATACAGTAGATCATGATATCATTTTTTATGGTAAACATAACATTACATAACCCAACATATTCATATCATCAATTCATGTAATGACTATGCGTCCAGGTGAGTAATGAAACGGTAATATGTATGTAACAGGGAGAAAATGGCTACATCATCACTTTATTTTTGTTTGCGATTTATTCGTAAATTATGGTAAAATAATGAGATTTTAATGGAGCCGTGTAAGTAATGAAACTAGTAAACCGGGAAAAAAATGGTTAGATCGTCATTTTTACCGATAATTGAGACTTTTTCAAAAACAAATTTTAGTTTGGGACTTTTTTGTAAATTATGGTGAAATATTAGGACTTTTCCGGAGATTATATATATATATATATATATATATATATATATATATATATATATATATATATATATATATATATATTCTATAATTAGAGGATGTATAAAAATGAGGTCCTAAAAAATTAGAGGTCGTGGGCCATCGTTAATGTTGTCCCAGCAATTGGTACGACATTACTTACAAGCTTGTAGAACTCGCTACTCGGTTACCTGTTCGGCCGACTACCGAGTAGCGAGTACTCGGGAGTGCTCAAGAAGTACTCCGGATTCGGTAATTCATGTTGACATATTTATGAAAATTATATATATCAAAATCATAAGCTGATTGAAATATATAACAAAATTAGATAAAATTTGAATACACAAAAACTAAAATAAAAAAACACACAATGGTCTTAGTGACTAATTTCTGAAAATTTAAGATATATATTTACTAATAATCACATATGTGTGTTAAGTAATAAATCATTAAGTATATTATACATATTAATCATTGAGTTTGCTGAGTTTTACAACACTGTTCGCTTCAGTAAGTACTCGGATTCTGTAACTCGCCTCGGTAAGGGACCGAGTAAGGAGTACTCGGCCGAGTAATCGGCCAACCGGACGAGTTTTACAACATCACTTGCTTAAATGGTTAAAGGATAAATACTTCAATTAGAAAAAATAATTATATAAAATACAACATTAGTTTCAATTATGGTTGGATTACAAGAAACGGCGACTGATATGTAAAACGATATTTTTTGTAATTAACTATGTATGCATACAGTCGCCGCTAAAGCCTAGAAAAGTCGCCGGTAAAGGTAAAGCGGAGAAGCGTCTCCTGTAAAAAGTCGTTGCTACTATTTTGTCGTATTGCTCAAAATGTCGCCGCTAATGCTTTGGTCGACAGTAATATCCACTGTCGCCGCTAATGCTTTTGTCGTCGGTAATACTCCGTGTCGTCAATAATAGTGTCGCCGGTAATAACATTTTTAATTTTTTTAATTTTTTTTTAAATCAAATATTTTGGGTGCAAAAAACCGATACATAACGACATTAAATGCAGAAAAAAAATTACATAATAACATTTGATTAGATACTAAAAACTACACATACAATGAACACATAAACATATAAAATAAAGGGAAATCTCCAATAAAGTCCTAAAACTTTGGCCCGGTTTACGTTTTAGTCCTAAACTAATTTTTGTTTACGAAAAAGTATTAAAAACCGACAAAAGTTAGCATTTTGACCCTTTTTGACCGGTTGGAACCGGTAACAAACTAATTTGGGACTATTTCATAAACTGACCCAAAATATTGGGACTTTTCCGCAAAAAAAAATATTATGACTTTTCTGCAAACAAAAACTTTATTATTATTATTATTATTATTATTATTATTATTATTATTTTATTAAAAATATAAACAAGTATACTAATTTTTAAATTCGTTATTATTAATATTTTTAATAATACATATAAATACACTTAAATAAAAAAAATATTAAAGAATTTTTTTAAAGGAGAAGGTGGTGGTGATGGTAATACTTTAAGAATTGAAATCATGAATGTATGTTCTCACTTTGTATATGATCATTTCACATTTCTTAATATTGTTTTCAATTCAGAATACTAACACTTAACAATTTAAAAGAAGTTGCCTATTTGTAAACTTGTTTAAAAATAGTTTAAGATAAAAGGATTTCTCACTTTGTATATAAATTTTTTTAAGGTAGAAGGATTTCTTTTCAAATGCAACAAATCCACTATAAACATTTACATTGTTGCCCATATCAAAATTAAAAAATATTAATTACAATATTTTGTTTAATAAAAAGTAATGACTTGTTTTGCTTTATCACACTATATCTACTATTTTTCCAAAAAAAAAACACATGAATAAAATAATGAAAAAGAGCAACACACATGTTGGTAATTCAAATACTTACACATAAGACATAGACGCATAGCACACGCTAACTATTTATAAACAATTTGAAAAATCGGTAACTTATTTTAAATTATTAAGTATTAATATTTTGAATTAAAAACAATAATAACAAATGTGAAATGACCATATATAAAGTTAGAATCTACAAACAGACATTCATGATTTCAATGTTTAAAGCATTACCATCCCCTTCACCTTCACCCATAAAAAATCTCTTTAATATTTTTTCATTTAAATGTATTTATATGTATTATTAACAATATTAATAATAACAAATTTTAAAAATAGTATACTTATTTATATTTTTAATAAAATAATAATAATAATAATAATAATAATAATAATAAGGTTTTTGTTTGCAGAAAAACACTAATATTTTTTTTTGCAGAAAATTCACAATATTTTGGGTCAATTTATGAAATATTCCCAAATTAATTTGTTACCGGTTCCAACCAGTCAAAAAGGGTCAAAATGCAAACTTTTGCCGGTTTTTAGGACTTTTTCGTAAACAAAAATTAGTTTAGGACTAAAACATAAATCGGGCCAAAATTTTAGGACTTTATTGGAGATTTCCCTAAAATAAACTCATAAACATGCAAAAACCCAATTAGACATATAAATATGTATATACAAATTCAATACAATCACTAACTTAAAATTAGAACACATATTTTTTATGTGCATCATAGAGACATTTTTACTATAATAAAATACACATACTTTCACATACATATACCACATGTACATACTTTCACATATATACGTAATAGCATCTTACTTACACAAAATACACACGCTTTCATATACATATTATACACATATACATTCACCAAATACATATATTTTCACATACATACAGCAAATCTACAAAAAAAAAACACTTGATGATGAAAAAAATACACCATTTATACACACATATGCCAAATTCCACATAATATATATGTAACATCCCCCTCTGGTACGTATCATAATATTGTCCGCTTTAAGCTCCCGGTACGAAAACTTCCCAGGGGGTCATCCATCCCTGGATTGTTGTAGCCCGGTCATGCTTAACTACAGAGTTCTTATGGGATCGGCTGCCCTCACGGCTTTAAAACGCGTTGTGAAAAGGAATGTAGCCACACCCCTTATAAGGAACGCTTCCTTCTCCTCATAAGGGGTGTGGATACCTTCCTTGTCACAACGCGTTTTAAAGCCGTGAGAGTAGCAAATCCCATAAGAACTTTGCAGTTAAGCGTGCTCGGGCGAGAGTAATACCGGGATGGGTGACCCCTGGGAAGTTTTCGTGCCAGGAGCCCAAAGCGGACAATATTGTGATACGTGTCAAAGGGAGATGTTACAAATAGTATCAGAGTTGGGGCACGAGTCGATGTGTTCGACGGGGACGTCGAACCTTATAATGGGGGTTGAAGGTGGGTTGCACCTGATCCCACATCGGCTTGGAAGGAGAATGAAGCATTCCTTATAAGGGGTGTAAATACCTTCATTGTCACAACGCGTTTTAAAGTCGTGAGGGTAGCAGATCCCATAAGAACTCTACAGTTAAGTGTGTCCGGGTAAAAGCAATTCAGGGATGGGTTACCCCTTGGGAAGTTTGTGTGTCGGGAGCCCAAAGCAGACAATAGTGTGATACGTGCCAGAGGGGGATGTTACAAAACACAAACACACATATTTGGCAATAAAATCTCAAAAATCAAAGTAAAAAGAACCTGTGGTGCAAACAATAGTGTGATACGTGCCAGATGGGGGTGTTACAAAATACAAACACACATATTTGGCAATAAAATTTCAAAATTTAAAGTAAAAAGAACCTGTGGTGGCCGAATTTTAAGAGATGGTGTAGTGGTTGTTGGTGGTCCTCGGTAGTCATAGTATACGTAGCGGTAACCAAGACAAAGAGACCAAAAAAAACTGAAATTAACAATTATTTTGCAATTAATCACAAGATGGAGTTGGAAATCGATGTTATAAGAGAAAGAGAAAGAGAAATCAGAAGATGAAGCTACCTTTTACCGGAGATGCACAGGTTTTCGCCAGAGTTGAAGCCCTAAACCCCTTTGTCGGTAATCTCACAATGGGGAGTTCCCCTTCGTCTTGAGTCGCTACTAAAAGTCAGTGTCGCCACTAATAACGTCGCCGATAATGATCTTGTTTCTTGTAGTGTAGATTCTCATATACGTGTGTGTATGTAGTGGGGGTGTTATTCTATGTAAATGGCTTTTCTAAAACTATCATGATAATATAATCTTCAAATTCTTTTGATCACACAACTATTTTCTCCAAGAATATGTTTACAGTTATGAAATGAAAGAATATAGAGTCAAATTCTTTTGGTCAGCGATGATTAATAAATATAGAAATTACTAAAAGCCAACTAACGTTATAACTGTTTCTCATATCCTCACTATTGTTTTTGTTATAAAAAAATCCAACATCTTTTACAATATAATTATATATACAAAAAAAAAAAAAAAAAAAAAAGAACCCATTTTGGCAAACTTTTATACATATTAAAACTGTTTATCAAACGAATCCTTTGGTTGGACGAGTGGTGTCATCCATCTCACACAATGATGGTCCATTGGTTTTTCAAGCCAATGATGAGTTAATAAAATTATACACCTATGTTTGTATGATATGATAGACAAAAAACATATATAATATTTTTTATAAAACAAAAACGCAATTACTTTTATACTCAAACAAAATACATATTAATACAAACCAAAACCTTCGAAATCACCTAAAATGATGTTTTCATGCATTTTTTGAATCGAAAATATCGATTACATCACAATAATTAAGACTATGTAAAAATTGATTTTCTACATTAAAAACTGCTAATTCATTCAATCTTTCTACAGAAGCAACCTTAACTGATACCATCATCGAAATCTTATTTGCAACTAACATATTAGAAAACATATTTTATTCTTAGCATACTGCCTAGTTCAGCGACCCGTGGCAAAAGACCTCCACATTAATAGTAGCATAGTGTGGTGATGAAAAATAAATATTTATTAGCTAGCCATTTGTCTTTGATTCCTCAACATTGCATTATGGAATATATGAAAGCAACTCATGGTTAAAACTTCTTTTGCATTGTTATCAAGCTTTCCCATTGGTCCTTTAACATTGATTTATAAAAAGAAGTGTTTCTATTTTCATTTTCTTTAACTACCTGTGAAAATAGGAAGGTGGAAAAATAAATGCCCAGGAAGCCATTAGATGCCAGCATCTAAACCCTTGATGCTAAAAGTATGGTAACATCACCTAGATAAAAGTTCACCAAAGTCTTCGACCTTGTTTCAAGTAAATCATCATATCATATCATATCATACTATATTATAAAGGAAGCATTTTTTCTTTCATCACATTCATTTGAAACTCCCATGTATTTTTTCCTTTCACCACATTAATTTGAAACTCCCATGACTTTTCAATTTCTTTCTAATAATAATTATAAGTTTGTTAATAACGTTAAATAAACATCAAACCTAAAGTGTAATCATATATAAACTAAAATTCAATATTAAAATAATATCTTTACTTCTACTTATTAAGTTTTTTTTTTAACTTTTAACATATTATACTTAATTTATTAGTTTTAATATATTGTTGGATGTAAATCATTATCATTTTAAAGATACAATTTTGGAACAATTTGTATAAAATACTTAAATTATTAATTTGAATATAGCATTACAGGATCAACTTAAATATAAATTTTAGTTTAACGTAAACAACCCAAATAATATTTTGTAAATAGTTAAAAGTGATTAATTGTAGTGTTTTTCTAATAATGATTATAAATTGGTTAATAAGGTTAAATAAATATCAAACCTAAAGCGTAATCATAAATATACTAAATTTCAATTTTAAAATAATATCTTTACTTCTACTTATAAAGTTATGTCTTTAACTTTTAACATATTATACTTAATTTATTAGATTTAATGTGCTGTTGTATGTAAACCATTATCAGTTTAAAGCTACAACTTTTGAACAGTTTGGATAAAATACTTAAATTGTTATTTTAAATTTAACGTTACAATGTCAACCTAAATATAAATTTCAATTCCACTTAAAAAACCAAAGAATATTTTGTAAATAGTTGAAAGTGATAAATTGTAGTGATAAATGCAAAATTTAAATTGTAATATCAAATGAACTAAAATATTTTGAAGATATTTTTATAATCGTTAAAAGTTTTTAAATAAGTAGCTTAAAATAACTTACAATAACAATAGTTAAAATAACTCTATATAAATTATTATATTGTTACCTTTAAAATCAAAAAACAATGTTTGATGTTTTAAATAATTATAATGATAAAAAAAATAAACATGAAGCAAATAAATTTTAAAAAATTAATTAACAATAACAACAACTATAAATAACATTAAACCATATATTATAATTAATTTTATTCATGTGTAACTCGCGGGTAGAAGTCATTCAAACGATTGAGATTATGCAGTTATAATAGAAGTATATATTATCATATAATTCAATATAATCAATACATTATATCAATTTAGTATACGAATTATTATATCAAATTTAACAACAACGTTATTGCTATATTAAAAAAACATATATTTGTAAAGACTTCAACTATATAGGTGTTTCTGCGCAACGCGCGGGCATTCGCCTAGTATATCATAATTAGAAAGTATAGAGTTTGTTAGTAGATCAAAAACCCGAATATTTTCTGAAACAAAAGATATGAAATCATATTAATAAGATAAAAATCATAAAGATAAAAACCAACTTGTATTCACAAGAACAATAAAATAATCAGAACTCTAGAAATATAGATATTCAAAGAAATCATTATTGACATTAAACGAATAGAAACTCATACATCCTAAGTTTTAACCAACTTTGAACTCCAAGTCTCCAACTCCTGTCTTCACTCTTCTACTCTCCGGATTAATAGTTAGTACTCAATGGTTACAAATATCAATTAAAATAGGGTATGGAGAAGTTAGAATTCGTGACAAAAGGTATCCACTACCAATAAATTGATTATAATGGGCGAGCCGGAACGGAATTCATAAATCAAATGAGTGATACTGCTTATATAAAAATAGCTATCCAGTTATTAGAAATAAAGAGTTTGGTTTTTAAAAATCTAACTCAAAAAACACTTATGAAATATGATTTGAATGTTGGAAAGGTATCTAGGGGTGTGTGAAATAACCGAAACCAAATTCTGTCTGGATTATTTGGTTTGATTTATTTGTTTTTTTTGGTTAATTTGGTTTTGTTAACCGAATAAATGATCTTTGGTTTTGGTTATTATTATTTTTTAAAAAATAATTTGATTAAACTGAATAAGACATTAAATATGTATTTATATCTTTATTTTTATAAATAAATATTTTATATTTAATGTTTTAGTTTAATTAATACCAACGTTTTTGCCTTAAGACGGCTAGGAGTGGGCAACGGGCATTCCCCTTATTCCGACGTGGCGCCAAGAAAACGCCGGTATAACGGCAGAAACACCGCCCCCCTTAGCCGTTATACCGCGTTATGGTAAGACGCGTTGTGGTGATAATGTGTGCAAACGGGTAGATTTCAATCCAAAATAAATTCCAACGTTCACATTTTGAGGATTTTCAACCCCAGACTTGATTTACTTTCAAAATTTTCAAAATTTCACTATTATCTTCCTCTTATATTACATCTTTTTGCCGAACACATATTACGCTCTGTATATTATAGTTGAAAATGAAAATTATGTAAGAGAAAGATAAACGTGAAAATTTATAAAAATTTTGGAAGTAAATCAAGTTAGACGTTAAATTATAAGAACATTGGACAATTACAATGTATATATATGATACAAAACGACGTAGTATGGTGAGTTTGGGTACCTAAGCTTATATACCCTTAACAGTATATTCACTTTTCCTTTTATATATATATATATATATATATATATATATATATATATATATATATATATATATATATATATATATATATATATATATACACACACACACACATCTAACTTATTTTTTATCTACAATCTCATATCAAACCATTTAATTTCAAATCTTCAAAAAAAAATTATTTTCATTACTATGGATCAAAACCCCAACACTCCTCCTCCAAACACAAATACACATCCACCTCTCGGTTTTGCACAATACGAATTTTGCGCGAACATTCTCAACACTCAAGTCAACTTTTTCAATCTCGCATCACCCCCACCACAATTCCCTACAACCCTTCCACAAAACTTTTTCAACCCATTTGCTACAATGCAACAAAATACCACACAACCACAAACCACCCAAGAAACGGTACCTGAGAAGCAAGCCGAGGGGGGGGGGGAGCCAAAAAAAAAAACAGCCTAGAAAGGGAGAGCATGAAGGAAAGGGAAAGAGGTTGTGATGGAGCAATCGGAAGACGAAACTCCAACATGGTGGACTGCGGAAGAGGAATACGTGTTGGTGATGGCTTGGTGCGAGACATCAAAAAATCCAACGCAAAGGAAACAATATGAGAAAAGTTGCTTTTTGGGAAGCCGTGATCGGGAAATTTCTTACCATTTTTAAGAAGGATGAAAAGTATCGCAATCACGACATGTTAAGTAGTAAATGGACTCAAATAAGCAAGAAGTGCACTAAGTTCAATTCCGTATACAACAACTTTTCTCGCACAAGCAAAGTGGTGCGATCGATTTTGACGTTTATAGAGCGGCGAGGGACCAATATCATTTCGAGACCGGTCACGTTTTTTAGCATGAAAAGATTTGGGAGATTGTCAAGGAAGACCCAAAGTGGAATAAAATGGACATATTTACGGAACAACAATGGAAGAGGTCTCGCGGCTCGGGTTCGGTCGACGTTTCGGACGCACGCACGAACATCGACCTCAATGCGGGCACATATGAGATACCGGACGACTTGAACGACCTTGAAGAGATCTCCCCGCCTTGACGACCGTTAGGCCGCGACAAAGCGAGGCGTGCTCAACGACACGCGGAGGTAGGCGAAAGTAGACGTTGAGAGCAAGCCGAAATGAAACAAAATGTTGACGATCACAACAAAATCGCGCGTAAAAGATATGAGTTGCAACGGGAGTATTTGGAGTTCTTCGTTGTGAAGCCAAGGAAGATCGCATTGCAAAGGATTTGACAAATTTTCAAACTAGCAAGGAGAATTTGCCACTAAGACGGTTGGAGGTGCTCCGAAAAATGAAGGCGAATATTGAGCAGAAATATTTAGACGAAGATTAGTGTTTTTTTTCGTTGTAATGTTTTTTTTAAGTCAATGTTTTTTTTTCGTTGTAATGTCGTTTTTATTTTTTTTCGCTGTAATGTCGTTTTTAGTTAAGTATTTATTTTAATTATGTTTTATTTAATTTATATGTTTTTTAAAAATTATTATGACATAAATTAAATAAATAAAACAAAATAGAAAAATAGAAATTAAAAACATCAAAAAAAATAATAATAATAAATGATAGGTGTTATCACATGTTATGTGGTGTTGCCCATTTCCACATTGGGTGTTATAACACCAAAAATATGACTAGGATGATGAAGTTGACACTTTGGGTGTGATAACATGTAATAACATGTTGCCCACACCCAATAGCTTAAGGCTATCCGGTGTGGGCAACGCCCTACCGGCGTTTTTATCGGATTTAGGAACGAAACGGCGTTACCAGAGGTTGTAGTAGTAACGGGAAGCAACGCTAAGCCTATAACGAACAAAAACGGTGAAGAGGGGCGGTGTTTGTGCCGTGATAACGCCGTTTTTTTGGTCGGAAAAACTCTGATGGGGCACTGCCCACACCGGATAGCTTAATGTATTACTTGTTAATGAATAAATGTTATTATTTTATATTTATATTGTATGTATTATTACATAAATAATCACCAACGTGCTCGTTAAACTGTGAAAGCCTCAAATTATTCCTGCAGATCCACCGGTCCATCTAAACTTGTTTTTCTCGCATGTTTTGGTATTTGTTATGGTTAAATGGTGTTAGAAACTTTAAATTTAAATTAGCGGGGAACCACATTACCTTCTCGAATTGAAATAAATATTGCATGACTAATATTTTATGTATTTGTGTTCTCTTTATTTGGTAAAGAACTAATATATTACATTTATTTTTTTTAGTTTAATATTTTTTTCGATAGAAATGTTATCCGATTTAACCCGTAAACCGAGTCGAATTAACTGAAGTTTATTTGGTTTGATTACGGTTATTTTAGACTTATTAAAAAACTATTTACACGTAACGGCAGCGCTGTAAACGAACCGAACGAACACGAATGTGGGCTTGTTAATGTTCGTTCGTTTAAGTTAGTAAAAAAAATGAACGAACATGAACATATTAACAAACGAGTTTTCTTGTTCATGTTCGTTCGTTTAACAAATTACATTGTTCATGTTCTTTCGTTTATATTCATGAACATGCTAAACGAACATAATCGAACAAACATAAATGAACAAAGATAAACAAACATAATTGAATATATATGAACATATAATATAGTAATGTAATCAAACAATATTAAGCATATATTAACATAAAAAGAACTTATATGAACAAATATAAACGAACGTAAACGAACAACATAAATGAACGTTCATGAATATAATTGAATGAACGGGATCATTGTTCATGTTTGTTCGTTTAACTAAATGAACGTGAATTTGTGTTCATGATCGTTCATTTATTAAATAAACGAACATAAGCGAACTTCCTGCCGAACGGTTCACGAACAGTTCGTCGAATGTTAAGTTCGTTTACAGTTCTACTTAACGGTTAAACCGGAAACCAAAATAATCAACCAAATAACACACCTATAAGCATCCAGAAATTGGGAGTTCATGTTTAGAGATGGATACTGATGAGCGATTCATTCCTCTCTTCAACACATCTTGATTCTTGTGTTAGAACTTTTTTTTTCCTTCTTCTAAGCTAGCGATTTTAGATTGAGAAATTAAATATTCTTCTAATTTTTGTTCCTACCATCCTTCTACCTATTTTAGATGGTGACAAGTGTCATTAAATTTAATTTAATTTAATTGAAATGTTAAATTTATTCATTTGTCATCATCTTAAATAGACAGAAAAAAAAAAAAAAAGTTAGATAGAAAGATATTTAATTTTTGTTTGATCTATGTAAACATTTCAATTTCTCCCGCTGCCTGCCTCCTAGATTAAGGTTAGATCGGCTAGCAAATATCCAATACACTATTTATTAGGAAGAATAATAGCTATACGTATAATACATTGGGCTAATTTTCTGCCCTTGTTTATTGTTTCCATGACACTTTATCCGACTGATTCATATATTGGGCCGGTCCTGTTCGAATACCTTATTAATGAAATTCATTAAGGATGTTTTAGATATTTTGTTTAGGCATTGTAAAATAAATTTATTCATCCAAAATGTTTTAATACATTTCTATATGATTATGCGCGATATGTTTTTGAGGGCATATTTAAGTTTTATTGACAATCAAATATGATTTTAAACATATATATTCTAATAATAGTAGCTTCATTTTATAAAAGATTTATGGTTAAATAATTGAAAAAAATTCAGTTTAACAGTGAAAACAAAACTATAATGTGTTTCTTTAGAATCGAAAATTTTAAGGTTATCTTGTAGTTTTTTTGTAAGAAAAAAAAATCGATTATTTTACCAATTAAATCGGAAAATTTAATTTTGTTGTTAGAAAAGATCAAAATTTCAATGATTTTTATGGTATATATATATATATATATATATATATATATATATATATATATATATATATATATATATATGGAAAAGTTCAATAGAAAACATAATTATTGGTTCTCCAAGGTACCAAATTTTTTTTTCAAGTTCCAAAGATCAAAATTTCAATGATTTTTATAGTGTATATATATATATATATATATATATATATATATATATATATGGAAAAGTTCAATAGAAAACCATAATTATTGGTTCTCCAAAGGACCAAATTTTTTTTTCAAGTTCCAAAGATCAAAATTTCAATGATTTTTAGGGTATATATATATATATATATATATATATATTATATATATATATATATATATATATATATATATATATATATATATATATATATATGGGGAAAAGTTCAATAAAGAACCAATAATTATTGGTTCTCCAAGAAACGAAATTTTTTTTTCAAGTTCTAGAGCTTATTCTTTATCGAAAAAAAAACTAAAAATTTATAAATTCATAACTTAACATTGTGAATGTTAAATATATTTTTCGGATTCACCGTGTGAATTTAGATTCACATTGCGAATATTCAAAGATTCACATTGTGAATTTGACGAAAACATTTTTTTTATCGAATTTGATATCATTGGAAAAATAATAAAAAGTTATGAATTTCTGTACTTTTAGTTTTTTTTTTTTTTTGATAAAAAATAAGTTTTAAAAGTTGAAAAAGAGATTGGTTCATTGGTTAATTATGGTTCTGTATTGAACCTTACCATATATATATATATATATATATATATATATATATATATATATATATACACTAGGTGTGAGACCCGTGTATTACACGAGTTTATTAAAAAAAATATGAACTTATAAACCTTAGGCAATTTAAAAAGTAATAATTTTATATATATAAAAAGCTTTGATGAATAAGTATATAAATGAATACAAAGTAATAGAAATTTATGTAAAAATAAGTTTAAATTGAAAAAAAGTTACTTTTATGTAAATAATGAAAATAAAAAAGGAAAACAAATATGTTGAGACGTAAATTTGATGGAATTTATTATAATTTATTTTAAGAATGAATTAAATTAAATAAATCAATGATTTTCACTAAAAATAAAATGGAACCAATAAGCAAATTACATGTGGAAAACAAATAAATTAAAAATTATGAAAAAATTACATGTGGCAAATTAAAGGAGAAGTTGACATGTGACAATAAAATCTTTATTTATTAAGGAGAATATATATATATATATATATATATATATATATATATATATATATATATATATATATATATATATATATATATATATATAAGCATGTTCAAATGACAACATTTTTTAAATTGAGAACAAATGAGAACAAAATTAGACCAGACCGTTAATTTTCTTTTTGTAAAACCTGATACCAATATTTCACACTGTGTACAAACATGCTCTCTCTCCTTGCTCTTTTTCTCTCATCTTAAGTTAGATTTGGACCAACTGACCACCGGACCACTGTTGGAACCATCGGACCGACGCCTCTTTACTCTCTCAAGATCTGCTTGTTGCCATCTTCCTTCGCCTCCTACCGTCGAAAACCACCAACTTCTTCACTTACTGTCATCTCCCTCTGCCTCTCTGTATTTGAGAGAAGAGTAGAAGATCACGAATCTAGTTGTTGCGTACATTACAAACTCCGACACCAGGTCGTCACTCAAAGCCTCCAACGACAGTGAGTCCTCGTGAGGCGTCACTCCAATACCAACTCGTAAAACATTTCTGCAACCTAAAACCTTTCCTGAACCTTTTCGCTAGCCTTCCTCCATTTTCACCGGAAAAATATAGAAGTTCGCCGGAAGATGATAGCGATGAGCAAAAGTTACTCATAGTTGGTGCAACTTCAATCACAGTGGCAATATTTTCTTTTTTCTTGTTGTTTTTGCAGTGCAAAACGAATCACATATAAAGGATTTGAATCTTCAGTTTCGCCGGAAAAAAAGCTTTGTCGGAGAAGAAAGCTTCGTCGGAGGAAGGAGCCACCAAAGAAAAAAACTTCGTCAAAAATGTAACCTAGCCACAACCACTTGGTGTGTCTTCTACTTCTGCGTGTGATGAGAGGTTATACAACTATCTAACTTTTTAAGTTCATTAGGTTAAATTGTTTGTCATGTCAAATTTTATTTGGGCTGATAAATAATGGAGTTAAGTTTTGGACTAATACTAGTTTCATACTTGAATGAAGTAAAATCATTTTTTTATCTAATAGTAACAGTGTTAATTTTAACTGTAATATATATTATTCAATCGTAGCATCCACAAGCACAACTCTTGGCTGCTATTTACATTTGATCATTTATGGTATTCAATAAATTTATTGTATTTTGATAGCTTCCCATTAGTCTCTTTTTATGTTGTAGTTCTAAAAAATATGCATATAAATATTGTTTGTAAAAACGTTTTTCACAATATACATATTAACTTTATAATTGTTTACAAATAAAAAAATAATTTCTAAGAAAATGATATTAAAACTTGTGTTTTTCTTGACGTTATTTTATAAAAACAAAAGATATTAATTTGAAACCTTTTTTACTATGATATATTGTTATTTTATAAAAAAAATATATTAATATAAAACCTTTTTTACTATGAAATAACGTTTACAATATATATATATATATATATATATATATATATATATATATATATATATATATATATATATATATATATATATATGTTAAAGTGGATATTAGTTAATAGGAATGTATTTTAAGAAAAGAAAGAAAAACGTTTCTACAACACTTTATATCTATAAAACAGATATCATACAAATGTAATTACTATTTTTTAAATATATACAATCACATTTGATTAAATAAATGAGAACAAATATTTTAGTAGAGAACACAAAAACGAATCGTGTGCACATAAAATCATATGTGATTATATACATATAATAACATGTGATTATATATATGTATACATTATGATTTATGTACCCAAGCTTAATTTTTACATTTTTGATTCGATAGTTGTTCTCGTGTATTTAAACACATTTGATTATATGTATCTAATCACACATGATTTAAATACACGAGACCAATTATTGAATCAAAAACACAAAAATAAATATACTTCATATAAATCATATGTGATTAAATACATATAACCACATGTGATTATATGTATCCAATCACATTTGATTTATATGGACAATATTCATTTTCGCATTCTCGATTCAATAATTATTATGTGTCCATTTTAATAATATGTGCTTAAATACATTTAATTACATGTGATTATATGTATCTAATCGCATATGATTTTATTTGGAAAAAATGAATCTTATCCATATAAATCATACTCCCTCCGTCCCAAAATAATAGTCCACAGACAAAAAATACACAGTTTAAGAAAACATTAATTACCATTAACTTTATTAAATAAAATGACAGTCTTACCCTTCTGTTGTATTTAATTCTATGGTAGTTGCATTTAATTTTATGGTAATTTAACTACCAATGAGGGGTATTATGGTAAAATACATGTTTATTTTTAGAAGTAGACAATTATTTTGGGACAAACCAAAAAGGAAACATGGACTATTAATACGGGACGGAGGGAGTATTTGATTAGATACATATAATCACATGTGATTATATACATGAGAACAACTATTGAATCAGTGACACGAAAACAAATCTTGACCATATAAATCATATATGATTAAATACAAACAATCACATGTGATTATATTTATTCAGTCACATATAATTTATGTGGACATGATTTATTCTCGTGTTATTAATTTAATAATTGTTCTTTGTCAACTTTAATCATATGTAATTAAATACATCTAATCACATGTGATTATATGTATCTAATCACATATGATTTATATGGATAAAAAAGAATCTTGTCAATATAAATCATATGTTATTAGACATATATTATCACATATGATTATATACACGAGAACAACTATTCAATCAAAAACACAAAAACAAATCTTTTTCTATATTAATCATATGTGATAAAATATTATATAATAATATTTGATTAAATACGTGAGAAAAATTATTCAATCGAAGACATGAAATTGAATTTTGGTTATGGTGGTGGCGGGTGGTTGTGGTAGTTTTGATGGGTGATGGGTGGCGGAGATGGTGGCGATTGGTGGTGATGGGTGGTGGAGGCGGGTGATGGTGATGGGTGGGTGGTGGTGTTGGTGGCTGGTGGTTGGTGGTAGTGACGGGTGTTGGTAATGATGGTGGGTGGTGGTGGCTATTGGCAGAGGTAGGAGGTGGCGATAGGTGGTGGTTGGTGGTGGGGATGGGGTGGTGGCAACGGGTGGTAGTGATGGTGATATGTGGTGAGTGGTGTTGGTAGTGGTGGGTGGTGGTGGTGGTTTTGGTGGGTGATGGGTGGGGTGGTGGTGATAGGTGGTGAGTAGTGCACGTTAGTGGTGGGTTGTGGGTGGTGGTGGTGATATATGGTGGTTTTGGTGGGTGATAGGTGGGATGGTGGTGACAGATGGTGGTGATGGGTGATGGAGGTGGGTGGTGGTGACGGTGGTCGGAGGTCGGTGGTGATGGTTGTAGGTGGTGGTGGTCTTGGTGGGTCAGGGTGGTTATGGCGAGTGGTGGTGATGGTGGTGATAGGTGGTGATGGTGGTGTTGGATTAGGTGTCTAAGTTCATAACTATTTCTGGAATGTACTTGACCCGGTTGGCATGGTCCATTTGGGTTGCATGACATTGCAACACTTGGATAGACTAAATGAGAGAAAAGACACTTATGGTTTATTAATATATTATAAGTTCTAATATATTAATAATATTATTTAATTAGTATTGATCAAGAATTAATTTAGAATTAATTTGGTGATCAAAAGGAGACTAATTAAATATATGGGGTTGATTGTGTAAATAATCCATTCTTGTATTGTGGGCTAATGATCCATGGTTTATATGAATTGGGCTAAAACCCATAAGGTGCTCCATGGATAGTCCATGGAGGTTATAAACCCATGGATCATGGAATATGAAAATCCATGCACATTAGGGTTTACATGGAGTAACCCTACATGTGGCACACTATATAAGAATCCCTATGGTAAGCAAAACCGGTCACTAAGTGAAGAACTAGAGGGCTAGCCGATTCTGAGTGTTAGTGAACATCTCTCAAGGTTATTCCAAGTGTTGTGGTGATGTGTGAGACATTTGAGGCATCACACTTGAGGTGCTAGGCTCACAAGGTTCTCAAGGAATCCAAGAAACAAGAAAGGTATGTTTTCTTACTTGGTTTTATGATTCAAGTTCCCCATGCCATACTAGATAGGTTAAGAACCTTGGAAATCAAATTTGCATGTATCTTAGTAAAACATAGATCCAAGGTTTCTAGGGTTGCATGTACACCTTAGGAGTGTTTGAATGCTCAAAACCCATCAGTGGTATTAGAGCCTAGGCTTGTTTTCTTGATACTTGATGCAAATTGTTGAAGAAAGTCGAAAAATATGCATTCTGCTGAATGAACTCGCCGAGTCCATGGGGAGACTCGACGAGTCCATGTGTAAAATCATCCTACTCGTCGAGTAGGTTCATGCACTCGACGAGTAGAATGCCAGAGTGCAGTTTTTCGAGTTTTGCTGCTGGAAATGGACTAGAAACATTACCCTAAACTGTTTTGGTCTTATAAAACTTGTTTTAGATGGTGTAATGGTTATGCTAATCCATTTTCAATGGCTATAATCAAAATTTCAAGTTTTGTATGGTTTATTTATGATTCTTGAAATTGTTGATATGAATGTTCATACACTTATGAGTTTAGAAGATCATAGGAATTATTTGCAACTTGCTTGTTAGTTTAATTCTTGATCTTGATGTGTTTTAATGGAATCCATAATTTTTCCTCAAGTTATGGATTACCAAAAGTCACTCTTTTAAAGTCCATTAAAGAAACACATAGGTTACATAAAATGAAAAGTCTCTCATTTTAATAAACCATTAACTCATAAGTTATGAAAGATGAAAAGTTTTGAAAGTTACAAAACTTGCCCTCAAGTTTTGGAACATGTAAAGTCACTATAAAAACTTTATTTCCAACCCCTAGAATTTTAAAAGTTAAAATTCAACCCTTATACTTTATAATTATATATATATATATATATATATATATATATATATATATATATATATATATATATATATATATATATATAAGAACAAGTCGTTTTACCGTTAGTAGGCCTTATTCACGAAGTTGGTCTATAAGGGGGGTATAAGGTTGTTGCCTATAAAATGGCAGCTTAATGGGTGTCCACTCTCACCCACCGCTTCCTTGACTGGTGGAGGGTCGTTAGCCGAACGGGTAGAACAATAACTTTAATCCTCATTAAAAGTATGATGAATGTAAAGTAACTAAATGTTTTTATAAATTCCCAATCTTAGTTACTTTAGGAAAATGTGAATAAGGTGCTAACCCATGAAATTACACTTTGCACTTTCCTTAAGTCGTTAGTGGAGCGTGTGTGGTTAACCGGCACACTAACCTGGACTTAACAAGGTAGGCAAATGGTGGCTTAAGGTTTATCATAGGTCGGTGGAGCGCGTGTGGTTAACCGGCACATCGATTGAGTGATAGAACATTAAGAGTTCCAAGTAATTTGCATGGTTACTTCACACCTTGTTTTGTGATCCTCGGCATCCCACTCACAAAACTTGAAGGGCACACTCGAGATTGAAACATGCCATTGAAAAGTTCAATGAATCTCAAAGAATCTAGGAGTTTCAAAACCAATTAAAACCTAATAATTTATTTTGTTTTTCATGGTGGAAATTGGTGAATCGTCATTCACCTACCTTCAAATATTTTATAGCTTGGATTACGACATCCCTATTCTAAGTTATAAAATATTGTGTTGGGTCCTAGCCTTAATATTACATTTGGGTGTCTTATTAAGGACTATCTTTATATCTAATCTAAACTTGTCTTTCTTCTTTTCAGATGTCTTCCAACAATGCTGCTTCTAGCTCAAACCCTACCGGCTCCTTCTCTCTCATGAACCTTTGTGGGAGAGTCATCTTCGATGGATCCAACTTTATGGATTGGATCAGGAACATCAGGATGGTCACTCGGTATGAGGAGAAAGAATATGTCCTAGACAAGGAGCTTAAGGAACTTGATGAGTCGTCTGCTACTCCTGAGGAGATCGCTGAATACCGGACTCATGAGAGAGATGCCACCAAATTGGCATGTATCATGTTGGCCACGATGACAGCCGAGCTCCAAAAGTCCTATGAGGACTATTACCCTTTTGAGATGCACCAGGACTTGATGGACCGCTACCATCAAAGTGCTCGTCAAAAGAGGTATGACATCATCTCCTATATGATAACAACCCGGATGAAGGATGGTGAACCCATCACGGGCCACATGCAGAAAATGCAAAGGTATGTGGACCGTTTGCTGAAATTGAATGTGAACTTCCCCGAGGAGTTGGCAATTGACATCATTTTTCACTCCTTACCTTCGTGTTATGATCAATTTCGGATGACATGTCACATGAACAAGGAGGAAGTTACACTCAGCAAACTTCAAGGACTTTTGAAGACCACGGAAAGTGGTCTTAAAGGTAAGTCGGTTGTTACTACTCCTACTCCTACCGCGGCCCCTGTCTTGGCAATCGGGCAAGGTAAAGGGAAGAAGAGGAAGAGCCCTTCGAAGGGTACCAAGGGAAAGTCCCTTGATGGCTCCTCTTCAAGTGGAACCAAAAGAGGTTCTGTCACTCCTTCTGCCAACCCTAAAGAGGCTGAATGCTTCTATTGCCATGAAAAGTCGCACTGGAAGCGAAACTGCCCAAAGTATCTGCAAGATGTTAAGGATGGGAAAGTGAAACCCAACCATGCAGGTATTTACCCTATATTATCTAATAACTCACCCTATTCTAATTCTTGGGTCCTTGATACAGGTTGTGGTATTCACATATGTTCTGATTTGCAGGGACTAAGAAGAAGTGAGAATGTGGAGCATGGGAAGATAAACTTAATCATGGGGAATAGGAAAGCTTCACCTGTCACCAAGATTGGAGTTTATTCTTTGTTGCTAAGTAGTGGGTTAACATTAGATTTGAATAAATGTTGTTACTCGTTTGAAATGGCGAGAAATATTATTTCCTTTCATGGTTTGTACAAACAAGGGTTTACCTTTTCATTTGATAATGAATGTGGTGGTATTAATGCTTTCTTTAATAATGTTCTTTATTTTAAAGCATTACCTTGTGATGGTGTATATGAAACTGTGTCGGTTGTAGATAACCTAGGAAATAATGTGTTGTGTATTGATTCTTCCACTAGCTTGGATAAAGCATCATTATGGCATTGTCGTCTTGGACATGTAAGCAAGAAACGCATAGGCCAACTCCAAAAGGATGGAGTCTTGGAGTCATTTGACCTAAAGTCGGATGATAGTTGTGAATCTTGTTTGATTGGGAAAATGACAAAGTCACCCTTCACTGGTACTTGTGCTAGGGGTGAAGGTTTGTTGGATCTTGTACACACAGATGTGTGTGGACCCTTCAAAACTGCCACAAGGGATGCTAACCGCTTCTATGTGACTTTTACTGATGATTATAGTAGATATGGATATGTCTACTTAATCAAGCATAAGTCAGAAACCTTTGAAAAGTTCAAGGAGTTTAAACAGGAAGTGGAGAATCAGTTGGGCAGGAACATTAAGATGCTTCGATCCGATCGAGGTGGTGAGTATCTTAGTACAGAGTTCCTTGACTATCTTAAGGAATGTGGGATTGTCTGACAATTGACACCTCCCAGGACACCGCATTTGAATGGTGTGGCTGAGAGGCGTAATCGAACCTTGTTGGACATGGTTCGTTCCATGATGAGTGGAGCTTCGCTACCAATCTCATTTTGGGGGTATTCCTTAAAGATTGTCGCCCATATCCTTAATCTAGTCCCTACAAAGAAGGTTGCCAAAACACCTCACCAGATGTGGACTGGGAAGGTTCCCACTCTAGATCACATCAAGATTTGGGGTTGCGAGGCTTTTGTGAGGCGCGAGACTCACGATAAGCTCGAACCTCGAAGTGAGAGGTGTATTTTCATCGGCTACCCACAAAAATCCTTTGGTTACCTATTCTACAGACCTAATGATAATGTGGTCTTTGTAGCAAGGAGATGAGTCTTTCGCGAGAGAGAATTCATAAGCCAAGGAAATAGTGGGAGGCAAATTGACCTTGAAGAAATTCAAGAGTCAAGTGGTGAAGGAACCTGTGACAACCCGAAACTTCGACCGTTTCCGTTACGCGATTTCTGTTAATAAAAATTCGAATTCATTAACTTTTCCGTCAAACTTCTTGGTTTAGAAAATAATCTAGTTATATATAATTAAATTATTTATTATTTACGAGTCGGAACCAAAAATCGCGCGGGAACCCGAATATCTCGAAAAACCAAACATTTCCGGTCTAAGTGAGGTTACGATCGTAAACTAGTTTACGACCGTAAACTCGTTTACGGCCGTAAACCCGTTTACGGCCAGTAAAGAGTGGACCCCCACCACCGACCACAAAACCCCTATAAATACGAGACCTCCACCTTCATTTGAACATTTATGGCCAAAAACTCTCTCCTTCTCTCTCTAAGAACCTTGACCGTAAACACCTAAAAACACCTTTAAACTTCGGGAAACATCGAGAAACGCCGTTTGGAGTCACTTCGGAACGTCTGGAAACGCTTATCTCTTCGAAATCAGCACCATCGTTCTTGAGTTTACGGTCCATCTTCAAAGACCATAAACCCTGTTCTTGAGTTTACGGTCCAAGCCTTCAATGACCGTAAACTCTGTTCTTGAGTTTACGGCCGTAAACTCATCAAGCCTTCAGAAACCGTAAACTACCAGTCGACCGTAAACCCTTGTTCACGGCCGTAAACACCTTTTAAGTGGTGCTTTTGACTGAAAACGCACTTTCATCGATTCGATCAAGTCCCGGTAATATTCCTCAACCGATTACAAGTGTTCCTCTAACACTTTATCTAACGAAATCACTAATTTAGATACATATATGTATTTATTTGATAATAGGATTTCGTTAAGTGTCACGTGCAACAACTCGAGGATCTTCATTTCAGTCAACGTTTTCACACAACAACTGTGAGTTCATACCCCTACATTTTCTGTATTTTTAATGTTTTCAGGGGGGAATACAAGCTAAACATAAATGTTTTCAAAACTTATGCAAATCTCATACTTTAACCTTTTTGTACTGTGTTGAGCATAAGGGACGTTTTCACTAAAATTTGCATAGTTTTCCGGACACGCTATTCACTATACATGCAAACTATAATCGGTATAGTTTGGGATTTTCTAAACATAACGAGTACAGAAACTTTCACTACTAAACATATGCACTAAGACAGAAATAGTTTACAGTTACATCACTACTTTATCATGGTTTTCATAACTGTAATTATCACTATATACGGTATACATACGGATTTTCACTACGATAGAACGCTACTACACTACATGTAAACTAGATTTTACGATACTGTGAGGCGCTACTTCACTACTGTACCCTTAGGTGTACAGGGATAAATCCTACCATAGTATAACCAGAGTCTCCTGGAGGGAGAGCGTGAGATTTGTGAATAGATCTATTCGGGACTGACAATCCCACATCTGGACTGCTAGCTACAGTTAGGCGGGCACGCGTGAGATGTACAAATGTCATTTAACTCGACGCCTGAAGAACGTTGGAAAGGTCTCTAGTCCTATTAAGCATGGTTATACGACTCACAATATGTATAAGTCACCTTTAGTTTACAACCTGGCACTCTTCAACAGTTTTATTTTTACTAAATAGGACTGATACACACTACGTATACTGGCTAAAGCCAGGGTTTTCAAACAGAACCGATTATGCAATGGTTTCACATACAAAATACTTATACTTCATGATTAGTTTTAGCTAGTCACATGAGGTAGTATTTTCGCATATCACTACAGTTTTAAGTAACGAACATTCATGGTTTTATACGAAATCGATAATGCTACCTTTTCACTAAAGAAAATATCAGATTTTCTTGGAAACATACAGATATTCATGGTTTATTACAGAACTGATAACACTACATTTTCACTAAGGAAAATATCGGATTTTCTTGAAACTATACAAATATTTTCCGAACTCATCAACGATTTTCACTACAAACCACCGCTTATGAACTCACCAGCTTTATGATGATACTCTTTCAAACTGCTTGTATTCTCAGGAAATCAGTAGACAGGTACTTGCTGGATTTTCGAGGAACTGGAGCAATAAGAGTCTTATGTTTATAGTATACAAAGCTATTGGATGTAATTCAAACAAAGTTTTAGACAAAGTTTCAACTGATGTAAACATTTTTATTTAAGTATTCACTGTAATGGTTGTGTTGCTATGATTGCTGTTATTCCTTGGTTGTGATGCTACACATGACGTCCTCCGCCCCGGAACGTTTCCGCCATCGGTTTCGGGGTGTGACAGATTGGTATCAGAGCCCTTTTTTATAGCGAACTAGTATACCGAACCTTACGTGGTATACAACTATAAACACTAAGGGGCCTAAGTGCTCTACGCTAAAAGTATACTTTCAAAAATATAAGTATTTTTATAAAAGTATACGAGCATGCATACATAACAAAGTTCGTGTCTCTAGTAGAACAAAACAAAAAGTATTTGGATGTTGGAACGCTGCGGTTAAACCTGGGCAGTTATGTAATCATGTCTAGGGTGAATATAGCCTGATCAACTATATTCAGTCGAAACATGACCAACATGTGCTTGGGAGTGACTGTGGTGTTACAACAGGCCTAAAACTTACCAAAATCATCCCACATAAAATACTATAGGAGTATCTTCGCCAGAGCCAAACTCAGAATACATATTCACTCTAAGTGTTGCTACCTCTTCTCCCTTAAGCGATAACTTACTTGCGTTAGTAACCTTTCTGTGCTTATCGCTCGGTAGTATACTTTTATTATCAGGATGAGATATATTTTGTTTTATATATATCTCGAGGACTTACCGTCCTCTTCTTCCTAACTGTTTTCTAGAACGAGATGCCTCCTCGACCAAGACCCATTAGAAGGAACGACGACACTCCGTCACCACCACCACCTCCTCAGTTCGACCTGTCATGTTTCAGGTAGCAGTTACCGCCGCCGTGACTGTAGCAATGGCACAAGTGAATGCTGGTGGGGCTGGAGGTGGAACCGACCCACAGAGACCAGGTGGAAGTCAGGGACATCAAAAAGAATGTTCCTACAAGGACTTCATGACTGCAAAACCCAAGTCCTTCGACGGAAATGGAGGTGTCATCGCCCTGACTCGATGGTTCGAGAAGATCGAATCCATCTTCGAAATTTGCGTTTGTTCTGAAGCAAACAAGGTGAAGTTCGCTGCCTGCACCTTCACCGACAGAGCCTTGACCTGGTGGAATGGTCGAGTCAAAACCCTAACCCTGCCAGTGGCTAACGCCATGGGTTGGGAAAGACTGAAGGAGCTTATGCTCGCGGAGTACTGCCCGAGGGGCGAAGTACAAAAGTTGGAACACAAACTCTGGAACTTGAAGATGAAGGGTTCTGACATCGCTGCCTACACCGCGAGATTTTGTGATCTGGCTCTCCTCTGTCCGGGAATGGTCACCCCGGAAAGAAAGAAAATCGAAAGGTACATTTGGGGACTGACACAACCAACAAAGGGGAATGTCTTGACTACTAGACCGATTACTTTTGAAAGCGCCAAGGATCTGGTACAGACTCTGATCGATCATGGAATCGATCTGGATGAGGTGGCAGCTGTCTCCGAGCCACAAAAGGAAAGCGGTGGGAAGAAGAAGAAGTTTGGTAACAAACGAAAGGGTCAGTCTTCGCAGGAGCCCTCCAAGAAACAACAAACAGTGGCAGTTCATGCTGTTACTGCTCCTGCTGCTGCTCCCACTGCTGTTCCAACCACCCAATCTCCTACCGGTGGTTATGCTGGAAAACTACCCTTGTGCAACAAGTGTAACTTCCATCATCACGGACCCTGCCGTGAGTTGAGTTGCAACAGCTGTGGAAAGAAAGGACACACAGCTCGATACTGCAAGGTGCCAACCCAACCAACCAACCAGGCTCCAGGAGCGGGCGCTGGTCAATCTTGTTATGGATGTGGAGAGGTTGGGCACTTCAGGAGAAACTGCCCCAAGGCAACAACTGGTGGCAATACAGGGAGAGTTCTGGTGATGGGCCAGGAGGAAGCAGTTGCTGATCCTACCGTTGTTACGGGTACGTTCCTCCTTGACAAATCTTATGCATGCATTCTCTTCGATTCTGGTGCGGAGAGGAGTTTTGTTAGTCATACATTCAAACATCTAATCAAATGTAAATCCCAACCTCTAACCGAAACATTTACCGTCGATATGGCTAACGGAAAGAAGGAGAGCACTAACGACATATTCATAGGCTGTACTCTTACTCTAGACAATTATTCGTTTCCCATCGACCTTATGCCTGTGTCCATCAAGAGTTTCGACGTCGTTATCGGCATGGACTGGTTAAGCTCCAATCATGTTGATATTCTTTGATTCGAGAAGGCTATCCATCTCAATCTTCCCTCTGGCGAAACCCTCATGATTTACGGAGATAAGTCTAGCTCGAACCTCCGTATCATTTCGTGCATCAAAGCTCAGAAGTATCTGCGGAAGGAGTGCCATGCATTCCTAGCTCATGTTGTCGATAAAACGCAAAAAGTTAGAGACCTCGAGAGCATCCCCGAAGTCTATAACTTTCCTGACGTTTTCCCCGAAGATCTCGCAGGAACCCCTCCCGAGCGCCAAGTCGAGTTTCGTATCGACTTGATCCCCGGAGCTACTCATGTAGCTAAGTCTCCTTACCGTTTAGCGCCAGCAGAAATGAAAGAATTATCCAGTCAGCTCAATGAACTGATCAGCAAAGGGTTCATAAGGCCGAGTTCCTCACCATGGGGAGCTCCGATCTTATTCGTGAAAAAGAAAGATGGATCCTTTCAGATGTGCATTGACTACCGAGAGCTGAATAAGCTTACCATCAAGAACCGATATCCCTTACCCAGAATCGACGATCTCTTCGACCAACTTCAGGGAGCCAGTTATTTCTCAAAGATAGATCTAAGATCAGGGTACCATCAGTTGCGAGTTCATGAGAATGATGTACCCAAAACAGCATTCCGAACTCGCTATGGACACTACGAGTTTGTAGTAATGCCCTTTCGTCTAACCAACGCACCAACAGTATTCATGGACCTGATGAATCGGGTGTGCCGCCCTTTCTTAGACAAGTTTGTGATTGTGTTTATCGACGATATACTTGTCTATTCGCGGAGTGAGAATGATCATAAACAGCACTTAAGGCAGGTGTTGGAAACATTAAGGGCAGAAAAACTATACGCGAAATTCTCGAAGTGCGAATTCTGGATCAGGAAGGTAAATTTCCTTGGACACGTGATTAGCAAGGAAGGAATACACGTGGACCCTTCCAAGATCAAAGCGATTGAGAATTGGTCTGCACCAAAGACACCCACAGAAATCCGACAATTCTTGGGTCTCACGGGCTATTATCACAGGTTCATCCAGAACTTCTCCAGAATCGCTAAGCCTTTAACTACCCTGACACATAAGGGTGTAACCTTCAGTTGGGAAGCCAAGCAAGACACTGCATTTCAAACATTGAAGCGGGCCCTATGCAGCGCACCTATCTTGTCCTTGCCCGAAGGGACGGAAGACTTCGTAGTCTATTGTGATGCATCCAATCAGGGCCTAAGGTGTGTGCTCATGCAGAGAGTAAAGGTCATCGCCTATGCCTCGAGGCAGTTGAAAACACACGAAGTCAATTACACAACTCACGATTTAGAATTGGGAGCAGTGGTCTTTGCGTTAAAGATCTGGAGACACTATCTCTATGGAACCAATTGCACTATCTTCACCGACCATAAGAGCTTACAACATATTCTTGATCAAAAGGAGTTAAACATGAGACAACGGCGATGGGTAGAGCTACTCAGTGACTACGAGTGCAAACTTCGCTATCATCCCGGCAAGGCCAATGTGGTAGCGGATGCCCTCAGTCAAAAGGAGTATTCAGGGCGTAAGGTGAAGGCACTGACCATGACTATCCACTCCCATTTATCTGCGCAAATCAAGGAGGCTCAGCTGGAAGCCTTAAAACCAGAGAACATGCCGGGTGAAGCAGTGAGAGGAATGGAAAAGAACCTAGAGATCAAGGGAGATGGAGTCTATTATTTCATGGACCGCATCTGGACCCCAAAGTTCGGTGGTTACAGAGAGGTTGTAATGAACGAAGCTCACAGGACGAAATACTCCGTTCACCCAGGGTCGGATAAGATGTACTTGGATCTTAAACAGCTCTATTGGTGGCCAAACATGAAAGCAGAGATCGCTACCTTCGTGGGCAAGTGCCTGACTTGCGCCAAGGTGAACGTCGAATATCAGAAGCCCGCAGGTCTACTTCAGCAGCTAGAAATACCTGAGTGGAAGTGGGAAGGGATAACCATGGATTTTATCACCAAGTTACCCAGATCTCCGAGTGGGCACGATGCCATCTGGGTAATTGTCGATCGGTTGACGAAGTCCGCCCACTTCCTACCAATCAAAGAAAACTTCAAGATGGAGAGACTCGCCCGAATATACCTTCGAGAAATAGTTTGCCTTTATGGTGTACCTGCATCCATTATCTCTGATCGAGATAGCAGGTTTACATCAAGGTTCTGGCAGTCACTACAGAAAGCTCTTGGAACTAAATTGGATATGAGCACGGCTTATCATCCGCAGACTGATGGACAGAGTGAGAGAACAATTCAGACATTGGAAGACATGTTGAGAGCCTGCGTCATCGATTTCGGCGCATCATGGGACACTCATCTTCCTTTGGTTGAATTTTCCTACAACAACAACTACCATACCAGCATCAAGGCTGCGCCGTTTGAAGCCCTCTATGGTCGTAAGTGCAGATCCCCTCTGTGTTGGGCTGAGGTGGGTGACACGCAGCTAGCCAGGGGTCAAGTCCCCGACAGTACTCTCACTGGTCCTGAGATCATCCGAGAGACAACTGAAAAGATTGTGCAAATCCGAGAACGACTGAAAGCCTCACGAGATAGAGAAAAGAGCTACGCCGATAAGAGACGAAAACCCTTGGAGTTCCAGGTTGGTGACCGTGTCCTTCTGAAGGTCTCACCCTGGAAAGGCATGATACGCTTTGGGAAGCGTGGAAAGCTAAACCCAAGGTACATCGGACCGTTTGAGATCCTTGCTAGGATCGGTCCCGTAGCATATAAACTCCAATTACCGCGAGAGCTCAGCAACATCCACCCTGTTTTCCACGTATCGAACCTAAAGAAGTGTCTGTCCGATGAGACACTTGTGATTCCTCTCGATGAGATCGAAATCAACGAGAACCTCAACCTCGTGGAAGAACCGGTCGAAATCATGGACAGAGAGATCAAACGAACGAAACAAAGTCGCATCCCGATAGTGAAGGTTCGCTGGAATGCCAAGCGGGGACCTGAATTCACTTGGGAGCGCGAAGATCAGATGAAACAGAAATATCCGCATCTCTTTCCTAATCCATGATTCGTATTCTATGTTCGAATTTCGGGACGAAATTCCCTCTAACGGGGGGATGATGTGACAACCCGAAACTTCGACCGTTTCCGTTACGCGATTTATGTTAATAAAAATTCGAATTCATTAACTTTTCCGTCAAACTTCTTGGTTTAGAAAATAATCTAGTTATATATAATTAAATTATTTATTATTTACGAGTCGGAACCAAAAATCGCGCGGGAACCCGAATATCTCGAAAAACCAAACATTTCCGGTCTAAGTGAGGTTACGACCGTAAACTCGTTTACGGCCGTAAACCCGTTTATAGCCAGTAAAGAGTGGACCCCCACCACCGACCACAAAACCCCTATAAATACGATACCTCCACCTTCATTTGAACATTTCTGGCCAAAAACTCTCTCCTTCTCTCTCTAAGAACCTTGACCGTAAACACCTAAAAACACCTTCAAACTTCGGGAAACATCGAGAAACACCGTTTGGAGTCACTTCGGAATGTCTGGAAACACTTATCTCTTCGAAATCAACATCATCGTTCTTGAGTTTACGGTCCATCTTCAAAGACCGTAAACCCTGTTCTTGAGTTTACAGTACAAGCCTTCAAAGACCGTAAACTCTGTTCTTGAGTTTACGGCCGGAAACTCATCAAGCCTTCAGAAACCGTAAACTACCAGTCGACCGTAAACCCTTGTTCACGGCCGTAAACACCTTTTAAGTGGTGCTTTTGACTGAAAACGCACTTTCATCGATTCGATCAAGTCCCGGTAACATTCCTCAACCGATTACAAGTGTTCCTCTAACACTTTATCTAACGAAATCACTAATTTAGATACATATATGTATTTATTTGATAATAGGATTTCGTTAAGTGTCACGTGCAACAACTCGAGGATCTTCATTTCAGTCAACGTTTTCACGCAACAACTGTGAGTTCATACCCCTACATTTTCTGTATTTTTAATGTTTTCAGGGGGGGAATACAAGCTAAACATAAATGTTTTCAAAACTTATGCAAATCTCATACTTTAACCTTTTTGTACTGTGTTGAGCATAAGGGACGTTTTCACTAAAATTTGCATAGTTTTCCAGACACGCTATTCACTATACATGCAAACTATAATCGGTATAGTTTGGGATTTTCTAAACATAACGAGTACAGAAACTTTCACTACTAAACATATGCACTAAGACAGAAATAGTTTACAGTTACATCACTACTTTATCATGGTTTTCATAACTGTAATTATCACTATATACGGTATACATACGGATTTTCACTACGATAGAACGCTACTACACTACATGTAAACTAGATTTTACGATACTGTGAGGCGCTACTTCACTACTGTACCCTTAGGTGTACAGGGATAAATCCTACCATAGTATAACCAGAGTCTCCTGGAGGGAGAGCGTGAGATTTGCGAATAGATCTATTCGGGACTGACAATCCCACATCTGGACTGCTAGCTACAGTTAGGCGGGCACGCCTGAGATGTACAAATGTCATTTAACTCGACGCCCGAAGAACGTTGGAAAGGGTTTTCAAACATAACCGATTATGCAATGGTTTCACATACAAAATACTTATACTTCATGATTAGTTTTAGCTAGTCACATGAGGTAGTATTTTCGCATATCACTACAGTTTTAAGTAACGAACATTCATGGTTTTATACAAAATCGATAACGCTACCTTTTCACTAAAGAAAATATCGGATTTTCTTGGAAACATACAGATATTCATGGTTTATTACAGAACTGATAACACTACATTTTCACTAAGAAAATTATCGGATTTTCGTGAAACTATACAAATATTTTCCGAACTCATCAACGATTTTCAATACAAACCACCGCTTATGAACTCACCAGCTTTATGCTGATACTCTTTCAAACTGCTTGTATTCTTAGGAAATCAGTAGACAGGTACTTGTTGGATTTTCGAGGAACTGGAGCAATAAGAGTCTTATGTTTATAGTATACAAAGCTATTGGATGTAATTCAAACAAAGTTTCAGACAAAGTTTCAACTGATGTAAACATTTTTATTTTAGTATTCACTGTAATGGTTGTGTTGCTATGATTGTTGTTATTCATTGGTTGTGATGCTACACATGACGTCCTCCGCCCCGGAACATTTCTGCCATCGGTTTCGGGGTGTGACAGAACCTTAAACCCTAGCAATCAACCTGACGAGTCTGTACCTCTGAGGCGTTCCACGAGAGTTAGGAATGCACCTGAGCATTACTATAGTTTCAATATTACTGCGGAAGGTGATACACTTATCAGTGATAGCACATTGGTATGTCTGGATGAACCTAACAGCTACACGGAAGCCATGGTAGGCCCTGAGGCTGCTAAATGGAAAGAGGCTATGGACAACGAGATACAGTCCATGTATGACAATCAAGTTTGGAACTTGGTTGACAATGTACTAGGTCGCAAGACCGTCGAGTGCAAATCGATCTTCAAGAAGAAGACCGGCATGGATGGTAATGTACACACTTATATGGCGCGACTGGTTGCAAAGGGCTTTTCTCAAACTCTGGGAGTTGATTATGATGAGACATTTTCACCAGTAGCAAAGATTAAGTCTATTAGTTTTATGTTAGCCATTGCTGCATTTCATGACTATGAAATATGGAAAATGGATGTCAAAACCGCTTTCCTTAATGGAAAGTTGGCTGAGGATGTTTACATGAGTCAGCCAGAGGGTTTTGTCAGCACAGAGTACCCTAATAGAGTGTGTAAGCTTGAGAAATCCATCTATGGATTGAAACAAGCACCTCGCAGATGGAATCTCTGTTTCGATGAGAAAGTCAAAGAGTTTGGTTTTTCGAGGAGCGAAGATGAGTCCTATGTATATGTCAAGGCTAGTGGGAGTATAGTTAGCTTTTTGGTATTGTATGTGGATGGCATACTACTCATAGGAAATGACATCCCAACTCTGCAGGAAGTGAAGTCCTGGCTTGGGAAGTGTTTCGCTATGAAGGACCTTGGTGAAGCTGCCTATGTCCTAGGGATAAGGATTTTGAGAGACAGGAGTAAGAGACTAATTGGACTTAGTCAGAGTACCTACTTGGATAAGCTGCTGAATAGGTTCAGCATGCAGAATTCCAAGAAAGGAGAGTTACCAATCCAGAGTAACGCCAGATTGAGTAAGACTCAGAGCCCGAGTATAGAGGCTGAGATAGCAGAGATGAGTCGAGTACCGTATGCTTCCGCTGTAGGCTCGATCATGTATGCTATGAATTGTACTCGTCCTTATGTGGCCTTTGCGTTGAGCATGGTCAGCAGATATAAGGGGAATCCTGGCAAGGATCACTGGACTGCGGTAAAGAACATTCTCGAGTACCTGCGGAGGACTAAGGACTGGGTCCTTACCCTTGGTGGGAGTTATGACTTGAGAGTATTAGGGTATAATGATGCTAGCTTCCAGACTGATAGGGATAATTTCCGCTCTCAGTCAGGCTGGGTCTTTACCTTAAACGGAGGAGCAATTACTTGGAAAAGTTCCAAGCAGGAGATAGTGGCTGATTCAACTTGCGAATCACAGTATATAGCAGCAAGCGAGGCAGCAAAGGAGGCTATATGACTAAAGAACTTCATTGGAGACCTTGGAGTTGTACCAGCTATAAAGGAGCCTATGGAGATTTTCTGTGATAGTGAAAGTGCAGTTGCCTTAGCCAAGGAACCAAGGGATCATGGAAGATCTAGACACATCGACAGAAAATACCATTTCATCGGACATCGAATAGAAGAAGGACTCCTCATGGCAAAGAAGGTATCATCGGATGAGAACCCAGCAGATCCCCTCACGAAGGGACTGGGTAGGGTTAAGCATCTCCAGCATGCGAGGCGCATAGGGCTGAAGGATGATATTAGTTTTAGTAATTAGATAGCTTTGAAATTTGTAAAGTGTAATTGACATTTGATGATAAATAAAAGTTGTTGTTTATTTATAAGTAAAGTGTTGCTATCTTCTGTCAATCATTTACTATCATTTCATTTTGCATGTTTTGACTTCCGGAATAATTATGTTATTGTATATCATATTATTCAAATTCTCCACAGTCGGTCGTATGTTGGAAGTAGATATGAATCAAGACTGTCATGAGTTGGCTTGTAGATGTCTAAGATGTTGGACATAGCAAGAGTTGCTACAACACTCATGAGTGCTCATAAGTTCTGAGTATTGGATTCAACCCACGCTCACTTGTATCACTTCATGGAATTTATCTCGAGTGATCGTGAGACGGTAATATCATACAAGTCTTCAAACCTATAGATATGAGTTGTTGACTATGAGTTGGTTATACATTGATTGTACGAAAACGCATTGGTAACTCGATGTTATAAAACGTGCCTTTGTGTATAATTCAACAAGTAGTAGAACAAACATATGAGTCAAAGTTTATCTGTTCCTTCTTGGGTTAGAAGTGATATCTGGGCCCCTCGATGATTTTGTTGTGACCTATGTACCGGACCCGGCCAGAACTAAATTGATGTGTTTGATTAAGTTCTATGTCAAACGAATCAGAAATCGGGAAACAAAATGTTGGACAATAAGTAAGACAATGCTCCATGTATTTGTCCGGCTGATATCCAGAACAGAGGATTATACGATCACTTATCTTAAATGGCGTATCATCATCATCTCAGTTCCGCGAGACTTTGAAAGAGCTACGATTGCTGATCGGTTCCTGAAGTCATTCTTGCAGTTATAGTTATTAGACTTATCCAAGTGGGAGACTGTTGGATTAGGTGTCAAAGTTCATAACTATTTCTGGAATGTACTTGACCCGGTTGGCATGGTCCATTTGGGTTGCATGGCATTGCAACACTTGGATAGACTAAATGAGAGAAATGACACTTATGGTTTATTAATATATTATAAGTTCTAATATATTAATAATATTATTTAATTAGTATTGATCAAGAATTAATTTAGAATTAATTTGGTGATCAAAAGGAGACTAATTAAATATATGGGGTTGATTGTGTAAATAATCCGTTCTTGTATTGTGGGCTAATGATCCATGGTTTATATGAATTGGGCTAAAACCCATAAGGTGCTCCATGGATAGTCCATGGAGGTTATAAACCCATGGATCATGGAATATGAAAATGCATGCACATTAGGGTTTACATGGAGTAACCCTACATGTGGCACACTATATAAGAATCCCTATGGTAAGCAAAACCGGTCACTAAGTGAAGAACTAGAGGGCTAGCCGATTCTGAGTGTTAGTGAACATCTCTCAAGGTTATTCCAAGTGTTGTGGTATTGTGTGAGACATTTGAGGCATCACACTTGAGGTGCTAGGCTCACAAGGTTCTCAAGGAATCCAAGAAACAAGAAAGGTATGTTTTCTTACTTGCTTTTATGATTCAAGTTCCCCATGCCATGCTAGATAGGTTAAGAACCTTGGAAATCAAATTTGCATGTATCTTAGTAAAACATAGATCCATGGTTTCTAGGGTTGCATGTACACCTTAGGAGTGTTAGAATGCTCAAAACCCTTCAGGTGTGTGGTTGGGGCTGGTGGTGGTGAATGGTGGAGGCGGGTGGTAGTGATTGGTGATGGGTGGTGGTTAGTGGTAGTGGCGGGTGGTAGTCATAATGGTGGGTGGTGGGTAGGTGGTAGTGATGAGTGGTGGAGGTGGGTGATGGTAGTAGGTGGGTGCTGGTTGTGGTGGGTGGTGATGGTGGGTGGTGGTGGCGAGTGGTGGTGATGGTCGTGGGTGATGGGAGGGGTTTGTTGTTTTGGTGGGTGGTTAGTGGGGTGGTGGTGGTGGTCGGTGGTGGTGGTAGATGGTGGCGGTGGTAATAATGGTGGTGGGTGGTGGTGATGGATGGCGGTGACGGGTGGTGTTGGTGGGTGGTCGTGTTTGGGTGGTGAGTGGTGTTGGTTAGTGAGGTTTTTTAATTTTTTTACTTATTTTTTTATTTATATTAATATTATTTGATGATATTTATTTTTAAAAAATATATGGTCCAAATTTGTTTTCAAATGTTCTCGTAATAAGAAATGTTCTCGATTTAACGCTCCCTTATATATATATATATATATATATATATATATATATATATAAGTTCAATATAAAATCATTATTAATCAAGAAACCAAGGAACATATTAAAAACGTTGGAATTTAAAACGATCAACGACAAAAGAAAGGGTTGTAGATTTTTACAATGGACGCACATGCACCGAATTATAACAAAATACATTTCTTTTTTTCGTTTAAATTTTTTTACGCCATGCTTTTTTTTGAAAAAAAAAACCGAATATACCATTGTTTATGATTTTTCGTTATCTTTCCAGAGACATTCATATTGATATATAAAAAATGATTTTTTTTTTTCAAAAAAACGCACTTCATTTCTTTGTTTTTTGAAAAGTTAAAACCTATTTTCTATCGAAAAAATTTAATAAATATATCAAAATTCATATTTTTTGGTACTTTTTAAACAGAGATTCATATTGATGTAAAAAAAAACAAAATTTCAATATAGATTCACAATTTGAATAATAGTAAGTTAGATGGACATTGTGAATGTTAAAATTGAAACATTTACAGTTTAGATTCACAATGTGAATCTGAAATAATCGAGTTTTTTTTTAATTGTTGATGAATTTAATTAATAGAGAACAAAAAATTGAGATTTTGGTATAAAAATAGTTAAATATTGAAAAAAATAACAAAACGAAGTGAGTTTTTTCGAAAAAAAAAATTTGTTTTTTATATATCAACATGGGTCTCTATGGAAAGATGACGAAAAATCATGAACAACAGTATATTCTTTTTTTTTTTTGGTAAAAAATGTGGCTTAAAAACATTTTATACGAAAAAATAATGGGTTTTTTTTTTGGTAAAGAGGTGAGTTTTATGGTATAATTTGGTGTATGTGCGTCTAATGTACAAGTGTACATCTATTCCTCTGCTTGTTGATCACTTTAAATTTCAACATTTACGATTGGTTCCTTGGTTCCTTGTTAATAATGATTATCTATTGAACGTCAACTTATATATATATATATATATATATATATATATATATATATATATATATATATATATATATATATATATATATATATATATTAGCCGTTTACCCGCGCCAAGCGACAGGTGCGAATAATTTATGTCGGAAATTAGTTTTAAGAAGCTATTAATGTTTTTGCGCAAATAGAATATTACATCTATATATTTAGAACGAAACATTATTTTTGATACAAAAATGTTTATATGATAAAACATGGAATTTTAATAGCTATCTATTTTTATTTTATTTTTTGCATTTTCCAAAAGTGGTTTACTGCAAATAATTAAATTTTCATAAATGTTTATTCAAGGAAACAAAATCCATATTTTTTTCCTTAAGTTAAATATGTTAGCGATTTCATTAAGTGATGTTCATATAAGAAGATTTGAAAGGTTTAGTCTCCATCCAATCTTATATCTTATAAGTGACGTTGATCATAATAATGAACATTAAAATGGAAATGTAATATAGCTATATTGGACTATAATATAAAAACCACTTATATTAAAAACTCAAATCACCCCTGTTAACTTAACCCCAAAAGTCCAACCTTTATAATATAATATTCTACACATGGAATCTAGTATATTTGTAATTAAACGTATAAAAAAAACCCTACAAAATAAGCAACTGTGGGTTGTACTCCCAGTGTTAGCCCTCTGGGTAGTGTTTTATAGGCAAAGACCAAACAACAATGAAGGACTCCTTACAGCCTCTTAGTCCATATCTTTTTTGCAAAAGAATGAAGAGTTCATTACAACTCTTAAACCATATTTCCCTAGCACATTGGAGTCAGGAGCACCTTGGACATACTCGCGTACAATGCCCTTCATTTTTGGATGTGAATTTACAAGGCATGATCAGGGCCACAAGCATCAGCAAGTTCGACCAAATATAACAATACAACAGAGAGTTCTTCCTCTAAATACTTTTTGTCATCATTGCTATACTGAAATATCTTTCATAGCTCTTCCACTTCCCCTACCTACCATAAATCCACTAAATCATCAATCATACTAATCTTTTTTTAATATACATGTTTAAGATAAATGTATATAATATCAGAAGATTTAACTTACCAAAGCAGAGAGGAGATTTATTGGACTATGGTACTGATCCCAATACATTAATTACTTTAGCAAACTCATGCTTATTCTGGCAATAAAAGGTGAATTCCAAGTCAGAGAAAGACCAAATGATACCAAAAAACTACCACAACTCACATAGTCATGGGGTAATATATAGACTAATAATGGTTTAATCGGGCATGAGATGCAATTAAACATGTAATCATCGTAAATGATTGTTAATAGCAAGGTAAGATACATTGACTCCATATAAAATAGCTCAAAACGGAAACATATGGCATTATATATAATAACATTTAGTTGAGTTCTTAGTTCTTACCTATATTTAAACTGAGAATATGCTTTTCACCATTTTGAATTCCAGCAACACTATAATTTCTAATGTGACAATAAAAGAAAAGGACAAATGATGATTAAAGCAACAATTATAGTTCCATGGATAATAGATGGAAAGATAGTTGTAGGCAAGGTGAAATGTAGAATTCGAGTGAATGGAAATTGCACAATGAGCGGGATTATCACAATTGATCATACCATGTTAGACCTAATTAGCCAATTAGGCAAAGAAATTAAGAATAATTGATGGAAAATTACAACAGGTACACCACAACAACAAAAAAATTGAAATCGAGGCACAAAGTGATGATGTTTTGTAACATCTGGGATTTATAAGGTACTAATATTTTATTTGTATATGGTTATTAGTTTTATAAGGTTTGGGCTGAGGAAGCACATACGTGGGACGTACCTTGCCATGTACACTCAACGTACTCAAGGAATTGGAACGTGAAAGCCATGCACGTACGCCCAACGTACCAAAGGGTACGCGTAGCGTACGCGCGCAGGTCCTAAACCCTAAATTTTAGGGTTTGATACAAATTTAAAGAACCTTATGTCCTAGGACCAGCCTCCATATCACCCTTAAGCAGCCATCTCGAAAACCCTAACCCATATTTGTGTGTTCTTGTGATTTGGAAGCCATTTGAGAGTATCTTGGTGTAGTTTTGTTGTTTTGGAAGAGAATGGAGCTTGAAGAAGGAGCAAGGTTTCAAAAGGAGCTTGTAGATCCAGGAGATTAGCACAATTTCTGACTCATTTGAGGTATCAAGCTTCAAAATTGATCATTGCATGTTTAGATTTGATGTTGGGTTGTTTTATGCCACTTTTGGACTCCATTGTTGAGGCTTATTGCATCTTGATGATTTCAGACCATAAGAGTTGTCCTTTTGGGCTCCTAGAGGCACTAAGAGTCATAAAAATCGGACCTTGGTGGTTAAGCCACAACCATGCAGGTGTTTGATGGTCATAAAGCTTGTTAAAGGACCAAAATCATGTTTTGACCCTCAACCATGCATGCAAGCACATAAGGTTTATGACTTTATGGATTAGGAGGTCTTAAAGGACCTGGATCTACATTTTGGACGTGAAGACTTAATGGATTAAGTCACAAATGAGGTCCCAAGAAATCTGGCCAGTACGCTAAGCGTAAACCCTGGTACGCTGCGCGTACTGGGTCAATTTCCCATTTGCGGTCAAGACCAACGTACGCTGGGCGTACGTGCCAGGTACGCCGCGTGTACACATGCAGAGTGGCTACATTGGGCTTTTGAGCCTTAGAAGATTGGGCCCCATGGTCCACTGTGGAGTATAATTTTGGGCCTGGGAATTTGGAAGTAGAGTATTGGGCCTTTTGAAATTATTTTTTTGGGCTAAGGACTTTTGGACTTGTAATGGGCTCATGGCCCAATTTAGAAAATTGGGCCATTAGTGGGCCCTTAGGGAGCCTTTGATGGGCCATGGGTGTACTGAGTTTAATAAGTTAGAATTGGGCCTTAGGAATGGTTCAAGTTAGGCCAAGGGGGTAAAATGGTCATTTTACCCTAGGTAGTGTTATAGATTCTGATTGAGTGATATTATGTTTATGATAGCCGGGAGTCATCGGAGCAGCTGTTAGAGGTTACTTCCCGTGAGATTCGACACTCAGCTTTACGAGGTGAGTTACCTTCCCGTACAAGTGGGTCTACGGCCACAATGCCGACCCACTAGTAGGGATTGTTTGTCGAGTAGTTTTCTTTGTGATAATTACTTGGGTTTGCCACTATCTGATGTGTTTTACATGAAAGTATGATATGATGTTATGTGATAGTGGTAGTAGGGGGAATAGTCCCCGGTCACCGGTCGATAGGGCCAAAGGGGTAGTTTAGTACCCAGTTATGCTAGACAGTATGATTATGTTGTGATATTATGTGGTAGTAGTAGGGGTGAAATAGTCCCCGTAACTGGTTAAGATAAACCGGAGGGGTAGGTCGGACACCCCGGTATGTCTGACAGGGGTAGGTTAGGCACCCCGGTATGCCTAGCAGGGTAGGTCGGGCACCCAGATATGACTGACAGTATGTTTATAGTATGGTATGTGGTATGATTGGGGAACTCACTAAGCTTTGTGCTTACAGTTTTCAGTTTTGTTTTCAGGTACCTCTTCATCGAAGGGGAAGGAGCCGGCACGGTAGCAGCGCATCACACACACACACACACACAGTATTTCCGCATTATGAGATTCTTGGGACTGTACTCTGACATTATTACTATTTTATGATTTGGTTTGAGACAAGTGACTATGTTTTATGAAATGATATGAATCGATGATGTTTTTTAGTAAACCGTTTGATAAGTTACTTAATTAAAAACAAAATTTTTGGTCTTGAAAATTGAGATGTTACAAGTTTTTTGCTGATTCCGCCTACTACACAAAAAAAGGTGTAAACTGATAAGCACTTAAAACATGCAAAACTGAATAACGTAGGTATTTATTAATGATCAGTTTACACACAGGAAAAGGAAAAGTCCTCTACTAACCAATATAACAATGCAGCCTGAATCTTTACTATCTAACTCGTGTCTGATTTCAGAGAAAATATTCCAATGGCATAATCGCCATAATTAGATTTTTTATCAACAAGGGAATTCAAGTTAAATTACAGCAGTTGTAACTTCGTTATCACACCATGATGGATTTCCACTAAGATTCCCTTCAACAACCTTTTACAGATGAGCTTGATGCAAAGAATTTCATCAACAACACCAAAGGATTCTACAACAGCAGCTTAGGAATTTACATGACGCCTCTAAACATACAACAAGGGTAAAATGGTCATAGATGGATAAAGTATATCAGGCTCCAACACAGGTCACAAAATACAGTCACAAGATTGATGATTTATTAGATCAAACTGATGAGACTTCAATTTTAGATCAGTCACAAATTTGTGTCATTTCTTGGCAGCCCTCTTTGTTGAATAAGTTCCATATCATCATAACTCTCAATATTAGTTACAGCGTTTAATTTAAATAGACAAACAGAAACTTATATATAAATCCAACATGTTAAAATCATAGCATTTGTATTAAAATATAGAAGAAAATCATAGATCCACCATTTAAAAAAGAAGAAGATATAATTAAGACTCGTGAAAAGAATGTGATAAATTCAGTATGTTAAAATCATAGCATTCGTATTAAACTGAGAAGAAAACATAGAACTATTTGTAATACAACACTCATAGGTCAAATCTACAATCAACTTAACCAATCATAAAACTTTGATAAAAATGTATCAGTGGATTCATCTATCTGTTTTCATAAGCTTAATTTTTAATTAACGATATCAGAATCCCTTAATCAATAACCTTTTATAAGCCATTTTGTTTCCTTAGTATGTTATGTATTGTAAAAGTCTAGTGGGATGCTATTCATCTTCTATAAAAAGGCACAATTGTCAATTTTCCTATAAGTATAGAGAGATAGAGAGAAAGAGAGAGAGATGAATAATCACATAAGAAATAATAATCAATATGTATCAAATCTGATTTCAACTGTTCTACAACTTCAGAAATAGCCTGTCCATAGTCTTTCCTATCACATCTGATTTCAACTGTTCACAACCCTATCAAAGCTAATTAAACAGAAAAAAATCCATTAGTATTTAACATTCAAAGATAATTAAAATGAAAAAATAACCGAACTTCAAACACAACTATGTCAAAGGGCAGATTCAACACAAACAGTTACTCGGTCATATATAAGTAAAGAATTAGAAAAAACTACCAAAGAGTGGGAAAGAAGTACATGTTTGTAACCTGCTCGTGGATGGCCATGGCCGATTTTGATATAGTAATAACCTGCAAATCAGGAACAAATTAGCAACCAGTTGTGCAAAAGCAGCAAAACTGATCATGAGAGGTAAGTCTGTAACCATAGAATGGCCAGGGCTGATTCAAATCAATCTCAAGGAAAATCCTTCATTACAATTCAAAAGAAAATATATAAACAATCAAGAATCATATAAATTGTAAATAAAAAGTTATTTTACCTTGTCAAGTCCTAGGAATCATTGATTTCTCATATGTCATAAACTTAGGAATTCAAAACAAAATCCAAATCAAATGAAATAAGAGGATGATAGTGACCTTTTAAAACAAAAACACCTTTCGGATCTAGTTTCACTAAATCAACAAAAAGGTTTCGGGTTTTAGGATCAAGAGAGAGAAAAAGAGACAAAAATAAAGAGAGGAGAGAAGCAAAGGTTGCTGTGGAATGTTTTCGATGTGTGTATGTGGGTGCATTTATTTTTGAACATCCTGAGCATCGATCAAGTGGTTGATGATGGTGAGGGAAGCACTTTCAATCCCAAGAGCATTGATCGATTGAGTGAGATAGAGAACATATAATCAGCACCAACGACGATGGTGGTGATCCGGTGTGCTAGTGACTCGTTAGAGTTTTCTTGCAAGAGATAGTAGAGTAATATTTTTGAGATTTGAAAATTTTCAAATCAGGGTAATGGTATTAAGTAGAAATGAGCATCGGTTCATGTATATGATTACTTGTGTATTTTACAAGCTACTTATAGAACCAAACTCCCTCTTTAAAGTTTGAACCTGAGACAGAGAATCGAACCTTATACTGAAAATCAAAGAACACAAAGATGAGAGAATCGATAAACAAAACTTAGAAAACTGAGAATCTAAGACTGACAATAAATTTCAAAAAAGAAAAAGCAAAGGAAGAGGCAACAATCATTGATGGAGAGAATTGGAGGATTAAATACCTAAATTTGTAATTTGTTGGTGGGCAAGATAAACGGATTTTTCAAAATTCATTCTGCTCCTCAAATCACACAGAGAAATATTCATAAAAGAAGATAAAGTCATAAAACAAATTTCAAAAAAGATTCAAACCAAATTAATATGCCGCCTGATATTTCTTGATTTGTTGTGGTTACTAACACGACACTGGAGAGAGATTTAAGGGGGAAGGAGAAGAAAGAGGTAGTTGTCGATTTAAGGGTGTGCGATAACCTAGTTCTTCGTGAGAGAGGAGAAGAAGGGTGGAGCAGGTTCGTGTGGAGATGAATGGTTTGTAGTGCGGAGATGGTGAATGTGACCGGTGAGTAAGAGAGAGGGACTTAGTAGAGAAAATGTGAACGGGGTTTATGAAGCAAGATGTACAGATTCACATGAACCACAAGGATTTTGTATAAATTTCAATATGTTGAGTTGTTTGAGCGGGGTTTCCTCCACTAGCCGGAAATTAAGGGATGATGATGATAACAGGTTGTGACTGATTCAACCTTCTAATATTTGTTAATATAGTTTGTGTTTAACCGATTCAAGTGCTGAACATGAGGCTTGACCGATTCAAGTGGGTGAGGAATACTAATTCAAACTTCAGTGGTCCATTCGTCAATACTTATCCTTTCAATTGCTAACCAAAATAAGATTCATGATATTTAATGCATAAAACTGTTGTATATGATGCTTTAAGGGTTATACCTCTTAAAATTCAGTATTTGAGACTAAATGCTTATTAAGGTATAAAGATATATATATATATATATATATATATATATATATATATATATATATATATATATATATATATATATATATATATATGGTTAAGTTCATATGCGACAAGAGATTTTTGTGAGACAAGATGATCAAATCTCAGTCGTTCATCTGACTCATCAATAGCTGGAATTTAATCATATTAAATCCCTAAAGAAAAGATGTCGGTGGTGGCGTTGTGATTAGTGGAATGGCATTGAGGGGTAGAAACATCAATTTCCTTTCTATCCGCTCAATCAACTCTAACTTCATTGTCATTTCTTTCTACATGTTATATCTTTATTCTTCCCCTGACATCTCTTAACGATAAAATCATAAATTTGACTTTATAAATATTTCCTATGGATTACATCGAGATTTCTTCTTGTTTTTTTAATCAATCTCGTTCGAGAATACATTTGATTCCGATTAAAATCACCTTCCCAAATCTCTCTAGAAAAGCCCTATAAAGAATCTTCATTCGATTAAAAAATCAAATATATCCCTTTCAAATTTGGATTAGGATTTGGATTTGAATTCTAATTATGAAGCTAGACGATTCTGTTTATGATCATCAAAAATGGATCGTTCAACACAATCTGGTTACAAGAAACTAATATGTCATTTAGTATGTTTTTATACGATTTGTTTTCTATGAATCCATGGATTAAGTTTGAATGACATGTCAAAACTTATTATGATTCTTATTCCAATATTGATATTTTGATTCATCATTTCATTTGATTCTTGATTCAAAGTTCTTATGTGATTACATTTTGATTCTGATTAAAATCTCATTCTAAAATCTCTCAAGAAAACCCCTTAAAACTTATTCTAAAATTTATTTTGATTCAAAAATAGAATACATGTATTTTAAATTCCACACTCCATCATGTTTAATCTCTCGTACAAAACCCTAGAAAACTGTTTTGGGTTCTAATTTTGAAGGCAGTGATTCTGATTAACATTAAAAAAAATGGATACTTGGTTAAAATTTGATAATGTCGAACTAATAACCGTTCTAGTTTGTTTGTTTATCACATGCAGTAGTTGCTCGGTGATTTTATGTATTGATGATGATGATGATGATGATGATGATGATGATGATGATGATGATGTGTATATTTTATTACATGATATATTAATAACTGATTTCCGCCCCGCAAGGTGCGCGCCAGGTGCGCGACGCATACTTCTAAAATGTGAAAACGCAAACCACGGAGAGCCTGACACGTGGCACAAAATCGTTGGGGAGACATCACCTTAAAATATGCGACGTGCACCCCAAAAATGCCTATCAATAGCTACATTATGTTCATTCATTCCTCCACACCCCTTATATCATTCTCTCTCGATTTCCTTTGTTTCTAGCCTATTTTTCCTTCTACGGTGAAGACCTGCGAACCCTAAAGTAGTAGTAGTAGCAAGCAAGTAGAAGTTCTGCCAACACAATTTCCAGACGTTTGTCTAGGGAATCTCTGTCTTTTCAAAGTACAAAGTGAAGCTCTACCGAAACCATTAGTCATCCAGTTTATCAAGTGAGTGCATATTTGTTGGGTTTTATGTACTCTAACATCCCTATGGTGCACATACAACCCTAATGCTTTGGATCTAAGTTTTCTCTAGTTACACATGCAATATTCATTTTCCAAAGCATGAAGCCTAACCAGCATGCAACTTTGATATATGAATCATAAAAACTACTGATTACCTCTTGTTGTAGCTTGTAGAACTTGGCCTTATAAGAGCTTAGCACCTGAAGTGTGATGCCTCAATAAAGTCACAAACACCAAGAACAATTAGAGGAATATGAGAGAGGTTTAGAAGACACCAAAATCAGCTAGCTTCTTCTTGGAATCCTTGTGTGTGTCGATTTTGGAGCTAAGGGAACACATTTATAGTGTAGAATCTCAAGGGTCACTTGTAAACCCTAATTCATACACTTGGGCTTTTAATCCAATAACACTTCATAGACTCTCATATGAATTTAGTCCATTACTAATTAATCATGGACCATTAGCTCCAATTATATGTATCACTGATTTACATAATCATCCCCTGTTAATTTAATCAATCTCTTTTGATCACTAAATTAATTCTTGATCAATACCACTTAAATAATATGATTTCTCAATTAATATATTATTCTTATAATATATTAATAAATCACAAATAACCTCTTTCTCAAATATCCATCCTATCAAATTACACTGGTGAAGGCAACCCAAAATGGACCATGTTACTATCGGGTCAAGTACATACCAATTATAATTATGGGCTTAGACACCTAATCCAACAGTCTCCCACTTGGATAAGTCTAATAACTTTAATTGTAAGCACAACTTCAAAATATGATTAGCAATCGTAGTTCTTAAAAGCCGCTATCGAACTCTGATGTGTCCATCAGATAATGGATCATATAATCCTCTGTTCTTCAAGATATCGTGTGGACAAAGACATGGAATAAAGTCATAATCATTGTCCAACAGTTTGTTTCCCGATTTCTGATTTGTTTGACATAGAACTTAATTGAACACATCAATTGAGTCCTGACCGGGCCCGAAACATAACTCAAAACAAAATCATCGAGGGGCCCAAGATATCGCTTTTAATCCTCTTAGGATAAAAGGAACATATAAACTTTGAATTATATGCTTATACTAACTACTCGTTAAATCATACACAACAATACGGTTTATAACATCAAGTTACTAATGTGTTTTCGTATTATCAATGTACAATCAATTTGTAATCAACAACTCATATATCTTGGTTTGAAGACTATACGATATTATCGTCTCACAATCACTCGTGATAAATTCCATGAAGTGATTCATGTGAGCGTGGGTTTAGTCCAATACTCAAATATTATTTCAAGAGCACTCATGAATGTTGTAGCAAACTTTTCCTATGTCTAACACCTTAGACAATCTTACAAACCCATTCATGACAATCTAGTCTCATAACTTACTTCCAAAGTATGATCGACCATGTATAGTTTGAATAATCTTATTATTCTGGAAGTCAAAACATGCAAAAGTGAAACAATAGTAAACAATTCACATAAGATAGTAACTTTACTTATAAATAAAACTCATTTTATTCAATCATCAAATGTCAATTACATTTTAGCTATTACAAGTTTCTAAATATCTATCTAATCACTAAAACAAATATCGTCCTTCAGCCTGATACTCCTAGCGTGCTGCAAGTGCTTCACCCTACTCAGACCCTGCGTGAGGGGATCTGATGGGTTCTCCTCTGACGATGCCCCCTTCACTACGAGGAATCCTTCTTCTACTCGATGTCTTATGAAGTGATATTTTATGTCGATGTGCCTGGATCTACCAAGATCCCTTGGTTCCTTGGTTAAGGCGACCGCACCCTCGTTGTCACAGAAAATCTCCATAGGATCCTTTACAGTTGGTACAACTCCAAGGTCTCCGATGAAGTTCCTTAGCCATATCGCCTCCTTCGATGCTTCGCTCGCTGCTATGTACTCTGATTCGCACGTTGAATCAACTACAGTCTTCTGTTTGGAACTTTTCCAAGTTACTGCTCCTCCATTTAAGGTAAATACGCAGCCCGAATGAGAGCGGAAATTATCTCTGTCGGTCTAAAAGCTGGCGTCACTATACCCTGTCACTCTTAAGTCATCACTCCCACCGAGGGTAAGGACCCAGTCCTTTGTCCTTCGGAGGTACTCGAGAATGTTACTACAATCCAGTGAGCTCTACCAGGATTCCCTTGATACCTGCTGACCATGCTCAAAGCAAAAGCTACATCATGGCGAGTACATGTCATAGCATACATGATCGAGCCAACTGTAGAAGCATATGGTATTCGACTCATTTCTGCTATCTCAGCATCGATACTCGGACTCTAAGTCTTACTCAATTTGGTATTTCGTAGGATATGTAATTCTCCTTTCTTGGAGTTCTCTCTGCTGAAACGTTTCAACACCTTGTCCAAGTAGGTATTTTGACTAAGTCCTATTACTCTTTTACTCCTATTTCTCAATATCCTTATCCCTAAAATGCAAGTAGCTTCCCCAAGGTCCTTCGTAGCAAAACACTTCCCAAGCCAGGACTTAAACTCTTGCAAGGTTGGGAAGTCGTTTCCTATGAGCAGTATGTCATCTACATACAATACAAGAAAGCTAACTATACTCCCACTATCTTTGACATTTACGCATGACTCATCCTCGCTTATCGAAAAACCAAACCCTTTGACTTTCTCATCGAAACGAAGATTCCATCTGCGAGATGCTTGTTTCATTCCATAAATGGATTTCTCAAGCTTACACACTCTATTAAGGTACTTTGCATTAATAAAAACCTCTGGATGACTCATGTAAACATCTTCAGCCAACTTCCCATTAAGGAAAGCGGTTTTGACATCCATTTTCCATATTTCATAATCAAGAAATGCAGCTATGGCTAGCATAACCCTTATAGATTTAATATTCGCTACTGGTGAGAAGGTCTCGTCATAGTCAACTCCAGGAGTTTGAGTAAAGCCCTTCGCAACCAATCCCGCCTTATAAGTGTGTACTTTCCCATCCATGTCGGTCTTCTTCTTGAAGACCCATTTGCACCCGATTGTCTTACGACCTAGTACATTGTCAACCAAGTTCCAAACTTGATTGTCATACATGGACTGAATCTCGCTGTCCATCGCCTCTTTCCATTTTGCAGACTTGGGGCTTGCCATGGCTTCCTTGTAGTTGTTAGGTTCATCCAAATTTACCAGTATACTATCACTGATAAATGTGTCATCATCTGTAGTAATATGGAAACCATAAAACTCAGGTGCCATTCTAACTCTACTGGAACGTCTCAGAGGTAAGGACTTTTCAACTGGTTCAACTGGAGTTTCCTCCTCTGGTTGAGCGCTAGTGTTTGAGGTCCCTTCATCACTTAACTCTTGAAGCTCTTCAAGGTCAATTTGCCTCCCACTGTCCTCTTGGCATATGAGTTCTCTTTCGCGGAAAACCCCTCTCCTCGCAACGAAGACAACATTGTCACTCGGTCTATAGAACAGATATCCAAAGGATTTCTGTGGGTAGCCGATGAAAATACAACGCTCACTACGAGGTTCGAGCTTGTCGTGAGTCTATCGTCTTACGAAAGCCTCGCAACCCCAAACCTTGATATGTGCTAACGAGGGAACCTTCCCTATCCACATTTCATGACGTGTTTTGGTAACCTTCTTAGTTGGGACTAGATTAAGGATATGGGCGACAGTCTCTAAGGCATATCCCCAGAATGAGATAGGTAACAAATCTCGACTCATTATGGAACGAACCATGTCCAACAAGGTTCGATTGTGCCTCTCAGCCACACCATTAAGCTATGGTATTCGAGGTGGTGTCAATTGTGAAAAATTCCACATTCCTTAAAATAGTCGTGGAACTCAATACTAAGATACTCACCACCTCGATCGGATCGGAGCATCTTTATCTTCCTGCCCAATTGATTCTACACTTCTTGCTTAAACTCTTTGAACTTTTCAAAGGTTTCTGACTTATGCTTGATTAAGTAGATATACCCATATCTACTCTAATCATCGATAAAAGTCACATAGAAGCGGTTAGCATCCCTTGTGGCGGATCTGAAGGGTCCACACACATCGGTGTGTATGAGATCCAACAAACCCTCACCCATCCTTTTGGAGTTGGACTATGCGCTTCTTGTTGACATGTCCAAAATGACAATCTCACAAGCATGCTTTATCCAAACCATTAGACGAATCGATATGCAACACATTATTTCCTAAGTTATCTACAACCATCACATTTTCATATATACCATTACAAGGCAATGCTTCAAAATAAAATTTACCATTATAATAAGCATTAATACCACCAATCTCATTATTAAATGAAAAAGTAAAACCTTGTTTATACAAACCATGAAAAGAAATAATGTTTCTCGCCATATCAGACGAGTAGCAACAATTATTCAACTCTAAATTTAACCCACTACTAAGCAATAAAGAATAAACTCCAACCTTGGTGACAGGCGACACTTTCCTTGTAACGACCCGAATTTGTTTCCGTCAACAATGTTATCTTCCGTTAGACAAATATTTATTTTCGTAGGATTATTTTTGTTTTAAGGTTATATAATGAAATAAATTAAATAAAAATGATGTTATTTAATATTTAGAAGGATTAATTAATACTTAAATGGTAAAGATTCAATTAAATTGAGTTATGAAATTTCTAGGGTAAATATAATTAATTTAAATGGTTAAAATAGAATTGAGGGGCTAGAATGTTATTAAAAGAAACTAAATATGTCATGAAATTAGGGTTAGAGTATAAAGGGGCAATAGATGGATTCTTGAGGGGCTATAATGCAAAAATCGGTTGTAACCTTCATGATGTGTAGCGATTCTTCTTCACGTCCGTTTTGAGGACGCACGAACTTGTAGTCGACCCAATTACTTGTTCACTTGTAGGCACTGGAAAAAAAAAAGAGATCGATCCTCTCATTGTTGCGTCGACAGAAGATAGGAGCAAAAAAAACAACGATTCCTATTGTCTGTGTACATCGATCGGCAATTGTCCAAGGAGGAAGAGAAAAAAAAAACGAGCGTGGTTGAGGTGAATAGAGGGAGGCAGCGAAGTCGTCCCATGGGGCAAGGAGTAGTTGACGGGTTTGTGTTGGAGAGTTCAGGTGAGGACAAAATCTTATCAACAATCTTGGTAACTTCTTGATTCTTCATTCCTCATGTAATTCTACTACAATTTCTAATGTGTTGGTTGAAATCTTGGGTCAATTGTTTTCCCTTTGGTGTTTGATCACACCTATCTCCTTACAATCCTTAAATGTTCATATGGTTAAATTTTAGTTTGTTGGGTGTATTTTGATGGCCTATTGCTGTCAAAATCTTGTTATGAACACTTCAAAGAACTTTATTGTTCATGTCCATAAATTGCTTCAAGTCTTAGAGTCAAATGTTTTCTTTTGTTGCAAGAATTCATGTTTTTGTTATCTTCAATTCTCTTGGATTCGTGTGAGTAATTTCCTTCATCTAAGACCTTGTTTTGAACCATCCAAAATGTCCTCAAAACAGTCCCTAAAAGGTCTTAATGTGAGGCTTAATGGTGGAGAAAACTCAAGCCCTAGTGGTGTTTTCTCTTTTAGCAAAGTACCTTATTTTTCTCATATAAGCATTGTACTTTGAATCATGGCTTGAGGTTGAAATTGTTGTTTTAACTTCTTGACATGTTGCTACTGTTAAGAACTCGATTTACAACTTTATAGTTGATTTTGGTTGTGGCTTAATAGGTTAAGTGGTCAAAAAGTCCTTGAAATTCAAAGCTGGAAAATTCAGCAAAATTACCAATCTGTCCCTGTTTTCAAAAAACTCTAGAAAAATCATTAAAGGTCGGATTAATGATCCGTAAATTCTAAAAGTTTGAAATTCGAGTCTAGTTTGTCCATGAATTTTTCCAAGACCTGTTGTTGCCTCCAACATAGGTGAAAATCGCCTTTTTCACTGACTGGTCGGAAATTAGCTGTACGGATAGACTGTTTTGTAAAAATCATATAAAATTGTAGAAAAATCGTTTGGACTTTTAAAAGTACTTTCTGAAAAGCTAAAAGTATAAAAGACTGGAATATACAAAAATATTGTATAATTTGTAGTCCTTGGTGGTGTTAAAATGGCTTTGAACAGGTGGTTGTTACGGGTCAAAATCTTGAACTTTGTTCTAAACGTTCGTCTATATGTTTAGGCATTCTACTCTCAATGTTTTTGTGTCATCTGTTTGATATTCTCAAAAAGGTACATAATTGATGTCTTAATACTACCATTCAATCATTTGGTGTGTAAAATTGAGCAACTATAATCATTTACCTAAAGTCTTGAATCATATAGTGATTTTTGGTGAATGTTAGAATTCTGCACAACAACTTTTCCCCATCTTGCGAGAGCTATAGCTGCTGATCCGGGCAGAATTGGAAGATGCTCCACTCACATGAAGTTCTAGGAAATCGAATATAGTTTCCAGAATGTCTGATGTCATACCAACTGGAGCTGTAGATTAGGTTTTATGACTAAAACACTGAGCGGGGGTCGGGCAGGGAAAATATAAAAATTAATATAAAAGTTAGAATAAAGTTGTATTTTTGAAACATATACTTTATTTGTTAATTGAATGTTATGTGTGGTGTTTAGGTGGAGCCTTGAGAACTTCAAGTAAGTTCAAGACTTGGAATAGAAGGAAGATTTCATCAAGGCTAAAGGCGAGTTCATAGTTTTAACTCACTAAGGTTGCATGATTGAAACGTGCAATCCGTAGATGGTGATTTGATTCACTTTAGGATGACCATGCCATTACTTGTGCTTTATGATGATATGATATTTGTGATGCTAATATATGCTTTGTGCTAATGCCATGACATGACCTAATTGCTATGTTGCATACACTTTGATGTACTTGATGTATACGACATGCTAGCTTAAGTTGCTTGAAATATGATGTATGGTTATGTTTTGATATGTTGGTTATGAATACATTACATGTTTAATACACATTTATATGGTATGCATTACATGCTTTACTTAATGTATAAATGACATTGCGGGGTTATGCGTAGAGGGTTTGGGTAGTTCATGATCTTTGCCTAAAACCTTATCCGGATCATTGAGGGTGCCTAGTAGGTTGAAAGAGTACCTATAGGAAGAGCTATAGTCACAGCGGTTGTTAGTTTCCGGTCTTTCTAGATGACCGTGTGACACATGGTTTACGGGCACTTCGGTGTTCGTGGGCTGGAGTGATGTTGGTCCCTCGTTCGCGGCCAACGCAAACATCACGTGGGAATCGGGAGGTGTATCGGTGGAATTGGCACCGTTTGTACCGATCCTGAACAACACCGCGGGGTACTTGTACTTTTCAAAGTCGGAGTAGCGAAAGTGGAGTCACGGGGTTGGTGTTTCGGGTGGAAGTCATGAGCCACTTAGAGCATTCGGCTAGCCGTGCACACAAGTAGTGAACAGGGTGTTTCTCTTGGGTTAGGTAGCACTAAGGGACACTTTTCTATCAAACGGTTGGATAGATATAATAAAAGGTTGAATATATAACAAATGTTGGTTGTATATTAAAAGGTTGAATATGTAACAAAAGGTTGGTTACTAATAAAAGGTTGAACATGTAACAAAAGGTTGGTTGCATATTACAAGGTTGAATATATAACAAAGGTTGGTTATTAATAAAAGGTTGAACAATTAAATGTTGCTTAAATATGAAATGTGATTATTTATATGCTATGCGGTTGCTTATGTGGTATTTGGTTGATCATATATGTTATGTGGTAGAATTGTGGTTAAACATATATGTATGTATGAGGTTGAATATGTGATTGAATAGTTATGATACACAGTTGTTTTCTAAGTGGTATTTGTCTATCTATTTTATGCTTCATCGTAAAATGAATGATTGACCCATTTGGGGTTTGTATGTTTTATATGCAACTTTATGAACTCACTCAGCAGGGGCTGACACTTGTATCGTTTCTCTTTTGTGCCTTATGATTGGTGCAGGCAGTTTAGAAGATTGGCGTTGGTGAGAGGGGTTCTTATGGGTAGTAGTCTTATAGTAACGATACCACTCTTGGACACGCTTTGATTATTTACTTTAAAGTACTTTTGTTTACATTTTAAATGGTTTGGAATTTCGTTTGAGTTTTCGGAGTAACGTTGTGGTTTTGAAAATGTTTTGGAATTAAAACTAAGTCTTCCGTTAACGTATTCTGTTAAATAAATGTCTTAAAAAAGGAAATAAATTATGGTGAAAATCACGACGTTACATTCCTATTCCCCATGATCAAGTTCATCTTCCCGTGCTCCATATCCCTACTTCCTTTTAGACCCTGAAAATCAGAACAAATGTGAAAACCACATCCTGTATCAAGGACCCAAGAATTATCATGTAATGAGTTATTAGATAGAATAATGTAAATACATGCAAATGTGGGTTTGATCTTCCCATCCTTTATGTCCTGCAAGTATTTAGGGAAACTACGTTTCCAGTGCACTTTTTCATGACAATGGAAGCACTCTGCTTCCATTGGATTGGAAGAGGGTTTAGCAGAACCAACTTTGGTCCCACTAGAAGAGGATCCATCATGGGACTTTCCCTTGTGGCTCTTAGAAGGAGCCTTCCTCTTCTTTCCCTTCCCATGTCCAATTGACAAGACATGGGCAGCAACAGTAGGAGTAGGTACAACAGACTTGCCTTTCAAACTACTTTCAACAGTTCTCAGAAGGCCTTGAAGCTTGCTTAGAGTGACCTCCTCCTTGTTCATATGATAAGTCATACGAAACTGATCATAACAAGAAGGCAAAGAGTGTAGGATAATGTCAATGGCCAACTCTTCATCAATGTTGACATTCAATTTCAGCAAGCGGTCCACAAACCTTTGCATCTTTTGCAAGTGGGTCGTGATGGAATCTCCATCCTTCATTTTTGTTGTGATCATGGAGGAAATGATTTCATACCTTTCCTATCGAGCACTTTGATGGTACCTTTCCATCAAGTCTTGGTGCATCTCATAGGGCCAAAAGTCCTCATAGGACTTTTGAAGCTCAGCAATCATGATACACGACACCTTTGTCGCGTACCTCTCATGAGCCTTATATTCAACAATCTGTTCAGGAGTGTCAGTGTTTTCATCAATCTCCTTTAGCTGTTTATCGAGGACATATTCCTTTTCCTCGTATCGAATGGCCATGCGAATGTTTCGAATCCAGTCATTGAAGTTCGATCGATCAAAGATGACCCTCCCACATAAGTTCATCAGGGAGAACGAGTCGAAAGAGTTTGGGTTTGAAGCAGTGTTTGAAGTAAAAATCTGAAAAGAAAGACAAAGTTTAGATTAGATAAGGATCCTTAATATAACACCCAAATGAAATATTAAGGCTAGGACCCAACACAATATTTCAGAATTCGAAAGAGGGATGCCGTAATCCAATTGCAAAATATTTGAAGGTAGGTAAATGACGATTTACCAATTTCCACCATGAAAAACTAAAATGATGATTAGGTTTTAAATGAATTGAAATTCCTAGATTCTTTGAGATTCATTGCTTTTCAATGGCATGTTTAAATCTCGATTATGCCCTTCAAGTTTGTGATTGGAATACTGAGGATCAAAAACAAGGTGTGAATAACCATGCAAATGTGCTTCGTACTCTTGATGTTACTTATCACCTAATTAATGTGCCGGTTAACCACACACGCTCCATTGATCTATAATAAACATCAAGCTACCCTTTGCCACCCTTGTTAGTGTAAGTTAGTGTGCTGGTTAACCACACACGCTCCACTAACTACTTGGCAAGGTGCAAAGTGCAATTTCATGGAATAACATCATTTTCATATTTTTCCTAAAGTAACTAAGATTGGGAATTTATAAAAGTTTAGTTACTTTATAATATCATTATACTTATTAATGATAATTAATGTCCTATCCTACCCGTTCGGCTAACGACCCTCCACCAATCAAGGAAGCGGTGGGTGAGAGTGGACACCCATTCAACCACCATTTTATAGGCAGTTTCCTTAGACCCCCCCTTATAGATCGGCTTCGTGAATGAGGCCTACTAATGGTAAGACTGACTTGTCTTATATATATATATATATATATATATATATATATATATATATATATATATATATATAAGTATTAATCTTTTAATATTATAATAATATAAGGGTTGAATTTTAAACTTTTAAAATTCTAGGGTTTAGAATTAAAGTTTCATAAATGAGACTTTTCAAGTTCCAAAACATGAGGGCAAATTTTGTAACTCTTCAAGACTTTTTGAATTCCATAACTTATGGATTTAATGTTTCATGAATGAGACTTTTCACATTCCATAACTTGAGGACAAGTTATGAAACTCTTCAAAAACATTTAGATCAAATTTTAAACTAATATAATTATCAAATAATTTATCATTTACCAATTTGACCTAAACAATTCATATAGCAAGATAATTTCAAATTCTACAAATAATTAGTTTTTACAAAAATCAACTAATTATCTTAAAATTTGACAATCATCATGTTATTGGATGGGGATAATCATTACCATATCAGTAAAATCGAATTTTATGAGCCAAAACAGTTTGTGGTAATGATCCTAATCCAAAACAGGCCAAAACCTCGAAAATTCAGCCAACAGATGATCCAACTCGTCGAGCCAGGCAATGGACTCGTCGAGTTCATCATCATATGATCCAACTCGTCGAGTTCCCTTATGGGACTCGTCGAGTTCAGCCTGGCAGAATCCAGAATTGCAATTTTTTCAGCTTTGAAAATAACACAATTGCATCAATATAACAGAAAACACTCGAGGCTCTGATACCACTGTTGGGTTTTATGTACTCTAACATCCCTATGGTGCACATACAACCCTAATGCTTTAGATCTAAGTTTTCTCTACTTACACATGCAATATTCATTTTCCAAAGCATGAAGCCTAACTAGCATGCAACTTTGATATATGAATCATAAAAACTAGTTAGATGATTACCTCTTGTTGTAGCTTGTAGAACTTGGCCTTATAAGAGCTTAGCACCTCAAGTGTGATGCCTCAATCAAGTCACAAACACCAAGAACAATTATAGTAATATGAGAGAGGTTTAGAAGACACCAAAATCGGCTAGCTTCTTCTTGGAATCCTTGTGTGTGTCGATTTTGGAGGTAAGGGAACACATTTATAGTGTAGAATCTCAAGGGTCACTTGTAAACCCTAATTCATACACTTGGGATTTTAAGCCAATAACACTTCATGGACTCTCATATGAATTTAGTCCATTACTAATTAATCATGGAACATTAGATCAAATTATATGTATCACTGATTTACATAATCAACCCCTGTTAATTTAATCATTCTCTTTTGATCACTAAATTAATTCTAAATTAATTCTTGATCAATTCCAATTAAATAATATGATTTCTCAGTTAATATATTATTCTTATAATATATTAATAAATCACAAATAACCTCTTTCTCAAATATCCATCCTATCAGATTGTACTAGTGAAGACAACCCAAAATGGACTATGCTACTATCGGGTCAAGTACATACCAATTATGGTTATGGGCTTAGACACCTATTTAACAATATTTACTTTCATCTTATAGATAGATATGAAGTATCTAATCAATAAATTTTTATATTTGCTTATGTACAAAGACGTTATGTGTAAGATGAAATGTTATAAAGATATTTTATATAATTTACAACGTATATGTATTTTATAAATTTAACACATTGGGTAATGATGGGTAGTAATAGATGCCATAGTACGATTAACGATAAGACACTCTAGTATGATGAAAGATGTAGGCAAATATAAGATGCCACGACTTTAGAAATGGTACTAGTACGCCAACGATATAGAAATTGTACTATTGTGCCAACGATGTAGAAATGGTATTAGTATGCCACCGATGCAGGAATTGTATTAGCATACCAACGATGTAGTCACTTAGCAGAGTACAGATGACAACCACCAGACTATTCATGACGGTCCCGTGGAACACAAGTAGGTTTATAACCTATATGTGATGGAATTCGTGCCCATTTGATGTACTCTACCCAACTGAAACATACTGTGGAGAAATCCCTGTAATAGTACTATCAGTAATGATGATTAAGATGATCCTTAAGACAGACCCTTAGGGATAAATACATGATGAAAACTACTGACATATACTGCGGAGAAATCCATGTAACAATACTGTTAGCAACAATGACTACGATGATCCTGAGGATAAACTGTAACGCCCCGTTCCTGGTATGTATTTAAAACATTATTTTTCTTCTTATTTTAGAAGCTACTCGACGAGTCAGTGGCCCTAACTCGTCGAGTAGCAGCGAGTCAGCACGTGGAGTTGGCGTGGCGACTCGACGAGTCCATATTCCGGACTCGGCGAGTCCGCCGGTCTAGGTGAAGCCCTAATTTTAGGGAGTGTACCCTATTTAAACCCCATTATAGCCCCAAACCAGCCTCCTTCACCTCTCAGAGACTTATTCCCGAAACCCTAGCCTCCTTGAAGTGTGTGTGAGTGATTTTTGCCCTTGTGAAGGAATCTTGGTGCATTGTTGAGCAAGAAGAAGAAGGAGAAGGTAGAAGAACTCAAGGAAGAAGAAGTAGATCCAGATTATACTCCTCTTTGGCCATCCTTTCTGATAATAAAGCTTTCAGCTTGGTTATTGTATTGCTAGATCTAGTTTGTCCCCAAATTGATGGTTTTGAGCTCAAAAACCCCAAATTCCTAGTGATGAAGCTTTGTAATCAAGCCATATCTCGGATCTATCCTCCCTTGAGTTCCAGGAGCTCAAGAAGGCCACCTTTTGGCAGCCATGGCCTTGTTCTAGACAAGTAACCCCCATTATAGCCAAGTTTGAGTGTTATTGCTTCATTGCATCATAGATACACGTAAAGTTAGCAACTTTACGTGTTCAGATTGTCCCAGAAACCCAGATCTATGAATTGGATGCACTGAAACTGATTAGAATTGGCTGAATAGAAACTGCATGCAAAGGACTCGGCGAGTCGTTCTTCGGACTCGACGAGTCAGGTCGTGAGTCTTAGATTCCCTGTTCAGTAGTAGCGAGTCCGTTAGTGAGTGGAGTAAAGACTCAGTGAGTTAAGACATGGATCTGAGTGTAGAGGGACTCGGCGAGTCTACGCCCTGACTCGGCAAGCCCAAGGCAATCTCCTTACCCGTAAGAACAGACTCGACGAGTTGTTCATACAACTCGGCGAGTCACAGACTGGACGTGTTCTTATGATGTAGGTGAACTCGACGAGTTGTTCATACAACTCAGCGAGTTAGATAAAGGTTGGATCGATGTTGTTATAGAAGGAGAACTCGTCGAGTCTTCGCTAAACTCAACGAGTAGAGTCGGGAAAGGGAGTAGAAGGAAAGATAGGACTCGACGAGTTGGCGGCCCAACTCGGCGAGTCAGGTCAACGGATTGTTGACTTTGGCCAGGGGTAAAATAGTCATTTTACCCTAAGATTAGTTATCAGTGTCTGATTAAGTGTCTTTTGGGAATTGTAGCCGGGGAGTTACCGGAACAGTAGTCAGACAGTTCCCGAGCAGTATTTCAGCAGCCATCCTTACGAGGTGAGTTTTCCTTCCAGTAGGAACGGGTCTATGGCCACAATGCCGGCCCGTTTAGTTAGCAGTAGTTCCGGACTTCAGTCCGATGCAGTAGTTCAGTATGCTTGGTGTCTTTGTGATACAAGCATGGTATGTGTTATGTGTTCCGGACTATGGTCCGATGCAGTATGCAGTATATGTGTTCATATTATATGCTATGATTATGTTATGCTATGTTCAATCAGTTTCGGACTTCGGTCCGATGCAGTTCCGGACTTCGGTCCGATGCAGTGGGCAAGGCCCTAGTTAGTTCCGGACTTCGGTCCGATGCAGTGGGCAAGGCCCTAGTCAGTTCCGGACTTCGGTCCGATGCAGTGGGCAAGGCCCTAGTAGTTCCGGGCTTCGGTCCGATGCAGTGGGCAAGGCCCTAGTCAGTTCCGGACTTCGGTCTGATGCAGTGGGCGAGGCCCAGTATGTGCTTTATATGTTATTGTATGGTATGTGGTAGTTTGGGGGAGCTCACTAAGCTTCGTGCTTACAGTTTCAGTTTTGGTTTCAGGTACTTCAGCTAGTAAAGGGAAGGGCTCGGGATGATGGCATGACACACACCATAGTTTTAGCCTGGGAGTTAAACTCTGATATTTTGACATGAATGATCTTGACACTATTTTCGATTAGATAATTTATTATGACATTTGAGATACACAATTCATGGTTTTTATCTTTTGATATTTGATATTATGGTTTAGTAATGATTTCAAACAAAAATTTTTGGGTTGTATTTTTTTGGGATGTTACATAAACCCTTAGGGAAGAATAAATAAGAAAACGAGGATGGTTAATAGGGTTAATTGTTTTATAATTAAACACATTAACTATATTATTGTGGGTTGAAAACCCTATGTACTCACTAGGTCTCGCAACCTGACCTACTTAATTAATTTGTATAATAGGTATCTATGCGAATATACATTACAGGGAGATATTAAATGAAATATAGATCATTAGTGTGAAGTAATGTAAGGTCTATTTATGCTTATGTTTTGTATCAGTTATGACATTCCATGTTTTGAAAGAATATCAATATCGAACGTTTCTTCGAAAATGTTTAATGTTAATATTATCTCACATTGAAATCATATTTTTGGGACCAAATTTCGCAACAAAAGAAATACTCTGTTTAAAATAAGTATAAATAAAATTTTTAAAATGACTGTAAATTTGGGGATGTCACATCTACATTCTAACTCTCTTTAATTGTGTGTGTGTGTGTGTTTACGTTTACAGGTCCGAATCAACCACCAATCAATCTTATATACATTAACTAGATGTTCTTTTTTACATGCATAAACATTAAACATCATTTGTTCTATTGGCTTCATCACACCATCCGTACACTTTGGGATTCATCAAAATCAATAGGTATGTGTATCAACCCATTTTAGTTTAATTTGTATGTTGTGGGTAACTGATAATACGGTAAAGCAAGATGTTCTTTTTGACCATCTGTAAAAACCATTTTTACTAGAAAATGATTTATTAAAAGTCTGACTTAAACATCATTTGTTCTGTTGGCTTCATCACACCATCCGTACACTTTGGGCTTCATCACACCATCCGTACACTTTGGGCTTCATCAAAATCAGTAGGTATGTGTATCAACCCATTTTAGTTTAATTTCACTCAGGTAAAAATGGCACTAAAACCATTGAGAAAATAGCAACACTAAACACTAACAAAGCAATATATTATATCATTGTTGTTATTCATAAGCAATCAACATAAAAAGCATTTAATAAATGTGTAATGTGTAAGTTTGACTTAAGAAAAAGCTATTAACATTGCCACCTCAAAGCAAATAATCTTTTTTTTATAAAAATCAATTCGGCAACCACATTAATACCATTAACACCATTAAGTGCTTAATGTTAAACCATATAACAATTCAGTAACAAATTAGTGGTACCTGTTAACATTATAGCAACAATTATCAGGAGGTGGGAAGAAGATGCAATGGTGAATAAACAAATAGTCGCTCTTCTTTCCTCTGTAAAAATCTGAAAAAATACAATAAGGATTATGTTAGAACTATTCTTTTAGAGATTGGTTGACAAAGATAGAGAGTGGGAAAGAAAGAGGCATCGTATGGTTGGGACTGTGAGAGAAATAGAGGGTGAAAGATCGGTGCAATGTGAATGGTGATGGTGCGATCATGTAGGTTAATGCTAGGGTTCTTGAAGGGCGACTTGAAATGGTTTGATGAAGTCTGATGGTAGTCACGATAGTGGTGTAAAGAGGAAGAAACAAACAAATTTAAGGAAGAAGAAGATTTCATTTTTACCTGAGTGAAATAACGGTTTTCTCTGTGAAATTAAGGACCTCTAACCGTCGATGACGCTAAGTATTGGAGAAGAACGTCATAGGCTGTCTTGCAATAAAGATAGGATGGCGCCTCCGATTACGCGAACGGGAAATCGGCGATTAGAAGATGATATACGTTTGGAAGATCTCCGACTCTACGATACCAACCAGAAGGGCAAAGCGAGATCGATTGTTGGCTTGGAAGAAGGCTAAACTCGATCGTTGTTCCAGAAATGGCAATGAGGGGCTTTTATTTCCTTTTATATGACGTCGTTCAAGTCAATATATGATGTCTCTTTTGATGTAGTCCAAAAAATGAAATCGTCATTAAATTCTCTGTTAAATTCCATTTCCTTTTTTTTGTTAAATGACATAAATCTTTATTCTTATTCATTAACATTTAGTTATAAAAATTCTACCATTGAATGAAATTTGGCATATAAGCCCATATTATCATTATATCTCATGGTATAAGTTTACGGTTTTGAACACTTCATTATATTTAAGTCCTAAATTTAACAAAATATAAAGACAGTACATACCTACTAATTTTTTTGCATGTCATAACACATGTTTTCCTTGAAAATAAAATTTAAAATAAATCCTATTATTTTTTTCTCACCCGTCGCTTGGTGCGGATAAATAGCTAGTATATATATATATATATATATATATATATATATATATATATATATATGAAATTGAAATAAGATTACAATAGAATAATAAAATGAAATTAAAAAGAATAAAAGAACTATAATAACATTATATAATAAAATAATAAAATAAAAATCAATTTAAAATAGTTAGTTTCAAAAAACCCTTGGATTATAATACTTAGTTTGATTAATCTCTTGCCTTTTGTTCGTAAAAAATAAAAAATAAAAGTTCATTCAAATCGGTTGACTTATTATTTTGGATTAAAATTTCATTTGAAAATTTCAAACAAAATATGTCATTTTATGTTAAAAATACAATTAAGTCTCTTTTAGAAATAAGACCCAAATTTAGCAACTCCTTGGATGATACCCTTTTTCCTCCATTCATTTTTCGTTTTGTTATTAATAAGAAGATAATATATAGGTATTTTTTCATGATATTTGAATTTAAAATCCTAGTTTTTTTTTTTTTTTTTTTTTTTTTTTTTTTTTGAAACGGCAAATCTAATCTACTCCTAAATTACACCTTAAATCCACCTATGTCCACGACGGGACTTGAACCCTCAACCGCTGGGCTAGAAGCCCTTTGTATGATAATCGGATAAAATTTAATTAAAACGAAACATATGTGAATTGATTATGCAACGGCGAAATAACACGTTTATAAAATTATAACCCTTTATACTTAGCTCTTCCTTATCACCAAAGACCAAGAACCTATCTATAGTCCTCCAAAGGTTTTTCGAAATGTTCTTGACTGCGATCTAATGATTTTTGTATGGGTTGGCCTAATAAGGACTCATCATGCTAAGAGCACACAGGACATCATGCTAAGAGCACACGAGACATCGGGCATAATACATATCATGGCATACATGATCCATTCTTTAGCAAATGCATAATAGACTCGACTCATCTTATCCAAGTCTTCACTAATATTAGGACATCGAGTATTACTCAATATTGTGTCATGTTGTCTAGGAATAAGGCCGTTCTTAGAATCTTGCATCTTAAATTTCTACAAGATCTTATCTAAGTATGTACTTTGACTCAATCTAATTAATCGCTTAGATATATCCCTATAGATCGTTATACCATGTATGTACACAAAATCTTCTATATATCCCATGTCCCTACAGATCTTTAAACATTGCAGCATTGGGACATCGTTTCTTATGAGTAATATGCCATTGACATACAATACAAGGAAGAGTACAACCCTCTCATTAGCTCTAACCTATATACATTGTTCATATGCATTTAACAAGAAACCAAATTCTTTGACTTTCTCATCGAAACAGATGTTCCAACTGCGAGATGCTTGTTTGAGCCCATAAATGAACCTCTCAAGTTTGCACACCTTATTAGGATACTTGGACAGTACAAAACCTTCAGGTTGTGCCATAGAGACGTCATATGCTAACTTTCCATTAAGATATACAATTTTTACATTCATTTGCCATATTTCAAAATCATGAAATGCATATATGGAAACTTGTATTCTAATAGATTTTATGATTGCCACTAGTGTGAATGTATCCTCATAATAAATTCCTTCAGTCTGAGTATAACCTTTCGCAACAATCGATCTTTGAATGTGTGTACAGTCTCATCCATGTCAGTCTTCTTCTTGAAGACCCATTTACACACAACTGTTTTAAGGCCAGGTGTAGGATCAACCAAATTCCAAACATGGTTATCATGTATGGACTGATTCTTGCTCTCCTGCGCCTCTTAACATTTCGCATACTCTAGGCTTGTAATGGCTTCCTGATAGTTGTGTGGCTCGTCATCATCGAGTAGATTTTCATCCTCCTCGGTGATATAGAGACCATAAAACTCAGGGTGGCGATGCTCCTTATCATATCTACGAGGAGGAGGTAGAGGGAAGTTCAATTCCTCAATAGGTATGTCAACCTCTGGTTGAGAGCTAGTGCCAACTTCAGGTTCTTTATTTGTAACATCTGGATTCCAGGTATTTCCATTTTGGTCCTTGGCTTGATTAAAGTTGCATATTTGGCCCTTTATGGAAAAAGTCTTACATTTCAGCCCGTACGTGAGGTACGCGCAATGTACATAAGTGAGCCATGGAACGTGAGATGCATGCTAGTACACGGGGCATATGAGCTCAGCTCCTAAACCCTAAATTTAGGGGTTTGCTCCCTATTTAATCCACCTTATGCCTCCCTTGGAGTTTTCTTATCAGCCTCCACTCCTTTCAAACCCTATTCTCGAGCCTAAGCCTTATGCATGGAGATTTTGAAGCTTGTTAGTGATCTTGGTGCCCTCTTGTGGAAGAAGAAGACTATTGAAGAAGGTGGTGTTGCTTGCAAGCTTATGGATCCAGAAACTACCTCATTTTGTGCATCTTTTGAAGGTAAAAATTTTATACCTTGATGTGTTTCCTTCCAGATCTCTTATATGGGTTTTTATGAGCTTTTTGTCCCAAAGATTGGACCTTTGTGAGTTTGGGTTACTACAGAGTATTTTGGCTGTCCTTTTAGATGTATTAGAGGTCTTAGATTCATAAAAATGGTTGCTTGATGGTCCCTTTCCAGCCATGCAAGAGTTTGGTGGTGTTGAGTATAGATTAAGTTAAGGTTTTAAGGTTTAAGCTCTTTTCAGCCATGTAAAGGCTTAAAGTTATGGAATTTATGGATTAAGACGTTTTATGGAGGTCAGATCCATGTTTGGATTTCATGTCATAATGATTAAGACATTTTGGAGTGATTTTTGGGATCAGACGATGTATGCCCCGCGTACTTCTACCTACGCCCAGCGTAGCCAAGCCTGACCCGGACCCACTTGAACCTTCGAGTACTCCGTGTGTAGGGGGAGTACGCCCAGCGTACGCGCTGGGCAGTTGACTTTTGCTGAATTTTGACTCTTGTTCAAGATTTAGGGTTTTGGACCATGGAAGGGGCAAAATGGTATTTTTGCCCTTAAGGGGCATAGTTGTGGGATTTAGACTATTAGGGTTTTGGAACTTATTGGGTCACTAGTCTTTCTGACTTTGGGTCATTGATAGGCCTTGGGACTTCTTGGATTTAGGACCATAATGGGCTTTGGGCACCATTTAGGAACTTAGGCAATTATACACTTTTGGGTGTCTTTGCGCAGGGTCCGGTTATGGTTTATGACCTGATTATTAATTAGGATATTATTTGATGATATTTAGTGTAGAGGTTTCCCGGATCAGCAGTCCGAGAATTTATCTAGTTGTTTCAGCAGTTTGAGGTGAGTCTTCTCCTTGTGCTTGTGAGTCGAAGGCACCAATGTCGACTCACTAAATTGTGTATGTAGGGTGCTAGCTGTCTTTATGACTATTTCATGTTTGTATGAGCCTGTGTGGTAATATATATATATATATATATATATATATATATATATATATATATATATATATATATATATATATGTGTGTGTGTGTGTGTGTGTGTGCGCGTGCTGACTTGCTGGGTCTTGGTTGTTGTTACTGTGTATTCAGACTTCGGATAGTCTCTACGGTTGCTGATAACCCACCGGACGTACTGTTTTCTTATTGAGGCTTCGGGTAGTCTCCAGGGTTGCTGATAACCCACCGGGACTGTTGATAGTCCCCAGGATTTCTAATAACCCACCGAGCGTGCTATTTATCCACTGGGACTCCTAATAGTCCCTAGGGTTGCTTATAACCCATAGTTGTTTATATGTGTTGTGTTGTGTCTGGTATTTTGGGGAAGTCGCTAAGCTTTGTGCTTACGATTTGTGGTTTACATGTTTCAGGTTTTGTTATATTAATGGAGGGGCATGATTCGATTGCATCGCATCAATGGGGGACTTTTTCACATGACAACTTTTAAATGACACTTTGATAAATGTTTTAAGATCTTGTAGTTGTGATTTGAATAAATACTTAATGCTTTAATTGAAAATTTTGGGTTAAAATTTTGGGGCGTTACATCATTGTTGAATCCTGAATCTCATCAATATTAATTTGGCTCTTACTAGTTTCTTGAGATATCAACTCCCTCTCTCGGAAGACTGCCTTTTGAGCAAAAAAATACTTTTTTCTTAGAAGGTTTGTAAAAAAAATATCCAAAGGAGTCTTTGGGATAACCACTAAAGTAACACCTTTCAGATCTAGATCCTGATTTGTTGAGCGCTTCGCGGAGAACGAAAGCTTTATAACCCCAACCGTTGATACGTGCTAGAGAGGGAAAAGTCCCTTTCTACATTTCAAAAGATTTCTTTGATACCTTCTTAGTTGGTACAATGAAGCAACCTTTAAGGTATAACCTTAGAAACTTATCAGAAGTGTATGTGTATCACGTGTCAAAATAGATCGAACCATATCGACTAGAGTTCGAGTTTTCTTTTTAGACAAACCATTATGTTGTGTTCTCGGTAGAGCTAGCCGTGAAACTATTCCACAATTTCTAAAATGATCATATAATTCACCACTATGATATTCTCCAACTCTATCAGATCGTAGAGTCTTAATTTTCCTGTCCAATTGATTCTTTACTTCTCGTTGAAATGTCTTGAACACCTCAAATGTTATAGAATTATGTTTAAGAAAATAAACATATCCATATCTACTATAATATTAAGTAAATATGACAAAGTATCTCTCACCATGTTTGTTGGTAGATCTTACAGTCCATTTACATCATTGTGATTGAGGTCCAACATATCTATGCCTCTTTCACAGTTACATGTGAACGGTACCTTTGTCATCTTGCCAAGTAAGCAAGACTCGCTTACATCATCTGACTCTAAGTCAAATTATTCCAAGATCCCATCCGATTAGAGCTTAGCAATACATTCTTTATTTATATGACCAAGTCGACAATGTCACATATATGATTTACCTACAATAACCTTGTATGAATTAACATTTTAGATCAAGCTATCAATTTTCCTTGGACCAATAATGGTCTCATACATTCCATTGCGTGGATATACTTTAAATAAAGAATATCATTTTTGAAAACCAAAATACTACCATTTTCAAAATCAAATGTAAAACCATCTCTGTACAATGCATGAAAGTAAATAATGTTTTGTGCCATATATGGCGAATATCAATAATCTAATAAACTAATTGAAAACCACTAGACAAAATAGATAGACCTTATCGGGAAAAACATTCTGACACCAAAAGAATGCCATGTTCGAGCATCTTAGGATAAATTATTTATATAAAGTATATTTAACATGTTTATTTCTGATTGATTTTAACTTAAGTAACTTTTTTTATTTGTAGCCACATCTTGATATTTAACAAGTTACCGAAGATCCCAAGTATAAAAAGTGTTGGGGGGGGGGGTCTTGACTATATGATTTTTAATAGTTATACACGCTACAAAAGCAATGCAAAAGAACGTCTTTGCAGGTGTATGATGGTATGATGGTATCGAGTAATCAAGGTCTGCACCCTAGGTTGATATGAATGATTCAAAATGAACGAAAGCTGTAGACTTTTTTGATGCACATACTATTAATGATATGACATTCGACAGTGTGTAGCCAAGGAAAAATATCTAAATATTTATTAAAACTGTAATTTCATAATATATATATATATATATATATATATATATATATATATATATATATATATATATATATATATATATATATATATATATATATATATATATATATATATATATATATGGCTAGGTTATAATGTGGATTGACAACTATTGTGCGGATGAGTGGACAATGCTATTCTATGAGAATTACTTAGAGAATAAGTTGTTTACTAATGTGAATACGTTCAACATCACACAACTATTTTCATTTTCATGCATTCTCACTAATTCTTATTTATTTTTGTTCTTACGCACCGTTTATCACTCATTTTCATTCTTACAGAATACGACTCAATAAACATTCTGACAGAATGAGAATAATAAAAAAAAATCTATAATAACCTTATAGACGATTTAATTAGTGTGAATTCTTAATAATGACAATAGTTATGCAAGATTGAATGTATTCACATTATCAAACAACATATGTTCTTTGTCATTCTCACAGAATAACACTGTCCACATGTCCGCACAATAGATGTCAATCCACATTTGAACCTAGCTCTCTCTCTCTCTCTCTCTATATATATATATATATATATATATATATATATATATATATATATATATATATATATATATATATATATATATATATATATATATATATATATATATATATGGGAAATCTTCAGAAAAGTCCCAATATTTTCGGAAAAGTTACACTTTAGTCCCAAGATTTTTTTTTGAACGAAAAAGTCCTGAAAACCGGCAAAAATTTGCAGTTTGACCCTTTTTGACCGGTTGACACTGGTACCAAATTAATTTGGGACTATTTCGTAAACTAACCCAAAATATTAGGACTTTTCTGTAAACAAAAAATATTAGGATTTTTCTGTAAAGAAAAATATTAGGACTTTTCTACAAACAAAACTCTTATTATTATTATTATTATTATTATTACAAATATAAATAAGAATTCTATTTTTTGAACTTGTTATTATTAATATTGTTACTAATACATATAAATGCATTTAAATGAAAAAAAAATATTAATGACATTATTTAAATAGTTTAAGGTAGAAGGATTTCTCACTTTGTATATAAAAATGTTTAAGGTAGAATGATTACTTTCCAAATCCAACAGATCCACTACAAACATCTACATAGGTAGCCCATATCAAAATTCAAAAATATTAATTACAATATCTTGCTTGATAAAAATTAATAGGATATGTTTCTTGGATTAATTCTTTTGAATTTTGATTAATACTTTTGAATTATTCATATTACTTTTTATTAACCAAGATATTGTAATTAATACTTTTGAATTTTGATATGGGTTACCTATGTAGATGTTTGTAGTGGATTTGTTGGATTTAGAAAGTAATTCTTCTACCTTAAACAATTTTATATACAAAGTGATAAACCCTTCTACCTTAAACTATTTATAAACAATTTTACAAATATGCAACATCTTTTAAATTATTAAGTATTAATATTCTGAATTGAAAACAATAATAACAAATGTGAAATGACCATATCCAAGAAAAAATATACAAGACATTCACGATTTCAATGCATCTCCTCCACCTACACACTTAAACAATGGCATTAATATTATTTTTTTATTTAAATGCATTTATGTGTATTAGTAACAATATTAATAATAACAAGTTCACAAAATAGTATTCTTATTTATATTTTTAATAATAATAATAATAATAATAATAATAATAATAATAATAAGGGTTTTGTTTGTAGAAAAGTCATAATATTTTTGTTTACAGAAAAATCATAATATTTTTTGTTTACAGAAAAGTCCCAATATTTTGGGTTAGTTTACGAAATAGTCCTAAATTAATTTGGTACCGGTTTCAACCGGTCAAAAAGGGTCAAACTGCAAATTTTTGCCGGTTTTCTGGACTTTTTCGTTCAAAAAAAAATCTTGGAACTAAAGTGTAACCTTTCCGAAAATATTGGGACTTTTCTGAAGATTTCCCTATATATATATATATATCCCTATATATATATATATATATATATATATATATATATATATATATATATATATATATATCTTTGGAAAATTTACAATGCTTTTGTATGTGAGCTTTCGGAACAATGTCAAGCCTTGACCTAGTTGAGAAATTCATCCCAAGTAGATGAGTGAGCCATCCTTCAAAATGCAGTGGGTCCTCGAGAGGGACTTATAAAATGCGTTGTGTGTAAGCCTTCTAGAGAATCGAGTTCTAGTTCTTATGTTTAGGGGCACATACATACACTTTAACATACACATCTAAATTATTAACGAACTTATTTAGCAAAACTAACTTAATTAATTAGTACTTACGTTTAGGGGCACTAACATACACATGTTAATGATTAACGAACTTATTTTGACATACAAACTTATTTAATTTCAAAGTGTCGTCTAGTTACCGATGAATACATTTTAGCTTAATACTTTTAGTTTATGTTTATACATTGACCATTTGGTACTTTGGTTTATGTCAATACATTGTAGTTTGGTACTTTAGTGCATATGATACTTTGGTAGTTGGTACCATGGTTTATGTTAATATTCTAATAATTTTTATTTTGTCTTATGCTGATATTTTTGTAATTCAATTTAGAAAAAATTTTACAAATTATCCTTAAGCTTCTCAGTTTGTCCCTAATATATTCCTTATGAAACATTTTTTTGCACGAATGTCCTTACGGAGCAAAACTTGCACACAAATGATCCTTATGACTAACTTTATTAACAAATTCTATTATGTGTTTGTGAAATGAAGAAAATACCCTTTGCTTTTGTTTTTTGAAATTATTTATATAAAAAAACAAAATATACTTAAGAAAATACACACATTCAAGAGCATACACCTACTTCCACCACCCACCACCAACACCACCACCATCTACTGCCACTGCCCACCGCCACCTATCGCTACCTACTACAATCACTTTTCTAATCATCACCATCACCACCATCCACCTGCCACCATACCACTTACTGCTAAAACAATCACCATTACCCACAACCATCACCATTAACCACCACCACAGCCATCATCATTAACAACCACCACATCCATCATCATTAACAACCACCACGTAACTTGTTCTTAGAAATGAATTTTGTTTTCTAATAGAACCCACTATACAATTTCAAGATGATAGATCATCATCTATAACTTCAACACTGGTCCAAACCTTCACGTCGATGTCAATTTCACCTGTAATGGGATTGCTATATCCATGGCTCAAAAATCTCAAATCAAAAGAACAAGTTTTATGTCTAATCCATATATTACACCCTTTCTAACAGGAAATCTGAAATCAGCTGGAAAAAAGGATTTTGGATAAGAAAACAAGCTTCCATTAGCACCAAATTAGATGTCATCTACATTTTAAACTGTCAATAATGATAAAGAAAATAACATTCTCTAAAGAAAACAGTCTATGAGGTGGACTAGTTCCGTTAAACACATAAACGATGAATACACAATTACCTTGTTCTTGATCCTCAAGAACAATGATAATTTCTATAAGGACTTTTCCCAAACACCTTGTGTGTGAGCAACAAAACTCCATGTCAATCTGTAATTCATTTGTAGACGGACCCCTTTTTGATTTAGCTCCCAAAACCAAAGTTGCAAAAAGTGCTCGACATTAGCTTGTCGGTGGACTGAGGTTAAATGATTAATCAGGGACAATTAATTGCTAATTTGTTGAATTTTAAAAAATTAAATATGACTAATATCATATCAAAGTTCGTAAATACCACTAATATCAAAGCAAAATAGGTAAATATGATTAATACAACACTAATCATACCTCAAATAGTTTTTATTAAGATAAAATTCTTCAAAGTGTTAAAATTTCATCGTTTTCTACTGATTGACTCATTGTGTGTCTAGGGATTAATCGCTAGGCTCCCTCTAGTCGGTCGAGTAGCGCCTAGGGATTAATCAGAGATTAATCAGGACCTAGTCGAGATTTTTACAACATTACCCAAAACTAATGACGAATCACTTGAAACAAAGAGGAATTCTATTTGCCTTTAATACCTAGATTTTTGAAGAATTCCCAAAAAATCGCATCCATTGATTGTTGTAATTTGTACTAAGAAGTTGTTGTTGCAGTGAGAATAACATGTGGAAATCATGCTTGAATAAATCAGAATGAGAAAGATTAAATCAAAATGGCCAAATGTTTGGCTTTATTTATTCACTTTATATATGTATGAGAGAGAGAGAGAGAGAGAGAGAGAGAGAGAGTTGTGCGTTAGGCAAGATCTGGAGCAAATTGATTTCTCTCTCAAGGATCTAAAAACCAAGCACCTTGCATGCGTACTTGGTACAAATCGACATATCTAACACACATAGTGATCTCACAAGGAAGACTTGTGATGTATTGGACAATGCAAATGAATGGTTAGCGAAGAAGATGCTTTGATGGTGTGGGTGGCATCAAATCCATGGTGTTCGATGGTGTGTTTCTTCGATGAACATCATTTGAGATCCGTGGTCACCTAGAAATAATGATAGAGAGAGAGAGAAAGAGACTGAAATAGGGAGTTGGCTAGTGGTAGCATGGTGTTCGATGAAAAGAAGAGTGTATAAGAGATGTGTGAGCTTCAATGATGGTCATTGGTCAGAATAAAGAGAGCGAGGGAGAAAGCGAGAGAGAGAGAGAGAGAGAGAGAGAGAGAGAGAGGTTTACAAATGAATAAAAGAAGGGCAATATAGTTTTTTCATATTATATATAACAAAAAACTAATGGTGTTAGTCATAAGGACCATTTGTGTGCAAGGTTTTCCCCATAGGGACCATTCATGTAAAAAAGGTTTCATAAGATCTATTTTAGGGACAAACGGAAAATCTTAAGGAGCATTTGAGAAATTTTGTTTTCATTTTATTTTAGTTTATTTTATTAACTTTATAAAATTGATAAATTTTATAAGAATGAAATCAACAATATCATGATGAAATTAAATGAGCACATTGATGTAAATAAGATCTGATTTTTCATTTATAGAGTAAAAGACATGTGATTACAAAATGATTTAAGACATTGCTCAAAAGATACCCTCTATCACTAACTAACTACCCTTATATACTGAGTACAAGGAAATCAGATAGGCTCTGACCAATGAGGTCAGGACACTTAAGCTATCAAAGTTGTAAAAAAAAAAGTACTTGCAAGCCATGTTTTCCAGTGTCTGAGTGTGCCCAAAATTTCACTGATTTCCTGACAATACATGTATTTTGAAAGTCAACATGAGGTTGGTGAGAGTCATAGGTTTTCTGTTAGCCGCAGTAATGATACTTTTATAAAGTCCAAAAGTATTTTCTTTGCATTAAAATAGTAAAAGAAATTGCAATGGGTCCTTATAAGCCTAAAATGAATCTTTGTATATGTAAATCCATGCTTTAAAATGTGCTTGTAATAATTCTTTGAAAGTCAAAATGTATCCTTTGTATAAGTAATTTTCATACTTAAAGATAGTTTTGAAAGCAACCACACTTATGGTTGTAGTGAGAGAGAGATATCGTGTTAATGCTTATAGTGAGTCCTATAATCGAGCTATTGACGAAAAGTACCCCTCCCCACAACGCTTCAGTGGACGTTGTAGTAACGATCGTAGACACATATCACCTGCTACGATTGATCAGTCGAAGATTGTAGCTAGCAACCGCAGGTGGGGTTGTCGACCCTGTATACATCTATACATATGTACCTTGCTCTGAAGATTAACGATTATAGTAGTGTAGGGTAGGCTAAGTGGTTAGACTCAGCTAATGCATAAAGTATCGTCTCACTAAAAGCCATTAACTAAAATAGACTGAAAATTTTCGTTAATTTGGTGCTTTGATTGAATCTAACGAAGGGGAGAGAGAAAATTTTGGTGCTGTGAATTCGTACTAAGGGTGCTCTGGTTGAACGAAGAAGAGAGAGAAAATGGGCAGATGATTTCGTACGAATGGATGAAATTTCGTACGTTTGCATAAAGTTTCGTACGTTGCTGTGAATTTTTTCGTTTGATTGGGGAAGATGAAATTTCGTACGAAGGGGAGAGAGAAAAAAAAAATTCGTACGTTGAAACAAATTGGGGAAGAAGAAACAAAATTTTCGACTTTAGCCCTTAAACTTTCGACTGTTTGTCACCTTTTACAAATTTCGATTTTTGGGGCAAAGTTTCGTTAGTTTGAAAAAGTAATGGAAACGTTTCGTATATAACCCTTGAAGTTTCAATAGTTTAACACCTTTCCAAATTTTCGAATGATTGGATGAATTTTTCGTACGTTTGAAATGAAAAAGAAGAATTTTGGACATTGGCCCCTGAAATTTCGAATGTTTAGCAGTTTTTGCCCAAATTCGAAAATGGACTGATTTTGCTGAGAAATTGAAGAATATGCATTTCAGGCCCCTGCATAATTTTTGGCATTTTTGCATTTTTGGCTGTTTTGGGCGCACCGGGTTACTGCAGAATTTTGAAATTGACAATTTCTACCCATTTTTGAGAAATTTTGTCAAAGGCGGTCCGTGAACGAAACTAAAAAATTGAAGATTTTTTCGGTGTTCCGGATTGAAGCACAAAGTTTATGCCACATGTTAAGGGGGGAGTTTTGGCAAGAAAAATTCTGAATAGAGCACATTCTCTTTCCATGAAGGTTTTATAATTAAATTTCGATTATAAAAAGGGTGAGAAATTTATATGGAAATTTGAACTTGAATTTTTCATATTACGCGGATTTGAAGACCGAAGCGACCTTGAATTTTTGAAGTTTAGGAAATGATGCAATTGGAAGTTTGGAAGTGATTTCGTTTCGAAATGGGTTTGGTTTTATTGAAGATTTTCGGGGTGTGTTTTTATGCTCAACTTTTGGGTGATTATTTGGAGTTTGAGAAGCTCTTGATCATTCGTTGATGCTCGGTTTGTATGGTCTGACATCCTAGAGCCCAAATTGAAGAATCATGGAAGAATTGAAGATTGAAGTTCGTTTCAACATGTGTCACCCTTGAGGCTCGGATCGCGTAGTTGCTCGATTTTGGAAGATTTGAAGTGGGTCATTCATTCCTAACTTTGAGGGGGAGAATGTTGGGGTACAAAGTTTTAAATGAATGACTTTGTAATGTTTGACTTTTGTACAACCCACTTGCATTTGGTGCATTAGCCTTGTGACATGAGATAGAGAGTGAGAGAGAGACATGTAAACACCTCTATATAAGGTGGGTTTAGTCCACTTGTAGAGGTGTGCGTGAGAGATGTAAAAGTTGAGTGTGTAAGTGTGTGTTATTTATGTAGACTAGATCTAGATCCCTTTTTGTAACACAATACATAATCAATACATCTCTTGAACACCCAAACACCATGTTCATTGTGCAATCTTTAATTCCGCATGCCAACCCATGTTCTTTAGTCACTACAATAACATTCATAAAAGCCGAGTGTGGTCGACGTATTTATAAAAGTATAAATTACTCGCTTTTATAGAGAAATGTATTTCAACATAACGAACTTGTATATGTGTGTAAAGCCTTATGCATAAAAGTATTCATGTGTAGTAGTCTTTGAAACTTTGAAATACTTTAGACTTGTAGCATGTATCCTATGCGACTTATGTATTTTGTATCATAAATACTATTCAGCACATGTATTCTTCCCCAAAACGAATAAATATAAAAGAGGGGTTGTAACTCTCACCTCAATATGCGTTTAGCGATTCGTTTTTGAGTGTTAGATGCGAGAACCGAGAGGCGTTGTTGTGAATTTGATCTCCCGAGTTTAGCTTAGCTTTGATAAATGATAAGACTGTAGAAGCCTTTGGTGATGATGGAAGATACCCAAAGTGGTAGAAATTCCGAGGTGTAGAAGTTCCGAGGTGAAAAGATTCGAGACTTGTTGAACTTCTGAGACTAGAAAAATCCGAAACTGGTGGAAATCCGAAGGTTGAAAGATCCGAAATGGGTTGAGATTTCGAAAGGGGTTAAGATTCCGAGATGGGTTAAGATCCGAAATGGGTTAAGATTCCAAAATGAGTAGGTTCCGAAGCAGAAAGAAATTCCGAAGCTGATGGGTTCCGAAGAGGGCTGTATTCCGAAATAGGAAAGGATCCGGAGAGTCAGAATTCTGAAATTGAAGAAGGAAGTTCTGAAATAGGCAGGATTCCGAAATTGAAGAGCGGTTTCCGATTTTCTTTTCTCATGTTTCGAGTTGATCACAACAAAAGGAACGATTGGGGTGATATGTATGTTTAAGGGAGAGGTTGTAAGCGTGGTGTAGAGTGATTTTAGGATGGTGGGATTAAGGTGTAGGTTTTGTTTCTAAAAGAGATTCGGGAGAGATTTGCAAGAGACTTGGGAGAGATTTGAGGGATATTTGTAAGAGGCTTGAGAGATTTGAGAGATAGGATGAATGAGCTGAGATGGTGAGGAATGAAGGAGGAGATGAGCTCTATTTATTGTAGGAGGAAACACTCTCCCTGGCCAAGGAGGCCATACTCTCCAAATCAAATCATGTACTATGAATGTACCTTTGGGATGGAGTGTAAGCAAAGAAAAAGAGGGAAGGGAGAAGGCACGTGGGAAATCAGGAAAGGGCTGATGATTTATCCTTCCAAATCTAATGCGTCCCACCCAAGGGTTACATCCTTATTAATGGCTCAAAAGTACACATAGTCGGGTGCGTCGAGATCCGGATGTCGAGAATCTTTTTCGAACGTGCCAATAGATTGGATTTAATTCAAGGATTTCAAAAACTCAAACAGACTAATTTTTGGGATTACGGAACTCTGGGAAATCGCGTTCGAAGTTTTGCGTCTAAAAGGCTCACGGTGTCCGTTTTCGCGACTTTTGTAAATATTTTTACCAAAAATATTTTGAGTATGAAATTAAATAATAGACTATAGTTTGATTCCAAAAACGCTCTTATAAATTTTGTCGGCGATGCGTAAGTACCTCAACACTGTGAAATAGTTTACTTAAAACAAGTAAAACCAGTGTTATACCGATTTGGTTTCTTAAAACTATCGTATCTTTTGCATACGAACTCCATTTTGGACGTTCTTTATATTGTTGGAATTAGGGAAAACATGTACTATAATATTTTAATATTTTTTTGCTCGAAACTGTTTAATGCCAAAAATGTAGTTTTTCAGATGCATTAATTTGATTGTAGTTTTAACGGTTTGGTTCGATTGATAGTTACGCATTTGAAAGTAAGTTATCGTTTTGGCATCATATAATACTTGAAAAGAATTAATTTGTTTTACTTTCGATGTACTAAAATCGGATGATTTAAATTTCAAAAAGGTTCGTTGTAATTTAGTCGCTCGTAGTATGTGCCCTAAATTCCGGGATGTCACAAACCCCCACGAATCCTTTTCAATGAATCCATCTCGAAAGTCTTCAAGATAATCTAGCTGATCATAAGGTTTGACACTTGTGTTCCTTTTCAATGCTCCTTCCACTTCAACATCCATCTGCATAACTTCAAGCAGTAAAGTCTAAAAATTCGCTTCAAATGCTAGAGTTGAGATGCGAATTTTGATCATGTTTCTATAAAATACCAAATAGCACAATCCAATCATAGGGGTTCATGATCTGAAGATTAGCAAATGAGAATTTATATTTTTCTTTGTTTGTTCCCCGCAACACTGTGAACTTGTAGTTCGTATATCCGTCAACTCTTATCTCTTCAATCTTTGTAACAGCCCCAATCTTATTCAAACTACAGACTTCATATTCTGGCTTTGAATAAGTAACAAAAAACTTGAAAAGCTTTTTGTTCACAATAATATTCGATAAAGGCACTCTAGAAATCTTTTGAAAACATTTGAAAAGAAGTGCTCTCCGTGTCATCGAAAGATCTAATTGGACATCCCTTGTATTATCAACAAAATATTATGAACTTGGATTAAGCCAATATTTTTCAACATTTTTGATGACTTCATTCTATATTCTCTCAACTGTCCATTCAGGCCATAGTGCTCTTAATGTTGTTTTAGTTTCTTCATTTTCTCTTTTCTCTACGTCATGTCTGTCCAACTCAATTTGAAGTTGCCTCATTCTTTCCAATTCTTCATCCTTTTCCAGTTGAGCTTCTTTCTCATCTTATGTATCACTTGGATCAACTTCATTATGTGAAATAATTCTCACAGAACCTGTTCCTACATCTCCTCCCACGTTCATTGGAAATTCAGGAGTGATATCTTCTAATCTCCTTTTCAGTGATTTGTCAGTAATTGTAAATTTTAGAGCATCAAACTTCTTGACCATAGGAGGAAATACATATGGATTTGTAATATTAACTTTAAAAACATCTTCTTGAGCAACTCCATCTCCTATTTGTTGTGAAGTAGCCCTACTACTTGTAACACCAACACAAGCTTTATAGTGAAAAATGATAGGATTGAGTTTCACATCCAACATTTGAGACATATAGTTGACAAGAGGAGCATCTTTCTCTTCCAATATGTGAATAAGTCGTTGGTTAATCTCAAAATTTTCTTCCTTTAACAAGAAACAATTATTCATCATTTTCTCACAAATTTTCTTTTCACCTGTCTCAATTCCAACTTGAGAGACTTGACTTTATTCTCTTTTTCTACCAAAAGATCTGCCAATTTTGCTTCCAAATCATAATGCTTAACAAGAGTATTGATAGCACCACTAATTTTCTGATGATGATTCGTATTATAAGATATAATCGAAGCGTTCAGAGTTTGAACCTGTGTGAGAACATAATCAACCTTTGTTAAAGCCATATTAGCTATAGAAAGAGCTTCTATGGCTTTTTCAGTAGTTTTAATGATCAAATTTTCCTGAGCATCAAATAAATTCTTTCTCTTCGAAAGAATAGATTTCATTATGAATTCATGTACAATCATTAAATTCTGAAAATTTGTTGAAGAAAGAGAATATTCTCTACGAACAAGAGCATTGAGTTTCTGATTCATCATCTGATACTCTTCTTTGTAATAGGATAACTGGCAGTATCATAATCTAAATCACACTTATCATCTAAAAGAGATGGATCTAAGCCTAGTTCAACGAATGGTTGAAAAGATCTAGTAAATTCAACTTCTTCATCATCAGGAACTACGAACTCATCATCAACTCATGATGTACTATCTTCATTCTGAACAAGAGGATTTTGATCAGGTTCAGAAGCTGGAATATCATTAAATGATGGCGGAATAGTTTTACTTTGTGGTTGTTTGGTAGAATTGGTGAATATTGGAGTTTGAATTTAAATTGTTGTTTGAGTAGATGAAACTAGTGGAATGGGAATTTGAATTATAGTGGATTGAAGTTGAGAAGTTATTGTTGGTGGTGAAAGAGGTGGAACATGTGCTTATTGGGTTTAAGAAATATTAACAATGGGTTCATTCATGATAGTTTAAAAAATATCATTCCCACTCTGAATAGGTATCAGAATTGAAGTGTTCGTAGAAACAATATAAACCTTTATAAGTTGTGAAGACTCAGGATTCACAATTTGAGTTTGTACACCTGTAGTAGATGGTTGCTATGATGTATGGGGATTAGAAGATCTCATAGTATCTTCATTGATTGTATCATCCTCAAGATGAAGATCATTAACAGTATTATCACCATCTTCTTCATAAACAACTGAAACCATTGCTTTCCTCTTTAATTTCCTTTGAGACCTTGGCTTCGCAGGAACATCTTCCTTAACAACCTTTTCTTTTTGTTTTCCACCAGCTCTAATCATTAACAGTATTATCATCATCTTCTTCATAAACAACTGAAACCTTTGCTTTCCTCTTTAATTTCCTTTGAGACCTTGGCTTCGCAGGAACATCTTCCTTAACAACCTTTTCTTTTTGTTTTCCACCAGCTCTATGTTGAACATTTCCATCCTCCAAAGCAGCTTACATAGAAGGTGTCACATATCTTTCACCAAGCTTGGGAACCTTCTTGTAAACTGAAATTATCTCGTTTTTCACAAACACATTATCCAACATCACATCTGGAATTGCCCCAATGTAATGAAAGTTCTTCACATATGTTGTGACAAATGTATCAGTATTCAATATTGAGAACTTTGCGAGTTATACATCTGCAATATTGTGGGACTTTGAAGTGATTACGAGCATTCTTTACAACAATTGACCTAAATCAGTATTCTTATTTGTATACAATGCGTATAACAGAGTATGGAACAGTTTGTTGGCATTAACAGATCTTGTAATACGTTTTGAAAAACATCTTAACAATATGGTGAAAAGAGTACTCCAAACAGGTGGAAATGAAGACTTCTTAAAATTTGACAAGACAAACAAATCATCTTTATACCCTATTTGATGATAAATCCTAATTATGCTAAAAAAGAAACCAAATCAGGTTTGAATACACATCACCATTTTTCAAAACTAACAGCTTGCAGAAGGCTGTCTTGGTAATTGTAGTTTTGTGACCATGGACATTGATGTTCATCACATCCATCTGCTTGTTAAAATTTGTTGTAGCATAAGCCAAAATTAGGGTTGGAAGAGGAACTTCTTGATGATTAGTTAATGCCTTTTTCAAAATTGAACGATTCAGACATTCAATCATTGGTTGCACTTCAGTTGAGTACTTTGAGGCATCAAGTTCATCAACCATATTATGATGTTGCTTGACAAAGAGTTGAATAAATGAGGCGTATTGATCAATGAATGAAACGCGATCATCATAAGACTCCATTTATAATCGATGAAAAGAAACACATAGAGAATTGAAGAATATAGAATAATTTCTTGCAATTCTCTTGAATCGTATGAATACGTAAAGATGTTAACTGTGTGCAATTTGGGTATTTATACGTAGTAGAATGGAAAACGTTTATTTTGAATTTGAAATGTATAGGATTGTAGGAGAGAAAAACCGCCAAAGTCATGCCATAAATGCATGTCCTATCCCACGGCAGGAGTATCATGCCTATCATCACGTTAAAGAGGTCAAATAAGAACTTTCCAGCTCAACATATCTTCAACTCAAATAAAACAACTATCTTCCAATATGTTCACAGAAAAGTATTCATATAATAATCACAAAATATCTACTCCAAATATAGAAACATGCCAATTAGGTTTGTAGCAGTTTTGTAAGAACTGAGTCCACCCTTCAATATTGCATATATTGAAATAATATCCATTGGAGTTACGAATAGTGTTACCTTAAAGAAAATTCCATATCGTAACCAGAACAAGGTAAAGAGGAGTCTCATCACAACCATGGAAATAATGATTGGACACATAAACCAAAATTGCTAAAATCTTGGTTCAAGTTCGTCGTACTTGAGACCTTGAGGATTTTAAGGTCAAGAGTGTTCCAAGGAAAAAGATATAACCAAACAAAATTATAGCAATTTCTGATATCAAAAATAACTTTTGATATGAAAGAAGTGTGATCCATGGCAAAGATTATATTCTTTCAAAGTCAAGAGCGACCTTGAAGTGTCAATGTGGTTTCTCATTGGATCCATTTGGAAGAAATAATTTGGAATAAATTATTCTCATTAAGATCACGCAAAAGAATAAAATTATAAGATTTTGAATTTTATACTAACGCATAGTGAAACCTAAAGCGTTTCTCTGTCAATTCGTAGTTTCATGCTAGAATTTTGCAATTCACTATCAATTCATTAGTTTCATGCTAGAATTTTTCAATTCACCATCAATTCATAGTGGTTTAGAAATTGTGAAACTTATGTTCAAGTTGGTTTAAACATGAGACGTCATGGGTTTCAAAGATTGGTTAAGAAGAATGGTAGTACCTCTGTTACTGAAAATTAGTGACAAAGCAGACATGTCTAAACTCCGAACATTAGTAGAGAAAGGTAGCTTGACGATTTCTACTAATACTACCTATTTGGAAGAAATTATTTGAATCAATAAATTTTATTAATGCTTCACAAACAGAGAATCTATGGGGCTTGGGACAATATGTTGCAACATGCTTATAGGGATATTGAATGTTTATGACAGTGTGAAACACAAAATGTTTCCCGTTAATTCCTTGTTCCATCAATTCCTTGTTTTAGATCAGAACAAATTAATGTTAACATTAAATTAAAAAAAAAATTTGGTTTTTGAAAAAAATAAGAAAATATTTTTGGATTTTCCAAAAAAAAAAATCGAAATACAAAATCTTTTTGGAATTTTGAAAATTTTAAGAAAGAAAAATATTTTGTATTTTGAAAAATTTTAAGAAACAAAACTAAAATTTCGATGGGCTATGAATGATCTCAGGTCATCGTATATGAAAAGTAACATAACGAACTGAAAATGTGAAAACAAATGAGCTATGACTGGTTTTGAATGATCGCAATCAGTCGCCAATGGACATTAACTATCAGAAATAAGAAAACTAGGAATGAACAAAGATAAGAACAAGTACATGTTGCGATGCCCTACGAACGTTCACATCCATTCACATATGAACAATAACTTCTCGTAGTTTCATTTTGAATTTGAATTAGGAACTGATTATGCTTCCATCATTCCCAATCCATGAGGAATTCGATTGAAAGTTACCACCGATAAAGATTTTGTGAATATGTCTTCTGATAACGTTTATTTTATACATATATTTCCGACGTTTTCTTATTATTTTATACTATGTTTTTATATTATTTGGAACTAAAAGGTACTTAAAATTCTTTGAATTATTGTTTACAAATATAACATGTTGCTAGAGCGAAAAGGAAGCAAATGGAGCTGAAAGAGACACAAAAAGGATGTTGTTGGACAGCTTCACCCATCGTCAGTGTTTTGGCTACACCTCATGACTCGTAACTCCGATTGACGATTCAAAATGTTCTGAAAACTAGACAAAATTTCGGACGGCTTTCATGTTTTGAGAAAATGCTGATTCTCAGTTCCCACGCTGTGGCAAAGCGTTTCCACAGCGTGGCAAATCAAGAAATTTCGTGGACGCAAACAAAATAGCTTTCACGGCGTGACAACTATTTCTCCACACCGTGGCGCTGAAACCCATAAATAGAGCCAAAAATTAGTACTAATGATATATCTTGAACCCTAGAAGGCGGTCGGAGGGCCGTTAAGTTGATTTGGAGTGAAGATCTGAAGGATTAGAGAGCCGATTCATGTTGGGTATCATTCGGTTTGTTGTTCCAACCACGATTAGCATTTCATAATGATTTTCATATGTTTTACTTTCTGATTTAGGCTTCAAAACCCTATTGCTTTGTGTTAGAATAGATCAATCATTGAGATTATGGATTAATTTGCTATTCAGAGTATTTATTCTTATTTATTTGTTTATTTATGTTTGCTTGATAAAAGATCCTCATGTGTTAAAGTTTTAATCTATTATGTTTATTGTTGAGTATTATTGGGATTAGCTTATCATTTTATCTTGATGTGTTTGAATCATATGAATCGATGATCATTAGGTTTTTATGATTATGATTTTGACCATAAACCTAGGATTAAATAGAAAAGTTGGTAATTTTATTTTGTGAGCTTATATGTGATGATCATTCATGTATATAATTGGTGTTATGAACATTAATATCAGTTGATAATTCAAGATTTGCATAATTCGAACTAAACACTGGTTTGCAAGATTATTTGTTCACTTGATCACTGAGTTAATAGTTTTGTTAAAATCAAAGGATTAGTAATCTGATCATCAGGCTAGTCATATTAGGAATTAGTGAATACTGAATAAATATCCATTTCACTTAGTAGTTAGCCAGTATTTTGATATGAAATCCAATCCCAACTAAAGTACCCAAAGTGATTTGTTTCCATTAAGTTTATCTAGTTAGTTTACCTGTTTATTGAATTGAGATTTTAGAATCATAAACCCCCACTTTTATTGCATTCTATTATTTAGTGTAACTTATAATAAAAAAATCCAAATTAGTTCACTACCGTTCCCCAAGTGTTATACACCTGTGTAACATCAATAAAATCAAGCCAAATTTGAACTTTTTAAAACATTTAGAAACCAATAGTTATTACAAATATGTTTTCAAAATAGTTCCATATCAAAGTATCCTAGAAACATAGTCATAAAATGTGAGGAGATGTACGATCACGCCTTTGCCTTTCCGCGATCATCTGAGGTACCTGAAACCAAAACTGAAACTGTAAGCCCGAAGCTTAGTGAGTTCCCCCAAAATACCCATACACAAAACAATACACATATAAACACAAACAACATACTATGGGTCCAATCAACCATCGGGTTGGAATACCCCAGGCCCTCAACCATCGGGTTGGAATGCCACTCACACTATAGGTCCAGTCATGCTCGGGATGGAATACCGCATGCCCAAAACCATCGGATTGGAATTCCCTCATACTACGAGTCCAATCATCCTCGGGATGGAATACTCACGGCCCACAACCATCGGGTTGGAATGCCTAGGTCTGTTGGCTCTCGCACAAAGCAGATGAGCCTCAACCACCAATCATCATGTGCACATATATCAGATAATCACATAACAGTCTATAGACATACAAACCGATCTAACTGATCATAAAAGCATAACATCATCCGATCTACCAGGATACTGATCTACAGATCATAGCAACATAATACCATCCTCTCTACCAGGATGCTAATCTAACAGCTCATACTAGCATTACATATGAGAGTCGCAATCAAAAAGGGCCGGCGTTGGTTCCTTAGACCCTTGAGCATAGTGAGGAAAACTCACCTCACAACTGTCGAACTGAAATGATAAGCTCAAACTATCGAACCACCGCCACTACTCCACTACCTATAGTTACCTGTTGGGTATAGAATATTGCGTCATTGGGCTTTTTGCTTTAGTCCATTCTATATACGGTTTTGGGCCTGTCCAACCGTCATTTATTAGGGTTATATTATCTATATATAGTGCATGCATGAACCGTGTATGAGCTAGTCGTTGATTTCATTATTGTAACCCTACCACACCTCTACAGTAGCAATTCTTAATAGAGTTCTTCTGAGGTTGTGGCTTATTAATGATTCGACATCAGTTTGATTCATCTTGTGTTCTTATTTACTTTGTGTTCTCGTGTTTCTTGTTAAGAATCTTATCGATCTTAAAGAGTTTTAGTCTCATCAATTGGTATCAGAGCAGGAGGTTGTGTAAATAATGCACATCTCTTATGTTAGAAGAAAATCTTTAGGGTTTCCGCTTTTATCGAATCCATTGGAGCCGTCATCACTTTATTGCCGCTGTTCCTAGATCTCGATATTACCCTAACTCAATCTTTACAAGTCTGATTCTTAACAGGTACGCAGATCAAATCATCATGTCTCTCGACGAATCTCAAAACAATCCCATCAATATCTCTAACAGCATTGGCTCGACCACAAGGATTCTGATCCTATACACTCATGAATATGAGGTATGGGCTCTTCATTTTGAAGACTATGTTCTTGGTTCAGAGGATAACATATATTTGATCTGGGAGGCTATCACTTTGGGTCCTTTCATTCACCCAGGAACCAACCAAACCATCAAGACACAGAAAGAGCTCAATCAGCTTATGGTAGATGTGAAAGAAGTCCCTCAAGATGAGAAGGATAAACAGATTAGAAATATAAAAGCAATAAGGATGATCGGATTCACTTTACAATCTGATACCTTTCGTCTGGTGAGTACATGTACTACTGCAAAGGAAATCTGGCAAAGGCTTAAGGAGTTATATTCCACTGATGAGGATCTCGAGCATTCCATCCAAACTCTTCTACTTTCGGATTTTTTGTGACTTAAGCAAAAGCCCGAGGAAAGTCTTATTCAAACATTAAATCATTACAACCATCTTCTCAGTAAGATGATTAAGCACGGAATTGGCAGAGAGGTGATCGAGCAGAAGGTCACTTTCATGAATGGCCTAAGACCCGAATGGATGGCGGTGGTTTCAACTGTTAAAGCACATGAACAGTTCAAGACTTACTCGTTGGCAAAGCTCGTAGGGATTCTCAAGTCACATGAAAGTGTTGTGACAAAAGAATCGAAAGTTGTTTCTAGTTTGGGCTCTTTGGCACTCGTGGCTAAAGGAAAATCTGTGGATGATGAAGAACCTGAGACTGATCTCTCAGAATGTGATCTTACTAGTGAGGAGTATGCTCTAATGGTGTCTAACCCCATGCGATTCGCAAGGAAGAAATTTCCTTTTGCTAAGAACCGAAACTGGCAAAAGAGTTATAGCTCCGAGAAGGCGAAGGAGGAGAACATAAATACTCCTCAGAAGGAAGAAGAGAAGAAAGAAGAAAAGCTTGTTGGTAACTCTGGGTATGACTGCCACTACTGTCGCGGGCAAAATCATTTGGCGAAGGACTGCATGTTACGAAAGATGAATGAGAAGAAAGAGGGGGAATATGATGAAGCTTACTTCAAGCGTAAGCTGGAGGAAATCAAGAAGAAGAAAACTAATGATAAATCTATGCCTGCTTTGATTGTGCAGGAATATGTCGCAGAGAACGAGTTCGGTGGAGTAGAAGTTTGGTCTACTGACTCGGAAGATGAAGAAGTTCGCAAGCCCACACATGGCAGGGCATTTGTTGCGAAGGAAGAAGGCTCTGAGGTTACTAGCAGATGTTTAATGGTAACAACTGGTGTGTCACAAATAAGAGGCTACACAACAGATGGCGGGTGTGAAGAAGCGAAGGAGAGGGAAGACAAATACTTTACCGAAAAACCAGTCGGAGAACAGATCAATGAGTGTGATCATTTGATCAAGAAGGTAAATTCCATCCCTGAATATCTTAAAATACCCGTATCTAACTATGAAAAAGAATTAAATGATTTAAAATTCACATTCTCTAGTTTAAGTGGTAGCCTAAAACAAACTCGCCTCACGAATTGTAACCTAACTGATCAAATTAGTAGGGTGTCTTCCAAGAGTGAGGAGCGAAGGATGTGGATAGAGAAGAAGGAATTAGAGTTGGTTAGGGCAAGAGATGAATTGATTTATTTGCAACGTGACAATTTAAAGTTTTTGAAACAAAGGAATATTTTTTGCTTAATTGCTAAACGTCTTTATTCCAATATTATTCAGTTGTATTTAAATTGTGAGATTGGCGATAAAATTCATAAAATGATTTTTCCTTTCCTTGAATTAAAGGAAGACGAAATAGATGTTGATCGCTATAAGTGTGAATCAATTGTCTCATCAGAAGAAACATCCGAAGCCTACCGAATTGGATTGGACAAAATTGAGTCATTTATTAAGTCCAAAGACCATAAGGACATGCTTAGAAACTTACTGGATGAAAATGACAGATTGAAAATAAAGACCGAAACTGTACAGAAATTTGATTAGTCTAGTTCTAAGTTGAGTTCAGATAAAAAGATCAATGTTGAAAATACATCTAAATTTGATGAGGATAGTGACATGAGTGAAATATCTGTAGAGGATGAGGTTGACTGTTCTGAATTTATTAAAACGAAACCTAAACCAACAAAAGTCCTTATATCCGAAAACTCTGTTGAGTTCGCTCGATTGTCTAAAGACAAGGTCAAAGTCCTGAAAGAGAAGGCTGTGGTATACCAAAAGGTACAACCGTACCAAATCAAGTGTACACTACCACTGGAGTTACTAAGGATCATACAGTTGAGCTAACAAACATAGTAGATGAAGATAACGCTGATGGATGTGATGAGTATTTTTGGTCAGCCCCAATCGACAATGTTGATGAAACAAAAGGTTTGTCGGAATTAACCTCGTGGAGAGTGAAAAGCAGATACGTAGCTGAACCACTAAATAAACAATCAAGGTTCGATAAAGCTAGTACAAGTGGCGCGAAGGACGTTCAAAGTGAACCTTCAAAAGGTTCAAGCGAACCTCAGTCAGTAAGAACCGAACCTCATGCCAAGAAGGCGAAACCGAATGTGAATATTCACAAATCTTCCAAGAAACTTGCAGAGCAGAAACGTCAACGAAATAGGAGATATCAGAAAAATCTCAATGAAATGAAGCAGTTTTGGATATCCCAGAACTCCAACTATACACGTAAAGAAAAAGCTTCCAACCAAAAGACGAAAGTACATCTACAGACGAAACCCAAATAGTGTTCTCACTGTAGTTCCTACGCTTCACAGAAACAAAATGGTAGTTTTGCTCATAAGTCATCCGTCCCAAAAAGGTTTTCTGAGAAACCCAATCCTCCTCACTCTCTACCAAAGAAAACTCCTATCAAGGATGTTAAAGGGAAGGGAAAGCTTGTCTCAGATTCTGAAGTTCAAACAAAGAAGACGACCACTAACCCTAGGAAGGAAATGAGAGAATTTGTTAGGAATCAACATAAAGAAAAACAAACTGATTCAAACAAAACGAGTAACAAAATAAAGGTTTTCACCATTAAAAGAAAAGACGAAACCACTTTAATAAAACAAATGTATATGCTTGTTCTGTAAAAGGCTCACCAGGACCCAAGAAACTTTGGGTTCCTAAATCCGCTTAATTTTGCAGGTCATACGTGACGAGCAGTTTGACAATGAATGGTATATTGATAGTGGTTGCTCGCGTCACATGACAGGAAGAAAGGAAGAGTTGAGAGAGTTTCGTGCTCTCAAAGATGGTGGATGTGTAAAGTATGGTAATAATTCCTTTGGAACAATAAAATGCTACAGAATGATCACAAATGGAGATTTTTCAATCCGAAAGGTGGCTTATGTGGAAGGATTGCAACACAATCTAATTAGTGTTTCACAATTAGTTGTGGGAACTGGCCTGAAAGTATCCTTTGATGATGAAGGATCAGAAATTGTAGAGAAAAAGACGAAAGTAGTTCTATTGAAGTCACAACGAAAATGGGAGATGTACCCCTTAAACCTAAATCCTATAAGAGAGAAGCCTGATATATGTCTGCTAACGAAGGCTCACTTTGATGAAAGCTGGCTATGGCACCGAAGGCTTTCGCACCTTAACTTCAAAGACATCAACAAGCTAGTTCTTGGTGATCACGTGCGAGGGATTCCTCTCTTAAAGTTTGATAAAGATCACTTGTGTGCAGCATGCGAAATGGGAAAACAAAGCAGAAAGAGTCATTCAACTCTTGTAAACACAAAGATCATTGAGCCTCTTGAGCTTCTTCATATTGATCTCTGTGGACCGTCTGCAATCGAAAGTGTCGGTGGTAGTAAGTATATACTTGTTATTGTTGACGATTTTTCCCGTTTCACTTGGGTATATTTTCTTAAACAAAAATCAGAGGCTACTCCAAAGCTGAAGAACTTTATAAAGCAAGTGGAAGTTCAGTTGTGAAAGTTGGGTTGTAACATCAGAAGCGACAATGGGCTGGAATTTAAAAACAAAGAGTTTGAAGAATTCTTAGCTGAAAAGGGAGTAACTCACAACTTTTCTGCTCCCTACACTCCACAGCAGAATGGCGTAGTTGAAAGACGAAACCGTTCCTTATGTGAAGCAGCCCGAACCATGCTTAGTTTCGCTTGTTTATCACTATATTTCTGGGCTGATGCAATCGCCACAGCTTGCTACACTCAAAATAGATCCTTCTTGAATACGCGATTTACTCTTACTCCATATGAAATCTTAAATAATCGCAAACCTAACGTCAAGTTTTTCCATGTCTTCGGATCTAGGTGTTTGATCTTGAATTCTAAAGAAAACCGAAACAAGTTCGATGTGAAGTAGACGAAGGTATCTTTCTGGGTTATTCGCTGACCTCTAAGGCATATAGGGTTCTCAACAAACGATCCAAGAAAATGGAAGAAACCTATTATATTACGTTTGACGACAACTACCTGAAGAAGAATCAATCAAGCAAAAGTCAAATGGGAGATATCTTTCCAAAACCAAGTCCAGTCACAATTCAAATAGCTGACCTTTATGAGGAATACATGCTACTCTTTGATGAGCCAGAAAAGGCTATCCACTCTGAAGCAAAGGCAGCAGATAATAAAGTCGATGAAATAAAGAAGATAATCGATGATGCCACAAAAGAAATGGAAAGCGAACCTCCAATCACAAGCGAACCTTCAAAAGAAAGCACTCCATTGCAGGGGGAGGGTTCGTCTACGGTAAATAAATATGATTTGCCTTTCCAAGGGGAGAACCCATCTCCAACCATGAGCCATGAAAGTCCACTCGAGGGGGAGAATTCTGAACCTGAGGTTGAAACCGTCTCATCATTGGAGGGGGAGAATCAAAATACAAATATTGATTCAGATGTTCAATCAGAATTCGAAGAGGAAGTCAACGCTGAACTAGATCCTGCCTATGATCCATCCTTACTTCCACTCACAAAATGGACAAGAGATCACCCAAAAGCTCAAGTTATTGGTGAATCATCTGAGGGAGTTCTTACACGCTCTCAACTGAACGTGAAGCAAACTACTTTATTCTCTCAAGTGGAATATTGCATGTTTAATTCATTCGTCTCCAAAGTTGAACCAAAAATAGTTTATACTGCACTCGATCACTCTGATTGGGTTCAGGCTATGCAAGACAAAATCAATGAGTTTGAGCAAAACAAGGTTTGGAGATTGATTCCCACGCCACCTGATGCATCTGTGGTAGGTCTAAAATGGGTGTTTCACAATAATATGGATAAAGAAGGCAACGTCATAAGGAACAAAGCGAGACTTGTGGTGAAAGGATATTGTCAGGAAGAAGGGATCGACTATGAAGAAACTTTCGCTCCAGTAACAAGGTTAGAATCAATTTGAATTTTCTTGGCATATGCAACACACAAAAACTTCGAGGTATTTCAGATGGATGTCAAGTGTGCCTGAGCGGAGAACTAGAAGAAACCGTATACGTTGAGCAACCACCGGGTTTCGTGAATGAAAAGTATCCCAATCATTGCAATATTTTGGACAAAGCCGTATATGGTCTGAAGCAAGCTCCTAGAGCCTAATATGAAACTTTAACACGTTTTCTAAAGATGTCCAAGTTTAAAAAAGGTTCGGTTGACCCAACCTTCTTTCGCAAGAGAGAGGGTGACCATTTAATGATTGTCCAAATCTACGTCGATGACATCATCTTCGGTTCCACAAATTCTAGCCTAACAGCTGAATTCTGGAAGTTGATGGAGACTAAATTTGAGATGAGTTCAATGGGTCCAATTAACTTTTTCCTTGGAGTGAACATAAGACAGGGACCAGAAGGCATTTTTATCAATCAGGAGGCTTACACAAAGACTTTACTGGCGAAATTCGGCATGATGGGAGACTTAAGACTGAAGGTTCCAATGGCTTTCGACACGAAGCTAACACCATCTCTGCAAAAACCGGTTGCTGATATGACACTCTATCGTCAAATGATAGGGTCTCTAATGTATCTTACAGCTAGTAGACTAGATATTATGTTTTCTGTTTGTTACTGTGCCAGGTTTCAAGCCAATCCACGCGAACCTCACATAATGGTAGTCAAGAACATCTTCCGATACGTGAAGCGAACCTCATCTCTCGGCATATGGTATCCGGCGAAATCAGGATTCTTCGTTCAAGCATTCTCTGATGCCGATCTAGGAGGATGTGTTCTAGATAGGAAAAGTACCACATGCGGTTGTTAATTTCTGGATGGCAAACTCGTCAGCTGGCAGTCCAAGAAACAAACGTGTGTATCATTGTCCACAGCCGAAGCTGAATATATAAACGCTGCATGTTGTGCTTCGCAGGTCATTTCGATTCAAAGTCAGTTAAGATACTATGGCCTAAACATGAAGCGAATCCCACTCTATTGTGACTCTGAAAGCACAATCCGAATATGTCACAACCCAGTGCATCACTAAAAGACGAAACACATAGCACTGAGGTATCACTTTATCAAGGATCATGTGGAAGATGGTAACGTTGAAATTCATTTCGTGCGCTCTGCTGATCAACTGGCTGACATATTCACGAAAGCCTTGCCTGAAGCAACCTTCAACAATATACTCCAAGGCTTAGGAATGATGGAAGCCAAATCTGTACCGAAACCACCTTTGCCTCATTAAAGTTTTAACAAGCGAAATAGAGCGAACGCTCGGTCTATTTCGGTTCCGAATTTTTCGGGCACTGAAATGTACCGAACACTCGGTATGTTTCGCTTCATTCATCAAAAGGAGAACGTTCGGTTGACACTTTGTGTATAGCTTTTGTACATTTATTTTGTGTATACCTTGTGTATGCCTTTCAATGTTTCTTAAAAAACATTTGATCGTACTTTAACGGGAAACCACACAGACATTTCTAAGTCTCTCTTGACTTTGAAAGAAGAGATTCGTGCCAGGGATCCTCAGTTTCATGTTTCGAATGACATCACTTAGATCCCATAGATATAACTTGTTTTATTTCTTCTTCTTTGGCACACCCTTACACGAAAGTCTATTGACTTTCCAAAAGTCTTGTTCGTGGTTACTATGGTATCTCGCTTCTACATGGAATTATTCAGGCGAAAGGAGCTTTGTTTATTAACTTAGAATATGATGCGTTAAAGGATAATATGAAGAGGCGGGGAATGGATAAGATTTCAAAATAAAGGCGCGTGAATTTGAAACGTCACCAAGTGATCACGCCGCCTGACACGCTTTTGAGGGTAACAGTTGTCAAATCACGTCTAATCAGGCGTCGTTTCAGAAAATCACGCTTACGTTATCAGTAAGGATTTCCTCTCTCCTGATAATCATATAAAGGGATTTCTTATAATTATTTTCTCCTTCACCACTTACAAAATCTCTCGAGCATTCAAAAGGCAAATACTCTCTCTACTGTTCATCTTCCTCACCAAGCTTCTGCAATGACAGAATCATCTTCAGTTCACGAACACACCGCTCAATCCACTCTCCTCACGATCAAGCCTAATCAGAACCTGATCCTCGACTTGGATCCATTCCAGTATGATGCTTTTTTGCTACAGATCGTCGAATGCCTCAAGTACTCACCACTGGTCAAGGCTCTTACCCAAGTTTAATACGTGCCAATGTCTCTCCTATCTCAAGTTTACTCTTCAGCAAAGTACGTCAAGGCTGAGGAGCGTATTATGTTCGAGATTTTGAATAAGAAAAATTTTGTCTCCAAAATTAGGTTTTGCCATTTCTTAGGGCTAACCTATATGGACTCAATGGTGCATCATGACTTGATCACTAATGCTCAGATCTTCGAGATGTTCTACAACATGGGGTACACTGATATTCTCTCTACCATCACAAAAGTCAAGAAGTCTTGCCTACCTCCTCAATGGAATGGTTTGTTTACCCTTCTCTTTAAGGGGTTTTCTGAACGGGTTTCTGGATCCGATGGTGCAAGCAAAGCTTTCATGACCATCCTCTATGGTCTATACCATGGCATTAATCTTGATTATGGGTCTATTCTCTAGACTCAATTGGTTCAAAGTTTGAATTCATCTTCTCGTCACACCGATATTTCATGTGGGAGATTCTGGACCATCATTAACCACAGGGCTATGGAGAAATTTCAAGTCCCAGTCATGGCGAATTCTTTAATGTCTGCAATTGCTACTTTCCACACCACAAAGATCATTATGGCAGACTCTTCCAAGTTTCTGTTCATCAGTCCAATCCCTAAGACGATGTACAGGTGTCTTTCCGGGGCTAGTAAAATTATTTCTGAATACAAGAAACAATCCTTTTCAGGTCCAAGGGTATTCACTCCTGAGATGCAACGTTCCCTAGATGAGGCTGACAAGTCAAAGAAAGGAGGTAAGAAAGGGGACAAAAAGAAGGAAGTTCAAGAGGGACCCTCCACTAAACCTATCACGCCTAAGAAGCGAAAGGGTCAAACCGTTGAACCTTCGACTCCTAAGAAGCAAAAGATGACTCTCAAGCTGAAAGTCTCCTCAACAAGCGATTCCGATTATGTACCTTCGGATCAACAAGTAGAAGAGTCAAGCGACAGCGAAGATCATCTATCTGAGGTTTCACCTCCACCTTCACCAATTCGTGAGGTACACGTTTATGAAACCATTCAATCTCCACCTCGTTCTTCTATTCCTATTTCGATAGCTCCTTGCCTACCTCCAGTTTCATTTCAACCACCCACTTCTACACCATTACCACCACCTATTATCACCAAAACAACTACCACCACCACTACCACTACAAGAGAACCACCGGTTCATGTCAACGCATCTGATGCGGGGGCACAAACTTCTGGTTTTGAAATCCCTATTACTTCTAAACCACTTTCCCGACTTCACTCCGACGAGTCTGACACCATTCTTGGTGGCAACGATGTGGAATTTGACACATTCCACTATAGCCTCTTTACAATTCAAAGTGACAGTGATGATGATGCCCCAGTCACTAAACGGCATCTTAAAGCCATGGATGAGAAGCTCGAAACTTTTCTGGCCTCTGCATCTTCCTCTTCTACTACTGAATACTCCGAAGCAGCGGTCAAGGCCCTGTTCTCTACACTGGTCAAAGAGCATCAGGAATCGACTGATAAAGCCACCATAGCAGCGGAAGCTTCTACAACTTTTTGTAATAAAGCGACCGAAAATGTCGAAAAACTAATCTCAGATGCTCAAGTATTTTTGGAATCTCTCCAGGCGGCTGCCGAAAAGAATGCTAATACGGTGAATGCTACTATTGAGAAACTCACCACTTCGCTCCAAACTCACCACTTCGTACGGGGATTAAAACTGATAATACAAAGTTCATATCTTCAGTCAAATCTCGTCTTGATCAACTCCAGACTGAGTTAGCCGTGGAAAACAAAATCATGGATCAACTCAGACTCTAAAGCTCAAACAAGCGAACAAGGATGTTGAGGAGCTCCAATCTGGAAAGACTGTCATGAAGACATGTGTGGGTGATGTCAGTATCCTACTCACCAATCTGCTTGATGCTCATGACTCAATCCTTACCGTCAGTGTCCGCCAACACTTAGCAAAAAAACTCCGTCCAGCACTTGAGATCCTGCATCTCCTTGAGGGTGTTTCTGAGGTGGGTGCTCCGCCGAAACAAGGGGGAGAAGTAACTCAAGAACATCCTACTCAACCTCCTCCTACTCAACCTCCAACAACCGAAACAACTCAGACTCCTCCGAAACCAAAAGTCACCAATGAACCGAAGGGTAATGCATCTTCGAGTTCTAAAGGAAAGAAAATCATTGGCGAAAGTGAAGAAGAAGAAGAAGAAAGTGAAGAAGAGTTGTTAAAGCGAAAGCAATGTGATCAAACTCTAGATGAAAATCTCAAAATTGCACGGGAAGCCGAAGAGAGGGAACGAAAAGAGAAAGAAGTCCATGACATGCTGGAAAGCAGACAAACTCTCTTTCCATTGTGGGCATTGGAAAAGTTGCTGAAAGAAGCAATCGAGTCTCCAAGCACTCATTGGCTTGAGCCGGTCATCTCGTTTTACTTGGAGAATTCTAAAGACTCACAGTTTGATATGCCAATCACCCGAAGGGCATTTGTTTTTCACAGCTTCGATCCGACATCATCAATTCCCTCTCCTGACGCGAAAACTGATCGTTCTTTAATTAAGTACTATCTTGCTTTTTCTCAACCTCAGTACTTGACCTGGAGTGCACAGAAGATCACATCGGTCAAAGTTCAAAATCCAGTCCCTGCAGGAAGCTTTATCAATGTGAAGTTTCGGGTGACTCGAGGTTCTGAAAACTCGGTTCATGAGATCTCTCTTGCTGATCTACCGAACTCTAATCCCCATGATTGGATCCTGCTCACAAATTTTCTCTTAACCAAAGAACAAAAGTACGACCCTATTCTTGCTCACATAAAGCGAATGTTGGTCTCATACATACATGAAGTCGCGAAGCTGGATCAGGAGATCGCCTTTGTTTTGAGAAAGAAGCCAACTGACAAACCTATTGGTAAAGCAAGCGACGTGAACAAGATGCAATTGGGAAAAATAGACATGAAATATCTCACGGTGATGTTCACTCGTGGAGAAAATCAAAAGTGCCTGTTCGCCTTACCCGAGAAACACCTATTCTCCACCACTTGTTTGGAGCATATCTTGAGTATTATAAACAAGTGCAAACAAAATGACGATGCTGCTAAAAAGAATTTTAATGATATGCTTCGTTGGTATATTCTTTTTCGTCATACTCTACTGGCTATCATACCGAAGCTGGTCAAGACAGTGAAGAAGACAAAACAAGCACAACAGTAGATTTATCTCGCCTCAATTGACGCAAAGGGGGAGATTGTTGGGTATAGAAGATTGTGTCATTGGGCTTTTTGCTTTAGTCCATTATGTATATGGTTTTGGGCCTGTCCAACCGTCATTTATTAGGGTTATAGTATCTATATATAGTGCATGCATGCACCGTGTATGAGCTAGTCATTGATTTCATTATTGTAACCCTACCACACCTCTAGAGTAGCAATTCTTAATAGAGTTCTTCTGAGGTTGTGGCTTATTAATCATTGGACATCAGTTTGATTCATCTTGTGTTCTTATTTACTTTGTGTTCTCGTGTTGCTTGTTAAGAATCTTATCGGTCTTAAAGAGTTTTAGTCTCATCATTACCATAAGACCATTTCCATAAATTTCCAATTTACCAAAATACCCCCAGAGGTCAAACTGGTCAACCCTTTGTCAAAGTCAAAGTCAACAGTCCATGTTGACCCGACTCATCGAGTTTCCCTGTAACTCGCCGAGTTCGTGCATGTCCAAATGTCGGGAAAACCCTAACTGACTCGCCAATTCACCCTACTGACTCGCTGAGTCCATGCAGAACTCCTTGCACGACAATCTTCATCGGACTCGTCGAGTTGACCACGCAACTCGTCGAATCCCTTCAGTCTTTTCTCCATGCAGATACGTTTTAAGCCATTCCAAAGATCCATAACCTAGATCGAAGTTCCTAAGGCATACTTCATACGTAAAGTTGCAAACTTTACATACATGCAAGGTGCTAATGACTTAAATCCAGCTAAAGAAGAGGTTCTAGGCAAGGGAATTACACTAGCATGCTAAAGACTGAGACTTTATGATTGTAAGGGCCAAGATGAGCCTACATCTGAAGTTGCAACTTCAGGTCTTGGTTCATCACTCGAAATGAAGCACCAACATGCCAAAATGGCCCCGGCACTCAAATATAGAAGGATCTAGCTAGAAGAAGATCAAGGTAATGACTTGATACCTTCAAATGATGCTAAACTGGGGTAGACTTTAGATCCACACATGTTCCTTGCCTCAAACTTCTTGATCTTCAAGTTCCTCTAACCAAGATCAACCTTCAAATCCTTATAACAGACAAGTATGGAGAGAAAACGGCGATTTAGGGTTTCTGGACTCACATGGGGGCTATATGGGAGGCTAAGGGAGGCTAATGACCCTTTAAATAGGGTGCAAAACCCCGGAAATTAGGGTTTCATCCTCCAGCTCCAACTCATCGAGTCGTGTCCTCCGACTCGGCGAGTTGGTCACTTAAGTTTGCGGTCCAAACGCGTTCCCACTCGGTGAGTCAGGGCCTCCAACTCGTCTAGTAGACTTTTCAATATGAAAGAGTAAAGCTGAAAATTAATACCTGAGAGTCGGGGCGTTATAATTCTCCCCCACTTGAACTAGACTTCGTCCTCGAAGTCCGCTGTGGTGAACACCTCCGGATAGTGCTCCCGCATCTCAGCCTCCGGCTCCCATGTCCAATCAGACCCTCTACGGTGCTCCCACTGTACCTTTACCAAAGGTATCTTCTTGTTCCACATAATCTTCACTTTCCTCTCCAGAATGGCCACGTGCCTCTCCACATAATTCAGGCACTCGTCAATATGAATGTCATCCAATGACACCACCGCATGCTCATCCAGAACGCACTTTTGTAATTGCGAAACGTGAAATGCGCTGTGGATCTGACTGATCTCCTCAAGAAGATCTAGTCTATATGCCACCTTGCTAACCCTGGAAATGACCCTGAACGGTCCGATGTATCGGGGACCCAATTTCCCCCTCTTCCTGAAGCGAATCACACCCTTCCAGGGCGAGACCTTCAGGAGTACCATATCATCAACCTGAAATTCCAGCTCAGATCGGCGCCTATTAGCGTAACTCTTTTTTCGACTCTGCGCGGTCTGCAGCCGCTGTCTAATCTGCTGAATCATATCGGTAGTCTACAGGACTACCTCGGTCCGATCCATCACCCTGTGACCCATCTCACCCCAACAAACTGGGGTGCGATACCTCCGTCCATACAACAACTTATACGGTGGAGCACCAATGCTGGAGTGAAAGCTGTTACTGTAGGAGAACTGTGAAAGTGGTAGGTAGGAGTCCCAGCTCCCACCGAAGTCAATAACGCAGGCTCTTAATATATCCTCAAGAGTCTGTATAGTCCGCTCACTCTGGCCCTCTGTCTGCGGATGATAGGCTGTACTGGAATGTAGCCATGTGCCCAGTTCCTCGTGGAACTTCTGCCAAAATCGGGAGGTAAACCGAACATCACGGTATGAGACGATAGAGACCGGAACCCCATGGCGAGTGACAATCTCGTGTATATACACATCAGCCAGCTTCTCGGTCGATGAGCTCTCCCGAATGTGCAGAAAATGAGCACTCTTGGTCAATCGATCCACGATGACCCAGATAGCGTCGAACCCATTCGCCATCCTCGGCATCTTGGTGATGAAATCCATCGTGATATGCTCCCATTTCCACATGGGAATCTCCAGAGGCTGCAACTTTCCATGCGTCCTCTGGTGCTCGGCATTGACCATCCTGCAGGTCAAGCACCTCTCAACGTACCAAAGGATTTCTCGCTTCATGCATGGCCACAAGTAACTCAATCGCAAGTCCCGATACATCTTGGTGGCCCCCGAGTGAATAGAGAAGCGAGACTTATGAGCCTCATCCAATATAGTCTGTCTGACCCCACCAGACATCAGAACCCAGACCTGACCGCAACGGGTCAATAATCCCCGGCTATCCTGAACAAACCGGGTGTTCTCACCATTGATCCTCTCAAGTTTCCAGTTCTCCTGACGCATACCCTCATCCTGGGCTTCCCTGATCAAGCCTACAAGTGGAGAATCCACTGAAATCCTCATGCATGTCACTGGTGTAGAAGATTTAGCTGACTTGCGGCTCAGAGTGTCCGCAACCACATTCGCTTTACCTGGGTGGTAAAGGATCTCACAGTCGTAGTCCTTGACTATATCTAGCCATCTGCGATGTCTCATGTTCAGGTTCGGCTGATCCATGATGTGTCTCAGGCTCTTATGGTCCGTATAGATGGTACAACAGACCCCATAGAGGTAATGTCTCCAAATCTTGAGAGCTAATACCACCGCTCCCAACTCCAGATCATGAGTAGGATATCTCGTCTCGTGCGACTTCAGCTGTCGACATGCGTAGGCTATCACTCGTCCTCTCTGCATAAGGACAGCTCCTAGTCCCGTGATGAATGCATCACAGAACACCACAAAGTCCTCGACTCCCTCCAGAAGATTCAATACTGTAACCTCGCATAAACGCTGTCGGAGAGTCTCAAACGCCCTCTGCTGCTCGGGGCCCCAGTGGAAATCCACCCCTTTCTCGTCAAATGAGTAAGGGGTACTGAAATCTTGGAGAAATCATGTATGAATCTCCGGTAGTACCCCGCCAATCCCAAAAAGCTCCTGATGTATGAGGGAGATTTCGGAACCTCCCCTACACTGCCTCGATTTTGGTCGGATCGACCAAAATCCCCTCTTGGTTAACGAGGTGTCCTAGGAACTGGACCTCTCATAACCAAAACTCACACTTAGAGAACTTGGCATAAAGCCGTTCTCTCCTCAGAACTCCTAATAACTCTCGCAGATGCTCCCCGTGCTGCTCTTGGGTCTTGGAATATACCAAGATATCGTCTATGAACACTATGACCGAGCGATCCAGCATCGGTCTGTAGACCCGATTCATCAGGTCCATGAATACTGCTGGCGTGTTGGTGAGCCCAAACAGCATCACCACGAACTCGTAATGTCCATAACGAGTTCGAAACGCGGTCTTCTCCACGTTCTCCTCCCTAACCTTGACCTGATGGTAGCCGGACCTTATGTCTTTCTTGGAAAACCAAGATGCTCCCTACAACTGATCAAAAAGATCATCTATCCTCGGGATTGGATAACGGTTCTTCACCGTCAACTTGTTTAACTCCCGGTAATCAATGCACATTCGGTGTGAACCATCCTTGTTCCTGACGAAGAGTATCGGCGTTCCCCACGGGAAACTGCTCGGACGAATGAACTGCTTGCCCAGCAGTTCCTGCAGCTGAGATGACAACTCCTGCATCTCTGGTGGTGCCAACTGGTAAGCCGCCTCGGCAATAGGGGCCGCACCCGGAACTAGGTCGATCCTAAACTCAACCTGCCTCTCTGGAGGCACTTCGGGTAACTCCTCCGGAAACACATCAACAAACTCTCTGACCACTAGGACCTCTGACACTGAAACCTGATCCCTGACCCGCGTATCCACCACGTACGCTAGATAACCCGCACACCCGTGCTGAATGTACTGTCGAGCCCTAACAGCAGAACAAAACCCTGATCCCAATCTGGTACCCTCGCCATAGACAATCAGTTCTCCCCTACTTGGGGTTCGAACTATTACCCGCTGCCCCTTGTAGTAAATCATAGCCCCAAAGCGACTAAGCTAGTCCATACCCACACTCACACATACATCCCCCATGGGAATCGGAATCAGGTCTATCGGAAAAGATACTCCGAAAATCTCCAATACGCAACCCCGATAGACCGAAGAAGCGGAAACGCCTTGTTCGTTGGCGGTGGAGACTCACAACAGAAACTCTAACTCTCCCACTGGCAACCCGAACTCCCTACTGAATGTCTGAGAAACAAACGACCTACTCGCCCCCGAGTTGTCATAACTAGCATTCTAGCTAGGAAATTCTGTACTCTTGTAAACATTATCTACTGTAAACTCGTAAACCCTAATTCATGTTATGCTGGAAATTCAACCTATGGAAGCACATTCAAACCTAGATTCATCTAGTAAAGTTGAAAACCCTAGAAATCCCGGTTTAAGTCCATTATGGACTAGGATTTCCTTATTGGGCCTAATGGGCCAATAAATTTCCAATGTGACTATTTTAGGCTTAGAACTCTTTAATGGACTCTCAATTGGACCCACTCTCATGAAACTTAACTTTTTGGGCCATAATGGGCCTAAAATGGATTGGTTTACCTTAATGGGCCTTGTTGGGCCATAACAAATCCAATAAGCCCTAATGGGCCATAAAACTCATTCTTTTACGCAATTTGGGCCGTAAACTACCCTAAGGGTTCAATGGGCCAAAAACCATCAATTTGGGCTTCATATTATGGACTCTAGCACAAAAGGCCCAAGCCTTTCTTTCCCTTCTCTTTCTCTCGGCCCAACTACAAAAAAAGGGGAGAAAAGTTGACTTTTAAGGTTGCAACCTCACTATTACACTTCATACTCCCATGCAAAACCCAACATGTATCCAAGCTAGTCATTCACCACTCTCTCTCCCCTCTCTTCTTCTACTCTCGGCCGAGGATCACCAAAACGCACACACATCACAACAAACTCTCTCAAATTCTCTCAAGACTCATCCATATTCTTCATCCAAAATTCTCAAAACTTTTGCTTGTGTTTCAAGAGGTTTTCACAAGATAATCATCATTCTTGGTAAGTCTTTACACCTCCATGTTTTATCATTCCATTCTCTTGATAGATCACTCTTTTAAGCAAAGTTTTGGTGATTTTGCTTCCTAGAGCTTCTTAAGTTCGAAATCAACTCTAGGAGGCTTGCTAGGACCAAAAATCTCCTTCACACCTTCTTCAAAACCGAAGCAACTAAGCAAAGGTGAGTTCATACCCCTCTATTTTTGGTTTTCATATAATTTATGGGGGAGAATACAAGTAAAATGTGAAGATCTATGTGTATTTGTATGTTATGTGTGATTTCTTGTGTTTTGTGGTAAATATGTGCTAAAAATGAAAGATATTTCGAGATCTATAGTTCAAGAAGGAAAAATATGTGATCTAGGTCATATTTCACTTAACATGTCAAGATAAACTACTATACAAGCTTTAAGATAACACACTACAACATAAAACTCATTATTGGACTATTTTTGTCAAATAAACAAAAGTTTGGGAAAAAGTTGTCATTTACGGTTTTTACAAGGCTCAAAATGTCAAAATAGATAAAATGGAAGTTTCTATGAACATTATGTTTTTTCAAAGGACTAAAAATGAAATTTGTAGCTTATTGGGCTAAAATTTTGGGCTTTTCGACCCATAGACCCAAAGTTGCGAAAATATGGTTTTAAGAGGGCTGAAATGGTAAATTTCTCAAAACAGTGGGTAGAAAAGTAACTAAATCTATTTCTGGGGTTAAAATGACCTTATTTGCTAAAAAGGATTGAAAATGCAAAGATTTTGGATTTTGGGTAAAAAGTGTAAAAATTGCGAAAAGTGTGGATTAAAATGCAAGTCTTTTAACTAAAGGGTTGAAACTTTCTAAAAATTTACTTTTGGACTTAAAACATTATTTAAATAAGTGTTTGGGTCAAAAATGTCAAGAAAAATAGTTCAAGGACCTAATATGTCATTTTTTTATAAAAAGGACTAAAATTGCCAACTTTACCAAAATAAGAGGCTGAATAGGTCAAACTAATATTTTTGGTCAATTATGTTAATAATAAAATAATTTGGTCAAAATATACAAAACTTTATAACTTATGGGTTTTAAATAGAAAAATAACTATTTTTATAAATCTATGAATCATTATAAAACAAATTCGTGATTTTTACGACATATCGATTAAACAACTCGCAACATTAATACAATACAAAACAAGTAAACATTCTAATGGTTGCGCTTGAGAGATTCTAATCATGTTTATTGGGCCTTCGTGACTCATTAACATGACTTTTGGGCCCAACATAAATAATACATGTTATTGGGCCTCCTGTGACCCAATTACATGCTTAAGGGACCGTCAATGGTTTTTACATGCTATTGGGCCTCAGTGGGCCATTAGCATTACTAGTAAGGTCCAAATAAATCATATGCGAAATGGGCCAACGCGCTTTTCATATACTCGACAGCCTCAAATAACATACGAAATTAGTAGGGCCTAGTAGTCATCTTCTACTCGTCTTTTAGGCTTACCCTCTCTTCAAGTAAACTAAAATCAGGTCATCAATCAAGGTTAATCAAATTCATATGGATTAAGTGAGTAATAACGGGTGACACCAATAAGTGTCAGTCGTAGTCTGTAGTTGTAATCAAAGTCTCCTGGAGGGAGAGCGAGAGTGTGTATGGATCTATACGGGGGTGACTCCCCCACACCTAAGCTGTTCGCTACAGTTAGACTCGGCCAGTCTAGGGTGACAAAATCTTAAGATCAATTTCGGTGTTCATTAGAATGCCAAGACAGACGAACTAGTCATTATCATGCATGGTTATAAAAACTCACGTAGAAATCCGATATCATTTAAGTAATCAAGGGAAATCATATTCATTCGATGTGACGATACAATAATGTAAAACCATCGTAACTTTTTAATGGAAAACATCGGGTTTTCCGGGGAAACCAATCTTACTCATTTGTACTTTCAAAAACTATAATGCAAAACTTCTCATTTATTCATGTTTTGAAATCATTCACGCATATACTTACAGGATCATCACAACATTTTCAAGAAAAGTCTTAATACAGAAAATATCGGATTTTCTGGGTTTTACGAACGACATAAACTATTTTACATCAAACACACTTATGAACTCACCAACATTATATATGTTGACCGTTTTCAAAATAACTTGTATTCTCAGATAATCGTTAGACAAGGAAGCATCCAGTGTGTTGAAAGTTTCTTTTGTAGTTGCTAATCACCAAACACTTTATATTTTGGAATCATGTAATGTAAAGCTTGTACTTGATGTAAACAATGCTAGTTGTACTATGTAATGTTTGGTGATGAATGTGTTATGTTTCATGTATATTCATTGTGATGATATTTCAATTTAAGTCACGCGAGCCCTCGGACGTTTCCGCCGTCTGGTTCGGGGGTGTGACACGAGTCAAATAATACCAAAGCAGGTAAGGAGTTCACTAAAAACGTACCTAATCACAGGTACAAACATGTAAGCAATAAACATATATAATCAGTAAGATAAGGGATATAAACATACCAGCAACCACATCCGGTGCTGCTCTGGCCTCCTCGGCTGTAAGCTGGAAGGTACGTCCCTGGGCCCTCGGGGGCGCTGCTCGACCCTGACTCCCGTCAGTGATCCTCAGTGTAGCCGGCACAGGAGCCTGCACCGGCTTGGTGGCTAGTGGGGGACACTAGGCCTTCATATGGCCCATCTGCTCACAATGATAACATAATCTAACCCCAGGAGCTGGAGTCTGCTGCCTACAATCCCTAGCAATGTAGCCATGTTTGCTACATTTGTGGCACCCGCTCCCCGATAGGCAAACCCCCCGAGTGAGCCTTCCCGCACTTCCCACAAGTGCGGCCTGACTGTCCTCCAGTCCTAGTATCATCGGTCTTGGACCGGTTCGGCGCAGGCTGTGACTATGCCGGGGCCCGCCTCTGCTCTCGTAACCGTAACTCAATCTCCAGCTCACGCCGCCTGGCGGCCTCCTATAAATCCAAAAAAGTGTGACATCGTTGGGTAGCCACAAACTGTCGTATATCCGTATTGAGCATGCTCAGATAACGTGTCATCTGAGCCTGCTCAGAAGCAAACTCCGGACAGAACATCGCCCTATCAGTAAACATGCGGATGATCTCCGCCACTGTCTCGCCATCCTGTCTCAAGTCCAAAAACTCATGTGCCAGCCGCTCTCGCTCCACCCGTGGGATGTAGCGAGCGCGGAACATATCCCTGAACTGCTCCCAAGTAACAACAACTCTCTGATCATCCGAATAAGACCCAGTCATCAGCCTCCACCAGTCCTTTGCCCAGGACCTCCGCAAGTTCATGGCACATATGACCCTCTGGTCAGTAGGACATGAGCACGTGAAGAAATAGCCCTCCATGTCAGACAGCCACCTCATGGCTCTGATCAGATCCTGAGTACCATCAAATGTCGGGGGCTTCGTGTTATCGAAGTACCGGTACTGAAAAGTTGTGCCAGCTCCTCCCTCTGCCGTTGTTACAACCGCTGTAGCTGCTGCGGCAGTCGTCTCAGCTATGGCTGCATATCCGTCGTCAAAATACTCCATCATAGCGGTCTTAATAGACCCAAACATCTCCGGAATCTGACCTCGGACAATCCCGACCACCTCCTCGCGGATGATCTCCCTGACACGATCCTCTGTCAACGCTGGCCAACCCTGGCCGATAACCTCGAGCTCTGTCAGAGCGCCCTGATCGCCCTGCCCTAATCCCGATCCGGATCCCGTCACGAAACACCTCGTAACCACCATACTGAAAATATACCAGGAAGATATCAGATAATCCGCATAAATAACAGGGAACCAACTCCCAACTAAACCCTAGGGATTGTGACTTCCTTGCTACGCGTATGGGTCCTGTGCTTTCAGTAGTACGAGCCCATACTACCTTCCACACCTACCCATATTTGTCTCAAGTATCATCACAATACCCTAACAACATACACATGCATGGTGATCGCTCAATCCTTACTCCTAGAGGAAAGCTAACTATCTCATGACTGGTCTACTGACCTCACACAACTCAACCATCCATGAAACTTCCACCAACCCTGCAGCACTAGTGCATGCTAATCATACACAACGCTAGACCCTATAGACTTTCGAATACCTGATCCTACCCTAAGCCCTTCATCAAACAAGAACAGGAAATAAGGCCAAACCAAACATTGTCAGGCAATAAGATCTTAATTATGTACGACCGTGATGCATACACTAAGCGACTACAGTAATGATGTCAATTTCATATAGTGAAAACCCTAGGCTACCAGACATCATACAATCAGGCAATTCGATCATGCAATTCCTGAAGATCCCTAGCCTAGTGCTAGCATGTTGTTCTAACATATCACAAAATCAAACAACTGCATGCTATTTTGGGGTTTACTTACTGGCTCCGGCCGATCGTACACTTGCATCCTCCTTTTCTTATTTTGAAAACCATTTAAAATCATTTTGAAAATAATTTTCCTTAGTTTGAGACTGGATTCACACGAGTGTTCCTCCAATTCACTGAAACCAAGGCTCTGATACCAACTTGTAACATCCATAAAATCAAGCCAAATTTGAACTTTTTAAAACATTTAGAAACCAATAGTTATTACAAATTTGTTTTCAAAATAGTTCCATATCAGAGTATCCCAGAAACAGAGTCATAAAATGTGAGGAGTTGTACAATCACGCCTTTGCCTTCCCGCGATCATCTGAGGTACCTGAAACCAAAACAGAAACTGTAAGCCCGAAGCTTAGTGATTTCCCCCAAAATACCCATACACACAACAATACACATATAAACACAAACAACATACTATGGGTCCAATCAACCATCGGGTTGGAATACCCCAGGCCCTTAACCATCGGGTTGGAATGCCACTCACATTATACGTCCAATCATCCTCGGGATGGAATACCCCAGGCCCACAGCCATCGGGTTGGAATGCCCTCATACTACGAGTTCAATCATCCTCGGGAAGGAATACTCACGGCCCACAACCATCGGGTTGGAATGCCCAGGTCTGTTGGCTCTCGCACAAAGCAGAGGAGCCTCAACCACCAATCAACATGTGCATATATATCAGATAATCACATAACAGTCTATAGACATACAAACCGATCTAACTGATCATACAAGCATAACATCATCCTATCTACCAGGATACTGATCTAAGATCATAGCAACATAATACCATCCTCTCTACCAGGATGCTAATCTAACAGCTTATACTAGCAAAACATATCAGAGTTACAATCAAAAGGGGCCGACCTTGGTGCCTTAGACCCTTGAGCATAGTGAGGAAAACTCACCTCACAACTATCGAACTGAAATGATAAGCTCAAACTCTCGAACCACCGCCACTAACTCCACCACCTATAGTTACCATAAGACCATTTCCATAAATTTCCAATTTACCAAAATACCCCCAGAGGTCAAACTGGTCAACCCTCGGGCAAAGTTAAAGTCAACACTCAAGGTCAACAGTCTATGTTGACCCGAATCGTCGAGTGCAGTTCATCGACTCGTCGAGTCCTTCCTGAACTCGAGAAGTCGTGAAATCCCTGGTTGACTCGTCGAGTTTCCCTGTAACTCGCCGTGTTCGTACATGTCCAAATGTCGGGAAAACCCTAACTGACTCACCGAGTCACCCTAATGACTCGCCGAGTCTATGCAGAACTCCTTGCACGACAATCTTCATCGGACTCGTCGAGTTGACCATGCAACTCGTCGAGTCCTTCAATCTTTTCTCCATTCCGATGCTTTTTAAGCCATTCCAAAGCTCCATAACGTAGATACAAGCTCCTAAGGCGTACTTCTTACGTAAAGTTGCAAACTTCACGTACATCCAAGGTGCTAATGACTTAAATCTAGCTAAAGAAGAGGTTCTAGGGAAGGGAATTACACTAGCATGCTAAAGACTGAGACTTTATGATTGTAAGGGCCAAGATGAGCCTAGATTTGAAGTTGCAACTTCAGATCTTGGTTCATCACTCGAAATGCAGCACCAACATGCCAAAATGGCCTCAACACTCAAATATAGAAGGATCTAGCTAGAAGAAGATCAAGGTAATGACTTGATACCTTCAAATGATACTAAACTGGGGTAGACTTCAGATCTACACACGTTCCTTGCCCCAAAATTCTTGATCTTAAAGTTCCTCTCACCAAGATCCACCTTCAAATGCTTAAAACACACAAGTATGGAGAGAAAACGGCGATTTAGGGTTTCTGGACTCACAAGGGGGCTATATGGGAGGCTAAGGGAGGCTAATAACCCTTTAAATAGGGTGCAAAACCCCGAAAATTATGGTTTTATCCTCCAACTCCAACTCGTCGAGTCATGTCCTCCGACTCGGCGAGTTGGTCACTTAAGTTTGCGGTCCAAACGCGTTCCTACTCGACGAGTCAGCGCCTCCAACTCGTTGAGTAGACTTTTCAATATGAAAGAGTAATGCTGAAAATTAATACCTGAGAGTCGGGGCGTTACAACCTGGTCTTGCCACAACTATACTGTTTCACGATTAGGTTCACTGGCTAGTGTGTATATTAGTCCGGTTGCGATAAAATCAGTTTTATAAATATGAAACTTGTGTAATATATATATATATATATATATATATATATATATATATATATATATATATATATCTATATATATATATATATAACACATCATTTACCAATTGATCCTTTGATCTAGCAAAATGATCTTCTACATTCTCATCTTCAACATGATCCTTAATAAAATGATATCACAATGCGATATGCTTCTTAATTTAAATGTTGTAATGGATTATGACATATGTGAATCGCAGTATAGGATCTTTTTCATGCTTAGACCATAATCTCACAATTCGCTTTGAATCCAAATTATTTGTGATGTAGAAGAAGCAGTAGCAATATATTCAGCTTCCGCAGTAGACAATGAAACACATGTTTGTTTCTTTGATTCCCAAATCACTAGTTTCCCATCAAGAAATTGATATCCTCCTATCGTAATTTTACGATCAAGTCCACACCCACCAATATCCGCATCATGATAAGCCTGCACAAAGAACCTAGTATAAGAAGGATACCACAACCCTAAACAAGTGGTTCTGCAAAGATATTTAAAAATGTTCTTCACTGCAGTCATGTGATTTTCTCGGTATCTCGCATAATAACAAACAACAAACATTATATCAATTTTACTAGATGTTAAATAAAGTAATAACCCAATCATCTATTGATACAAAGTAAGATCAACTGTTGTTTTGTCAAGAGATGGTGTAATCTTAGTTCCGAACACCACATATGTTTTGATTTTTGTATCTCCATTCATGTCAAACTTTGAAAGCAAGGACTTTGTGAAAGCTTCCTGGTTTATGAAAATCCCCTCATTACTCTATCTAGTATTCAATCCAAGGAAAAAGTTAATCAGACCCACTGAACTCCTCTCAAATTTAATTTCCATTAATTTTCGAAAAGCAACAGTCAACTTAGGATTTGTTGAACCGAAAATATTATCATCAACATAAACTAGGACAATCATCTAATGATCACCATCGTTTTTTTGAAATACTAGGGTCAAGGGAACCTTTTTGAAACTTTGATTGCTTAAGGAAACAAGTAAGAGTTTCATACCACACACGATAAGCTTTCTTAAGGCAATACACAACTTTATCAAGTATATAGCAACGACATCATTACTTTTCATAAATAAAACCTGGTAGTTATTCAACATAAATTGTCTCTTCAAGTTCTCCATTAATAAATGCACACTTTTACATCCACTTGAAAAACTTCAAAATTCTTGTGAGCAGCATACGCCGAGAAAGTATAAACCGATTCCAATCTCTCTACTAAAGCAAATGTGTCTTTGTAGCCAATTCCTTCTTCCTAGTAATATCCTTTCACTAAGGGTTGTGGCTTGTTTCGCACAACATTACCTTCTTTATGTAACTTGTTGTGAAAGACCCATTTTAAATCTACGACTGAAGCATTTGGACGTGTTAGAGTTAGTCTCCAAACCTTAGTTCTTTCAAATTCACTTAACTAAACTTGCATTACTTCAACCCAATCAGAATGATCAAGTGCAACTGTGACAACCCAAAATTCTTTGCATTGTAGGTTCAACCATTCAATCCAACCGAGTGTCAGACTCGTTTCTGCTATCTTTTAGCCTTGTTTAGAGTCCGTTTAAGGGTTCAAAGCTCAGTACATCCAAGCATTGGGTATAGGATTGAGTTGCGAAAGTTCCTAGCCTTGAAATCAATCCCTACACTCCATTTGAGGGAGTGTACGGCCGTACACATGAGTGTGCGGCCGTACACCCATGTTGGCCGTACACCCCCTCCATAAGAGTGATATCCTTCCATTTCCAAGCCATTTCCTCAGTTTCCAAGTCAAGAACATCAATTTCTCTCTCAACTATCATCGAGCTTTCACCCGATCTTCAAGAATGTAAGTCTTTCTTCCGTTTTGATTTGTTGTTATCCTTCTTCACCTAGTAACACCCTTTGATTTCATCCAATTTGAAATCATCTTTTGGCTAGATCTTCAAATCTTCATCCATTTCACCAAGAACACCAAGAACACACACTTGTTCTTGGTGATTATGAGCCTTCTTATGCCTCTAGATCGTAAGTACTCCTTCCCTATGCTTAGTACTTGATAGAAACACTAGATTAAAACCTTAAAAACGTCCAGAACTCAAGTACATAAGGAGTGTACGGCCGTACACCCATGTGTGGACGTACACACCTCAAAACACCCCTAAAGGGCCTTCAAAGTGCAATTCTAACTTCAAAACTTGTTGAACAATTGTCCCACAATCTTCCCTATCATTAGAAAACACTTTTGTGCACTTATTACCATGAGTGTGCGGCCGTACACTCCATGGCCGTACACCCATGGCCGCACACTCTCCATTGTGGCCGTACACTCCCCTTAGATGAATCACATGTGATTCTAACACTTGGTCCAAGTGTTTCCTAGTCCCTACATGTGTTTCCTTACATGTGATTGCTTCTAAACACTATATTCATGCCAATATATGCCATTATATGTCATTTAGGACTCGTTTGTGTCTCGGGACTTCATTCGTGGAACTTCTCATCCTTACGCGCATATTCGTTTGAATCACCCACATAAGGTGAGTTCAGACCCCTGTAATCAATCTTTTAAACTGTTTTAAATGCTTTTAAGGGGGGGGGGGGAATACAAGTTGAACACAATGATAATTGTGTAATTGTTTGTTATAAACATCTTTCAAAAGGTTGCTTATGTCATTTATAAGTGATCAAAACATTTCAAAAACTCTTTTAAAGTTATGTTACTTTATAGTTTAACAAAACTCCGTTTTTAAAGTACCCGCATAACTTAGTAGAAAAATAAGTCTTTTCAATAACAGTTCAAGTAAAATACTATTAAACTATAAGGGGTATAGTTTAGGGGTCCAATCATACTAGATACTAGAGCATACTATAAAGAGAAACAAGGAGCTAGAAACAATACGCGATAACAAAGAGAATACACTAAGATACTATAACAGAAAGAACGTACTAAGATACTATAACAGAACGGACATACTAAGATGCTATAGCATAAGAACACTTCAGGATCTAAGTATACCAATAAATCACTAACTCGTTGTTCTAAACAAAAGGTGATAGTTAAATTGGGTATACATGATCGTATAACTTTAATATGAGCCTACTTCACGGCTCAGCAACTGGTTTGCTGAAGTCGCGTTTGGTTCCCAGAATCTCTTGCAGGGAGAGCGTATAGTATGGGGACTATTCATCACACTATGACCTTAATAAATCAATTACGTTTTAAGGTAATCAGTACTGCAGGTTTTCAATTCAAAAGATAATTGTGTACTTATATTTTCCCATTACTTTCATTTTGTGACAGTTCCACTTGAAAGTTAATGCAAACTATTTTCGAGTCAAGATAGTTATAAACTAGGGAAACTTTCATTATACAATCGACAACCAGAACAGTCGAGTCTAGTACATTCAGTAGAAAGGGGGCCTATAATGCTAACTTTATGATTCCTTGGTGTATGCATTCAGGGATATATATTAATCGGATCCGACAGGTAGTAGGATGTGTGCTTTCCGCTTCATTTCATGTTCCTTGTTTGGTTGTGGGCTTAGAGCAGATTCACCCCGCCTACTATTTATTCGATCTTATCTATATATATATTCTGTATACGCCAAGTAATCATAATGGGTACCAGGTATGGGCCAGGTCATAGGACACTAATTGAATGCACAGTTTTCTAGTACAAAACATACTTTTCAAATAGAACTTTTGATATACAAAACTAGAAAGTTACTAGTAAAGGCTTAATTCATTTTATTAAACCAATATAAACTTAAAGGACCTTAGGTGGTTAATTCTATAATACCTTAGTTTATACATCAGGGCTATATATAATTAATACCCGATAGGTAGTTGGATATGTGCCTTTCCGCCTCATTTCCTGTTCCTTGTTTGGTTGTGGGCTTAGGGCAGATTCACACAATTAATTATCCGTTCGATATTAGATTATATATAGCTAGTATAAACTAAGTGATTATAGAAGGAACCACTGTGGTTACCATATTTACTAAAAGAAATAAGGGTTTTCTTAAAGAATCTTTTCATCAAATATAAAGGAACTATTAGAGTTAACTCCATGAGTACCAAGTGAATACACAAGGGTTATATACAACAATGATCTAACAAACAATGGGATGTGTGCCTTCCGCCTCATTTCCTGTTCCTTGTTTGGTTGTGGGCTTAGGGCAGATACACACAACCGATTGTTTGTTTATTCTGGGTTTTATATATCTTGTATCCGTTTAGTACGCATAGAAAGAAATGTAGAGTCATTTTTACTTATCTTTCATCAAAGCAGGAAATATAGGATTTTCTGGAGGAACAGGCGAACTTTTCTAAAAGAACACACAACTTACTTACAACTTCTTACAATTTCTTACAAATTACTTACATCACTAAAATTTTATGAACTCACCAGCTTAAATGCTGATCAACGCTTTCAAAATAACTTGTATTCTCAGGAGACTAGTAGACAGGTACGCGCACTGGGATTCGGAAGATGGAGTAGTATAGCTTCATGTCTTATTTTGTTATTTACTTTGTAGTCTATGTTATGTGAACCACATACTTTGTAAACACTTTCTTTCTAATCAAATGGTTGTTTATTACTTTGATTACTATGATGCATGTCTTGTGATACTAAACATGACCTCCTCCACCCCCGAACGTTTCTGTCGTTCCGGTTTTGGGGTGCGACAGATTGGTATCAGAGCATTGTTTATACTGAACTAAGTATATCAACCGATAAAAGATATACAACTATGAATACAATGGGGCCGAAGTGCTCTAGATAATAATATATTTCTAATATATAACAATACCTTATAAAAGTATACATACATGCTTATACATATATACATACTAGAACAAGTATCACAAGAAGAACATAATAGAAGTATTTAAAGGTTGAACACTGCGGTCAAACCTGGACAGTTATGTAATCATATCTTGGATCAATATAGTCTGATCAAATATATTCATTCGAGATGTGACCGGCATGTGTTTGAGAATGATGTGGTGTTGCAACAGTCTTAAACTTACCTAGCTCTATTCAAATGAATTCTAGATCAGAACATAAAGATAAGATACCATGGGAGTATTTTATGATACTATAACACGAGAACAAGTTTAAAACATACCAAGTACATTACACTAAAATACTATAGGAGTATTTTAGGCACTAGATAAATAACTTATGTGATAACTTAAAGGTCCCTTACGGATAGGTCGATAATCATGCAATTTATACTCCCAAGGTTTTATATAATTGAGGTTTTATAGACTTAGAATTTGTGATCTACGCTTCACTACCTGTTCCTTGTTTGGTTGTGGTTTTGGAGTAGGATCACTTATTCGAAGCCTATTTAATCTTAAATTATATACAACTTGTATACATTGTGCAATTATAGAAGGACTCTGTAAGGATCACCCCATAATGTTTCATTTAAATCTCATAGATTCTTTAGTCACTTCCATTCTCGCACGACAAGCCCAGATAGATGTAACCACTCCCTCATAGCGGACAACAGAAGAGTCAAGGAGGAACAAGAGCAAGTTCATGAGAAGTTTGCAAATAAGAATCAACCGAAGTAACCAAAACGTCTTATGCGTCACACTAATAAATAATAATCTTGGTTAACTTAATGAGTTAGTGGGAACACTGCTCACACTATATGTTAGGATTATTTTCTTTACATGCAACTGGTAACAGTTATTCAGGTTACAAATATTCATTCGAGGATAGCCACTTCTGATTCATAAAGTTTATTTGGTATAGACTCTTTTAGAAATTGTTTCCAGAACCCTGTGGAAGTCAGGACCCGATACCCTCAGAACTAGGATGACCTTGTCTTTCAGCTTTCGGGTTATATCCATTGCTATAGACTTATTCTGTCTCATCTTTGTATTCTTTTAGCAAAGATGCCTCCTCGCAGATCAAACAGACGCACTACTCTGATAACTCCAACTCCAACGCCACAATTCGATCCTGCTGCCCTCCAAGCAGCGATATCCTCCGCAGTGGCAACTGCTCTAGCTCACTTCGGCGAAAGTGGTACCTTGGGATCTGGTAGTGGTACCCACTTAGCCAACCCCGGAGATTCTCACGGACACCCAAGGGAGTGTTCGTACAAGGACTTCATGAACTGCAAACCCAATTCCTTTAATGGAAATGGTGGAGTCATCGCTTTGATGCGATGGTTCGAGAAAACAGATTCGGTCTTCGAAATCTGTTCGTGCCCAGAAGGGAGCAAAGTGAAGTTTGCTGCCTGCACCTTCTCCGACAGAGCCCTAACATAGTGGAACAGCCATGTTAAGTAACTGACCCTATCAGCGGCTAACTCAATAGGTTGGGAAAACTTAAAAGAGTTAATGCTGGAAGAATACTGTCCGTTGGGCGAAGTTCAAAAGCTGGAACAAGAACTATGGGAGCTCACGATGGTCGGCTCAGACATAGTGGCCTACACTGACAGGTTTAGCGACCTGGCAGCACTATGCCCCGGGATGGTTACCCCGGAGATCAAGAAGATAGAAAGATACATTTGGGGTCTAACTGCCCCGAGCCAAGGAGATGTGCTGTCTTCTAACCCAGCCATATTTGATAGTGCCAAACGCATGGCTCAGCGGCTCATCGACCATGGAGTCCGCCATGGTGTAGAAGTCCCCGATCCCGAGCCATCAAAGGGAGAAGAGTATAAACGAAAGTCGGAAACAAGAGGAAGAAGAAGCGAACAACACAGGAACCCCCGCAGGAGGAACAAACGAGTACTATGTACACCGCCACAACACCTGCTACTCCAACACCTGCCAGTCGATATGATGGAACCCTCCCGAAGTGTGGAAAGTGCAAGTATCACCACACCAGAGTATGCCGGGAAATACAGTGTCTGAACTACCACAGAAAGGGACACACAGTCCGTTTCTGCAGGGCACCGGCTCAACCGATCTCCCAAGTCCCCGGAGCTGAAGAAAACCAAGCCTGTTATGGCTGTGGTGAGACTGGACACTACCAAAGGGACTGCCCGATAACAAAGAACTCAGGAACTCAGTAGCGGATGGATGAATTCTGATGATCACCGCAGGAGAATCAACCCTGGAGTCGTCAGCGAGCAGCGGTACTCTTTCGAAATAGTAATTATTTAAAATTTAACTTATATATCTATATAAGATTAAAACTTGGGGAAAACATTTAAAAGTAATTATAATAACTCACTTATGGGAATAAGTAACAGTATTAAAGAGAACTAAAAGATCCAATCAGAGAAGCTATGATGGCTTAGTATGTACATCAGGGTTGTGCATAGCTAAGATTTTTGCAGACTTAGAGTGAGTGATTCCGCCTTAATTCATGTTCCTTGTTTGGTTATGGATTTGAGGCAGAGTTACTCAGTCGACCGTCTTGTTTATCTTAATTATTCATAACTTGTATATGACAGGCGATCATAGTGGTACCAAGGAGGATCGTAGTATAAAGTATCGACACTAGTTATCAAAGCACTTTCACAGTATGTACTCGCTTATCGCATTGCGATATGTAGAAGTGTTAACATCAGGGAAAAAAACAGAAAGCACTAGAACGTTTACAAAGAGTACATTTTCGAGCACACTAGGGGTACATCATCGTAAAAGAGACATTTCTTTCAAATCAGCCAAACTTTGTTCAATAAAGAGTCTGTTGCTATCATTCGTCATGAGTTGGCGTGGTCCTCACCATACTAAGTTCATATGTTTCTATCGCCTCGACCGTCAAATCCGCGACTTCGTCATTCGTAATGACAGTCCGATCTAGACCTCAGTTTTGTCTCTCATATACTAAACCCCGAAGTACTCCTGCGAAGAGTACTTTGCCCTCCGAAGCCTTGCCGCCGTATGTTCCTCAGACCTTCCCGAACTACCACTCGTCCAGCAGACCAAGTTCGAGCACAGAGGCTAAGGACGAATACAGCCCACCTATCACTATTCAGTGTATACGTGATAGTGGTATATGATTATGATTACGCAGATTTAGTATGTTTGTTTCCGCCCTATCTCCCGTTCCTTGTTTAGTTGTGGACCTGGGGCAGAGTCGCACATCCGACAGTCTTGCTAATCTTAATTATATACGACTTGTATACAAGAAGTAATGATAGATGGACCAAGTATGAATCCGATCTTGAACACTTGGGAAAAATTGCCAGGTCTACGAGTTGGTATTCTGCCAATCAGAGGAGCGCAACCCCAGTAGTACTGCTAAGAAGGATAATTTCGGGACGAAATTCCATCTAACGGGGGGGATGATGTGACAACACAAAAATCTTTGCCTTGTAGGTTCAACCATTCAATCCAACCGAGTGACATACTCGTTTCTGCTATCTTTTAGCCTTGTTTAGAGTCCGTTTAAGGGTTCAAAGCTCAGTACATCCAAGCATTGGGTATAGGATTGAGTTGCGAAAGTTCCTAGCCTTGAAATCAAGCCCTACACTCCATTTGAGGGAGTGTACGGCCGTACACATGAGTGTGCGGCCGTAAACACATGTGTGTGCGGCCGTACACCCATGTTGGCGGTACACCCCTCCATAAGAGTGATATCCTTCCATTTCCAAGCCATTTCCTCAGTTTCCAAGTCAAGAACATCGATTTCTCTCTCAACTATCATCGAGCTTTCACCCGATCTTCAAGAATGTAAGCCTTTCTTCCATTTTGATTTGTTGTTATCCTTCTTCACCTAGTAACACCCTTTGATTTCATCCATTTGAAATCATCTTTTGGCTAGATCTTCAAATCTTCATCCATTTCACCAAGAACACCAACAACACACACTTGTTCTTGGTGATTGTGAGCCTTCTTGAGCCTCCAGATCGTAAGTACTCATTCCATATGCTTAGTACTTGATAGGAACACTAGATTAACATCTTAAAAATGCCCAGAACTCAAGAACATAAGGAGTGTACAGTCGTACAACCATGTGTGGCCGTACACACCTCAAAACACCCCTAAAGGGCCTTCAAAGTGCAATTCTAGCTTCAACACTTCATGAGCAATTGTCCCACAAGCTTCCCTATCATTAGAAAACACTTTTGTGCACTTGTTACCATGAGTGTACGGCCGTACAATCCATGGCCATACACCCATGGCCGCACACTCTCCATTGTGGCCGTACACTCCCCTTAGATGAATCACATGTGATTCTAACACTTGGTCCAAGTGTTTCCTAGTCCCTAAAGGTGTTTCCTTACATGTCATTGCTTCTAAACACTATATTCATGCCAATATATGCCATTATATGTCATTTAGGACTCGTTTGTGTCTCGGGACTTCATTCGTGGAACTTCTCATCCTTACGCGTATATTCGTTTGAATCACCCACATAAGGTCAGTTCATACCCCTGTAATCAATCTTTTAAACTGTTTTAAATGCTTTGAAGGGGGGGAATACAAGTTGAACACAATGATAATTGTGTAATTGTTTGTTATAAACATCTTTCAAAAGATTGCTTATGTCATTTATAAGTGATCAAAACATTTCAAAAACTCTTTTAAAGTTATGTGACTTTATAGTTTAACAAAACTCCATTTTTAAAGTACCAGCATAACTTAGTAGAAAAATGAGTCTTTTCAATAACAGTTCAAGTAAAATACTAGTAAACTATAAGGGGTATAGTTTAGGGGTCCAATCATACTAGATACTAGAGCATACTATAAAGAGAAACATGGAGGTAGAAACAATACGCGATAACAAATAGAATATACTAAGATACTATAACAGAAAGAACGTACTAAGATACTATAACAGAACGAATATACTAAGATGCTATAGCATAAGAACACTTCAGGGTCTAAGTATACCAATAAATCACTAACTCATTGTTCTAAACAAAAGGTGATAGTTAAATTGGGTATACATGATCATATAACTTTAATGTGAGCCTACTTTACGGCTCAACAACTGGTTTGCTGAGGTCGCGTTTGGTTCCTAGAATCTCTTGCAGGGAGAGCGTATAGTATGGGGACTATTCATCACACTATGACCTTAATAAATCAATTACGTTTTAAGGTAATCAGTACTGCAGGTTGTCAATTCAAAAGACAACTGTGTACTTATATTTTCCCATTACTTTCATTTTGTGACAGTTCCACTTGAAAGTTAATGCAAACTATTTTAGAGTTAAGATAGTTATAAACTAGGGAAAACTTTCATTATACAATCGACAACCAGAACAGTCGAGTCTAGTACATTCAGTAGAAAGGGGGCCTATAATGCTAACTTTATGATTCCTTAGTGTATGCATTCAGGGATATATATTAATCGGTTCCGATAACTAGTAGGATGTGTGCTTTCCGCTTCATTTCATGTTCCTTGTTTGGTTGTTGGCTTAGAGCATATTCACGACACCTACTATTTATTCGATCTTATCTATATATATATTTTGTATACGCCAAGTAATCATAAGGGCTACCAGGTATGGGTCAGGTCATAGGATACTAATTCAAGGCACAGTTTTCTAGTACAAAACATACTTTTCAAATAGAACTTTTGATCTACAAAACTAGAAACTTACCAGTAAGGGTTTAATCCATTTTATAAAACCAATATAAACTTAAAGGACCTTAGGTGGTTAATTCTGAAATACCTTAGTTTATACATCAGGGTTATATATAATTAATACTCGATAGGTAGTTGGATGTGTGCCTTTCCGCCTCATTTCCTGTTCTTTGTTTGGTTGTGGTCTTAGGGCAGATTCACACAATTAACTATCTGTTCGATATTAGATTATATATAGCTAGTATAAACTAAGTGATTATAGAAGGAACCACCGTGGTTACCATATTTACTAAAAGAAATAAGGGTTTTCTTAAAGAATCTTTTCATCAAATATAAAGGAACTATTACAGTTAACTCCGTGAGTACCAAGTGAATACGCAAGGGTTATGTACAACGATGATCTAACTGTTGGATTAGTGTCTAAGTCCATAATTATTTTGGTATGTACTTGACGCGATTGTGAGCATGGTCCTTTTGGGTTGCCTTCATACGGGTGACTAGACAGGATGACAGTTGAGGAGAGAGGTTGATTGGGGCATAAATATGATTTATTTATTATATTATAAGAATAATAATGTGGAATCATATTATTAATTAGTATTTACTCAGAAATTAATTTAGAATTAATTTTGGGATTAAAGGAACTAATTAAAAGTACAGGGGCTGTTTTGTAATTATTCCATAGTTGAGGCTTTGGGCCATTGGATCACCTTTATTTAGGCTTGGCCTAAAATCCTAGAAGGATCTAGGAGTTTTCGTCCAAGGGCTTAAAGAAAGGAGTCCATGGATTTGCTTGGGCCCTAAGCTAAGGGATTAGGGTTTCCACCTTGAAACCCTAGCTAGCCTCTAGTATAAATAGCACCCTAAGGCACTAGAATTCGCACAAGCCTTGGGAAACCCTAAAAGGAACGAATTCCAGAGCAATATACCCTTCTTTCCTCTCTCTCATATTCACCCTTTCACCTAGTGTGTTTGTGAGCCATTATAGGTACTACACTTGTGGTACTTGCTTTCAAGAGCTAAGGAAATTCAAAGATTTAGTTGTTATTACTATATAGCAACAAAGGTATGTAATCTAATCCTTTTGTTTGTGTATTTCGAAATCATTAGATGCATATTAGGGTTTTATTTTGTGTTCATAAGTTGTATGTCTAATAGTGAAAACATAGATCCAAACTAGGGTTGCATGCACACATAGGATTGTTTGTATAAAACCTATCAGTGGTATTAGAGCCTTTGGTTGTTGTTTTCAATTAGATTTGATACAAAAGTATGAATTTGACAAATTAGGGTTTATGGCAAATAAACCCTAGGGCTTGGATTTTCGAAATTAGGGTTTCAAAACCCTAGTTTTTGAATTTTGTGTAGGGTTTTTGAACCCGTTCCTTTGGCCTTCTAATTTCGAAATTTTAGGGTTTCCTAACCGTATGGATTTTCGAAATTATGACAAGGATTGAAATCCTTGCCTTCCTCCCCAAGAATATTTAATTTTCGAAATTTTAGGGTTCATGATAGGGTTTCTTATTTTTGGTAATTATCTCTTTATAGATAAATTGGATAATTATAAAATTTGATTTATCCCTTCCATGTTTTTTTTCGAAAAATAGGGGATAGGGATTAAGTTAAATTATTTTGACTAATTTAATGGATAATCCTTAGTTGGTTTAATAGATTAATTAAAGATTTAATTAATAGATAATTATTAAATCAATTTCTTTTAAATTTTAAATTAAAATGTTTTAATTTTCGAAATTTAAAAGATTATCTAAAACCCTTGTATTTTGAAAAGTTCAAATTACACCCTTATGGTTTTATTAATTAATTAAAGTGTATAATTAAAAGAGAGTTAATAGATCCATAATAAGATGGTTTACATTTAATTAAATTAAAAGTATACTTTATTAAATTAGACCACCTAGTATTTTAAAAGTGTAAAATACACCCTATACTATATATATGTAACATTAAAAGTCTAATATTATATATATATATATATATATATATATATATATATATATATATATATATATATATATATATATATGGCCTCATTCACGAAGCTGGTCTATAAGGGGTGTTTAAGGAAATTGCCTATAAAATGGCGACTGAATGGGTATCCACTCTTACCCACTGCACACTTGACTAGTGGAGGGTCGTTAGCCGAACGGGTAGGATAGGATGAAACCTTCCATTATAATTATAATGAAGTACAAAGTAACTAAATGCTTTTACAAATTCCCAAATCATAGTTACTTTAGAAAAAATGTGAAATTGTATGCTAATCCATGGAATTACACTTCGTACCCTTGTCGAACGTTAGTGGAGCGTGTGTGGTTAACCGGCACACTAATTTGGGATTGACATTGGTGGCGAAGGGTGGCTCGATGTTTATCATAGATCAATGAGTGTGTGTGGCTAACCGGCATATTGATTAGGTGATAGTAGCATTGGGTGCACCACGTGATTCGTATGGTTATTCACACCTTGTTTGTGATCATCGGCATCCCAGTCATAAATATGAAGGGCATAATCGAGATTAAACATGCCATTGAAAGGTTCAATGAATCTCAAAAGGATCTAGGAGTTTCAATTCATTTAAAACTTAAACTTCATTTTTCGTTTTTCATGGTGGAAATTGGTAAATCGTCATTTACCTACCTTCAAATATTCTGCAACTAGATTACGACATCCCTCTTCTAGGTTGTAGAGTATTGTGTTGGATCCTAGCCTTAATAACTCATTTGGGTGTTTTATTAAGGACTCAATCAACTTAACTTGAATTTTCTCCCGTTTTGTAGATGTCAAATGACAATGGTCTTCCTAAATCCCTTGGAACAAGCCTTCCAAACAAAGATGACATTCCACGATATGATCGAGGAACAAGAGATCATGCTTCACTTCCTCTACCTCCTCCAATTATTCTCCCTAACCCACAAGTTCGAAGGCTTGAAAAGTTCAAGCTCACTCAAGCCCTTTTGGCAAGTAAACACGAAGATTGGAAACCTGTGTGTGCACACGTCTTAGAGATGAAGTCACACATTGACAGGTTAAGGATGTTGGGTGTCGAGATTTCAGGTGAGTTGGTTGTTGACTGGGTTCTTCAGTCGCTTCCTGAATCATATAGTGAGTTCGTAAGAGAGTACTATATGATGGAACATGACGTGACCCTCATTGATCTCACCTATTTGCTTATAGCTGCTGAATCAACGATGTTTTGGCGTGCTGATCAAGCAAATTTGTCTGGTGAATCAAACTCCCAACCTTCAATGGACATTGAATATGGTGACATTGGAAATCCAGAAAAGGTAAATTCTGAGATAGTTCCTTGTGCCATTCCAAAAGAGTCCATTTGCTTTTATTGCCAAGAGAAGGGGCATTGGAGACGAAGTTGCCCCGTCTACCTGAGGGATCTAAGAGATGGGAGAGTCTAGTGTTATGACTCTTCTTCAGGTATGAAATCCACTATCTAACTCTTTTAAGTTCCTATTCTAGATTCTTAATACATGATGTGATAAGATTACATTTTGATGTTTTTGTAGGATCGAAGAAAAGAGAGGAAGTGTAAGGGAAGAAGTGAGCTGAATCTGATCGTGAAGAAATAGATTTCGATCGCATTGCTTGAAGATTGGATTCTTGAGCTACTACTTGGAGTTAAAATAGATTGCTAAGAAATATGTAATAACATAGTTTTTAGTTGAATTGCATTGTAAGGACAAAAAATTTTCCGCAATAAAATAAATTTTGATTTTATCTTATTTATTTATCCTTGCAATGGTATGTATGAAAAATTGATGTTTAATTGTTTCTATTATTAGCAATAATGGATTTGATTCTTAATTATGTTATTTGTGGAAATGTCGAGAATTTGCCAAATAAGGGAAGATTCTCATCGCCCAAGTTTCAATTGGACAGAAACTTGGAATCATACAACTTGGTTGCGTGATGAATGAGAAACTTTGTATTTGGAAATTAGACTAATTCTTTGACAAAGTGTCAAGTGAAGGACTAGGAGATCGAGTACACTAGGTTGTGCGTTGATCAAGTCCACCACAAGAGTGATAAAGATATTCGTCATGATTTTCTAAAGTTCAGTAAATATGGTTATACTTATAAGATTAAGTATAATTCTGAGTTGATTGAAAGAGTTTCAATTAATAGCAGAACGAACAAGAAGAATCAAGCAGGCAGAAAGATAAAAGTTTCTCTATTCTAAGAAGAAGGGAGAGTACCTTTTATTGTGTTTTATGGTAAGTCTTAATGATTAAGAACCATATCTCAATTGATCCTCTAAGTGAGTCTTAGTGCATTTGTATGGCTAAGAAGAGGAATCGAGAATTGAAAAAATGGTTAAATCAAGAAGTCAATCATACTTCGTTCTAAAATCAAGTCTTAGAGTCACACTCCAAGACTGTGACTTGAGTGACAAGTCTTAAGTAGGTTTATAACACTCATCAAATGAGGAGTTTGGAAAAGGTTTTCTCATTCTTGCACATTTGAAATTGGTAAGTTGTGATGTCTTGGGTAAGACAAAGACTAACTAGAACCAACTGTGTGAAGTGTTAAACTTGATGAAAAGCTACACTAACTCTTGAATATTTGTTTGTCAATTAATGTTTCTTGGCAAAAGAAGCTTATATGTCAAGGAGTCAGTGGGAGTCTTAAATGGTCTTGAGAAGGTTTCAAGAACAAATCAAGAATAAACCTAGGTAATCATCACTAGCACACGACTTGAGGTTTATAGCCTATCGTGGATGACATACTCTTTTTCCTGTGCCATTCCAATTGAGCAAATTATGCATGTGAGTTCTATGAGTTGTCATTTGTATGCATAAAGGCAAGCACCTTGATCAATGGAAAGTACATTAATATGTAAGGGTGAGTTTCTAAACTACTTGGAAGACATGGTGGGCACTCGTGTTACCATGAGGCAAGAAATCAAGATTGAACAAGTTCAGTCCATATGAGTTTGGATTTGTCGCAAACCTTGGTTTTGGCAAATTCACATGGATAGGAACACATACACCATAAAATCTAAGTGTCGTAAGGTTTCCCTCCTTCATGAAAATGATTGTGAGGAAATACTTTCACTAAGAGAGATTTTGAGAAGATAGCAATTGTGAAAATTGTATTCTCAAATTCGATTATGATTATGGTATCCCTTTTCATAATTCGAATTGTGAGATTTGGCAATTAGTTTGAACATTTGGGACTTAGTAACATAAGTTCTGAATTTGTCTTAGGTACACATGTGAGCTTTCTAAGGCAAAGGTGTATGAGTTTAAGAAGCTTAGATAAAGGCTTATCAAAGCATCAAGTATTAGAAATATGAACTTAAGGAATTCAATAAGCATTGTTTTCTGGAAGTTCAGCTGTTTTCTGAATACATGTCGAAGCTAGTGGGAGCATAAGTGTTATGCTGATAAGGAAATAATCATCATATTAGTGGGAGCATGATTATTATGGTAAATATTGCAAGTTAGCGATATTAATTATAGAAAACAAGAGTTATACTTTGCAAAGTCGCAAGGGTTGAAAAGTTGTTTTGCTATAATTAAGGGAGAGAATATTGTACTTCATTTCAAAATCTAAAGCTTAGATTGAGAAATTTTAATATTTTAGTCAAAGGATACATAGTATGTTCTCAAATTTCGATTATGATTATGGCATCCCTCTTCATAGTTCGAATTGTGAGAACGTGACACATAATATATTATGGCAGAAGATTGATAAAGTATCATATCTTTATGTAAGACATTATGCATCGTGTCCCATACGCTTCGGGTATAGGATCGATTGAAAATGCTATAATACTTGACCATTCTAAAAATTTCCAAATGCCTAGGGCATTAAGAGGAAAAAAGGACTAGAACTGGATTTGACTAAAATAATTAAACAACTATCAAAGGACGATCTAAGGTTCGCCAAGGATTTGTTGCTTGTGAGTAGTTGGAAGTATAGTATTGGATGGACCATATCGACATTATTATGAATAGATAAGATTCTATTAAGAATGAGTTGTCATATGGCAAATATGGAAATGTTTCCATATTGGGAGTTGGAAATTAAGAATTTATGTCTAGATTAGAAAATTTTATGTAAAAAGGATGTTCAAAGGAATGTACTTTGAGTGAGAGACATCACATCTATAGAATTGTTTTGTAACAATTTCTGATAGAGAACTTTGTAATTTTATTGGCCAAGTCTTGGTGACTTTTGTGCTATGACTTTACGAAAGGTTCGTTGCATAAAATGTTAGAATCTAACATATTCTAATAGTGGCAAGAACCTGTATTCTTACACTAACGATGAGGATTAGGAATTGTGAAATGAGCATCATTGGAAAAGTTTTTCAACTGATCTATTTCACAAAGCATGGACCATAGGAAACATAGTGTGCATGCTCGGAGCATGGGACAGCTATTGTTGTAATTTAAGTAATAAGTTGATTATCTGAAACATTAAACAATGAATAATGAGTACTCAATATGGTGTTTAAATAAAATGTTTTATTTACACTCAAAAGTTTTGGGGCCATATAAGATTAAGTATTATTATTGTGTTTCACTTTGCATGTTTTGACTTCCAGAATAACTGGGTTATTCGAACCTCCACAGTCGGTCATACGTTGGAAGTAGGTATGAAGGAAGATTGTCATGAATCTGTCTGTAGATTGTCTAAAGTGTTTAGACATAGCACAAGTTTGCTGCAGAGTTCATGAGTGCTTTAATATGATTAAAGTATTGGATTAAACCCATGCTCACGTGAATCACTTCATGGGTTTTATCGCGAGTGATTGTGAGTCGATAATATTGTATATTCTTGAAACCGAGACGTGTGAGTTGTTATTTGTTGGTCGGTTACACACTGATAATAAGTAAACGCACCAGTAACTTGGTGTTATAAAACTTATTGTTGTGTGTGATTCGATCAGTAAATGCAAGCGAGCATTTGAGTCAAAGTTTATCCATTCCTTTTACCCAAAGTGGGATAAAAGCGATATCTGTGGGCCCCTCGATGATTTAGTGATGACACCCTAAGCGCTTGGCCAAGCCGGGACTAAGTTGATGTGTTCAATTGTAGTCTGTTGTCAGTCGTCATAAATCGGAAGTCGGGAAACAGTATAGAGAGAATGATTAAAATTCATATCTTGTGTCTATACGATATTTTGATAATGGAGGAATATATAATCCCTTATCTAAAGGAAACGCGTATCTGATAAGCTCAGAGTTGACAGCGGCTTTTGAAAGCTACGATTGCTGATCAGGTTCTGAAGTTATGCAAAATAGTTATTAGACTTATCCAAGTGGGAGACTGTTGGATTAGTGTCTAAGTCCATAACTATTTTGGTATGTACTTGACCCGATTGTGAGCATGGTCCTTTTGGGTTGCCTTCACACGGGTGACTAGAAAGGATGACAGTTGAGGAGAGAGGTTGATTGGGGAATAAATATGATTTATTTATTATATTATAAGAATAATAATGTGGAATCATATTATTAATTACTATTTAATCAGAAATTAATTTAGAATTAATTTTGGGATTAAAGGAACTGATTAAAAGTACATGGGCTGTTTTGTAATTATTCAATAGTTGAGGCTTTGGGCCATTGGATCACCTTTATTTAGGCTTGGCCGAAAATCCTAGAAGGATTTAGGAGTTTTCGTCCAAGGGCTTAAGGAAAAGAGTCCATGGATTTGCTTGGGCCCTAAGCTAAGGGATTAGGGTTTCCACCTCGAAACCCTAGCTAGACTCCAGTATAAATAGCACCCTAAGGCACTAGAATTCGCCCAAGCCTTGGGAAACCCTAAAAGGGACGAATTATAGAGCAAGATACCCTTCTCTCCTCTCTCCCATATTCATCCTTTCACCTAGTTTGTTTGTGAGCCATTAGAGGTACTACACTTGTGGTACTTGCTTTCAAGAGCTAAGGAAATTCAAAGATTTAGTTGTTATTACTATATAGCAACAAAGGTATGTAATCTAATCCTTTTGTTTGTGTATTTCGAAATCATTAGATGCATATTAGGGTTTTATTTTGTGTTCATAAGTTGTATGTCTAATAGAGAAAACATAGATCCAAACTAGGGTTGCATGCACACATAGGACTGTTTGTATAAAACCTATCACTAACAAACAATGGGATGTGTGCCTTCCGCCTCATTTCCTGTTCCTTGTTTGGTTGTGGGCTTAGGGCAGATACACACAACCGATTGTTTGTTTACTCTGGGTTTTATATAACTTGTATCCATTTAGTACGCATAGAAAGGATTGTAGAGTCATTTTTACTTATCTTTCATCAAAGGCGAACTTTTCTAAAAGAACACACAACTTACTTACAACTTCTCACAATTTCTTACAACTTACTTACAGCTTAAATGCTTATCTACGTTTTCAAAATAACTTGTATTCTCAGGAGACTAGTAGACAGGTACGCGCACTAGGATTCGGAAGATGGAGCAGTATAGCTTCATGTCTTATTTTGTTATTTACTTTGTAGTCTATGTTATGTGAACCACATACTTTGTAAACACTTTCATTCTAATGAAATGGTTGTTTATTACTTTGATTACTATGATGCATGTCTTGTGATACTAAACATGACGTCCTCCACCCTCGAACGTTTCTGCCATTCCGGTTTTGGGGTGCGACAACAACTTTCACAGTCTTTGGTTCGATTTTTGATATGAAAGAATTAAACATACAAAATTCTTGGTTTGCATTAAGAAAAACCTATTTTTCCCTTTGTTGAGATTAAGTAAGAATAGAAGTTGATGTTTCACCGATCACTTGTGATTTCGGATGATCTTTTGTGCATTTGACCAATGGTGGATAATTTGAATCATTTTTAGGAATAACTTCAGAGTAAACTTCTTCAGTTTCTGAAAAGTCACCATTACCTCTATTTTGTTGATTCTCCACATGATTATAATCATTTGAAGTCTTCCCTTAAAATGGTCATCAGATAAAGGATTATCCCTTGGATGTGATTATGTTGATTTGTTGTATTCCGCCCAGAAATGGTGTAGCAACATTTGGATTTTCACAAGAAGTAGGATCAGTTTCACATTTGTGAGACCTCGAAGCTTCCATGTCCCCCCGAATGGAACACTTGAATCATGAAATGGAATAGATGGATCCCCTTTGATACTAACTTCATTGTTATTTATTGCATCATCAACAAGCTTCAACAACTCATCTTCTTGACTATCAACCGCTTTTGCCTCAAAAGAAATAGCCATGATAGGTTAGTCAAAGAAATATAAGAAAACATCATCAAAAGTATTAATTTGAATAGTACTAGAACATGATGAAGGAAAATTTCCTTTGCATTGTTTAACATCTTTCGTGAATAATTTGATGCATTTGTCATCAAAAGCAACATAAAATAATTCTTCAGTTTTCCTTGATTTCCTATTGAGAACACGATAAGCTTTTGAAGTAATAGAATATCCCACGTATATAGCCTCATCTGCTTTCGATTCAAAGTTATTTCGATTTTATTTTGAGTTGTATAGAATGCACCTGGAACCACACACATGGTGTTTTGCTTTGCATGAAAGCTTTTTCTTTTGGAATTAATCTTTTCAAAAATTTCTTTTCTTTTTCTTTTTGTTTTACCAAATAGTTCTTTAACACAACATATGGGTCTGAAACAACTTTCTTTTGGACAAATGTTTGTTTTGGACCACTTTTCTTTGAAGAAGAACTTGGTTTGTCAACAATCTTTTTTCATTTTTCACTTTTTGAATAAAATGAATTTGGACTAAAGTGAGGTTTTTAATTTGCAACATGTTGTGAATAATTTATTTGATTAAGACACCTTAATGGTTTGTTAGACTTACGATTTTGAACAAGATATGACGAAAAAGAAAAATTAAAGTAACCATCTTGAGATTTAACTGAATTCATTAATTTATTCTTTTGTTTCCAAAATTTCTTTCTATGATCGTCTTTCTAAATCTTACATTTCTTTCTTTGTTCTTTTCCTTTCTTTCCACTTTCTTATGATCAGATTGAGTACATATCTTTGACTTTCCTTTACATCATTTATTTCATAATGTTTCTTTGAAATAGATTTCATATCTTGATTGTTGAAATTATCAACAACACTTTGTTCACCATAAATTGCATTAAAAAGTTCAGAAATATATCTACTCTTCACTCTCTGTGAAGCTTTTGCTGAAAGTCTTATTATTTCATCACTGTTACCTATAGGTTCAAACAAAAAATGATTATCACAAGAAGCATCATTATTCCTTATAGATGTCAAGTCATTAGTGTTCAATTTTTCCAGTCCTTTCATTGCAAATACTTGATTTGGTGTGCGTTGCAATTTTGAAAAAACAACAGCCTTTTCTTTCAAAATTTTAATACCTCTACTTTCAACAAATTTCTCAAATTCAATTGAGGATCAAACTTAGAATCAGTCATAGAATCATGATTTTATTCTGAATTCAATTTATTGCACAACAAGTTATATTTATCAATTGAATTCTTTTTGATTTGGTGTTTATCTTCTTCTGTTAACACATCTTGTCATGTATTTGTTTTCTTTTGATTTTAGTAATTCCTCAATATTTTCTAGTCCAACCCTATATGAATCACTTGTAGATTCATCAGATGAAATTAATGATTCACATTTATAGCACTCTGCATCTATTTCATCTTCTTTAAATTCTAAGAAGGGAAATATATTTCTATACATCTCTTTCCCAATATCATTGTTAAAATAAAGTTGCAAAATGTTATTGTACAGGTGAAGAGCTATTTGACAAATTTTTTTTTGTTTCATTACAATCATATTATCTTGTTTTAACAAAATAACATTGTCCCTAGCTCTAGATAATTCGATATGCAATTCATCAATCCTTAATCTTCTTTCCTCATTTATAAAAGTATTCCTGCTATGATCAATATCCAGATTAGAAACTCTTATGTGATTCCGTTTCAGACTTCCAATAACTCATAAATTGTATTTCTTAAATCAATTATGTAACACCCGATTCAAGGTACTTTTCACTTTGACCCTTGGTGTGTAAATGTTTTGTAGATTTGGTCCCAAGGGGGTAGTTTTGCCATTTTTGGAAAGCTTGGAGTAAGCTGGGCATACGCACTCAGGGGAAAACCCTAAATTTTAGCTTTTGGACCCTATTTAAACAACATTATGACCCACGATCCTCTCATTTCTCAGTCTCCATTTCCCTTTGAACCCCATTTCGAAACCCTAGTCCTTCTTGAGGAGATTTGACATTCTTATGTGTGTTTTGGTGTGTGTTGGTGAAATTTGAGGAAGAAGAGCTTGGAAGAATGAGCCTTGATCAAAGGATAGCTTGTAGATCCAGATTTCTCACATCATTTCCAGCTTCATTGAGGTATAAAGCTTGGAACTTGCTCCTTGTATGCTTAGATCTAGTATTTAGGAAGTTTTGGTCCCTTTTTGGTCCTATGATGAGATCTAGTGGAGTTTCTTCCACTCTAGAAGTTAGGAGTTGCTTATCTTGATGTTTCTGAGGTCCTTAGTCCATAAATTTAGCAACTTGATGGTTGTGGATCAACCATGCATGTGTTTAGGTTCATTTGGTGAAAGTAGAATGCTAAAAGTAAGGTTTGGTTTCTTTTGAGCCATGCAAAGGTTCCAAGTTCATGAATTTATGGATTAAGAAGTTACACAAGACTTGGATATAAAGTGTAGACGGTTGGTTGCAAGATTAAGCACTTAATGAAAAAATGCTTAATGGGCGCGTACGTTGGGCGTATGCAAGCGTACGCTGCTGAGTCCCCAATCATGCACGCCTCTTAGTACGTTGGGCGTACACAGCTCATACACAACGCGTACTGGCCAATGAAGGAGTACGCAGGGCGTAATTTTGAGTATGTCGGGCGTACTCAATAGTTGTTGACTTTTCCGGTTTGGGCCGTATTTGGACTATTAGGGTTTTTGGGCCTTGTTGGGCCACTAGTCTTTCTGACTTTGAGCCTTCTTGGATTTGGGCCCATAGTGGGCTTGGGGTGTCATTTAGGAATATGGGTTATATTGGGATTTTGGAGCCATTGGGTTGAGCCTCGGTTATTGGGCCAAGTGAGAAAAGGGTAAAATGAACTTTCACACTGGAAGTTGGACAAATGAGAAAGATTCCTACTTATGATTTATGGCCCAATTATTAATTGAGGTTTTATGTGATTGATTAGAGTGGGGATTTTCCAAATCAACAGTCCGTGCATTTATCTCATTTTCAGCAATTGAGGTAAGTTTTCCTCACTGTACTTATGGGTCGAAGGCACCAAGGCCGGCCCATTGGATTAGATATCCTGTTTTTTTGTATGTTTTTATACAGAGATATACGGTTATTGGTTATGTGATTAGACTGGTAGATCTGTAGGACTACCTGCGTTTGTTGTTTATTGATTGGTAAGGTTTATGTCGATATGTTATGGTTTACTGGGTTGAGGCGGACCAGCTGGTACGGAAGGCCAATATACCCAAGGTGGTTCGGATAGACTGAAGGCCTGCCAAGCGGTCCATTCAGGCCGAAGGCCTGAAGAGCGGTCCAAATAGGCTGAAGGCCCCGGTGCGGCAGTCCAGTCATGTTGAAGGCTCTATATGCATGATGTTGTTTGTTATGTTATCTAGTGGTAATTTGGGGGAACTCACTAATCCTTGGCTTACAGTTTTAGTTATTGTATCAGGTACTTTAGAAGACCGTGGCATGGCAATGGCATGATCGTGCACATCCTTCAGTTTTTTATGTTATTTGGATTTTTGGATATTGTAATTACCGGATTACACTTTTGAAACAATGGTTTTGTAAACATTATGATTTTGGGTTGTCGTTTTTGAAAAAATAAAATTTGTTGTGATTTTTAGGATGTTCCAAGTTGGTATATGAGCCTTGGTTTGAGCGAATTAGAGGAGCATTCGTTTGAATCCAGACTCAAATTGAGGAACAACAAGAGTTTTACAAACGGTTTTCAAAAGTGTTTTCAAAAGTGACCATGGAAGGATGTGATGCGTACGATCAGTCGAAGCCAGAAAGTATACCCCAAGTTACCACACTGTTATTTGATGTGATGTTTATGGTAGAAGAGCATGCTAGTGATAAGCTTGGTATCTTTAGGAATTACATGATATAATTGTCTGATATATGATGCCAGCTAGCCCAGGGTTACTTCTTGTATGGAATTGACATCATTACTGTAGTCGCTTAGTGTATGCATCATATGTTTACATAACTAAGATTCTATAAATTGAGAATGATTGGTTTGGCCTTATTTCATGTTCTTGTTTGATAAAAGGCTTAGGGTAGAATCAAATATTCGACTGTCTATAGGATCCAACGTTACGTTTGATTACAATACACGAGTGCTATAGGTTTGGTGGAAGTTTCATGGATGAGTATATGCATGAGTAGCCAGTTAGAAGGGAAATGTTTAGCCACTATTGAGAGGGTGAGGATATGATGTATGCGTATCCTAGTTGTGTATTTGTGTGGGCGGTTGTGATGATCCTTTAGGAAAAATACGGGTAGGTGTGGAAGGTAGTATGGGGCCATACAATTGAAAGCACATAACCCGTACGCGTCACATGGAAGGCACAAACCCCAAGGGTTCGTCTATCTGGGATGGTTGTGATTATAGGAATTGAGGAATTTTTATATACTATGGTTTATTTTCAGTATGGTGTTCGCGCATGGATCAGGTTCAGGATCAGGAGCGAGCGATCAGGGTAGGCCAAGGATGACTGATGACCAGATTCGGGAGGTCATCGCCACTGAGGTGGCTGCTGCTATCTGGAGATCTATGCCGGAGACGTTTGGGTCTATCAAGACCACTATGATCAAGCTTTTTGATGAGCGATACACTGCTCTTTTTGCGGCTGCCGATGCTGCAACTAGCATAGCTATTGCTTTTATGGGGATTGGTGGGGGGAGAGCGTTCTAGTATCGGGACTTCGACAATACGAAGCCCCCGAAGTTTGATGGAGTTCAAGATCCGATTGTTACAATGAGGTGGTTATCTGATGTGGAGGGTTGTTTCTTCATGAGGGTACTTGTCGATCATCTTTTGGATGCCACAAATGTGGCAAGGAGGGGCATATTACGAGGGATTGTCGCCAGCCGACCGCTGTACCGAGCGCTAGGATTTGTTAGCGTTGTGATTAGGTTGGCCATATGAAGGTCAACTGTCCGTTGCTTGCCGCCAATCCGGCGCATGCTCCAGTGCCAATCACTCTGAGGATCACCGATGGACACCAGTGTAGGGCAGAGCCCTTGAGGGCTCGAGGTCGTGTTTTCCAGCTCACTGTAGAAGAGGCCATGGCAGTGCCAGACGTCGTTACTTGTATGTTTCTATTTATATAATGTCAAGTTATTTTATGACATGCTTATGTTTATAATTTTGTTAGGTATCTTCCTAGTAAACTCCTTTCCTGCTCTTGTGCTTTTTGACTCGGGTGCGAGTCGATATTTTTTATCTCAAACATTTAGTAGGGGATTTGTTATGCCCCTTGGGGAGTTAGAGTGTCCGTTGCGGGTTTCTATCGCCAACGAACATGAGATTTCTGGATCGTGGGTTTTCAGGGTTGTGTTTTGGAGATTTTTGGGCTGCCTTATTCGATTGATCTGATCCTTATTCATATGGGGGACGTATGCATGATAGTAGGGATAGACTGGCTGAGCAGGTTTGCGGCTATGATTGACTGTGAGGGCCAGCGGGTGGTGGTTTGGAACCCCAAGTGGGGGAGAACAGGTTATCTATGGAGAGGGTACCAGGATTGGGTCAGCTTTTTTTCTGCTACCAGGGCTCGACAGTATATTCAGCATGGTTGTATGGGTTATCTCGCCTACGTCATTGATACTTAGGTTGGGATGCAGGCTTCGGTTTCTGACGCGTTGGTCGTTAGAGAATTTGTGGATGTGTTTCTGGAAGAGTTACCCATTGTGACTCCCGAGAAGAAGGTTGAGTTCAGGATTGATATAGTTCCAGGTGCGGCTCCTATTGCCAAAGCACCATACCGATTGGCACCGCCTGAGATGCAGGAGTTGTCCTCTCAGCTTCAGGAGCTGTTGGGCAAGTAGTTCATCAGACTGAGCAGTTCACCATGGGGAGCACCGATTTTGTTCGTCAAGAAGAAGGATGGTTCACACCGGATGTGCATTGATTACCGGGAGTTGAACAATTTGACGGTGAAGAACCGTTATTCCCTTCCATGGATTGATGACGTCTTTGACCAGTTGCAGGGTGCATCTTGGTTCTCTAAAATCGATTTGAGTTCAGGGTACCATCGGATGAGGATTAGAGAGGAGGACGTGGAGAAGACCGCGTTTCATACTAATTATGGCCATTACGAGTTCGTGGTGATGCCATTTGGGGCTCACCAATGCGCCTGCCACCTTTATGGATTTGATGAATCGGGTGTGCAGGCCGATGCTCGATCGGTATGTTATCATTTTTGTTGATGATATCTTGGTATATTCCAAGATCAGGGAGCAGCATGAGGAGCACCTCCGAGAACTTCTAGGGATTTTAAGGCGGGAACGGCTGTATGGCAAGTTCTCGAAGTGTGAGTTTTGGTTACAGAAGATCCAGTTCTTGGGGAATCACGTTAACCATAACGTGATTTTGGTAGATCCAGCCAAGATTGAGTTCGTGACCGAGTGGGAGGTCCCGAAGTCTCCTTCTGAGACCATGAGTTTCTTGGGATCAGCAGGGTATTATCGGAGGTTTATTCAGGACTGCTCCAAGATTGAATTACCCCTCGCTCGTCTGATGAGGAAGGGCGTGGATTTCCATTGGGGGCCTGAGCAGCAGGCTGCATTTGAGACACTGAGACAGAAGTTGTGTGTGGCACCAGTGTTAACCCTCCCTGAGGGTGTTGAGGATTTTTTGATGCATCCATCACCGGCTTGGGAGCGGTGCTTATGCAGTGTGGGTGAGTTATTGATGGGTTTTATAGGTTATAAACAAAAATTACATGTGGCGGAAAAACAATTAAACCCTTAAGTTCACATGCAACCTAGAAAGAATCTATGTTTTCTCAATTGATAACAACTAACTATGATATCAAGAAAACCCTAAGAGAGGAGCTATGATATCAAAATTCATACATAAAATTAGGGTTACATACCTTCTGATTATTATTGTAAATAATCAAAGTAGAATCCTTCTTCTAGATCTTGGAAAGCTAGCACCAAAGGAATGGATGCTTTTAATGGCTTGTACCCAAAACTCTAGTAGCAAGAAGACTTGAGGAGAGAGGAGACTAGAGCATGAATTCGGATCTATGAAAGCAGGTAAAGGTGTGTGGAAAATATTCCATCCATGGTGTCCTATTTATACTTGCTTAAGGAAACTCCTACGGAAACAAAAGAGTCCTTTGAATGATTAATTCTAATTAATCCTAGGATTAAATCCAAATCAATTCAAATTAATCAATTAATCATAACTATTTCCAATTAATATATTAATCATATAATATATTAATAAATCATATATTTCAATTTCCAGTTAGTTTATTATTCATATAATAAATTAACAAATTATCTTGTATCTCCAACTGTCACTCTAATTAGTTACTAGTTTTGAGGGCAACCCAAAAAGGACTTTGCTTCTAATTCAAGAATATACCAATTTAGTTATTAGTTTAAACACCTTAATCCAATAGTTTCCCACTTGGATAAGTCTGTAACTACAATTGCAAGTATAGACCTTGAATAAACAACAAAGACTGCTTTCCAAAGCCACTTCCTAACTCTGATTCAATTAAGCTTTTGGACCTAATATAAATGATCAACTATTCCTTCATTTTTCAAGATATCGTATGGACATGAGACATGTATCATAAGCAATCTCATTATCCAAAATTAAGTTTCCCGATTTCTCTATTTGTAAAGACTTGATTGGACTTAAAATTGAACACATCAATTAGTCCTGGCTGGGGCCAACACTATATAGTCAAGATCAAATCATCGAGGGGTACAATGATATCGCTTTTCCTGTTAGGGAAAAAGGATCGAATTACTTTGAATATATAGTCATACAATTCGCACATCAAATCACACATGGAATAACCCTTTATAACACCCAGTAACGAGATACGTTTGAGTAAACCAATGCACAACTGATCTATAACTATGAACTATATATCTCTGTTTAAGAATAGAAGATATTATCGTCTTAGTATTACTCCTGACAAGATCGATGAAGTAATCTCTAAGCTTGGGTTTATCCAATACTTAAAATCTCTATTTTCAAAGTACTCATGAATGTTGTAGCAACTCCAACTGCAATGTCTTAACCACAATTGACAATCTACAATAAATTGATGACAGTCTTAATTCACTACTTACTTCCAAAAGTATTAACGACTGTGAAATTTTGAATAATATTTAAATTACTCATGGAAGTAAAACATGAAAAGTGAAACATAATAATAAATTAATTAATTATGGTATCATACCAATTGATCTTAAATAAATCTCCATTATTTAATCACCATAACAATTATGAATTTATTCATTGTATAATGTTTCAAGTAATCAACTAACCACTTGAATTAGATAACATCAGTCATGCTATGTCCTGAACATGCATACTATGTCTCTCGATGGTCGTTCCTTTATGAATAGATCGATTAGACATTAGTCCAATGATGCTCATTTCACAATTCTAAATTCTTATCACTATCCAAGATGTGGTTGAATTCCAGTTTTACATGCATTGATTTCTTGTGATATCGAGATTCTAAAGTCTCAAAGACCGAGTCTTCGATATTACAAAAGATTACCCTGTAACTTTGTTACTAGAAACAATTCCATGGTAATTAGGTCTCAAATTCAAGGTACACTCCTTGAACACCTTTCTTACATTAAATTTTCCAACTTACATGTAGATTTTATAGCCAACTCTTATTATGAAGACATTTGCATATGCCCATCTCCCATTATGGGATCATTTCCATATTGCCATATGACCATCAATTCTGACCGAGAATCATCTCGGTCCAAAATGTGTCACTATGGTTCTTCCAAAACAATATCATACTTCCAACTGTCCACAAGCAACCAATCTTCAATAAACCTCATAATGTTCTTGACAGTTTGTTTAATAAGTCTAGTCACTTAAAATTCTAGTCTTTTTTCTCAAAATGCGCAGGGCATTTGAAAAATTAGAGTAAACAAATATTATAGCACATGTAATCGATCCTATATCCAAAGCATATAGGACTCGATTCAATATTACAAGGGACCAATATTTGTTCAATTTCTTGCTATAATATTTCCATATATAGAATCTCTAATGTTGAAACATTTCAACATGATATTCATATGTGCCTTTGACTAAGTTCTATTAAACTATACAATCTAAACCTTTAGATACGTAATGAAGTATGAGTGTCATCTCCCTTATGTCCAATATAGCATAACAGTTCCCAACTTTTGCAACTTCTACAGTAGAGACATTGTTCCCTATCGATAGTATTGTCAACATGCAATACCAGGCACAAGAATTATGCTCCCACTAGCTTTGACAGGTACTCATAAATCAACCGGACTTCTAGAAATCAATACCATTTGACTTTCTCATGGAATAACAAATTCCTATTTCGTGATGCTTCGTCAAGCCTCTAATTATGCTTTTCAAACTTATGCATTTTATCTGGATAGTGTATATGTTCAACCTCTTTCAATACGTGATCAACATATCTCATGAAAGTTTAAACAATTCCTTGCTATTCCTCACAATTCGAAATATGAAGAGGGGTATCGTAATCATATTGTGAATTTGAGAATGCAATTAACACAACCAATATCGATGCTGATCTTTATTAGATACTTAAAATCTATCAACAAAAGTCTTTCCTCATAATCATTCTCATGAACTAGAGCGAAACCGTTTTTCACGTAGATTCAAAGGTACATATGTTCCCATCCATGTAGAACTTTATTTGTCAACCTACGGTCATAAGACAAGGTTTAGGACAAACCAAAATAACATTTAGTTCCCCTTCATGGACTGAACTTCGCTTAATCTAAATTTCTTCCCTTATGGCAGCTCAAAAGCCCACCAGTGCTTCCATGTTGTTAGCAACTCACCCATATTGATCAATGTACTTTCAGTGACCAACGTTCCTAGCCTTTTGCAGTTACATGAAAAGCATAGAACTCATAGGGGGGTGCCAACTTGACTGGAAGAGCACATAAATTAGAATAAAACACAACAGGTAATCAACGTCAGGTCGCGTGCTAGTGATAACTAAAAGGATCATTGTCGGTTGACTCTTAAAACTCTCAAGATCAATAAGACTCCCACTGAATTCTTGACATATGAGTTTTTCTCTCAAGAAACATTCCTTGACGAGCTAAAACAAATATTCAAAATTTTGTGCGGATTTCCGACAATAAAACACTTCATATAATACGTCTCATCTTGATTTTTGATCGCCAAAAAATCATAACTCCAATTCCAAATGTGCTAGAGTAAGAAAACATTATTACTCCACATTTTTCGGGGTGTTGTTATCCTTCTTAGTTTTTGAAATGAGTTTCAATATATGATTCATTGTTACTAGATAATGGCTCTAAAACTTTGATTGGGAACAAAGTATAACTCGTCTTATGATCGAACCATTTATAACAATGTTCTATTCCTCTTCTTAGTCATACAATTTCACTAAGATGTTCTTGGAGGATTTATTGTGATACAATTCCATAATTACTAAGACGATCATAAAACACGATACTAAAGTATTGTGATACAATTCCATAATTCTGCCTGACAGATTCTTTTATTCGTTCGGCTACTCTTTGAACTTTTCAAAAGTATTAGAATTTTGTTTAATCTTATAAACAAAACCATATTTATTGAAACATCTGTAAATCATGACGAATGGAGTTATCATCAATTGTGGTGGATCTGAAGAGTGCATATCAAGATGTACAAGATCTATTAGTCCTTCAATTGGCTCACATAAACATGTGAACAATGATTTGAGTCATAATTTTCTAATGAACAAGAATCTCATATATAATACAATTTGAATTGTATGATTCCAGTTATAAGTCTAGTTGATGATGAGATTTCCTTTCACTTGGTTAATTATGATATTACCACAAGCGATATCCTAAGAATCAAGTCCACAATTAATATTGCTGTTATTAGAAACATAACCAACACTTTCATTAATTCCTTTGCAAGGAAATAAGATAAGGCAACAATGTAAACCAAAACTTAATTTTATTGCTAAAAAGAAAATTGGAACTTGTCCTTACAATGCATAAAATGAAAAACTATATTTCTAGACATCTTTGAAGAGTAATAACAATCTATTATATTATCCTAACTCCCTAGTAGTAGCTCCAAATTCTGACCATCGAACCATGTGACCAAAGTCCATTTCCCACGATCAGATTTAGCTCTTAAGTTTCCTTTTTCCTTTTAGATCCTGCAATACCATCAAAATGTGATCATCACATTATGTATTAAGAGTCTAAGAATAGGAACTTATAAAACAATGGAGTTAGATAGTGGATGTACCAGAAGTAGAGTCATACGAATTGACTTTACCATCTCTGAGATCCTTGAGGTACTTTTGGAAGCTTCGCAACCAGTGTCCCTTCAATTGACAATAGAAACAAATGGACTCTTTGGGTTTAACTTATGGAACGATCCTAGAACAAGCGTTTCTCTTAACCATACAATCAAACCGTTTGACCTTAGACAACCACTTTCTGTAACATCCCGTGTTTCCAGGTATTATCAAACCCTTATTTCGGTATATTAATATGTCATGTTGGTCTTTGAATTTGGTGGAATTTAGCCCTAAGGGGCCCAAGGGGCAAATTGGTAATTTTTTCCGGAGGGGGAGTATGTTAGGCGTACATATGAGTACGCTAGGCGTACTAGGGAGCGCCCTAGTACGCAGGGCGTACGTATGTCCGAGTGCAACCCTAACTTTTTGGGGTCTGTTGGGTATTTAAAACCCATTACGGACCCTATACCCCCATCTTTTCAGCCTCCAAGTCATGAGATCGTTTCTTGCCAACCCTAGTTTATTTTTGTGTGTGTGTGAGCTAAGAGTGTGTTTCTTATTTGGTTGAAGAAGAAGAAGTTGCATCAAGGTGTTTGGAGAGTGAAGCAAGCTTGTAGATCTGAGATCATCTTCATTTAGAAGCTCCAGAAGGTAAAAATCTTTTCGCTTTGTGCTTGTATTGTGTGGATCTTGTTTTGTTAGGTTTTTGGTACTCTTCTTGTCCCAAAAGTCTCAATATTGTGCATGAGTTGTCTTAGACGTTTTGAGTTGTCCTTTCAGACCCTAGGAAGGGTTCTAAGTTATAAAAATGAGGTCTCTGTGGCTAGTTTGGCTTCATGTTGCTTATAGGAGGTGTTAATGGATTAAGACCATGCATTAAGGGCTTTTTGGACGTCCAAAGTCTTAAAGTTTGAGACTTTATGGTTCTGAGATACATTTGGTCGATGGATCTGGAAATTGGGCTTAAGTGCTAAAGCCATTAATCACTTATTTGAGTTTTGAACTTTGCGAGGGTACGCCCCGCGTAAATGGAGTACGCCCAGCATACGCAGTCAACGCCCCCGTTTACAGTCAATACGAGGCTCGCGTACGCCCCGCGTAGCCTCGGAGTACGCCCAGCGTACGCTCTCTGTTGGGATTTTGTGAGTTGGGCTTCATCTTTGGGCCATCTTTGGGCCAGTTTGCGCTTAGTCCCTTAGTGGACTTTCTGAGTATGAGTATTCTGGGCCAGTTAAGGGAATTGGGCCTTAGGATGAGGTCTATTAGGGATTAGGGCCCAATTTGGAAAATTGGGCCAATTATGGGCCTCTTATATGTTTTACCTTTTTGGATCAAGGTTGGACTTGGGCCTTGGATCAATTAAGGAAGAGTTAATGGACAATTATGAGTTAAGAGATTTGAGGTGATAACCCAATTATTAATTGGAGGTTTATTTATTATGATAGGTCGAGGTCTTCGTGAGCTAGCGGCCAGAGGTTATGTTTGATACGTCAATGTGAGGTGAGTTTTCCTCACTATACTTATGCGTCGAAGGCACCAATGCTGGCCTTTGTTGGATGGTTATCCTAGTAGAATGTTGTGTTGCTGCTATGATCTGTTAAATCTGTATCCTGATAGATAAGGTGATGCCATGCTTACTGATCTGTAAGATATGCCTGTTTCTCTGTAGATTGGTTATGTGTTTATTGCTATATATATATATATATATATATATATATATATATATATATATATATATATATATATATATATATGTCGACATGTATGGGTGTGTGTGGTTAGGTTGAGGCGGTCCTGCTTTCTGTTGTAGGCCAAAAGACCCAGGGTGCTCCGGACAGACTGTAGGCCCTACGAGGCGGTCCAGTCAGGCCAAAGGCCCGACGAGCGGTCCGGATAGGTTGTAAGCCCTGCGAGGCGGTCCAGTCATTCCGAAGGCTCAGGAGCGATCCAGATAGGCTGTAGGCCCTGCGAGGCGGTCCAGTCAGGCTGAAGGCTCATTATGCATGTTGTTATTGGTTACGTTTATGTGGTGGTATTTTGGGGAAGACTCACTAAGCTTTGGGCTTACAGTTTTTGGTTATGTTTTAGGTACTTCAGATGATCGCGGGAAGGCGAAGGCTTGATCGTGCACCTCCTCATGTTTTGTGTTATGATTTCTGGTAAAACTCTGATATGAAACTTATTTTGAAATTAAATTGTAATGGAGAACGGTTTTGTGTTTATTTTAAAGGTTTAAAATTTTCAAAAATTTTATGAGTGTTAGACTTTCCATTGGGAAGAGAAATCTTTTCTGGATCACCAATGTCACCATTGTAAATGTCCACAAAAACCTTGGAATCAGACCCTATTAGCATCTCTGCTTCGAATGTGTTCTTAAGTATTTCTGCATCAATAACCACCAACCATTCGTTTAGGTCTATTAGGGTCACTTGGAAATTCCTCATATGAAAGTTCTCAACGAACTGACCATACGAATTAGGAAGCGAGATAAGAACCAAATCAATGGCTTGCTCCATTGGAAATACGACACCCATCCTATCCAATTTGTTAATGTACGACTTCATTTTCGGAATGTGCGCACACACAAAATTTTCATCTTCATGTTTACATGCCAAAAGGGCTTGAGTTGTTTCATATCTTTCAACTCATGACGTTGGGAGAGTCACAGGAGGAGGAGGAGGTGAAAGAGTTCAAGAGAGACGATGTATAGTTCCACCATTTTCTAAGGAAGGGAATACATTCTCACATTGGCGTGAAAGTGGAAGATCATATTTAGAAGATTGAGGAAAACCATTTCCATAAGAACGAGGAAGACCATTATTATCTTGATTTGACATCTAATATTGGGAGAAGAGAGAATTCAAGTTAATTGATTATAATCCTTAATTATTAACCCATAATTAAATTAAAGCTAGGATCCATATTTTCGATTTGACCTTTGAAGAGGGATTTCGTAATCAACTTCTAATGTATTTTGGGTAGGTAGAGTCATCTGACCAATTTCAATCACATGAAACTCCTAGATCTTTGAGATTCAATGAATCTTATCAATGACATGTTTAATCTCGATTATGCTTTTACTAATTGTGATTGGGATGTCGAGGATCACAATTAAGATGTGAATAAGCATGCAAACCCGCTCAAACACCCTCAATCGATTTATGATCTCGCATTGATGTGCCGGTTAACCACACACACTCCATCAACAATCATAAGCATGAGTTGTTTCACTATTTCACCTTTATAGTCCCAAATTAGTGTGTCGGTTAACCAAACACGCTCCATTAACGACTCATAAGGAAACAATGTGCGTTTTCATGGAATATCATACAATTTCACATTTTTCCTAAAGTAACTAGAGTGATATTTGTAAAAGGTTTAGTTACTTTATATTATCATACTTTTAAGAGGTTATGTCCTATCAAATCCATTCTGCTAACAACCATCCACCATACAAGGGAGCGGTGGGTGAGATTGGACACTCATTCAACGGTCATTTTATAGGACGCTTCCTTATACCCCCCTTAGAGTATGACTTTGTGAATGAGGCATACTAGCGATTTGACTGAATTATCTTATACATATAACTTATTAAATTTTTAATCATATATATAACGTATAAGGTGTATTTTAAACTTTTCAAAATACCAGCGTTTAAAATCAATCTTTCGAATTAAACAATTAATAATAAATAGTTTTAAATTAAATAATGATTTAATCTTTTATCTTAATTAAAGAATTAATTAAATAAATTTAAATCATCTTATTTAACAATTAAAAAATTAATTAAATAATTTTAATTTCATGGATTAAATAATTATTTACAATTAGACAATTAATTTAAATTTAATCCTAATCCCTTATACTTCTTTGGATCAATTCATTTTAGTGCACAATGAAATAGAAAACCTATGGCTCTGATACCACTGGTATGTTTTCTAGGTTATAAACAAAAATTACATGTGGCGGAAAAAACACTTAGACCCTTAAGTTCACATGCAACCTAGAAAGAATCTATGTTTTCTCTATTGATAACAACTAACTATGAATATCAAGAAAACCCTAAGAAAGAGGCTATGCAATCGAAATTCATACATAAATTTAGGGTTACATACCTTTTGATTATTATTGTAAATAATCAAAGTAGAATCCTTCTTGTAGATCTTGGAAAGCTAACACCAAAGGAAAGGATGCCTCTAATGGCTTGTACCCAAAACTCTAGTAGCAAGAAGACTAGAGGAGAGAGGAGACTAGAGCATGAATTTCGCTCTATAAAAGCAAGTAAAGGTGTGTGGAAAATATGACATCCATAGTGTCCTAATTATAATTTCTTAAGGAAACTCCCATGGAAACCAAAGAGTCCTTTGAATGATTAATTCTAATTAATCTTAGAATTAAATCCAAATCAATTCTAATTAATCAATTAATCATAACTCTTTCCAATTAACATATTAATCATATAAGATATTAATAAATCATACATTTCAATTTCAAATTAGTTTATTATTCATATAATAAACTAACAAATTATCCTCTATCTCCAAATGTCATTCTAAATAGTTACTAGTTTTTTAGGGCAACCCAAAAATGACTTTGCTTTTAATTCTAGAATATACCAATTTAGTTATTGGCTTAGCCATCTTAGTCCAACAGTTATTGCTTATGCTTCTCGGCAGTTGAAGTCGCATGAGGTCCATTATCCGACTCATGATTTGGAGTTGGCAGCAGTGGTGTTTGCTCTCAAGATATGGTGGCATTACTTGTATGGGGTACGGTGTACTATTTACACGGATCACAAAAGTTTGAGATATTTCATGGATCATCCGAATATGAATATGAGACAACATAGGTGGCTTGACGTGGTCAAGGATTATGACTGCAAGATTCTGTATCACCCGGGAAAGCGAATGTGGTCGCTGACGCCTTGATCCACAAGACGACTAGTTATGCTATTGAGAGTCTATGTATGAGGATATCGATTGATTCTCCGCTTCTTGATCTGATTAGGGAGGCTCATGCTGAGGGAGTCAATAAGGAGAATTGGAAACAGGAGAGACTCAGGGGTGAGGTTGACAGTTTCGCTACTGAACGTTGTGGGTTATTGAGCCGGTATGGACGGGTTTGGGTGCCAAATTTTATTGGGGTCATGCAGACTGTACTGCAGGAGGCACATAAGTCTAAGTTTTCGATACACCCTGGAGCCACCAAGATGTATCGGGATTTGAGGCTTAGTTATTGGTGGCCGTGTATGAAGACAGAGATAGCCTAGTATGTTGAGAGGTGCTTGACCTATCGGATGGTCAAGGCCGAGCACCAGAGGCTGCATGGCAAGCTGCAACTATTGGAGGTTCCCATGTGGAAATGGGAACATATCACTATGGATTTCATCACCAAGTTACCTCGGACGGCTAAGGGATTCGACGCGATATGGGTTATTGTGGACCATCTTACCAAGAGCACTCACTTTCTAACCCTTCGAGACAGTTCTTCGGCCGAGAAATTGGCCGATTTGTATGTGCGCAAGATTGTTGCTCGACATGGTATTCCAGTCTCATTGTATCTGATCGAGATGTCCAGTTCACATCTCGTTTCTGGAAGAAGTTCCACGAGGAACTGGGTACGAGGTTGCACTTTAGTACAACCTATCATCCGTAGACGGATGGACGGAGCGAGCGAACCATCCAAACGCTCGAGGATAAGTTGAGAGCCTGCGTGATTGATTTTGGTGGGAGTTGGGACTCCTACCTCCCTCTAGCCAAGTTTTCTTACAACAACAACTATCATTCTGGCATTAGTGCAACGCTTTTCGAGCTCCTCTATGAGAGGAAGTGTCGCACCCCGGTATGTTGGGAGAGGTTGGTCATATGGTCATGGGAAGGACTAAGGTAGTCCTCCAGACGACATAGCTCATCCAACAGATCATACAGAGACTTCAGACAGCTCAGAGTCGGCAGAAGATTTATGCTGACAAGTGGCGATCCGAGTTGGAATTCCTGGTCGGAGATATAGTTTTACTGAAGTTATCACCATAGAAAGGTGTAATATGCTTCAAGAAGAGGGACAAGTTGGGGTCCCGATATATTGGGCCATTTCGGGTGATTGCCAGGGCTGGCAAGGTAGCATACATATTGGAATTACCTGAGGAGCTCAGCTAGATCCACCACACTTTCCATGTTTTGCAGCTTCGAAAGTGTGTGGCTGATGATTCAGCTGTTGTTCCCTTAGAGGTTATCTATGTTGATGACCGCCTAAATTATATTTAGAGACCGGTAACGATCCTTGACTGGAAGACGAAAGCCTTGAGGAATAAGGCTATGGGATTAGTGAAGGTGCAGTGGCAGCATCGGAAGGGGTCTGAATGGATGTGGGAGCCTGAGGATGAGATGAGGGAGCATTACCCATAGTATTTGCGGCAGCGGACTTCGAGTACGAAGTCTGATTCAAGTGGGGGAGAAGCTCAACATCCATTTCCCTTTGAGCCCTATTTCGAAACCCTAGTCCTTCTTGAGGAGATTTGACCTTCTTGTGTGTGTTTTTAGTGTGTGTTGGTGAGATTTGAGGAAGAAGATCTTTGACGAAGGAGCCTTGATCAAAGGAGAGCTTGTATGTAACAGCTCAAAATTCACGCCCAAAAATTTCATTTTTATTTAAATAACTCATAAAAACATCCATTAGAAAATACTGTGAAAACACGTCGTCTCATAAAACAATGTATCATGTCTGAAACCCAAGTCATAAACTAATAACATATCAGAGTACAGTCCCAGAAAACTTCTATGCGGAAATCATGTGTGTGTGTGATGCGATGCTACGCCGCCGGCTCCTTCCCCTTGGACGAAGAGGTACCTGAAACCAAAACTGAAACTGTAAGCACAAAGCTTAGTGAGTTCCCCCATCATACCACATACCATACAATATCATCGGTATCTTTCAACCAGTAATCTTCGTCGGTATCTTTCAACCGGTAATCGTCATCGGTATCTTTCAACCGGTAATCGTCATCGGTATCTTTCAACCGGTAACTGGGGACTATTCCACCCCTACCACTAGCATACAATAACAAGATATAAGCATACAGTCAGGCATATCCGGGTACTGACCTACCCTTTGGTCCTAAGGACCACTGTCAGGGAAACTATCCCTATCATGCACGTAACATATCATACAGATATAACTCATAACCAAACACATAACCAGACCAAGATAATTATCACAAAGACAATCATCTTCTAAATACTCCTCATTGGTGGGCCGGCATTGTGGCCTTAGACCCACCCCTAGTGGAATGTAACTCACCTAGTACAAGAAGCTGCTGATAATCTGTGCGGGAAACCTCCGTCCGCTGCTGCTCCGGAAATCCTCCGGCTACAATCCCCACAAACACTCAGTTAGAAACTGATATCTATTCTTAAGGTAAAATGACCATTTTACCCCCAACCAAGTCCAAGTCAAAGTCAACCTCCAGTTGACCCGACTCGCCGAGTTGGGCCGTCAACTCGCCGAGTCCCTCACCCTTTACTCGTCCTCATCCATGACCCCACTCATCGAGTTGGGCTGTCAACTCGAAGAGTTCTTCTCTCATATGAACATCACATGAAAACTCATCCGACTCGCCCAGTTGATGAACAACTCGTCGAGTTCACCTTCATCTGATGAACAAGTTCTGTCCTCGACTCTCTGAGTTGATGAACAACTCGTCGAGTTCATCTTCATCCTTAAGAAGATTGCCTTGGACTCGGCGAGTCCATGCATGCACTCGCCGAGTCCCATGAATTCGAGAACCATAGCTTAGTCCAGAACATTGGGTCACTCCCCGGGACTCCCTAAAACCTTTCCACACTCAACTGGGTCCTTTTGACCCTCAACTGATATGGGACAGAACCCCAGGACTTGCCGAGTCCAAGAATGGACTCGTCGAGTTGGTCACATCCTCTCACTAAATCTTCGATTTCTGATGTACAACCCTTGATCAAAAGATAGATCTATGCTTCTACAATCGATCTAGCACGTAAAGTCACAACCTTTACGTGCTTGCATGGGACTTTGAGCTCAAAAGGTCCTAAAACAAGCTCTTACAATGCATGGGGCATTCTTTGAGTGCAAAAGCCACTCCTTTCTACCTTGTAACCCCTCTAAGGACCTAGATCCGAAACATCAACCCCAAACCATGCTTGCAATCATGGTTGGTGACCTAAATGGCTTAGAAAAGCCCTAAAACTCCACAAAATGGGATCTATCAAAAGAACAAACAAGGTATAGACTTTACACCTTCTGTAGACTGCAAATGATGCTCAAAATCGGATCCTTCTAGCCTCCTCTTGATCCTTCAAGCTTTTCCTTCCTTCCTTGGGTCACAAAAGCACCAAAATCACTCCAAATGCCTTAGATTGCTTCAATAACGGTTAGGGTTTCAATGAGAGGTGTTTGGGAGCATAAAGGGGCGATGGAGGCTGCATAAGGTCGTTTAAATAGGGTGCAAACCCTTGGATTAGGGTTTTTGTCCAGACAGTGTCTACTCGCCGAGTCCGGGACTCGACTCGCCAAGTACATCACTTAAATTTCGCGTCCCGTCCCGCTTCTACTCGACGAGTTGGTCCTTCAACTCGCCGAGTCCAAGGCCAAAAATGAAAAATACTTAGAAAGAAATACGTACCAAGAACCAGGTGCTACAAATCTCCCCCACTTATTTTAGACTTCGTCCTCGAAGTCTGTTGCTCGATCCTGGAACAGCTCTGGGTAATGCTCCATCATCTCATCCACCGGCTCCCAAGTCCATTCCGAGCCCTTCCGGTGCTGCCATTGCACCTTCACGAGCTCCACCCTCTTGTTACTCAAATCCTTCGACTTCCGGTCGAGGATTGCCACAGGCCGCTCGATGTAATTCAGCCTGTCATCGACCTGAATGTCCTCTAAGGGTACCACTACTGAGTCGTCCTCCAGGCACTTTCGCAGCTGAGAGACGTGGAAAGTGTTGTGGATCTGTCTGAGTTCGGCTGGTCCATGAGGTACCTCAATCCGCTCGCTTTTTCGATGTTCCTGCCCCACAATCCGCTCGCCTCGGCTATCATAATCGAAGGAGGAAACCTGCCCCACAATCCGCTCGCTTTTCCGATGTTCCTCCTTTATAGCCTCCTGATGAGCCTCCCATATCCGCTCCAAAAGCGGAGTCACCACTGTCATCCTCAGACAGATATCCCTGATCGGCGCTGCCTTGCGGCTAAGCGCATCGGCCACGACATTGGCCTTCCCCGGGTGGTAAAGGATTTTGCAATCGTAATCCTTCACCACGTCCAACCACCGACGCTGCCTCATGTTTAGATTCGGCTGATCCATGAGGTACCTCAAGCTCTTGTGGTCCGTGTAAATCGTACAACGAACCCCATAGAGGTCATGACGCCAAATCTTGAGGGCGAACACAACAGCCCCCAGCTCCAAATCATGCGTCGGGTAGTTCGTCTCGTGAGGCTTCAGCTGCCTCGAAGCGTAAGCAATGACATGCCCTCTCTGCATCAATATTGCGCCCAAACCCGAGATGGACGCATCGCAATGACATGCCCTCTAGCAGGGCTAAGATTGGCGCCTCGCACAATCTCTGCCTCAATGTCTCGAATGCGGCCTGCTGCTCAGGCCCCTAACGAAAGACCACGGCCTTCCTCGTTAGCCTGGTCAGGGGTACGGCTATCTTGGAGAAATCCCGAATGAATCTCCGATAGTAGCTGGCTAATCCTAGGAAACTCCGAATCTCAGATGGAGACCTCGGAACCTCCCATCTCATCACGGCCTCCACCTTGGCCGGATCTACCGAAATCCCATTCTGGTTGACAAGGTGCCAAAGGAACTGCACCTCGCGCAACCAGAACTCGCTCTTGGAGAACTTAGCATACAAGCTCTCCCTCCTCAAAGCCTCCAGAACCTCTCGCAGGTGCTCCTCATGCTGCTCTCGTGTCTTGGAGTAAACCAAGATATCATCGATAAACACTATCACAGACCGGTCTAACATCAGTCTACACACGCGGTTCATGAGGTCCATGAACGCGGCAGGAGCATTGGTGAGCCCGAAAGGCATCACCACGAACTCATAGTGGCCATAACGCGTCCGAAACGCCGTCTTCTACACATCCTCCTCTCTGACCCTCATCTGATGATAACCTGAACGCAAATCAATCTTGGAGAACCAAGATGTTCCCTGCAGCTGGTCAAAGAGGTCATCAATCCTCGAGAGTGGGTAACGGTTCTTCACCGTTACCTTATTCAGCTCCCTATAGTCTATGCACATCCGATGCGACCCGTCCTTTTTCTTCACAAACAGAATCGGGGCTCCCCAGGGTGAACTGCTCGGTCTAATGAAACCCTTGTCCAACAGCTCCTGCAGCTGTGTAGACAGCTCCTGCATCTCAGGAGGAGCCAACCGATACGGTGCCTTGCCTATCGGAGCCGCACCAGGGACTAGGTCGATCCTGAACTCCACCTGTCGCTCCGGAGGTATCCCAGGCAGCTCCTCGGGGAATACATCCGCAAACTCTCGTACCACGGGCACATCGCCCACCGTCGCCCTACCCATCTCCCGGGAATCCATAACATAGGCGACATAACCGGCGCAACCCTGCTGAAGGTAACGCCTAGCTCTCGCTGCTGAACATAATGTTGGCCCTCGCTGTGGCCTTTCGCCCTGAATCACCAACTCTTCCCCACCAGGGGTCCTAATCCTCACTGACTGTTGCGCGCAGTCGATCACTGCCCCATTGGGGCTCAGCCAATCCATACCAATAATAACCTTGTTCCGCCGCAAAGGTATGGGAACCAAGTCCACCAGGTAACATTCCTCGAACAGCCTAAAAACACAATCCCGGTAGACCTCTAATGCTCGCACCGACCGATCGTCCGCAATCTCGACCTCTAGAGGGCAATCCAACATGCCCGAAGACTCCGGGAACTTCTTGCTAAGCGCAAGAGAGACTAAGGATCGGGTGGCACCCGAATCAAACAATACCTGAACCGTGATACCATTCAAATGGAACGATCCTAAACAGGGCACATTCATCACATAACCAAAATCACAGCAGCGAACCATAAAACATAAATAAGAAGTCATACCTCTCACCACATCGGGTGCAGCGCGTGCCTCCTCGGCTGTCAGCTAAAATGCTCGGCTCCGCACCACTGGAGGCTCTGTCTTGACCTTTCGGCCATCTGTAACCCGTGCCGTCGCAGAGACCGGCGCCGGTGCTGGCGCTGCTACTGACGCTGCTGACAATCTCGGGCAATTGGCCCTTTTGTGGCCCCTCTGATTGCAATGGAAGCAAATCAAGTCTGTCATCTGCACTGTGGGGGCGGGGGCAGTACAATCCCTGCCAAAATGCCCAACCTTGCCACACTTATAGCAGCCTGAACCCGGCCCAATGCGACAAGCTCCCTCGTGTTACCGACCGCATTTCCCACAGCGGTCCCGTCCTGTCTGGCCTTTCGGCCTACCATTGGATCCCTTGGGCTTCTTCCCCGAAGCCCCAGTCGTCAGTCCCTCCACTACCTTCCTCTTCTGGATGTGCTCCAGATAAATGTCCCTCTCCCTAGCCCTGGCAATCATGGAATCCAAGGTAGGGCAAGCTGAAAAACTAACATGCTCCCGAATGTCAGCTCGTAGCATGTCATGGTAGCGGGTCCTCCTCATATCCTCATCTCCCGCATACTGGGGCACCAACAATGCCCTCTCGCGGAACTTGGCGGTGATCTCCGCCACAGTCTCCGTAGTCTGCCTCATGTCCAAAAACTCCCTAGCCAGCTGTTGAAGCTCAACAGCTGGCGCAAACTCCGCCCTGAATCTAGTCACAAAGTCTGACCAGGTCATAGCCTCAACAGCCGAGGCTCCCAACGAGTCACCAACCGACTCCCACCAATCTCTGGCCCTGTCTCGCAAGCATCCTGCTGCATATCTCACCTTCGACCCCTCCGGGCAGAAGCTCGTCAGCTGCACAGACTCGATGTCTGTGATCCATCTCCTGGCAGCAATGGGGTCTTTCACCCCATGGAAATCTGGTGCACCACTCCCTCGAAAGTCCTTAAAGGACAGTGTGCGCGCACCCACCTGGCTAGACGCCATATCACTCCTGAATGCTCGGAGGCGATCCTCCATCAGCTCAACAATCCCTTCCTTGATCGACCCGAAAATGACAGGGGTCGACTCAAGGATGCCTCTCGTGATCTCAGACGCGATGAACTAGCACAGCCCGCCATCAACCTACTCGGATCCTGCACCCGAGCCTGATCCTGATCCTGATCCGGAACCTCCTGCTCCATGTCGCGTGGTCACCATGCTGAAAATACACGCATAAATGTCAGGATCATACATACTCCCGAGAGGTCTAACGCACTCTCCAAGGTTCCCGGTTCCATCTAGGCCCTCCTTGATTCGAGTACGGGTCCTCTACTTTCAGTAGTACGGGCCCATACTACCTTCCACATCTACCTGTACTTTCCTTAAGGATTTCTTCGACTTCACCAAGTCCCTTTTACCGACACCCTTTCCACTGACCTCATCCTAGGCTTCCCTAGGGCACTCTCCGACCTACCCTCCGCCATCAGCTGCCCCAGGAGTCCCCACTACTTCCCCCTAACTAACTTGCAGATACTGTTACATATCTGCTCCTTAGTTAGTCGAAAATGGCCAGGACCCCCATAGCACAAAGCAAGCAGCATTTGTGCATTGGGTAACCAAACCAGGCATAACCTAAATAGGCCATCCTACTGCTGACTAAACAGTCCTAGCATACAGCTCATACAACAGGCATATAAGGCATCCTCCCTAGACCCTTAGCTCTACCTAGCATGCAATTCTCAGAATCATATATCAGGCACACAAGGCATCTTTCTAGATCCTTAGTCCTATTCTAGCATGCAGTTTCTGAATCAAAACCATATAGCATAACATAGCAAGTATGGGTATCTTGGGGAAAACTTACTTGAGCCCGGCCGGTCGCATGCATCACACACCTCGTCTTTCTTAAAATCCTTCCATTTAGATTTTAGAAAACCATTTTTCTTTGTAAAAATCTTTTAGTCCCTCGGTTTGAGTCCAGACACCCCCGCGGGTGTGTCCGAATCCCTCAAACCAGGGCTCTGATACCAACTTGTAACAGCCCAAAATTCACGCCCAAAAATTTCATTTTTATTTAAATAACTCATAAAAACATCCATTAGAAAATACTATGAAAACACGTCGTCTCATAAAACAATGTATCATGTCTGAAACCCAAGTCATAAACTAATAACATATCAGAGTACAGTCCCAGAAAACTTCTATGCGGAAATCATGTGTGTGTGATGCGATGCTACGCCGCCGGCTCCTTCCCCTTGGACGAAGAGGTACCTGAAACCAAAACTGAAACCGTAAGCACAAAGCTTAGTGAGTTCCCCCATCATACCACATACCATACAATATCATCGGTATCTTTCAACCGGTAATCTTCGTCGGTATCTTTCAACCGGTAATCATCATCGGTATCTTTCAACCGGTAATCGTCATCGGTATCTTTCAACCAGTAACCATCATCGGTATCTTTCAACCGGTAACTGCGGACTATTCCACCCCCTACCACTAGCATATAATAACAAGATATAAGCATACAGTCAGGCATATCCGGGTACTGACCTACCCTTTGGTCCTAAGGACCACTGTCAGGGAAACTATCCCTATCATGCACGTAACATATCATACAGATATAATTCATAACCAAACACATAACCAGACCAAGATAATTATCACAAAGACAATCATCTTCTAAATACTCCTCATTGGTGGGCCGGCATTGTGGCCTTAGACCCACCCTTACTGGAAGGTAACTCACCTCGTACAAGAAGCTGCTGATAATCTGTGCGGGAAACCTCCGTCCGCTGCTGCTCTGTAAATCCTCCGGCTACAATCCCCACAAACACTCAGTTAGAAACTGATATCTATTCTTAGGGTAAAATGACCATTTTACCCCCAACCAAGTCCAAGTCAAAGTCAACCTCCAGTTGACCCGACTCGCCGAGTTGGGCCGTCAACTCGTCGAGTCCCTCACCCTTTACTCCTCCTCATCCATGACCCCACTCGTCGAGTTGGGCCGTCAACTCGACGAGTTCTTCTCTCATATGAACATCACATGAAAGCTCATCCGACTCGCCGAGTTGATGAACAACTCGTCGAGTTCACCTTCATCTGATGAACAAGTTATGTCCTCGACTCGTCGAGTTCATCTTCATCCTTAAGAAGATTGCCTTGGACTCGCCGAGTCCGTTCATGCACTCGCCGAGTCCCATGAATTCCAGAACCATAACTTAGTCCAGAACGTTGGTCACTCCCCGGGACTCCCTAAAACCTTTCCACACTTAACTGGGTCCTTTTGACCCTCAACTGATATGGGACAGAACCCCAGGACTCGCCGAGTCCAAGAATGGACTCGTCGAGTTGGTCACATCCACTCACTAAATCTTCGTTTTATGATGTACAACCCTTGATCAAAAGATAGATCTATGCTTCTACAATCGATCTAGCACGTAAAGTTACAACCTTTACGTGCTTGCATGGGACTTTGAGCTCAAAAGGTCCTAAAACAAGCTCTTACAATGCATGGGGCCTTCTTTGAGTGCAAAAGCCACTCCTTTCTTCCTTGTAACCCCTCTAAGGACCTAGATCCGAAACATCAACCCCAAACCATGCTTGCAATCATGGTTGGTGACCAAAATGGCTTAGAAAAGCCCTAGTACTCCACAAAATAGGATCTATCAAAAGAACAAACAAGGTATAGACTTTACACCTTCTGTAGACTGCAAATGATGCTCAAAATCGGATCCTTCTAGCCTCCTCTTGATCCTTCAAGCTTTTCCTTCCTTCCTTGGGTCACAAAAGCACCAAAATCACTCCAAATGTCTTAGATTGCTTCAATAACGGCTAGGGTTTTAATGAGAGGTGTTTGGGAGCATAAAGGGGCGATGGAGGCTGCATAAGGTCGTTTAAATAGGGTGCAAACCCTTGGATTAGGGTTTTTGTCCAGACAGTGTGTACTCGCCGAGTCCGGGACCCGACTCGCCGAGTACATCACTTAAATTTCGCGTCCCGTCCCGCTTCTACTCGGCGAGTTGGTCCTTCAACTCGCCGAGTCCAAGGCCAAAAATGCAAAATACTTAGAAAGAAATACGTACCAAGAACCAGGTGCTACAAATCTCCCCCACTTATTTTAGACTTCGTCCTCGAAGTCTGTTGCTCGATCCTGGAACAGCTATGGGTAATGCTCCATTACCTCATCCACCGGCTCCCAAGTCCATTTCGAGCCCTTCCGGTGCTGCCATTGCACCTTCACGAGCTCCACCCTCTTGTTCCTCAAATCCTTCAACTTCCGGTCGAGGATTGCCACAGGCCGCTCGATGTAATTCAGGCTGTCATCGACCTGAATGTCCTCTAAGGGTACCACTGCTGAGTCGTCCACCAGGCACTTTCGCAGCTGAGAGACGTGGAAAGCGTTGTGGATCTGTCTGAGTTTGGCTGGCAGATCCAACCTATAAGCTACCTTGCCCACCCGGGCTATAACCCTGAAGGGTCCAATATACCTGGGACCCAGCTTGCCCCGTTTCCTGAATCTGATGACGCCCTTCCATGGCGACACCTTCAGGAGAACCATATCCCCGACCTGAAACTCCAGGTCCGATCGGCGCTTGTCGGCATAACTTTTATGCCGACTCTGAGCGGTCTGAAGTCTGCTCCGAACTTGTTGAATCCTCTCTGTCGTCTTGAGCACCACTTCGGTGCTCCCCATGACCCTCTGGCCAACCTCACCCCAACATATCGGGGTTCTACACTTCCTCCCGTATAACATCTCGAAGGGAGGACGGTCAATACTCGCATGATAGCTATTATTATACGAGAACTCTGCCAACGGAAGGTAGGTATCCCAGCTACCTCCGAAGTCTAAAACACATGCCCGCAGCATATCCTCTAATGTCTGGATGGTCCGCTCGCTCTGACCATCCGTCTGCGGGTGGAAGGCGGTGCTAAAATGCAGACGAGTACCCAGCTCGTCATGATACTTCTTCCAAAACCTGGAAGTGAACCGCACATCCCTGTCTGAAATCACTGAAACTGGCACCCCGTGCCACACCACCACCTCCCTGATATAGATATCGGCCAATTTCTCGGCCGAGATGCTCTCCTGAATCGGGATAAAGTGGGCGCTCTTGGTCAATCGATCGACGATGACCCAGATTGAATCCACTCCCCGCGCGGTCCTGGGAAGCTTGGTGATAAAATCCATCGTGATGTCTTCCCATTTCCACAGCGGGATATCCAACGGCTGCATCTTGTCGTGTGGTCTTTGATGCTCGGCCTTGACCTTCCTGCAGGTCAAGCACCGTTCCACATACCATGCTACATCCCGCTTCATGCAGGGCCACCAATAATCAAGACGAAGATCCCTATACATCTTCGTCGCCCCGGGATGAATGAAGAATCGGGATTTGTGCGCCTCCTCCATCAGAACCTGGCGCACGCCTTCGAGGTATGGAACCTACACCCTGCGGTGTAATGTCAATAACCCTCGGCTATCATAATCGAAGGAGGAAACCTGTCCCACAATCCGCTCGCTTTTCCGATGTTCCTCCTTCATAGCCTCCTGCTGAGCCTCCCGGATCCGCTCCAAAAGCGGAGTCACCACTGTCATCCTCAGACAGATATCCCTGATCGGCGCTGCCTTGCGGCTAAGCGCATCGGCCATGACATTGGCCTTCCCCGGGTGGTAAAGGATTTCACAATCGTAATCCTTCACCACGTCCAACCACCGACGCTGCCTCATGTTTAGATTCGGCTGATCCACGAGGTACCTCAAGCTCTTGTGGTCCATGTAAATCGTACAACGAACCCCATAGAGGTAATGACGCCAAATCTTGAGGGCGAACACAACAGCCCCCAGCTCCAAATCATGCGTCGGGTAGTTCGCCTCGTGAGGCTTCAGCTGCCTCGAAGCATAAGCAATGACATGCCCTCTCTGCATCAATACTGCGCCCAAACCCGAGATGGACGCATCGCAGTATACAACAAGATCCTCCATGCCCTCTGGCAGGGCTAAGATTGGCGCCTCGCACAATCTCTGCCTCAATGTCTCGAATGCGGCCTGCTGCTCAGGCCCCCAACGAAAGACCACGGCCTTCCTCGTTAGCCTGTTCAGGGGTACGGCTATCTTGGAGAAATCCCGAATGAATCTCCGATAGTAGCTGGCTAATCCTAGGAAACTCCGAATCTCAGATGGAGACCTCGGAACCTCCCATCTCATCACGGCCTCCACCTTGGCTGGATCTACCGAAATCCTATTCTGGTTGACAAGGTGCCAAAGGAACTGCACCTCGTACAACCAGAACTCGCACTTGGAGAACTTAGCATACAAGCTCTCCCTCCTCAAAGCCTCCAGAACCTCTCGCAGGTACTCCTCATGCTGCTCTCGTGTCTTGGAGTAAACCAAGATATCATCGATAAACACTATCACAGACCGGTCTAACATCGGTCTACACACGCGGTTCATGAGGTCCATGAACGCGGCAGGAGCATTGGTGAGCCTGAAAGGCACCACCACGAACTCATAGTGGCCATAACGCGTCCGAAACGCCGTCTTCTGCACATCCTCCTCTCTGACCCTCATCTAATGATACCCTGAACGCAAATCAATCTTGGAGAACCAAGATGCTCCCTGCAGCTGGTCAAAGAGGTCATCAATCCTCGGGAGTAGGTAACGGTTCTTCACCGTTACCTTATTCAGCTCCCTATAGTCTATGCACATCCGATGCGACCTGTCCTTTTTCTTCACAAACAGAATCGGGGCTCCCCAGGGTGAACTGCTCGGTCTAATGAAACCCTTGTCCAACAGCTCCTGCAGCTGTGTAGACAGCTCCTGTATCTCAGGAGGAGCCAACCGATACGGTGCCTTGGCTATCGGAGCCGCACCAGGGGCTAGGTCGATCCTGAACTCCACGTGTCGCTCCGGAGGTATCCCAGGCAGCTCCTCGGGGAATACATCCGCAAACTCTCATACCACCGGCACATCGCCCACCGTCGCCCTACCCATCTCCCGGGAATCCATAACATAAGCGACATAACCGGCGCAACCCTGCTGAAGCTAACGCCTAGCTCTCGCTGCTGAACATAATGCTGGCCCTCGCTGTGGCCTTTCGCCCTGAATCACCAGCTCTCCCCCACCAGGGGTCCTAATCCTCACTGACTGCTGCACGTAGTTAATCACTGCCCCATTGGGGCTCAGCCAATCCATAGCAATAATAACCTTGTTCCCCCCCCCCCCCAAAGGTATGGGAACCAAGTCCACCAGGTAACGTTCCTCGAACAGCCTCAAAACACAATCCCGGTAGACCTCTGATGCTCGCACCGACCGGTCGTCCGCAATCTCGACCTCTAGAGGGCAATCCAACATGCCCGAAGACTCCGGGAACTTCTTGCTAAGCGCAAGAGAGACGAAGGATCGGGTGGCACCCGAATCAAACAATACATGAACCGGGATACCATTCACATGGAACGATCCTAAACAGGGCACATTCATCACATAACCAAAATCACAGCAGCGAACCATAAAACATAAATAAGAAGTCATACCTGTCACCACATCGGGTGCAGCGCGTGCCTCCTCGGCTGTCAGCTGAAATGCTCGGCTCCGCACCACTGGAGCCTCTATCTTGACCTTCCGGCCATCTACAACCCGTGCCGTCGCTGAGACCGGTGCCGCTGCTGGTGCTGCTGCTGACAATCTCGGGCAATTGGCCCTTTTGTGGCCCCTCTGATTGCAATGGAAGCAAATCAAGTCTGTCATCTGCACTGTGGGGGCGGGGGCAGTACAATCCCTGCCAAAATGCCCAACCTTGCCACACTTATAGCAGCCTGAACCCGTCCCAGTGCGACAAGCTCCCTCGTGCGACCAACCGCATTTCCCACAGCGGTCCCGTCCTGTCTGGCCTTTCGGCCTACCATCGGATCCCTTGGGCTTCTTCCCCGATGCCCCAGTCGTCAGCCCCTCCACTGCCTTCCTCTTCTGGATGTGCTCCAGATCAATCTCCCTCTCCCTAGCCCTATCAATCATGGAATCCAAGGTAGGGCAACCTGAAAAACTAACATGTTCCCAAATGTCAGCTCGTAGCATGTCATGGTAGCGGGTCCTCCTCATATCCTCATCTCCCGCATACTGGGGCACCAACAATGCCCTCTCCCGGAACTTGGCGGTGATCTCCGCCACAGTCTCCGTAGTCTGCCTCATGTCCAAAAACTCCCTAGCCAGCTGTTGAAGCTCAACAGCTGGCGCAAACTCCGCCCTGAATCTAGTCACAAAGTCTGACCAGGTCATAGCCTCAACAGCCGAGGCTCCCAACGAGTCACCAACCGACTCCCACCAATCTCTGGCCCTGTCTCGCAAGCATCCTGCTGCATATCTCACCTTCGACCCCTCCGGGCAGAAGCTTGTCAGCTGCACAAACTCGATGTCTGTGATCCATCTCCTGGCAGCAATGGGGTCTTTCACCCCATGGAAATCTGGTGCACCACTCCCTCGAAAGTCCTTAAAGGACAGTGTGCGCGCACCCACCTGGCTAGACGCCATATCACTCCTGAATGCTCGGAGGCGATCCTCCATCAGCTCAACAATCCCTTCCTTGATCGACCTGAAAATGACAGGGGTCGACTCAAGGATGCCTCTCGTGATCTCAGACGCGATGAACTCGCGTAGCCCGCCATCAACCTGCTCGGATCCTGCACCCGAGCCTGATCCTGATCCTGATCCGGAACCTCCTGCTCCATGTCGTGTGGTCACCATGCTGAAAATACACGCATAAATGTCAGGATCATACATACTCCCGAGAGGTCTAACGCACTCTCCAAGGTTCCCGGTTCCATCTAGGCCCTCCTTGATTCGAGTACGGGTCCTCTACTTTCAGTAGTACAGGCCCATACTACCTTCCACATCTACCTGTACTTTCCTCAAGGATTTCTTCGACTTCACCAAGTCCCTTTTACCGACACCCTTTCCACTGACCTCATCCTAGGCTTCCCTAGGGCACTCTCCGACCTACCCTCCGCCATCAGCTGCTCCATGAGTCCCCACTACTTCCCCCTAACTAACTTGCAGATACTGTTACATATCTGCTCCTTGGTTAGTCGAAAATGGCCAGGACCCCCATAGCACAAAGCAAGCAGCATTTGTGCATTGGGTAACCAAACCAGGCATAACCTAAATAGGCCATCCTACTGCTGACTAAACAGTCCTAGCATACAGCTCATACAACAGGCATATAAGGCATCCTCCCTAGACCCTTAGCTCTACCTAGCATGCAATTCTCAGAATCATATATCAGGCACACAAGGCATCTTTCTAGATCCTTAGTCCTATTCTAGCATGCAGTTTCTGAATCAAAACCATATAGCATAACATAGCAAGTATGGGTATCTTGGGGAAAACTTACTTGAGCCCGGCCGGTCGCATGCATCACACACCTCGTCTTTCTTAAAATTCTTCCATTTAGATTTTAGAAAACCATTTTTCTTTGTAAAAATCTTTTAGTCCCTCGGTTTGAGTCCAGACACCCCCGCGGGTGTGTCCGAATCCCTCAAACCAGGGCTCTGATACCAACTTGTAACAGCCCAAAATTCACGCCCAAAAATTTCATTTTTATTTAAATAACTCATAAAAACATCCATTAGAAAATACTGTGAAAACACGTCGTCTCATAAAACAATGTATCATGTCTGAAAGCCAAGTCATAAACTAATAACATATCAGAGTACAGTCCCAGAAAACTTCTATGCGGAAATCATGTGTGTGTGATGCGATGCTACGCCGCCGGCTCCTTACCCTTGGACGAAGAGGTACCTGAAACCAAAACTGAAACCGTAAGCACAAAGCTTAGTGAGTTCCCCTATCATACCACATACCATACAATATCATCAGTATCTTTCAACCGGTAATCTTCGTCGGTATCTTTCAACCGGTAATCATCATCGGTATCTTTCAACCGGTAATCGTCATCGGTATCTTTCAACCGGTAACCATCATCGGTATCTTTCAACCGGTAACTGGGGACTATTCCACCCCTACCACTAGCATACAATAACAAGATATAAGCATACAGTCAGGCATATCCGGGTACTGACCTACCCTTTGGTCCTAAGGACCACTATCAGGGAAACTATCCCTATCATGCACGTAACATATCATACATATATAACTCATAAACAAACACATAACCAGACCAAGATAATTATCACAAAGACAATCATCTTCTAAATACTCCTCATTGGTGCGCCGGCATTGTGGCCTTAGACCCACCCCTACTGGAAGGTAACTCACCTCGTACAAGAAGCTGCTGATAATCTGTGCGGGAAACCTCCGTCCGCTGCTGCTCCGGAAATCCTCCGGCTACAATCCCCACAAACACTCAGTTAGAAACTGATATCTATTATTAGGGTAAAATGACCATTTTACCCCCAACCAAGTCCAAGTCAAAGTCAACCTCCAGTTGACCCGACTCGCCGAGTTGGGCCGTCAACTCATCGAGTCCCTCACCCTTTACTCCTCCTCATCCATGACCCCACTCGTCGAGTTGGGCCGTCAACTCGACGAGTTCTTCTCTCATATGAACATCACATGAAAACTCATCCGACTCGCCGAGTTGATGAACAACTCGTCGAGTTCACCTTCATCTGATGAACAAGTTCTGTCCTCGACTCGCCGAGTTGATGAACAACTCGTCGAGTTCATCTTCATCCTTAAGAAGATTGCCTTGGACTCGCCGAGTCCGTTCATGCACTCGCCGAGTCCCATGAATTCCAGAACCATAGCTTAGTCCAGAACGTTGGGTCACTCCCCGGGACTCCCTAAAACCTTTCCACACTCAACTGGGTCCTTTTGACCCTTAACTGATGTGGGACAGAACCCCAGGACTCGCCAAGTCCAAGAATGGACTCGTCGAGTTGGTCACATCCTCTCACTAAATCTTCGATTTCTGATGTACAACCCTTGATCAAAAGATAGATCTATGCTTCTACAATCGATCTAGCACGTAAAGTTACAACCTTTACGTTCTTGCATGGGACTTTGAGCTCAAAAGGTCCTAAAACAAGCTCTTACAATGCATAGGGCCTTCTTTGAGTGCAAAAGCCACTCCTTTCTGCCTTGTAACCCCTCTAAGGACCTAGATCCGAAACATCAACCCCAAACCATGCTTGCAATCATGGTTGGTAACCAAAATGGCTTAGAAAAGCCCTAGAACTCCACAAAATGGGATCTATCAAAAGAACAAACAAGGTATAGACTTTATACCTTCTGTAGACTGCAAATGATGCTCAAAATCGGATCCTTCTAGTCTCCTCTTGATCGTTCAAGCTTTTCCTTCCTTCCTTGGGTCACAAAAGCACCAAAATCACTCCAAATGCCTTAGATTGCTTCAATAATGGCTAGGGTTTCAATGAGAGGTGTTTGGGAGCATAAAGGGGCGATGGAGGCTGCATAAGGTCGTTTAAATAGGGTGCAAACCCTTGGATTAGGGTTTTTGTCCAGACAGTGTCTACTCGCCGAGTCCGGGACACGACTCGCCGAGTACATCACTTAAATTTCGCGTCCCGTCCCGCTTCTACTCGGCGAGTTGGTCCTTCAACTCGCCGAGTCCAAGGCCAAAAATGAAAAATACTTAGAAAGAAATACGTACCAAGAACCAGGTGCTACATTGTAGATCCAGATTTCTCACATCATTTCTAGCTTCATTGAGGTATAAAGCTTGGAAATTGCTCCTTGTATGCTTAGATCTAGTCATTAGGAAGATTTGCTCCCTTTTTGGTCCTATGATGAGATCTATTGGGTTTCTTCCACTCCAAAAGTTAGGAGTTGCTTCTGTTGATGTTTTTGAGGTCCCTATTCCATAAAGTTAGCATATTAATGGTTGTGGATCAACCATGCATGTGTTTAGGTCCATTTGGTGAAAGTAGAATGCTAAAAGTAAGGTTTGGGTTCTTTTGAGCCATGCAAAGGCTCCAAGGTCATGACTTTATGGATTAAGACGTTTCACAAGACTTGGATATGAAGTTTAGACGTTTGGTTGCAAGTATTAAGCACTTAATGGAAAAATGCTTAATGGGCGCGTATACTAGGCGTAAGCAAGAGTACGCTGTCGAGTACTCGATCATGAACGCCTCTTAGTATGTTGAGCATACCTAGATCTTACGCAGCGCGTACAACCCAAAAAATGAGTATGCAGGGCGTAAGTCTGAGTACACCGGGCGTACTCAGCAGTTGTTGACTTTTGTTGACTTTTGTGGTTTGGGCCGTATTTGGACTATTAGGGTTTTTGGGCCTTGTTGGGCCACTAGTCTTTTTGAATTTGGGACTTCTTGGATTTGGGCCCATAGTGGGCTTGGGGTGTCATTTAGGAATTTGGGTCATATTGGGCTTTTGGAGCCATTCGGTTGGGCCTAGGTTATTGGGCTAAGTGAGGAAAAGGTAAAATGATCTTTCATCATGGAAGTTGGACAAATGAGAATGATTCCTACTTATGATTTATGGCCTAATTATTAATTGGGGTTTTATTTGATTGATTAGCGTGGGGATTTTCCGGATCAGCAGTCCGAACATTTATCTGATTTTCAGCAGTTTGAGGTGAGTTTTCCTCACTATACTTATGGGTCGAAGGCATCAAGGCCGGCAATTGGATTACATATCCTGATTTATTGTATGCTGTTATGTGGATATATGTGGTTATTAGTTATGTGATTAGATTGGTAGATCTGTAGGATTACATGTGTTTGTTTTTTTATTGATTGGGATTGTTTATGTCGATATGTTATGGTTTACTGGGTTGAGGTAGACCAGCTGGTATTGAAGGCCCAGATACCCAGGGCGGCCCGGATAGACGGAAGGCCTGCGAGGCGGTCCAGTCAGGATGAAGGCCCGGGAGCAGTCCAGATAGGATGAAGGCCCGGTACGGCGGTCCAGTCAAGTTGAAGGCTCTGTATGCATGTTGTTGTTTGTTACGTTATGTGGTGCTACTTTGGGGGAACCCATTAAGCTTTGGCTTATAATTTTAGTTATTGTTTCAAGTACTTTAGATGACCATGGCAAGGCAAAGGCGTGATCGTGTACATCCTTCAGTTTTTATGTTATATGGATTTTGGGATACTGTGATTACCGGATTACACTTTTGAAACAATTGTTTTGTAAACATTATGGTTTTTGGTTGTTGTTTTTGGAAATTTCAAATTTGTTGTTATTTTTCAGATGTTACATATTAGCTTAAAATCATAACCTGAAATAGGAATATCTAAATATTTAAGGATAGAATGTACCTTGTCTATTACCTTCTCACTTGCTTCCACATGCTCTCTAACAGATTTTGTAGACATGCACATAACCGAACTCACACCTTTTTCTGAGAAATACTCCCAGCTCTTTGAATTGACACACTTAACCATGAAACACGTTCCACTACTTACGTCCTCCACCTTGTTCGCATAGTAAGCACCATGTGTTTGATTGTGAACTTCATTGTCTTCCGAAGCCGTTGACCATACTGTTATGTTTCCACTATCGTTGTCATCCTCTTCAGCAATCAATGCTTTTCCAGTGAGCATCAACTTACAAAGATCTTCAATCTTCTGTACATAAAAGGCTTCATCTTTCTCTTTTTCTTTCTTCTAATTTGTTCCCTTAACATGCACTCTTTTGCGAAATGGTTTTTGTCGTTGCAATATTTACAGTCAAATCTGGTCCCCAACTAACTTTTTTTCTTTCATTCATCTTCTCTTTGATACCCCTTGTATCCTTCATTCTTGGTTTTCTCAAAACTTTAATTACTTCCCTTGAAACTATTTCATCAACTATCATTTCATTTAGAGATATTGTTTTTAAACCTTGAGAAATTCTTCTTGAAAAATTTCTTAGGATTAATAACTATTAAATCTTTCTCCTTACTATTGAACTCATCATCAGTAGCATCCGAATCAGAATCTTTAGCAACCACTTTTGCATTTTTTTCTTATGCAACAAACGCTAGAGGTCCTCTATTGGGAATTGGCTTCACTTAACTCGAGAATTCAGTTGCATGTGATTTACGAATGCCAATCATTCGAGTTAGAAAGTAATTTTTAAACTATTCATGAAATTTAACAGTAGAAACTATCAGTACTTTCCATTCTGATCCTAATCCATTCATGAAAGTCACTTTCTGCTCAATATCTTCCCTTTTTAAATCTTATTTTAACATCCTACTAACAGATGATTAAATATGTTAGTAATTTGATCAAGAGTTTCATTTGGCTTCTGTTTGAAAGATCTGAATTCTGAAAGAAGAGTTGTCTTAATGTTTTTTGATCTTCATCTCCTGAGTATAATTCCTCCGGTCTTTTCCATATATCATGTGTAGTAGCCATCGAACTTATGAGTTTGAATGTATCTGGTGGAAGAGCAAATCGAAGATGTCTTTTAGCATTTATGTTATTTTAAAGTCTATGTTCCTCATATGAGGCTATATCTTTGACTTCAGTAACCAATTCTTCCGAATTAGTCTGAGTTAGAATTGGTTTAGTAGCTTTTGAACGTTGATGATGACCTTTGGTGATAACATGTCAAATGCTTGAACCATGATTTTCAATTCTAGTAATGTAATATTCGAAATACATAACCAAAACTTTATAATCTTTCGGATACAAAATTGGAATTCTAGTAGTAGACCCTATACTACTAGGTAAGTTGAAGGAAACGGAGTGAGAATCGTCTTTAGACATGATTTCAAAAAAATTTGAGTAAGAATAAATTCAATGGGCCAACATAGATTTCAAATTAAGACAAGTAATCTGAACAAAGAATTTATGATCAAATTGCAAAAAGAATTGCAAAATACATAATAGATTTAGAAAATTTAAATTTGAAAAACAGAAACTCGAAGAACACGAAAGTTTTTGTGATTTGAAAATGAGCTCAGTGAAATTCCTGATACCACTTGATAGGATCGATAGATTCTATAAGAATGAAATTAACAATATCATGACAAAATTAAATGAGCACATTGATGTAAATAAGATCTGGTTTTTCATTTACAAAGTAAAAGACATGCAACATGCGATTACAAAATGATGTAAGAAGTCTCTCAAAAGATACTCTCTACCACTAAGTAACTACCCTATATAGTGAGTAAAAGGAAGTCGGTTAGGCTTAATTTGAGCAATGAGGTCAGGACACTTAAGCTATTACAGTTGTCGAAACAAACTAACAAGACCTACGAAGTCTAAGTACAAGAAATATGAACACAGACAAAGTTGTTGGCATACACAAGTGAAGACTCAAAGCATACAGCTATGAACTCCCTTTCCCATCATAACTCAAAGCATACAGCTATGAACTCCCTTTCCCATCATAACTCAAACAGAAAACATAAATTTTGTGAATCCCAACATAACTTATAAGTTTATAATGTTTTGTCATTCTGATTAATGATTGTACATGTTTATTTTTTAAACAAATTTTTTTGATGTTATTCTTAAAGGCCCAGCATATGGAGTGAGAGTTGGAGACATGTTTGAGTTTTCGACCAAAAATAATAGTGGTACTGGGAGCCATCTTCTCGAGCTCTAATACTTACTTTTTCGAGCCACACACATACACCAGCGGTAGTGAGAGCAATAACGAGAAGGGTGTCAATGATAACACGTCCAAGTACTTTGATGTTTTCTTCAATGTTTCATAGATGTTTGCGTGTAACAAAGATCTTTAACATTATTCTTTTAGTAATAGTTTGTGTTTTTTCTGATGTTGTTTTCTGTCTTTTTTTGGTGTTGTTTCTGCATTTAAAACGTTTTTCGTTGTTGGAAAAATAATATGTTAATTATTTTTTAAAGAATTTAGTAGAAATGAGGGCGAAATAGAGCAACATATTACGGGCGATAGGCATTAACGACAAATTAAAGTAGTAGTGATTTTAACTAAAATATGACAGCGACACGTTCCGCCGGTAGACGTTATCTGTTATAATTAATGATATTAACCAAAAGAGAAATTAATATCACATTAGAGTCTACCTTTAAAAGTCAAAACCTTCTAGAGTCGTTTACAAAATAAGAAGATAAATTTAATAAATAAACTTAACACGTGATTGCTTATTAAGATTTCTTTACTTTTTAGTTTGTATTATATCAACATTGAAAAATAACAAAATAACTGTCACGAACTCAGCAGAATTATGTTCCCTGTCCAAGAGTGGCCGGATCGTGCACACCTCCCTTTAACATCCCTTTTTCTCTCTTTTTCCAAGAGGTAAACAGTTGGAATCAATGGATCATGTCAACAAGCAAGATGATTACTCTCTTATAATACCACTACTTGTTACCAATGGAGACGTGGGAACGAAGGGAAAAGAGGAGCAATACACCAACAACACAGCGATAGGAACTGCTTCTTTCATCAGTACTTGTTTCAATGCTCTCAACGCTCTCTCAGGTTCTTAATTTCTTCACTTATTTCCTTATGATAGTTATTTGCATATTAAAGATACTTAACCTCCTTTTGTTTCTTGATGGGTTCTCAGGAGTCGGAATACTCTCGATTCCATACGCATTGGCATCAGGAGGGTGGTTGACCTTAATTCTCCTTCTCGTAATTGCCAGCTCAACCTTCTTCACAGGATTATTAATCCAAAGATGCATGGATTCAGATCCAACAATAAGAACGTATCCCGACATTGGGGAACGAGCATTCGGGAAAGCAGGGAGAACTCTGATATCAATCTCCATGAAGATAGAACTCTACTTAGTCGCAACAGGTTTCTTGATCCTAGAAGGCGATAATTTATGCAAATTATTCCCAGAAATAGATTTTGATATTTATGGCACTCGTATTGGATCCAAAACTGCATTTATTGTCATTATTGCAATCCTTATACTCCCTACAAGTTTGTTAAACGACATGAGTATTCTGTCATACATTTCAGCCAGTGGAGTTCTAGCTTCTGTCATCATCCTATGCTCCGTCTTTTGGGCCGGTGCCTTTGATGGTATCGGTTTTCAAGAAAAGGGTAATATCGTCAAATGGAATGGAGTCCCATCGGCTATTAGCTTATATGCATTTTGCTACTGTGCTCATCCGGTTTTTCCGACCCTATATACTTCCATGAAAAACCAACGCCAATTCACAAAGGTGATTTCCTGTCTACTCAACAATATATATATAAATTCTGAGGGTTTAGTCATTACTAAAGTTGGTTTGTTGTTCTAAACTGCAGGTCTTGTTCTTTTGTTTTGCCTTTTCTACGATTACTTACTCATTAATGGCAGTTATAGGTTACCTTATGTTTGGGTCGAAAGTAGAGTCAGAGATTACGTTAAACCTCCCTACCAACAAGTTAAGCTCAAGGGTGGCAATATTCACCACCCTCGTTACTCCCATAGCTAAATATGCTCTAATGTTAACACCAATTGTCGATACTATTGAGACACAATTTCAATCTTTCTGCAACAAAAGAAAGTGTAGCTTTCTTATTAGAACAATCTTGATGATAAGTACTGTAGTCTTTGGGAATCTAATGTCACTAGTGGGAGCGCTCTTAAGTGCCACGGCTTCCATAACAATACCGTGCTTGTGCTACTTAAAGATTTCAGGGATTTACAAGAGAATTGGGATGGAAATGATTATTGTTTGGTTCGTTGGCTTAATTGGTTTGATAGTAGCAGTTGTGGGTACTTATGTATCATTAGTACATTTAAAGACCCATCTATTTGTAGCTATTTGACTTTAGAGCTATGTTAGTTTATAAAAATTTTGGATGGAACAATTGATTAGTCAAGTTACTAAATATAACAATATGCTATCGATCTATAATTTCTGAACAAAATACGAGTCTAGACAATCAGGGATAGACATAGGAATATATAGCAGTAGGTAAATCCAGATTTATTTATTTTCCAAAACCCAAACCAACAGTTCGGTTTATCGGTTTTTCACTCGACTTTCCAGGTTTCGTTTAAGTTTTATGATGTAGACCAAACTTCGGGCGTGTTCGGCACGCAGCGTTTGGAGGCTTCTGGCTTCTAGCTTTTAAGAAAACGCTAGTTAAAAAAAGTCTCGTTCGACGACAGGAGCGTTTAGCTTTTAACCTAAACAAAACCCTCCAAAATCAAAAACTATATGGAGTAGCTTTCAACAAAACGCTCCAAAATCAAACGCTACCCGCTACCCACTACTAGCTACCAGCTAACCGCTACCCACTTCCAGCTAGTTTTGCCGAACACACCCTTCATGTTTTGATCCCACATCAAGTCCTCAGTTTTATTTTAAAAGTTCGGTGTATATTTTATTTTGACAGTCACTTTAAAAGTTTGATGTAGATCAAACTTCAAACTGTTTTTTAAACCACATCAAGTCCTCATATTGTATAAAACTACCGAAGATGGCTATTGTTTTGATCCCACAAGCGATATTGGACTTAGGGGGTGTTTGGAGAGGGAAAAAAGAGGGTGTTTATTGCTTATTGTTTATTCTCACCACAATAAGCTAAGTTTAAGTGTTTCGATAGGAATTTTTAAAAATCAGCTTATTGTGGTAGGGATAAGCTAAATAAGCTGATTTTAATAAGCATCTCCCCTTGCTTATTGTGTATTGGTTATTCGCACCGCAAATAAGCTAATAAGCTATAATCTAATATATCCAAACACCCCTTTAAAGTTATAACTTCAATAAAGAATGAGAATGGTTAATGCATATATGGTAGATGTGATTAGGCTGAGTTTTAAACCATAGGCAACGCTTTTAAAGTGACTGTCAAAATAAAATGAAGGAAAAAAAGCATCTTTCAAACTTGCAACATGTTGTTTATTACCCAGCGCCTTAAGCACCACATGACTCTATTTCTATCTATAACCCATGGAATATATATATATATATATATATATATATATATATATATATATATATATATATATATATATATATATATATATATATAAGGTTAGGTTATTATGTTTTTGATAAGTATTGTGTGCATGTATGGTTGATTATGGACCACTGATTTCAGTTATTTAAGTAAATGATTAATAAATATTATTAAATTAAAGATAACACAAAAATATCATCTAACACAAAAAAAATACCATCTAAATCCATTATGAAGATATTTTAGTCAATTAAGACAAATTTAAAAAAGGAAAATTCAAGATTTAGGAGATAATTAATGCTCTTGATTTAAAAAATCTGATTTTTTTATATTAATTCAAATTTGAAACGTAATTAGTAAGTATAAACCGATTTTATTGTATCACAATGTTATTTTGTTAGAATGATGTTCTGTGATTCTGTCAGAATGGTATTTTACTAGAATATTATTAAAGAATCATTTTTTTAACCCCCAGTTGAATAATAAGAACATTCTTATATCTATTCATAAAAATCCAAACTTGAATACAAAATAATGCATATTTTTACAAAATAAGAGTCTTATATATTTTAATATAATTACACATATTCTAACAGAATGTAATAAATAATGAATAAAATTTTTACAAAATTGCATTCTTAAATATACAATTATTGAACAAATGCACTTAATCTTCTTTAGTGGTCCAAATAATCGACTTGATTCCAATTATTCTTACAAAAATGTGATGTATTATCATAAGAATGTAATTCTTCGCAAATATACTTGTTTTTGAACTCTATTCTAAGTCTTTCTCTTGTATGATCAATATTTGATTCCTTCTTGAAGGCATTCTGAAAGAATAACAAGCATTACTCGTAATTATTACAAGGTAAGGAAATATACTTGTTGTTAACAAACATTCTTAAAGACATCCTGAAAGAATGGATTTATATAAATAAATTCTGACAGAATACACACAAATCCATTCACACCTCATACTCAACTTTCACATCATAATACATTAATTTCTTATAAAAAATAACACCAATTGGGTTTTTTTTATGCATTGCAAGAGAGAAAAAGTAAAAAAAAAAAAAAAAAACAAACATTAATGGTATCCTACTGAGAATTACAAGTTTAATAATACATAAATTCTTCAAAATCTTGATATATATTCTGGTAGAATACAATATAGAATATGGAAGAATACATGGGTGTGTTAGCAATATTTGCATGGAAATTTCATCATTGCCACAGACATAACTGGTCAAATATTTCACAAGCATGTTGATTGTAAAACTTACTAGAAAGTATGTTTTAAATATGGAATTAGTCAATTACTGAGAATTTGGCTTGAAACATCTCTTATGTATTCTATCGAAAACCTTGTGTGTATTATCCAATTGTCATAGCTTTACCTCGAAATATAATGCCAAACACCTTCAACAAGTTGTATTAAACACCAAACACCTTCACAACACCAGAAAATTGCACCGCAAGCATGAGAAAGATTCATGAAATCATAGGAAAATGAGAAAAAAAGACAATTTCAGTAAAAAAAAAAAATAGGAAAAAACCTACCTGATACTACTACTGTCGTGATTGATGGCGATGAAGGGGAAGGAGTAGGTGGCAGCGATCGGTGATTAAACAAGGAGTAGGATGTTGACGGAGTGAAGGAGGCATTAAAGATGGGACTAGAGGAAGGCAACAATCGATGGTTGCTGTCGTCGATGGTGAGGTTGGCTCGACGATTGGAGGATAGTTAAGAGAAAAGAAAACAGTGAGAAGGGGGAGAATCGTTGCAGACGTGATCGGTTCATGGAGTAGGGTTTTTGAGATGTAGAATGACGTGATTTAAGGAGAATTTGTCAAATATCTTAGGAATTTCCATATAACCAAATGTATAGATTACTATTATATCCTTTTATGATTTATTAATGATTTTATTTTTTCTTAATTCTGATTGGTTCTTAGATGCACACAATAGTTGTTGGAAACATTTGAATCTATATATATATATATATATATATATATATATATATATATATATATATATATATATATATATATGGGCTTGGTGAATACGTGACTGTCATGTATGTAAGCGTAGGTATAGAACTTGATAAAATTATATATGAAGCTATGTCGTTTCAATAAAAATAAATTAAAACACTTTCTTCTTATTTAAATTCCATATCTTAGTCATATAATTTATCCTTAATCTTACAACCATTTAATAAAAAATATCAATTTCTTTTCATTTGCGAACATATATGTTATGAGCTACGAGAACCTTAAAATCAACTTCAGCATCATAAGAATAAGAAACGAATAAACAATAATATGATGAAGTTTATAATAATGTTGAGTTATTTATTTAATCATGAATTGTTTATTGCAAATGAAAGAAAATATTTGTAGTCTACTTTGTTAGGTTGTTTTATTTAGGATATGTTAATGGTGATTTGAATAGTAATTAAGTCGGGATAAGATGAAAGATGATGAAAGATATATTATGTTGGAGATAAATTATGAGAAAATGCAGAGGAAAAAAATAAAATTTTATTATTATAAATGATTTAATCAAAATTAAATGTAGTTCTTTTGACCTCTATATATAAGCTTACATACCTAACAACCACATATTCACTTTTGCATATATATATATATATATATATATATATATATATATATATATCCCTAATCTAATAAATGAATAGGTTTATTCTCCTATTGACAAATGTCATACTATTAGAACTCATCATTAATATTTATATGTCACATATCATGTCATTTATCAACCTATTAATTATCAATTTCAAATTTCAAATTTGTCACTCTAATTACATTAAATTAATAATTGATTCTCCATTTTAAATTTTTTCCACTCTAATTATATTAAATTAATAACATTAGATTAAAATATAAAATAAAATTAATACAGATTATAAGGTGATATAACTTCACGTATTTACTTAAATCAACGATTATAATTTTATATAACTAAAAAATTTCTTTTAAATAATAATTTAATTAAAATAATTGATTAATAATTTTGATTTTTTAATATGAAAGTTTAATTAATTTTAAAACCGTGGTTCTCACGGGTTATAAAGTAATATATATATATATATATATATATATATATATATATATATATATATATATATATATATACCTAGGTTTATATGTAGATTGACATCTTTTGTGTGGACGTAGGAACTAATCATATTTTAAGAATAATTCTATTAATAAATAATATAAGGTCATAATGGTAATCTTAGTTACAATTATTTATCATAAAATTTAATTCAATTAATAACCCTTCAAATTAGGGATATCGGTTTTCAAACTTTATAACAAACCCACTTCCTAATCGTCATTCACATTTCTACCCACTACCACCATCATCTTCCATCTCCTTGTTGTTTATCTATTCTAGGGCTTCATCGATGATTTAAGGAACAAAGAGAAATCGTGATCTTGGGATAATGTTAGTCTTCATAATTTAAAAACCTTACACCAACAATCACTACAGACGTTTCCACCATGGATGTCTCCGTCGATTCCTACACCACGTCGACAATGTTTGTTCATCCCATTCCTGGTAATTGTCTATTTGTTAAGAGGATTTTAAATATTTTTTTCATTGAATTTCTATTTAACCACAAATTTTTTCTTCTTTCTATGAAAAATTATGCCACCAAACCCTAACTGTATAATAGAATGTAAAATTAACTTTTTTGAACTAGAAATTAGTTTCTTATGCAAGTTCATTGTGTAAGTTGTTGCTGAGATTTGAGTTGTTAGAGTTGAGATGCAAGTAAATTTGATTTAAAAAGAACCTCATGAATTTTGTGTTGTTTGAGTTTAAATATAAGTAGTTTTGATTTTAAAATTACGAACAAAGTAGAATGAGTGGAATAGTTGAGATTTTACTCTTTGTATATTGTTAATACATATAATACTTTATCAAGATATGTAACTATAAAAAATAAAATAAAATAAGTATGTTTGTAAGTATAAAATGAGCTTGATCACCACTAGTAATAGACGTAAGAAGATGTGGTACATGTGATTGGTCAAAAGCATACACATCATACATTATCAATCAATTATAAGATTTTTCAAATGGGCATCAGGTGGAAAGCAAAAATATTAAAAGTATATGCATGTGTGATGGATCCAATGAAGCATGCATTTGTAGAGGATCAAATGCGGTTTCTTCATCGCTATTACTTCAAATTTTCATGTTAATATATTTTTATAAGGTTATAAATTTTAATTTATCCATAATATTGACCAAAATGGAGTTTGTTTTATATATATTTTTTATACTTTGTAGTATGTATAACAAAATGGTCATGTATTTTATAAAGTGGAAATTTATAATTAGCAAAACGATCTATTATATAATATAATTGTTTGGTTAATTTTTTACTTATTCTTGAAAAATGTACTTCTCTTTTATCATTGTTCTATAAATTCTTATTGGCTTTTAGAATAAATTTGCATAATGTGTATATGTAAAATATTTTGATAGGTTTTTGCTAGAGTATACTCAAAACTTTTTAAAGTTTTTGTTTAATATTTTTGCAGATTCTTTAAAAAATCAGAATATATTCTAACAGAATGTTTTAGATATGCCCATTTTCAGAATGTATTAGATATTCGGTCTTTCAAGAGAGAGAGTATATTCTTGCAAAATGTATTAATCAGACCTGCAAAAGAAATGAGGACGAGTTAAGTTTGATTAAGATAAAGCGAAGAAGGCGTTGTTGAGATGGATTTTTTCCTTTATTGTCGTTGCATTCTTTCAAGAATCTAGAGAAAAAGCCAATTTTTTTCTTAGTGGGTGTTATATTCAGGTAGAATAATCCACAACTTAATGATAAGACTATATGTAAAGTATATTCTGGTAGAATAATATACAAATTATGTTTGTTTGTTCTTAGTGAGTGTTACATTCTCATAGAATAATATATAGAGTTTGTTATTTTTTAACAATGTAATAAAAAAAATTAACTTGTATCCAACTCCTCTAACATATAATAGTGTTTTTGTATGATTTCGATATTTATATTTGATTTCAAATTCTTAGTCGTGTTTTTTTAGAATAAATGTAGTTTTTAACCAAACTTAGTTTATGACTGACATTCTCATAGAATATGATTCTTACAGAATGTCATTCTAAGAGAATAAAATCGGTTATGATTAAAAAAAATATGTTACAATTGAAATTAATTAATTAAAAAAAATCAGATTTTGAAAATTAAAAATATCTCTAAAAATCCGAAATTTCCTTTATTAATAATAAGTTAATTTACTAAAATACCCTTGTAATTAAATTTGTGAGATTATATGGTATATGTTATTTTATTGTAATATCATAGACCCTCACATCATAATCAATCATTTTATTCATCCATTGGTCTAGATTGTCCTTACGACCACAAAGTAGAAGTCATCCACATTATAACCTATATATATATATATATATATATATATATATATATATATATATATATATATATATATATATATATATATATATATATATATCATGTTGTGGGCGCACACCATAAAAAAATTATTTCTTTTACACTAATACAAAAAATCGAGTAGTTGCATGAGACCCTTCGAGACACTCCATAGTTCCGCCCATGTAGCTGATAATGACAAACATTTCGGTTAGTTTTTCGATTTCATATAGAATAAACATCTTGATGTTGTGGCCTAGAGAAAACCCCAAGGTGGCTTTTGCATAATAGTATTGTTCTCGTAAGATTTGAAATCTTTAGATATACTGGGGATAAAGAGGACACATGTTTCATCTTATTTACCCACTTAAGTTAAAAAAAACAAACGAATAAACACATACAGATAAGCGAACAATCTTTTTCTTGTTCATGTTCACTGGTTTAACAAATTACTTTATTGGTGTTTATTCGTTTATGGACGTTAAGATTCTAAACAAGCACAAACCAACAAACTTTATATATATATATATATATATATATATATATATATATATATATATATATATATATATATATATATATATATATATGCGAAAACGCAAATAATTTACGAAAACGTGAAAATAAGGAAAACATATGAGATTGTGCCACATCAAGCTTCTATTTTGGACAAAAATTTATCCAAACTTTGAATTACAAGATGATAATCGATGATACATGAGAAATTATTTCATATTAGCAAAACATGTTTTTTTTTAACTTTTTCATTATGAAAACTTGAATTTAAAAGTGGTTAAGGACGTGAAAAAAAAAAGTTGTTAAAATCACCTTTAAATCTATATTAACATAACATCCTCCCATGTAAACTTATTATCTATAATTTATTGCTAATAAATTTAATTTCTGAAAGGTCTTATTTTTGTGGTTTGGGCTAGGCAATCATATGTATAGGTCTTAATGGGTTTATGGTCATGTTTTGTTGATTGCAGTGTTTACGGCTTGGTATGTGTGTATGACCGTAAACAGGTTTACGGCCGTAAACCTGTTTACGGCCAACTATTCCCTATATATAGGGCTTGTCAGAGTCTGTCAGGGTTGTTGACGAACCGGAGTGATGTGTCTTATAGTTTACGGTCAGAGTGTGTGTAACCAAGGTGTATTTGACGTTTTTATGATATAAACGTGTGCATGCTTGGCTTAATTCTTCTTCTACTCCATTCTCATTGTGTTTTATTGCTATTTGTTTGATCACTGGTTCGGATCCTCAGTTTTAGGGACCTTACAATTGGTATCAAAGCAATCCGGTGTCAAAACAAATTCCAGTCGTGTTCACGGTTGAAAGATATTCAGTTTCTTCATTGTTCAAGGCTTGATTCTGCGTTTTCATAGCTAAGGGGATCAAAACAGCTAGAAAAACTCGTGTTTTCATCACTTCTCGAAGTTTTTGGATGAAATTGTTGAAGAGAGTACGGTCGTAAACTCCTTTCACGACCGTAATCTATGGATCTTCATAGACCGTAAACAACACATCTTCATTGGCCGTAAACTTCAGATCTTCAAGGACCGGAAACTCGTGTACGGCCGTAAACAAGCTTTCGGCCGTAAACTCCTCCAGCTGTAAACTGATTACGGCCGTAAACCTTGGCCGTAAACAGCCTCTTTGATTTTGCTTTCATTTTTAACTCCTGGTTCTTTCAAGTTAAAAAAAAAATTTAAAAATCATTAAAAATCAGAAAATTAAAAAATGGATTCACAAAATTCTCATCATGAACTCGATTCAGTTATGGGTACTACCACTCGCACACCCCGTTTGTTATCGGCTGAGGGGTTTCCGGAATGGAAGTATTGTATGGAGAAATATATCAAGATGAAAGATTTCAAAATTTGGAGATGTATTTTGAAGGGTCCCATCAGAATCACCACGACACTTCCGGATAAAACAATCGTTGACAAGGCTATCGAAGAGTACACTGATGAATAATTCGATAAGATTGAATAACAGGAAAGAGCACTTGCTACCCTTACTATGGCTCCTTCTCCTGAAATTGCCCAGGGTTTTCGGGAATACAAATCTGCAAAAGCTCTGTGGGAAGCCTTGATTGAAGTGTATGAAGGAAATTAGGACATGAAACAAAGCCGTCAAAACACACTGAGACAGAAATTCAATATGTTTAATCATATTCTTGGAGAAACTTTTGAAGCTCAACTTCAACGCTTTATCACACTCACCACTGAGATGAGTTCAGCTGGTGTCTCAGTGCCAATATCAGAAGTCAACGAGAAGTTGCTTAACACTCTCCCAAAGACATAGGATATGAATGTTGCTGTCATCAAGAAAACAAAAGATCTTAATCGACTTAGTTTGGCTAAAATCATGGCCATCTTTAAAGCTTGTGATCTGGATGACAAACAAAGAGAGATCAATCACATTAACTCATATTCTTCTGCTAATCTTAGAATTCAGTCAAACAATGCTTTCTCATCTTTCACCAACCCTCAAGTTCAACCATTTGCTGCTCCTCAGTCATCATTTGCTGCTCCTCAATCATCATTTGCTGCTCCCCAACTTTATCCTCAAGTTGCTTCTTCTTCAAAGACACATGCTCCAGTTCCTGTTCCAATTCCTGCTTCCAAAGAGAATGAAGAAAACTTGGCTCTTGCAACCGGTCTTGTCAATTGTTATAATGCTTTTGTGGCGGGTGAACTACCACCTCAATTGTCATTTGCTGATTTAGATCAAATTCATCCTGAAGATGTGGAGGAAATGGATATAACTTGGCAAATCGCTATGGCAGTGTTCCGTGCAAAACAGTTCTCCAAGAAGACAGGCCAGAATAACTGGGAATGAATGCAAAGAAAAATGTGGGATTCAGCAAAAGCAAACTCCAGTGCTTTAACTGCCACGAACCTGGCCATTTTGCCAGAGATTGCCCAAAGCCTGACAGAAGAGAAAATAATGAAAGAACAATGGTGTCAGTTGGTAACAACAGGGGAGCTACAACCATCAACCAGACTGCAAATCTTGTTTTGGTAGCACAGTCATTTGATTGGGATGACCAAATTCAAGCCCTGGACATCTCAGGGCTTGAAAATGTGCATCTTGCTCAAATCAACGACAGTGCAAAAGGAGAAGCTGAGATAGATCCAGAGGAGGAGATGATGAATCTACAGTTTGCATTCATGGTTCAAACTACACCAGAGCCTGAAAAATCTGAGGTCAGTGAAGTCACTTGTTCTCCATCTTGTATTAAAACTATCAATTTTTTACATGAACAGGTTGATTTAATGCAAAGAGAGATTGAGGAACTCAAGTATGAGGGATACCAACTAAGAAAAGGCCAAAACCATTAAAAGACCAATTAGAGGCAAAATCAAATGACTATAAGAAATTACAAGCAGACTATACTGACAAGTGTGTTCATTATAGATATCTTAAAAAGGATTTTGATGATGTAACTGCGGAGCTTGACACATTGAAGACTCGTTTTGCAAATGCTGAGTTTAACTTCAAACAATTCGATGTGTCAAGTGAAAAAGTTACAAACATAATTGAACACCAAATGAAATGGAAGGACCAGAAACAAGTAGGAATAGGTTATGCGAGTGTCCCTCCCCCATTCAATCACAATTATACTACTTCTCCATTAACTCAATCTGAGATTGATCGTGAACCATTTATGGTTTATGGTAAATCATCTGCTGAATAGGCAATCGAATGTAGTGCTAGGAATTTAGATACTAACGTTTCTACTTCTGACGCAGATTCATCAGTAAGCTAAGAAAAGCAGGAGAATGGAAGAATTGAGTCTGATAATAAGTTTGTGTCAAAATTTGGTATCCCTATCTCAAGAGATGATAACTTTGTTTTTGATGTTAAGACTGATGCTTTAATTTGTGATGATGTGGTGTCAAATATTAATGTTTCTGATGATTGTGGTGTTGTTTTTCTGAATCATACTAAACCTGAATCTGTCACTAGCACATCTACACCTGTTACACATTCTGAATCATGCACTTGCACGTGTGGGAATAGTAGAAAGGTCAATAATAGCATGAAAACTATTAACAGTAGTACCAGGTCTTCTGATAATAAGCAAATTTGTTTCAACTGTGGTACTGCCGGTCATATTGCTCGAAATTGTTCCAACCGTGCATTTGTGCATTTTTCAACACCGAGGAAAGAAAATGAATCTCGAGGAAGGTCTTTAACGAGAAAGTCCTCGAGATCTCGTCTTCGTGATGATGATCGAAAAACTCATAATAATAAGAAAAGGGCCGATCTTAAACCGAACAAACAGGTTTTCTTTAAACCAGCCATATGTATGTCGCCGAAATCGACTGTGGCTGAGCCAAGGTCAATTTCGTCAAAGGGTGCGTCTGGGTCTTCAACTAATCGTAGCCGAAAATCTAAACGCTCAAAGAAGAAGAAAAATGTTTCTAATTCACATGTGCATACTTTAAAACCTAACTACCAATGGGTGCCCAAATCTACAATTGTCCGATCATCGTCACCTTCTAAAAATGCATATGATATGAATGAAAATCTGAAAAAACAAAAAGATAAATCTTTTAAAGTCAAGGGTACACCCAGGACTGTAATAACCTGGGTTCCCAAAACTAAATAATCTCGCTCATTGTGCAGGAACATCTGCAGAGGAATGTCGCCAGACCTTGGTATGTCGACAGCGGTTGTTCCAGGCACATGACAGGAGACATCTCCCACCTGTACAACATTTAGAATTTTAATGGGGGATTCGTTTCCTTTGCGGGAGGAGATGGTGGCAAAATCACTGAGAAAGGAACAGTTTCAAATGGAGTGCTAAGTTTCGAGAATGTCAACTATGCGACCGAGTTGAAGCATAGTTTGTTGAGCGTCTCGCAGATATGTGACAAGGGATACTCAACACATATCACCGATAAAGAATGTCTAGTTCTGAAGCCAGGCTTTGTCATCCCAGATGAATGGATTCTAGTTAAATCAAAACGGGACGGCAATGCATATATTGTTAACATGAACAACAATCTTCCTGAACAAGTCACTTGCCTCTTCTCCAAAGTTTCTGAACACAATGCTATGTTATGGCATCGAAGACTCGGACATGCTAATGCAAAGAACTTGAATCGACTTGCTAAAAATGAAATAGTGCGTGGGCTTCCTGTCAAAGATTTCATCACCTTTGAAAAGTGTGTGTCATGCGCCGAAGGAAAACATCACAGAAAGCCACACCTACCTAAACAGGTCAATTCAATCAGCCAGGTGCTCCAATTGTTGCATATGGACTTATTTGGTCCGGTTAACGTCCTCAGTATAAACAAAAATTCATACTGTCTAGTTGTGATCGATGACTTATCGCGGTTCACGTGGGTTTTCTTTTTTTCTAACAAGGCTAGGGTTGCTGACTTGATTAAGAAGTTTATTGTGATGATAGAGAACCAGACAAACCACCGGGTGAAGGCACTCAGTACCAACAATGGGACAGAGTTCAAGAATGCTGTTCTCGATCATTTTTGTGCTGAAAAGGGGATTGTGCGTCAATACAGTGCTGCTCGTACTCCACAACAAAATGGTGTTGCTGAGCGACGAAACAGAACTCTTCAAGACGCTGCGAGGATGATGTTATGTGACTCCAAACTTCCAGTTTTCTTTTGGGTCGAGGCGATCAACACAGCATGTTATGTTCAAAATCGTGTTCTGATCAACAAAGCTCAGATGAAAACTCCATATGAATTTCTTTACGGTCACAAACCATCTGTTAGTCATTTTCGTATCTTTGACTGTCCGTGCACCCTCCTTCATCTGGAATCCAACCCCAAATTCAATGCCAAAGCTGATGATTGTTACTTTGTGGGGTATGCTGCTCGCACGGCGTACAGGGTCTACAATAAGAAAACAAAGCAGATCGTGGAATCCTTCGACGTGCGCTGGTTGGAGGAGAACGAGACGGATGCTAGAGTTGGTACAGATTGGTTATTTGACTACACATCGCTTTTCAAACCATTCAATGGGTTTTCAAATGATTCATCTGGTTCCAGTTCTGGTTCGAATACTGTGATTGAAGGTGAAGACGAAGAAGTTGTCTACAGACCGCCGGTGGTGTCCTCTAAGACTCCTTCAGTGGATACATCTGTTCCAAGTAATATGTCTGATTCTCAAAGTCAAGAAAACAATCCAGATACTGATGCCACTCCTCTTACTCCTGATGAAAGAGAGTTCATGTCCAGAGAAGCTTCCGCTACTACACAAACGTTTATGAAACTTCTCTTTCCCGATCCAATCGATAACGAGTTCGTGGCAAGCCCCTCTCACGATTCTAGACCGTCTGAGGCGGATCATTCAGCAGGTGATGGATTTGTAAATATTCACAATCTTCCCGTAACGCTCAATGACATCAGCCAGGAGCTACCTTCCAGAATTCAACGCGATCACTTGATCGAAAACGTCATTGGTCAGTTGGGCGATGGTGTTCGAACGCGGAGGCAGAGTGGGGATGTAAATGCATGTCTCTATTCTTGCTTTATATCTTAAATAGAGCCAAAGAATGTTGAAATGGCTTTGAATGATCCCATCTGGGTGGATGCTATGCATAAGGAATTGAATCAATTTGAGAAGCTTGGGGTTTGGAAGCTGGTTGAGTTACCTAAGGGCAAGAAGTCACTCGACACGCGCTGGCTTTATCGAAACAAGCAAGATGATTCAGGGGTCATTGTGGGAAATAAGGCATGATTGGTTGTGCGTGGATTTCGTCAAATTGAGGGTCTTGACTACACCGAAGTTTTTGCTCCGGTAGCTCGCTTGGAGGCTATTCGCATCTTCCATGCGTATGCTTCTTACATGAATTTCACGGTTTACCAGATGGATGTCAAGACTGCCCTCTTGTACGACGCTGTGAAGGAAGAAATTTATGTTGATCAACCTCCTGGGATTGTCAATTCAAAGTTTCCAAATCACGTCTACAAGTTGGACAAAGCTTTATATGGGTTACACCAAGCTCCAAGGGCGTGGTATGCTACTCTTACGAAGCATTTGCTCGAGCATGGCTGTTCACGAGGGACAATCGATCAAACCTTATTCATTAAGCATGTTGGTACCGATCAGATTCTTGTTCAAATTTACGTCGATGATACCATTTTCAGGTCAACGAGTTCAAAGTTGTGCAAAGAGTTCGAAAGCGTTATGAAGAAGAGATTCGAGATGAGTTCTTTGGGGGAGATGACCATGTTTTTGGGGCTTCAGGTCAAACAAGAATCAACCGGAATCCTGCTACATCAAGCGAAGTATGTTGAAGATATGCTAGAGAAGTTCGGGTTTCGAGATGCAAAACCTGCACTGACGCCAATGGCTGAGAGACAACTATTGACTCCAGATATTGAAGGCGAATCCGTAGATCAAACTGATGGGTTTTGAGCATTCTAACACTTCCTAAGTGTACATGCAACCCTAATAACCTTGAATCTATGTTTTCTCTATATACATGCAAATTACTTTTTCAAGGTTATTTCCTAACTAGCATGGCATGAGGATTACATAAAACATAAAACTAGTAGAAATACATACCTTGTTGTTGCTTGGATTCCTTCAAGACTTTGTGAGCCTAGCACCCCAAATGTTGTGCCTCAAATGCTTCACACAACACCACAAGACTTGGAATAACTTGAGAGAATACTTCTAGCACTCAAAATTGGTTATGCCCTCTCTAGTAACACTATGTCCACTAGCTCCACTTTTTGCTAGCTATAGGGTTCCTTTTATAGTGTTGTCACAATTAGGGTTTACACATGAATGCCCTTAATTGTCATGACTCTTGATTTCCCATGACCCATGGATTTGTAACTCCCATGGACCATCCATGGAGCTCCATTTGGTTACATCCATAACCCATAAACTATGGATCATTAATCCACCATAAAAGAATTGATGATTGTCATAATCAACCCTATATATTTAATTAGTCTCACTTTGATCACCAAATTAATCCTAGATTAATACTTGATCAATACTAATTAAATAATACTATTATTAATATATTAGAACTTATAATATATTAATAATCATAAGTGCCTTATTCTCTCATTTAGTCTATCCAAGTATTGCAATGCCACGCAACCCAAATGGACAATGCCGGGTCGGGTCAAGTACATACCAAATAAAGTTATGGACTTAGACACTATATCCAACAGTCTCCCACTTGGATAAGTCTAATAACTATATTTGCGAATATGACTTCAAAATCCGACTAGCAATCGTAGCTCTTTCAAAGTCTCTCGGAACTGAGATGATGATGATACGCCATTTAAGATAAGTGATCATATAATCCTCTGTTCTCATAATATCAGCCGGACAAACACATGGAACATGGTCTTACTTATTGTCCAGCATTTGTTTCTCGATCTCTGATTTGTTTCGACATAGAACTAAATTGAACACATCAATTAGGTTCTGACCGGGCCCGGTACATAGGTCAAAACCAAATCATCGAGGGGCCCAGATATCGCTTCTATTTCTAGAAGGAACAGATAAACTTTGACTGATATGCTTGTACTAACTACTTGTTGAATTACTCACAAAGGCACGTTTTATGACATCGAGTTACCAATGCGTTTTCGTGCAATCAATGAATAACCAACTCATAGTCAACAACTCATATCTCTAGGTTTGAAGATTTATATGATATTATCGTCTCACGATCACTCGAGATAAATTCCATGAAGTGATGCAAGTGAGCGTGGGTTGGATCCAATACTCAGCCCTTATGAGTACTCATGAATGTTGTAGCAACCATTGCATTGTCCAAAGCACTTTTAGACAAATCATACAAGCCAAATTCATGACAGTCTTAAATCAATACTTACTTCCAAAGTTTGACTGACTGTGGATGGTTTGAATAATAACATAATTATTCTGGAAGTAAAAACATGCAAAATTGAAACATAGTAAACAATCAACATAAGATAGTAACACCTTACTCATAAATAAATAACAACTTTTATTTATCATCAAATGTCAATTACATTTTACAAGTTTCAGGAATCTAATTATTGAAACTAATATCATCCTTCAGCCCAATGCGCCTCGCATGCTGTAAATGCTTAACCCTGCTCAGTCCCTTCGTGAGGGGATCTGCCGGGTTCTCATCTAATGATACCCTCTTAGCCACGAGGAGTCCTTCTTCTATTCGATGTCTTATGAAATGGTATTTTCTGTCAATGTGCCTAGATCTCCCGTGATCTCTTGGTTCCTTAGCCAAAGCAACCGCACTTTCGCTGTCACAGAAAATTTCCATTGGCTCTTTTATAGCTGGTACAACTCCAAGGTCTCCGATGAAGTTCTTTAGCCATATCGCCTCCTTAGCTGCTTCACTTGCTGCTATGTACTCTGATTCACAAGTAGAATCAGCTACTGTCTCCTGCTTGGAACTTTTCCAAGTAATTGCCCCTCCATTTAGGATAAAGACCCAGCCTGACTGAGAGCGGAAATTATCCCTATCAGTCTGAAAGCTAGCATCGCTATATCCTTCCACTCTCAAGTCATCACTGCCCCCGAGGGTAAGGACCCAATCCTTAGTCCTCCGCAGATACTTGAGAATGTTCTTTACCGCTGTCCAGTGTGCCTTGCCAGGGTTCCCTTGATATCTACTGACCATGCTCAAAGCAAAGGCCACATCAGGGCGAGTACAAGTCATAGCATACATGATCGAGCCCACAGCGGAAGCATATGGTATATGACTCATTTCAGCTATCTCAGCCTCTGTACTCGGACTTTGAGTCTTACTCAGCTTGGCATTACTCTGGATTGGTAATTCTCCTTTCTTGGAATCTTGCATACTGAACCTCTTCAGTACCTTATCCACATAAGTACTTTGACTAAGTCCAATTAGTCTCTTACTCCTATCTCTCAATATCCTTATCCCTAGGATATAGGCAGCTTCCCCAAGGTCCTTCATAGCGAAACACTTCCCAAGCCAGGACTTAACCTCCTGCAAGGTTGGGACGTCGTTTCCTATGAGAAGTATGTCATCCACATACAACACCAAGAAGCTAACTATGCTCCCACTAGCCCTGACATACACACAAGACTCATCCTCACTCCTAGAAAAGCCAAACTCTTTGACTTTCTCATCAAAGCAAAGATTCCATCTGCGAGATGCTTGTTTCAATCCATAAATGGATTTATCAAGCTTACACACTCTATTAGGGTATCTTGTATCGACAAAACCCTCTTGTATCATGAAATGCAGCTATGGCTAACAATACTCTAATAGACTTAATTTTAGCTACTGGTGAGAAGGTGTCATCATAGTCAACTCCCGGAGTTTGAGTAAAGCCCTTCGCAACCAGTCGCGCTTTATAAGTGTGTACCTTCCCATCCATGTCGGTCTTCTTCTTGAAGATCCATTTGCACCCAACTGTCTTACGACCTGGTACATTGTTAACCAAGTTCCAAACTTGATTGTCATACATGGACTGAATCTCGCTGTCCATAGCCTCCTTCCATTTAGCAGACTCAGGGCCTGCCATGGCTTCCCTGTAATTATTAGGTTCATCCAAATCTATTAGTGTACTATCACTAATAAATGTATCACCTTCAGTGGTGATGTGATAACCATAATAAAAATCAGGTGTGTTCCTCACCCTAGTGGAACGTCTTGGAGGTACAGACTCATCTATCAGATCAACAGGAGTTTCCTCCTCAGGTTGGTCGATAGGATTAGAGGTTCCTTCACCACTTGACTCTTGAAGCTCTTCAAGGTCAATTTGCCTCCCACTGTCCCCTTGGCTTATGAATTCTCTCTCACGAAAGACTCCTCTTCTTGCTACAAAAACCACATTATCACTAGGTCTGTAGAAGAGGTAAGCAAAGGATCTCTGTGGGTAGCCGATGAAAAAACACCTCTCACTTCGAGGTTCAAGCTTATCATGAGTCTCACGCCTCACGAAAGCTTCACAACCCCAAATCTTGATGTGGTCCAAATTGGGAACTTTCCCAGTCCACATCTCGTGAGGTATTTTGGCAACCTTTTTAGTAGGGACTAGATTAAGGATATGGGCGGCAGTCTCTAAGGCATACCCCCAGAAAGAAATTGGTAATGAAGCTCGACTCATCATGGAACGAACCATATCCAACAAGGTTCGATTGCGCCTCTCAGCTACACCATTCAACTGTGGTGTTCTGGGTGGTGTCAATTGTGAGACAATCCCACATTCCTTAAGATAGTCAAGGAACTCAATGCTAAGATACTCTCCTCGATCGGATCGGAGCATCTTGATGTTCCTGCCCAATTGATTCTCAACTTCCTGCTTAAACTCTTTGAACTTTTCAAAGGTTTCTGACTTATGCTTGATTAAGTAAATATATCCATATCTACTATAATCATCAGTAAAAGTCACATAATAGCGATTAGCATCCCTTGTAGCAACTCTGAAGGGCCCACACACATCCGTGTGTACAAGGTCCAACAAACCTTCACCCCTATCACAAGTACCTGTGAAGGGTGACTTTGTCATTTTTCCAAGTAAACAAGACTCGCAACTATCATCTGACTTGAGGTCAAATGATTCCAAGACTCCAACCTTTTGGAGTTGGCCTATACGCTTCTTGTTAACATGTCCAAGACGACAATGCCACAAGGATGCTTTATCCAAGCTATCTGAAGAATCAATATACAACACATTATTTCCTAGATTGTCTACAACATTCACGGCTTCATATACACCATCACAAGGTAATGCTTTAAAGTAAAATACATCATTGTAATAAACATTAATAGCACCATTTTTATTATCAAATGAAAATGTAAAACCTTGTTTGTACAAGCCATGAAAGGAAATAATATTTCTCGCCATTTCGGGCGAGTAACAACACTTATTCAAATGTAACATTAACCCATTATTAAGCAATAAAGAATAAACTCCTATCTTGGTAACAGGTGATGCTTTCCTGTTGCCCATGACTAAGTTTATCTTCCTGTGCTCCACTTGCTCACTTCTTCTTAGTGCCTGCAAATCAGTACAAATGTGAATACCACACCCTGTATCAAGCACCCAAGAATTAGCATTAGATGAGTTGTTAGACAATATTGTGTAAATACCTGCATGGGTGGGTTTAACCTTCCCATCCTTTAGATCTTGCAGATATTTGGGGCAGCTTCGCTTGAAGTGTCCCTTATCCTGGCAATAGAAGCATTGTGCTTCCTTTGGGTTTGAAGAAGGAGTAATGGGACCTTTCTTTGTCCCACTTGAAGAGGAACCATCAAGAGTCTTACCCTTGGTACCCTTCGAATGGTTTTTCCTTTTCTTACCCTTTCCCTGCCCAATAGCCAGAACAGGGGCTGTTGAAGGAGTAGAAGTAGCAACCGCTTTACCCTTAAGGCCATTTTCAGCTGTCCTTAAGAGTCCTTGAAGTTTGCTAAGTGTGACTTCCTCCTTGTTCATATGATAAGTCATACGAAACTGATCATAACTTGGAGGTAAGGAATGGAGAATGATGTCAATCGCCATTTCCTCAGGAAAGTCAACATTTAGCTTCAGCAACCGGTCAACGAACCTTTGCATCTTCTGCAAGTGACCGATGATGGGTTCACCATCCTTCATCCTTGCGGTTATCATGGAGGAGATGATTTCATACCTCTCCTGACGCGCGCTCTGATGGTACCTTTCCATCAGATCCACGTGCATCTCATAGGGGTAGAAATCTTCATAGGATTTTTGAAGTTCAGGAGTCATGGTGGCCATCATGATGCATGCTACTTTAGTAGCATCCTTTTCATGTGCAACAAACTCCGCAAACTCTTCAGGAGTAGCAGTGGCTTCATTCACAACCTTAAGCTCCCTATCGAGGACATATTCTTTGTCCTCGTAGCGGGTAATCATTCTGATGTTTCTGATCCACTCATTGAAATTGGATCCATCAAAGATGACCTTACCACACAAGTTCATAAGGGAAAAGGAGCCTGTTGGGTTTGAGCCAGAAGCATTGTTGGAAGACATCTGAAAGGAAAGAAAGACAAGTTTCATTAGATTAGGAATCCTTAATAATTCACCCAAATGAAATATTAAGGCTAGGATCCAACAAACTATTTATAGTTGGAAGAGGGATGCCGTAATCCATACTATAAAATATTTGAAGGTAGGTAAATGACGATTTACCAATTTCCACCATAAGAACGAAATATTTTATTATTAGGTTTTATTGGTTTTGAAACTCCTAGATCTTTTGAGATACATTGAACTTTTCAATGGCATGTTTGAATCTCGATTGTGCCCTCTCAAGTTTGTGACTGGGATGCCGAGGATCACAAACAAGGTGTGAATAACCATACAAATTGACTTGGTACCCTCAACAATATTACCTAATCGATGTGCCGGTTAACCACACACGCTCCACCGATCTATAATAAAGTCAAGTTACCCTTTGCCACTCTTACTAGTCCATGTTAGTGTGCCGGTTAACCACACACGCTCCACTAACGACTTGGTAAGGTACAAAGTGTAATTTTATGGGCTAGCACCAATTTCACATTTTCCTAAAGTAACTAAGATTGGGAATTTATAATGTATAGTTACTTTATAATTCATTATACTTTTAACAAGTATTTAAAGTCGTATCCTACCCGTTCGGCTAACGACCCTCCACCGATCAAGGAAGCGGTGGGTGAGAGTGGACACCCATTAAGTCACCATTTTATAGGCAACAACCTTATACCCCCCTTATAGACCGGCTTCGTGAATAAGGCCTACTAACGGTAAGAATGACATATTCTTATACATATCTATATAATAAAATTATAATAATAGTATAAGTGTTGATTTTTAAACCTTTTTAAAAATCTAAGGTTTAATTTGGAATTAAAGTATTAAAGTATAAGACTTTTCAAATTCCAAAACTTGAGGGCAAGATTTGAAACTATTCCAAGTCTCTTCAATTTGTAACTTATGAGTTTTAATGGTTCATAAAAATGAAGACTCTTCATTTTATGAAACCTCTTTAGTTCTTTAATCATAATTAAAAGAAGTGACTTTTGGTTATCCATAACTTGAGGACAAGTTATGGACACCATCATAGCCATTAAGATCATGAATTAAACACACATGGTGGTTACACATAATTCCTATGATCTTCTAAAAACTCATAAGAACACAAATTCATATTAAGCAATTTCAAGAAATCATATAACTATATACAATACTTGAAAATTGATAAAAGCCATGTAAAATGGGTTAACATAATCATTATCATTTTGAAAAACAGATTTTACAAGTCCAAAACAGATTGGGATAATGATCTTAATCCATTTCCAGCAACAAAACTCGAAAAAAACTGCCCAGCACGCTCCTACTCGCCGAGTGCATTATTTTCGATTTTTAAGCAGTTTTGCATCAAGTATACAGAAAACAGTCCTAGGCTCTGATACCACTGATGGGTTTTGAGCATTCTAACACTTCCTAAGTGTACATGCAACCCTAATAACCTTGAATCTATGTTTTCTCTATATACATGCAAATTACTTTTTCAAGGTTATTTCCTAACTAGCATGGCATGAGGATTACATAAAACATAAAACTAGTAGAAATACATACCTTGTTGTTGCTTGGATTCCTTCAAGACTTTGTGAGCCTAGCACCCCAAATGTTGTGCCTCAAATGCTTCACACAACACCACAAGACTTGGAATAACTTGAGAGAATACTTCTAGCACTCAAAATTGGTTATGCCCTCTCTAGTAACACTATGTCCACTAGCTCCACTTTTTGCTAGCTATAGGGTTCCTTTTATAGTGTTGTCACAGTTAGGGTTTACACATGAATGCCCTTAATTGTCATGACTCTTGATTTCCCATGACCCATGGATTTGTAACTCCCATGGACCATCCATGGAGCTCCATTTGGTTACATCCATAACCCATAAACTATGGATCATTAATCCACCATAAAAGAATTGATGATTGTCATAATCAACCCTATATATTTAATTAGTCTCACTTTGATCACCAAATTAATCCTAGATTAATACTTGATCAATACTAATTAAATAATACTATTATTAATATATTAGAACTTATAATATATTAATAATCATAAGTGCCTTATTCTCTCATTTAGTCTATCCAAGTATTGCAATGCCATGCAACCCAAATGGACCATGCCGGGTCGGGTCAAGTACATACCAAATAAAGTTATGGACTTAGACACTATATCCAACACAAACTGCCTACAGATCAATGATCGGATCGTTGATGTTTTTAACTGCAAGCAGGCCAGACATCATGTTTGCGGTTTGTCAATACGCACGATATCAGGCTAATCCTAAACTTTCACATCTTATTGTTGTCAAAAGAATCTTTCGGTATCTCAAAGGCAGCCTAAAATTGGGTCTTTGGTATCCGAAAAATTCTGAATTTGATTTATATACTTTTGCTAACAGTAATTATGGAGGCTATGATCTTGACAGGAAATCAACGTCTAGAGGATATCAATATCTTGGTGATCGGCTGGTGTAATGGCAGTGCAAGAAACAGCATACAGTCTCCACCTCAACAACAGAGGCGGAATACGTAGCCGCTTCTGCTTGTTGTTCTCAAGTTATCTGGATACAACATCAGCTCATGGATTACGGTTTGAATTTTCTAGAAACCCCCATTTTTTGCGATAATGAGGCTGCAATACAAATTGCTAAAAATCCTGTCCAACACTCGAAAACCAAGCACATCGATATCAAAGTGCATTTTATCAGAGATTGTTATGAGTGTTCGCTCATTCGGTTAGAACAAGTTCCCATTGCTGATAATGTGGCGGATTTGTTCACAAAACCATTTAACAAAGCTCGATTCGATGTGCTTGTTGGATTTTTGAAAATGATACGCTTTGAGGACTAGTTTTTTGTTTTTTTTAGGTTAGTTTAAATTCGCGCATTTAGTTTTCATTCTTTCCCATGCACAAATTTAGGGGGCGAAATAAACAAAAATCAAAACAAAAAAATTAGAAAATTCAAAAAATCCAAAAATATTTTGTTTATGTTTTTTTTTCGGATCATATGAAAAACCCAAAAATATTGTGTGTTAACTTTGTTTTGTAGATGTTGTGATGGGAAGTGATATAAACTTGGTGATAACAGGTAATTTGAATTTGTGTAAAGTATCAAAGTTGAATTGTCTAGGCTCTGTGTTCGATGCGCTAGTAGGCACGAAAGATTTAAATTGGACTTGACTAGGCATAGATGAACTTAAGGAATCAAATGACTTGACAAATATTGACCTAGATAGACCCGTTTAGCTTGACAATACGATGCTCGGGTAGGTTGAGCAGGGAGATATACTGATAATCCATCGGTCACACTAAAGTAATCCATATCTAGAATCGTGGTTTAACTCTTCCTCGATGTACGGACTCTGTCCTTAATTCCGGTATTGATGGGGCGACTGGGGAATTCCGATAAAGTAGGTCTGTAGGAAATTATTTTCTTGCTTTCTTTCTGTTAGTCATATGTTGCCTCCTCTGTGTGATTGAAATACATCCGACCTGGACTACAACATATGCAATTCTATTTCTCTGCATCTTCTATCTATGCAATTCTTCCTATCCATTAGCCATATGTTGTCTCCTTTGTGTGACTAATAATCCGACCTGGTACACAGCATATGCACCATTCTACTTCTCAATCCCTCTAAATCTGGTAAGTCATATGTTTCACCCTCTGCGTGATCGGAAGATCCGACCTGGGTGTACAACATATGCATTCTAAATCCGTCTTCTCCCATAATAACTGTCTGCTCACCTAAAGTAAGGAGTATGAAGGGTCCAATTAATGGTTTGGTCTAGGCTTTCATTGTATTTTGTTCAGTATAAGTCTGTAATACAGTTTATGAGTTGTTTAAGTGTTTTTGGTCATTAAGTGTGTTTACGACCGTAAACTGTGTTTACGGCCGTAAACATGTTTACGACCGTAAACCCTGTTTACGGTCCTGTCTTGTATAAATAGTGGAGGTGTTGGTCTTTGTGTTGGTTGTGGATGCGATTGCGTTTACAGAGTGTTCCATCGAGTTGTACCTGACGTTTTTCTGAATATAAACGTGTGCAAGCTCGATTTCTTTTCATCTTATTCTTCTATTGTGGTTGTTTGTTGCTTGATTACTGGTAAAGATCCTTTTCAGGACCTTACAATTGGTATCAGAGCAAAAACCCGGTGTCAAAGCTTCATTCAATCGATTTTTGGGCTGTTTAAACTGATTTTCTTATTGTTCGAGCCTGGTTTTAGTGTTTTAGTGGTTGAAGGAACTGAATCTACTGCAAAAACATGTTTCTGAAGGCTTTTTGGGAGTTTACTGCCAACCGTAAACCCTATTTACGGTTGTAAACTCAAGATCTTGAAGAACCGTAAACTCTGAATCTTCAAAAACCGTAAACCAAGCTTCATTAACCGTAAACGTATAAACCGTAAACTGCTCAACCGTAAACACAGTTTACGGTCGTAAACTCTTCAACCGTAAACTCAGTTTACGGTCGTAAACATCATCAACCGTCAACACCTTTGTGACTTTAATTTGCTTCAATTTCAAATGGAATCTCAAAATCAAAATCATTTTCACGAACTTGATACTGTCATGGGCACTACTACGCGCATTCCAAGATTAATGTATGCAGATGGTTTCCCTGAGTGGAAGTATAGAATTGAAAAGTACATCAAAATGAAGGATTTTAAGGTCTGGAGAAGCATTCTTAGAGGACCTGTCAGAATCACTGTTATAGTTGGAGGACAGGTGATTGACAAGGCTGTTGAAAACTACACTGATGAGGAGTTTGAAAAGGTGGAAGAACATGAAAGGGCTTTAGCCACTCTAACCATGGCATTATCTCCTGATATTGCTCAAGGTTTCCGAGAGTACACATCAGCTAAAGATTTATGGGAAGCCGTAATTGAGGTATATGAGGGCAATGAAGATATGAAGGAGAGTCGCCAGGACATGTTGAGACAAAAGTTCAACATGTTCAACTACATTCCCGGAGAGACTCTTGAGACACAGCTGCAACGGTTCACAACTCTCACCACTGACATGAATATATCTGGGATTTTCTTGACCAAGTCAGAGATTAACAAGAAGCTTCTAAATGCTCTTCCTAGATCATGGGATATGAATGTCGCTGTGATTAAGAAGACCAAGGATCTAAACCGCCTTACTCTTGCTGAAATCATGGCAATCATCAAAGCTTGTGATATTGATGACAAGCAGAGAGAAATCAACCATGTGAACTCGTATTCTACTGCGAATCTTGGAATCTCATCCAACAATGCTCTCTCATCAATCATGACTTCCTCAGGCCAAGTGTTTGCTGCTCAACAACCTCAAATTCAAACTTTTGCTGCTACATCATCCATTCCACAAAGTCAGCCATTTGTCACTCCACAAGCTGTTCCCCATCCAAATGTACCAGTTGTAGCCTCTTCCTCAAACACAAAGGACACTGATGAAAATCTGGCTCTAGCCACTGGGCTTGTTAACTGCTACAATGCTTTCGTAGTTGGAGAGCTGCGACCTCAACTGTCATTTGCTGACCTGGATCAGATTCATCCAGAAGACGTGGAGGAGATGGATATCACATGGCAGATTGCTATGGCTGTCTTTAGGGCCAAGCAGTTTGCTAAGAAGACATGGAAGAGCAACTGGGGCATGAATGCTGACAAGAAGGTGGGATTCAACAAAAGGCATGCTACGTTGTTTCAACTGCCAAGAGCCGGGCCATTTTGCTCGTGAGTGTCCAAAGCCAGATCGTAGGACGAACAACAACAGGACGATGGTTGCAGTGGGAAACAACCGTGCAGGTGCTGCGGTTAATGGTGAAACTGTTATGGTCGCTTAATCTTTTGACTGGGAGGACCAGATTCAGGCTTTGAATATCTCAGGGCCAGAAAAAGCTCACCTAGCTCAGATTGATGATGCTTCCTTGAAGAATGATGCAGCTGATCCCGAAACAGAGATGATGGAGCTGCAGCATGCTCTAATGGTGTCTACTTCTTCCGAGCCCAGGAAAAGCGAGGTAAATCGACCGTCTTATTCTCAGGCCTGTAATGAATATGTTAAACTTCTACATGATGAAATTAAACTATTACGTAGAGAAGTAGAGGACCTTAGATATGAGGGCTACCAACTTAGGAAAGGACAAAAGCCCCTTAAGGCCCAGTTAGAAACTAAAATAAAAGATTTTAGAAGAATTCAGGCAGAATACAGTGAAAAGTGTGAGCTTTATGATTATGTTAAAAGACAAAATGATGCGCTAATTACCAAGCTTGATACATTAAAAGGACAATTTGAAACTGCAAATTTTGATTTTAGAAAATTTGATGGATCAAGCGAGGTAGTTGCCAACATGATTGATCACTGCATGCAGTTCAGACGAAATCAGTCAAAGGGTTTAGGATTTGATAGTGTACCTCCTCCTTATAATCATACATATCAGTATCAACCTTTGTCCAAGGATGAGATTGCCAATGAACCGTTTATGGTTTATGGCAAGCCATCTGGTTTCGTTTCAGGAGGATTTATTAATGTTGAAAGTACTGACATTTCTACTTCCCCTGCAGATCAACCATTAGATAAGGCAACGTGTGAAGCTAGAGAATCTGTTTCTGTTTCTGTTCCTAATTCTGATATTTTTGTTTCTGTTTGTGATTCTAATGTTAAGACTGATAATGTTTTGTGTGATGTTTCTACTTCTGATTCTGTTGAATTTAATTTCTTTGATATGTTTGATGAATTGTTTGGTAATTCTGATGCTTGTGATTCTCATGAAAAACCATCAATTCCACAAGTCACACCATCTGAGACACCCTCACTTATCTCACAACCTGTTTCTCATGCATGTTCTTCTGAGAAGAGTAAGAGTGTCTGTGAAGAAAATAAATCTGAGAAATGTAGTGCAAGTTCAAATAATAAACAGATTTGTTTTAATTGTGGTGTTGGTGGTCATATAGCTAGGAATTGTCAAAATAGGATCTTTGTGAACTATATGTCACCAAGAGGAGAGAATGAATCTCGAGGAAGGTCTTTAATTAGAAAATCCTCAAGAACTCGTTCTCGAAATGATGATTGGAAAGATGATCGAAGCAGAAAAGGGGCTGTTTTTCAAAAGAATAAAAGGGTTTTTACTAACAAATCTCCAAATAGTTTGCCAAAACCGAACAAGGCTCCGCCAAGATCGGTTTCGTCAAAAAGCAATTATAGGTCTTCCACCACTTCTGGTAGAACATCAAGAGGCTCAGTGCAAACTCATAAGAAACCTATTTCAAAACCACCTGAGAATGTTATAAAACCTAAATATCATTGGATGCCCAAAACAATTTCCAATCCCTCATTACCATTCTCTGAAGTGATTAGGAATGAGGATCCTAATTTGAAAACTTTAAAAGATAAATCAGAGAAAGTGAAAAGGAAACCCAGGACAGTGATGACCTGGGTTCCCAAATCTAAATGATTCCGCTCATTTTGCAGGGACAGTTGCGGAGGAATGTCGTTCGTCCTTGGTACGTCGACAACGGCTGCTCCCGGCATATGACAGGAGACATCTCCCAATTGAGCGAAATTCAATCTTTTAACGGGGGGTATGTTTCCTTCGCGGGCGGAGACGGTGGCAAGATCACTCAGAGAGGAACCGTTACAAATGGAGTGCTAAGCTTTGAAAAAGTCAACTTTGCTCCCTAGTTAAAGCACAACTTGTTGAGTGTTTCCCAAATTTGCGACAAACGCTATTCTACCCATTTTACCGATAAAGAATGCATGATACTCAAGCCAGGCATTGTCATCCCAAAAGAGTGGATTCTCGTCAAATCTAAGCGGGATGGGAATGCTTACATTATTGACATGAACAGTAACCTACCTGAACAAGTCACCTGCCTATTCTCAAAAGTCTCCGAACAAAACGCAATGCTGTGGCACCGAAGGCTCGGTCATGCTAACGCGAAAAACCTGAATCGCCTTGCTAAGAATGAGATGGTCCGAGGCTTACCTGTTATAGACTTTATTACATTTGAGAAGTGTGTGTCCTGTGCTCAAGGAAAACATCACAGAAAACCACACCTGCCCAAGCAAGTCAACTCAATCAGTCAGGTGCTCCAATTATTGCATATGGACTTATTTGGTCCGGTCAACGTCCTGAGCATCAATAGAAGCTCGTACTGTCTAGTTGTGATCGATGATTTCTCTCGGTTTACGTGGGTCTTCTTCTTATCCAACAAAGGGGGGGTTGCTGATCTGATAAAGAAGTTCATTGTGATGATTGAGAAACAAACCAACAACTAAGTAAAGGCGTTTCATACTGACAATGGAACTGAGTTCAAGAATGCAGTTCTTGACCATTTTTGCGCAGAAAAGAGGATTGTGCGTCAATACAGCTCTGCTCACACGCCTCAACAAAATGGCGTTGCTGAAAGGAGAAAGAGAACTTTAAAAGACGCCGCAAGGACAATGCTATGTGATTCCAAATTACCTATTTTCTTTTGGGCCGAGGCGATTAACACTGCTTGCTACGTGCAGAATCGTGTTCTAATCAACAAAGCACAGATGAAGACACCGTACGAGATTCTCTATGGACACAAGCCTTCAGTCAGCCATTTCCGCGTATTTGGCTGCCCTTGCACCCTTCTTCACTTGGAATCCAACCCTAATTTCAATGCCAAAGCCGATGATTGTTACTTTATAGGATATGCTGCGCGCACCGCGTATAGGGTTTACAACAAGAAGACTAAGTAGATTGTTGAATCCTATGACGTGCGCTGGTTGGAGGAGAATGAAACAGACGCTCGAGTGGGTCCTGACTGGCTATTTGATTACACGTCGCTTTTCAAATCCTTAAATGTGTCATCAGATGGTTCGAATGGATCCTCTTCTGGTTCGAAGATTGTTTCTGAAGACGAAGACGAAGAAGTTGTTTACAGACCTCCAACGGTTGAGGGGGAGTCCTCTGCTCCATCTGAGGGGGAGTCCTCTGCTCCACCTGAGGGGGAGTCATCTGATCGACCTACTGTTAACACGCTGTCGCGCACGTATTAAACAAATAAATTTATCACTGCTGGTTGCACTAAAAATATAGCACAGGGAAGCAGGGTCGAATCCTCAGGGACACAGCCTAAAAGTCAATGCCTTTTTGCATCAGGCGCATCTAGTCAAGAAACAGAATATAAAAAGGGGGGTTTTGATTAAAACTAATAACTAGAAATGCAGTGATAATAAAGTAAATGAAAATCAATAATAAAAATGGTTTCAGCTCTGCTGTGACTTTCCTAATCATGCAACTGATCCAGATCTGATTATTTGAGATGCGTTCTATCTAAGCTGGAACTGAGAAAAACTAACAAGCTCTAGTAATTTCTCTTTTACCTTATTTAGTTAACCAAAACAAGCTCTTCAATTAACCCTAACTTTTTACTGTCTAATCAAACAAGCTCTTAATTAAGATCAGAAAAGTTACATTAAGTTCTTTGTAAAATTCCCAACAATGCCCAATACTTCTCACAAGCTCGGAAGCATAAAGGTATGATTTTTACAGTTTATAATAAAGTCAAATCCCAAACACGGAACCGATTTATTACTTGTTACTTATTACCAATTAATTAGAAAAATTATGAATTCTATTAACTGATTAACTGGAATGATAAAACCCTAGCTAGGTGATCAGACTAACAAGAATTCAAATCAAACATTCATTAAGCTCAAAACTGAAGAATCTAGATAGAAACACAAATCAAAAACCAGATCTAATGATCAATCAAATGAAAAGTAATTGTCTTTGCAAAACTGAAAACTAGGGTTTAGCCAGACATGGCTAAAATTTGATCTAAAACAATAAAAAGAAACATTAAACTACTAAATCTTACTAAACTAAACGTAGGAGATGATCCACAGTCTTCAGATCTTAAAAAATCGCTAAAATCAGAGAAGAAACACCTCAAAAATCGTATTTTCGTCGTCTGGAACCTCTAGAATCGCCAACTTAGGTTACAGGAATGCTATCAGGGTCTATTTATATGTCCAGCAACAAAAACGGCGCACCTGCGATCACATGTACATAACCTGCGATCGCAGGTTTTGAAATAAACGCGTCTGGTGCCTTTTTAATGAAGTGGGATGCTATTTTGACATTTTTTGGCCAACCTGCGATCGCATGTACACAACCTGCAATCGCAGGTATTGAGTTTTCACTTCCGGATGAATTTTGGGCACAAAAGAACCTCGAAGACAAGTTGCGACCTAACCTGCGATCGCAAAAAGGGTCACCTGCGATCGCAAGGAGACAACCTGCAATCGCAGGTTGTGCCTATGACGTCCGAAATTTCGTCTACTTTTCAGATCATTTTGAATCGCGTCAATCGGAGTTACGGTTCTCGAGATATGGTCAAAATACTGACAGGGGGTCAAAGCTGCCAGCAACATCCTTTAACTTTAGATTGTAGATTCTTTCTTCGTGTGATCAATTCGATCGAATGCTTCTTGACCAAAGCATCTTCCAAACATTCCTCATAATCCTTCATAAGTCCCAAGCTCCATTTTAAGCTCCAAATGCGCATCCAACTGCTCCCAAAGCACTGCTCCACTCGAACTATCTGAAATTGACATAAAAACATGAGCAGTACGGGAATTCTAACGAAAGACATGAGCTGAACATTATTTAAATAAATGACATGGAAATATACAAAATATGATCCTAAATGATAATGAAAAGTACCCTAAAAGATGCATAAAATGACATCTAACAAATCTCCCCAAGCTTAAACCTTACTTGCCCTCAAGTAAGAAAAAGATAAAACATTATAAACAAATGGAAAGATGTAGATAACCAAAAAAGAAACTTAGAATTAAAAACTAAAACAAGATTAAGGAAACTAAAAATTTAAACTTTATCAAAACACTTCACTCTTTTTTTTGTCACATGATCAGATTTCACAACGAGGAAGCTCCAATGAAATCACTACCTAGACAACAGTCTCAATACTTAATATTAACGATTCATATTATATTTAATAAGTTAAACCAAGCTTGAGCAAATAATTTTACGTTGAATTAAATTTTTGAAAACAGTGTATTTTTAAAAATAATTTCACAAAAATTCGTTTATAAAAACTTAGCTTGTCCAACCCCTCCTTTTTTTCCGAACTCGTCCGGTAAACGCGGTAAGCTCCATTATGGACATAAAATCCAAGCTTACCCCTATGATTCCACTATCGAGGGATCAATATCATTATACCACACATCTTCTTTGTCTTGATCAACTCTTTAGATTTAACTTGCTTGCTTCTTGATTTTGACTTGAACTTGACTTTGATTTGACTTTGAATTGCAGATTTCTTCAAGTTGCTTGATATATCATTTCTAACATGTATATATTGACTGGGCGCGAATTTTACTTTGAGGCCCACCATATCTTCAATACTTCAAAAATGATAACAAATTGTAGGTATAACAAGAGTTCCCTCCCAACCTCAAAAGGCGCAGAAACTATAGCGTTCAGTACTTCAAGGAATGATAAGGGTTATCCAATCTAGGTTTTTTTTAAGGCATCTAAGGAAATTATTTTCAAAACACTGTTCGTTTTTCCATCCCACACTTCCATTGTAAAAAATATCTGACTCTTATGTTGGTTCATATTGAAAACATTTAAAGCACTTGAAAAGATAATTCTTAAAATTGATTGTAATGAGACCGTTATTTTTGGTAACTATCACACTTCATCTTAACAGAGCTATCGAATGTAAAAAAATATCCTCATCTCATGTAAAATATAAAATTTTTATTTTTTAATGATTTTTTTAAAATTTTTATATGCAGAAAATAAAAATAAAAATAACTAGAAATAAAATATTTTTGGGTTTTCTTTGTTTTTTTTTAATGCAGAAAAATAAAAAGGAAAATATAATATTTTTTGGATTTTCGAATTTTTATGTGCAAATACAATGCAGAAAATAAAATGCAAAAAGAAAAACTAAATTTGAAAATTTCAAATGAAAAACTGAAAATTTAAAATTTTAACAAAAAATGCAAAATTTTTACACTAACCCCCTCCGCAAGCTTAAAATGATGCATTGTCCTCAATGCTCAAAGAGGAATGAACAGCTCAATAAAGAAAATAAAAGCAAAAAGGGTGCAGCTAGGAAAGAATTTACCTGATAAGTTGGCAGAAATCTGATTTTGACGACAATGTAGCGGAAAATCTGAATTTTAGTAACTCCATCCTCTGATTTCCCCAAGCTTGCTTGGGACTGTGACCATCTCTTTATTGAAAGCATAAAACTAAAAACTACTCATCAGGTTGCCTCCCGGAAAGCCGCCCTTTTTTAAGGTCGTTGGCTCGACCATGTCTGAAGACTAGATTACCTGTACGTAAAGATTTTGGCACAAAACAATTAGCAGTACCGTGTCCCCGGCAACGGCGCCAATTTGTTAACACGCTGTCGCGCACGTATTAAACAAATAAATTTATCACTGCTGGTTGCACTAAAAATATAGCACAGGGAAGCAAGGTCGAATCCTCAGGGACACAGCCTAAAAGTCAATGCCTTTTTGCATCAGGCACATCTAGTCAAGAAACAGAATATAAAAGGGGGGGTTTTGATTAAAACTAATAACTAGAAATGCAGTGATAATAAAGTAAATGAAAATCAATAATAAAAATGGTTTCAGCTCTGCTGTGACTTTCCTAATCATGCAACTGATCCAGATCTGATTATTTGAGATGCTTTCTATCTAAGCTGGAACTGAGAAAAACTAACAAGCTCTAGTAATTTCTCTTTTACCTTATTTAGTTAACCAAAACAAGCTCTTCAATTAACCCTAACTTTTTACTGTCTAATCAAACAAGCTCTTAATTAAGATCAGAAAAGTTGCATTAAGTTCTTTGTAAAATTCCCAACAATGCCCAATACTTCTCACAAGCTCGGAAGCGTAAAGGTATGATTTTTACAGTTTATAATAAAGTCAAATCCCAAACACGGAACCGATTTATTACTTGTTACTTATTACCAATTAATTAGAAAAATTACGAATTCTATTAACTGATTAACTGGAATGATAAAACCCTAGCTAGGTGATCAGACTAACAAGAATTCAAATCAAACATTCATTAAGCTCAAAACTGAAGAATCTAGATAGAAACACAAATCAAAAACCAGATCTAATGATCAATAACATGAAAAGTAATTGTCTTTGCAGAACTGAAAACTAGGGTTTAGCCAGACATGGCTAAAATCTGATCTAAAACAATAAAAAGAAACATTAAACTACTAAATCTTACTAAACTAAACGTAGGAGATGATCCACAGTCTTCAGATCTTCAAAAATCGCTAAAATCGGAGAAGAAACACCTCAAAAATCGTATTTTCGTCGTCTGGAACCTCTAAAATCGCCAACTTAGGTTACATGAATGCTATCAGGGTCTATTTATATGTACAGCAGCAAAAACGGCGCACCTGCGATCGCATGTACATAACCTGCGATCGCAGGTTTTGAAATAAACGCGTATGGTGCCTTTTTAATGAAGTGGGATGCTATTTTGACACTTTTTGGCCAACCTGCGATCGCATGTACACAACCTGCGATCGCAGGTATTGAGTTTTCACTTCCGGATGAATTTTGGGCACAAAAGAACCTCGAAGACAAGTTGCGACCTAACCTGCGATCGCAAAAAGGGTCACCTGCGATCGTAAGGAGACAACCTGCAATCGCAGGTTGTGCCTATGACGTCTGAAATTTCGTCTACTTTTCAGATCATTTTGAATCGCGTCAATCGGAGTTACGGTTCTCGAGATATGGTCAAAATACTGACAGGGGGTCAAAGCTGCCAGCAACATCCTTTAACTTTAGATTGTAGATTATTTCTTCGTGTGATCAATTCGATCGAATGTTTCTTGACCAAAGCATCTTCCAAACATTCCTCATAATCCTTCATAAGTCCCAAGCTCCATTTTAAGCTCCAAACGCGCATCCAACTGCTTTCAAAGCGCTACTCCACTCGAACTATCTGAAATTGACATAAAAACATGAGCAGTATGGGAATTCTAACGAAAGACATGAGCTGAACATTATTTAAATAAATGACATGGAAATGTACAAAATATGATCCTAAATGATAATGAAAAGTAACCTAAAAGATGCATAAAATGACAGCTAACACCTACTAGTCCAGAGTCTAAAGTTCAAGATGGAACTCCTGATGCTGATGCTACACCTCTTACCCCTACTGAAAGAGAGTTCATGTCCAGAGATGCTTCCGCTGCTAATCCAACTTTTATGGAACTACTCTTTCCTGAAGAAATTGCTAATGAGTTTGTATCAGATTCATCCAATGTAGATCAATCAGCAAATGATGGAGGTTTCAACATTCACACTCTTCCTGTTTCTCTCAATGATATCAGCCAAGACATTCCTTCAAGAATTCAACGCGATCATCCGATCGATAACGTCATTGGCCAGCTGGGTGACGGAGTTAAAACTAGAAGTCAGAGTGGAGATGTCAATGCATGTCTCTATTCTTGCTTTATCTGTCAAATAGAGCCCAAGAACGTTGACATGGCTTTGAATGAGCCCAGCTGGGTAGATGCGATGCATGAAGAGCTGAATCAGTTTGAAAAGCTCGGGGTTTGGAAGTTGGTTGAGTTACCAAAGGGCAAAAGGTCTCTTGACACACGTTGGGTCTATCGTAACAAGCAAGATGATTCTGGTGTAATAGTGCGCAATAAAGCAAGGTTGGTGGTTCGCGGGTTTCGACAAATTGAGGGTCTTGATTATACTGAGGTGTATGCTCTCGTGGCTCGATTGGAGGCTATTCGTATCTTTCTCGCATATGCTTCTTATATGAACTTCACGGTCTACCAAATGGATGTCAAGACTGCCTTCTTGTATGGCAAGGTGAAGGAAGAAATTTATGTTGACCAACCCCTGGGTTCGTTAACTCAAAGTTTCCTAATCATGTCTACAAGTTGGACAAGGCGTTGTATGGGTTACATCAAGCTCCTCGAGCATGGTATGCGACTCTAACAAAGCACTTGCTCGAGCATGGATACTCTCGCGGCACTATTGATCAAACTTTATTCATCAAGCATGTTGGTAATGATCAGATACTAGTCCAGATCTATGTTGACGACATTATCTTCGCGTCTACCAGTCCACAACTTTACAAAGAGTTTGAAGGCGTGATGAAAAAACGGTTTGAGATAAGTTCACTAGGCAAAATGACCATGTTTCTGGGGCTTCAGGTCAAACAAAATCCAACCGGAATCCTGCTACATCAAGCTAAGTATGTGGAGGATATTCTTGAGAAGTTCGGGTTTGAAGACGCAAAACCTGCATCGACACCAATGGCTGAAAGACCCCTGCTGAATCCAGATATTGATGGCGAATCCGTAGATCGGACACACTACAGATCGATGATCGGATCGCTGATGTATCTTACTGCAAGTCGTCCTGACATCATGTTTGCAGTTTGTCAATGCGCTCGCTATCAGGCTAATCCTAAACTCTCTCATCTTATTGCTGTCAAAAGGATTTTTCGGTATATCAAAGGCAGCCCAAAATTGGGTCTTTGGTATCCGAAGAATTCTGAATTTGATTTATATGCTTTTGCTGACAGTAATTATGGAGGCTGTGAGCTTGACAGGAAATCAACATCGGGAGGGTGCCAATTCCTTGGTGATAGGCTGGTGTCGTGGCAGTGCAAGAAACAGCATACCGTCTCTACCTCAACAGCAAAAGCGGAATACGTTGCTGCATCTACCTGCTGTTCTCAAGTTATCTGGATCCAACATCAGCTGTTGGACTACGGTTTGAATTATCTAGAAACCCCAATTGACTGTGATAATGAGGCTGCAATCCAAATCACTAAAAATCCGGTCCAACATTCCAAAACCAAGCACATTGATATCAAAATTCATTTTATCAGAAATTGTTATGACCGCTCGCTCATTAGGCTAGAACAGGTTCCCACTGCAAATAATGTGGTGGATCTGTTCACCAAGCCTTTTAACAAAGCTCGACTCGATGTGCTTGTGGGATTTTTGAAAATGATTCGTTTTGAGGATTAAACTTTTTGTTATTGATTAGGCTTAGGTTAACTTTGCGCATTTTAGTCATTTCATTCTCTCCCATGCACAAATTTAGGGGGAGAAATAAACAAAAAAAAAACCAAACAAAGAAATTAGAAATTTAAAAATCCAAAAATAGTGTTATTTCTGTTTTATTTGTTTTCAGAAAACATTCAAAAATCCAAAAACATTAAAAATTCAAAAAAAATCAAAAATATTGTCGATTACAGTTTTGCTTGTTGATATAGTACTGGGAAGTGATATAATCATGTGATAACAGGCAATCTGAGTCTGCGTAACGTACCCAAAGTTGAAGGGTCTATGCTCTGGGTTTGATGCGCTGGTAGGCACGAAAGATTCTAAATGGACTTGACTAGGCAGAGTTCAACTTAAGGAATTCATAGTCTTGACAAATCTTGACCTAGTTAGATCCGTTTAGCCTGACAATACGACGCTTGGATAGATTGAGCAGGGAGATATATATGGGAATCTACTGGTCACATTAAAGAACCTGTACTCGGAACCGTGGATTAACTTTTCCTCGATTTGCGGATTCTGTCCTTAATTCCGGTATTGATGGGGTAACTGGTAAATTCCGATAAATTAGGTTTGTACAAAATTGTTTTCTTTCTATCTATCTGTTAGTCATATGTTGCCTCCTCTGCGTGATCGAAAGATCCGACCTGGAATGTAGCATATGCAATTCTATCTCTCTGCATCTTCTATCTATGCAATTCTTTCTATCTGTTAGCCATATACTGTCTCCTTTGCGTGACTCACAATCCGACCTGATACACAGTATATGCACCATTCTACTTCTCAATCCTTCTAAAACTTCAGTTAGTCATATGTTTCACCCTCTGCGTGATTGGAAGAGATCCAACCTGGGTGTATAGCATATGCATTCTAAATCTATCTTCTCTCTTAATAATTGTCTGCTCACCCGATGTAAGGAGTATTCTGGAAGTTCTTGATTACTGGAGCATATCAGGAAGCGGGAACCATGTTCTAGTACAATTAACAATTGAACACTTACAGATTGTCTATAGATCTCGTTGCTCGATTTCGGTGGACAACAATATCCCTGGTCGTCGTCAGTTGAATGGTCCTTAAGAAATAGTATCTAGGAACTTAGGATTACTTTGTCTTATAATTAATAGTATGTCCTAATTCTGTCACAATTTTTCGTGTTTAAGTGGACCACAATACCGGCGATCGACCAGACAAAGATGTGAAGATGAAAGGTACCGACAAGTGGATTAAGGCTGTCTAACAACTTTGATCCCAGTATCACAAGAAAAATTTTCAGTGAATTTTAAGATAAATTTTTGTCTGTGTTTATTCTTATTTTATTTTTATTTATTTTTATTTTAATTTTATTTTATTTTTATAATTGTCAAAAAATTTAATTTTTAAATCCTTTAATTCTTAAAATTTAGAAATTAGTTTATTTTATTTTTAGTTAAATTTTAATTTTATTTTATTTTAAATATCCTCAAAAGTTTTATTTTTAAATTTTTTTTCGGGATTTGAACTGTGTGGGAGACAGGTAATCTCGAAGGAAGTATAAAAGGTGGGGCTTACTACCGTAAACCCCTTTTCACCTCCATCTCTCCCTTTTACTACCGCAAACTCCCTCTCTCTCTCTACTCTCTCTCCTCGGAAATTTTTTTTGTGAGTTTTTGCGAAATCGACTAGTCCACTTCGAAGGTATGCTAAAACCGACTGGGGATATGCTATTTGTTCATCGAATCGACCAAAACTGGAGGAGTAATCGGGGTTTAAGAGTTCGTTAGCGTTTACGGTTCTGGGAGGGTTTACGGTTTGGGGAGATTCAAGAACCGTAAACTCATTTTGGCCTTACGACCGTAAACTCTTTTTGGCCTTACGACCGTAAACTCACTTTGGGTTTACGACCGTAAACTCCTCTGAGTTTACGACCGTAAACTCAGTTTACGGTCAGATGACCAGTTTGGACCGTAAACCCTGTTTGACAATTTTGACCGTAAACTCGATGTTTGACCAATTTTGACCGTAAACTCCAATTTTTGATCAAAATATTATTTTTAAGGCCAAAATAAAATTGTTTAATTAAGAAAATTTAAAGCTTTAAATTGTTTAAATACTTTGTTTTCTTACTTGGCATGTTTAGTGCAGATCAATGGCGAATCTTAAGTTTGCTGACATGCACAACCTGGCGATTGTGTTGGATGAACCTCCTGTTGCTCATGGAGACTTCAAATCAATGATCTACAGACTAAGAGAATGTTGCCTAGCTTGTGCCATCACTGTGAATCCTGTCATTTATCAAAACATTGTCCGGGAGTTCTGGCAGACGGCCAAGATGTCAAAAGAAAATGGTGCGATTGCTATTAAAGCTGAGGTCAAAGGATGCAAGATCGTAATCACCAAGCAGTATATCAGAGACACATTGCTGATCGATGATCAACCCGATTTTCCTACTGAAATTGGGATTGATGATGTTCAAAAGATTCTCAGAAGGATGGGTTATGAGGGCATCTATCCTCCCACGGTGAAGAAGCTTTTGCCTCCCTACTGGAGATTTTTAGCACATGTGTCCGTGAGCTGTATCTCGGGGAGGAGATCAGGAGCTGATGAAATCTCTCTCAGGAACACAGGGGCAATCATTTCATTGGCGGCTGGCATCAAATTCAACTTCTCGAAGTTCATTCTGGATGAATTCTTGGTGAATATCAATGCTATAAGCCGACAGACCAGAGATGCATTCTTGCTGTATCCCAGATTTATTTAGGTGTTCATCGATAACCAATTCCTGGAGATGATCAAAGATGGTGACAAGCTGGATATAAAGTCACTAGGCCCACACATTATTGGTCTAATCAAGCAGAATCGAAAGGGCAAAGTCGTCTTCCAGGGCTTACATCCTCTCGTGAAATTCGCTGAAATCAATGAATCTTCCGAATCTCATGGGACTTCAGACAAGATGTCATATGAACCCACTTCCTCCGAGAGAGTTGTTTCTGAAGATGTCATCACAGTTTCAGATCATGATGAAGAAGAAACTCCAGCTGCTAATGCTCAAGTAGCTGAGGAACACGAATTGACATCTGTTCAGGTTCAAGGAGACTACAATGAGGGGTCTGGAACAGAGACTGATTTGTACGAAGGCCTTGACCTCACAGGATTCGATAACGATGAAATTCCTCTAAACTTCGGTAGTAATGAAGATTTCATGTCCGGCGTAAACCTCAACACATTGCTTGACAATGTCGATGAAGTTGCTCATCCAGCAACAGAGACAAGGGAAACTGAAGACGTTCTCGAAGCTACGCCTCCTCCTACCAATCCATCGGCGGAAATAGCAACTCCTATGGTGACAGTATCAGGGATTCCTCCCCTTGATATCGTTTTACCTACTTCTGGGCCTTTGGAAAGTGATCATACTGCTACACAAGCCTCTCCTCCACCTCCAACTAAAAGACGAAGACTTGACCCTAGACAGGGAATTCCTGACTCGGGTTTACTTCCAGGTTTTACAGCTCAACCAACAACAACTCCAGTTATTGTCTCATCTGAACCTATCAGTGAAGGTCCTAGTACCTTCTTTGAAGCTGGTGGCTCTTCCTTCCCAACGGATTTCTCTCCTCCCAGGCCAGACCATGATGCTGCCTCGGTTAAGCTAGCCAGGCTTTTGGCCGTAGAATAATTTTCAACGCCTCCCCCACATGGCAAAGGAATTTCTATCGGGGGTGGTAGCTCAGGAGAAGAGAATCCTTCACTTCTTGCACTCCAGAAACAGATTGATGTTCTAAATCAGAAAAATGTTGATTTGGATCAGAGAAATATTGAGCTTGATATCAAGGTCGCAGACCTTCAGACTGAGAATACAAAGCTCAATATTCAAGTGGCCGAACTTATCGAAGACAAAGCTCTGAAGACAAAACAGATTACGGATCTTCAGACACATTTTGGCCAACTGACCGCCAGCTACTACGATTTAAAGAAGAAGCTGGAAGATAAATTTGGCGACGAATTCAAGTCATCCGTTGACGAGACAAAGATTTATCTTCCCGACCAAGATGCTCCCATAGTTCCTAACCCTAAAAGAACCACCATCGTTGTTAACCGTTTTGAAAAGGAACCGGCTCAAGCTCCAAGTATAATGGCTTTGAAACGTGCGAAGTTGGCCCAGTCAGCTGAAAAGGGTCAACTTTTATTCAAAAGGAGCTCAGAACATAATGCCCCCTGGGATCAACAAAAGATCACCGTTACGGATCTGGGCGAACATCGTTTCAGAGACGTTTACGGTGATAGGTCAGGAATCATCTCGTGGGGATTCCATGACACGATGAATATGTTTATGGTGAGAAGAAAGAGCGGCAATACTGAATTATACAAGGATGCTCACGATTTTAATTCTTTCACGAGGATTGATCTTACGGAGCTGTCCAAGGCTCCTTTCTCAAATCCATCAAACAATCCCAGGGCGGGTCAGTTCAAATCATTTTTGGAAGATCAAGTAGCTAAGGGTTTCCCTTCGATGAAGACTGCTGAGTCTATAATCAAGGTTTACTCTAATGTCATTGATCCCAAAACAAGTCAGCCCCTTCGGTCAGTGATGTGGCTTGCTACCGCTCAAGTTAAGCAAGTTCCCGTTCTTCAAAATTATCCAGACGGATCTCTCGCATCCATGCTATATTGGGTGTATGATGAATCCACTGATGCTGCTGTCATCAAGTTTAAAAACAATTGTATCCGCTTGGATGACAAAAGGGATTTGCTTCAATTTGGTAAGTGGGATATACATCAGCTCTCCATTCATCAGATCGTAGTGGCTGAAGAACTTTTTGAGTCCGCTGCAAAAGAATACACTTCAATGGTGGCTGAAATTATCGAGAAGGAAATGTGGAACAGAGCTATGGGAAAATCCGATGTGCTGGTGGTCGACAAAAGCTGAGTCCAAGCTAGCACCAAACCAAGGGGGAGATTGAAGGGTCCAGTTAATGGTTTGGTCTAGACTTTCATTGTATTTTGTTCAGTATGAGTCTGTAATACAGTTTATGAGTTGTTTAAGTGTTTTTGGTCATTAAGTGTGTTTACGACCGTAAACTATGTTTACGGCCGTAAACACGTTTACGACCGTAAACCCTGTTTACGGTTGTAAACCCTGTTTACGGTCCTGTCTTGTATAAATAGTGGAGGTTTTGGTCTTTGTGTTGGTTGTGGATGCCATTGCGTTTACAGAGTGTTCCATCGAGTTGTACCTGACGTTTTTCTAAATATAAATGTGTGCAAGCTCGATTTCTTTTCATCTTATTCTTCTATTGTGGTTGTTTGTTGCTTGATTACTGGTAAAGATCCTTTTCAGGACCTTACAGAGTATCTCGGAAGTTCTTGATTATTGAGGTATATCAGGAAGCGGGAAACATGTTCTAGTACATCTAAAATCAAAAAATTAATAGGTTGTCTGTAGATCTCGCTGCTTAATTTAAGTGGACAAAAATATTCGTGGTCGTCGTCAGATGAATGGTCCTTAGGAATTTTGTTTAGAATTGCAAAGTCACAATGTCGTGTCACTTGTAGTATGTCCTAATTTTGTCACAATCTTTCGTGTTTAAGTGGACCACAATACCGGCGATTGACCAGATCTATTCATGAAGGAGAAGGTACTGATAAACGGGTTCAGGCTGTCTAAGAACTTTGATCCCAAACTCACAATATATTATTAGCATTGGTAAAAGAGAAATTAGTGTTAATTCATTATTAATTTCAATTTTTTATTTTATTTTATTTTGCTAAAAATTAAAAAAAAAATAAAAATTAAATTCTTTTTTATTATTATTTTAGTTTAAAAATTAAAAGTTAAAAAAAAAAACTTTATGCTCACTTTTTGAATTTACGGCCGTAAACTCATCCATATCCTCTCATCAACTCTTCATCGGTCAATCAAAATTTGTGTTTATATCTCAAAATTGGTTGTTTGATCTTGTAGGTATGCACATTCCGACCATCAGAAAGGCATTTTAACATGAAATCGACTTTGAATCGAAGGATTAATCGAAAAAAATCGAACCGTCGGCGTTTACAGCTGTTGAGTCGTTTACGGCCATTTAAGAGTTTACAGCCGTACACCCTTTTATGTCCGTAAACCCCTTGTCTAACCGTAAACTCAAACTTTTGGTCAATTAAATCTGTTTTCTAACACTTAATCATTAATTAAGAGCCTAATTAAATTGTTTAATGAGTAAAACATTAATTTTAATTGTTTAAATCAATGATTTTCTCACTTGGCTCGGTTTGTGTAGGTCAAAATGGCTGAACTTAAATTTGCTGAAAGTCACAATCTGGCGATCTTGTTGGTTGACCCTCCTGTTGCACATGGTGAATTCAAGTCCATGATTCATGGCTTGAAGGAATGTTGCTTAGCTACCGCGCTAACCCTAAATCCATCAATTTATCAAAGTTTCATTAAAGAATTCTGGAAGTCTGCAGAAGTGAAGAAAGGGAATGATGACTCTGTGTCTGTTGAAGCTCTTGTTAAAGGATACAAGGTCATTGTAACAGAGCAAATTATCAGGGATGTTCTGAATATTGAAGATCAATCAAGTTTCCCAACCGAGATCGGAATAGACCAAGCTCAGGAACTCCTCAGTAAAATGGGTTATGAAGGCGAATTACCACCATATTGGAGGTTTCTAGCTCATGTTTTTGTGAGCTGTATTTCTGGAAGAAGATCTGGTGCGGATGAAATCTCGTTACGGAACACAGGAGCTATCGCCGCTCTTGCTGCAGGACTTGACTTTAATTTCTCCAAGTTCATTCTGGACGAGCTCGTTGTAAATATCAAAGGAAAGACAAGAGACAAGTTTCTGATGTATCCTAGGTTTCTCCAAGTGATTATCAATGAGCAATTTCTGGATATCATAAAAGAAAGAGAAACTTTGGACATGAAGTCTCTTGGATCAAACACCATCGGGTTAATTAAGCAAAACCGTAAGGGTAAAGTCACATTTCAAGGCAAATACCCTCTAGTGAAGTTCGGTATGTTTGCTGAATCAAGTGAAGCATCTGAGTCTTTCGAGTCTTCTGACCGTATAGTATCTGAGTCTCATGAGTCTTCTGACCGTTTGACATCAGAAGATGATGTGATAACAGTCTCGGATCATGAAGAAAACAGTGCTCCTCCGGTCGCAATCGTGGCCGAGGAACATGATTTAACGTCTGTGCAAGTTCAAAGTAATTTCAGTGAGAGTATGATGGAAGATGTAGTTGTGAATGATGATGAAGGAGATGAGGATGATTCTTTTAATGATATTGATCTCTCAGGTTTTAATAGGGACGACATTCCTTTAAATCTTAGCAATGACGGTTTCCTGTCAAATGCAGACCTCGACACTTTCTTTAACAATATCAATGATGTTGTTCATCAAGCAACGGACATAGGGGAAGCTGAAGATATTCAAGAAACGATGCCTCCTACTTCAAAACAGATGGCCGATACTTCAAGTCATATGGATGCAGCTTCAGGGATTCCTCCCCTTGATGGTGCGATTCCAACCACTGTGCCATCTGTGAGTGATTCGCTGACAACTCTAACCTCCCAGCCTCCGTTAAAAAGGAGAAGACATGATCCAAGGCCAGGAGTACTTATTCTCGAACAAGCCCCTCCAACGCAATCAACAACAACAACAACTGCTGCTGCATCACCCACGCTAACCCAAGAAGGTCCAAGCACTATGTATGAAACTGGAGGCTCATCAGCTGCTTAGGGATCGTATCCTCCAAGGCCTTTGCATGATGCTGCCTCTGTGAGGCTTGCAATGCACTTGGCACAGGAACAAAGTTCAGTGCCTTCCTCTCGTGAAAAAGGAATATCTATTGAGGAAGGCCATTCAAGGGATGATGATCCTTTAGTGTCCAAGCTTAGAGAAGAAATAGGTGTTCTCAACCAGAAAAACATAGAGAAAGACCTTCTAATTGGACAGCATGACATTTGAAGCAGATGTTGCTCAGAAGTCAGAGCAAATTTCAGATCTGCAGACGCATCTTGGAACTCTAACTGCATGTTACTATGATTTGAAAAGAAAATTGGCGGAGGAACTTGGAGACAAGTTCAAATCATCAGTTAAAGAGTTCAGTGCTTGCCAGTCTTCTCAAGACCCCCTGTTGACCCACCCACTATGAGAACAAATTGAATTGTTGATAGATTTGAAAAAGAACCAATTCAAGCTCCTCATATAGTTTCGGTAAAACGTGCCAAATTGGCAGTATCTGCTAAGAAACCGCAACTGTTATTTAAGAAGAGTTCAGATCAAAATACACGTGGAGATCAACCCAAAATCACTGTAACTGATCTTGAAAAGAAACAATTTGGTCACAAGTATGGTGATAGATCAGGAATTGTATCGTGGGGCTTTCATGACAGATTAAATATGTGGATTGTGAAACGTAAAAGTTCAAATGTGGAGTATTACAGGGACTTTCATGATTTCAACTCATGGACAAGAGTTGATCTCTCTGAACTTGCTAATGCTCCCTTCGCTAATCCATCCTATGATCCACGAGCAACTCATTTCAAGCTTTTCCTGGAGAATCAAGTAAAGAAAGGGTTTACTGATATGAAGATTGCTGAGTCTATCATCAAAACACACCGTTACATAGTGGATCCAAGGACTAATGAGCCCTTCAAGACGGTGTTGTGGCCACCTACCAACCAAGTGAGACAGATTCCTGTGTTGCAGAATTTTTGCGATGGTTCTCTGAGAAATATGCTCTACTAGGTTTATGATGAATCCACAGCTTCTGATGTCATCAAATTTCCAGATGGTTGCTTTCTCCTGTTTAACAAGAGAGATCTGCTTCAATTTGGAAGGTAGGATATTCACCAGCTGGCTCAACATCAAATCAAGGTAGCTGAAGAGTTTTTTGAGAATGCAGCTAAAGAATCCACTGCAATGGTTGCTGAGATCATCCAAAAGGAGATGTGGTTTGGTCCCATGGGGGGGTCAGATGTGCTTATCATTGAAAAAGACTGAGTCAATGCTAGCCTCAAACCAAGGGGGAGATTGAAAGGTCTTATTTTTGTGGTTTGGGCTCATAGGTCTTAATGGGTTTATGGTTATGTTTTGTTGATTGCAGTGTTTACGGCTAGGTATGTGTGTACGGTCGTAAACAGGTTTACGACCGTAAACCTGTTTACGGCCAACTATTCCCTATATATAGGGCTTGTCAGAGTCTGTCAGGGTCGTTGACGAACCGGAGTGACGTGTCTTATAGTTTACGGTCAGAGTGTGTGTAACCAAGGTGTATTTGATGTTTTTATGATATAAATGTGTGCATGCTTGGCTTAATTCTTCTTCTACTCCATTCTCATTGTGTTTGATTGCTATTTGTTTGATCACTGGTTCAGATCCTCAGTTTTAGGGACCTTACAATTTCTAAAGTGCATGTGTTTGATTTTGTGTTTGATTTGTATAAGATAAAATATGTTTTCATATTTTTGTAAAATATTTATGTTTCGCATGAACTTTTATATATATATATATATATATATATATATATATATATATATATATATATATATATATATACATGTTTTTTTAACTGTAAGTGTTGTTTGTTTTTTCTAAAAAACCACTTCGGAACACTTATTGTTGTGTCGCGTAGTACGCAACACTTTTCATGTGCTGCGTGGCGCAGCACTTGACCCTCTGCTTCAAACCTCTTCACATCTTACTTTAACTTATTACAGCAGTCTACAGATGTTAAAAAACAAACGGACTTTTTTTTACACGTTGCAGCCGTTTGGTCCCCTCTTCAGCTACACAGGGTTGCAGAAGTGGTCCGTAGACTTCAAGCATTTTCACTTCGAAAAAACAAGCAGCACCATAATTTCGTTTGAGTCTAGAAATTTATCTTCCATAATAGATCGACACTACTATAAATTGAGCATCTAGAGTGAACAACCATCTCCATTTGTCCATCACCAAGACATCAATATGGATTTTAGCAATGGTCTCTATCATAATATTATGCAATTCTTCTTTTTCAACTTCGTCTCACTGGTCTTCTTCACGTCCAAAACCATTGTCCATTCTGTAAATTATCTACCACACTACTATGAACCTACACATCGTGTGGAAAGAGATACCTTACAGAAGAATTACGGCACCACTTCTCAGACCAGAAATACGTATCAATACCAATATTGATATAATTTGTCAATCTCATCCTTGGTGTTAGAGATTAATATTAAGGTTTTTGTATTAAATATATTATTACATTTTTTTGGTTTGTTAACATTACTTGAACTAATTATATGTTATATGGGCTTAATTAGAGAGGTACTGGTTGAAGTACCTGGGAAATATGTGGGGCTCGCGTAGTAAAAAGTGAATATGGGTTGAGACATGAAGGGTTGTGTTGGAGATATGCTAAAGCTTCAAGGGTGTAATGTGTAACGTCTAAGAGAGCTTGTATATAAATGCTCTTTTGGTGTTTTGATGGAATTCGTTAAACATATTTTCTCCATCATTCCCTCTGGAGAGTTGTTAAGGTTTTCTTCAAGTGTGTGTGTATATATATATATATATATATATATATATATATATATATATATATATATATATATATATATATATATATATATATATATATATATATATATATATATATATATATATATATATATATATATATATATCATGGTTGCAGAAATCGGGATTAATCGGCGATTAATCGTGGATTAATCGTTTGGCGTTCTCCAACCGTCGAGGATTAGGCCATTAATCGGAAATTTAGGATTAATCGGGTTTGGCGGGATTAATCGGCATTGGCGGGATTAATCGGTCAACAAAAGTCAACAAAAGTCAAAAAAGTCGAAAAAAATCAAAAAAATGTCAAAAAATGTCAAAAAAATTTTAAAAAAAATTTTTAAAAAATTAAAAAAAAATTTCAAAAAACCAATTTTTTTTACTCCAAAATTTTCAAATTTTCAAAATTTCGAATATTATACCAAAATGTTCATATTTTCGTATTTCCAAATTACAATTTTTCTTATTTTCTAATTTTGAAGTACTTTTTTTTCTTAAGATATATTAATATTTAATTAATTTTAATATTTTATTAATAATCTATGGTCCCTGATTAATCCCCGATTAATCTCCGCCAAGACCGATTAATCTCTTAACACCAGTCGACCGTCGAGCGATTTTTACAACCTTGATATATATATATATATATATATATATATATATATATATATATATATATATATATATATATAGTGGCGGACGCAGAAGGTTTTAATAGGAGTGACACTAAAAAAAAATTTCGAAAAAATCTAAATTAGTAGTGGCACTCGTATTTTAAGCCGGTGCACCTAATAGAAAAAACATAAAAAAACATAAAAAAAAAATTAATAATAAATTTACACTGCGTGCCGGAATCGGAGCAGTGGCCCGGGACCCCTGGGCACCACTAAGGTCCGCCACTGTATAGTAATCTTATTGTATAAAGTTGTTACTGTCTTTGATCGAATTTTGTTACAGTTTGTTGATTGTATATGCTTATTCTATATAAACTCTTTTGAAAACATATAGTATTATTCGGTGATTATATAGCTTTGTTGTTAAAATTCGGTTTAAAGTCACTACAAGAAATCATGTCATTCTTGACAACACCTTTACCGGCACCACGGACTATTAGCGGCGACTCAAGCTTGAGTCGGTGCCAAAAATTTGTGTCACCGATAAAATATCGTCGGTAATGACTTTAGGACGGAATCCACGTGGTCCCTTTTTGGTAAACCCCATCTGTCTGATCAAGACTCTAATCCAATAATTGGGGTTCCGTTTCGCATAAACCAATAACGGCGACACCAATATCGGCGACTATTGTCGCCACTAATGGTAAAAAAAGAGACATGATAAGTTCCCTCCACATTTGTCGCCACAATTGATAGGATTCGCCGCTATTGTCTTTGTGTCGCCACTAAAAGCCATCGCAAATAAACACTTTTTAGCTTTATTTCTTCCCTCTTCTGCTTTCATTTCTCTCGACCTGTGACAAAACCTTGGATCTGTGATGATACCTTTAACCACCGGCTTCCATCTCTACTACCGGCGACCTCGACGACTGTTTTTATTCTCTGGCGACTAAGGTGCAATTCCTTCTTCATTTGTCTTTCTCTTTCTCTTGTAACGTTGATTTCCAGTTTCTAGTCGAGTTAATTGCAATATATATATATATATATATATATATATATATATATATATATATATATATATATATATAAACGTTTTACTTTTTTAAAACGTTTGATACTTCAAAATCTATATGAGGTATTAATCATCATCCACATTTAGCAAATTAACAAGACCAATTATCGCTTTCCATCCCAGAATCTGAGAATCTTGTATTTCTATGAAAAAAAATCCTTTCGAATTCATGCCAATTCCTAATTGCATTCCAAAAAATGTGATAGATGGAAATCACCTAATTCTATACTTCAAAGCACTTTGGCAACTTAAGTTATGTTAGGCTTGTTATTATATGGGTAATTAACTTTAAACATGAAGATTAACTATCCACAATTCAATAATCTAATAAAGGTGCCTTTTTATATCTAAAATTGATACATAAGTACCCACAATTGCTACAATAACCCCAATTAACCCAACAAACACAACAATCGTCATCTCAACCCCAATTCTTCTATAAATCCCTGAAATCTTCAAGTAACACAAGCATGGGATTGTGACTGAAACTGTAGCACTTAAGAGGGCTCCCACAAGTGCCATTAAATACCCGAAAAAAGGTAGCGATAGGGCTACAACTACTGTGCTTATCATTAAGATTGTTCTAATTATGAATGAACGAATCCTTTTGCTGTAAGAAGACTGAAATCGTGCTTCAATGGTATTGACAATTGGTGTTACCATTAGTGCATATTTAGCTATTGGAGTGACTAAGGTGGTGAATATGGCTACTTTTGAGCTTATGTTGTTGGTAGGAAGGTTTAAGGTAATCTCTGACTCTACATTTGACCCAAACATGAGGTAACCGATAACTGCCATTAATGAGTATGTAGCGGTACAAAAGGCGAAACATAGGAACAAGACCTACAATTAATTAGAACAACAAAACATATTTAGTAATAATGGAAACAAATGTTATTAAGATTTCTTTCTTTCATTACTCAATCACTTAATCTGGTAACCTATATATATATCTTTCTTTTAGAATTAATAAAGAAAAAACCATGTAAGAGAAAGTTAGAAAAAAATAAAAGGCTTTCCCCATTAAATCCTAACTTTTGACACATTAGGTTTGTGTCAAAATTTAGCCACAAGCTATTGCCAATTTTACACATAAAGTTGTAAGTATTTAGCCACAAGCTACTGCCATCACAACTATAGGTCCCTCGTCTTCTAATTCACACACCAAATAATTAACCTCTCAATTTTAACGTATTTGACAAGTAAACCATTTGAATTGGCATCCTACATGGACCTAAATCGGAAAAAACTTTTGAAAGTTTAATGATTTGGTGTGTACAATTAGAGGATGATGGGCCTAAATTGGCAAATAATTGTTCCTTTTTAAATTCATGCAGAAATAACTTCTTAATATGTACCTTTGAGAATTGACGTTGGTTTTTCATGGAAGTATATAGGGTAGGAAAAACGGGATGCGCACAATAGCAAAATGCATATAAGCTAATAGCCGAAGGGATTCCATTCCATTTTACCAAATTACCCTTCTCCTGAAAACCAATACCATCAAATGCACCACCCCAAAAGATAGATCCCAGAATAATCACAGAGGCTGCAACTCCACTTGCAGATATATATGAAAGAACACTCATGTTGTTCAACCAATTTGTAGGGAGTATAATGATTGCAACAAACACAATAAATCCACTTTTGGGATCAATATGAACACCAAAGATATCAAAATCTATATCTGGGAATAAGTTGCTTAAGTTATCACCTTCTAGGATTAGAAAACCTGTTGCTACTAAATAGAGCTCGATGTTCATGGTGATTGATACTAGGGTTTTGCCTGTTTTACCAAATGCTCGACCCCCAAGTTCGGAGTAATTTGTGATTGTTGGATCAGAATCCATGCATCTTTGAATTAGTAATCCTGTGTAGAACGTTGAGATGGCGATTAAAGGAAGTAGAAGTAAACTCAACCACCCTCCTGATGCTAATGCGTATGGTACTGAAAGTATTCCGACTCCTGAGAATCCCATCAAAATGAAAATTGCATGAATGGAGATTTTGACTTTCCTTTAGTCAAAATTAGAGCATCTATAGTACTCCAGTTTTGGGAGCTTTTTCAATAGCTTTTGAAAAACGATTACAAGTTTTTTCGGCCGAAGTTTTTCCAAAAAGTATGTTTGATTAACAAATACTCATTTTTATATCTATAACAGGAAACCTTTCAGATTGACTTTTTATAATTGGTTGAAACCAGATTATCGAAAAACTTTATGGGAAAAAACTTCTTGAAAAAATTTGTTTGAAAAAACTTTAATGAGCTCTTTTGGTTCATCTGGTTTCAACCCATTATAAATAAACAAGTTAAAAGCTTTTTATAGATAAAATGAGTTTTTTCTTTTGGAGTTTTTTAATAAAAAGATACGTTTTTTCTGAAAAAAAAACAAAAAACTACTTTTTCTGAAAAAAATAAACTGTTTTTTCATGAAAAAAACTGTTTTTTTCCTGAGCTGTTATGAGATTTTCCATGAAAAAGCTTGCTACTCTGGATTACGAAGATTAATACCCAAAGCCAAAATGTATGTGGATTAAAGGTAAAAAAATTGAAGAGAAGAGGTGAAGTAAGAACCTGAAAGACCATTGAGACAATTGAAACAAGTACTAACGAAAGAAGCAGTTCCGGTGGTTGTTCCTGTGGTTGTGTTGTTGATGTATTGCTCTTCTTTTACCTTCGTTCCCACATCTCCATTGTTAACAAGTAGTGGTATTGTAAGAGAGTAATCATCTTGCTTTTTAGCCTCCATTACAACTCTTCTTCTTCTTTTCTCTCGGAGGCTCTTAATGTTTTAACCTAAAACTATATTTGACTTTATTTAAAGCAAAGATTATGTCGACTATTACTTTTACCCAAAAAAAAGTAATGGTGCACACCTACCCGCCTTGGACCGGACATTTAAAAAATCCGGTTTAGTCTTTATTTTATATGCCTTTGTCACAAAATAAAAAATAGTGTAAAGTGTAAATTTTGTTTTTATGGTTTGGTGTTTTTTTTTATTGATACCGTTAAAACCTTTCCAACTTGCATCAAACGTACAAAAGCGAGAGTTTTCATTTTTATTTGTTTTTTCCAAATTTAAATAACTATTATATTCTTTTAATTTGTTTTTTATAGTTTTTTCTAACATTTATTTAAGGGATAATCAACCTAACGACCACATATGGTAAAGAGATATTAAATGTTAACTACAAATTCCAAAATATCAGCGTGCAATCCTTCTATCGGTAAAATAAACAAAAACATAGGCATCGGGTCTCCATGCTTTAGGCTAAGGGGAGTGGTAACACTCTTAGCACCTTGTCACATCATTTTTTTGAGTGCCACATCATTTTTCTTTCTTAGCAACTAACTCTTAACAACTGGTAGGGAGTGGCGGTGCGTTAAATTAATAGGATTTATTTTGAAGGAAAAAAAAGAGAAAAAAAAAGAAACAATAGCTATGAACCAATCATAATCAACCAATACATCTTCTCTCTCTTCTTTCCTCTCGCTACATGCTTGGCGACCAATTCTTAACACCTCCCTTGGCAAATCCAAAGGGGTGGTGTTTGATATGTTAGCACCTTGTTTGGCGAGAGGGGTGGCGAGTCCACTCCCTCAAGCCTTAGACCCCTACAAAATCCAACATTCATATGTATGGAGCCATTAACTAGAATATAAGACCTTTCATTCATAAGACATCCTGAAATCCACCGCCTCGATTTACAAATAATGCCCAACTTGTCCACGAAAAAGTTAAGAAATCCCAACATAGAGAATCTAGGCTTTCTCAAAGTCAACTTTGAAGAAAATAAGTCTTTTCTTACGTTTACGATACCACTCTATAACTTCATTCAACAAAATAGGTCATCTAGAATATTCATATCTTTAAGAAAGGCATATTGATCCCGACTAACATAGCTCCCAATAACCGCATTGAGCCAATTAGATAAAAGTTTACCAATAATCTTATATTGGAATCATACAAGACTAAACGAACAAAAATTTGTGTAACGTCCGATCCAGGTATAAATCAACTTTTATGTATAAATCTTAATTGGGGTGGCCACGGCGTTGTGGAGCATCACCACGACGTGCCAGAGTGTTTTGTATCGCGGCTTTTTAATGAGCATCACGGCGTGACAGCCTATAACCAAGGCGTGGTGGTGATTAAATAAGAAAACCTAATCTCCGGGGTTTGTGCCCCTATTTAAAGGAATGTGATGGATAGGGTTGCTCACCCTTTAGCCTCCATCACACACTCTTAGCCTCCAAGCAAACCCTAACCTCCAACTTGCCTTTTGAGCCTTTTGTGTTGACTTTTGGGTATTAGAAGACGAAGAATGTGACATTTAGGCTTGGAATCAGCAAGGGACTCTTCTCATCTTCTTGTTGTGCATCTTCTAGACTTTTGTAAGTCCTCAAGTTCCATGCTTTTAAGTTCTTTGTGCATAGATCTAGGTTTCTAAGCCTTATTCTTCATGTTGGGACTTATTAGCGAGTTGGAATTCCATAAAGTTGCCAACATTATAGATCCCCAAAGTCCCTTTGGGGTTAGTAGTGTTGAATCTGGAGTTTCTTAGAGTTTTGAACTCTTGCATGTGATATTGGCCATTTTTACTCTATTTTGACCTAGTTTGAGTTCAAGACATGTATTGGGCATGTATGTCTATAAAGAAAAGATTTCTATGGTTCATTGGATGAGAGAATGCCTTATAGGAAGTTGGAATGGTTAGCTTGATGGATTAAGGTCTTATTAAAATAAGTTGGTTTGAGCAGTCATCACGACGTAGTGCATGGTCACCACGACGTGGTGGATGGCTGCCACACGACTATTTCGTCTTCTAGTCACCACAGCGTGGCTGGAGCTAACCACAATGTGTCGACTGGCTAAGTTGACTTGTTGACTTTGACATTTGACCAGGGTTTGACCATGTTTGACCTAAGGGTATTTTGGGTATTTTGAGTGGTATTTGATATTGGTCATTTCTTAATGAATAGGTGACCAATTGAGCTTTCATTTGGAGTTGTATCCTATACAGAGATCTTTTTCAGACTGAGAGGTGAGTTTTCCTCATTGTACTTGCGGATCGAAGGCACCAATGTCGGCCCGCTGAGTTATGTACCCTGGTTTTGGGAATGTTGCCATGTTGTATTAATCTGTTAGAACTGAGTTCTGGTATATAGGACGTTATTATGCAGATGTGATCGGTAGATATGCCTGTGAGTATGTTGACTGGCTATATAATTATATGTCTGTTGAATATATGTTATATGTTATATGCTATATGTCGACATAGTATGGTTGGGTTGAGACTGTACTGCTTCGTGCGGTCAGTCAACAAACCCGAGGCAATCCAACCGGGAGGTTGTGGACCTAGTATGTTATTTCCAAGGCAATCTAACCGGGAGGTTGTAGGCCAGGGTAAGCCAACTGGGAGGTTGTGGACCCATCATGCATTTTATATATTTGTGTGGCTGTGTTATATGGTATTTTAGGGGAACTCACTAATCTTTGGCTTATAGCTTCAGTTTCTTGTTTCAGGTACCTTAGATGACTATGGAAAGGCGAAGGCGTGATCATACACATCCTTCGGTGACATATTTTTATAGATTTTATGTTACATGGATCTTGGGAATATTTGTATTGACACTTGATTTGATATGGTTTGGATTTGGAAACAATGGTTTCCTTTTAAATTAAGAATGAAAAATTTTATCGTGATTTTTGGGATGTTACAATTTGTGACAAATCGTGCATCAGTTGTTTTGGAATCAAGGCAACGAAAAAGTGGATGCGCCCTTTTGGCATATAAGCCAAATGAAAGAACTCATGCACAAAGCATATCATATGGCTCAACAATCGACCAGGTAGTTTTGAAGAAGTAAAAAGTAAAACCATTAGGCCCTGGAGCTCGATCGGCACCATAGTCCCACACTGTCTGCTTAATTTCCTCCCAGGAAAAGTAATCTTCAATGAACACCTTTTGATCCACGAACAAACAATTATGGAACTTCACCCCTAATCAAGGCCAAGAACGTACAATGGGGAAAAACGAGCCCGAAAATGATAAAAAAACATCAGATCTATCAAGGATATGGTCTTCGATATAAGAGTCGTTACGTAAAATATCTTTAATAAAAAGCTAACCATGCTTTTTCTTTAACGTACCATGGAAAAACTGCAAGTTCTCATCATCCTTACTAACCCACTTGACCTTACCTTTTTAAGCTAAGTCCTTAGCCTCAAGCCGATATATTTCATCAAATACTATTAACTAATCACTGCGGAGCACCATATCATCATATGTAGCAAGATCCTTGTCGATCTAAGCATCAATGAGAGCCACATAAATTTTGATGTTTAGCTTTTAACTCATTCGCACTTACCTACTTTAAGGAATTCTGATTATAGATCGCTCTTTTTAAGTTTTGAAGCTTTTTTCTTGAATCAAACCATACCATTTTTTCTTACAATGCCATCATCCCCCACGTTTCCACCATAAGTTGATGAAAACCGTCCATCTATTAAGAAGAATGGAAAAAACAAAACATAGTCAGAGCATAGTCCACAACCGACTCCTTACGAAGGATAGGACTATGATCTCGAGTAGTATGCACTAAGACCACACCAGTGGTGCTAGGAAAAGCATCATACATACCTTCCGAAACTAAAAATCTATCCAAATTACTCATCTTTGAGACACTCTTATCCGTCCAATTAAACAAAAAAGAACTAATGGAACATCAACAAGTTCAACATCATAAATAAACAAATTGAATAAATTAGCAAGCCTATCATTAAAAAACCAAACCAAACCGCTCTCCGGCCTCCCAAGCCTCATTGAAATCCCCCATCAACACCATTTCACCTCCCACCTCTGAACCAACACCAATAAGGAGCACCACATGACCCTTTTCATAGGTAACCAAATACAAAAAAAATACCCCTTGACATCCCTCTAGCTGAACTACATGAAAAATCAAAATGCAGGTTACCCCACACCTAACGAACATACCACAAATCAATACGCAAAAGCTTGGTTTCCTGCACTGCAAGAAGGTTAACTAGATGAAAGATACGTAAACTTTTTACACGTCACTTTTTATCAATATCCCAAGATCCTTACGCATTAATTGATTAAACATTCATTGATTAACTTCCATATCTCCATTTCCAACAATAATATATATCAGCAAGAGTCATTTCACATCCTACCATATCAAACTATAAAGCACTTTCTACTTTAATAATAGCTTCCAATTGTTTGATAATAGAAAACCCAGTTCTCTATTTTGGAGAATCAATTAAATACAAAGAAACAGGATTGGTGCTCGTAGGTACTATCCAGTGCTAGATAACCATAGTCAACCACCAGACAGCCATGTTTAGTAGCTACCAGAGCTTCCATGTCGACTGTCGGACAATCTTCATCCACAGTTAGCTACATCGGTTGTACCGTAGCATCAATGACATAATCAATCGATCTACCTTTTCGCTTTTAAACTACTAAACAACCTCCATCATCATGAGGTGTAAAACTCAGCAGAAAGAAAGGCTCTTATGAGGCATTACCAGTGTTGTAAAACTCGGCATACACTGTTAAGTACTTGGATGAATACTCAGACGGGTACTCTAAATCGGGTATATGTCGATACGATTTTTTAAGAATCATGCAAAAACCTCGGAATCGATGAAATCGGTCCAACTCAAAGAAAATCGGTGAAATTTGGAAAAACTCTTTCAAATCGGTCAAACTCAGGAATTTTGATTTTTTAATACAAATTATAATTTTTATTGATATTCATCTATTTTGTTATAAATTTTAATGAAATTATGATATATATATGTTGTAAAATACGACGGATCCAAATTGACTTAAATAATATTAGCTCAATGCGGAATGGGATCAACAATTATCAAAGCGTAATAATCACAACGTAATACGAATAAAATAAATAGAATAGAGACACAGGAATTTACGTGGAAACCCAAATCGGGAAAAAAACCACGGGCGGAGGAAGCCGAGAAACAATTCACTATAATTTGCAGTGTTTACAGGGATTATGAAAGAGATTACAAATAGAGTGGGAGAGCTAAAATATACGGTGGTGTATAAGTATATATATATATGTAATGCTTTTCTATATATACTTCAATGATTTTTGGTTGTGTTCTTTCCTCTGGTTCATGGCTTAGGCTATTTATAGCCAAAAGCAATATCATATGAAAGGAAAGAAGAAAAGCCGTCCAAATTGTAGGCGGACAATTGTTTTTAGGCGCCTTACTTTGACCACATATATACACCGTCCAATTCTTCATTCAATTCACATATATATTACTATTCATAGTCAAACTATGAATAGTAAATGATAAGTTACTGAAATAACCCCTGAACTATTTGCCACTTGCTAATTTTGGAGGCAACTTTTCCACAATCTCCACCTTGACGTCAAAATTAAGCAAGTCATGCTTTACGATTAGTCAAAACATATAGCTCATCAAACTCTAAAACTTCCATAAGAACCTGCAAATTTTATATAGAGACAAAATTGTTTCCGAAAAATAAATAATACTTCCTCCACCACGAGCCTTCAGGCTCAACTGCGATCAGAAACACCCACCATGTCCAAACATAATTTGAACTTGGCTATAGGAAGACTTTTGGTGAACATATCAGCGGGATTATAATCTGTATGAATCTTGTCCACAACACAATCACCTTTTTCAATGATATCCCGCACAAAATGATAACGAATATCAATATGCTTTGTTCGGTCATGAAACATTTGATCTTTACTCAAGAAGATAGCACTCTGGTTGTCACAGAAAACTGTGGTCACCTTTATTCTATCATTGAGTTCTCCAAATAACCCCTTCAACCAGATATCTTCCTTAACTGCTTCTGTAATCGCCATGTACTCTGCCTCGGTAGAAGACAGGGCAACTGTAGACTGTAACTGGGCTTTCCAACTAACAGCACAACCATTTAGAGTAAACACATACCCTGTAATTGATCTTCGTTTATCTAAATCTTTGCCATAATCTGAATCAACATATCCGAACACCCTAGTGTTAGATTTACCAAAACGTAAACACATAGAAGACGTACCGCGTAAATAACGAAAAATCCACTGTACTGCTTTCCAGTGTTCTTTCCCCGGGTTCGCCATGTATCTACTAACCATGCTAACAGCATAAGCCAAATCAGGGCGCGTGCAGATCATAACATACATCAAAGATCCAACAGCACTAGAGTATGGAACACGTGCCATGTAAGCCATATCAGTCTTATTAGTAGGACTCAAAGCGGATGATAGCTTGAAATGAGCTGCAAAAGGTGTGTTGACAGACTTTGCTTCGTGCATACTGAAGCGTCTTAGGACTTTCTCAATATAACTTTTCTGAGAAAGATGCAAGATCCTAGACTTCCTGTCACGAATAATTTCCATACCTAAAATCTTTTTGGCAGCTCCTAAGTCCTTCATTTCAAATTCAGCTTTCAACTGGTCTTTTAACTTCTGAATCTCCTTCATATCTTTCGCTGCAATCAACATGTCATCCACGTACAAGAGTAAGTAGATCTTTGAACCATTGTCACCTTTCTTGAAATAAACGCAGCTATCATAGGTGCACCTGCTGAATTTGTGACTGGTCATGAAAGAATCGAACCTCTTGTACCATTGTCTAGGAGACTGCTTGAGGCCATAAAGAGATTTGTTCAATTTGCATACGTAATTCTCCTTTCCAGGAACTGCAAAACCTTCAGGTTGTTGCATAAAAATCTCTTCCTCAAGCTCACCATTTAGGAAAGCTGTAGTGACATCAAGTTGTTCTAACTCAAAATCATTAGAAGCAACCAACCCCAACAATACACGAATGGAAGTATGTTTGACAACTGGGGAATAAATGTCAGTGTAATCAATACCAGGAATCTGACTGTAGCCTTTAGCTACTAACCGAGCTTTGTATCTTGGTTTATCATTTGGGTTGACAGGTTTCTTGAGCTTGTAGACCCACTTGCATTTAAATGTTCTCTTCCCTTTCGGAATAGGAACTAAATTCCAAGTACTGTTTCGCTGCAAAGATTCCATCTCATTTTGCATAGCGAGCATCCAATCATTTGAGTCTTCAGATTTGATAGCCTCGTCATAATTTGCAGGCTCCGTTACAGACTCAATATTATCAGCAACAATAAAAGCATAGGCAACCAAATCAGATTCAGCATACCTCTTCGGAGGAATAATCTGTCTTCTCGGTCTATCTCTTGCAATGCTTGGAGTAGTAGCTTGTGGTTGTGAAGGTGTTGAATCTTCACCAACAACATGCTCATCCGACGAAGAAGAATCTTGATGCTGATTTGTACTCTGATTAGTGGTAGGTGAAGTAGGAAGCTCCACCTCCATTTGAGCATTCTCTTTATTTGCTTCGGATGATACATCTGATGCATCTATTCTTTTAGAAGAGTCAGCAACTGGTTGAATTATAGCAGACTCATCAAAAGTAACATCTCTTGAGATGATAATTTTCTTCAAATCAAAGCTCCATAACTTGTAACCCTTTACACCTTGATTGTACCCAAGAAAAACGCATTTAATTGCTCTTGGTTCTAGCTTCCCATTGTCAACTCGTGCATACGCTGGACATCCGAATGGTTTTAAATCTGAATAATTTGCAGGTTTACCGGACCATAATTCAAACGGAGTTTTCTTCTCGATTGCTCGTGACGGTGATCGGTTGATAACATAGCAAGCAGTCGAAGCAGCCTCCGCCCAAAAAGACTTTGGCAATTTGGAATTAGAAAGCATACACCGGACCTTCTCCATAATGGTGCGATTCATTCTTTCAGCTACACCATTTTGTTGAGGTGAATGGACTACTGTGCGATGTCGAGTAATGCCTTCCTTTTGACAATAGACATTAAACTCTTCTGAGCAAAACTCAAGTCCATTATCCGTACGAAGATACTTTACCACCAGACCTGATTGCTTTTCAACCTGAACTTTCCAATTTCTGAAGGTAGAGAAAACGTCTCCTTTATTTTTTAAGAAGAAAGACCACACCTTCCTGGAGAAATCATCAATAATAGTGAGCATATAAATATCTCCACCTTTTGAAGCAACTCGAGCCGGTCCCCACAAATCCGAGTGAACATAATCAAGTGGTCCTTTCGTTGTATGGATACCACTTGCAAACCTCACTCGTTTTGCCTTGCCATATACACAGTCTTCACAGAAATCCAAATCAACAATCTTTTGTTGACCAAGTAAACCTCTTCGACTCAATTCTGACATGCCTTGAAAACTCATATGGCCGAGTCGAAGGTGCCAAAGACGGGACTGATCTGGATCAGAAAAAGACTTTGACACAACAGCAGCATCACTCGAAATTGTTTGCCCGTCAAGAAAGTAAAGATCTGAGGTTTTTCGTTCGGCTCTCAGTTTGTCGGAACCGTCTTTGAATACCCTGAGAACTCCACCTTTACCAGCAAACTCGTATCCCTTTTTGTCAAAGGAACTGAGAGATAACAAGTTTCTTCTGAGGTCAGGAACATATCTAACATCCCCCATGGTTCGAATAACTCCGTCAAACATACGGATCCTGACTGAACCATGTCCAAGAACTGGACATGTAGTATTGTTACCCATCAACACATAGCTGGTTAACCTTTTCAAATGTGTAAAACCAAATTTTGTTGTGACACATATGAAAAGTACAACCAGAGTCGAGTATCCAATCACCAGTGGAATCCAGTTTATCTGAATAAACTGTCAAAAGTTCTCCAATACCTTCGACCTTAGCTAGATCGGCTTCACCCGAAGTGCTAGCTTGTTTACCATTTGCTGCCGTCTTCTCTTTTTCTTTGTTCTTCAACTTGAAGCATTCTTCAAGCACATGTCCCTTCTTGTGACAATAGTTGCAAAACTTTCGTTTGCCTTTTGACTTGGATCTGGTTCTGTTGGAAGATTGAGAAGTTCTACTTCTCTCTGTTGTTCTTCCTCTGGCATTCAAACCTTCGGCTTTAGCATCACTTGAACCACCACCAGTAATATGCTTCATCTTATCTTTTGAATCCAAAGCTGTATAGACTTCATCTAAAACTAGAGTGTCACGGCTATAGATAATAGTATCACGAAAATGGCTATAGGATTCTGGCAACGACGATAGTAAGAATAGAGCCAAGTCTTCATCTTCATACTGAACATCCATATTCTCTAAGTTATTTACTAACTCTTTAAATGTGGATATATGTTCAGTTAAAGAGCCTCCTTCAATCATCTTGAGATTGAACAACCGTTGCTTCAAATGCAACTTGTTTGGTAAGCTCTTGGTCATTAACAGTTGTTCCAACTTTAGCCATAAAGAAACCGCTGACGTTTCTTTTAGAACATCTTGCAAAACATCGTTTGACAAGTGCAAACGAATTTGGGATAAAGCCTTCAGATCTTTCATCTCCTTTTCTTCTTCGGTCCATGTATCGGGCATCTTATTGAAACCCAAGAGCGCCTTGTGTAAATCCATCTGAATGAGAATGTCTCTCATCTTTACTTGCCACAACGGAAATCGGGTGTTAGGATCCAGTAGTGGAATACCGTATTTTACCGAAGACATGATTAATTACTTGATAAAATGATCCCAACGAGCTAATATCACAACCTGGATGCTCTGATACCAATTGTTGTAAAATACGACGGATCCAAATTGACTTAAATAATATTAGCTCAATGCGGAATGGGATCAAAAATTATCAAAGCGTAATAATCACAACGTAATACGAATAAAATAAATAGAATAGAGACACAGGAATTTACGTGGAAACCCAAATCGGGAAAAAAAACCACGGGCAGAGGAAGCTGAGAAATAATTCACTATAATTTGCAGTGTTTACAGGGATTATGAAAGAGATTACAAATAGAGTGGGAGAGCTAAAATATACGGTGGTGTATAAGTATATATATATGTAATGCTTTTCTATATATACTTCAATGATTTTTGGTTGTGTTCTTTCCTCTGGTTCATGGCTTAGGCTATTTATAGCCAAAAGCAATATCATATGAAAGGAAAGAAGAAAAGCCGTCCAAATTGTAGGCGGACAATTGCTTTTAGGCGCCTTACTTTGACCACATATATACACCGTCCAATTCTTCATTCAATTCACATATATATTACTATTCATAGTCAAACTATGAATAGTAAATGATAAGTTACTGAAATAACCCCTGAACTATTTGCCACTTGCTAATTTTGGAGGCAACTTTTCCACAATATATATATATATATATATATATATATATATATATATATATATATATAATATTTATTTCTTTACAATTTACCCAATCTGAGTACTCCCCTCCTAGGCCGAGTACTCGCTATCCACTGATCGACCGACCTAGGAACACCTAACGACTTCTGCAACACCGATCGCTCTTCTTTTCAGCATTAGGTAAGTCATTAGCATGAGTCGTGAAAATATCCAATAAATCTCTTCCTTCATACTTGTCCTCATTAAACGATGTGATAGTTTCATTAACATTCACTTGGGCATTTTGAAAAATATCTTAAACCGACTACACTAAGCCTTCCTCGTCACTTTCCTTGTCCTGTTTTCTATCATCACCAACCTATTCTAGTTCCTCAATATCACTATTAGCAACAATAAAATCCAAGAGTCTGACAACTAAACTCCCTAACCCATATATGGTATTCTACATCAAGAAGTTAAACAAGAATTATCTCAAACACTAAAAATACAAGAGTATATTTAACACATAGATGTATACTAGTATGTTATGTACATATGTATCATATATAAAAACCATCTCAACCCACTTGCTTACAATCTGCTTGAACGTGGAAGGATTCCATGCTAGAAGTGGAACACCCTCGACGTCAAGCCAAGTCAAGTGTTCCTTAAAGTGTAAAATCGTCATGTCATGGCTTCAAAATCAAGAACCACGAATTAGCTCCTGCATGATTAAGAAAAATATCTCTTGCCCTAAGAGCAAGGAAGTTTAAGAGCACCCATAAACCACAAGCGTATTTTGGTTCAACATCTAAAAAACCTTCACCCTTACAGAAAAACTCTTGTATTAGCAATCGAAAAAAAAAAGTCTTTCAAGCTTCCAAGTAATGTTAAAGGAAAGCCATATTGTCTCTCCCGTAATTATCAATAATAACCTTCAAAGAATCAGAATCACTCATCTCGCCCTTAGCATTTAAATCTCCTGTACCTTTCACCACATGAGGCCTTACCATTAAAAGCATTGCTTTTCATAATATGGACTTCCACCTGAGAAAAAGAAGGTTTATGTTTTGCAACATCTCCATCAAATATCACCATGTTTTCATACAAACACAATTTCCCAATCCAAACCTTACATTACGAATTGATGATATTCATCTGGTCAACCACCCTAGTGAACAGGCAAAACGCAAACAACTACCTTAGTTTGTTTTTATGTTTTGCAATAAAGACATCAATAAGAACCCACATCTTGCCACAAGTATTCCATAATTTATGTATTGTTAAGTGTGAAGGGTGTGAGTGTAAACCTACTTGGGTGTGAACCTGCCATGAGTAGCTGCACCACCCTCTTTTGTTGACAAATGAATGCCTCCTTTGTTGACAATAACAACTAGAATTGGCAGCTTCTTTATTTCACACGGTGAACACAATAAATTATCACAGTACTTATAGTGGCTAGCTTTAGTATAAATAGAAGTTGTAATATCAGTTGTAAGACACCACAAACAGAGAGTGTAGTGTGTAATACTTAGAGTGAGTATTAGAGGGTTGTTTCTTTTTTTTTGTAATATTGAGTGTGTAAGCTCTTCTCTTTTGTTCTAGTTCTGAATAAAAGTGTGTTTCAACCCCAACAAGTGGTATCAGAGCTTGGTTAAGCTCCGGGGGAAGCATTCTTTGTTTTTTGGTCGAAATTTTTTTGTCTCAAAAACAATTTCGGAGTACACCGTTGGAAAGGTCTCGTTCTGAGGATTCCGAAAATATATTTTTTTGAATTTTTTGACCACCGGAAGGCCTCCAAATCACCGGCCAAAGTTGGTCAAATCTGCCGGAAAAGTCGCCGGAAAAACCAGGGTTCGCCGGAGAAGACGACACTGTAGCAAGCACTGTAGCAGTGACATCAGCAGTGATGTCAGCAACTGACCAAAGTTCTGGAAATTGCAGTTTAGCCCCTGTTCTTCCGGAAAGTGCAATTTGGTCCCTGTTTTTCAGAAAAATTGCAATTTTGGTCCCGTTTTTCAGAAAAATTTCAATTTAGCCCCTGTTTTACTTCTGTAAAAGTTCTGTTTGCCCCCTGAACTTCTGAAAAGTTCATATTGGTCCCCGTACTTCAAAAAAAAATATTCTTACTCGTGTATGCCCAAGTATATGCCAAGAATGACTACACCAACCTCGTCATCTTCTCAAGCCGGAGTTGAAAGTTTTCAAAGGACCGCGAAAGACGGTAGCGTTACGTTACACTATCCACTGCTCACGAAGATGAACTACGCGGTGTGGGAAATAAAAATGCGAGTGAATTTACAAGCACAAGGAGTATGGGATGTAATTAAAAATGCAGAAACGGACGAACGTAAAGATCGGATGGCTCTTGCGGCTATTTATCAAGCAATTCCAGAGGACGTACTTCTGATGTTAGCTGAGAAGGACACAGCTAAAGAAGCATGGGAAACGCTCAAGATGATGCACATGGGAGCCGATCGGGTCAAGGAGGCTAAAGCTCAAACCTTGAGAAGTGACTTCGAGGTGATCCGGATGAAAGACAGTGAATCGGTAGATGATTTTTCCATGAGATTGAATACTATCGTAACCGGTATTCGATCTCTAGGTGAAAAGATTGAAGAAATTACGGTTGTGAAGAAGTTTTTGCGAGCCGTACCGATACGATTTATACAAATCGTAACATCGATCGAGCAATTCGGAGATTTGAAGAATATGACGGTGGAAGAAGTTGTGGGTCGTCTTAAGACCCATGAAGAGAGACTTCGAAGCTATGGAGAAAAAGAAGAAGGACCTTCTCTATTGCTTACACATGCCGAGTGGGCATCTCGTTCGAAGCAAACTGGCGAGAGAAACTCGTCAAATACTTCAAGAGGACGAGGAGGACATGGTAACCGAGGCCGGGGACGAGGCCGAGGTCGTGGACGTGGCCAAGGAGGTGGACGCGAGTACAATACAAATCGGAATGACCATAATCCTTCTTGAAAGGATAAAAGTAAAGTCAAATGCTTTACTTGTGAACAATTTGGTCATTATGCTTCGGAGTGTCCAAACAAGAATCGAGGTGAGGAGGCAAACCTCACTCAAGCCAACGAAGAAGAGCCTATTTTAATGATGGCAACCTCACAAGAATATGCACACAAAAAAGTGTCTCTAAGAGAGAAGATTTGTGTTAATCTTCTTGCATCGGGAGAAAGTCGAGTCGAGTCTGAGGTATGGTATCTCGACAACGGTGCTAGCAATCACATGACTGGAGACCGCTCAAGGTTTCGCGAACTAGATGAGCACGTTACGGGCCATGTGAAATTTGGGGATGGTTTGACCGTCGCTATTTTGGGAAAAGGGTCGATTTTATTCGATAGCAAAAATGGCGACCAAAGACTCCTTAATGAGGTATATTTCATTCCAAGTCTAAAAAACAATATTATTAGTTTTGGACAAATGACGGAGGAAGGGAGTCGGGTCATAATGGATGGGTCGGATCTGACATTGTTTGACAGAAGCAAAACTCTATTTTTGAGAGTTAAACGATCCCCAAACCGGTTATATAAAACTCCTTTAAGGACCGGTAGACCGACTTGTCTTTTAGCAACAAAAGACGAACCAGCTTGGATATGGCATTCTAGACTCGGTCATGTTAACTTTATCGCCTTAAAGAAGTTGTCCGAAAAGAATATGGCAATCGGAGTCCCAAAGATTGAGCACCCAAACCAAGTATGTGAAGGGTGCGTTCTTTCCAAACAAACCCGAATTCCTTTCCCGGATCATGCAGTTTTTCGGGCTCAAAAACCTCTACAACTTGTTCATGCGGACTTATGTGGTCCGATCACACCTACGTCTGTTGGAGGGAGTAAATATTTTCTCCTTTTAGTAGACGATTTTAGCCGGTGGATGTGGGTTTACATGCTATCGGAGAAGTTTCAAGCCTTGAGCGCTTTCAAACGGTTCAAGTTGATGGTTGAAAAGAATTCGGGTTATAAAATAAAGACACTTCGAACGGACCGAGGGGGAGAGTTCACTTCAAAATAATTCTCATTATTTTGTGAAGAAAATGGTATTCAAAGGCATCTTACGACACCATATTCGCCTCAACAGAACGGAGTTGTAGAAAGGCGAAATCGGACCGTTATGGACATGGCAAGAAGTCTGCTCAAAGGTAGAAATGTTCCGGGAGAGTTTTGGGGAGAAGCGGTTAGACATGCAGTTTATCTTCTCAACCGCCTGCCAACAAAAGTACTTCCCGACAAGACGCCTTATGAAACGTGGTTTGGCAAAAAGCCCAACCTTGAACATCTAAAAGTTTTTGGTTGTGTTGCTTTTGCTAAACTTGTAGGTGGTCACTTGAAGAAGCTTGATGATCAAAGTAAGAAGATGGTGTATTTAGGTGTGGAAGATGGAACTAAAGGCAACCGTTTGTTTGATCTGCAAGACCGAAAGTTGCGAGTTAGTCGCGATGTTGTTTTTGACGAAAAAGAAGAATGGAATTGGTACAAAAACAAAGAAGAAGAGATGCCGACTCCTAAGACCTTTACCATAATTGAACCACAACCCCAAATACACCTCGAAACACCTCAAAATGACCCCGAAATCAATCCGGAACAACCAAACAGCCCAGGAATCGACTATGGAAGAGGTCGTGAAATTGAAGATTTGGTTGGTTTTACCGATAGTGATCTTGGAGGTGACCCTGTTGATAGCAAGAGCACAAGTGGAATGATTTTCTATCTGGGAAGGAATGCGATAACTTGGCAATCCCAAAAGCAAAAGACTGTTGCTTTGTCCACGTGTGAAGCCGAGTTCATGGCAGCTACAACAGCAGTATGTCAAGCCATTTGGCTTGCTAATCTCGTGAAGGAGCTCACGGGACATCATATTATGCCTATCACCTTATATGTCGATAACAAGTCAGCAATCGCATTGATGAAAAATCCTGTGTTTCATGGTCGAAGCAAACACATTGACATTCGTTATCACTTCATACGAGAATGTGTTGAACGTGGGCAAATTATAGTGGAATATGTCAACTCGAAGGATCAACGGGCGGACATCTTTACAAAGGCTTTAGCATACGTGAAACATGGTGAAATGCGAAACATGATCGGAGTGACGAATCTCGAGCCCAGTTAGGTTTAAGGGGGAGAATGTGAGTGTAAACCTACTTGGGTGTGAACCTGCCATGAGTAGCTGCACCACCCTCTTTTGTTGACAAATGAATGCCTCCTTTGTTGACAATAACAACTAGAATTGGCAGCTTCTTTATTTCACACGGTGAACACAATAAATTGTCACAGTACTTATAGTGGCTAGCTTTAGTATAAATAGAAGTTGTAATATCAGTTGTAAGACACCACAAACAGAGAGTGTAGTGTGTAATACTTAGAGTGAGTATTAGACGGTTGTTTCTTTTTTTTTTGTAATATTGAGTGTGTAAGCTCTTCTCTTTTGTTCTAGTTCTGAATAAAAGTGTGTTTCAACCCCAACAAAGGGAAGTTAGACACATACATCATGAGTGCAAGCTTCTAATTGTCGTTCTTTTGATTCCCATTATTGTTTGTGTGTCCCTAACCACTCGAACACAACTTTTTAATTTCTTTGATTCACTATTTTCCATTATTTATCTCCCACTATTTTCTTTCACACATAAGAGAAAATCAGAAACTCAAAAAAATCAGTCGACATGGTCTGATCCTACTGGTGAAACTCATGTCGTCACCCTTGCCTATAAACATTTTTAGGCTGCTCGGTATGGGTAGTATGGACCACAATGACACGTCACCATCTTCTCTCCACCACTCCTAGAGGGGATGGTATTCGTTCAGAACCACGACATCGTGAGACCAAGAAAGAAGAAAAGGCAGAGGAATGAATAAAGGAAGAAAAAGAGAACGGGTTGTTGCATTGCATCGAGCTCTCAACGCATTGCTACGAGGCGTTTGGTCTGGGCGGTGTTTCTAGCTCCTCTATGCCATTGAAGATGGCCAGAACAGCCTCCCAACGGCGTTACGTGGACTATATCCAATAGCCTTATGACTGTCGAATTTTTTCATTTGTTTTCAAACTACTTTTTCTTGTTAAATGTAAAATGAAACGATATAATATAGATGAGAAAAAAAATATTCTAAACTAAATTTTTAGAATGAAATTATAAGGAAAAAATGAAAAAGAAAAAAATGTATTTTAAAAAATAGAAAAATTGTTCAAAAATCGAATTTCCAAAATAGATTGTTATAAAGTCAAAAGGGTAAGATGTTAGGAGACTATTACCCAAAAAATGCACAAAAGAACAAACAGAAAGAAATTTGGCTGAGGCTTGTGTTTAACACAATTTCCTTCAAAAAATCGCCTGATATGGGTGTTTGTTTCCCAGGATACAACACGAGAAAGTGACTCTTCAAGGTCACTCGAACTCTTACTTACCCGGAAAATACCTTGGTTACTGCAATAGTTGAAAAACAAACCAGGAGCGTTGGAGATGAAGAGAATTATTTCGTTTCATTCAGTGCAACTACATCGATCACATGCACTACATCGATCACAGAGGTGCAATATTTATACTGCAATATTTAACCGATGTATTAAAACGAAATCATAACAGTCAAATTAAGAGTAGAATTTAAATGAAGAATCAAAACTGAATTCTACAATTAATAGCTCTTAATTCGTTTTATAAGTGTTAAACTAGAAAAGAAATATTATTTCGTTTCATTCGGTGCAACTACATCGATCACAGAGGTGCAATATTTATACTGCAATATTTAACCGATGTATTAAAATGAGGTGCAATATTTATACTGCAATATTTAACCGATGTATTAAAACGAAATCATAACAGTCAAATTAAAGAGCAGAATTTAAATGAAGAATCAAAACTGAAATCTACAATTAAAAGCTCTTAATTCGTTTTATAAGTGTTAAACTAGAAAAGAAATAATTGCATACAATTAATAGCTCTTAATTCGTTTTATAAGTGTTAAACTAGAAAAGAAATAATTGCAAAAATGTCCTTGAACTTTTCTGGTTGACAGATGGTGCATTCGTACCCGCAGAATTAATAGCTCTTAATTCGTTTTATAAGTGTTAAACTAGAAAAGAAATAATTGCAAAAATGTCCTTGAACTTTTCTGGTTGACAGATGGTGCATTAGTACCCGCAGGACGCACGCTAGCACACAAGTTTAGTGAACCGAAGCCAAATCTACTCGCATTTGCAATCCCCCCTCCCCCCTCATGTGTGTCCGTGCAAGAAAGAACATTGGTTCTATAAGTCTTACAAAGTTAGCTAGGTTTTGTAGTTATAAACCCGTTTTCTTTTCATACTCTCGCCAATGTGGTATGAGTTTAAACCCACTTAACAAATTTATTATTCTCTTCCAACTAACCTACTTTGACAAGTAATTTCTCATTCATTTTTAATCCGTTTTGGACGTGTGGTATATCGAAACGAAGATATCACGAAGTAGAACACAAATATATAATAATTCATCTATTGTATTTATACTTAGAGTCCAAAATTCATGTTCAAAAATGGGAAAACCCCATTTTTGAAAATTAATAAAAATAACTTTCCAAAATAAGATATATATAATTTTTTAAAACCATTTCTAAGAAAATCGTAGAGTGAGTATCCTTTTATTTAATACTTTTGTAATTATAAGGTTAGGGTGTATTATCCTCTTTTTTACTTTGTCATTTAGGTGTCACGTTATTTTTCTCTGATTCTCCCTTCACTCCTTAAAACCTTGGAAATTGTCATATTTGCTTCCCATTCTATTTTCTATTTTATTTAGATAAAATTAAATATTATAATTTAAAAAACATATAAAAATGGAATTTTTCATAACTTCAAAATCAGGAGTGCATAATTAAAACAAGAAAGGAAACTAAAAGATAACAATAACTAAAATACTAGATCACGATGAATCGTTGTCCATATCGTCGTCTGATTCCTTGCCTGAATCATCGTCGAAATATATGTATGAATCTTCATTTGTATCCTTGTTCAAATCCTGGTCGACGGGATGTATGTAAGCTCTGTAATTATGTTCCATAAAATCATCGTGAAGGGTGTGATGTGTATCATGGACATGTACTTCCCTGCTAATTGTCATGTATTGTGGCGTACCAATATCTACTCCTTTAAAGGCTAGAAAACTTTCGTCTTCATCATAGCAACAAATCGTTTTTCATTTATCTTCTAAAATCATATTATGTAATATGATGCACACATACATTATGTTTTGCAATCTTTTGGGATTATATGATTGTGCCAAGAGTTTGAGTATCTGCCAACGCTTCTTACGGATATCAAATGCTCATTCCACATCCTTCTTATCTACTTTTTGGGTCGTCTTAAACTTTAATCATTTATCATCGTTTATACTATTCAACTGAATATAGTTAACTCGGGATATATATCGTCATTAAGATAGTACCCACACTTGTATGATACTTCATTCGCTCGAAACAGTACATTATGCGCCTTTCCAAGATACATGTCGTTGAATATCGGCAACTGGTTAACAACGTTGATGTCGTTGTTAGAACTCGCGAAACCAAAGAATGAATGTCATATCCAAATATCATTAGACACAATTACTTCTAGAATTATTGTCGGTTCTTTAAGATCACATCGCATATGTTGATCGTGCCATGCATTTGGGCACATTGTCCACGCCCAATGCATACAATCAATGCTACCTAGCATTCTAGAGAAAACATGTTTGTTTTCATGTGCTGTTGTCACACCCCCAGCCATCGGCGGAAACACCAGGTGGTGTAACGTCATTCTTCATATCACAATTATATAACATACATTGAACAGTACTAAAGAAAATACATACCTTTATTGATAACTGAAATATACATAACTGTTTTTCTAGGACCTATTACATAATATCCGACTATGGCATACTTCTTAATGAACAAAAAGGCAATAGTAAAACTTCTTCTGTTCGAATACATACCAGCTTTTCAAGTTCCTGAAAACACATGCATTTTAAAATACGTCAACATAAAGTTGGTGAGTCCACAGGTTTTGACTCCATAAAATAATACATTTTCCACGTTCAAAAGTATAGTTTTGAAAGTATCATTTTGACTCTCCAACGTTTAGTATATATATCCTAGGTATAATGGTTTACTTACCAAATAAGTATATACCTATAAGTCTCATATATTATAAATATAAATGTTTGTAATTCCATATAAATGAAAGTTACTACGTATAAATCTTATTTCAATTCTATACAAGTATGTGTGTTAGGTATAGTTATCTACTTAATATACAAGTAGTACCTAGGGTATAAGTAGGGGGAAACTTATACTTAACATTAATACTTGTATACGACAAAGTATAATGTTTCTAACAATTTGCTACCATGAGCCTGTAACCACTGCTATGACATAATACCTCTGATAAAACACACTCATGATTTACCATGAGAAATAACATACTCATGATTTACCATGAGAAACAACACCGTACGCTTCATCGATGCCGGAACAATAAAAAGTAAAAGGATAGTTCATCACTCGCTTTTGGTTGACTGTAGCTAACAGTCACAAGTGGGGTGGTCAACCCGTATACTAATTATACACGACTTCCTCGCTCACACGGGATTAACGGTTACAATTCAGAGGATTTCCGCTAAGATCCCAAATCTTAGTTGATGAATACAATTACTCATGTAGACTTCGACGGCTTCCTATAGCTCTAACAACAAAAGCATTCTCATGTCTAAACCCTAAGTTACTAGACTATGCTTTTAAACATTACTCCTAATCTCATAACATTTAGGCAGTATAACAGCTATAGCTTGAAGTAAAACCAGGTTTCATCTTGACATAAAACCAATAACAACAACAACATATAACCTACCAAGTTTTATCTTATCATAAAGCTAATAATAACAACATACTTTATAAATTAACATATAGAACTTCCGTATATAACTTCGGAACTATATCACACACAACATATATATAGCATCCTAAGTGTAACTCAAGATCTACATTAGTATAATAACATGCTGATAAGTTGATAATAGTTGTATATATTCAAAGATATTATATTTAGAATAACTATACCCCGGCTATTATAACTAAATACTATCATATAGACATAATAGTAATATGTATACAATATTTAGCATGCGTTTTCCCCCAAAATATTAGAAAGTGGGGCCGTGAAACTCACCCTAGTAGCGTGATTTTATGTAATCTAAGCAGAAACGGTCAGCGTACGAGGTCGTCGGGGCTCGGGATGCAAGATGGCTTCAGCAAAGGAGAGAGGAGAAAGGGAAATAATGTAAGGAATAGCTGAAGTCGGACCTGCTATTTATAGTGAGGATTTTGGACTCTCACGTCGTGAGTTTTATAAGGCTCACGTCGTGAGTCATGCATGCTCATCCCGTAGACTTGCCATTTGCGCCCCTAGCTTCGGAAGGTGTCCCTTTGACTCCTCACGACGTGGATCAATCCTTTCTCACGTCGTGAGTTTGGATCTTATCCCCTCATAGCCTCGTCACATCTTCTAGATTCCGAGATGTGGCAAAATGACTCATCACGTCGTGACTTCTGTGCTCACGTCGTGAATTCAGTCAGATTAGGGTTTCTGACAGCGGAATCTTCGGAAGGTCGTAACTTTCACATACAAACTCCGTTTTTAACGTTCTTTATATGCACGCGTAGGTATTTACAAGTACTACGACTATCTTTTAGACTCCAATAGCTAATTCTAAGTCTATTTTAAATTCCTCTTATTATAGAGATTTATAGTGTTCGGTTAATCATAACTTCTTCATGCGAAGTCAGATTCAGACATTCTCTATATTTTTGGAATCGTATGGACATATACTTTGAGTTGTATCATAAAGAAAGTTCATATTTGTATTAGAATTTCTCATGAACTACATAGCACTCTTATCACATTACTAGTTTAACAAAATCACATTACATGATTGGCATAATCACATGTGATTGTTTATTGACCTATTTTGACTAATGTTACAGCCGTGTACATCTGGTAGGTGTCATTATTCGTAGGTTTGCACAAGTATTGTTTTGCATAAACCATAACCAATGTTGTAGCAAACTTGTAAGCATTATCTCATGTGGGCCGCTCAGACCTCCTCAAATACTCGACTAATGAGTTTACTCCCGTTCCCTAAGCTAACTGGCGAATTGCGGTTGTGCCTTTTTGTAATGGAGAAAAACATTTCCTACCTCCAACATCTCATTTTAATTGAAAATATGGAAATCGGCTATTCAAGTCATCAAATACATATAGGAATAATTATTTCCTCATCTAAACCGTTGTTTAAACTTTTCAGGGTACCCATCATCATCGACAAAGTAGTTTTCTATGAGACGATTGTGTCCGACTTCACGATTTCTCCATAAAAGACTTTTTCTTGTTCTCAAACATGAACTTTGAGCTTCTTGTACTTAATAATACGTTATTGTTTTTTCCATAATTTTTCAAATAAAATTTGACTCCCATAATTCCAATGCATTCGACGGAGTACAAGATGATGATGACATTGAGAAATTGTCAAAATAAATATAGAAGTGATGAGTATTTGTGTTGTGGTAAGAAAAAGATTGAATGTGATTGTTATTTATAAAGTTTGATAAAATAAATATAGAAGTGATGAGGATTTGTCGTGTGGTAAAAACGAAATTTATAAGTCTCTTAAAAAAATAAGATAAAGAGTTTTTGTCTTACCTTTTATTAATGCTATTCACATTTTCCTCCAACCTCATATCCACGTTTCCTATTTTATAACACTCCATGTAAGATAGGACAGGACTTTATCTCACGACTCACAGGAACCACTAAACTTTTGTGGTCTATGTTATGTTTGTACTCGATCTCTAACTACCCTATAGTATACCACCTTTACATTAAATTAAAACCTTGTAGTTGTGTGTTTTAAAACTTTATAAAATCACACCAATTAAGTAAAATCAAATATATATATATATATATATATATATATATATATATATATATATATATATATATATATATATATATATGCCTAGGTTATTATATTCAAACTAATTATTGTGTTATTGTATGCATAAATATGGGACAATCAAATTTATTTATTTTAAGAAAGTGATTAATATATATTACTGAATTAAATATAATTGAAAATATCATCTTAATTAATTACAAGGATAATTTAGTCAATTAATACAGATTTAATAAAGGAAAATTGCATTTTTTAAGAGATCATAGATTCTATTAATTTTAAAAATCCGATTTTACGTATTATAATTTTTTTAATTCGGACATTCTGACAGAATATGTTTATGAGTATATTAAAAAATAAAAATATTCTTGAACGATAAATAATAAAAATATTCTTGAACCTATTTGTTGATCATGAATTTAAAAACTTCTTGTAGAATAACAAATCCTTGAATAATCAATTGAAGAATAAAAACAAAAAACACATTATTTCTTATAGAATACGGGTAACAATTGTTAAGAATTACATTTATTGTTAAGGAATAAAACTAAAAAACAATCAAAACAGGAAAGAAAACATCAAAATCTAACAACGACTAATACATTCTAAAAGAATAATGTGGTCCGTTTCAATTTTGTGGTCTGTTCTTCAAGCATCAACATCTGTGATTCCAACAGAATTGGAATTCGTCTTTCCATTCCAATAGAATTGGAATTCGTGATTCCATTCCAATAGAATTGGAATCTCACCAATATCATCCATTGAATCATCTACATAAACACTCTTCCATTCTCTATTCTTTTCTGCATCGATTCACAATCAATATTTAATACAAAAGAAAAATCACCCCTGCATTCCTTCTCTTCTTCGTTTTCACTCAAGAACACACCACCTAAGTGTATGTTTTCTAGTGCAAACCTGAATGAAGAGTGTCTTGAAAAGGGTCTCAGGAAAAGCAATGATGTTGGCAGTGACAACATTGAGCTTCAAAGATTCAAAAACCTCACAAATCTTGACCACCGTGTCTCTTCTTTTCCTGCATTTCAAACTCACCAAGGCTATCTTCTCTCCCACGTATGACACTTTTAACTGTTAATTAACAGTTTACCACAATCATCAACTTGAGATAAAATCATGAGAGTACGTAAAAACAGTTCAAGACTTTGACTTACTTCAATAATTTCAATCGGAAAGGCCCTTGAATCACTTGTATCTGGAGATTGCTGAATCCTTTTCTTCTTTGATTTTTCCGTTGACATGAACACTGTGTCCTGATCAAAATCGTAAACCCCAGATTCTGATTTTTGAGACTATAGTTTCATTATCTCCTCTTGAATAATCCTCCCTTGGAGGCCGCCGACGACTGAGTTTCGTTCGGCGAACTTGAATCACAGTAGCCGAAAAATGTTTCCTCCAATCCGCCCCAACTGTATTTCAGAAATTGCAGAAGAAAACGATGGATTCAGGTTTAAACAACAAAGAGAAAAGGAGAAGATCATATGATTAGTTAATTAGTATGATTACCTATCGAATTCTTCGGTTTGGAGAAACATATTGGTCTCCCAATAGTTTTTATACTCACCTGCGCCGCTGCTTCGCTGCTCCTTGTCGAGAGCTCCGTTTCTAGGGTTTGTAATTTGAGAGCAGCTTGAGCTTCGTCATCCGACTCCGAGCCGGAATCGGAACTTGATGCAGACTGGAATAAAGGGGAAATGACGGCTGGAGGGACAAGGGTGGGGGTGTCGATTTGTTCAATTTAGGGTTTTTAGAAATCGGTTTTTAGATAAAGAGGGGAAGGAGATTTAAACTGGAGAGATACCATGATTATAGGGATTATTTTTGGAAGTTATTAAACAAATGACTAATTTACCCTTATTTATTTATTTAATTATTTAATTTTTTATTTAATTTTCATTGGCCCACATTTATGCATACGATAACACAATACTTAGTTTAAACAAATGAACCTAGCTCTCTCTCTCTCTCTCTCTCTCTATATATATATATATATATATATATATATATATATATATATATATATATATAGTATTATGAGATGTTTGCTTAACAAAGTATCGTAATGGAAGATGATAATTTATGTTTTCAATTAACATAGTGAAAATAAAATTTTAAATTGTGTTATGATTAGGAGAGACTTTCGTTTCAAGGGTAAACCTTTTGCGTGATGACATATTGTCGACATTGTAGAGGACCTTTTTATTGAGGACATGTCGTTGAAGTGTTTTTCAAATGTCTTAAAATTTTCGTCAAACAGAACATAGGGGAGATCTTTTTAACAATTTGTAGTTGTAATTTAGAGGATCCACAATGCATTGAGCTTTATAAAGTTTTTTCCTATGATACATTGAACTCTACAAAGTTCAATGGAACATATTTAAACATTTATTTAAGAACTAGATGTAAGACTCATGTATTATATGGGTTAATTAATAAAATTAAATATAAAAAAATATTTATAAATTTTAGATTTATAAGAAAATAAAAAAATAATGAATTATCAAAATTGATTTTTTTTTTCTTTTAAATTTGAATAAATAAACAAAATAAACTAATTAGCTTTAATTTAGGAATTTTGAAATAAGAAGGTAAATCCACCAATGAAATTGATATTCATTTATTACTACATTTTCGTAATTATTACATTAATGTTATGTGAAATTTATTAAAATAGAAAAACCCATAAAATGACATGTGGAAAAGAAATTAATTCAAAATAGCAACAAAATGATATTTGGCAAATTGAATACGAGTATGACATGTGTCAAAAAAAACATTCATTTTCTCAATGAAGAGTCCAATGACCATATAAACTCGAAATTTATTGAATGTCAACATAGCATATGATAATGATAAAGTTTTATCTATTGAATGACAATTAATTTTGTCATCTGAATAACTCTCATTAAACTTTTCATTATGGATGCTCACTTTTTTTTTAAATGAAATGGAAAATATAAAAAGTTCAAAAAACTTCCAAAAATTAGAAAATGAGAATAATATGTGTTCTTTATTTGTTATTATTTTATTAATTTGTCATTGCCAACTTTTTATTCCCAAAATATGTTATTATCCTATTGTTTTGTCGTTATCAAATATGGGGAGCTTCTTAGGACCAAAATATGTTAGTGGTTTGATAATACATTGTTCACAACTAGGCAAAATTTTCTTAAAATTTAATCCATAACAATTTTCGCATTCAACCCACAATGTCGGTATTGTTGAGTTACACCCAGATTAGTAGAACTTTATGATATAGTTCAATCACTCTCCTTGTTTTGACTACTATTTTCATTTTCATCATAAATAGAACTAAAAATGTAATTGTTATGACACTTTGTAATAACTTGTCCTTGCGTAGAACTAGTAATCTATTTCTAGCTATATTTTTGTTAGTACCAAATTTTACGACAAGCAGTTTTAGGACTTCGTTTAAATTTTAGAAGTATTTGAGAACTAAAAAGTACATCTTGTCAGGAGAATCTATGTCGAGTTTTGATTGTAACAAGGTTATCATTATTATGTCTTGAAGTTGAAAGCTCTAGTATGTCCAAAAGTCATTATAGAATGATATTCTTAATAACATATGATCTTATATGACCACACCTTATAGCAAGTTACCGTCAATTGATTATTTATTAGTATGATTTGATTATTAATAAATATATCAACACATGTATTTAATTGGAAAATTATTATTTCATGGAAATAATATTTTACTAAGGGTGTGTTCGGCACGGAGCGTTTTGGAAGCGTTTGAGAGCTTCTAGCTTCGAGCGTTTCCGTTTTGAACAGAAAGTATTGTTTGGCACTACAAGCTTCTAGCGTTTAGTTTAAACAAAACGCTCCAAATCCAAATGCTACTTCATGTAGCGTTTAACAAAACGCTACAAGCTACAAGCTACCCGCCACCCGCTACCCGCTACAAGCTACCTGTTACCAGCTAATTTTGCCGAACACGCCCTAATTAGGAATTTATTATTTGTGGAAATAATATTTATTGGAGAAATAACAACGTACACAATATATCATAAAGTATGATTATTTATAAGTTATATATAATTATATCTTAATAAACTAGTTAGAGTTTATTTATAATAAAAGGTGGTTTTATATATAAAAGATATATTCATAACTAGTTATATGTTAAATAAATATTAGAAACACTTTATATAAATGATAGGCTTTATATATAAAATATGTATATTTCAATAAACACTTAACTAGCCCTGAATAAAGTAAAAGTGACTTCTTTTTGTCTCCTAAAGCACCATGGCCAAAAATGTATAGGTGCATGGCTAGGTGATATCGTTTGCTTATTTTATTCAAGCATGCTTGTCCTTTGAGACCATGCTTTGACTAGCTAGAAGGTATGGTCTTCTCTTGCTTTTTGTCTAAGCATATACGCATGTGTATGAAGAGTTTTGAGGTTAGTTCTTTTCTCTCTTTTTCTCCTCTTTTCTTCTTGTTTTTTGGAGCCCAAAAAACGTAAGCTACATGAGCTTACAAGGGCTGCCAAATTTCGAGATTTTGGCTTTCCTTTCTACTCTATTTTCTTGCAAATTGGTGCCAAATTTATGTCCCTTTGTTGGTTCACCTTTGAACATATATTTGGTATATATTTCAAAGGCTTATGAACAACAAATTACAAGTGTATAATAAAATGTTTTGATGGTTCTAATCTTTCTTGGTGGATACTTCTAGAGAGCTCTTAATTTAGAGCTTAATGTCATCTTCATCAACTTCCAACC